>NC_050103.1:30000000-31200000 GCF_902167145.1 Zea mays
AATGATATTCTCTTTTCCTTTCTTGTGCTGAATAACATAAGGAAAAGATTCGATAAATTCAACCCACTTAGCATGTCTATGGTTCAATTTTCCTTGACTACGAATATGTTTCAAAGATTCATGATCAGAATGAATAACAAACTCTTTAGGCCACAAATAATGCTGCCATGTTTCTAATGTTGGCACAAGAGCATATAATTCCTTATCATAAGTAGAATAATTTAAAACAGTCCCACTCAATTTTTCACTAAAATATGCAACAGGTTTGCCTTCTTGTAACAAAACACCACCCAATCCAATTCCACTAGCATCACATTCAAGCTCAAAAGTCTTATTAAAATCAGGAAGTTGGAGGAGAGGTGCATGTGTCAACTTATCTTTCAGCACGTTGAAAGAGTGCTCTTGTACTTTGCCCCAACTAAAATGCACTCCCTTCTTCGCAAGCTCATTTAAAGGTGCAACAATGGTACTGAAGTCCTTCACAAAACGGCGATAGAAGCCAGCAAGTCCTAGGAAACTCCGCACCTGTGTGATAGTCTTTGGCATAGGCCATCCATGTATTGGTTCTACCTTGGCTTGATCAACCTCAATTCCCTGTGGAGTCACAACATAGCCAAGAAACGACACTCAATCGGTGCAAAATGTGCACTTCTCAAGGTTACCAAATAAACGTGCATCTCGTAAAGCATTAAAAATAGCACACAAGTGATCAACATGTTCATCCATAGATTTGTTGTAGATCAATATGTCATCAAAGTATACTACCACAAATTTTCCAATGAAGGCACGCAAAACCTCGTTCATTAATCTCATGAAAGTGCTAGATGCATTAGTTAACCCGAAAGGCATGACTAACCACTCATACAATCTGAACTTAGTTTTGAAAGCAGTTTTCCATTCATCTCCCAATTTCATACGAATCTGGTGGTACCCACTACGCAAATCAACTTTTGAAAACACGATAGCACCACTCAATTCATCAAGCATATCATCTAAACGTGGAATAGGGTGTTGATACCATATGGTGATATTATTAATGGCTCTACAATCAACACACATACGCCATGTTCCATCTTTCTTAGGCACTAAAATAACCGGAACAACACACGGACTAAAAGACTCACGCATGTAACCTTTGTCGAGTAGTTCTTGCACTTGTCGCTGAATTTCTTTGGTTTCCTCCGGATTTGTCCTTTATGGCGCAAGGTTTGGCAAAGATGCACCAGGAATAAGATCAATTTGGTGCTCAGTCCCTCGTATAGGTGGCAGCCCCTCGTATCTCACTTGGAAATACATCAGAATACTCCTGCAAAATGTTAGCAATAAAAGGAGGCAAAGAATGTTGCATATCTTGAATTGAAATCAAAGCATCCTTGCATACCAAAGCGTAGGCAACAGAAGTGGAAGCAAATAATTCATTAACATCAGATTTCGTCGCAAGCAAGCAATGTCCTTTCAATTTTATCCCATCTTTGTTATTACCAACAACGTTAATATTCTTGTTGTTCTCAGTTTTAGCTTTTGTAGCTTTAGCAACATCATCACGCACAATAGCCTCAGGGGACATGGGAAGCAAAATAATTTTATTATCATGGTGTATGAGAGAATATTGATTTGATCTACCATGATGCATACAATCTGTATCAAATTGCCATGGTCTACCTAGCAGAATATTACAAGCATCCATAGGCACAACGTCACAGTCAACAACATCACGATATGAACCAATAGCAAAATTAATTCGTACTAGCTTGGTTACCTTGACCTTACCACTATTGTTAAGCCATTGAATGTGATATGGATGCGGGTGTGGTTTGGTCGTAAGTGCAAGCTTCTCCACCATGTCGCTGCTACCTAAGTTGTTGTAGCTACCTCCATCAATGATCAAACGACATGAACGCTCCTTAATGACACACTTTGTTTGAAACAACGTATGTTGCTGATTCTGCTCTGCCTTCTCCATTTGTGCACTAAGCACACGCTGTACAATGAGGCTCTCATAACGCTCTGCATCATCTGCACCAATCTATTCTTCGGGTGGTTCCTTAGTGCCTGCATCATCAGCCACAAGCAAAGCAAGTGTAGCTTCATCCAAATCACTAGCAGAGGAATACCCACCATCATCTTTTACCACCAAAGCACGCTGATTAGGACAATCACGCTGCACGTGTCCATAGCCCTTGCATCGATAACACTGAACATATCTTGTTCTACCCGTGGAGGCTACTGAAGAGGCACTACCTGCTGATTTCTGGGCAAATTTGGTTGCTGAATTTGTGGAAGATGAACGTGGTTTGTCGCCGGAGGAAGGCGGTGGTGCTGGTCGACTCGGCGAGGGAGTTGGTGCTGGTGTACGGCTGGTCATGGACGTAGTCGTGCGCTGCTGCCATGGTGTAGATTTTCCTGCAGAAACATTAGAGCTTGCACTAGCACGTTGTCCCTACACTTCCCTTTCAGCTTTGCAAGCAAGATGAAACAATCGGGTTACATTAGCATAATCTAGCCATAGCAGATTCCCTATTTAACCCGCCCAAAAATCTAGCCATAGCAGATTCCTCACCCTCCTCTATGTTACAACGCAACATACCCATTTGTAATTGTTGATAATATTCTTCTACACTTTTAGTACCCTATCTCAACTATTGCGACTTGTTTAACATATCACGTACATAATAAGAAGGAACAAATCTAGCCTGCATGACCCGTTTCAACACATCCCAAGTTTGTGGCATGTTAATTAGGATTCTTCTTACCATGTTCTATCCACCAAACAGAAGCAAATTCAGTAAACTCACTAGTAGCAGCTCTAACCCGCGCATTCTCGAGAAATTCATGACATGCAAACTTTTGATCAACCGCAATCTCCCAAGTAATATAAGCATTAGGGTCATATTTACCATCAAAAGGAGGTATCTTAAATTTAACCTTACTAAAAGCATCATCATTACCATGTACTCACGTCGGCGAAAACCACCCATACCTCTACGGTTAGTACGTAGTCGCGGGTGATTAGGTGCTTCTTGGTCATTTTGTTCAGTATCAGCAACATAGTCATCCCAGTTACCTTCGGCGCCCTCATCACACCCACCATTGGTATTAACATGCATCTCATCAAATCGCCTCAAGAGTGCGACAAGGCTCTTGTTAATATGAGCAACTGTCACTTCCACATTTGCAAGTTTGGTGTTTGTGTCGATCTGTGTGGCCTCCAATTGCCCCATCTTTTCATTCGTCACCTGCAAGTCATTATCAAGACCTTTCGTGTGCGTCTTCACCAGCCTTACAAAGTGTTGTATGATGCCCTTGGTGCGAGGAGAGTGTGGCATATTACGAGAAGCATCATCAACCTCCAATCCTGCCATGGTTAGACGAACAGAGGCAACAAGATAAAAAAGTGAAGGAATAAAAATTCTACAACTATTAGGATGTAGCTACTGCAAGGCGCTCACTCTCAACTTGCCACACAAGCTCTTACCAATTCTTACCTTGCTCAACATGAGGGGTCAGCAACCAACAAGTATGCAACCGTGGAATAAGTGTATCGGTGCCGCAGCAACACGACCTATCAAGCTGTAGTCGAAATATGTAGAGTTGTAGGTGTGCTGAAGCAAGGAATACACTAGTACCACGTTATTTACAAAATCAAGCTGAATAATCGTTCAATGGTGGTACTGTGCTGGTCCTAGGATAAACCATGCTAGAGACATGAGCCTAGGCACAAAGGTAGTCACCGAAAAAGAACAACTAGCACAACACAAAGAGAAACAATAGATTGAGAGATTCAGCCCCCTTCTTTCTTCTTCTTTTCCTTTTTTCCTTTTTTTTATTCTTTTTCCTGCAGGGGCCTGAACCCTCTTTTTACTATAACAACCCAAACAATAATGCTATTGCTAAAAACCCCTTCGAAATAAGATTTAACAAATCTTGTTAATACAGAAGGTCCAGAAATCTCTACGATGATTGCGGAGCGCTCAGAATGAATTTTGAGGCAAGGTCAGATCCATTGGAAAGAAGATAAGATAAGCTTTCCAGATTGTATTTAAACTTCCAAATCCGACATGAGATGTATCCGTGGTGGCAAAAACGAGCCAAAGATGTTTATGGTGATGGTGGATCTCGTGGTGGCCAAAACGTGGTAGAAGTCAAAACTCTAAAGGAATAAACTAAGACCAGCAACTCGACACAACCAATGCAACCGAAAACTCAACAAGCCCTAGCTAAGTAGTATAGTAAAGGCTCAATGGTTTATAGGATTGCGGTAAACTAATATACTATTTTTTTGGTTTTTTCTAGACTATAGGAGATAAGAAAACAACAAAGAAGAGTAAATCTCTCACCGATAAACCTTGCTCTGATTACCAAATGATGTGCACCCATTGGGTGAATGCCCGATCTTTCGATGAGAGGGTGTGGAACAACTCGATTGGTGGAGGAGACGACGTTCACGGTCCGACTACAGCCTTCCAAAGACGCTGCGCCTTAGCAACCGATACACCACCTCCTATGGTTGTCACGATCTTGTGGAGCACGACACCCCGGCCACTAGGGCACTTGTCCTGCAAGCAATCGAAGAACTAGCAAGAACAAGTAGAACAAATACTGAATTACCAGATGTAAATGTAGGTTTCAAACTCAAACTCCAATATGGTGGGGTTCCGAAGACAAGAAGATGGGCGGCTGAACCAGCACACGCGCTTACAAGCAAGTAGCGAGAGCAAAACTTGATCTAAACAAAACTCGCTGTTCTTGGTGGCGGCTAGGGGGTTTATAAACATGGGAGGACAACCACAAGGGTATTGGGTCGTGCTGCAACCCTAGGATGCGTCCCTAATGGACCCAACTCGATACACGACCCATTGGGCCAAAATAGGGTGACGCAGCACCATGGGCAAAAAAGGCAGGAAATGTCTCGGTAAGGAAACAATGATTATGGCGGCCTCAGAACAGATATGACTATAATTCCGGATCCATATGAAAGTAGACTTGATAAGCTTTTCATGTAGTGCTTGAACATTCCAATTCGAGCCCGCATGAGACCGTGGTGACCGTCACAAGTTGGTGTTCTTCTGCAGTCTGAATCCAACATGTTCAAATCCTTTTCCCTTTCAGTCTTCTCCCTGGTTCCTAAGCAAAACAAGAGTGCATGGGTCTCCATGGTCTAAATATGATGGACATGAACTCAAGAGTGTAATCACCTGATGGTTGAGTTGACGAGCACGAGCGCGAGTAATGGGACCAAAAATTGATACTTGTATTGGCATAGATGTATCAATAGTGTGGATGTCTTCATCACCTGTACCAGCATTCTAGGGCGGTGTGGCTAGTCTTGTCGTAGATTTGGCACTGTGGTTTGTTGTCGCTGTAGATGCTGATGTTAAAGTACCCGTGGCCAGTGCCATGTCCTCCTGGTGTAGCTAAGCCACGACCACGAGCGCCGGAGCGGCCACGACCACAGCCACCACCGCGGCCTTGCTGATTGCCATGATCGTGGTTATTGCCGCCTCCATGGCCGCATTTGGCCATGTTGGCAGATCCTTGTGATCCGCCATGCAGTAGATCCAATCTGTGCTCAAAGCTCAGCAGCTGAGAGACTAATTCACCCACTGAGATAGACTCGGTGTGCACCCCCACCGCCGTCACGACTGGATTGAACTCCCCATCAAGGCCAGCCAGGAGATAAGAAACCAGCTCTTCATCATCAACTTTCTTTCTAGTCGAGGCCATGTCATCTGCCAGGGACTTCATTTTTGCAACATACTCTGTAACAGACATGTTACCTTTGCGGGTCATTGCAAGTGCGATCCTCGTGTTGACGGTCCTCGCACGTGAGGAAGATGCGTACCTCTGCACAAGTTCTCCATACACCTCTTTGCGGTGTTTCGAGTGTGGCCACTTGGGCCATCACCTCCCGTGACAGCGACGTCATCAGGAACCCAAGCACCTACTGTTCCATGGCTTTCCAGGCAGCATGATCGGGGTTGGGCACCTTCTTGACCTTCTCTCCATCCTTGGCTTTCTCTCCACCCTTGGCTTCAAGTTCTCCAGGTGGAGTGTCGGTGCCGTCGAGATAGCCCTGCAACTGTGCTCCTCGCAGTATGGGCAGGACCTGCGCCCTCCATAGAGGGAAGTTGGTCTTGGTCAATTTTTCAGTGATGACCTGACCGAACAATGGAGATGCGACGTTGAGCGCCGAGGAGCTCGCCATGACGACGGGCAAGACTCAGGCGACGCTAGATGTATTTTTGTGGGAGTTGGCTCTGATTACCATGAAAGCAACCAGATATGTTTAGGAAGCGTTCTCACCTCTCCAGAGGCCGCGTAGCTTTGTTAATGTATGCAGAGAAGAGCCCTCTATATGGCGTACAAATCACCAACCGAAATCAAGGAGATGCTGGTATTATACCTTTCTATTTTCATAACAACCATATCTGGACTTTCCTATCTTTACAACCCAGGAACTTTCTACACAATTTTATCGCATCAGGACTCCATGATTTCGGTTGGTTTGTTTCCATACAAAGCATATGTTACAATATTATCTAACAAGCATAACTAGAGCACACTGCTGCAATAGAGCCTAGTTTGTTTTCCTTTTTATGGGCTGTAATTGTGTTTATTTTATTTTAAGCTTTCTCAAACCCCAGCTTCCATGTCATGAAAGGCTTTGAACTCTTAAGGCTGGACAGTGAGCAAAAAAAAGAGCTTTCTAGTTTAATTGTTCCCGTCTTATATGTTTTTAAGTGTAGGTACTTCTTCTCGTCTTATGTTTTTTTTCCTTACCGCTAGCCCGTAAGGTTAGAAGAGGGGGGAAGTCGGCAAAAAAAATCTAAAAAAGGTTCCACCGAGATTTGAACTCGGGTTACTGGATTCAGAGTCCAATGTCCTAACCGCTAGACCATGGAACCACTTGTGGTATGTTTTCATAGATTTTGTTTTATAATATATATGTTTGTTTTGGCTCGCCGGTCGGCGTCATCACCTAATGATGCATGGGGGAGTTGAGGAGGAGACTGGGCAAGCTCCCATTCCTATACAGCTGCTTGCGAGTGTGACGCGGCTGGGACGATAGATCACAAGGTAGACATGCACACGTTCAACCACAGATACATCAGGTGTCCGCCGGCAGGAAAGATGGTTTGGGATGGGATGGGAGGGCACCCCCAGCGGCGTCCGCGACAACCGCAAGGAGCGTGCTGATCAAGCTGTCTGCTGGCTGGCAAAGTTTGTGTTGAATCACCGTCCAGCCTCCAGGGAGAGGGAAGGGAACACCCTGTTAGGACTAGCAAACAGCAGAGCTGATGAATTGCACACAGTAATTCATGGAAATTTCAGTCCAACTTCATAGACCAAATCTTCCTCCCTTTTTCATATCTTCAAGAACCCCTTTCATTCTCCCCAGCAAAAGTCCCAGAATTCCAGATAGATGGCCAGGCCAAGCCAATGCATCACAGCTAAAACCGAGTACAACCCTTTTAAAAAAAAACAAAAAAAAACGAGTACAATCCTTGATGCATTACTCTGTCCTCTTAACCCATCGTTTCTCTTTAACATACTAAACTATCATCGCCATAAAAAGGAAATGTAAAAGACAATCTGCAATGAATTTAATTTCCAAATCACGCATGAGAAGAAGAAGAAGAATAAGAAAAACATGTATTGCTGTTTATGGTTCTGCTGCATCATCAGGCTTACACAACGAACACGGTATCCATCCTTCCAAAGCAAAAACATCAGAACTAAACGGTCGGGGTCGGACCACAACCAAAAGAAACCTACCGTAGAATGGCTGCTTAACTAGAGCCCCAATTCTTTTTTTTTGGTTGCTGCTGCATTGCTTAAGTCAGAAGAATCTTATCTTGCTTCTCTCCACCTACAACTCTCCTATCAACAATCGACGGGCTGCTTCAGCCGCCGCCGCCGCCTCTTGTTCGCAACCTGGATAAACCGGCCACCTTCTACCGTGCCAGTCTGATCCTACAGCTGCTATGCTCAACTGCTCATCGCGCGAGACATTGCCGCTATCACCTTCTCCCTCGTTTGCTGCTCAGTGCCAGGACACTTGATGATGAAAGAATGCACCGCCGTCCCGTTGTTATTGCTCGTCACCTTTGACTCGCCTACACGGACCTCTGCCTCTTCGAACGCTTGGAAGACCTTCTTGACTGGATGGTTCTCCATTGGAGACATCACACGAACAAGAACCTCGTCCTGCACCACCTGGATGTCCACCTCTGGCCTAGGCGCCCGCTCCCTTGGGTCCACCATACCCGACTCCAACAGCCTTTCCCTCTCCGTCTCCATCTCTTTGAGCTTCTTCTGGAGGTCAGTGATGTACGTTATCGCATCGCCCAGCAGGGACGCCTTGTCCATTTTCGATATGTTTGGCACAACAGCTCTAAGCGCATAGAACCGCTGGTTGAGCTTCTCCCTCCTCTGGCGCTCCGCCTCGACGTGGTTAAGTGGTTCTTCCCTCCCATTTGCTGGTTTTCTTCCCCTCTTCCTTGGCCGTCGGTCCTCCATAACAGGTGGTGGCCCTTCCTCTTTGCACAAGCCATC
The DNA here is from genome assembly GCF_902167145.1 of Zea mays. Taxonomy (NCBI): domain Eukaryota; kingdom Viridiplantae; phylum Streptophyta; class Magnoliopsida; order Poales; family Poaceae; genus Zea; species Zea mays. The sequence continues at coordinate 30,008,557 of NC_050103.1, forward strand.
CACCTCTGCACTCTCACCATCCAGGACACCTGCCCTTGTAACCAACACACCAGGCTTGGAACTGCTCCCGGCGCTGAAGTCAATTTGCCTAGGTACCTGTGCCTGCATTGGCTGCTGGTTCACTAGCTGAGGCGTTTTCTGAACAACCGACAGTTTCTGAAGCTGAGGCGCCTTTTGAAGCTGAAACTGCGCTGCGCTAGGGCTGTCCACTGCTCCGTTGTTGCGGTGTGCACCCTCATTATTGCTCACAATCAACACACCGTTGCCAAACTTCTGCTGATGGGAATTCAGCCCACGAGCCTGACTCCAACTGAAATTCTGCAAACCTTTCTGGACACTCGGTAGCAATGAGGTCCCACCAACAGCACTCCTCTGCTCCCATGTCCTCTCATCCACCTTAGAATTAGATACACCGACCGCCAGCCCGACTGAAGGCCGGCCAAGGTTCAAATCCTTCCCAAAGATCTTCGCCAAACCGGGTGACCTTTCAGCCTCGTGTCTCTGCACTGCAGACTTATTACCACTTGTTCCTGCAAATACAGACCTTACTGTCTGGACAGTACCAGAACTCTCAGCTATGTGCTGCGTTGAGCCCAGTTCAAGGACGCCACTCTCAAATGGCACCAAAACAATAGTCCTAAATCCTGCCGCATTTGCAAGGAACCCACGGTAACAGTAGTTGGCTGGTACAACCTTGCGCTCACTATTGGGAACCCAGATGGGGATGCCTGCTGCAAATGCTTGGCCAGGGCCACCAGCGTGACGGGGAAACGCAAAGTACATAGATGCCAGGAAGAACATCTCAGTATCTGTGACCTGATCAATACCAGGGGAATAATCCTCCTCGTCAGCAACTCCGAATGCGATGTGCAACCGCTGCAGCGCACGTTTGCGCATCCTCTGCTTGCTATCTTCGCTGCCTGCAGAAGCAGCAGCTCCCAGCTCTCCATCGCGGGGTTCACGGCAGCAGCCATCCCCCCATCCAAGGACGAGATCACCAGACTTTGTGCGTGAGAGCTGCCAGAAGATAGCATAGTTCCAACTGGTACCGGGGCTCTCGGATTCAACAAGCTCCTGGAGTTTGTTCTGCAAGTCACCCGGCAAAGATGTGGCAACAAGGCCCTCGGATATGGCACCACCTCCTTTTGTTAGATATGCAAAGGCATCTGCTCCAAGCACAGCAGCGCCGAGAGCTCGGTCGTCCTCTGTCCACGTGCCATCAGTTCCTCCGATGGCACCATTGTCCTCGTGCTCCATCTTCATGACCATGATACCTACTACTCGAAAAGGGACAGAGCTGAAGTCACAAGGGAGCTGAGAAAAGCAAACAATGGAATATCAAGTTTTGGGCAAATAAAGACAATAGATTTGATCGTATTTGTGAATATAATAAAAGAATCAGTAAACATGCACCACCTAATCTAGCTACATAAGTGTACTGCACTGCATCCAAAGCGGTAAGAAGAAGTACGCGGGCAAATTTGAGCGTCAGTACCCCCTCCCAAGCGCAGGCGGTTGATGATTCGACGAGCCACTAGCCAGCAGCTTTGAGTGCAAGTTACATTGGAAGACTACGTAAAAATGGGATGTTGGTAATTATGTAATTAGCATGTGAAGGCGAGTGCATGTGCATGGTCGAATTGTAGCAATCCCAATCAGAAGGGGGCTGTATCGATGCCAATGGCACGGAGAGAGATAATCGTAGACTGATTCCGATCACGGCCATCATATTCCAGCCCAATCAAGCCCCTAAAGCATCCGCAGCCAAACAGCCCAAACCACTCGGTCACTGGCCTGGCCGCCTCGGGGCGCATCAACCGAACCCAGCAGCACAGCGACCAATCACCATCGCATTCCGGACACGAGACAGGAGCATCCGGGTATCGTCCGGCGGGCTAGTAGTAGTGTAGTGGCGAACATGCAGTGGACGGAGGTGCGGCGACGAAATTAAATGGAAGGGAAGGAAAAGAGAAGAGGCGTGGTCACCAGAGTGAGGGCCCTGCGGTAGGATCGAGGAGGAGGGCGCGGAATCCAGCGGCGGCGGGCAGGGGAGGGGCGGATATCGGAGCCGGCGGGGCCCGGATCTCTCTTTCTTTCTGTGTCTCCGGCCGCGTGCGAAGGTCCGGCGAGCAGAGCGCCGGCGGTGGGGTGGGGAGGTGGCTGGAGGATTTTGTGTGGTGCGCGAGGGGATTTCGGGTGTGGGGAGACGACCCGACCTCGGGGCCGTGCCGCTGCTGGTGCTGCTGCTGCGGGGCTGCGGCTGCCTTTGCCTTGCGAGAAAATGGATGGGCGGAGGAGGAAGGGCACGCCCTTTTCTACCGGATCCGAGCCCAGCCGACAGCCGGCAGTTCGTCACCGGTCCACCCGCTCGGCTTCGCTTCTTCACTGTTCACTCCTCTCCTCTTGCTTCCGCCATTCATCGGCTCGGCTCGAGCTTTAGGCGGAAACGGAGCGAGCCAGCCAGGCAGAGGCTGCACTGCAGCGCGTGTAGGCCACGTGTGCTACGGCGGCCTGCCGGGAGGGAGAAGAGAAGAAGCCATTCAGGTCAGGTCAGGGGGGCCTCGTGACGCCACGTGACCCGTGCGCCCGCCCGAGGCGCACAGGCTCCCGCCGCCTACGCGCGCCTCCGACGTGCGGGGCCCGGACTCTGGTGGTCCCGGATGGTCAGCAACGTCTTGGCCCACGCCGCGTGCACAACGAACAAGACGAGGTGGTGGGAAACGTGAACTATATTTAAGGAAAAAACGTTGACACGTTTTATCGAAAGAAAAAAACATATAATTAATTAATACGCCCTCACCTATATGCTTGCGGTAAGACGGCCCTGTGTTTGTTAAGCTATTTCCTGGCTAAATTAAAAGCGTGGTATTTTATAAGCAAGCAAAAGTAGCCATTTGCTTATGGAACAATGTAGGGTACCTATATATTAAGATATATGGAATTGGTTAGTGAGTTATATTTGTACTTCTTCTATCTTAAAATATAGTTATCTTGAATTCAAATGAATGAATATAGACATATTTAATGAATATATATTTAGTATAAAATAGATTATATTTTAGGACAAGGTATTATGTTAGCTTAAACACACACTTACGTCCGCCACGCAACATGGTGCATGCTCAATTTGAAGTCTACCTACCGCTTTAAAAGCATCTACAAGAAGAGCCCTAAACAAGGTTGTGTTTTAAAATATAGGGCTCTGTACCATAAATCACTCTCGAATATTGGTTTTATTTATACAAATTCATCAAACGATTATAGAGCTCGGTCTCTCAGTTGCTAAATATAGTACCCGTTTGTTGAAGTCTTATCCTTATTTCCTCTTAATCTATAACTATTTATTTTTCTAATAATAAAATTTATTTTCTAAATAATACTACATCGGTTCTTGAATATTTATCGTCGACTAATTTATTTATAAACTAAAACACGACAAAAACGGAAGAAGTATTATTTAAGGTCTTATCGTTGAAGTAAAAATTTCTTTCGGAGTTTTAAACACTTAAATGGTTTTAGATGCTCAGGGGAAAATGTTCATATTGTATAGCTCTCAAATTGCAAGAGTCGTATGATATTGTGCGAGGGGTTTAAGGGCATACAAAATATAAATATCAGGTCTTAATAGTGAAAGAGAGCAGTGGGCCGGGGCCCGAATCAAGTTTAGTCCTCGGGAGCCCTCGCGTGCGCTCTCTTTTCCTGTGTCTGCTGCCGACGAAAGGGCGGCCGCCGCCAGACCTCCATCTTCGTGACCTTCGTAGGCGGCGAGCACCCACCAGGTATGCGCACCCCTTGTCTTTCATTTCTCGTGTGCGAAACCGAGCACCCAAACCCTAACCCTAGCCTTGTATCCCGTCCTTCCTGCTGTGCGAACACGAGCACCCAAACCCTAGCTATCTGTATTCGAATCTGATCTTACCCAATCCCAAGTGTATACATATGTATTCCTGCAAACTCCTTTTGTTTTTTTTTTGTTTTTTTGCAAAAATATCGGTTGTCGCCCAGCTGGCCGTTGTACCTCCTTTACACTAACATTGTTGCTCTCTGCTTGTTTGTGGACTAGGAGAAGGCATGGCTTCACGCATGACACCTTCCAAGAGGCCTTTTCAGAGAAGATCTTCAGACTACGATGGCCGGGGCAAGTGGCAGAAGACGAAGCACCCTTCTCCACATAAATCTCAGTTCAAAATCGAGCCTGGTGTTCCCATTTTCCGTATTCTCTGCCCGGCTTCAAAATCTGGTAATGTGATTGGCAAAGGAGGTGCCATTATTGCAAAGATACGTCAAGAAACCAGGATGAGAATCAGGGTTGATAGGGCAGCCCCCGGCTGTGACGAGAGAGTCATCTTCATAACTGCTGCCAACAAGGATGAAGAAGCTGGCAGCGAGCAAGGCGGAGAGAATGACGGAGGTGCTGCTGCTTCTACTGGTGGTGACCATGAGAAGGATAAAGATAACAACAGCAAGGAGCAAAACGTTGATCCAGAGGAGAACAACTGCAACGAGCAGAATGATGATTCAGAGAAAGGAAGTGGTAAGGAAGAAATAGATGGTTTCGAGAAAGACCATGGTACGGAAGAAAAGAATGATTCAGAGAAAGAACACAATAAGGGAGAAAAGGATGATCCCTTGGTTGCGAAAGTTACAAAGTTAGAACCAGAGAGGGTAATACCGTTGGCACTGAAGGCCGTTTCACTTGTATTCGATAGGATTTTTGCAACTGAAGGTAATAATGAAACTGGGAACGCATCTGCTGCAAGCGCTCCTGTTTCGTTGCGAATGTTGGTGCTATACAGCCAAGCAGGTTGGCTCCTGGGGAAGGGCGGTAGTGTGGTTAAGCAAATGGCAGCAGATAACGGCTGTGAAATCCGTGTTTTGAAAGACAACCTTCCGTCATGTGCTCTGTTGAATGACAAACTTTGCCAGGTATAATTTTTCAGCACTGGATTTCACTGTCATTTTCCATATGGTTGTATCTTGTAACCTTCTTTTGCTTTGATTATGCTGTAAGGTCTCAGTTTTTATTGTAAAAACACTTACTTTTGCTCTTGGTATTTGTTGATATATCATCCACCCAGATCACTGGAGAGATTGACTCAGTAAGGAAAGGTCTCAATGCTGTATCTGAAGTGCTCTTAGCTCATCCACCCAAGGAAACTGATGCAGTTGCTGATGTTCATTCTTCTGGATCATCGTCACGTTCTTTGTTCAGCCAGCCTGATGGTCTTCCCTCTGGAATGCAATCTAACTTCCATATACCTTTGCAAGGCCCGCCATCCCAAGCCAATGGACCTTTTGATATAGTTGATCTTCAACCTCCAATACATGGTCATGCCTCAGTGGCTATAGAATCCCTCTCCTTTAGGATGCTGTGTCCACAAGACAAGGTTGGCAGTATAATAGGCAAGGGTGGAAATATTGTTAAAACCATTCAAAATGATACAGGCTGTGAAATTAAAGTTCTTGACACTGTTCCAAAAACAGATGATCGCATCATAAGTATATCTGGACCTGCGGTAACCACTTTCACTATCTCTTGTTGCAAATGATTGTGTCTGATTTTCATCTGTTTGTATTTAATGCATTTTCCATCTGCTTACTGGGCAAAACGGCATTTGGCTGAGATATGCGATTTATTTTGCCAGACTCCATTCTTTATTTCTATAGTTGTAAATTTTATGGATCCATTTAGTGTCGGTGCAATGCTGATACATTTTTGTGTGCTCTATTTACAATTTTCCCTATTGGCACCACTGTATGCGATACCATTAATAGGAATGGCAATACATTTTTTGCAATTCTTTCTTGTTTGGTTAAATTATTGTTTTGTTTTTATTTTGACTCCTCAGAGGTATTAATACATTTGGTGGCTCTTTTTTTTTTGCAATTCTAATGACTTAAAAAGAATTTATAAGATTTCCATGGACTTAACTCTTAGTGTTTAATTGTCATATGAAGTTTACAAGGAGACTAGTCAGTGATGACTGATGTATCTATTTGCCTTGGCATCTGTTTTGTAGCATCCGAGTGATGGAATCTCCCCTGCACAGAATGCCATTCTGCATGTGCAGCGTAAAATTATGTTACCTAGCTCTGATAAGAAGGAAGGTCCTGCAACGTGTAGGCTGATCGTTTCTGGAAACCAAGTTGGTTGTGTTCTCGGCAAGGGTGGTAGTATCATAGCTGAAATGAGGAAGCTGTCAGGAGCATTTATAGTAGTGTTGAGCAAAGACAAGATTCCAAGGGGTGTCCCAGAGCATGATGAAGTTATCCAGGTCTGTTTTTTTGTTGTTGTATTGTATCGGAGAATTGTCAAACTGTTGAAAGAAAGTATTCATACCTTTACCTACTTCACTTCTAGTTATTTTTGGCTTACTATCTGCGAATTGCTGTTTTTAGATAAACGGAAGTTGTGAAGCTATTCAAGAAGCTCTAATGCAGGTTACAGCTAGGCTTCGTAACCATCTTTTCCGGGACAGAATGCCTGCAGTGGGGCCTAATATGCGGCCACCTTTTGGTTTGTTAGATCCCCAGTTTGGTCCATTTTCGGGAAACCATGAATCATCATCCCTGTTTCATAAAGATTTCATGGGACGACCATTGGATGGGATTGCTGCTCCTTGGACAGTGAAGGTACCAAACCAAACCGATCACTACTGCTTGAGCTTGTGGCATGATGCATCGTCCTATACACTTCCACGCTCCTTAGTATTCTTATTCTGATGCAAACTTTGTGGCTCAATCTTTGCAGGGCATGCGGGATCTCAGCGATCCAGTGTCAATATCCGATATCCCTGGAGCAGGGCATAGAGAAGCTGGTGGATTTCCAGGGTTTGTTTGTTCTTTCACATTTTCTTTCTACTTGCCGGGAGGGGGGGGGGATACTCTTCTTAATGAATAACTTTAAGCTGTTTTTGCAGTCCTGGTCAGCCATCTATGATGCCAAACTTGACTGCAGAGGTCTTGGTTCCAAGATTAGTTATCCCTGTTCTCTGCGGTGAGGATGGAGGTTGTTTGGACAGGATCCGTGAGGTCTGTATCCAACTAGTGTTTTTTTTTTGGTACTGTGTCCAACTGATAGCTTGTCATGTGTGCTTGACCGATTAATTATGTGCAGTTTTCTGAAGCTAAGATAACTGTCGCTGAGCCTACAGCCGATGCGATGGACACTGCTGTTTTGATATCTGGCACACCAGAGCAGATGCATGCAGCCCGAAGTCTCGTTGAAGCATTCGTTATGAGCGAATCTTTTGGCCCATGACATGTCCAGAGGTGACGACACATTGCTTCCTAATGTTTTTGTTCGTTTTATTTTATTTCAAGCAAAATATATATTTTTATCTGTAGCTGATGGTAGGATTTCTGATTTTGGTAATTGTGTAGGCAGTGAAGCTAGCGATCATATGTGGGTTCATGTTTGTGAATATGCGTCCCAGTCTGTCTGCAGAGTGACATATGCTCCAAGTGGCTAATTAGGCTGAATATTCGACTGGAGTCCTCTTTCTGTCTGCAGAGTGGCAAATGCTCCAGGTTGCTAGTTATATATAATCTTCCAAAGTCGTCACTTTGACTCTGAGATACGGAGCACATTTTGAGTAGCCGCAGAACTATGTTGCTTATGCAAGGAAGTATTGTTTGGACCCGGAAAGGCTCTAACTTTATTTTTGTTGTACTGATGTTGTGAGATGTACCACCATTGTCTGTATTTCAGTCCGGCTTTATATCTGTATTTTATGGTATTGCTACCATAGTTAATATGACGGTAAGGCAGCGAAAAGGCGTAAGCCGGGGAATATTAAATAGTAGAAATCTTTATCTTTATATATACTAATATAATGAAGCAGATGCAAACTCCCTTTGCCCTGTGTGCGCATGTAATGCAAGCACGCCTCCTTCGGTGCATGTGCGCATGCAAGCGCTACCCCTTGGGTCTGTATGTTTGCACTGCACTGTCCATGGTTTAAATGATAAAAATAAGATAAAATTATGTATAAGTTTGATTTGAATCATAGTTATTGATTCTGAATCCACATTCACATATAACTAGCCACTAGAACAAACACATTTTTTATACTCTACTCAAATATAATGTAGAGATATTTATATAAAATATGGGAAAAATAAAACTAGAGGCTCCTTTGAAACGTAGGACGTAGGATTTTCGTAGGAATGGTAAAGAAAGTTTATAAGAATTAGTTCAAAAACACAAGATTCTGAAAAATTTTCTTAGTTCCAAAAGAGCCATAGACCTGGTCGTGCTATGCTCGGGCCGACCAAAACAGTGCCGGACCATAGACTGCTCAACATCTCTGATCTATTTGGACATGTATACCCATATACGAGTGATGTGTTTACTACACAAAGGTCGTCTTATTCAAAACCTCAATCATCCCCTCTCTCCCACTTCATACCTCAGAACACACTGTTCTTATAGAGAGAAAGGCGTTTTCCATCTTCTTAACTCGAAATGAAATGGCTGAGGAGATGAAGGTTCCTTTTAGGTATCCCTAGGAAGAGATCTAGTGGAGACGGGGTGGCCTGTAGTTCAGAGGATTAGAGCATGTGGCTACGAACCACGATGTCGGAGGTTCGAATCCCTCCTCGCCCACAACCTTCCAAAGGGGAAAGGACCTTTACTTTCTCCTTGAGGGTAAGAAAATCATGATCGGTACCAGGTATGAATGCATACATGTCTAACACGTCTTACCGCTTAAGCGCCGCTTTAATAACCTGTCGACCACTACTTCTCCCTCTCAGTCATTAGCTTCTCCTTATCTCTCCCTCTCCGCAGCTCTCTTGTTTCTATATTCAAAATTTGTATGATTGTGATGATAGAAGTAGCTGCCATATTTATGTCTTCCAAAAGAGAAGAAAAGGTCAAAAACGTGTTGCATCCACATATAACAATTGGTGGGCTGAAATGAATGAAAGATATGTATGGATTTTGTCACAACCTGTATAGGTGTTGGTGATCCTGACTTTGGGTCCTCTTCTTTTTCACAACATCACGGTGCTGTATGTAGATGAACATGTCTAGGATATGTTTAAATACATTAGAGCTAATAGTTAGCCAACTAGTGGAATTAGTTGGCTAATAAATAGTCGGCTAACTATTAGCTAATTTTAGTTGGATTGAATTAGCTAATGAACTAATGGGTAGCTGAGTGTCTAACTAATAGTTAGTTAGACTATTAGCTAAGGGTATTTGGATGTCTCTAGCTAAAAGCAGCTAATGATTAAATTATTAGCTGGACTATTTACATATCTTTAGCTACTTGTAGCGATTAACTATTAGTGCATCCAAATGGACACTAAACCACTTAGTTCTACAATTCCCACCAATCACAACAGGAAAACACTGAACGTCCGACGGTTGCGTTATCTCCGACGGCTTCCATACAAGTCGTCGAACATAAGGTAGTACATCTGACGGACTGTCTGACAGCCGTATGAGATAAGCTTATCTCCGACGGCTGTCAGAGCCAGGCCGTCGAAATTAAGTGATTTTAATTCCACGGCGTTGAAACCAGTCGTTTCATTCTATCTCCAACGCTGCCGCTCCCTCCATTGCTCCAACGCCGCCACTCACTCCGGTCGCCGCACAAGTCGCTGCCGCCGCAGCACTCTGGTCGCCCCTCCGCGCTCCCGCTGCCGCCAGCCCCTTCCCCGGCTGCCCTGTCGAGCCCCTGCTGACCCCGCGCCGCCTTGCCCCCGCCCAGGCCGCCCCGTCGTGTCCACGCCAGCGCCGGCTATAGGTGTACATTCGGGCCGCCCGGCCCGGCCCGGCCCAAGCCCGAAAAGGCCCGTATTGTTTGAATTTCGGGCCGGCCCGGCCCGTTTGAATTTCGGGCCATGCCGGGCCGGCCCATGGGCCTAGCCCTCGGCCCACGGCCCGGCCCGTAATTGCTTAAACGTGCCGGGCTCATTTCGGGCGGCCCGAAATTATAAAAGCCCGAAATTCACATTAGGGCCCGAAATTCAATTTTTGGCCCAAAATTCACATTAGAGCCCTAAATTCAAAAAAATAATAAAAAAATAAAAGGTAAGACAAATAAATTTAAACAAAATCAAACTTAATATTTGTATTAATTAAAGTTACCACAGCTATGCAATGACTACCTCATTTATAAATCATTTTGTTAGAAGGAAAAAGAGTATAACTAGCTCTATACAAAGTTCGTAAGTTCAGTTTATTGTCTAATGTTCATAACAAAAGCAAAATTACATCACACACTCTAATTCAAAGCTACAAAAAACATCTAACTAGCATTATCTCTAGCTTTGTGTTCTTTATCAAATATATGAAAGTGTGGAATGAAGTGTGGTTTTAATAAATATATGGGCCTTTTCGTGCCTCTATATGGGCCATTTCGTGCCTGCCTTAAACGGGCCGTGCTCGTGCCCGCCCATGGGCCGTGACCTCGGCCCAAACCCGGCCCGATATAACGGGCCGTGCCGGCCCAGCACTAAATTATTTCGTGCCGTGCCGTGCTTGGGCCGTGCTTTTTTTTCCGTGCTTCGGGCCGGCCCATCAGGCCCGGCCCAAATGTACACCTATAGCGCCGGCCCGCCCCAGCCCTGGCCGTCCTGTCCCGCCACCACCGCCGGTGCCGCTCCATCGCCACCGGCCGCAGCCCCGTCCCGCACTCCCCGCTAAGTGAGTATTTTTAGTATTATTTTGTATATGCTAATATTGTTTTGTAGTTGTCATTTTTGATTATTAAATAATTAGTATGGTAAATATTGTTTAGCTTGTTATGTCCGATGGCCGGAATTTGATTATGCAATTAATTTAGTTTGTTTTAGTTTACTTAGTGGTGCTTAAATAATTTAAACTTTTAATTTCCGATGGTGCACTCCCCGTTCTCGATCATCCGCCCAAGAGATAGAGATTGCAGTGTTGCATCAGCAGGCAGAGTATCATCAATCACTTTTGAGGGAACAAATGGAGTACCAAAGGCAACAAGCTGAGTACCAGAAGAAGGACGAGTATTATTCAAACCTCCAGGCTCATAATCAAGCTCTACTATCGGTAAGTTGAAGTAACATTTTGTTCGTAACAACTAAAAACACACGATGTGTACCTTATTTTCTCAACAATGGCTTGTATATAATTTGTAGCAACTGACACAACAAGCGGGTGTCCCGATGTCGACATATGGGATGTCGTCTCCTGACTTTGCACTGCCGATGCCAACGTTGTCGCCTCCACCTCCGCCTCCATCACAATTCCCTATGGTATGTACACATATGCGTGTGTGACATTTTCATAGATATCTTATGTGTTAAAATAAAAAACTTAGTGATTAGTATTTCATGTGCGTGTGTTATAGGGATTTCAGACACCTCCTGCTTCAGTTGCCGCATCTAGAGATGTGTCTGGTCAAGACGACGCATCGAATTCTTAGGTCAACAACCTTTTTCAACACCTAGAGTTCAGGAGGGAGTGGCTATAACTCGAACCATCCAGGTAACGGATATGAGTGACAGTTCATCAAATATGTTTGATTCGGAACTATGTCACTGTTCATGTCAAAGACTATGTGTCGAATTATGTCAGTGTTTAATTTGGAACTATATGTTGATGTAAAAGACTTGTTGCAACTATTTGGGACTATATGTTTGTGAATGTAATTGTGATTGTGAATATGTGGTTGTATATGAAATCTGTGTATATATATAAAATCTGTGATTTTTGTTTCTATAAATGTTAGAAATTTATAAAAAAATAGGTCAAGCGCTGAAATACATTATGTCCGATGGCATAAGAAAGCCATCGAACATAAGCACTTGGGCCCCGCCAACGGCCGTTAAAACCGTTACCACATATTATCGCCGACGGCTGCAAGTGGCCGTCAGACATAAACTATTTCCGACAGCGGCCGTCGAAAATAAGGCTATTTCTGACCTTTTATGGCCGAGGGACGGGTGCCGTCGGAGATAAGCCTTTAGCCGTTAAAATAGTTTATGTCCGGAAATGTTCTGTTTTACTGTAGTGAATAGTGTCTAACCTACGTTCTCTAAGGCATGGAAGTTTCATTACACTAATTAATATGCCACATAGAATTTTTAATGACATGATACTATATTTATTATGGAGGATTAATTGTATACATGTCATTTAACTTTTACAAAATTCAGATACGATTGTATATAGTTCAATTCACATACGATTGGTTGATGATGGATATTGCCGTTGCAACTTGAAATCAAACCACTTTGTATTTTGGGTTGGGATCTTATTGCAACAACATGTATTTCATTCATTCAGCACGTACACGGCCGACGTGCATGTGTCCCGCAGCAGTAGGGGTGAAAACGGTTTCGGAATTTTTCGGAATTCCGGAAACCGTTTTCGGATTTTTCCGATCGAAATCGCCGGTTTCGGTATTTCTCGGAATCGGTCATCGGAATTTTAGATCGGAATCGGAATCAAAATTGGTACAGCTCTTTACCGACCGTTTCCTTCGGTTACCGTTTTGGGTCAGAATTTACCAAATTCACAATTCGGAATTTACCGAAAATGTTAAATAGCCCAGCCCAAGTTTAAAATTTACAGCTCATGGGCTCATGGCCCAGCAGACAGCAGCCCACCACGGCACCATGCGGCTCTGCAGTCTGCACCTTCGGACCTTCCCATTCCCATCAGCCACCGCTCAGGCTCAGCCCAGCGCCGCCACTGCCCACTGCTCAGCCCTAGCTGTGGTCTGTGGAGGCCGTCCGCCCATCGCAGCTTGCAGTCGCAGGTACAACGCCGCCACTCACCAGTCACCACAGCGCCGGTGCGCCGCCACTGCTCAACCCTAGGTCAGCTGTCCGCCGCCGCCCGTCGTAGCTCGCAGGTACAGCGCCACCGCCACTCACCACAGGCACAGCGCGCGCAGCCGGTCAGCCGCCAGCCCGCGGCCCGCCACGGCGCCACTACGCCGCGCCTCCAACCAAATCCAGCGGCGCCTCTGCAGTCTGCACGGCCTCCACCGCTCCACGCACAGGCACGGCTTCCACGGGAATCAACGCAGACTCGCAGTCGCAGGTGCAGTTCTTACTTCTTAGCCCTAGCTTTGCTTGAACGGAATTAACACACGGCCTCCATGGCTCCACGCACCAAGGCACGACCTCCACAGCTCGACTTTCCCAAGGCACGGCTCCACAGACCACAGCCACAGCTCGGCTTCCACGCACATCAATTTTTTATTGCCTAGTGAAGGTGAAGCTATGATCTGCTCTAATGTCGCAATTTTTATTTGCATGTAGAAACTGTGATCCGCTCTAATGGCTAGTGAAGGTGAAGCTTCACCTCCACGGAAGCGTATGTTGTTGGAGTTGCCTAGTGAACATCAAAGTCAAAACTTGACATCGCCACCTCATGCAAATATGAGTCAACCTTTTGGTGTGTTCGCATCATCGTCAACACCTGCTGCAACATCTCATGAACAAGGTGCAAATCCAGAAGAAGGAATTAATTTGGATGAGGATGATCCTTCAAAGTTGAAGCAAGCAAAGAAGTCCACTTCAAATGTTTGGCAGTATTTTGAGAAGTATGAGGTTGTCGTAGAAGAGAATGGCAAATCTGTGAAGCAAGTTTGGGCCAAATGCAAGTATCCGGGATGCAAAAACAAGACTAGCAAAGCTAGGGCTGAAAGTAGTAGAGGAACAACTGTTGGTCTCATTTGAAAAATTATCATAAGATTGTGAAGGGGCAACAGGAGCTCAAGGCAGAAAAGGATCATGGCACAGGTATATGCATTGTCCAACCATATAAATATGATGAAGAAACCAGTTTGAGAAAGTTTTATACAACTATTATCATGCATGAGTATCCATTTAACATTGCTGAGCATGAATACTTTGTGGAATTCATTAAATCATTGAAGCCTACCTTTCCTATGAAGTCACGTGTCACTATTAGAAAAGAAATACTGGAACTCTACTTGCATGAAAAGGATGTGTTGTATAAGTATTTCAAAACCCTCAATTGTCGCATGAGTGCTACTATGGACATGTGGACATCAAATTAGAATAAAGGCTACATGTGTGTCATGGTACATTGGGTAGATGATGATTGGGAAATACAGAAGAGAATTATCAATTTCCTCCATGTTCCGGGTCGGCATAGTGGTGAGAATATGTCTCTTATCCTCAGTTCATGCCTATTGAAATGGTTTATAGAGAAGAAAATGTTTTCTTTTAACCTTGGACAATGCTTCTGCAAATGAAGTTGTTGTGAAAGAGATTATTCTAGAGCTCAATAAGCACAATCCTTTAATCTGCGATGGTTTGTTCTTTCATATTGGATGTGCCAATCATATTTTGAACTTGGTTGCAAAAGATGGTATGAGTGTGATGGCATCATCTATTAAGAACATTAGAGCATTTGTGCTAGCTGTTAAGGGGTCTCCATTGCAATGGGAGGAGTTTCAGAAATGTGCTACTGAATGTGGTGTGGACACAAAGGTTGGTCTCTCTCTTGATGTTGCTACTAGGTGGAATTCAACATATTGCATGTTGAGGGATGCACTACATTATAGGGCTGCTTTTGAACGGCTTGTGTCATATGAACGTCGCAGGTATGAGAAAATTGCACCTTCCTTTGAAGAATGGGATTTGGCAAAGACTCTTTTACCATGTTTGAGAAAGTTCTTTGACTTGACTGAGTTATTTTCCGGTACATTATATCGCACTGCCAACTTGTTTTTTAAAGGGTTTTGTGAGATTAAGTTTTTACTTGTTGATTGGTGTGATAGCATCAATCCCACTATTAGTAACATGGCAAACACTATGATGGTCAAGTTTGACAAGTACTGGAATAAGTCAAATATTGCTCTTTCTGTGGCTAGTGTCCTTGATCCTAGATACAAGAGGACAATTGTAGAATTTTACTTGAAGAAGGTGTACCTATATACCTATCAAACTGAGCTAGATAAATTTAATGGTGTCATGAAAAAGATGTATCAATGCTATGCCTCTACTACACCCTCAACATCATCTGTTGCACCTTACCCAACTTCAATGGGTGACATGATTAAGTCAAGTATCGATGAAGAGCTTGATAGCTACATATTTGATGGACAAGGCCATGATGATTCTATTGACACAAGTGACTTAGAAAAATATTTGACAGATCCAATATTAAAGATTGGTAAAAATAATCAGCATACTTTTGACATACTAGCCTGGTGGAAAGCACACAAAGAATAATATCCTATCTTGGGCCAGCTTGCTCGTGACGTCTTAGCTATGCAAGTGTCAACAGTAGCTTCAGAATCTGCTTTTAGTGCGGGTGGTCGTGTACTTGATCCATTTTGTACTCGCCTTGACCCTACCATGGTAGAAGCGCTTGTCTGCACCAAAGAAAAGGTTGTATAACAGTAACTTATATTTATTTACAATCTATTTAGTCATTACCTTTTTACTAATGCACTAATTGATCTTTATATTTCTAGGTTCCAAGGCTAAGAGTGTTGCTATTCCTAATATGGTTTGTAAAATGGAGGAACTTGAGGCTCTTGCTAGAAATCTTTCACTTGAGGTTACTTTACCTTCATGTTCTATTCTATTTTGCATAAAACATTAGCTATGATTTAACTATATATTCCTTTAACAAAATGTAGGATGAAGACCTAGATGATGATCATGATGATGGACCAGAGGCATCGTTGTAAGCTTGTTGATGAAGACCTAGATGATGATAATGCAATATGAATGCTCCAAATGTTTTTTATTGTACTTGTTGCGTAATGCTTTGTGATCTTGCGAACTTGGGACTTGTGGACTTAGAGATGGCAACGGGTACAAACCCGCCGGGTTTTGCTATCCCAAACACGTACCCGTGAAAAATATTTACACCCATTAAAAAAGCCGTACCCATGACGGGTTTGAAATTTTGCCCAAACCCGTATCCATCGGGTTTGCGGGTACCCACGGGTTACCCGCGGGTTTTTATCTCCAATATGCTTATTCTTTTTATAATCATAAGCATCGTAATGATTAATGAGATCATGGTCCAAAATTTATGTAATGATCAACGAGTTCATAATTTGGTATAAAAATATTAGTAGAGAGAATTAAATACAAATAATAAGTTGTATAATCAAGTTACCTTGCACTAAGTTATACATCCACCACATATATAACGCTATAGCAAGCAAGCAACACTATCACCAACTACTTATACATTCACTATTTGATAAAAATTGGGAAGTAAATAGGTAGATAACAAGTTTGTTGTTCGTTTATAAAATAAAATGACAATATGCACTAGGTTTGGTCGGGTTTAAAAAACCCACGGGTTCACGGGTTTGGGTACTACAGGAACAAACCCGTACCCATGAACCCGTCGGGTATACATTTATGCCCATTAGCAAACCCATGGGTATGAAAATTGACCCAAACCCGTACCCTAATGGGGTAAAAACCCATCGGGTTTCGGGTTTCGGGTACCCATTGCCATCTCTATGTGGACTTGTGGCTTTGTGTACTTTGTGATCTGTGTGATGAACTTGTTATATTGTAAACTTGTCATCTGTGTGATTGACTTATTATATTGTGAACTTGTGATCAACTTGTTAAATTGTGAACTTGTGATATTGTGACCTTGTGATATTGAAAATTGTGAACTTGTGTTTTTGTGATATTTGTAAACTTTGTTGTATTGTGATATTTTCATATTGATATGGTTACTGATTGTATTTTAGATTCCGACCGATATCGATGTTTTTTGTACCGAACTTCCGTTTCCGATGATTCCGAAATACTGATGTCGTTTCCGTTTCTAGAATTACTGTTTCCAATTTCGTTTCCGATAAAAAAATATGAAAACAGTAACGGTTTTAGTGTTTTCCGATCGTTTCCGACCATTTTCATCCCTAAGCAGCAGCATGGACCACTACTGGCTGAGAAACACATGAACAAATGAATAACCATGACAAATGAATGGATCTCAACGGCGTGATTCCCCACATAGGACTATGCAAATAGTTTAGATTTCATTCATCTATACAACCAAGTATTAACAATATTAAATTAAATGTAGCATATACGATGTTGCTTGGCTTAAATGTAATGTAAATGGTATGGTAACGATTCACGTTCAATACCAACAGTAATAAGTTTGAATAGACCGGTATCATATTTTAGTGTGGTATCCGATTATGGTTAGACTTAAACCAACATAATTTAACGTTCAACATCTATATTCTTATGATAAAATAGATCCTGAAGATTAGGATTAACAACATTTTCTGCGAACTCAGTTAAATTTAATGATTTTTAATTTAGTTTAAAATTAGATTTGTATTACTTTGTTTAGAAATCGTGGCCCTCCTCTCATGTGATGTGTAGTGCAGAGGAGCCCAGCAGGCAACAAACAAAGCTTCCCTTCCCTTCCACTCTCCTCTTCTTCCAGCTTCTGCATCGCCCCGCCTCGCCGCCAACGCAACTCTAGCCCGGCGCAAGATCTCTCTCTCTCTCCCTCTATCTCTCTCCCTCTCCCCCCCTCTCTCTCTCCCTCCCTCTCTCTCCCTCTCTCTCTCTCCCTCCCTCTCTCTCCCTCTCTCTCTCCCTCTCTCTCTCACTCTCTCCCTCCCTCTCTCTCCTACTCTTCCTCCACCGCCTACGATGCCTCCCCGAGGTTCGGATGCGGGACGAGATGTCGCGTCTCGTGCTGCGCCTGTCGCTCCCGACTGGCGATGACGCGCGCGAGGTGGACGAGGTCGCCGCGTGGAGGCCCACGTGGAGGAGGAGGTCGCGTGGACCACGCCCAAGAGGGACCAATCCACGCACGGGGGTCGGGCCAGACCCGCCTGGACGTGGAGGCGGTAGCTCTGGATGGTCGTCCTCGAGGATCTCCTCCTTCTCACAATCCTCTTCGCCGCCTGGCTCGCAGTCTATCGGGGATTCACCTGCATTGGCCGATAAATAGCTACATGACCTCCAAGGTACGCACGTAAATCAAATCCATGGCCTTTCTTCTACTTTTGTTCGATGATTGGAATCATTCTAGGGTTCACACTGCCACACACACACAAAACAAAACAAAAATGTGACTGCTTGTTGGAGAAGGGATTGGAGAATGTGGATCAATGAATTCTGTTCACTATCTATTACTGGCATTTCTTCATTCACATTCTCAAACTAGGGTGGTACAAGAGCTAGGTCTTCACCAATACTTCCAACCTATGCGAATCTTATGAAATTCGAATGCACATTGCCAAATTATGATGGTTTTCACTTGGGATCCTGCAATCTTTATGGCCATATTGACAAATATGCCTCTTTTTGAATCTTGGCCAAGCAATGAAAGCTATGTCAGTCGACTAACGAAGATTCAGGAAGTCTGAGGTTGTCTATCCTGCTAGCTGCTAGCTATGTCCCCACCTCCAGCACAAATGTGAAATGATGATGTCTTGTATAGGGTCTCTCTCTCGTCCTGACATCCATATAGAATAGTGAAGGGGGGGCTTTTCTCTTCTTCTCCAGCAAGGGCCCCTAAAGCCTCCTCTACCCTAAATATAGAGGATCAAAAGGTACTCTACGCTCTCCAGCATCGTCCTCTAAATTTAGAGGACGTTGTTGGATTCTCTATGTATAGAGTTTCTCTAAATGGTCCTCTATCCATTTAAATACTTTAAATAACCGGTTTAGCAAAACTAAAATATGTACAATACATTTGAGAATATGAAAATACATATGTACAAAAAAATAAAAATTAAAAAATCTCTAATATAGGTATTTGCATATAGAGGACGTTGTTGGAGAGGAAGGAGATATAGAGGATCTCAACGGCGTGATTCCCCACATAGGACTATGCAAATAGTTTAGATTTCATTCAATTTATACAACCGAGTATTAACAATATTAAATTAAATGTAGCATATATGGTGTTGCTTGGCTCAAATGTAAGGTAAATGGTATGATAACGATTCACGTTCAATACCAACGGTAATAAGTTTGAATAGACCGGTATCATATTTTAGTGTGGTATCCGATTATGGTTAGACTTAAACCAACATAATTTAATGTTCAACATCTATATTCTTATGATAAAATAGATCCTAAAGATTAGGATTAACAACGTTTTCTGTGAACTCAGTTAAATTTAATGATTTTTAATTTAGTTTAAAATTAGATTTGTATTACTTTGTTTAGAAATTGTGGCCCTCCTCTCATGTGTTGTGCGGTGCAGAGGAGCCTAGCAGGCAACAAACAAAGCTTCCCTTCCCTTCCACTCTCCTCTTCTTCCAGCTTCTGCATCGCCTCGCCTCGCCGCCAGCGTAACTCTAGCCCGGCGCAAGATCTCTCTCTCTCCCTCTCTCTCTCTCTCCTTCTCTCTCTCTCCCCCTCTCTCTCTCCCTCTCTTGCTCTCTCTCTCGCTCGCTCCGCTCCGCTCCCTGCCTCTGGGCCTGCCTCAGATGCTCCCGTCTTCGCACCCGTTGCTCTACGCCTGCGTCTTCCACGATACCCACCTCGTCGCTGAGCTCGCCCACTCCCAGTCCTAGAGCACCGCCGCCATCGACGCCCCTGCCCCCGACGACGACCTCCTGGCGCTCGCCGCTGCGCTCGTCGCTGCCGCACCGCTGCACCACTGCACCACAGCCACCTCACGCACACCACCTCACGCACACCATCTCGCGAGCGCCCCCACCTCCCAGCGTCCCAGCTCTTGCTCTTCCTCCGCCGCCTGTGATGCCTCCCCGAGGTCTGGATGCGGGACAAGATGTCGTGTCTCATGCTGCGCCTACCGCTCCCGCCTGGCGATGACGCACGCGAGGCAGACGAGGTCGCCGCCGTGAAGGCCCACGTGGAGGAGGAGGCCACGCGGACCACACCCAAGAGGGATCAATCACGCGCGAGGGTCGGGCCGGACCCGCCTGGACGTGGAGGAGGTAGCTCTGGATGGTCGTCCTCGCGGATCTCCTCCTTCTCACAATCCTCTTGAAAGGGAAATAGGCTTACACCTTTTCCTAATTGATTTTGGTGGTTGAATTGCCCAACACAAATAATTGGACTAACTAGTTTGCTCTAGATTATAAGTGTTACAGGTGCCAAATGTTCACAATAAACCAATACAAGTCAAAAGAAAGGGTTCAAACAAAGGGAGCAAAAGATAACCGAGGCAGCCCTGGTCTGGCGCACCGGACTGTCCGGTGTGCCACCGGACAAGTCCGGTGCACCAGGGAACTCCAACTCCGAACTCGCCAGTCTCGAAAATTCTGGGAGCCACTCCGCTAAAATTCACCGGACTGTCTGGTGTAGCACCGGACTGTCTGGTGTGCCAGCGGAGCAACGACTACTTCAGCGCCAACGGTTGTCTGCAACCGCATTTAATGCGCTACAGTGCGCGACAGAGTCAGAGCAGCGCCAGAAGGCGCACCGGACAGTGCACAGTGACTGTCCAGTGCACCATTGGACTGTCTGGTGGCCCAGAAGACAGAAGCTCCAACGGTCGAACCCTAACGGTCGTGTGACGTGGCTGGCGCACCGGACTGTCCGGTGCGCCATTCGACAGCAGCCTCCACCAAACGGCTAGTTTGGTGGTTGGGGCTATAAATACCCCAACCACCCCACCATTCATTGTATCCAAGTTTTCCACCTTCCAACACCTTACAAGAGCTATAGCATTCAATTCTAGACACAACCAAAGAGATCAAATCCTCTCCCAAGTCCGGAATCACTCCAAATCAAATAGTGACTAGAGAGAGTGACATTTGTGTTCATTTGAGCTCTTGCGCTTGGATTGCTTCTTTTCTTTCTCATTCTTTCTTGTGATCAACTCAATTGTAACCAAGGCAAGAGACACCAATTGTGTGGTGGTCCTTGCGGGGACTTAGTGTCCCGTGTGATTGAGAAGAGAAGCTCACTCGGTCTAAGTGACCGTTTGAGAGAGGGAAAGGGTTGAAAGAGACCCGGTCTTTGTGACCACCTCAACGGGGAGTAGGTTTGCAAAGAACCGAACCTCGGTAAAACAAATCCTTGTGTCTCACTCTTTATTTGCTTGCGATTTGTTTCCACCCTCTCTCTCAGACTCGTTTATATTTCTAAAGCTAACCCGGCTTGTAGTTGTGCTTAAACTTTATAAATTTCAGATTCGCCCTATTCACCCCCTCTAGGTGACTTTCAATTGGTATCAGAGCATGGTGCTTCATTAGAGCCTAACCACTCGAAGTGATGTCGGGAGATCACGCCAAGAAGGAGACGGTGACCGACGACAAGCCCGTTACAAGCCATGGGAAGGCTCCATCGGGAGAGTCCCGCAACAAGGGGAAGGATAAGGAATCCTCATCACAAAAGTCGCATCGGAGTGGCGACAAGAAAAAGAAGATGAGGAAAGTGGTCTACTACGAGACCGATTCTTCATCGCCATCCACCTCCAGCTCCGACGCACCGTCCATAACTTCTAAGCACCATGAGCGCAAGAAGTTTAGTAAGATTCCCCTACGCTACCCTCGTATTACAAAGCGTACTCCTTTACTTTCCGTTCCATTAGGCAAACCATCGATTTTTGACGGTGAAGATTATAATATGTGGAGTGACAAAATGAGGCATCATCTAACCTCACTCCACAGTAGCATTTGGAACGTTGTTGAGTTTGGTGTACAGGTACCATCCGTAGGGGATGAAGACTATGATTCGGATGAAGTGGCCCAAATCCAACACTTCAACTCCCAAGCCACTACTATACTCCTCGCCTCTCTAAGTCGAGAGGAGTATAATAAGGTGCAAGGGTTGAAGAGCGCAAAGGAAATTTGGGACGTGCTCAAGACCGCGCACGAAGGAGACGAGGTGACCAAGATCACCAAGCGGGAGACGATCGAGGGGGAGCTCGGTCGCTTCATGCTTCACCAAGGGGAGGATCCGCAAGCCATGTACAACCGCTTGAAGACCTTGGTGAACCAAGTGCGCAACCTCGGGAGCACCAAATGGGATGACCATGATATGGTCAAGGTTATTATAAGATCCCTCGTTTTTCTTAACCCTACGCAAGTTCAATTAATTCGAGGTGATCCTAGATACACGCTAATGTCTCCCGAGGAAGTTATAGGAAAGTTTGTGAGCTTTGAGCTAATGATCAAAGGCTCAAAGAAAATCATCGAGCACGACACCTCCTCCACGCCCGAGGCACAACCCGTCGCATTCAAGGCAACGGAGGAGAAGAAGGAAGAGTCTACATCAAGTAGACTCCCCATCGATGCCTCAAAGCTCGACAATGAGGAGATGGCTTTAATCATCAAAAGCTTTCGACAAATCCTCAAGCAAAGGAGGGGGAAGGACTACAAGCCCCGCTCCAAGAAGATTTGCTACAAGTGTGGTAAGCCCGATCACTTTATAGCGAAATGTCCTATTTCTAGTGACAGTGACAGGGGTGACGACAAGAAGGGGAGAAGAAAGGAGAAGAAGAGATACTACAAGAAGAAGGGCGGTGATGCCCATGTTTGCCGGGAGTGGGACTCCGACGAGAGCTCCACTGACTCCTCCTCCGACGAGGACGCCGCCAACATCGCCATCAATAAGGGACTCCTCTTCCCCAACGTCGGCCACAAGTGCCTCATGGCAAAGGACGGCAAAAAGAAGAAGGTTAAATCCAAATCCTCCTCTAAATATGAAACCTCTAGTGATGAGAATAATTCTAGTGATGATGAGGACAATTTGCTTACTCTTTTTGCCGATCTTAACATGCAACAAAAGAAAAAATTGAACGAATTAATTAGTGCTATTCATGAGAAGGATGAACTCTTAGACACCCAAGAGGACTTCCTAATTAAGGAAAACAAGAAGCATGTTAAGGTTAAAAATGCTTATGCTCTAGAAGTAGAAAAATGTGAAAAATTATCTAGTGAGCTAAGCACTTGCCATGATTTGATTGCCAACCTTAGGAATGAGAATGCTAGATTAATTGCTAAGGTTGATTCAAATGTATGTGATGATTCATGTGCCAATCTTAGAAATGATCATGCTATTTCTATTGCTAAGATTGAAAAATTAAATGTCTCTCTTGCTAGCCTTAGAAATGAAAATGAAAAATTGATTGCTAAGGCTAATGAATTAAATGTTTGCAATGCTTCCATTTCCAGTCTTAGAGATGAAAATGCCATATTACATGCTAAGATTGTTGAATTAAGTTCTTGCAAACCATCTACATCTACCATTGAGCATATTTCTATTTGCACTAGATGTAGAGATGTTGACATTGATGCTATTCATGATCACATGGCTTTAATTAAACAACAAAATGATCATATAGCAAAATTAGATGCTAAAATTGCCGAACATGAGCTAGATAATGAAAAACTTAAATTTGCCCGTAGTATGCTTTATAGTGGGAGACGCCCTGGCATCAAGGATGGCATTGGCTTCCAAAAGGGAGACAATGTCAAACTTAATGCCCCTCCTAAAAGATTATCTAACTTTGTTAAGGGCAAGGCTCCCATGCCTCAAGATAACGAGGGCTACATTTTGTACCCTGCCAGTTATCCCGAGCATAAGATTAGGAGAATTCATTCTAGGAAGTCTCACTCTGGCCCTAATCATGCTTTTTTATATAAGAGTGAGGCATCTAGTCCTAGGCAATCAACTCATGCTAAATTGCCTAAGAAGAAAGCTCCTAGTGCATCAAATGAACCTAGCATTTCATTTAAAACTTTTGATGCATCTTATGTTTTGACTAACAAATCCGGCAAAGTAGTTGCCAAGTATGTTGGGGACAAACACAAGGGATCAAAGACTTGTGTTTGGGTACCCAAAGTTCTTGTATCTAATGTCAAAGGACCCAAAACTGTTTGGGTACCTAAAATCAAGAACTAAACTTGTTTTGTAGGTTTATGCATCCGGGGGCTCAAGTTGGATCATCGATAGCGGGTGCACAAACCATATGACTGGGGAGAAAAGAATGTTCTCCTCCTACGAGAAAAACCAAGATCCCCAACGAACTATCACATTCGGGGATGGAAACCAAGGTTTGGTCAAAGGATTGGGTAAAATTGCTATATCACCTGACCATTCTATTTCCAATGTTTTTCTTGTAGATTCTTTAGATTACAACTTGCTTTCTATTTCTCAATTATGTAAAATGGGCTACAACTGTCTTTTTACGGATACAAGTGTCACTGTCTTTAGAAGAAGTGATGATCCCATAGCTTTTAAGGGAGTATTAGAGGGTCAGCTATACTTAGTTGATTTCAATAGATCTGAACTCGATACTTGCCTAATTGCTAAGACTAACATGGGTTGGCTCTGGCATCGCCGACTAGCCCATGTTGGGATGAAGAATCTTCACAAGTTTCTAAAGGGAGAGCACATTTTGGGACTAACAAATGTGCATTTTAAGAAAAACAGGATTTGTAGCGCATGCCAAGCAGGGAAGCAAGTTGGCGTTCATCATCCACATAAGAACATCTTAACGACTGACAGGCCACTCGAGCTCCTTCACATGGACCTATTCGGCCCGATCGCTTACATAAGCATCGGCGGGAGTAAGTACTGTCTAGTTATTGTGGATGACTATTCTCGCTTCACTTGGGTATTCTTTTTACAGGAAAAATCTCAAACCCAAGAGACCTTAAAGGGATTCTTAAGACGGGCTCAAAATGAGTTCGGCTTAAGGATCAAGAAAATTAGAAGCGATAATGGGACGGAGTTCAAGAATTCACAAATTGAAGGCTTCCTTGAGGAGGAGGGCATCAAGCATGAGTTCTCTTCTCCCTACATGCCACAACAAAATGGTGTAGTGGAGAGGAAGAATAGAACTCTATTGGATATGGCAAGAACCATGCTTGATGAGTACATGACTTCGGATCGGTTTTGGGCCGAGGCGGTCAACACCGCTTGCTACGCCATCAACCGATTGTATCTACACCGAATCCTCAAGAAGACATCATACGAACTCCTCACCGGTAAAAAGCCAAATGTTTCATATTTTAGGGTCTTTGGTAGCAAATGTTTTATACTTGTTAAAAGAGGTAGAAAGTCCAAATTTGCTCCTAAGGCTGTAGAAGGCTTTTTACTAGGATATGATTCAAACACAAAGGCATATAGAGTCTTTAACAAGTCCACTGGACTAGTTGAAGTTTCTTGTGACATTGTGTTTGATGAGACTAATGGCTCTCAAGTAGAGCAAGTTGATCTTGATGAATTAGACGATGAAGAGGCTACGTGCGTCGCGCTAAGGAACATGTCCATTGGGGATGTGTGTCCTAAGGAATCCGAAGAGCCCATTCAAGCACAAGATCAACCATCCTCCTCCATGCAAGCATCTCCACCAACTCAAGATGAAGATGAGGCTCAAGATGATGAAGAAGAAGATCAAGAAGATGAGCCACCTCAAGAAGACGACAATGATCAAGGGGGAGATGCAAATGATCAAGACAAGGAGGATGAGCAAGTTCCAAGGCCGCCACACCCAAGAGTCCACCAAGCAATCCAACGAGATCACCCCGTGAACACCATCCCCGGCGACATTGATAAGGGGGTAACCACTAGATCTCGTGTTGCACATTTTTGTGAACACTACTTGTTTGTTTCCTCTATTGAGCCACACAGGGTAGAGGAAGCACTTCAAGATTCGGATTGGTTGATGGCGATGCAAGAGGAGCTCAACAACTTCACGAGGAATGAGGTATGGCATTTAGTTCCACGTCCTAACCAAAATGTTATAGGGACCAAGTGGGTCTTTCGCAACAAGCAAGACGAGCATGGTGTGGTGACAAGGAACAAAGCCCGACTTGTGGCCAAGGTATACTCACAAGTCGAAGGTTTGGATTTCGGTGAAACCTATGCACCCGTAGCTAGGCTTGAATCAATTCATATATTACTTGCCTATGCTACTTACCATGGCTTTAAGCTTTACCAAATGGACGTGAAAAGTGCCTTCCTCAACGGACCTATCAAGGAAGAGGTCTATGTTGAGCAACCTTCCGGCTTTGAAGATAGTGAGTATCCTAACCATGTTTATAGACTCTCTAAGGCGTTTTATGGGCTCAAGCAAGCCCCAAGAGCATGGTATGAATGCCTAAGAGATTTTCTTATTGCTAATGGCTTCAAAGTCGGAAAAGCCGATCCTACACTCTTTACTAAAACACTTGCAAATGATTTGTTTGTATGCTAAATTTATGTTGATGATATCATATTTGGGTCTACTAACGAATCTACATGTGAAGAGTTTAGTAGGATCATGACACAAAAATTCGAGATGTCGATGATGGGGGAGTTGAAGTATTTTCTAGGATTCCAAGTCAAGCAACTCCAAGAGGGCACCTTCATTAGCCAAATGAAGTACATTCAAGACATTCTAACCAAGTTTGGGATGAAGGACGCCAAGCCCATCAAGACACCCATGGGAACAAATGGGCATCTCGACCTCGACACGGGAGGTAAATCCGTAGATCAAAAGGTATACCGGTCGATGATAGGTTCTTTACTCTATTTATGTGCTTCACGACTGGATATTATGCTTTCCGTATGCATGTGTGCAAGATTCAAGCCGATCCTAAGGAAGTTCACCTTAGGGCCGTAAAACGAATCTTGAGATATTTAGTTTATACTCCTAAGTTTGGCCTTTGGTACCCCAGGGGATCCACATTTGATTTAATTGGTTATTTCGATGCTGATTGGGCAGGGTGTAAAATTAATAGAAAGAGCACATCGGGGACTTGCCAGTTCTTGGGAAGATCTCTGGTGTCTTGGGCTTCAAAGAAGCAAAATTCTGTGGCTCTTTCAACCGCCGAAGCCGAGTATATTGCCACAGGCCATTGTTGCGCGCAATTGCTTTGGATGAGGCAAACCCTTAGGGACTATGGTTACAAATTAACTAAAGTTCCTCTTCTATGTGATAATGAGAGTGCAATCCGCATGGCGGATAATCCCGTTGAGCATAGCCGCACTAAACACATAGCCATTCAGTATCATTTCTTAAGGGATCACCAACAAAAGGGGGATATCGAGATTGCATATATTAACACCAAAGAACAATTAGCCGATATCTTTACCAAGCCATTAGATGAACAAACTTTTACCAGACTTAGGCATGAGCTAAATATTCTTGATTCTAGGAATTTTTATTGATGTTTTGCACACATAGCTCATTATTATACTTTTGATCATATCTCTTTTATGTCTATGACTAATGTGTTTTTAAGTGTCATCTTATGCTTAGCCATAGATATTGAAAGGGAAATGGAGTTCTTGGCAAAGAAGGCGCTTCCACTCAACTCCAATTGTATTTGCCGGTACTCCGCTTCGTTCTCCAACTTTGGTATAATCTTCACTCATATTTTTGTGTATGCCAAAGGGGGAGAAAGTTTAAACAAGGGCTTATATTTCACTCAAATATCGGTTTTTGGCGATTCATGCCAAAGGGGGAGAGAGTATTAGCCCAAAGCAAAAGGACCGCACCACCACCAATTTCAAAAATGTAGTCTTTCAAATTTGAGTTATGAAAAGAATCTTTCAATTACTATCTTATTTTTGATATAATTTCAAGTTGGTATACCCTCTTCAAAATTAATATCTAAAACCCTCTTGAACACTAAGAGGAGGATTTCATTAAGGGGGAGTTTGGTTTAGTCAAAGGAAAAGCATTTGAAACAGGGGGAGAAAATTTCAAATCTTGAAAATGCTTCTCAAACTCTTATTCATTTACCTTTGACTATTTGCAAAAGAACTTTGAAAAGAATTTGCAAAACAAAATCCGTGGTGCAAATATGGTCCAAAATGTTAAATATGAAAAGAGAGCTATCCATGCGTATCTTATGAGAATATTTATTGGTTCAATTCCAAGTAACCTTTGCACTTACAATTATGCAAACTAGTTCAATTCTACACTTATATATTTGCTTTGGTTTGTGTTGGCATCAATCACCAAAAAGGGGGAGATTGAAAGGGAAATAGGCTTACACCTTTTCCTAATTGATTTTGGTGGTTGAATTGCCCAACACAAATAATTGGACTAACTAGTTTGCTCTAGATTATAAGTGTTACAGGTGCCAAAGGTTCACAATAAACCAATACAAGTCAAAAGAAAGGGTTCAAACAAAGGGAGCAAAAGATAACCGAGGCAGCCCTGGTCTGGCGCACCAGACTGTCTGGTGTGCCACCGGACAGTGTCCGGTGCACCACCGGACAAGTTCGGTGCAACAGGGAACTCCAACTCCGAACTCGCCAGTCTCGGGAATTCTCGGAGCCACTCCGCTAAAATTCACCGGACTGTCCGGTGTAGCACCGGACTGTCCGGTGTAGCACCGGACTGTCCGGTGTGCCAGCGGAGCAACGACTACTTCAGCGCCAACGGTCGTCTGCAACCGCATTTAATGCGCTACAGTGCGCGACAGAGTCAGAGCAGCGCTAGAAGGCGCACCGGACAGTGCACAGTGACTGTCCGGTGGCCTAGAAGACAAAAGCTCCAATGGTCGAACCCTAATGGTCGGGTGACGTGGCTGGCGCACCGGACAGTGTCCGGTGGCGCACCGGACTGTCTGGTGCGCCATTCGACAGCAGCCTCCACCAAACGGCTAGTTTGGTGGTTGGGGCTATAAATACCCCCAACCACCCCACCATTCATTGTATCCAAGTTTTCCACCTTCCAACACCTTACAAGAGCTATAGCATTCAATTCTAGACACAACCAAAGAGATCAAATCCTCTCCCAAGTCCGGAATCACTCCAAATCAAATAGTGACTAGAGAGAGTGACATTTGTGTTCATTTGAGCTCTTGCGCTTGGATTGCTTCTTTTCTTTCTCATTCTTTCTTGTGATCAACTCAATTGTAACCAAGGCAAGAGACACCAATTGTGTGGTGGTCCTTGCGGGGACTTAGTGTCTCGTGTGATTGAGAAGAGAAGCTCACTCGGTCTAAGTGACCGTTTGAGAGAGGGAAAGGGTTGAAAGAGACCCGGTCTTTGTGACCACCTCAACGGGGAGTAGGTTTGCAAAGAACCGAACCTCGGTAAAACAAATCCTTGTGTCTCACTCTTTATTTGCTTGCGATTTATTTTCCACCCTCTCTCTCGGACTCGTTTATATTTCTAACGCTAACCCGGCTTGTAGTTGTGCTTAAACTTTGTAAATTTCAGATTTGCCCTATTCACCCCCCCTCTAGGTGACTTTCACCTCTTCGCCGCCTGGCTCGCAGTCTGCCGGGGATTCACCTGCATTGGCCGGTAAATAGCTACACGACCTCCAAGGTACGCACGTAAATCAAATCCATGGCCATTCTTCTACTTATGTTCCATGATTGGAATCATTCCAGGGTTCACACTGCCACACACACACACACACAAAACAAAACAAAAATGCGACTGCTTGTTGGAGAAGGGATTGGAGAATGTGGATCCATGGATTCTGTTCACTATCTATTACTGGCATTTCTTCATTCACATTCTCAAACTAGGGTGGTACAGGAGCTACGTCGTCACCAATACTTCCAACCTATGTGGATCTTATGAAATTCGAATGCACATTGCCAAATTATGATGGTTTACTCGGGATCCTGCAATCTTTATGACCATCTTGACAAATATGCCTCTTTTTGAATATTGACCAAGCAATGAAAGCTATGTCAGTCGACTGACGAGGATCCAAGAAGTCTGAGGTTGTCTATCCTGCTAGCTGCTAGCTGCTAGCTGTGTCCCCACCTCTAGCACAAATGTGAAATGATGATGTCTTGTGCAGGGTCTCTCTCTCGTCTTGACGACCATATAGAATACTGAAGGGGGGGGGGGGCTTTTCTCTTCTTCTCCAGCAAGGGCCCCTAAAGCCTCCTCTACCCTAAGTATAGAGGATCAAATGGTACTCTACGCTCTCCAGCAGCGTCCTCTAATTTAGAGGACACTGCTGGATTCTCTATGTATAGAGTTTCTCTAAATGTTCCTCTATCCATTTGAATACTTTAAATAACTGGTTTAGCAAAACTAAAATATGTACAATACATTTGAGAATATGAAAATACATATGTACAAAAAATAAAAATTAAAAATGTCTCTAATATAGGTATTTGCATATAGAGGACGTGATTTAGAGGACGTTATTGGAGAGGAAGGAGATATAGAGGATGGAATCTTTTAGAGAATACTGTAAAGGACGAATATAGAGGATGGATATAGAGGACGTTGTTGGAGACAGCCAAATGGCTATATCCATTGCTAGACATGATGACAACAGCTGAACATGGTATGGTTGAAGTGCATTAGTGGCTTGCTCAGCGTTCCAATGGTAACGCTGCAATCAAAATTGCAGGTGTGGCTCATGGTTCTTGATTCAAACAATTCGCAAACAATAGTTGGGGCCAAGTTTGTACCCATCATCTAATAAGTACAACCCAACCTAGAGACAAAACTTCAGATTAGACTTGCCCTAGCCTTAGTTGTAAAGCATTCAGGCTAAAGCAGAAAGGACAACCATAACATGGGAGATGTGGGCTGTGGAATTTAGTCAAATTTTATGGTTTAACTGGTGTACCCTGTACATAATACATATGTATGGTAATATGGATGCAATAAATGTTCGAGGAACTAGATTTTGTGCCCATTGCTAACAAAATGTCACTGTAAAACATATTTTGGTAAAAAGGTATCCAAAAGAATATCACAATAGCAATGCCAGTATGCCACAATGCTTACTAAACTCAATAGGATAAGTCCAAGCAATAATCATCATTCCCTATATGATAGGATGCCTGACTTGATTAGTCCAATGAAGAAGCACCCATAGATGTGGTAATCTGACCGACTCTATATTAATCTTCAAAGTGATATTTGATCATCATTATACATGAACCTTTTTTTGTTCTTTGCATAGAATTGGGGAAACATCACACAACCATTGTGTGTTTGTGCGCGGAGGGGGGTGACCTTTCACTATATAAGTTGTATGGTTTGGTATACAAGTAAGGTGAGTACAAAGATATACATGTCTATACATATCTCTAACACTCACACATAGTCGTAGTGGGAGGATCCCAGATGCAAGGATTGGACTTAAACTCAGTGAACAACTATGTAGGCAATCCCTTGGTCATGATGTTCGCATACTGGTGCGAAGACGGGACGCGAAGCACCTAAACATGTCCCAAAGCCACCTTCTAGACAAATTGTATGTCAATCTCGATGTGCTTGGTGCATCGGTGATGAATTGGATTGGCTGTCGCGTACACAACACTGACATTATCATAATAGATAATGGACACACTAGCAAACGGGACGTGAAGCTCATAGACAAGCTACCAGAGCCAACAACACTCGGCCACAACATGGGCGACATCACATTACTCTGCCTTAGTTCTGGAGTAGGAGACAATGGTCTATCACTTGGACGACCAGGAGACTAAGTTCTCGTTGAAATAGACACAATATCCGCCTAGAGTCTGGGCGTCCTATCCAATCAGCATCTGAGTATGTCATCAACAAGTTGATGGGAACTGATGTCGATGTGGAGACCAAAGGAGGGGCTCACAGGGATCATGCATGAAGAGAATCTTGCTTAATCATGTATGAGAAGTCAGGGCAGGTCAGCATCAGGTACTGATGGGCACTAGCGAGACTCATGTAATCAGAGGCATCGACAATGAGAGCACCATCTGAAGCAGAGAGCTTGGCCTGAGTGTCCACAAGTATTGTGGTGGAGTGACACGTGACCATGCTTGCACAATGAATAAGATCCCGTTCATATTATCACTAAGACAAATACTTGACGTCGGAGGAGCACGAGATGGAGATGTCGAGGAAGTGGTGTAAGGCGCTGAGGTTAGTCATGGTGAACCTCGAGTGCAGACAACACATAATATGCTCAAGAGAGCTATCGAGGAGGCAATGAGAACGATGTCGTCAATGTATAATAGGAGGTAGGTTGTGGTTGGCCCCTCCTTGTAGACAAAGCGAGAGGTGTCAGATGTGGTGGAGATGAAGCCAACACATCGAATGTAGGCGACGAGCTGCTGGTACCTCGCATGAGGTGCCTATTTCAGACCATAGAGAGACATATACAAGACAAACATGGTTAGGAGCGAAGGGGTCGACAAAGGTAGGAGGCTACAAGTGGTAAACGACCTCATCCAAGTGACCATGAAGAAAGGAGTTTTTCACATCCAGCTCGACTAGGCACGCAAGACCGTGATGCTGAGAACAACACGGATCGTGGCTGACTTGACCACCAGCCTAAACATCTCATCATAGTCAATGTTATGCTGCTACGAGAAGCCATGAATCATCCAACCCACTTTGTGATATGCAAGGGAGTCATTGGCGTGGAACTTATGCTTGAAGATCCACTTGCACGTCACAATGTTGGTGTTTGGTAGACGAGGAACGTGGCGTCAAGTGTCGTTGGTGTGGAGGGCCTCATATTCGTCAAACATTACGACACACCAGTTGGCGTCGTTGAGGGCGCTGCAATATTTTGATGGGATGGGCGAAGCGATTGTCAAGGTAGTTGCCAAGGAGGCAAGGTGGAGCTTGGGCTCGATATTCATGGCAACATCTCGCTACGGGTCACCATGGGATGTGACAAAGGCGACAGAGGGGTGAGGCGCTTGGGGACACTAAGCCGAAGAGTCGACTATCCTAGAGGCCTAGAGCCTGTAGCTGTCCAACTATCCTAGATAGCCGTGAGGAGGGTTGGGGATTATGGACCTTAGCAGGGTGTGGATGGCAACCATAGACGATGCTGAAGCGCCCTGGAGGTGAAGCAAGAGCGGTTGGGGCTAGAGGAGGCTGACACTAGTCTGAACTGACCCACACCTCACACCTGTCTGGGCAACCACATGATGTTCAGCATGCTTAGACGAAGCAACAGGACCTGCCCAGACAATGTCGGTTGTTCCACCGCATCGTGGCACACAATAGGTCCTTGCAACGGGATTGCCGGGTTGTCGAACATCACAGGGACCTACTGGCTGCTCTACGCCCAAAGGTGGAGTGCCTGTAGGATGATCATCTTGCAAGAGAAAGTCAAAAGCCAAAGCAGGAGAGGTTGTGATGATGTGTTTGAAGGGAAAAGGGGTATCATCAAACACAAGGTGCCGAGAGATGATAACACACCTATAATATAGATCAAGGCACAAATAACCCTTATGGGAGGTAGGGTAGCCGATATAAACACATGTCGTGGAACAATGTGCTAGTACTGTGATGTTTGGGTAGCATAGGCAACTGAACACCTATACTCGTGGGAACATTGAAAGAGGCGCTCAAATGGAATGTAGTTGCTGATGACCGAGCAGTCGCCTATTGAGGAGATAGGCGACAGTGGGTAGCCGATAAAAACACAGGTCGTGGAACAGGGCACCAACTGATGAGATGTGGTGGTTGTGAGGTTTGGGTAGCATAAGCAGCCAAACACCTATAGTAAGGGGAACATTGAAAGAGGAGCTCAAATGGAACAGAGTTGCTGATGATTGAGCAAGGGCGCCTATTGTGGAGATAGGCATCGGTGAGGACAACCTCGACCTAGTATGGGGGTGGTCTATGAGTGTGTATCAGGAGTGGACGACAGACTTTGTTCAGGATGCGAATGGGCGAATGGCACGGTCTGCCTTACCGTTATGTGGTGATGTATAAGGGTAGAAAAAATGGAGGATGCCTAAGGAATCTAGAATAGAGCTGAGGGCATTGTTAATGAACTTGTGCTCATTATCAACTTGAATGGCTTTTACAGGGACTCAGGGAGTTAGAATTGGTTCTTAGTGTAGGCGAGAAAGATGACTAGGTGGTGGCGCACATCGGATTTTCTTTTAAGGGGAAAGAGCCAACAATAGTGTGAAAAATGATCAATGGGCACCAATTAGTAGCGATAAACGAAAATGCTAAAAACAGGTGATGTCCGAACATCACAGTATAACAACTCAAAGGGAATGGAGAGTATGCGATGACCAACTAGTGAATGATATATGTTCATGTTTCTTGAAGGAAGATAACACTACTTTTTTACATGAAATATGGGAACTGTTTCTAAAAGGGGCGATGGCAGCGACGCTAGGATGACCAAGACAATGATGCCATAGCTTGGAGGTGACAAGGGTGGTGTGAGGGGTGACAGGAGTGGTTGTTGCGAAGAATCACGCACCGGGTCTTGACATGCTTAACAGAAAAACTAGAGGCATCAAACTCTCCAAAAAGGAGTTGTTATGAGTGAATTAACGAATAGAAAGAAAATTATGGATGATAGAAGCAACAACTAAAACAATGTTTATCTCTATCTGTCTTGAGAATTTTAAAGTTGCAAAACACAAAGATTCTTTTTTTGTGAAAGTTCTATTTTGTTTAGAATGGCAAAAACTAAAAACTTATGTACTATAAGTAACAGATTCATGGAAAACAGGAAAAACTGCCACAATAGATTATTGAGGTTTGTTGGCTTGTATGACATGACATACGATATGGAGTGATAGCTCCATCATCCATAAGAAATGCTTTAATACCTCCTAAATATGTACTATTTTCTATTTGATGCATCATATAGATGGTAAGGTCTAGTTTAGAGTGGGAACTTGTGGGGGATAGATATCCCCCGGGTCCACTAGAAGGCGAAAGGTCCTTGCGCGGGGCCTCGGGCCAGTTACCCCGCAAGGCCATCCCTTCGTGGGCCGGACAAAAGCTATTGGCGGAATGGGTCGACCTGAGAAGGCGATGGACTCGAGCCCAAGCAGTCCATCAAATTATACGCTATCCAAAGAATCCGTCCGACTTTCCCGCGCATGGTGCCCTCAAATGTCGGGGCAGATTAGTGATGAGTCGACAGGATTTTCGGGAGATCAGTTCAGTCAGTTCACTATTATTTAGGAGACATGTGATCATCATGTACGTATGGAGTGCGCCACGGTCGTGTATATAAGGCCCAGGGGGAACCCCATCATTTTCATTCCCATCTACTTATCTCATTAGCTTTTCTTCATTCAGGAGACACCGCTTGTAACACACCATATACAGATCCACCCCAGGAAGTAGGGTATTACGCCTCTCCAAGCGGCCCGAACCTGCAGAAAATCATCTGTCTCTCTCTCTCTCTCTCGTGCGTCCAGCACAAACCATTGAGTTACAATCAACAGCACCATCCTACCCAAAAGCACCGCAAGGGTAACCCTGGGTGTGCGGTCAGACTCTAAACACCGACAGAACTGTCTCTTCATTCTAGCAATTTAGAGTTGGAGGTATGATACTTAAAAAAACAATGCACGAGCTCAACTAAAGAATGTGATATAAAACTGAATTGATATCGAAATCCACCCAGTTAGCTTTAGAAATGAGATGTTCTAGATGATCCACAGGGTTCAAAGAAGTAGATCTGAGAAGGGCACTTCTCAAAATCCACACGTCAAAAAGATATAAACAGATCTTCCACGGAATGGTGAGAGAACGAAGAACACAAACAAACACAATGAGCAAGAACACAAGAGACACATGATTTATTCTGAGGTTCGGTCACACCACCAAGGTGCCCTACTTGCTCGTTGAGGCGTCCACAAAGAGCCGGGTCTCTTTCAATCCTAATCCTCCCTTTGCCGACCACAAAGGTCAAGCCCACATACTAATCTTTGCTCAAACGAGCGGGTAATACAAACTTTCTTGTGGTCTTCCACAAGATTTAGAGACTCACAAGAGACACCTAGTTTTCTAGGAGCTAGAAGCTCCAAGAGTAATGAATCCACAAAGAACTCAATGTAGTACCAAAGCTCGAATCAAGAAGAACAAGAAGGATTTGGAGATGAAGCACAAAAACCATAGGTCTTCAATCTCACCCAAAGATTTCTCTCCAAAGATTTGAAATGGGAGAGGCAAGAGGTGTGTGAGAGAGTGGGAGGTGTTTCTTAGGTTAGAAATGGAGGTCCAGTCGTGCTCTTGTGTGGGGGAGAGAGGTAGGAGTGAGTATATATAGGTGGGGCTCCAAAACTAGTTGTTTTTACTTTTCTGCACAAAAACCGACTGAGCCGATTTTAAAACCGGCTGAACCGGTTTCCACCAGACTGAATTCCGGTTCTGTGACCGGCTAAGCCGGTGGGTGGACCAGAGTCAAAACCGGCTGAGCTGGTCCAAAACCGGCTGAGCTGGTTTTTGAATACCAGCTGAACCAGCCTGAAACCAGCTGAGCCAGTATTTGAATACCAACTGAACCAGCCTGAAAACCAGCTGAACCAGTATTTTCTAGAGAGCAATTTTGGCCAAGATAGACTTAAAAAGGTTGTACTACATACTTTCACTAAGGATTAACAAGGGTAAAATAGAAGTTTTAGATCAAAGATTTTGAGCTTTAGTACCAATACCAACCTTCTTTATGGATCCCCCTGATAGTACGACTATTTCTATACTCAAGTTAAATAAAATATAATTAAGTAAACTCCTTGAGTCATTAGTGTCTCATGTGTGATTTCTCCATGGCGTTGCTTCATAAGGATCACAAACATCTTTGTCTCACCTTTTGAAGCAAATACAAATCAAACCCTGTGACTCGTACCATTTCACCATATATGAGTTCAAATCATGGCTTTAAGTCACCTTACTGATGCATCAACATATTATAACTCTTCATAGCTGATTAGTTCATCGACTTAGTGCAAGTACTCTCTTCTTCACCTTAGCCATGGTACCTCGATCCACAAGCCATCGCTTGGCCTTCACCTTCGCTTAGTTCCTCGAAGCCCTTTCCTTGCTATCTTCGCCCTATCAAGCCATTCTTGAGTCACATCATATTGAGCATCCATTGAGAGAATCATTTCTTTGATATTGTGAACCTTGCTTGAATGTCATCTAGATATAAATGCTAAGATCAATCAAGCTCTAGTTTGATTTTCATAGAAGCATATATGGACTAATAGTAATATGGTCAAGCCAATTCATGATTCCTCATATCTCATTCACTTTGGCTTGACCAATCCTCTTAATCACTTCAACCTCTATCATGATCATATTTATGCATAGTGATTTCTCAGGTCTTGTCCATATATTCAAACCAATATATAGACCATATTATATCCATTTGCATTGTCTCACTGGTTATTTAACCTTGTGTTGAACCTTTGTTCAATGATCATTATACACTATTCAAGTATGTTCATCATACTGAATTTTCTGTTCAACACTTAGCAAACTTGTTAGACCTTTAAATGTGTTGTTATCCAAATCACCAAAACTCATAAAAGGTATGAATGCACTTTCATGATTTTGTTACCTTGAAAACTGAAACGACACATGCATGTGTTGAAACTATATATATATATAGGCTTCTAGAAAAGCAAAATTGAAACATGCAACTGATTGCTAGTGTTAACCGGATCTTTTGATATATGTGATGTTTTTGCTTTGCCTGCCTATACTCGATGGTCATGGTGGCATTGTGCTATGCAATCATAGCTAGATATGGGAACATCACAGTTCATCCAATCAGAATTTTGGTTCAGACTGCAAAAATCTCTGTATGTCTGTGTCACTCCATGGGCCAAGCTGATATTGGGCCTAGTCTAAGCCGATGGAGAGCTGATGCGTGTGAATTATTGCGTGTGAATTATGATGTGTTTGGTTTGACTTTTGACTTTTACTTTTGCCCCTCAAAAGCTAAATCAAAGGGTTTAATATAGGAAGCAGCTTCTTTTCAAAGCTGAATTTTTTGCAGTGCAAAACTGAAAGCCTACTTTCTTACAGTGCAAAACTAAAATCACCTCTTATCCTGCCTTTAGTGGCTTTGTTAAGGGTTCGTTTGGCAGAGCTCCCACAGCTCTGCTCCCAGCGAGAATCACTCCCGTAGAGCCAAACGGTAAAAATATGAACTGCTCCATGGTGGAAGTGAAGTGAATCTAGTCTCTGTTTTGTACTATAAAGTGGAAGCCAAAAAACCTCCTTCTCACCGCTCCCTAACTGCTCCCCACTCTCTAACCTCTCAGGAATCACTTCACAGCATATTTACCAAACAATTTTTGTCAAATAGATTTGCTTCTACTAGAGAATCACTTGAAATCACTTTATTAGAGAATTGTAATACCCAAAAATGTATACAAGGAGAATATAGTTGATCTCCCTATTTTATGTGCCATATATTCATCATAACAAGAGCATACCTATATGTAAGAGTGATTAGTTAAAATAAATGGTACTAAAATGGAATATGCATCATGCTGAGGTTTTATTTTGTGTGCATTTTGTGACAATATAAAAATCATGCGAAAAGAAATATGTCAAAGTTTAAAATAGAATTTAAGATCTAAAGGAAAATTCAAGAGTTTGGAAAAAGAGAAGAAAAATGTTATGTGAGTAAAAATAAGTATGGAAAAATAATAAAATATATTATTTCTAGACTGGGATTTGAATTTGTATAATTGACTCAAAGGTGAAGCTCATAACAAGGTTCAAATTCAAATTTGAAATTTAAATAAGAAAGAGAAATAAGAAAAAGAGAATGAAATAGAAAAGGAAAAGAATATGCAAAGAAAAACATACATTAATAAATATATTCCTTCATGTTAGTACTTTTTATGTGCTTAATTATTGTGTGAAATCCCCAACATAAAATGGAATTCAAATTCTTGATTTTTAAATTTAGGAAGGAGTTTAAGTATGAAATCCAAAGATAGAAAATAAATAAAAAAGAGAATGAACCAGCGCGCTTGGGCCATTTTCCTCCTCGGCCAGCCCAAGTCGGCCACCAACCAGCCCACTTGCGAGCCCGCTTGTCCCCTCGCCTGTGAATGACATATGGGCCCAACACGTCAGCTGCCTCCTCCCCGTCGCACACCAACTTTGCTTCACCCGTCGCAGCCAAGTGGGGTCAACTGCGCAGAAGCTCCAACTACCTCCCCTCAACTGACTGCGCGCATTTTGGGCTGTTGGCACAACAACCACGTGCATTCCGTTGAGGTTTTGCCGTAGCCCTGGCCGACCGATTCCGGGCTGGGATTCCCTCGCCCCTGGGTATTAATCCATGGCGCTCGACACCCTGTGTCCCTGCTCCTCTTCCTTGGCGGCCAAGCGGTGCTCCCTCCAGTGACTCCGCTGCTCCCTTCAGCCATCTACTCCCTCACGGCTCCCCGCAGGCCGGACCCCAGTACCCTCCTCGGCTAGCCGAGCCCCACATCCAGGGCGAACTTCCTTGACCCTCTCTCACCTCATCTACCGAGCAAGCATCGTAGCGCTACGGGCCGCCGTAATCCGCGGTGGAGAATTAACAGCCACCGACGAAAATCGCGCTGACCACCAAATGAGATCTGCTATTGGGTGCCGGGGTTCCCTTGTGTCGCCAGGAACCTATACGCGGAAATCTCACATGTGATGACTACTCAGAGCCATGGGCATTCCTCACTGTTGACGGACCCTCGCCGCCATGCTGCCCCGCGCGTGAGCAGGGGCCATGCCGCCCAGATTTCCGGTAAGATGGGTTCTGTGGTGTTCTCCATCTATTCACCTCCCTATGGCATGTTTCCACTCTTGGTAGTATTGAACTGTGCACAGGGGTGCGGCACCGCTCCTCTCCGGCGTGTTCAGCCGCCGTGGAGCAGGGTGGGCCGCCTAACTCCGGCGTGGGGAGGTGAAGGGCTACCCTAGCCTTTGGATCGAGAACAAAGGGTTGCAATTAGAAAGTTGTGTATCGTTTCGCCAGAAGGGAACCGTGTCCGTTGATCTATCATCGGTCGGATCCAAGTCGTTCACCAGTACTTAAAATTTGGGTCGTTGGATCGAGTTTCAACAGTAGCGATTAGATCATGCTCTTACCGGTTCACGCTGCGACTTGCCTAATCTAGACCGCCCAAAACTGATCAATCGACCGAATATCGCTCGTACCCCTTCGGCTCTGTCTTTTTGCGTAAGAAACCCTGGGGTTAAAAGAAATCAACACGCCGTCTAGGGGACATTGCTCTCTGAGTCTTAGAAATATTTACACCATAACCCCTGTACTCTTCACTATTTGATGCTCAATCCAGAGAGTATTGAAAATCAGAAATTAATTTTAATGCATAAATAAATGTTAGAAAACTTGTTTAATTTGTAGAAAATTCATACGAACTCCAAATTGGTTCATTCCAGTTCCTAAAATTTTTTAATAATATTGTTTATCCATTGGTACCATTGTTTTAGCATGAAAACAGTAATATAATTTATTTATTAGTTAATCTTGAATCAAATACATAATACCTTTGGAAATTCATAACTTAAAATCTATAACTCCAAATTTAATGGTTCTAGTTCCTATGATCTTATTTTAATGTCTAGATTATTACTATGTATTTTATTTACATGTTTGGTGTAATGTTAATTTTTGCTATACTATGTATGTATTGTGTTGACGCGAGTAGACGAGCAAGCTACTGAGGATCCTGAGGTTCAGCTGGTAGAGGCTGCTGAGCAAGAGCTCGTTGAAGGCAAGTTGTGCCCTTAATCACTTCTTTTACCCAGTCATGTTCTTAGTAATCATAATGATCTGCATAGGTTAATTTTGATGGGACCCAATAGGTTACCCTAGATTTTGACTATCTTTATACCTTGTTTCAACACTGGTTTTACTACTAAAATTTTTGGGTAGTGCATGCTATTGCTTTATGTGGTTTTCGGTATAGAGATATTCAGTACTCATGATTACACTTTTTATTACCTGTTCATTATTTACTATTCATAATAATATCATTATGTTAATGGGAACATGGAGAACCACCCGGGAAAACAATGCTACCACAAGGGTTTAATGGGACGCCCTTGGCTGATTAACTAGGAAAGCTAGTGGATGACTACCTTACCCGAAAGGGGCAAGGGCAGTAGGGGAGTGGTCAGTGTAGGGAGGTCCTTAGGTTGATTTTTGCTACAATGGCGGTCAGGCGAGGGATTCCTGCACTGGAGCTTCCTATAAACTGTAGCGGGTTTTCTGAAGCTAGTGGAACTTTGTAAAGGCCTCGTAGTGGTACCCTGCCTCGCTTCCTTGGTAGAGGTGTATGGGGTCTGATCAACTCCGTGGCAAATGGATAACACGACTTGTGGGTAAAGATGCGCAACTCTGCAGAGTGTAAAACTGGTATACTAGCTGTGCTCACGGTCATGAGCGGCTCGGACACTCACATGATTAATTTATAGAACTTAAACTCAATTTGTCATTTCATTGCGCCTGGGATTATTTTACTATTACTTTTATTTATTATTTCTAAGGTTCGATATTTACTTATACTTAGTAACTGCTAATAAAATTTTGACCAACTTATAAAAGCAATGCTCAGCTTTAGCCTTTATTACTTTGATTAGCCTTACACTGCACATGAACTCCCACCTTTGGTGAGTTCATGCACATTATTCCCCACAACTTGTTGAGCGATGAATATGAGTGAGCTCACTCTTGCTGTCTCACACCCCCACAGGAGAAGAACATGTGGTCGAAGAGGAGCCGCCTAATACCAAGGCTTTCGACTTGATCTAGGTGGTGTCTCCCAGTCAGCTTTCTGGCGCCAAGGATAGATTTTAGTTCCTGCTATATTCATCTTTTATATTGTAAGGCTTCCGCTATGTAATAAATACTCTGATTATTGTGACATTTATCTCTATACACTCTGTTATTATATATGTTGTCTTCTTTGGCGCATGTATGAGATGCACCCGGCTTTGTCCCTTAAAGCCCGGGTGTGACAGAAGTGGTATCAGAGGAAATGTTGACTGTAGGACGAAACCTAGATAGAAATGGACAAAACCCTTACCGACTTACCTTACTCTGATTCTTTCTATACTTATCTTGATCTTGTCTCACCTTCTACTGTTCTACTCTGATCATTCTTACCTTCTCTACTCTGAGACAAGATGGATTTCACACCTTGGAATCCTACATTTATGACCTTCTTAGGAGATAGGAGGCCTAAGACAAAATCAAAACTATTTTCTCTATTTAAAACTATTGTTTGATTGTTCTGATGATAAATGTCTGATTTGATTCTTTGATTGATTGAAATATTATATATGGACATCCTAGAATGTACCACCATAAGGTAATGAATTAGCTTTAGTAGGCGACACACTTAGCTAATAAATCCCCCAAAGTAACATGCTTCGTAATTACATGCCTTGTCTACAATCCTTTCTTTCGTACCCTGTGTTTCTAACCCAGATGAGCTACCCCTATAGTGTAAGAAGAGAGCACTATAGATGTGATCCTTGGTATGTCATGGTTAAGAAAGGCAAAGGTAGTTTATATACTGTGCTAAAGGAACCATAGAACTCACCAGTTCCAAAGGAGAAAGATTTAAAGTTGGAATT
The DNA here is from genome assembly GCF_902167145.1 of Zea mays. Classification (NCBI taxonomy): domain Eukaryota; kingdom Viridiplantae; phylum Streptophyta; class Magnoliopsida; order Poales; family Poaceae; genus Zea; species Zea mays. The sequence continues at coordinate 30,050,746 of NC_050103.1, forward strand.
GCAGTAACTACCGCCACTAGACTACCAACATTCTTAGTAGATGGGAAGTTTGTTGGTGACAACATCCATGTGGTTAAGGATTTTCCGGATGTCTTTCCAGAGGAGTTACTAGGGATGCCACCAGATAGGGAAGTTGAGTTTATCATTGATCCCTTACCTAGGACTGTCCCTACTTTCAAACGGCCATACAGGATGTCTGTAGAAGAGTTAAAGGGACTGAAGAAGCAGTTAACGGAATTACAAGAGGCTGGGTACATACGTCTGAGTTCCTCACCTTAGGGAGCACCGGTTCTATTTGTACAGAAGAAGGATGGATCACAGCGGATGTGTGTGGATTATAGGTCCCTTAATGATGTTACTGTAAAGAACAAGTATCCATTACCCCGCATTGAGGATTTATTTGTTCAGAGGAGAGGTGCTAGGATATTCTCGAAGATTGATCTCCGATCGGGTTACCATCAAATGAAGATTAGACCATCGGATATTTCCAAGACGACTTTCTTGACCCGATATGGATTATATGAGTTCACTGTTATGTCGTTTGGATTAACCAATGCACCAGCTTATTTTATGAATTTGATGAATAAGGTGTTTATGGAGTATTTGGACAGATTCGTCGTGGTGTTCATCGACGATATTCTTATCTATTCTAAGAGTGAAAGTGACCACGAGGAACATCTGAGGTTGGTGCTACAGAAGCTACGAGACAATCAACTCTACGCCAAGTTTAGAAAGTGCGAGTTTTGGATTGGTGAGGTGCCATTCCTTGGACATATCATTTCTAATGGCGGAATATCAGTGCATCCTGCTAAGGCCAAGGAGATTATGGTGTGGAGCGTGCCCACTACAGTTACGGAGATTCGGAGTTTCTTGGGACTTGCAGAATATTATCGGAGATTTATTGAAGGATTCTCTAAGATTGCCAAGCCTATGACCTCACTTCTGGAGAAGGGCAGAGAATTTAAGTGGGATGAGAAGTGCCAAGACAGCTTTGATCAATTGAAGAAGAGATTGATGTCACCACCAGTGTTGGTTATGCCAGATCTACAGAAGGGATTTGATATTTATTGTGATGCATGTGGCCAAGGATTAGGATGTGTGCTCATGCAAGAAGGACATGTGATCGCCTATGCGTCTCGTCAGTTGCGGAAACATGAATTGAACTACCCCACTCATGACTTAGAACTGGCAGCCGTTGTGCATGCACTTAAGATATGGAGACATTACATTATGGGAACCAAGTGTCAAGTATACACGTATCATAAGAGTTTGAAGTATATATTCACTCAGAAGGATCTCAACCTTAGGCAACGTCGTTGGTTGGAGCTCATTAAGGATTATGATTTGGAGATTCACTATCACCAAGGCAAGGCGAATTTGGTTGCAGATGCCTTGAGTCGGAAGGAGCACGCTGTTGGGAACTTGATCTCAAATGCTATGAATTAAGAACAAGGCAACACAAAAATAGGTTAATTGTTAATGCCCTTCATCCTTCGAAGCATTATTTCCCTAAGGGTATAATGATCTTCGGACGAAGGCCATGAAGGACATACCTTCATCATCATAGTATATATTGATGGCAGATGAAGCATGTAAAACATAAAAGAGAACATGAACAATTATATGATATTATCACATACATTTCTTATTATATGATCATAAATGAATAAGAACGATATTGAATTACATTTGTACCTTCGGCTTGACAGAAAGTGAAAGTACAAGCGTGACGCGAGAACAAGTACAAGGCAGCGTGAACAGTACGGGGGTACTGTTCATCTATTTATAGACACAGAACGTAGCCTATGTAAAATTACATTCGTGCCCTTTACATTTACTATTGACTTTAGGATAGTCCGTCGAGGTCTAGATAGACTTTTCCCCTTTAAGTCGGTTCCTTTTTCTGTCGCTATTCCGAACCTCCCTTGCTCGTAGCTTCAGGGCTGCGTTAACCTTCGTATTTTCGTGCTTCTCACATTATGTATGGTTTTGATCCGAGTTCGAAGGCATCTGTCCACACATCACACTTGGGAAACATTGTTAAATCATGTTTTTGAGGACCTTCAGAAGACGAAGGCCCCTAACAGTAGCCCCTCACAGTATTAATTTGTTAAGATGACGAATTTAGACTACGATATGGACAAAGGCTTTTGATCTGAAGGTCCGAAAAAACACCTTCCCTTTGCTAGAATAGCAACAATCAATGACAGATGGGGCCCTCCAATTTGCATCGCACCAGGCGTATAAATAGGAGCTCACACCAGCTGTATTTGATACGCTGTTTCTGCCAATTGCATTATTTTCTCAATCTTATAGCTCTTGCTCACTAGCGCTTGCTAGATTTGCAGTCTATCTGAGCTTCGGTCTAAAAGGCACGTTTTCACCATGTCTAAAGAAAAAATGTCTCAGGAAAAGAAAATTGTTGCGGAGACGAAGCTAACTGAAGAGGCGAAGTGGTTTGAGGAGAAGAGGGCTATATATCCCTATATTGTTGGATTTGTTGAATCAATGGAGAAAACAAATACAAAAAATTACTAAAGAGATACTAGAAGGTTTATCTGAAGATACTGGTGACAGCAATAGCTATGATGTGGAAAGTGGAGGTGAAGATTCTGAAGATCGACCCTGGCGACCAAGTCTACAATCTTTGAAAATCAACGATTAAACAGAGTCATCTTGACAATATGAGAGGAAGGTACTTTTGGGATATATCTATTGTGAGGGTTGGCGGGGACAACAATGTCCCTGCCCACGAGGAAGACGAAGTTGTGATTTACCGAAGCTTCTTCAAAGCTGGGCTTCGGTTCCCACTGGCAGCAGGTTTGTGGTTGAAGTGCTGAAGATATATCAGATTTACCTTCATCAGATCACCCCCAAAGCTATTATTAGAATGGGGATTTTTGTCTGGGCTATAAGAAGCCAAGGGCTGGAGCCAAGCGCGAAATGCTTTTGCAGTATGCACGAACTTCTGTATGAGACAAAGGCCATGGGCAAAGAACAATATCATAACAACTTTGGTTGTTATGGATTTATCGCTCGCCCCCATGCAAGCCACCCGGTGCCAACATTCTGGAAGAGGTGGCCCGGAGCTTGGATGGAGGAATGGTTTTACGTGAAGAATGATTTGAAGGCAAGGGAAGATATTAAGGAAGTCATTATGCATCCATTTGGTCCCGCTTTTGCCTTCGAAAGCCGAAGATAGAAATTGATGAAACGGTCGAAGCGTGTCATAGGGCCTTCAGCACTATTTGCTCCTTTATTGGGACAAGGGACTTAATGCAAGAACATATAGCCTTCAGGGTATGGCCGCTTGTAGAAAGCTGGGAAATGCCGAAGGAGACCATCACTAAGTCTAGTGAAGGTGACTTGGTCTGGCTGAAGTATACATTCAGGTTTGGGGATAAATTTGATGAACCAAACGACGACTGGCTGAAGAGCATCGAAGCTACAAGTGATGAATTGCTTGGAGCATATTCCAAGACAGAAGACAATGCCTTGTCCACAGCCTTTGGCGGTCGGAATAAGAAAAGGTTGAACTGGGTATTCGATGCTATTGGCTTCGTATACCCTGACTATTGTTACCCGCTGCAAGGGCAAGGGGTAAAAAGAAAGGTTAGTGCTTCTGGAAAAGTTGCCACTTCGGCTATCACAGCTGAGCCGAAGGGCAAGAAGATGAAGGTTTTGACTCACCGAACACGTTACATCGAACCGGCCGCGATACCTGAATTTGGCGAAGGGGCCTCTTCGGCTGCCAAAGGAAAAGGAACTATTCCTCCTGCGCAGAGAGCTGAAGAGCCGGCTACAACATCGAAGATACCTTCGGTTGAGCTAGTTGAAACAAAGGCTGACAAAGATAAGGCTGAAGGGTCAAAAATTGAAGAAATAATAAAAATACCAAAGATTTTTAGCCTTTCAGCAGAAGCAACAGCTCCGAAGACACAAAAGAGTTCTGCCACAACTCCTAAGAGGAGGAGAATGGCAAATGTGCTAGATGTTGTACTAGAGACAACAAAGACCTTGAGTTGTACCCCTTCAAGAAAAATTGCCGAAGCTTCGAAAGCACAACCCGAAGTTGAAACAAAGCAGGTAGAAGTTGAAGCTGCAACAATTCAGGCTAAAGCCGAAGCTGGGCCTTCAGTGCCCCCTGAGACAGAGCCTGCCATAATTGAAGAAAAGGCGACAGAGCAAATTGCGTTTGAAAAGGTTAAGATTCTTGCTCCCAAAGCTTCAAAGGAAAATATTGATTACATCATTCGTCATGCTTCGGGAAAGTGACTTTCTCAAGAAGAAAAGCTAGAAGCACTACACTATGCCCAAAGATTAAAATACCCGAAGGGGGCATTAGTGTACAATGGCAGTGGGGAAGAAGATTTTCTGTACTGTCTCCCGGATAATAAAGAGATATCCGTCTGCCGAGAGATAGGTAGAAGCATTGGATTCCCGAAGCTAGAAGATGGCCTTTCGATCTTATCGAAGGATGAGCTTGCTGGCAGCTTGGCATATAATAGTATAAAGGTATAAGAGTTATATTTAAACTTTAAAAATGGGGTATTTTACTTGACATACTTATTTTTTTCCTCCATTTGCAGGGCCTGATTCTTAGCAATGCGCTAAGGGCTCAGAAAAACATTGAAGATGAAGGATATACGATGGCTCTGAACAACCTTTGTTCAGAGGTAATTGAATTAAGGAACGAAGGTCTTGAAAAAGACAAAATCTTGATTTCATTGGTAAACAAAGTGAAAGAAGATGAAGCTAATTTCAAGGCTCAGGCCGAAATCCAAAAGAATGAAATTGAAGACCTTCGAAAACAGTTGGCAGAAGCTAAAGAAAAATGCGCTGTCGCAGAAGCTAACCAAGAGAGCAGCGAATATTGGAAAAATTATTTAGAGAAAACAGTTGAAGAACTTCGCGCATCCAAGGAAAGATGCTTTGAAAAATCTTTGGGCTGCGTGGAGAAAATAAAGGCTAGCTTCGCCAATGTGGGTGCTTATTCTAACGAAGATAACTTCATATGAGGCAACCCTGAAGGTGTTATCGAATGGATAAGTGGAGAAGCCAAAGCTTTCGAAGAGATTTTAAGTGATCGCGGGGATGTCTGTGTGTTCTCCAGTGCAAGGGGAATTTCAGCCATCCTGGAGAAGGCGGGATGCGACCATGTCAAGACCCTGGCCCAGGCTAAAGCTGCCTTCTCTGTGGATGACACAAAGGATCCCTCGGCTGAAGCAAGCTTAATGGGCGGGAAATTTTACAACAACATCTGGGTAAATGGTGGCCGAGAGATGGCTCACGAAATCATGAAGAAAAGTGAGAAAGACATCCATGACACCCGAGTACAAGCAAAACAGGCTGAAGAAGCTGCAGAGCGCGAGAGACGCATAGGTATTGCTTTGCGACATCTAGCTTCGGTATTTGTTTTTGTAGCTTCGGACTAATTAATTTTTTTACTATAGCTGAATTATCTCCGCCACCGGAACCGTTCGACCCCCTGGCCGACCTAGAGATGAAGGAAGCACTGGAGATCATCAATATAGCCAAATCTATCGTTGACGAAGTCGTCAATAAATTGCTGAATGAGGTTGCAGAGAAGGTCCTGAAGGAAGACTAGTTGTTATTGAAAAGACATTTTTAGATGGTCAATGTAGCTTTGTTGTAAAAAGATTGTAATATTCAATATGTATATCTTTGAATCTATTATGTAAATTATTTATAATTCACTTCTTTGCGATGCATGAAACTTTTATGTACATACCATTTTTGAGCCTTCGGCGAAAAAACACCTTCCCTTCCTTTCATGCTTCGTAAAGAAAAAGATCCAAGCTTCGTGAGAATATCCATGCTTCGTAGGTACATCCACGCTTCGTAAAGACAAGGGATCCCTTCTTTTGCAACAGAGCTGATGAAGTTGTATACTTTGTGCCTTAGCATATTTTCACTATTATAAAGCATCCTCCGAAGATCGACTTCGTATTCAATTCGTGTCATTGGTGCGATATGATGTATGATGTGATGCTATGCGAGATGATGTGATCATATGATGCAAAAAATGATGCTAATGCCGAAGACACACACCCACACACCCACGCTGAAACACACAATCTCTGCGTCCCCTTAGGAACGATCTCTTTGCCGTTTATTTTTCGGCTTCACCGCTTATTTTTCGGTGTAAGTTCTGCATCCCCTTAGGAACGTCTTTTGAACTTCTTCGCCTTCTATTTCTGCGGTATAAGTTCTACATCCCCTTAGGAACGTCCTTTGAACTTCTTCGCCTTATATTTCGGCGGTATTTGGCTCTGCATTCCCTTTGGAATGACTTTTGAGCAGAAAACTTACACCGCGCCCCCTTAGGGACGACTTTTTGTAGCTTCGGCAAAACTTACACTACGCTCCTTTAGGAACGGCTTTTTGTAGTTTCGGCGATTTTTAGCTCTGCATTCCCTTAGGAACGACTTTTGAGTTTCAGTAATTTTTGAGCTTCGTAAGTCTGTGAAGAAGATATACTTCATTCTGGTATAAGCGAATCTATTACAAGGAACTAATACTAGATTTACATTGATTGTTCCTTATTGAAAAACAAAATGACATAAAGTATAAAAGTATTTCACGGGTAGGATATTTGCTCAATAAATGTGCTTCGATTCTAGCACAGTATTGTTGACTGTGCGAGCTTCGGATTCCTCCCTGAACTCCCGTTGCTGCTGGGTGTGCTGGCGCCCTTCTGGCTGCTGGCTTTGGGAGTAGGTCGGTTGTAGTGGTGGTGGGGGTGGGAGTTGTTGCTAGGAAGCCTGTGAATGGCTAGCCGAAGCGACAGAAGCTGCAGAATGATTGCCCACATACTCTGGTATGTAGGGAGAGTGGCACGAAGCAGTGTGCAAGACCTGCTTCGGCTGATTCTGCCGAGCTTCGGCTTCTACGATTTCCTTTTCCTTCTAAATAGTGATTTGGCACATTCTTGTAGTATGGCCCTTGTCCTCACCACAGAATAAATAGTAGATCTTCCTTGGCTGATCTCCAAACCTTCCTCCGAAGCCCTTGGCGCCTCTGCCCCTTGGAGCTGGTGGCCTGAAAGAAGTTTGCTGTTGCCCCAAAGATTGTGAGGTGTATTGTGACCTCTGAGGCTAGCTCCCTTTGTCGTCGTTCTGACTGGAGCTGTGGATCGACCTGACATGCCTCGGGTGGATTCGTCCTTCGAAGCCCCTAGTCATCTCAGAGAATCTATATGCTTCCTCCCTTCTTTAGCGGAAGTCATTATCAGCCCAAATGTATTCATCCATCTTCTGGAGCAGCTTCTCCAGACTCTGTGGGGGCTTTCTAGCGAAATATTGAGCAGTAGGTCCTGGCCGAAGACCCTTGATCATGGCCTTAATAACAATTTCATTGGGCACTGTAGGCGCTTGTGCCCTCAGTCGCAAGAACCTTCGGACATATGCCTGAAGGTATTCTTCATGGTCTTGCATGCATTGGAACAGAGCCTGAGCTGTGACTGACTTTGTTTGAAAGCCTTGGAAACTGGTAAGCAGCATGTCCTTGAGCTTCTGCCACGACGTGATAGTCCCTGGCCGAAGAGAAGAATACCATGTTTGGGCTACATTCCAGACTGCCATGACTGCGGTATTGCCCCCGTATGAAGATATAGTTGCTTCGTAACTCATCAGAAACTGCTTTGGATCTGAGTGCCCATCATACATAGGAAGCTGGGGTGGCTTGTATGATGGGGGCATGTAGTAGCCTGCAGTTCTGGTGCCAAGGGAGAAGCATCATCAAAAGTAAAGGTATCATGATTAAAATCATCATACCATCCATCTTCGTTGAATAAGCCTTCTTGACGAAGCTACCTGTGTTGGGGTCTTCGGTCCTGTTCATCTTGAGCAAGATGACGTACTTCCTCAGTAGCTTCGTCGATCTTCCTTTGAAGATCGGCCAGCCGAGCCATCTTCTCCTTCTTCCTTTGTACTTGTTGATGGATGATTTCCATGTCCCTGATCTCTTGGTCCAACTCTTCCTCCTGGAGTGTTGGACTAGTGGCCTTTCTTTTCTGGCTTCGGGCCTCTCGGAGAGAGAGAGAGTCTCCTGGTTTGGGTCTAGTGGTTGCAGTGCAGCAGCCCCTGTCGTTGTTAGCTTCTTCGGCGGCATGACGAAGGTCTGTGCTTGCCGAAGGTTGTGGAAGTGAGTACACCCACGGTGGGTGCCAATGTTGAGAACTTGATCTCAAATGCTATGAATTAAGAACAAGGCAACACAAAAATAGGTTAATTTTTAATACCCTTCGTCCTTCGAAGCATTATTTCCCTAAGGATATAATGATCTTTGGACGAAGGCCATGAAGGACATACCTTCATCATCACAGTATATATTAATGGCAGATGAAGCATGTAAAACATAAGAGAGAACATGAACAATTATATGATATTATCACATACATTTCTTATTATATGATCATAAATGAATAAGAACGATATTGAATTACATTTGTACCTTCGGCTTGACAGAAAGTGAAAGTACAAGCGTGACGCGAGAACAAGTACAAGTCAGCCTGAACAGTACGGAGGTACTGTTCATCTATTTATAGACACAGGATGCAGCCTATGTAAAATTACATTCGTGCCCTTTACATTTACTATTGACTTTAGGATAGTCCACTGAGGTCTAGATAGCCTTTTCCCCTTTAAGTCGGTTCCTTTTACTGTCGCTATTCTGAAGCTCCCTTACGCGTAGCTTCGAGGCTGTGTTAACCTTCGTATTGTTCGTGCTTCTCACATTGTGTATGGTTTTGATCCGAGTTTGAAGGCACCTGTCCACACATCACACTTGGGAAACATTGTTAAATCATGTTTTTGAGGACCTTCAGAAGACGAAGGCCCCCAACACACGTTCACTCCGCTATTGTTGTCCAGCTACTCGATGAATTAGCAAAAGATTTTGAGAGACTCAACCTGGTAATTGTTACACATATGGAAGGAGTTACCATTGAATTGGAACCTACCTTGGAGCAAGAAATCCACAAAGGACAAATTGGTGATGCTAAGATACAAGAGATTAAGGATCTTATTACTGAAGGTCGAGTTCTGGAATTCACGGAGGATGAGCAAGGTACTATATGGTTCAAGGATCGGATATGTGTTCCAAAGATTGATAGCCTTTGTGAGACTATATTGAAGGAAGCCCATGATTCTGATTACTCTATCCACACTGGTAGTACTAAGATGTATCAGGATTTGAAGCAGAAATATTGGTGGTATGGATTAAAAAGGGATGTTGGTGCACACATGGCTAAGTGTGATGTGTGTCAAAGGGTCAAAGCCGAACATCAAAGACCAGCTGGACTATTGCACCCGCTTAAGATACCCGAGTGGAAATGGGAAGAAATTGGTATGGATTTCATGGTTGGACTACCCGCACTCCAGCAGGATATGACTCTATTTGGGTGATCGTGGACAGATTGACAAAAGTGGCTCATTTCATACCTATGAGGACTAATTACACGGGAGCCAAGCTAGCAGAATTGTATATGACTCGGATAGTTTGTCTACATGGAGTGCCTAAGAAGATCATGTCTGATCAAGGATCACAGTTTACTTCTCGATTTTGGAAGAAGTTGCATGAGAGCTTGGATACACAGTTGAATTTCAGTTCGGCCTACCATCCTCAGACTGATGGACAGACAGAGAGGACTAACCAAGTACTAGAGGATATGTTAAGAGCTTGTGCTCTTAAACATGGTGGAAGTTGGGATAAGAGCTTGCCATATGCGGAATTCTCTTATAATAATAGCTACCAGGCCAGTTTGAAGATGTCACCGTTTGAGGCTCTATATGGCAGAAAATGCAGGACTCCACTGTATTGGGATCAGACTAGAGAAAGACAGTTCTTTGGGCCTGAGCTTATACAAGAGGCAGAAGAACAAGTGTGAATAATAAGGGAGAATTTGAGAATTGCACAATCAAGACAGAAGAGCTATGATGATACCCGGAGGAGACTACTGGAGTTTAAGGAGGGTGATCACGTGTATCTGAAGGTGTCACCGATCCGGGGTATGAGGAGATTTAAAGTTAAAGGAAAGTTGTCCCCTCGCTTTATTGGACCTTTCTTGATCTTAAAGCGAGTGGGAGAAGTTGCATATCAGCTAGAGCTACCCGATCACCTGGCAGATGTACATGATGTATTCCACGTTTCACAACTGAAGAAGTACCTCAGGGTACCTGAGGAGCAGCTACCGATGGAGGACCTTAGTGTTCAAGATGACCTGACTTATGCTGAGTACCCTATTAAGAATCTGGACACTTTGACTCGAGCTACAAGAAATAAGGTGATAAAGATGTGCAAAGTGCAATGGAGTCACCACGGAGAAGATGAAGCTATTTGGGAGAGAGAAGAAGAGCTTCGCATAGATTTTCCTCATCTTTTCCCTAGACCTTCCTAAATCTTGAGGGCGAGATTCTTGTTAAGGGGGTAGGATTTGTAATACCCAAAAATGTACACAAGGAGAATATAATTGATCTCCCTATTTTATGTGCCATATATTCATCATACCTATATGTAAGAGTGATTAGTTAAAATAAATGGTACTAAAATAGAATATGCATCATGCTGAGGTTTTATTTTGTGTGCATTTCGTGACAATATAAAAATCATGCGAAAAGAAATATATCAAAGTTCAAAATAGAATTTAAGATCTAAAGGAAAATTCAAGAGTTTGGAAAAAGAGAAGAAGAAAAATGTTATGTGAGTAAAAATAAGTATGGAAAAATAATAAAATATATTGTTTCTAGACTGGGATTTGAATTTGTATAATTGACTCAAAGGTGAAGCTCATAACAAGATTCAAATTCAAATTTGAAATTCAAATAAGAAAGAGAAATAAGAAAAAGAGAATGAAATAGAAAAGGAAAAGAATATGCAAAGAAAAACATACATTAATAAATATATTCCTTCATGTTAGTACTTTTTATGTGCTCAATTATTGTGTGAAATCCCCAACATAAAATGGAATTCAAATTCTTGATTTTTAAATTTAGGAAGGAGTTTAAATCTGAAATCCAAAGATAGAAAATAAATAAAAAAAGAGAATGAACCAGCGCACTTGGGCCATTTTCCTCCTCGGCCAGCCCAACTCGGCCACCAACGAGCCCACTTACGAGCCCGCTTGTCCCCTCGCCTGTGAATGACACATGGGCCCAACACGTCAGCTGCCTCCTCCCCGTCGCACGCCAACTGTGCTTCACCCGTCACAGCCAATTGGGGTCAACTGCGCAGGAGCTCCACCTACCTCCCCTCAACTGACTGCGCGCATTTCGGGCTGTTGGCGCAACAACCGCGTGCATTCCGTTGAGGTTTTGCCATAGCCCTAGCCGACCAATTCCGGGCTGGGATTCCCTCGCCCTGGGTATTAATCCATGGCACTCGGCACCCTGTGTCCCTGCTCCTCTTCCTTGGCGGCCGAGCGGTGCTCCCTCCGGCGACTCCGCTGCTCCGTCCAGCCATCTACTCCCTCACGGCTCCCCACAGGCTGGACCCCAGTACCCTCCTCGGCTAGCCGAGCCCCACATCTAGGGTGAACTTCCTTGACCCTCTCTCACCTCATCTATCGAGCAAGCATCGTAGCGCTACGCGCCGCCGTAATCCGCGGCAAAGAATTAACAACCACTGATGAAAACCGCGCTGACCACCAAATGGGATCTGCTATTGGGTGCCGGGGTTCCCTTATGTTGCCAGAAACCTATACGCGGCAATCTCACACGTGATGACTACTCGGAGCCATGGGGATTCCTCACCGTTGACGGACCCTCGCCGCCGTGCTGCCCCGCGCGTGAGTAGGGGCCATGCTGCCCAGATTTCCGGTAAGATGGGTTCTGTGGTGTTCTCCATCTACTCACCTCCCTATGGCATGTTTCCACTCTTGGTAGTATTGAACTGTGCACAGGGGTGCGGCACCGCTCCTCTCCGGCGTGTTCAGCCGCCGTGGAGCAGGGTGGGCCGCCTAACTCCGGTGTGGGGAGGTGAAGGGCTACCCTAGCCTTTGGATCGAGAACAAAGGGTTGCGATTAGAAAGTTGAGTATCGTTTCACCAGAGGGAACCGTGTCCGTTGATCTATCATCGGTCGGATCCAAGTCGTTCACCAGTACTTAAAATTTGGGTCGTTGGATCAAGTTTCAACGGTAGCGATTAGATCGTGCTCTTACCGGTTCACGCCGTGACTTGCCTAATCTGGACCGCCCAAAACTGATCGATCGGCCGAATATCGCTCGTACCCCTTCGGCTCTGTCTTTTTGCCTAAGAAACCCTGGGGTTAAAAGAAATCAACTCGTCGTCCAGGGGACATTGCTCTCTGAGTCTTAGAAATATTTACACTGTAGCCCCTGTACTCTTCACTATTTGATGCCCAATCCAGAGAGTATTGAAAATCAGAAATTAATTTTAATGCATAAATAAATGTTAGAAAACTTGTTTAATTTATAGAAAATTCATACGAACTCCAAATTGGTCCATTCCAGTTCCTAAATTTTTTTAATAATATTGTTTATCATTGGTACCATTGTTTTAGCATGAAAACAGTAATAGAATTTATTTATTAGTTAATCTTGAATCAAATACATAATACCTTTGGAAATTCATAACTTAAAATCTATAACTCCAAATTTAATGGTTCCAGTTCCTATGATCTTATTTTAATGTCTAGATTATTACTATGTATTTTATTTACATGTTTGGTGTAATGTTAATTTTTGCTATACTATGTATGTATTGTGTTGACACGAGTAGACAAGCAAGCTACTAAGGATCCTGAGGTTCAGCTGGTAGATGAAAGGGAAATGTGCCCTTGGGCCATTTCTAAGTATTTTGGTGATTGAGTGCCAACACAAGTGCTTAAGTGTAAATCTATGCCAAATGTTGGACAAAGTGCAAATCAAGTCTAAAGGTATGTTTCTAGACTTAGTACATTGTTTTGAGAACTAATGTATTGTGTCTAAGTGCTGGAAATAGGAGAAATCTATTTGGAAAAGAGATGGATGTGTTCAGCCAAAGTCTGCTCAGTCTGAGTGCACCGGACAGTGTCCGGGGGTGCACCGGACAGTGTCCGGTGCGCCAGGCTGGCTCTGGCGAACTTGCTGTTCTCGGGACTTCGACGGCGGTTTACGACTATAAATCACCGGACTGTCCGGTGGTGCACCGGACTGTCCGGTGAGCCATTCACAGGCGAACTCGTCGCTCTCGGGAGATGATTAATGGCGTACGGCTATAATTCACCGGACTGTCCGGTGGTGCACCGGACTGTCCGGTGAGCCAACAGTCAGTCGGGCCAACTGTCGGCCGAGGATTCCGCGCGTGACGCTTGGCTGAGCCAACGGTCACAAGGGGGCACCGGACTGTCCAGTGTGCACCAAACAGTGTCCGGTGTGCCAACGGCTCTGAATCTCCAACGGTCGGCTTCGCCAAAGAAGGAAAGAAATCCGCACCGGACAGTGTCCGGTGGTGCACCGGACTGTCCGGTGCACCAGGCGACTGAAGGCAAGAATTGCCTTCCTAAAATGCTCTCAATGGCTCCTAGCTGCCTTGGGGCTATAAAAGGGACCCCTAGGCGCATGGAGGAGTACACCAAGCATTCTCAAAGCATTCCTAAGCACCAAGACTTCGATTCCGCGCATTTGATTCTTTGTGATAGCATCTAGAGCTCTATTTGAGTTGTGAACTCTTCGGGTTGTGTTGTGAGCTCTTGTTGCGACTTGTGTGCATGTTGACATTCTGATTTTGTGTCTTGTGTGCATTGCTCATCCCTCCCTTACTTCGTGCTTCTTTGTGAACATCAAAGTGTAAGGGCGAGATGCTCCAAGTTGTGGAGATTCCTCGCGATCGGGATATAGTAAAGCAAAGCAAAACACCGTGGTATTCAAGTGGGTCTTTGGACCGCTTGAGAGGGGTTGATTGCAACCCTCGTCCGTTGGGACGCCACAACGTGGAGTAGGCAAGTTTTGTACTTGGCCGAACCACGGGATAAACCACTGTGTCTATCTGTGTTGATCTTCTTGTGGTTATCGTGTCTTGCTTAGACTCCTCTCTAGCCACTTGGCGATTATTGTGCTAACGCTTAATCAAGTTTTTGTGGCTTTAAGTTTAAGTTTTACAGGATCACCTATTCACCCCCCCCCCCTCTAGGTGCTCTCAATTGGTATCAAAGCCGTTCTCTTCACAAAGGGACTAATCGCCCGAAGAGATGGATCCTAAGGGCAAGGGGATTGTGATCAATGATAAGGAGAAGGAGTCTTTCGTCAACAAGCCGAAGGATGACAAGCCTACCGACTCGGGCTCGGGCCACAAACGAAAAGACGGGAAGAAGAAGAAGAAGACAAGACGCATCAAGGAGATCGTCTACTACGACGACAGCGACGAGTCCACTTCTTCCCAAAAGGACAACGACGACAACGACTACGACAAAAGAAAGACGGTTAATTCAAACTTCTCTTTCGATTATTCTCGTATTCCACATAGCTCAAATACACATTTGCTTTCCATTCCTCTTGGCAAACCTCCACACTTTGATGGGGAGGACTACGGATTTTGGAGTCACAAAATGCGGAGTCACTTGTTCTCTCTCCATCCAAGCATATGGGAGATTGTAGAGAGTGGAATGAAATTTGATAGCTCGGATAGTCCCATGTTTATAAATGAACAAATCCATAAAAATGCACAAGCTACTACTGTCCTTTTAGCATCTTTGTGCAGGGAAGAGTACAATAAGGTGAGCGGCTTGGACAATGCCAAGCAGATCTGGGACACCCTCAGAATCTCACATGAGGGGAACAACGTCACCATGCTCACCAAAATGGAGTTGGTGGAAGGGGAGCTTGGAAGATTCACAATGATAAGGGGAGAGGAGCCAACCCAAACATACAACCGGCTCAAGACCCTCATCAACAAGATAAGGAACTACGGAAGCACGCGATGGACGGACCACGACGTCGTTCGCCTAATGCTAAGGTCCTTTACTGTACTTGATCCACATCTGGTGAACAATATTCGTGAAAATCCTAGGTACACCAAGATGTCACCCGAAGAAGTTCTTGGGAAGTTCGTAAGTGGGCGAATGATGATCAAGGAGGCGAGGTACGTGGATGATGCGCTAAATGGCCCAATCCATGAGCCTCAAACCATCGCCCTCAAAGCAACGAGAAGCAAGGAGACGCTACCTAACAAGGTGGCACAAGTTGAGGCGGCTAGGCTCAATGATGAAGAGATGGCCCTCATCATCAAGCGCTTCAAGACGACGCTAAAGGGACGCAAGGGGCAGCCTAACAAGAACAAGACGAAGGGGAAGCGCTCATGCTTCAAATGTGGTAAGGTTGGTCATTTTATCGCTAACTGTCCCGATAATGATAGTGACCAGGAACAAGGGAACAAGAGGGAAAAGAAGAAAGCTTACAAGAAGGCTAAGGGCGAGGCACACCTTGGCAAGGAGTGGGACTCGGATTGTTCGTCGTCCGACTCCGACAACGAAGGACTCGCCGCCACCGCCTTCAACAAATCGGCCCTCTTCCCCAACGGGCGTCACACATGCCTCATGGCGAAGGAGAAGTCATATTTGGACTCATCAAATTTGCTTTTAATTCTAGTCCAAATATCATGTGCATCATGAATGGATTCGTTATAACTTGATATGAAGGCACGATAATCTTCATTGCTAAGAGAATTACTTAAGATGTCATAAGCTAGGTAGTTTAAGCGAAAACATCTTTGATCTTCCTCGGAAGCATTTTTCCTATCATAACTAGGAGGAATGATACTCTTGTCTAAAATTTGCTCTAATTGAGGATCTACAGTTCTAAAAGCATTTATCACCCTAGTAGACCATGAATCATAATTAGAGCAATCAGAAAGTAATATCTCAAGAGTTACCTCCTTGTTCTCCTTGGTCTTCTTGTTCTTTTGGGATCTTCTTCGAGCCATCACTTCGAGTTGTTAGACTCAATATGAAGTGCCTAGCTCTGATACCAATTGAAAGTCACCTAGAGGGGGGTGAATAGGCGAAACTTGAAAATTAAAACTTTATCCCCCAACTAGATCCCTTGATTAGTGGTTAGAACAAGATATACAATTATCAGAGTATAAAAACTAAGTCTTTGCTTGTAAAGAGTATTGCTTTCAAATAATGTGGGATTGATAAAACAATACAACTAATAGGTCTATGAGAATAAAGCAAGGGGGCTTAGATAAGAAGAGCAATGACACAAGTTCTTTCTTGTGATGTGTTGCTTCACTACATGAGAATTTAACTTAAAGCAACACCAAATAGTATTAGCAAAGAATAGTGCAAGAAAACTTATAAAGGGAAAGAACAAACAAATCACAAGCAATAAGCACACGAGACACGTGTGATTTGTTTTACCGAGGTTCGGCACTCGAAGGCCTAGTCCCCGTTGAGGAGTCCACTAAGGACAGGTCTCTTTCAACCCTTTCCCTCTCTCCACCGATCACCAAAGACCGGCGAGCTCTTCTTCTTCTCAAGGATCACTTAAGACCCCGCAAGGATCACCACACTCTTTGGTGTCTCTTACTAGCTTTACAAGCCTCCAAAACTTTGGAGGAAGTTTAAAGGGAGTCAAAACTCCACGCGCAAATGAACACAAAGATGTAGCACACACTATCTCTCAATGAATCTCACAAGGCACTAGTGCTAAACTCAAATGAGTAGCCCTCTCTTGCTTGCTCTCTCTTTTGTGGCACTTGTGTTGGTTGTAGTGGTCTAAATCTTATGTATAGGATGGATCAATGAATAGAGGTGGTTGGGAGGGCTTGAATATGTCAACTAGATGACTTGGAATGTTGCTTGGGCTCCCACACCTTAAAGTGGTCGGTTGGGGTGGTATTTATAGCCACCAACCAAAATGTAGCCGTTGTAGAAGGCTGCTGGCGATGGGTGCACCGGACAGTCCGGTGCGCCACCGGACAGTGTCCGGTGCAACGCCACGTCATCCTCCCGTTAGGGCTTGGAGCTGGTCGACCGTTGGAGGTTTTGTCCTCATGCGGCACCGGACAGTCCGGTGCTACACCGGACAGTCCGGTGCCCCTCTGACCAACTGCTCTGACTTATGCCGTGTTCACTGTGCTGCACTGTTTACTGTCAGAGTCGACCGTTGCGCGCAGGTGATCGTTGCTCCGCTGGCCCACCGGACAGTCCGGTGAATTATAGTGGAGCTGCGCCCGGGAAACCCGAAGCTGAAGAGTTTGAGATCGATCCTCCCTGGTGCACCGGACACTGTCCGGTGGCACACCGGACAGTCCAGTGCGCCAGACCAGGGAGCACTTCGGTTTCCTTTGCTCCTTTCTTTTTGAACCCTTTTTAATCTTTGTATTGATTTTGAGTTGAACCTTTGGCACCTGTAGAACATATACTCTAGAGCAAACTAGTTAGTCCAATTGTTTGTGTTGGGCAATTCAACCACCAAAACTCATATAGGAAAAGGTTTGACCCTATTTCCCTTTCAGTCCGCCAACCCCATGACTTAGCAACTTTTCAAACACGCTTTCGAAAAGATTTTTAACTCTCGAAACTGAAGCGTTGTTAGTCCTCATGCAAATGCAACCACTAGATGCTCTATGAGGCACTAAGTTTTACACAGACCAAAGTCATTGACCCCTCTTAATAGTACGACCATCTAGCCTACTAATCCGGTCAAATATCTTCTCTAAACTCCTGGAGACCAGCAAAAACAAAAACCTATGTTATACCTTTGCCTTCACTTGATCCACAACCAATGCTTATAAGTCTCCAAGATTTTTTGTTCTATGTGGTCCAACCTGCATTCTTATTTCTCCAAGAACCGTTAGTCCACAAATAGTTGTCATTAATTACCAAAACATCACTAAGGGGCCTAGATGATTCACAATCTCCCCCTTTTTGGTAATCGATGACAACACTACACATTTTATCCAAGAGAAGTTTTGATTTTCAAATTGAGCACCTTTGGGATACCATAGACCAATATTGGGGGTATACTTCAAATATCTTAGAATTCTTTTTACGGCCTTCAAGTGAATCTCTCTAGGTGAAGCTTGAAATCGAGCACACATGCAAACACTAAACATAACATCGGGCCTAGATGCGACAATGTAAAGCAAACTACCAATTATTGAGCGAAAAAGTTTTTGATCAACCATAGTACCTCCCTCATCTAAGTCTAGATGACCATTTGTTGCCATAGGAGTCTTGATAGGCTTTGCATTCTCTAAGCCAAACTTCTTGAGCATATCCTTCAAATATTTTGATTGACTTATAAAGATTCCATCTTTCAATTGTTTGATTTGAAGACCGAGAAAGAAGCTCAATTCTCCTATCATAGACATTTCAAATTCTTTTGACATCATTTTTCCAAACTCCTCACAAAACAATTCATTAGTAGATCCAAAAATAATATCATCAACATAATTTGACAAACAAACAAATCTTTGCCAATTCTTTTAGTGAATAGGGTAGTGTCAACCTTCCCAATTTTAAAGTCTTTGGAAAGCAAGAAATCCCTAAGCCTTTCATACCAAGCGCGTGGGGCTTGCTTAAGCCCATAGAGAGCTTTAGAAAGCTTGTACACGTGGTTAGGTCTTTTGGGGTCCTCAAAACCGGGAGGTTGTTCAACATACAGTAGTTCACTAATCTTACCATTTAGAAAGGCACTCTATACATCCATTTGGTAGAGCTTGATATTATGAGCACAAGCATAAGCAAGAAGGATCCGAATGCTTCCAATCTTGCCACGGGAGCAAATGTCTCACCGAAATCCAATCCCTCTATTTGAGTATACCTTTGTGCCACTAATCTTGCCTTGTTTCTTACTACTAATCCATCTTCATTGTGCTTGTTGCGAAACACCCATTTGGTACCAATAACATTGTGGTTCTTTGGTCTCTCAACAAGCTCCCAAACTTCATTTCGAGTGAAGTTATTTAATTCTTCATGCATTGCATTCACCTAATCAACATCAAGTAGAGCTTCATCTACACGGTTAGGTTCCATACAAGATACAAAAGAGAAATGTTCACAAAATGAAGCTATACGAGAGCGAGTTTGAACACCCTTACTAATGTCACTCACAATTTGATCAACTAGGTGATCCTTCACAATAGAATGATGGATTCTTGATACCATTTGAGAATTACTAGTTCAAGCATGAGGAGGGACCGAATGACTTGAAGTATCTTGATCATGAGTATCCATACTTTCATCATTTTGTTGGCTTTGGTGATTTTCTTCATTTAGGGTTGAAGAGGATGGAATGACAACCACACTATTATCATCATCATCTTCTCTTGGCTTTATTTCACCAATAGCCATTGTTTTCATAGCATCTCTCAATTGAGCTCCACCAACATCATCAAGATTATCGTTTTCATCTTGAGACCTATTTGTTTCATCAAACTCAACATCATATGCTTCTTCAATAATACCATGAATCTTGTTGAAAACTCTATAAGCCTTGCTATTTGATGAATATCCAAGTAGAAAACCTTCATCACATTTCTTCTCAAATTTAGAGAGCCGGTTTCCCTTTCTCAAAATATAGCATTTGCAACCAAATACTCTAAAATATGAGATATTTGGCTTTCTACCAATGAGCAATTCATAGGGAGTTTTCTTCAAGAGCTTGTGACAATATAGCCTATTTGATGAGTGACAAGCGATGTTTATGGCCTCGGCCCAATAAGAATCTGACACATTATATTCCGCTAGCATAGACCTAGCCATATCAATGAGAGTCCTATTCTTCCTTTCAACAATACCATTTTGTTCCGGAGTATATTTGGAAGAAAATTCATTTTTAATACCCTTGTCATCACAATATTCATCAATTCTAGCATTTTTTAATTCCGACCCATTATCACTTCTAACTTTCTTGATATCAAAATCAAATTGGTTTTGAGCCAATATAGCAAATGACTTGAATGTTTCAAACACATTAGATTTATCCCGAAGAAAGTAAACCCAAGTGAATCAAGAATAATCATCCACAATCACAAGGCAATAGGAATTTCCGCCAATACTCACAAAAGATGTTGGCCCAAATAAATCCATGTGAAGTAATTCTAAAGGCCGATGAGTAGACATTTGACTCTTATTTGGATGAGTATTTGTCACTTGCTTCTCGGCTTGACAAGAGCTACACAATTTGTTCTTCTCAAATTTCACATCTTTCAAGCCCCGAACTAAGTCATGTTTGGTTAAACGGTTGAGTTGCTTCATTCCAACATGACCAAGTCTTCCATGCCATAACCAACCTAGTGAAGCTTTTGAGAATAAACAAGTTGTGAGCTTTGCCTCACTAGATGAGAAATCAACAAGATAAAGATTTTCATATTTAAATCCTTTAAACTTGAGATTGCTACCATCAACACTAGAGATAATAACATCATCAACTGTAAAATTGCAACTAAATCCTAGATCACATAATTGAGCTACGAATAGTAAATTAAAATTCAAAGACTCAACCAAGAGCACATTTAATATGGAATGATCATTTGAAATAGCAATTTTACCCAAACCTTTAACCTTTCCTTTGCGATTATCTCCAAATGTGATACTATCATAACTTGAGCAATCTTCCACACTCATTTGGGTGAACATTTTCATATCTCCGGTCATGTGTTAAGTGCATCCACTATCCAACACCCAATGATTCCCTCCCGCCTTGTAGTTCACCTTAGCATCTCCCTTTGCCATGAGACAATGAGGGGATGAGAAAAGTGAAGGGGCTTCCTTGATGGCAATTCTGGCATTAAGCTTGGATGAGGTGTCATCATCATCATCATCATCATCCGAGCTAGCATCCGAATCCCATTCAACTAGGTAGGCTTTACCATCTTTCTTCTTCTTGTAGAATTTCTTCTTCTTCCGAGCTATCATAGAAAGACAAAGACAAAAGGGGAAAGGGAAGGAAGCAGCAGATCAACAAGTGAAGCATTCAAAATAAAGAACTTCTAGAGTTGATTAGTGAAGGCCAAGTTTTTGAAGCAATAGAACATCCTGATGGGCCGATCAACCAGGGATATGGACCCAACTGAAAGACGTACTCATGCTAAGGTTGTAAAGATGGTCAAAAAGAACTTGGCCTGGTAGATGACGAAGAAGAGGATCCGGAAGCAGAACTTGAAGAGAAGGAAAATTAGATTTATGTAGTCTTTAAATCATCATGTAATTATATTTTAATTATTATACACTTTATAATTTTTAATTCGACAAAAAATATTATGTTGTGTGATTTCTGATCATTGAAATAAATCTGCGTGAGTTAATTAATTTTAAAATAAAAAAGTTGGTGTGGCTATAGACTGAGGATGTAGCCTGCTGCAGACTATACATTGGAGTAGCAGGGACGAGAGTGGAGTTGAGAGTTAATGTGGCAGAGGTGAGAGGGGGATGGTTAGAGCTAGAAACGAGTAGAACCGAGCTCGGCTCGTCTACAACACGAGCTCAAGGATGAGGCTCGCCTTGGCTCAAAGTTCGATCGTGTGCTGGCTTGGCTCGGTGCGAGCCACACTTTGATAAATATAATTATATTATATATTAAATTAATATTATTTAAATATGAAATATAATATCATTATTCAATATTATAAGCAATTGAAAATTTTAATTGTTATCTATTTTATCATTAAAGTCTAAGAAATGAATCGATAATCCATTATGATTTTATAGATTAATTAATTCAGTACAGTTGACGCAGTCAGAACAACTGATTCTATAAATTAATTAATTCAGTATAATTGACGCAGTCAGAACAACTCGGCTCATTCCCCGACGAGCCTAAAATTTAGGTTCGACTCTTCTTGAGACTCGCGAGTCGGTTCAATCTCGAGCCAGCTCACGAGCCTCAAACTTATTTTTTAGTCCTAGATGGTGCACTAGAACTTCATTAGGTCTGAACTTCATTAGGTCTGTGACTCCGTATAATATGTACTAAGAGTTATATTCTTTGTTTTTTTATTTATTACGTTTTAGTTTAAAAATAAAATAACCGATGATAAATGGCAACGATTAATATGCAAGCAGCCATTATGTGCAAGCGTACAAGCAGATCTTTTAGTCCGTTAGATCTTGATCTAACTGTATGCTATATTTAGCATTTAAATCCTCTCACTACCATCTCGTGTAGTTTTATAAAAAAAACCCTAACAAACCACGGTTACACATACGGCTGGATCTAGATCTAACGGATCAAAAAAGCTGTTTACACACTTGCACATAGTAACTGCTTGCATAATAGTCGTTGCCATGATAAATAGCCCAGAACTGATGTTGTTTGGAGCGATGAAATGAAAAGAATAGAGAGAGGCAACCATACCAAAACGCATGGCGAGGAGGAACGGCTGACACACAATTTCTCAGGACTCAGGAGGGACGAGCAGAGTTTCAACTCTGGAAAGAGGAAAGTGAAGGCGGCCGAAACCGAAAACCAACCACACCACCCAGTAGAAGTCGCTGATCGTGGCGGAGAGGGACAACCACACACAGTTCCCTCAGCCTCTGGCGGCAGAGGCTGAGCCGGGGAGGCGCCTCCCTCTCCCCTCCCTCGCCTCCTACTCTCCTGTCTTTCTCCAATGGCGGCGATTACCGCGCCGCCGGCCCCTCATCCGGCCTCCACCTCATGCCGCCGCCGCGCGCCACTCATCCGCTTCGCCGCCTCCTCGTCCCCGTCCTCCCGCTTCCGCCCATCCTCCTCCTCCTCCTTCCCGGGCGCAGCCGGCAGCAGCAGCGGCGGCGGGGGCGAGATCCTCCACGTCTCGCCGCTTCCCCCGCCCGCCGCGCCCCCGGGGGCCCCCGTCTACGTCACGCTCCCAGCCGACGTCGTCGGCCCGGGGGGCCGCGTCGCGCGCCGCCGAGCCATGGGGGCCTCGCTCGCCGCCCTTGCCGCCGCCGGCGTCGCGGGCATCGCCGTCGAGCTCTGGTGGGGCGTCATCGAGCGCCACCGCCCCGGGGAGTACGACTGGGCCGGCTACCTCGAGCTCGCCGCCATGGCCCGACGCCACGGCCTCCGCGTGCGCGCCATCCTCGCCTTCCACCAGTGCGGCGCCGGACCACATGACCCGCCCTGGTGCGTCTCTCCACCCCTTGCCTTCATCATCAGCTCCTACGAAGATCCCTCTTTTTTTCTCCCCCGTCCCACCCTCTGCTATGCTCTTCACTTCCTTTTGTTAGGTTCAACTATACGTACAGTAGTACACGTATATGCTTCAGAGTTGAACACATGTGGACGGGGTGCATGTGGAAACTCACTTCTTTGGAACAAATTGTAGATAAAAAAGGCTGCATTTATACTTCTCGGTGGTATAATGCTATGCGCAGTTGTTAATTGCTAATGTCTATGGGCCATGCAAGTATGGTCAGCTCATCATTTAAACTTAAATTCACATCGTGGTGGAGTTGAACACATCTGCTGACTGCTGCCCAACTTGAAGATTGATGACCAATTCAATTCATAACTATTTTGCTAGGTTGTGTAACTATTTGTGTGGCGATCTGGTTTCTCTTCAGAATTGACCGAATTTATTGGTAATTGTGGTTATATCATTAGCTACACGCGACATGCACTTTTGCGGTGCTATGTGGCACAGAGCATTTAGTAAAAAAATTCCATTATTTGTCGACGCTCACGATCTATGATTTGTTATTTTAGCTCATGATGTATGTAATGCAATGCCTATAAAATAGTTGGATTTTATTTACTGCTATCGTTTAGCACTGGTATTCTATACACCGCTAAATGGTAATGAGCATGCTTGCTCATGGATTCCCTATCTAAACATCACAGATTGCCATGCTAAGCATGACCGCATTGCACTGATACCGCTCGCATTACATTGAAGAGAAGTGCTTCCCTTACACACGTGTGCACCCAACAATAAGGCTACAATTAAGGTCTAAAGCAGAGAAATCTAAAAAAACTCGACCTACGGGGTATGGCAGCCCCCGAGTATTGCACTATTAAGACCTTTTCACGCAGTTCGAGAAAACCGCTGAACCATACCCTACCCATACACAAAGGCATCATAGCCCATGTGAGAATGACCATGACCAGAGCCGGATCTTAGACCTGTGCTAGTATGGGGCAAACAAGGATTTTTTTTTAACTCTAGCCTGAAATTCGCTCTCACGAGAAGTCAAACTCAGGACATGAGAAGTGCTACATTAAGACCACCTAACCAACTCAGTCAGAGGCCTTTTCGAGAAGTAGATGAATCTAGTGGAGAGGGAGGGAGACTGATAACCGTTGTAAATTTTGCTGTTTGAGCTCAACTCAACTGCTCAAGTCATTAGGGTCCACTTCAATATGATCATGTGAAGCCTAAATGAATTTTTGTAACTTGTATCTGAGCATTTTAAGTTTTTAACCAATGGATTGCCTCAAAACATCATTCTCTTTTATATCAGATGTGCTGGTAACAATTCCTTCCCAAAATGACAGCTACAGTTAAATTGGAACATTTATTCGTATGATCTACCAAGTAATGTGAAACTATATGGCATTGTCTCAGCTGTTCATGAAATAGATCCCCAATGAGGTTACCATTTAGTAAATGTTTTTCCTTCTTGCTGTTTCAAGGTGTCCTGTTACAACCAACTTATTATTAATTTCTTTTTGTTGCTGTGGTGTAAAAGTTCAATCAGTTGTTTTTGCATTGATGCACACACAAGCATATCTCTTTTTTGTTCATGGTTGGAATTTACTACCTTTCCAGGATTCCTTTGCCACAATGGGTTCTTGAGGAGATGGATAAGGTTCCGGACCTGTCATATACCAATAGATACCAGAAGAGAAACAGAGAATACATATCACTGGGATGTGATATTCTTCCTGTTCTGAAAGGAAGATCACCTATGCAAGCTTACTCCGACTTCATGAGAAGCTTCCGCAATACTTTCGAAGATTACCTTGGGGCCATAGTAACAGTTTGTATTCTCCCTGTTTTTAAAACACATAAGATTAATTCTGAACAACCAAAGGATGTATCTCTAATAACATTGTATCTCAGGAAGTTCAAGTTGGAATGGGCCCAGGAGGTGAGCTTAGGTATCCATCATGCCCAACTGAGAAGCTAAATCAGCCAGGCAGTTCGTCTGAACTTGGAGAGTTTCAATGTTATGATAAGGTATGGTGAGAAATAAAATTCTTTCTCTAAAATCTCTACAAAATGGAATGTTTTTGGTAGAGTGGGACTGTGGGAGACATGTCAGTCCCAACGTTGTTTACTCTACTTGTGCAATTCGATATGCAATGTCTATTTGTATCTTGAACTTGTAATTAGTACTAATAATATGGGTTAGCTGTCTACCATTTGGGTTTATAATTATACTGAGTCTTTTATATGTGAATTTGCATTTGTAGAAATGACTTGTATGTTCTGTTCTAAATTGTCGTTTTGGCCATGCAGCAAGGACAACGTCTGCATTTCTGAAATGATTTCTATTCATGCATCTTATGCTATGTTACCATCACAATATTTTTAAAAAACTCGACCTACAGGGTAAGACAGCCCTCGGATATTGCATTAAGAAAAATACTTTGTGACACCATAGCTCATGAGAGAACGACCATGACCAGAGCCAAAACCTATGCTTTAGCGTAGGACAGACGAGATTTTTTTAATCTTAGCTTGAAATCCGCTCTCACGGGAAGTTGAATTCAAAACTTGAGAAGTGCTACTTAGACCATCTAACCAACTCAACTCAGCTAGAGGCCCTTTTGCCCATCACAAAATTTAACTACTGACAGATGTGCTCTGTTGACAGTTTATGCAAGCATCATTAAGTGCTCGTGCACAAATTTTTGGGTTACAAGAATGGGGTAATGATGGTTCAACTGGCACAGATGGTTCGCAGAAGAACCTTGAAGAAGCAAGTTTTTTTAGGCTTGATGGAGGATATTGGGATACACCTTATGGTCACTTTTTCCTTGAGTGGTATTCAGGAATGCTTCTTCTCCATGGAGAGAGGCTATGCATGATAGCTGATGCAATCTTCTCTGGTACTGGTGTGACCATCTCAGGGAAGGTTGCTGGCATACATTGGCACTACTATACTTGTTCACATCCATCTGAACTGACAGCTGGCTACTACAATACACTACTAAGAGATGGCTATCTTCCTATAGCTCAAATGTTTGCCAAATACAAAGCTGCATTGTGCTGCAGTTGTTTCGACCTGAGGGACACAGAAAGAACAGATTCTGAGAGCAGCCCAGAAGGTACTCTCCGGCAGCTTGCGGGTGCTGCTAAAATGTGCGGCCTTCCTCTTAATGGTGAGAATTCTATGACAAGGCTGGATGATGCATCACTGAATCAAGTCATAAGAAGCTCAAGGCTATACTCAGGCCGTACTTCAGGAACATCCTTTTCCTTTAACTATGTTAGGATGAACAAAAGCTTGTTTGAATTTCACAATTGGAATCGATTTACAAAGTTTGTTAGGCAGATGTCAGATGCTAGGACCTTTCTAGCAAGACTGTATGTCAGGAGAGGGCAGCAATGCTTGTCTTCAATGTCGGTTGTTTGGGTGGTTAGTCGGGCTTGTGTATATACATGAAAGTTGTCGAAAGCTACTGGGGAAATCATGTGCTTGTAATCTCAGCAATCAATGATTCGACCACTGTGGAAGTAAATGTTTTGCTCAGTACATGGCTTGTTCGCTGCGGCTTGCTGCGGCTGCAATCCGGCTGCGGCTGCGGCTTCTACAGTATTTTTCTCTCTATGGATTGCAGCTGCAGCAGTCCAAACAGCTGCAACAGTGTCGGCTTGCAGCCTGCCGAACACGCCCATGGCTCATTTAGTTGCCAGAAGGGCAGGCAGGCTTATGCTCTCAAGGCTGTACTGATTTCATGCGTATGCATATATTAGTTTCATGCATATGCCATTGCTGAACAAAATTTATATTTATTTGTTGTAAAGTGGCAGTGTAGTTGCTGCCAACAATATTGAATCTTGAAAAATATGCTCCTGTTAAAGGTCCCACGAGGGTCCTGTTTAGCCATTGTAGAAATACTTAGTTGGAGCCTTCTGTTTTCTCCTTCCAATATGAATGCTTTTAAACTATATGCTTATGGTAATATGTATACTTGTCACAAATGTCAAATATAAGTTCATCTAAGTTTACCCGAAGTCAATTTTTTTCTAACTTTGACTAACAATATTATAAAATTGATTGACAACGAATGGAGTACGATCCATTACTGAGCAATGCTGGATTCACAAGAGGTCTACTGGTATCCATTTCTTTTTTTTATAAAACACATTAATATATATATATATATATATATATATATATATATATATATATATATATATATATATATATATATATATATATATATATATATATATATATATATATACAGTTTCTATAAAATCAACGCCATGGTAAAAGACGTGAGATATGTGAATTTTATTGATATGATTTTTAGACACTAAGCATGAAGCTAATTTAACACATTTAACCATTTTGTCAAAACTTTGAAGTTCAATTTTTTTTAATATATTACATCCAATAGAAAGAAATGGAGGGAGTAAAGTGCAAGTGATACTACTTTATGAAGTTGCCAATTCTATCACCGCAATAAGTTAAAACCAGCATGCGTCTCAACTTCATGGATCACAAAGATATAAATAAAATGTATAAACGTGTTTACAGCATGGAATTATGACCTACGAAAATCTGCTGCAATTCCAATACAATGTAATCATTTTAACCCAACACTGTTCTGTGCAAATTCTAGACAATAACAAATTCAGTTTTTATAACTTGAAATAGAATTTCCAGCACATGATATATACAAAGTTGACTACAAGTGCGTTCTGCACAATTACATGTATTTTTTTGGGGGTAAAATACAATGATACATTTATCAAACACAATGAAACAGCTAAAGCTAACTAGCAACAAAACTACCAAGTGGAACTGAACTTTCGAGTCTACATTGATCAAAGCAAAAGGCTGACACGCATATCAACCAGAGCTTCCACAAGAACTGCCAAAGTGTGCTGCAATATCGCTAACCAGTAGCCTAATGACATGGCTGCCAGAAAGCCGCGAGATCTCCATGCATTCTTCCAAGTCTGCATTGCACGCCAACTTTACCCACTCATGGTCATCATCGAGATACTTGATATCGAACGTGCCAACATCCATCCTTAGCCTCTTCGCTACCTCCTCTTTCAATACAATAACACCACCTGAGCATGGGAAACGGAACCTCACAATATCTTCCTTAAAACTCGCCTTTATCGTTACAGTCCCTGAATGCTTCATTGACACCAAGTTGTTGGGAGGGGCCAAAAATGGTTGGTCCGATGTTGAAGTGAAGAGATTCTTCAAATCTTTGGAGCTACCAGAATCTTCAATCAGCATCCTTGAAAGTGGTAGTTGTGGTTCTTGAAAAGGTTCTTTGTTGAACTCCTCTTGATTAAGTTGAGGTTCTGCGAACATTGAAGCGATTGGCTTACAAACAAATGTTTGGTTTGCTGGACTTCCCTGGCATGAGCCTTCTGAAGTGCGTGAATTTATGCTGCCCTCTCCAGATGAACTTCTCGAGTGAGAAGCTTTGTCAGCTTCAAGCTGCACGTCATTGTTATTGTCTATAAATCCTTGCTGGGCCATGACTATATCAAAATGGTCATCATTTTCAAGCGACTTCTGCAAAGAATCTCTGTCAACACCAACAGCAAGATTCGAAAGTTCTGCCACTTTACTTTGAGTTAATTTCTCTACATTGAGAGACTCTGGTGAAGGGCCAACAGGTATAGGAAGAGGACCTGTGATAGATGTGAGATTAAATGCCGCATCGGAGCCTTGAACAGACTCGATCACCTGCTTTAATTTCGAGAGAGACCTGTTGACCTTATTAATTTTCCGAGATGGCCAACGAGAAATTCCATGCTGCCGGCAGATGCGTTTCATGGTTGTAGGACAAACTGCCAGATATAAAAAAAGTGAAACTAATTAATGCTCACAATCTCCAAGAGTCAACCCCTTACATCGTTATCACCACTGAAAAATCCGCTTTTTGCTGCCTCTGGTTCCTCTTTAGGTTCTATAAATCGCAATTGATGGAAACAGAAGTTGACAGCATAAAGGGTTTATAACAAGCGGACAACAGACACTCAAGACACAGGTAGCTCCTCTGCAAAACATGCGGCTATGGATAGGACGTTTCTAATAATAATAATACAGCAAGCAAATATTATATAGGCAACTGGCAGCATCCAATAAGTACAGGGATATCGAAAGAAATCCTTTCCAGGTTGTTTCTGCATACATGATCGCACAACCAATTTACCCAAATCCCAATTATCAAAGCAGTACGCTAGAATGACAGAGATCCAGTTTTGAGTCTCAAAGGCAATTAGGTCTAGGTCTAACCAAGTCATTGTCCTTTCAACAAGTATTTCATGCAGGTTCTACCTAACAACGATGTACAAAAAGTCTAAAACACTAAACTGTAGAGAAACCCAATTTCCCGAATCAACTTTTCCTGTTCTAAAATCCAAAGACCTCTGTGCAGACAGTATCTGCTATATAGTGCAGTATTTTGAGAATAGATTCTACTTAGTCCAACAATTTAACCATGGCTTCACGACATGGCAACACCATGAACTCAAAATAAAACGAAAATCTCATAAGCAAACATTTCAACTATGAATAAGCCATTTTAATTGTCGAGAAAAAGAATATCTTATTAGTTTGAAACTAAAAAATGAACAGTCCAGATTACCATTTCAAAACTTAAAGCGAAACTGCAATGAGCTGGATATGACCATCCAAAAGTTAGGTCAGGAACAGTGTCACTAAAAAGGAGTGCATTAAACTTGAGTGTTAGAAGTTAGAACATACCGCCAAGGCTTTTAGCTGCGTTTTTCAAGCTTCCAGAAAAATATTGCTGAAGAACCTCTAAACTGATAGTCTTTTCAGCTTTCCCACGTCTTCTTTCAGGGGGTTTGTTGGTTTTGTGAAGCAATGAAGAATCAGAAGCACCACTACCATTTGGTCTGCCAACAGAAGTACCATTGTCTTGAGAGTAGTCATCAGTCAACAATTGTCCCTCTGTGATATCCAAAACTTTCTGGTTCTCATTATCAAACTTGTGGGATCCTCCATGTCTATCATCCTCAGGTGATTCGCGAAGGGAACCATCAAACTGTGCATCTGTTTTGGATTCTTCATTCTCAAGTTTTAGCACATTACTAAGGTGAAGAGAAACCCCACTCAAATCATTGTCATCAACTAGCTTTAGGCTACGAAGACACCGCTTCATCAGAGTTAATATAGACTCCAGTAAGGCATTTTGGTCATCTTCGTCAATACAATCGAGTGGCAAAAAGAACTCTAATATGTAGTCGTCATTCCCGGTATAAGAACTTTGCAAGCATATTGCAAAGCAGCCAGACAACCCAAACATGCGAGCATAGTGTACAAGAGGATATGCCAACTTACAGAACTTGCGGATATCTTTTGAAAAGCAAGGTTTGTGTGAGATAAATGCCTTTCCAGAAACTCCTTGTCCCCTCTGTAGGTGATGCTCCACGCATGCATCTCTAAATCCCCACATATGAGCATCAATCACATGAAACGCCACATCACTAGTTGACATGCAGACTTCCCCCATGCAACTTCCATCGAAACTTAAGCAACTCTTCTTTAAACCACCACCATGTGCCAATACACTTCTATACTTGCAAGGAACCCAGGTTTGTGCCAAAGGAAGCTTGTGCTCTTCACATACTACAGTCAAGATCTCTAGTATTTCGACCAGAGCCGCTTGACGGCCTTCATTACATATCTGAAAAAACAAGACGGCGAACAAAAAAAATATAAGCCACCTAGAGCATGGCCAGAAATAATCTTCTTGTCCATAAACCATAATGTAACGAGTGAAGACTCACCTGGACATTTGGATGGTCCAGTATTTCAGTGCTTTTAAGATTTACCGCCTGCAGAAACAATACCAAAATATAAGATGATAGTTCAACAAAATTTACGCTACAGCTGGTTTTCTATAGCTCACATGTAAGGTTACTAGCATCAACCTTAAACAATCTGCTGCTCCACTGAATGTGCATGTGTTACTAAAAAAATTAAGCAACCAAAAGAGAAAAGGGACCAACCTCAAGTGCTTTGCAGACTTTATCGACCTCACAGGCATAGTTTATCTTCTTTGATGTCATTATAAGTTCGACGACAGCAATACACGACTGAGCAGAAGGATCAAAAACAGGCAGGGCAACCGTACCATGGACATTGTAACTGATCGCATGGTTAAGTCGTTGATACTCACCACTGCTATAGTACTGCACATTTGGTGTCCACTCAGGCACCTTTTGCTTGTAGACACGCCCAGGTAGGCCCAGGTCTCCAGCATTTTCCCCATCAACTGAAAACATGTACATCATGGATACAGCCCTGTACTGAAGTAGGCCAATGCTCTGGTGGTCAAGCACAAAAGGCTGTCCTGAAGTAGTAAGCACATAGCGGTCTCCGTTCTTGACTGGTGCCCAGACTTGGACCAACAGATGTTGATCTGTGGACTCCTTGAAGTACCGAAGGGCTTGTGTAAGCTTCTCCTTGAAGAAGCTAGAGTTATCTGTGCCATCTTCGTCCAGAGATAGATGAAACTGCCACTTGTGATTGATTTGATCAACTCTCTTGCCTGTAGTGTGAGAATTCCCTGGATAATAGAAGCATAATGATAAGGCAATGAAGGATGATATAACATCCTAGCCCTATAAGAAAGGGATGCCATTGAGTTCCAAACCTCCTAGCGCTCAAACGAATAGTTAGGTCCCTGTTTCTACCTATGGACAAACCAAGTTTACTGCAGGCATCGAAGCTGGGAAAAACATAATTGGTTTATGAACTCAATGAAGTTAGTAGCATCAATGCTTCGCCTTCACCACACAACAAAGAGAGAGTGTAGAGCCCATGCAGGAACGGTGTCCTAGTTTGTTTGGCACATACCAAGTAAAGTTGATCTCATTGTCTTAATTTAACTATAACAATGATAAGCAATATAATGAGACAAGCAAGGCATTATCCAACTGCTTCCACTTGGAATACATGCAATCTAGCATACAGCCCCATGGCGTCATAACCCACCGATAAATCTAGTAAATACAGCACCAGCTAGCTTTAGAGACAGCACACGAGCACTAGGAGACAGGGCAAAGTAGTCCACACGTTTGTATAGCGCACAAAGTATCGAATGAGTCGGAGTCGGGCAATAATGGCACAGGAAAGGAGGGCACTTGCTTTTTGTAAGCACAGTTAAACTTAGTCGAGTACAGCCTCCCCCTGTAGTGGAATCCAATTTGCCATCAACAAATCTTAGCAAAAATTAGCGTTAAAAACGAAACGTGGCCCCCACCGAGGGTCACCGCGGCACTAACTAGACGAACGCAGTCGAATCGTTGCAAACTAAGAGATGCGGATAACTTTCCCTCCATATTCTTGCGGGGCAAAGATTCAGTTTCATCAAAGACGAGTTTTTTTGGGAGGCCAATAACTTACTGTATTATATAGAGTATGAGCAGGAATAAAATAATTAAAATAAGTAAATAAGAGGGGTGGCATGCCAAAGTCAAACGTGAAGCTGATAGATAACAATGTTAGCAGTAGGCAGTAGCACTAGCGTATCGGTGATGGGAATATGAGCAAGATTCCAACTTTCCGCGAATCTAATCGACCGAAATCGCATGAAGGAGCGCTGGGAGCACAAAATCTCAGGGGATTGGAATCTCCTCATGGAGATTGAATTGGATCCCTTTTCCTTTTTTTCCTTATTTTCTTTCTCTACATCGAAATCGAAATCGAAATCGTGCCTAGGAAAAGGAAGAAAGATGAGATGAGACGATGTAATAAGTAGTCAGAAAGGAAGGAAGGCTCACCGGAGCGTGCCCGCTGGACCTCCTCGACGACGGCGGCTGCGACGGCTGCCTCCGGCGCGGCGGAGGGGGCGTCGAGCGGGAGCAGGTGGCGGTCCTCGAAGAGCCAGAGCGGCGAGGGCGGGGTGAGCCAGGACGAGGAGCTGGCCGGCAGCTGCGGGGAGGCGGAGACGGAGGAGAAGAGCATGGACGTGGTGAGCGAGTCGAAGGGCCAGGCGCCGCCGCTGCCGTCCCCGTGGGCGGAGGCGGGGGAGGGGTCGAAGTCCATGGGATGAAACCTTGCTGCTGCTGGCTGTGCTAGTGTGACCGGACGGCGAAAAGCGGCAGCTAGCGGCGACGTCGGCGGCGGAAGAGGAGGAGCAGGAGGCGACGGCGAGACGGGAGGAGGACGGGAGGAGGGAGTGGTGGAGGGGTGAGGTGCGGTGCCATGTGGGGGAGGGGGGGATCAAATGTGTGCCGCCGCGGCCCGTCGGGAAGGTCGTGGTGGACCGGAATAAGATAATGCCATGTCTGCCTCCGTCGACAACTGGGGTGGGCCCGGCACCATCTCCGTCTCCGTCTCCGTCTCCGTCTCCGTCTCCGTCCCCTACCGCCGGGGAGAGAGCTTCCGGAATCTACACAGGTGGGGTGGGTGCTACTGCTACCGTGATAATATATATTTATAATTAGTAAATATAATAGTAAATTACTCCAGGTTGGCGGTTGACTGGGCAGTCACTAGTGGGTTGGCAGAGAGAGAGAGAGGCCGGAATCAAAATATTCCGCAAGATTAACGTGAATGCATCTGCACTGCCACTGCGCTAGACTGATATCATAGCTGTGGCAGTGTAGATGTCCTAAGTTTTTTTACGAGCTTCTTATTTTGCTAATTCATTTCACGGGCTATATCTGTTTGATGTATTTTGCTAATTCATTTCACGGGCTATATCTGTTTGATGTCCTAAGTTTTTTTTAAAAAAAATTGAGATGTTTTCGACTCTTAGTGAAGTTAGAATGAATAGAGGTAACATAATGGCAGGTGTTGAGGACCAACAAACCTAAACACAAAATAGAGAAATAAATTATATTAGGTAGATTTTTTTCACGTACATAACCGTAGACCTTGAGAAGTTTTTATAGTGGTCTCCTCTTCGTAATTAATGTAAAAAGACTTCAATTATCCTATCAAATTATAGTTGTTTATTTGCATGAGGATAATAAATATTTATCTCCATCAACCTGTTCGTATTGATGGTTAATTCTCGCAAGCATGTCCATGCGTCTAGCGAAGATTAGTGACTGCGGTGGGTTTGTCAGGTGAGCATGTAGAATTTTTACGTCACTTTCAATGACTTGTTTTTGACTTGAGGGCTCTATATATATCCAACCAAACTAACCAACCATTTGAGTTGAGGCATATGTTAGTTAGATCACTTTATTAGTGTTTGCATAAGTTTTGTCTAATGATTATAAGGGGGTGTTTGAACGCACTAGAGCTAATAGTTAGTTAGCTAAAAATATACCAGTAAAATTAGCTAGCTAACAAATAGTTAGTTAACTAGTAGCTAATTTACTAAAAATAGCTAATAGCTGAACTATTAGCTAGGTTGTTTGGATGTCTCTAGCTAATTTAGCCACTAACTATTATCTCTAGTGCATTCAAACACCCCCTAAGTAAGGAATAGATACCTATATCCATTGGTGCTTGTGTGCGTCATTGTATTGAGATATACGGCGTGAGACTTGTAAGTCTTATGAGATCACATCAACTTTGCTATGGTGTGATTGTCATCATGTACTAGAATCATGTACTAGAGAAAATAAGGACTATTTTTACATGAAACTCAATAATAAAGATGACAAAGAGCATCCGAGAGAGTCCCAACCCCAGTACCACCTACAGGTGCTGAAGTTATGAGAAGAAACTAGGACTACTCCTGATCGAGATTTGACCATCACTCACTCCGATCCATCAGGCATCGATCGGTTCCTTTTTTTTTGTGTGTGTGGATCCGATCCAATGGGCATCTTCCGTCGCTTTCGCGAGGAATTGAAGCAGCTATACGCCAACTTGAGCAAATAATAATGATGCCAACGGTATTGCTAGTGTCGTTGAACAAATGGCCACAACAACACACATACATACAAGTTGGCATCATCCCCGCCCACACAATGATAGATAGGATCCCATCGCATCGCATGCATGATCGCATCCACATATATGACAAGCTAGCTCATCAATACATTACATTTTCATCCACATCTTGCTCTTCTATCTCCATTGCTTTCATTTTTTTCTAATTTTATCTTTAGTTCCTAAGCATCTGTTTGTTGGACTGTGGCTATAAAAAACGGTTGTGAGCTATAAGCCATGAAAAAAGTTGTTGTGGCTTTGAGCCGTAAAAAAAACTAAAAATCATTTGGTAGAAGTCGCTAAAAACGCTAAAAGTTCGTCCATATATATTTTAACAGTTTAGCTCGTCCATATATATTTTAGGGCTCGTTTGGTAGAGCTCTGCTCTATGATTCTCTAACCCGGAGAGTCGATTCTTGTCACACCCAGGCTTTAAGGGACAAAGCCGGGTGCATCTCATACATGCGCCAAAGAAGACAACATATATAATAACAGAGCGTATAGAGATAAATGTTACAATAATCAGAGTATTTATTACATAGCGGAAGTCTTACAATATAAAAGATGAATATAGCAGGAACTAAAATCTATCTTTGGCGCCAGAAAGCTGACTCGGAGACGCCACCTAGATCAAGTCGAAAGCCTTGGTATTAGGCGGCTCCTCTTCGACCACCTCTTCTTCTCCTGTGGGGGGTGTGAGACAGCAAGAGTGAGCTCACACTATTTATTGCTCAACAAGTTGTGGGGAATAATGTGCATGAACTCACCAAAGTTGGGAGTTCATGTGTAGTGTAAGGCTAATCAAAGTAATAAAGGCTAAAGCTAAGCATTGCTTTTATAAGTTGGTCAAAATTTTATTAGCAGTTACTAAGTATAAGTAAATACCGAACCTTAGAAATAATAAATAAAAGTAATAGTAAAATAATCCCAGACGCAATGAAATGACAAATTGAGTTTAAGTTCCATAAATTAATCATGTGAGTGTCCGAGCCGCTCATGACCGTGAGCATGGCTAGTATACCAGTTTTAAACTCTGCAGAGTTGCACATCTTTACCCACAAGTCATGTTACCCATTTGCCACGGAGTTGATCAAGCCCCATACACCTCTACCAAGGAAGCGAGGCAGGGTACCACTACGAGGCCTTTACAAAGTTCCACTAGCTTCAAAAAACCCGCTACAGTTTATAGGAAGCTCCAGTGCAGAAATCCCTCACCTGACCGCCATCGTAGCAAAATCAACCCAAGGACCTCCCTACACTGACCACTCCCCTACTGCCCTTGCCCCTTTCGGGTAAGGTAGTCATCCACTAGCTTTCCTAGTTAATCAGTCAAGGGCGTCCCATTAAACCCTTGTGGTAGCATTGTTTTCCCGGGTGGTTCTCCATGTTCCCATTAACATAATGATCTTATTATGGACAGTAAATAATGAACATGTAATAAAAAGTGTAATCATGAGTACTGAATATCTCTATACCGAAAACCACATAAAGCAATAGCATGCACTACCCAAAAAATTTAGTAGTAAAACCAGTGGTGAAACAAGGTATAAAGATAGTCAAAATCTAGGGTAACCTATTGGGTCCCATCAAAATTAACCTATGCAGATCATTATGATTACTAAGAACATGACTGGGTAAAAGAAGTGATTAAGGGCACAACTTGCCTTCAACGAGCTCTTGCTCAGCAGCCTCTACTGAGAGCACCTAGAGGGGGGGTGAATAGGTGATCCTATAAAACTTAAACTTAAAGCCACAAAAACTTGATTAAGCGTTAGCACAATAATCGCCAAGTGGCTAGAGAGAAGTCTAAGCAAGACACGATAACCACAAGAAGATCAACACAGATAGACACAGTGGTTTATCCCGTGGTTCGGCCAAGTACAAAACTTGCCTACTCCACGTTGTGGCATCCCAACGGACGAGGGTTGCAATCAACCCCTCTCAAGCGGTCCAAAGACCCACTTGAATACCATGGTGTTTTGCTTTGCTTTACTATATCCCGATCGCGAGGAATCTCCACAACTTGGAGCCTCTCACCCTTACACTTTGATGTTCACAAAGAAGCACGGAGTAAGGGAGGGATGAGCAACGCACACAAGACACAAAATCAGAATGTCAACACGCACACAAGTCGCAACAAGAGCTCACAACAAAACCCGAAGAGTTCACAACTCAAATAGAGCTCTAGATGCTATCACAAAGAATCAAATGCGCGGAATCGAAGTCTTGGTGCTTAGGAATGCTTTGAGAATGCTTGGTGTACTCCTTCATGCGCCTAGGGGTCCCTTTTATAGCCCCAAGGCAGCTAGGAGCCGTTGAGAGCATTCCAGGAAGGCAATTCTTGCCTTCAGTCGTCTGGCGCACCGGATAGTCCGGTGCACCACCGGACACTGTCCGGTGCGGATTTCTTTCCTTCTTTGGCGAAGCCGACCGTTGGAGATTCAGAGCCGTTGGCGCACCGGACACTGTCTGGTGCACACCGGACAGTCCGGTGCCCCCTTGTGACCGTTGGCTCGGCCACGCGTCACGCGCGGAATCCTCGGTCGACCGTTGGCCTGGCTGACTGTTGGCTCACCGGACAGTCCGGTGCACCACCGGACAGTCCAGTGAATTATAGTCGTACGCCGTTAATAATCTCCCAAGAGCGACGAGTTCGCCTGTGAACGGCTCACCGGACAGTCCGGTGCACCACCGGACAGTCCGGTGATTTATAGTCGTACACCGCCGTCGAAGTCCCGAGAACAGCAAGTTCGCCAGAGCCAGCCTGGCGCACCGGACAGTCCGGTGCACTCAGACTGAGCAGACTTTGGCTGAACACATCCATCTCTTTTTCAAATAGATTTCTCCTGTTTCCAGCACTTAGACACAATACATTAGTTCTCAAAACAATGTACTAAGTCTAGAAACATACCTTTAGACTTGATTTGCACTTTGTCCAACATTTGGCATAGATTTACACTTAAGCACTTGTGTTGGCACTCAATCACCAAAATACTTGGAAATGGCCCAAGGGCACATTTCCCTTTCAATCTCCCCCTTTTTGGTGATTTATGCCAACACAACAAAAAGCAACTAATAGAAGTGCAACATCAAAACAGATGAGAACTCAAAATTGTTTTGATTCAACTTTGGCATATATGGATCACTCTTTGCCACCACTTGGTTTGTTTTTGCAAATCAAACTCAATTTCCTATCTCTAAGTCAAATTCACTTGTAGAGACATAAAAAGAGGTATTCCAAGAGAAATTGATCAAAGATTCAAAAACTCCCCCTTTTTCCCATAATCGACTATTCTCCCCACAAGAGGCCAACTTTTGACAAGAGAGACAATAAGAGAGTTTTGACAAACCAAAAGCTCTATTCTACTATTTTCAAAATTTCTCAAGTGGTAGCTGATCCATTTCTTGCTTTGGCCTTATTTTCTCCCCTTTGGCATCAAGCACCAAAACGGGATCAATTTTGGCCCTGGAACCCCATTGCCTCACCAGAATCTTCAAATAAGAATACAAAGGCAATAAGAGTACATGAGATGAACTTGGAATAAGTTACCCTCTCACCGGAGTGCAGTGGAAGTCTTTCATGGTCCAAGTCCACCTTTTCCCTTTCAAACCTCCTTTGAGACTAAACTAAGAAAACTCAAGCACATGGTTAGTCTCAAAGGGTCAAGTTGTAGCACATCTCCCCCTCAATGTGTGCATCACTTGCAAATGGACTTGTGAGGTCCAGGGAGTGTTTGTACAACTTGAGCACCATAAATAAACAACAATATGCATAAGGAACATGATCAAAGCATAATGCACATGTATGCTACAAATCAATCCAAGTTCCGCGAATCTAAGACATTTAGCTCACTACGCAGCCTGCAAAAGGTCTTCTCATCTAAAGGCTTGGTAAAGATATCGGCTAGCTGGTTCTCGGTGCTAATATAGAACACTTCGATATCTCCCTTTTGCTGGTGGTCTCTCAAAAAGTGATGCCGGATGTCAATGTGCTTTGCGCGGCTGTGCTCAACAGGATTTTCCGCTATTCGGATAGCACTCTCATTATCACATAGGAGTGGGACTTTGCTCAGATTGTAGCCAAAGTCCCGGAGGGTTTGCCTCATCCAAAGTAGTTGCGCGCAACACTGTCCTGCGGCAACGTACTTGGCCTCAGCGGTGGATAGGACAACAGAAGTTTGTTTCTTAGAATTCCATGACACCAGGGACCTTCTTAAGAATTGGCACGTCCCCGATGTACTCTTCCTATCGACCTTACATCCAGCATAGTCAGAGTCTGAATATCCAATCAAGTCAAAGTTTGACCCCTTTGGATACCAGATCCCGAAGCAAGGCGTAGCGACTAAATATCTAAGAATTCGCTTCACGGCCACTAAGTGACACTCCCTTGGATCGGATTGAAATCTAGCACACATGCATACGCTAAGCATAATATCCGGTCTACTAGCACATAAATAAAGTAAAGACCCTATCATTGACTGGTATGCCTTTTGATCAACGGACTTACCTCCTTTGTTGAGGTCGGTGTGTCCATCGGTTCCCATTGGAGTCTTTGCGGGCTTGGCGTCCTTCATCCCAAACCGCTTTAGCAAGTCTTGCGTATACTTCGTTTGGGAGATGAAGGTGCCGTCCTTGAGTTGCTTCACTTGGAACCCAAGGAAGTAGTTCAACTCGCCCATCATCGACATCTCAAACTTTTGAGTCATCACCCTGCTAAACTCTTCACAAGACTTTTGGTTAGTAGAACCAAATATTATGTCATCGACATAAATTTGGCACACAAATAAGTCACCATCACAAGTCTTAGTGAATAAAGATGGATCGGCTTTCCCAACCTTGAAAGCATTAGCAATTAAAAAGTCTCTAAGGCATTCATACCATGCTCTTGGGGCTTGCTTAAGTCCATAGAGCGCCTTAGAGAGCTTACACACGTGGTCGGGGTACCGTTCATCCTCGAAGCCAGGGGGTTGCTCCACGTACACCTCCTCCTTGATTGGCCCGTTGAGGAAAGCGCTCTTCACATCCATTTGGAACAACCTGAAAGAATGGTGAGCGGCATATGCTAGCAAAATATGAATGGACTCTAGCCTAGCCACAGGAGCAAAAGTCTCCTCAAAGTCCAAACCTGCGACTTGGGCATAACCTTTTGCCACAAGTCGAGCCTTGTTCCTTGTCACCACCTCGTGCTCGTCCTGTTTGTTGCGGAACACCCACTTGGTTCCCACAACATTTTGCTTGGGACGAGGCACCAATGTCCAAACTTCATTCCTCTTGAAATTATTGAGCTCTTCCTGCATGGCCAACACCCAGCTCGGATCTAGCAAGGCCTCTTCCACCCTAAAAGGCTCAATAGAAGAGACAAAGGTGTAATGCTCACAAAAATTCACCAATCTAGAGCGAGTAGTTACTCCCTTGCTAATATCACCCAAAATTTGGTCGACGGGATGATTCCTTTGAATCGTCGCTCGAACTTGGGTTGGAGGTGCCGGTTGTGCTTCTTCCTCCTTCACATGATCATCTTGTGCTCCCCCTTGATCACACGCCTCCTTTTGATGAACCTGTTCATCATCTTGAGTTGGAGGATTCACCATCGTTGAGGAAGAAGGTTGATCTTGCTCCTTTTGTTCCTGTGGCCGCACATCTCCAATCGCCATGGTGCGTATCGCGGCCGTTGGAACGTCTTCTTCATCTACATCATCAAGATCAACAACTTGCTCTCTTGGAGAGCCATTAGTCTCATCAAATACAACATCGCTAGAGACTTCAACCAAACCCGATGATTTGTTGAAGACTCTATACGCCTTTGTATTTGAGTCATAACCTAACAAAAACCCTTCTACAGCTTTGGGAGCAAACTTAGAATTTCTACCTTTCTTCACTAGAATGTAACATTTGCTCCCAAATACATGAAAGTAAGATACATTGGGTTTGTTACCGGTTAGAAGCTCATACGAAGTCTTCTTGAGGAGGCGGTGAAGGTAGACCCGGTTGATGGCGTGGCAAGCCATGTTCACGGCTTCCGACCAAAACCGCTCGGGGGTCTTGAACTCTCCAAGCATCGTCCTTGCCATGTCTATGAGTGTCCTGTTCTTCCTCTCTACCACACCATTTTGCTGTGGTGTGTAGGGAGCGGAGAACTCGTGCTTGATCCCTTCCTCCTCAAGGTACTCCTCCACTTGAAGGTTCTTGAACTCGGACCCGTTGTCGCTCCTTATCTTCTTCACCTTGAGCTCAAACTCATTTTGAGCTCTCCTGAGGAAGCGCTTGAGGGTCCCTTGGGTTTCAGATTTATCATGCAAAAAGAATACCCAAGTGAAGCGGGAAAAATCATCAACTATAACAAGACCATACTTACTTCCTCCTATGCTTAGATAGGCGACGGGTCCGAAGAGGTCCATGTGCAGCAGCTCCAGGGGTCTCGATGTAGTCATCACGTTCTTGATGTGATGAGCACTTCCCACTTGTTTACCTGCTTGACAAGCTGCACAAGGTCTATCTTTTTTGAAATGCACGTTAGTTAGACCTATCACGTGTTCTCCCTTTAGAAGCTTGTGAAGGTTCTTCATCCCCACATGTGCTAAACGGCGATGCCACAGCCAGCCCA
Source organism: Zea mays (assembly GCF_902167145.1). NCBI lineage: Eukaryota > Viridiplantae > Streptophyta > Magnoliopsida > Poales > Poaceae > Zea > Zea mays. The sequence goes on from NC_050103.1 coordinate 30,092,368, forward strand.
TGCAAGTCTTAGCAATTAAGCATGCATCTAGACCGGCCTTCTCTTTTGCAAAATCAACTAAATAAAGTTTGTCGTCTAGTACACCCTTAAAAGCTAGTGAACCATCACACCTTCTAAAGACAGACACATCTACATTTGTGAACAAACAATTATACCCCATATTGCATAATTGACTAACGGATAACAGATTATATCCAAGCGACTCAACTAAAAACACATTAGAAATAGAGTGCTCGGATGAAATAGCAATCTTCCCTAACCCTTTCACCTTGCCTTGGTTCCCATCACCGAATATGATTGAATCTTGGGAATCCTTGTTCTTGACGTAGGAGGTGAACATCTTCTTCTCCCCCGTCATGTGGTTCGTGCATCCGCTGTCGATAATCCAGCTTGAACCCCCGGATGCATAAACCTGCAAGGCAAATTGAGGCTTGGGTTTTAGGTACCCAACTCTTGTTGGGTCCTACAAGGTTAGTCACAATGGTCTTAGGGACCCAAATGCAAGTTTTATCTCCCTTGCATCTTGCCCCTAATTTCCTAGCAATTACCTTCTTTTCCTTTCTACAAATAGCAAAGGAAGCATTGTGAAAGTCGCCTAGAGGGGGGGGGTGAATAGGGCGAAACTGAAATTTACAAATATAAACACAACTACGAGCTGGGTTAGCGTTAGAAATATAAACGAGTCTGCGAGAGAGCGTGAAAACAAATCGCAAGCGAATAATGAAGTGAGACATGCAGATTTGTTTTACCGAGGTTCGGTTCTCTCAAACCTACTCCCCGTTGAGGAGGCCACAAAGGCCGGGTCTTTTTCAACCCTTTCCCTCTCTCAAACGGTCCCTCGGACCGAGTGAGCTTCTTCTTCTCAATCAAACGGGAACAAAGCTTCCCCGCAAGGGCCACCACACAATTGGTGCCTCTTGCCTTGGTTACAATTGAGTTTTGATCACAAGAACAAGTGAGAAAGAAAAGAAGCAATCCAAGCGCAAGAGCTCAAAAGAACACGACAAATCTCTCTCGCTAATCGCTAAAGCCTTGTGTGGAATTGAAGAGGATTTGATCACTTTGGGTGTGTCTAGAATTGAATGCCTAGCTCTTGTAAGTGGTTGAGAAGTGGAAAACTTGGATGTCTTGAATGTGGGGTGGTTGGGGGTATTTATAGCCCCAATCACCAAACTAGCCGTTTGGTGGAAGCTGTCTGTTCGATGGTGCACCGGACAGTCCGGCGCACACCGGACATGTCTCCCTTGATCATTGTCGTCATCTTGAGGTGGCTCATCTCTTTGATCTTCTCCTTCATCAACTTGAGCCTCGTCCTCATTTTGAGTTGGTGGAGATGCTTGCGTGGAGGAGGAAGGTTGATCTTGTGCATGTGGAGGCTCTTCGGATTCCTTAGGGCACACATCCCCAATGGACATGTTCCTTAGCGCGATGCACAGAGCCTGTTCTTCACCTATCTCATCAAGATCAACTTGCTCTACTTGAGAGCCGTTAGTCTCATCAAACACAACGTCACAAGAAACTTCAACTAGTCCTGAGGACTTGTTAAAGACTCTATATGCCCTTGTGTTTGAGTCATATCCTAGTAAAAAGCCTTCTACAGTTTTAGGAGCAAATTTAGATTTTCTACCTCTTTTAACAAGAATAAAGCATTTGCTACCAAAAACTCTAAAATATGAAATATTGGGCTTTTTACCGGTTAGGAGTTCATAGGATGTCTTCTTGAGGATTCGGTGTAGATATAACCGGTTGATGGCGTAGCAGGCGGTGTTGACCGCCTTGGCCCAAAACTGATCCGGTGTCTTGTACTCATCAAGCATGGTTCTTGCCATGTCCAATAGAGTTTGATTCTTCCTCTCCACTACACCATTTTGTTGTGGGGTGTAGGGAGAAGAGAACTCATGTTTGATGCCCTCCTCCTCAAGGAAGCTTTCTATTTGTGAGTTCTTGAACTCCGTCCCGTTGTCGCTTCTAATTTTCTTGATCCTTAAGTCGAACTCATTTTGAGCCCGTCTCAAGAATCCCTTTAAGGTTTCTTGGGTATGGGATTTTTCCTGCAAAAAGAACACCCAAGTGAAGCGAGAATAATCATCCACAATAACTAGACAGTACTTACTCCCACTGATGCTTATGTAAGCGATCGGGCCGAATAAATCCATGTGTAGGAGCTCCAGTGGCCTGTCACTTGTCATGATGTTCTTGTGTGGATGATGAGTGCCAACTTGCTTCCCGGCTTGGCATGCGCTACAAATCCTGTCTTTCTCAAAATGAACATTTGTTAGTCCTAAAATGTGTTCTCCCTTTAGAAGCTTATGAAGATTCTTCATTCCAACATGAGCTAGTCGGCGGTGCCAGAGCCAACCCAAGTTAGTCTTAGCTATTAAGCAAGTGTCGAGTTCAGCTCTATCAAAATCCACCAAGTATAGCTGACCTTCTAACACTCCCTTAAAAGCTATTGAATCATCACTTCTTCTAAAGACAGTGACACCTACATCAGTAAATAGACAGTTGTGGCCCATTTGACATAATTGCGAAACGGAAAGCAAATTGTAATCCAAAGAATCTACAAGAAAAACATTGGAAATGGAATGGTCAGGAGATATAGCTATTTTACCCAAACCTTTGACCAAACCTTGGTTTCCATCCCCGAATGTGATAGCTCGTTGGGGATCTTGGTTTTTCTCGTAGGAGGAGAACATTTTCTTCTCCCCAGTCATGTGGTTTGTGCACCCGCTGTCGATGATCCAACTTGAGCCCCCGGATGCATAAACCTACAAAACAAGTTTAGTTCTTGACTTTAGGTACTCAAACGGTTTTGGGTCCTTTGGCATTAGAAACAAGAACTTTGGGTACCCAAACACAAGTCTTGGAGCCCTTGTGTTTGCCCCCAACAAACTTGGCAACTACCTTGCCGGATTTGTTAGTCAAAACATAAGATGCATCAAAAGTCTTAAATGAAATGCCATGATCATTTGATGCACTAGGAGTTTTCTTTCTAGGCAACTTAGCACGAGTTGGTTGCCTAGAGCTAGATGTCTCACCCTTATACATAAAAGCATGGTTAGGGCCAGAGTGAGACTTCCTAGAATGAATTTTCCTAATTTTGCTCTCGGGATAACCGGCAGGGTACAAAATGTAACCCTCGTTATCCTGAGGCATGGGAGCCTTGCCCTTAACAAATTTAGACAATCTTTTAGGAGGGGCACTAAGTTTGACATTGTCTCCCCTTTGGTAGCCAATGCCATCCTTGATGCCAGGGCGTCTCCCATTATAGAGCATACTTCTAGCAAATTTAAACTTTTCATTTTCTAAGTTATGCTCGGCAATTTTAGCATCTAATATTGCTATATGATCATTTTGTTGTTTAATTAAAGCCATATAATCATGAATAGCATCAATATCAACATCTCTACATCTAGTGCAAATAGAAACATGCTCAACAGTAGATGTAGAGGGTTTGCAAGATTTTAATTCTACAACCTTAGCATGTAATATATCATTTTCACTTCTAAGGTTAGAAATAGTAACATTGCAAACATCAAAATCTTTAGCCTTAGCAAACAATTTTTCATTCTCATCTCTAAGGCTAGCAAGAGAAATATTCAACTCATCAATCCTAGCAAGTAAATCAACATTATCATCTCTAGGATTGGAAGTTGAAACATTACAAACATGAGAATCACCCTTAGCAATTAATTTAGCATTTTCATTTCTAAGGTTGGCAATAGTGTCATGGCAATCGCTTAGCTCACTAGATAGTTTTTAACATTTTTCTATTTCTAGAGCATAAGCATTTTTAACCTTAACATGTTTCTTGTTTTCCTTAATTAGGAAGTCCTCTTGGGAATCCAAAAGGTCATCCTTTTCATGAATAGCACTAATTAATTCATTTAATTTTTCCTTTTGTTCCATGTTAAGGTTGGCAAAAAGGGTACGCAAATTATTCTCCTCATCACTAGCATTATCATCACTAGAGGATTCATATTTAGTGGAGGATTTAGATTTAACCTTCTTCTTTTTGCCGTCCTTTGCCATGAGGCACTTGTGACCGACGTTGGGGAAGAGGAGTCCCTTGGTGACGGCGATGTTGGCGGCGTCCTCGTCGTCGTCGGAGGAGTCGGTGGAGCTCTCGTCGGAGTCCCACTCGCGGCACACGTGGGCATCGCCGCCCTTCTTCTTGTGGTACCTCTTCTTTTCTCTCCTCTTTCCCTTCTTGTCGTTATCCCTGTCACTATCACTTGATAATGGACATTTAGCAATAAAGTGGCCGGGCTTACCACACTTGTAGCAAACCTTCTTGGAACGGGATTTGTAATCCTTCCCCTTCCGTTGCTTGAGGATTTGGCGAAAGCTTTTGATGATTAAAGCCATCTCCTCATTGTCGAGCTTGGAGGCGTCAATTGGTTGTCTACTCGATGTAGACTCCTCCTTCTTCTCCTCCGTCGCCTTAAATGCCACCGGTTGTGCTTCGGACGTGGAGGGTTCATCAAGCTCGTTGATCTTCTTTGAGCCTTTAATCATACATTCAAAGCTCACAAAATTCCCGATTACTTCCTCGGGAGTCATTAGTGTATATCTTGGGTTACCACGAATTAATTGTACTTGAGTAGGGTTAAGGAAAATAAGTGATCTCAAAATAACCTTAACCACCTCGTGGTCATCCCATTTCTTGCTCCCGAGGTTGCGCACTTGGTTCACCAAGGTTTTGAGCCGGTTGTACATATCTTGTGGCTCCTCCCCTTGGCGAAGACGAAAACGACCGAGGCCCCCTCGATCGTTTCCCGCTTGGTGATCTTGGTGAGTTCATCACCCTCGTGCGCGGTCTTGAGTAGGTCCCAAATCTCCTTTGCACTCTTCAACCCTTGCACCTTGTTATATTCCTCTCTACTTAGAGAGGCGAGGAGTATAGTTGTGGCTTGGGAGTTGAAGTGCTCGATTTGGGCCACTTCGTCCGTATCATAGTCTTCATCCCCTACAGATGGTACCTGTGCTCCAAACTCAACAACATTCCATATACTTTTGTGGAGTGAGGTTAGATGAAATTTCATTAAATCACTCCACCTAGCATAATCTTCGCCATCAAAGGTTGGCGGTTTGCCTAATGGAACAGAAAGTAATGGAGTATGTCTAGATGTACGAGGGTAGTGTAAGGGGATCTTACTAAACTTCTTGCGCTCTTGGCGCTTAGAAGTTATGGACGGCGCGTCGGAGTCAGAGTGCGATGTTGATGAAGTATCTGTCTCGTAGTAGACCACCTTCCTCATCCTCTTTTTCTTGTCCCCACTCCGATGCGGCTTGTGGGAAGAGGATTTTTCCTTCTTCTCTTTGTGGTGTGAAGAAGAAGATCTTTTCTCCTTCCGTTTGGAGGAGTCCTTCTTCTCCTTCCTCTTGGTGCGGGACTCTTCCGATGAAGTGCTCCCGTGACTCGTAGTGAGCTTGTCGCCGGTCTCCATCTCCCTCTTAGTGTGATCTCCCGACATCACTTCGAGCGGTTAGGCTCTAATGAAGCACTGGGCTCTGATACCAATTGAAAGTCGCCTAGAGGGGGGGGTGAATAGGGCGAAACTGAAATTTACAAATATAAACACAACTACGAGCCGGGTTAGCGTTAGAAATATAAACGAGTCCGCGAGAGAGCATGAAAACAAATCGCAAGCGAATAATGAAGTGAGACACGCGGATTTGTTTTACCGAGGTTCGGTTCTCTCAAACCTACTCCCCGTTGAGGAGGCCACAAAGGCCGGGTCTTTTTCAACCCTTTCCCTCTCTCAAACGGTCCCTCGGACCGAGTGAGCTTCTTCTTCTCAATCAAACGGGAACAAAGCTTCCCCGCAAGGGCCACCACACAATTGGTGCCTATTGCCTTGGTTACAATTGAGTTTTGATCACAAGAACAAGTGAGAAAGAAAAGAAGCAATCCAAGCGCAAGAGCTCAAAAGAACACGACAAATCTCTCTCGCTAATCGCTAAAGCCTTGTGTGGAATTGGAGAGGATTTGATCACTTTGGGTGTGTCTAGAATTGAATGCCTAGCTCTTGTAAGTGGTTGAGAAGTGGAAAACTTGGATGTCTTGAATGTGGGGTGGTTGGGGGTATTTATAGCCCCAACCACCAAACTAGCCGTTTGGTGGAAGCTGTCTGTTCGATGGTGCACCGGACAGTCCGGTGCACACCGGACATGTCCGGTACGATAGCCACGTCACCAAAGTCGTTGGGTTCCGACCGTTGGAGCTCTGTCTTCTGGGCCCGCCTGGATGTCCGGTGGCGCACCGGACATGTACTGTAGAGTGTCCGGTGCGCCACTACGCGCGTGCCTGACTTCTGCGCGCTCTGGCGCGCATTAATTGCTGTTGCAGGTGACCGTTGGCGCGAAGTAGTCGTTGCCCCGCAGTTACACCGGACATGTCCGGTGAATTATAGCGGAGCAGCCGTTGCAGTTTCCCGAAGCCGGCGAGTTCCTGAGGCCGCTCTTCCTTGGAGCACCGGATACTGTCCGGTGTACACCGGACAGTCCGGTGAATTATAGCGGAGTCGCCTCTGGAATTTCCCGAAGGTGACGAGTTTGAGTTGGAGTCCTCTGGTGCACCGGACATGTCCGGTGGTGCACCGGACAGTCCGGTGCGCCAGACCAGAGGTGCCTTCGGTTGTCCCTTTGCTCTTTTGTTGAACCCAATACTTGGTCTTTTTATTGGCTAAGTGTGAACCTTTGGCACCTGTATAACTTATACACTAGAGCAAACTAGTTAGTCCAATTATTTGTGTTGGGCAATTCAACCACCAAAATTAGTATAGGAAATAGGTGTAAGCCTAATTCCCTTTCACATTGCAAGTATGAAAAATTGCAGAAGGTTCATTAATTACTTTCCTAGGAACATGAACAATATTCTTTCTAGGCACATGATGAATATTTTTCCTAGGCAAATCTCTATCATGCACAACATGGGAACTAGAAGCAGTCATAGCATATGAATCATAAGCACAGGTCCTATACGCATTTCTAGAAATTTTTCTATCACCATAAATGAAAGCATGGTTCTTTTGAACACTACTAGCCATAGGGGCCTTCCCTTTCTCCTTGATGGAGATGGAAGCCTTATGGCTTGTTAAGTTCTTGACTTCCCTCTTGAAGCCAAGACCATCCTTAATTGAGGGGTGTCTACCAATCGTGTAGGCATCCCTTGCAAATTTTATTTTATCAATTTCACTCTTGCTAGTCTTAAGTTGGGTATTAAGACTAGCTAATTCATCATTCAATTTAGAAATTGAAACTAGGTGATCACTACAAGCATCAACATCAAAATCTTTACACCTATTACAAATTGTAACATGTTCTACACAAGATGTTGATTTATTTGCTATTTCTAACTTAGCATTCAAATCATCATTTATGCTCTTTAAGCTAGAAATAGAGTCATGGCATGAAGACAATTCACTAGAAAGCATTTCATTCCTTTTAATTTCTAAAGCAAGGGATTTTTGTGCCTCTACAAACTTATCATGTTCTTCATACAAAAGATCCTCTTGCTTTTCTAATAACCTATTCTTATCATTCAAGGCATCAATTAATTCATTAATTTTATCAACCTTGGTTCTATCTAGGCCCTTGAATAAACATGAATAATCTATTTCATCATCATCACTAGACTCATCCTCACTTGAAGAAGCATAAGTAGTATTCCAAGTACATACCTTCTAGTTCATTTTGTGCCTCTACTTCCTTTGGTATTTGTGAAACTAACCCTTTGAAGGAAGAAGAAGAAAATGAACGATGGAGACCAAACGATGAATCCACCTCTCCAAAAGGTTTGTCTTCCCATTTCGATTCCCACACATGTTGTGTGGCTAATGAAAATGATAGCGGAAGCACAAATGAGGATGAGGAGGAAGAAAGAAGCTTCATGCAACTCTACGCTCGCCTAAGCCAAGAAGATAAGGCGGTCATGCTCAAACTTCTAAAAAGAGCGAGAGAGCAAAGCGAAGCTCGTCAAAGGATAGAAGATATTCTCTCCACAAAAATGCTAAGCTTTGAAGAGTTGACTAAAGAACATGAGGAGCTAAAGTGCTCTCATGATTATTTGGTCCAAAGGTATGAAACTATTTCAATTGAGCAAGATAACTTTTTACATTGTATCGCTCAATTAGTAAATAGAAATGCCTCGCTTAAAGACCAAATAGAAAAGCTAAAAGATGAAAATCTAGCTTTTCAAGAAAAGTATGATATGCTTCTATGTTCTCATGAAAATCTTATGGATGATCATATCATATTAAATATTGCTCATGAGGTTGTGATAGAAAACTTAAAATCCCAACAACCTCACTCATGCACATGTATTCAAATTGAAGCTATATTACCATGTGCTAATGTTTGTTGTCCGTCGACAAGCAAATCTTCCTTTGAGCTAGAATTTGCAGGAGCAAAGGATGATACATATCAAAAGCTCAAAGAAGAAAATGAGAGGCTGTTGGGGGTATGCTTCGTAGTCGAAGATCCTAAAGAAAGAGAACACCTTCGGCAGATCCTCTCAGAAGCAGCACCGAAGCTATCACCTATAAAGCTTCGGCACAGTGACAGATCTCAAGACGAAGGGGTGAACCGACTTAAAGATGAAATGACTTAAAGACCCATGATGTTTTGTGTCATTATTGTAGTCGATTGTAAAGGGCATAAATGTAATTTTACATAGGATGCGCCCTGTGCCTATAAATAGGTGAACAATACCCCTATACTGTTCATGCAATCTTGTAATCGCTCACACATTACGCTGGAATTATTGTTTTCTGCTAAGGCGAAGGTATAAATATACCTAAATATTATGTATAATATTTAGGCTTGTATAATAAAATATGTGTGAATGATATTATCTGTCTTTGGTATATTTTTCTCTAATATTTTATATTTTGTATTTCATTGTTTTATAAGTCTGATTACGAAGGTGTGACCTTCATAATATTTTGCTCATGGCCTTCGTCCGAAGTTCATTAAATCCTTGGGGAGATAATGCTTCAGCGGACGAGGGACATTAATATTTAACATTTTATGTTGCCTTGTTCTTAATTCATAGCATTTGAGAACAAGTCCCCAACATTGGCGCCCACCTCCGGTGAACTCACTTCCACTTTTTGAGCTGATGGCTTCGTTCAACAACCAAGCTGGTACTCCCGATAACAGGCGATTCATGCTCAGAGTCGGCCAACAAGAAGCAGAAGAAGGAGGCACAGAGAAGGGTACAACATGTCGGGGTGCAGGGACCCTTCATCAAGTCAAGATGGTCCCACATCCCAATTACCTTCTCCCAAGAGGACCTTCAGCTCAAGGATTACCCTCACAATGATGCTATGGTTATTTCTTGTGTTATCAAAGGATTTCTGGTTCACAATGTTCTGGTTGACACAGGCAGTGCAGCGGATATTATATTTGCTAAGGCCTTCAGACAGATGCAAGAGCTAGAGGATAAGATTCATGATGCTACACACCCTCTTTGTGGCTTCGGAGGAAGATAGATTGTAGCGCTCGGCAAGATCACGATGCCAGTGACCTTCGAATTTGTCAACAATACAAGAACTGAGCAAGTTGTGTTTGATATTGTCGACATGGAGTACCCCTACAATGCAATCATTGGTCGTGGGACACTCAATGCTTTTGAAGCAATTCTTCATCCAGCATATCTTTGCATAAAGATACCTTCGGATCAAGGGCCTATTGCTATTCATGGAAGCCAGGAAGCTGCCAGAAAGGCTGAAGGAAACTGGACAGATTCAAAAGCAATCCATAATATAGATGGAGCCGAAGCTTGTGAGCAATACAAGTACAGAAGGGAGAAGGCTGCTTCGGCCGATCAGCCGAAGCCCATGCTCTTATGTGAAGATATAGCAGAGCAGAAGGTGTTGCTGGGATCTCAATTATCTGAGGAACAGGAGAAAAACCTAACAAGGTTTCTATTCAACAACAAAGATGTCTTCGCATGGTCCGCCAACGATCTCTGTGGCGTCAACAGGGATGTCATTGAACACTCGCTCAATGTCGATCCATCCTTCAGACCCAGAAAGCAGAGGCTTCGGAAAATGTCTGATGACAAAGCCGAAGGTGCTCGGAATGAAGTGAAAAGACTTCTTAGTGCTGGAGTCATCAGAGAAGTAAAATACCCAGAATGGCTAGCTAACACTGTTATGGTGAAGAAGGCCAATGGTAAATGGAGAATGTGCATCGATTTTACTGATCTTAATAAGGCATGTCTGAAGGATGAGTTTCCATTACCAAGGATAGATTCTCTAGTAGATGCAACAGCTTCGTCAGAGCCCATGAGTCTACTAGATTGTTATTCAGGCTACCATCAAATCTGGATGAAGAAGGAAGATGAGCCAAAAACCAGCTTCATAACCCCCAGTGGTACATATTGTTATCTTCGGATGCCTGAGGGGCTCAAGAATGCTAGAGGAAGCTTCAGCAGAATGACAGCCAAAGTCCTTCATTCTCAGATAGGCAGAAATGTGCTAACTTATGTAGATGATATCATAGTAAAAAGCACGAAGCAAGAAAATCACATTGCTGATCTGCAGGAGACATTCGCTAACTTTAGGCAAGCTGGCCTGAAGTTGAATCCAGAAAAGTGTGTCTTCGAAGTAAAGAAGGGGAAATTCCTTGGTTGTTTAGTTTCAACAAAAGGGATCAAAGCTAATCCAAATAAAATCAAAGCTATTCTTTGGATGGAGCCGCCAAGCACAAAGAAGGGAGCTCAACGGCTAACAGGAATACTGGCATCTCTGAATCGATTCATATCTAGATCAGCAGAGAGAAATTTACCATTCTTTGAAGTGCTGAAGTCGGCCAAAGTCTTTCAATGGGGATCAACTCAGCAAAAAGCCTTCGAAGAGCTGAAGCAGTACCTGATAGACCTAACAACGTTAACTCCACCCACGCCAGGGGCTCCTCTGTTATTATTTGTGGCAGCTTCGCATTCTGCAGTAAGCGCAGCGCTTGTGCAGGAAAAGCTTGAAGGACAAATCAAAAAGCAAGCCCTAGTATACTTTGTCTCCGAAGTCCTCAGCTTATCAAAGAAAAACTATACAGAATTGGAGAAAGTGCTATATGCTGTCTTAATGGCCTCCAGGAAGCTTCGGCATTACTTTCAAGCATTCCATATAATTGTTCCTTCATCACAACCTTTGAAGGATATTATGAGGAACAGAGAAGCTACTGGAAGGATTGGAAAGTGGGCTGCGGAACTCAACGAATTCACCATTGATTATGTGCATAGATCTTCGATCCAGTCCCAGGCGTTAGCAGACTTCATCGCTGACTGGACGCCAGGGGCTCAGGAAGAAGAAGCAAGTAAAGATGTCGAAGCTTGGACAGTGTTCTGCGACGGTTCCTGGGGAACCTTTGGGGCAGGTGCAGCTGTTGTTTTAGTTGCACCTTCCAAAGTCAGAACATGTTATGCAGTGAAACTTGATTTCAGCTACACAAATAATATTGCTGAATACGAAGCTTTGCTTTTGGGGCTTCGGAAGTTAAAGGCAATGGGGATAAGAAGGGCGGTTCTTAAAACCGATTCCCAAGTTATTTCTGGTCATATTGACAAGAGTTGTAAAGCAAGAGACCCGAAGCTTGAGAAATACTTAGATACAGTTCAAAGGCTTGAAGCTTCTTTTGAAGGGTTTTCTGTCAAGAATATTCCACGAGGAGAAAATGAGCACGCTGATCTGCTAGCCAAGTCAGCAGCACAGGGGCTGCCTTTTACCTTCGGAAGTATTCTTTGAGACAATAAGAGCACCTTCGGTGGAACTTCTTGAAAGAGCAGTGCTCAATATATCTCCTGTTCATAGTGAAGATTGGAGAACTGAGATTATATCCTTTCTCCAGGGCAATTGCCTTACAGATGATGAAGCTTATAATAAGAGAATAGAGGCAAGAGCCCGACCATATGTAATAATAGAAGGGGAGTTATACAAACATGGAGTCTGCTCTCCGTTGCTCAAATGTTTATCCAGAGCTGAAGGTATAGAATTGATGAAGGAAATACACGCAGGTCTGTGTGGATCTCACATCGGATCTAGGCCCTTGCTGGGAAAAGTCTTTCGTCAAGGATTTTATTGGCCGAAGGCAGCTTCGGATGCAGCAGAATTAGTCCTAAAGTGTGAAGGTTGTCAAAAATGTGCAAGATATAAAAAACAGCCTTCATCTCTGACTCAGCTAATACAGCCCACTTGGCTGTTGCAAAGGTGGGGCCTTGATTTGTTAGGCCCACTTCCACCAGCACAAGGAAATTTAAAGTATGTTGTGGTGGCGGTAGAATATTTTTCCAAATGGATTGAGGCGAAGCCTTTAGCCACAATAACTTCGATCACTGTTCAGAAATTTTTCTGGCAAAATATTGTTTGTCGCTTCGGAGTGCTGAAGGCTATTACTGTGGACAACGGAACACAGTTTGATGCCGAGGCTTTCAAAGAGTTCTGTGAACAAATTGGCACGAAAATCCATTTTGCATCGGTTAGACATCCGGAGTCAAATGGACTTGTCGAAAGAGCTAATGGCATTATAATGACGAGAATAATGAAGTTAATCTTCAATCAGCCCAGGGGAAAATGGCCAGATGAATTGATCAAAGTGGTGTGGAGCCACAACACAACAATGTCAAGGTCAACAGGCTTTACACCATTCAAATTATTGTTTGGTGACTAGGGATGGCAATCGGGCGGGTAGTACACGGATATATAGTTCGCGAATCCATACCCACGAGACAAAACTCAACCCATACCGTACCCATAAACATTCGTGGGTATGGATCTGTATCCATACCCGTACCCGTCGGGTATCCGCTATCTCGTGGATACCCGTTACCCGCCCGCCCACTACAATTTTAGCATTAAACACCAAACAACAATTTTATTACATTTCAAAATAATTATCATTCTAATTGCATTAAATGATAATTTCAGCATCAAACAACATGTTATGGATAAAAATTGAAAAATAAGAATTTATGATAATATATATATCTGGATGGCCCACATGTTAGATATCCATTGGGTAACGGATATGGATACTGGATATCCATACCCGCAAAAAAAATATCCGCGGATACCTTATTATCTCCATAACCATACCCGCGGATATTAAATTCCACCATACCCATATCCAATGGATAATTATCCGCGGTTATTTACCAATACCCGTACCCATTGCCATCCCTATTGGTGACGAAGCAATAACCCCGGAAGAAGCTAAAGCAGGATCAATAAGAACAGTGGCTGCGGCAGAGGACGAAGCTGATTATTCTGTGGCAAAAGATGCTATAGAAGGGATCAGGCTTCAGGCTGTGGAGAACATCAATAAATATCAAGCCGAAACAATAAAATAGCGTGACAGAAAAGTTCGGTTAAAAAATATCAGGCCAGGGCACTTGGTACTTCGGAGAGTTGCCAACCTAGATACAGTAGGCAAGCTACAGTTGAAGTGGGAAGGACCTTTTATGGTAGTATCTTCGTTAAGACCCAGTTCTTACAGATTGAAGGATATGGACGGCAACGACATTCCTAGATCTTGGAATGAGGATGAGCTTTGGCGATATTATGTGTAGCTTGATGTAATCTTTTTATTTTTTTCCTATGGCACTCTTTTCCTTTCCAAAGGGGGAGAAAGGTTTTTAACGGGGCCATAGCATGTAATTTCTCTTTTTCTTATTTTAGCTCTATAAGAGCAATATCCCCCAAAGATGTAAATGTAAAAGCTGAGCATGCACCATCGAGTGCAAAGAGAAAAGAAAAACAGGGAGAGGCTCGAAAGACGTCCCTAAGGGGATGCAGAGCACGACGAAGGTACAAAAAGCCGTTCCTAAGGGAGCACAATGTAAGTTTTCTGCTCAAAAGTCGTTCCTAAGGGAATGTAGAGCTTACAGCGAAAAGTCAACGCTGATTCCGCCAAAATATAAGGCGAAGCGCGAAAAGTCAACGCGATACCGCCGAAATAGAAGGCGAAGAAGTTCAAAAGACGTTCCTAAGGGAATACAGAACTTACAGCGAAAAGTCAGCGCTGATACACCGAAAAATAAGCGGTGAAGCCGAAAAATAAATGGCAAAGAAACTTTGGTTATTCCTAAGGGAATGAAGGATATGGTTGTGGCTTCGTATGTGTGTGTTTGGACATTCATTTGCACCATACATTACATCATACATTTGCATTCATAAACATTCATTTAGACATACATAGGATCATCATCATCATAACACAGGCAGTTGCTTCGGCTCTAAAGATAAGGCTTCGGCAAAAAGAAAAAGAAGCAGTCTTTATGCTTCGCTGTGTACGAAAAGAAGGGAAGGTGTTTTTCGCCTTCGGCTCAAAAATGCTAATTTCGTTCATACCAAAGCACTTTATACATTGATGTAAAGGTAAGAATATATTACAAGGTATGGACAAAGTTTACAAAGTAAAAAGTAATTACATTGTTCTTTACAAAGGTTATTACAAGGGTTTTTAGAGTTTTTTCTACAGTTATCTATTCAAGCTTCATTAGTATCCATTGAGCTTCGGCTTCGGCTTCAGCTTCGACTTCGTCATCCATTAAACTTCTGCTTCATCTTCTTACTCTTTAGCTTCGGCCTTGGCTTCGTCATCCTGTACGTATTCAAGTATTGTAAGCAAAATTCAAGTTCGAAGGAAGAGGTAAGCACAAGGTATGATTTTGTTACCGGCTTAAGATGACTCCGAGCTTCATCACTAGCTTTGCTTCGTCCACCCTTTGTCCATACCAGTTTTATAAATCTATTTGCTATGCTTCGGGCAAGGTTGGGAATATTATCCAGGTCTGCTGGTGATAAGCTGAAATTGGGTCTATTGATAACCTTTCCATGTTCGCAGCCAGATTTCAGGAAGGCGACAACTGTGCCTCGAGAAGCTACCAAGGCACAAAAGTCACCATGTCTAGCTATAACTTCTTCAAGGTCATCAATTTCACCTTCGATATGTTCGAAGGCCCCTGGTAGGTCTTCAGACGAAGGATTAATTTTTTTGCTGCTGGCTCCAACCGAATAGAAGACTTGCTTCAGCCGTTGAACACATCGATTACTGAACTCCAGACATTTGTTTTGAAGGCTTGTCAATGATTTTTTCAAATCTGAACTTTTTTGGACCTCGGCCTCAAAATTTGCATTAAGCTTCTGCTTTTCTTGTTCGAAGCTTTCTGACTGGGAGAGAAGCTTCGTATTTAATTCTGCTATTTTAGCTTCAGCTTCTGCCAATAAGCCTTCGGTTGTCTGAAGCTCGAAGTCTTTCTTTTCAAGAGCAGCTGATTGGTCTTTTATCTTGCTTTCTAAGTTTTCAGTTATAACTTCATGTTTTTTATCTTCCAAATCTTGCTGCATTTTCAAAGCTTTACTTAGTAGCATACTCTGCATACAAACAACCTTCGTTAGAAAACATCTTCGTTATTGAAATAATAAAAGTTAAAGAAAAGTTTACCTTGAAATTGGAATAGAATAAACTACCGACGATGTGTTGTCGTCGGTAGTGACTAATATCTGTTTCGAGCTTCGGGAAACCAATACTCTTTGATAGAGTACTGATAACCTTCGCTCCGGTCTGATCCCGGATGCAGCCCAATTTTTCGTCATCGATACCACCGAAGAGAAGTGCTCCCGGCTGATATCCGCAAGATATAGCATATTCTTTTAGCTCTTCTTTTTCAGCCTTTGTCAGCTCTTGACCAACTAAGTTTTGAAAGTTAAAAATTTCATCTTCCAAAGTGTCTTCGGCTATTTCTTTTTCCTTCTCGGGTTCTGGGGTCATAGTCTCTTCGGTGGCTGCAGCAGCTTCTTCTGCGGCCATGTTTAGCAGTATCTTATCAATATCGGCAATCGTGATCTCTAAATGAATATCTTCGGCTGTGGCAGCTTCGGTAGCTGTGGCTTCCGAAGGTGCAGCTTCGGTGGTTGTCGTGCTCTCAACAGCTGGCGCCTTCAGAGATGAAGCTCCTGGTGGTGTCCCTTCGATGACTTCTATCACTGTAATGATTCTTTGCTTTTTTGGCCTAGTTGCCTTCTTCGTTTTTGTGGGCTCCTTTTCCTTCTGAAAAAGCTTTGTCAGATGTGACCCTAGTGGACTTAGCTTGACAGGCAAAGATTCAGTCATTACCTTTAGAATTTCCTCCACGTCGGTGGCAAAGGGTGTTGCAGCAGTTTCTTCTTCTTCATCAATTGCCTTCTGCTTCGGAGCTGTAGCTTTTCTCTTCTTCGAAGCATCTGTTTGTGGCTCAGGCTTCAGCTTTTTCTTTTTTAATTGTTCTTCATCGTCTTTATTCAGAGCACCAGCCACTCTCTTTCTCTTTTGCCCTTCGGCATCCTTGTCTAACCGCTCGTAGTCGAGATACTCGAAGTCCAGAGCATCCATTACTCGGTTTAGCCTTCGCTTCGGACGGGTGCCAAAGGCCGCAATCATTAATTGATCTTCTTTTTTAGAGTAATTACCTAGTATTTCATTGGACATTACTTCGATCGTGTCCAGCCACTCTTGGCAAGGCACTTTGAAATGTTTTTTGAATTTATAGTGGTAAGGCAACCGAATAAATTCCCCCTTCTTTTCCCCCTTCATCTTCGGCATGTCCCACTCCTTCAAAGTTGGGAACACTCTGAAGGCCAAAAATTCTTGCACTAAGTCCCTAGTGCCGATATGATCTGCAATAACTCGAAATTCAGCCAGGGCAATTTGGCTTGGACTCCCTGGTGTCATGTTGCACCGGAGTCTGGTCTCTCCGAAGACAATTCTAGCGGACTCTGGACCAGCTTCTCCTTGTCTTCGTCAACTTTGACGTAAAACCACTCAGACTTCCAGCCAGCTGGCCACTTGCTTTGGTAGCTAATCATTGGAAATTTTGTGTTCTTGCGATAGGCAAAATTGTAGCAACCAAAATTTTCATGTAGCCCATCTCCTCTAGCTTTCGTCTGATAATGAAGCTCGTGCACTCGGCAGAAGCCTTCGCCAAATGGCTCCACCCCTTGGCTTCGGAGAGCCCAGATATAAATGCTAAGCCGGACAATAGCGTTAGGAGTTAGCTGATGAAGGTAGATCCCAAACTTCTTCAATACATCAGCAATCATCTTGTTCAAAGGAAATCTTAAGCCAGCCTTAAAGAAACTTTTGAAGACTACCACTTCATCCTTTCCTGGCTTCGGAGTAGTCTCTTCCCCACCAAAACGAACCAGCTCTTTCTTGCTTCACTGAAATAGCCCAATTTCAATAGCTTAGGCAAATCATCTTCGGAGATGGTGGATTTCCCGAAATCCAGGTGGCTGGGTTTACTTGGCACCGCGTTGTAATCATCTTCAGACTCAGTTTCCTCAACATCAGCCTGTTCTGTTTCAGCGGCAGGTGCATCCTCCGATGCTACCAGCCCTGAGCACTTCATCACTTCGAAGATTGGGGCAGTTTCAGCACCTTCGGCTTCCTCTCCGTCGCGCGTAACCCTAGCTGTGGAACGCACTCTGGCCATCTGATGATTGAATTTCTTATTTTTTGAATGAAGTTGAAAATTTTTCTTTATTTTGCCGAAGCTCTATCTTGTTACGAAGCTTGAGCAAAGTAAATAGCTTCGGTTGAGGATGCAGCAAACAAGCTTCGGTTTTGGTCAATATTTTGGCAGCAAAACTGTGCAATAGCAATGAATGCTGTGGTAACTTCACACCTACCCTTCTGTTTATATAGTGCCGCAGGCGGGCGTCAAGGTCTTCCGCACCGGACAAACAGCCACCCGCACTCACTGAACGGTGGGCCACAGGGTCCGAGAAGGTGAATCGCCAGGGCGCGCGTAACTGCTGCAAGATGAGGCCACTTCGCGCGCGGATTATTTTAATCGTTTCTCGCCAACGAGCTCAAGGAAGGTGTTTTTCGGATCTTCGGCATCCCGAAGCCAAGAAGACTTTTTCACGGATCAAGCTCGTTACGAAAAACGATCTAGCACCGCGAAGGGGCTACTGTTGGGGGTATGCTTCGTAGCCGAAGATCCTAAAGAAAGAGAACACCTTTGGCAGATCTTCTCAGAAGCAGCGCCGAAGCTATCACCTATAAAGCTTCGGCACAGTGACAGATCTCAAGACGAAGGGGTGAACCGACTTAAAGATGAAATGACTTAAAGACCCATGATGTTTTGTGTCATTATTGTAGTCGATTGTAAAGGGCATAAATGTAATTTTACACAGGATGCGCCCTATGCCTATAAATAGGTGAACAGTACCCCTATATTGTTCACGCAATCTTGTAATCGCTGACACATTACACTGGAATTATTGTTTTCTGCCAAGGCGAAGGTATAAATATACCTAAATATTATGTATAATATTTAGGCTTGTATAATAAAATATGTGTGAATGATATTATCTGTCTTTGGTATATTTTTCTCTAATATTTTATATTTTGTATTTCATTGTTTTATAAGTCTGATTACGAATGTGTGACCTTCGTAATATTTTGCTCATGGCCTTCGTCCGAAGTTCATTAAATCCTTGAGGAGATAATGCTTCAGCGGACGAGGGACATTAATATTTAACATTTTATGTTGCCTTGTTCTTAATTCATAGCATTTGAGAACAAGTCCCCAACAGAGGCTAAAGATGAACTTGACACAACTAAAAGGGAAGCGCATTGCTCAACCTTCTCAAGATAACCGTGATCACATGGTGAAGAAGCTTGAGACGGGAACAACCGTGGCATGCACTAAATCCCTTGAAGAAAATGTCAAGGACTTGAGGATTACCAAGAGGAAAGAACAAAAGAAGAAAATCAATACCTCTGCCAAAAGCCTCAACCATGCCTCCATGCAAGGTAACATCCAAGGTAATGATCAAGCCACACTTCACACTAAGAGAAGTAAGAAGTGTAGTGAATGTTTTGAAAAGGGACACTCGATTAGGTCATGTCCCTATATTAAAAATGACTTGATTATTAACAAGGATGATAAAATTTCTTTTAATTGTTCAAAGAAGGGACACTTAATTAAGTCTTGTCCCTGTTGGGGGCCTTCGGCTTCCGAAGGTCCTAAAAAACGAGATCTGACAATATTTCTGGAGTATAATACATGAACAGGTACCTTCGGACATGGACTCTTCGGACAAATCAAAATTGCTGTATGAAGAAACACAAAGAGAACGAAGGATGGAGCAGAGCCGAAGCTGTGCGCAAGGAAGCTTCAGCATGATAGCAAAGAAGAGGAGACCGACTTAAAAAGGAAAAGACTATCTAGACCTTAATAGATTATTATAGAGTTGTTATCAAAAGCAAAGGACTTGGATGTAATTTTACATGGGCTGCGACCCGTGCCTATAAATAGGTGAACAGTACTCTCGTACTGTTCACACTGACTTGACATTCGCTTTTGCGTCACGCTTGTACTTTCATTCGAGCCGAAGGTACAAATGTAATCCAATATTGTTCTTATTCATTCATGATTATATAATAAAAGATATATGAACGGTGTCACATGATTATTCATGTCATCTCTCATGTTTCATATGTTTCATCTTCCATTAGTAGATACTGTTATGATGAAGGTACGTCCTTCTTGACCTTCGTCTGAAGATCGTTATATCCTTAGGGAAATAATATTTCGAAGGACGAAGGGTGTTAACCATTAAGCTATTTCTGTGTTGCCTTGTTCTTGACTCATAGCATTTGAGAACAAGTCCCCAACATTGGCGCCCACCTCCGGTGAACTCACTTCCACTTTTTGAGCTTCGACCACCTTCGGCAAGCATCGACCTTCGTCATGCCGCCAAAGAAAGCTTCAGCGACAGGGGCTAGTGCTCTACAGCCACTGGACCCGAACCAAGATACCCTTTCTCTTCGAGAAGCCTGAAGCCAGAAGAGGAAGGCCACTAGTCCAACACCCCAAGAGGATGACTTGGACCAAGAAATCAGGAATATGGAAACGTTGCATCAACAGGTGCAAAGGAAGAAAGAAAAGATGGCCCGGCTAGCTGACCTGCAAAGGTAGATAGACAAAGCCTCTAAAGAGGTTCGTCATCTCACTCAAGATGAACAGAACCGAAGGCCCTAGCACAGAGAGTTGCACCAAGAAGGCTTCTTCAACGAGGACGACTGGTATGGGGATTTCCATCATGGGAATTTTGCTTTTGATGATGCTTCTCCTCTGTCAGCAGAGCTGTAGGCTACACCTTGGCCCCCATCTTACAAGCCACCCCAGCTCCCCATGTATGACGGACACTCAGATCCGAAGCAATTTCTGATGAGTTACGAAGCAACAATATCTTCGTATGGTGGCAATACTGTGGTCATGGCGAAATCCTTCGTCATGGCAGTCAAAAATGTTGCACAAACCTGGTACTCCTCTCTTCGGCCAGGAACAATCACGTCATGGCAGAAGCTGAAGGACATGCTAATTACCAGTGTCCAAGGATTTCACACGAAGCCGGTCACTGCTCAGGCTTTGTTCCAATGCACGCAAGATCAAGAAGAATACCTCTAGGCCTATGTCCGAAGGTTCTTGCGATTGAGGGCACAAGCACCAACAGTGCCTAATGAAATTGTCATTGAGGCCATGATCAAGGGGCTTCGGCCAGGACCTTCGGCCCAATACTTCGCCGGGAAACCCCCTCAGACCCTGAAGAAACTGCTTCAGAAGATGGATGAGTACATCCGCGCTGACAATGACTTTCGGCAGAGAAGGGAGGAAGCTTATAGGTTCTCCGAGATGACCAGGGGCTTCGGAGGGAGAGTTCACCCCAGGCATGTCAGATCCAGAATGACGACAGGGGAACCCAGCAACAGAGGCCACAATATTCTTCTCAGGCTTCGGGGCAACAACAGAGTTACCCTCGGCCCCCAGCTCCAAGGGGCAGAGGCGCTAGGGGCTTCGAAGGAAGGTTTGGGGATCAACCCAGGAAAATTTACTGCCTATTCTGCGGAGAGGACAAGGGCCATACCACCAGGATGTGCCATGCCACCGTTCAAAAACAGAAAGAGATAGCAGAAGCTGCAGCACAACAGAGTCAGCCGAAGCAGGTCATGCATACTGCTTCGTATCATTCACCATACATTCCAGAATATGTTGGCAACCATTCTGCAGCTTCTGTTGCTTCGGCAAGCCAACCTCAGGCATCTTGGCAACAGCCCCCACCTCCACCACCAATGCAACCCGCTTATCCCCAAGGCCAGCAGCCAGAAGGGAGCCAGCACAGTCACCAGCAGAGAGACTTTAGGGAGTAGTCTGAAGCTCGCACAGTCAATAGTACTGTGCCAGAATCAAAGCACATCTACTAAGATATATCCTACCTCAGAAACAACCTTTACATTTGTCATCATTTACCTTTTCAATAAAGAACAATCATCAAAAATTCAGTTCTTTTATTGTTTTCAATTTCTTGTAATAACTTTGTCATTATCATAATGAATATATCCTCTTCGAATATTGACGAAGTTCTGAAGGTTCTGACGAAGGAATGCATTGCAAGTTATCGTCGAAGCAACAAAAGTCATTCTTAAGGGGACGCAGAGTAAGTTTCTCTGCTCAAAAGTCGTTCCAAAGGGAATGCAGAGCTTACAGCGAAAAATAAACGCTGATACCGCCGAAGTAAAAGGCGAAGAAGCTCCTAAGGGAGGCTTACAGCGAAAAATAAACGCTGATACCGTCGAAGTAAAAGGCGAAGAAGCTCCTAAGGGAGGCTTACAGCGAAAAATAAACGCTGATACCGCTGAAGTAAAAGGCGAAGAAGCTCCTAAGGGAGGCTTACAGCGAAAAATAAACGCTGATACCGCCGAAGTAAAAGGCGAAGAAGCTCCTAAGGGAGGCTTACAGCGAAAAGTCAGCGCTGATGAACCGAAAAATGACCAAAAGATTGACTAAGGAATGTGTGTAGGCCTTCGGCGCAAATATCACTTTGCATATCATTACATCATTACATCATGTGTATAGCATAGCATCATACATCATATGGCATCAATGGCACAAGAAGGCGGTGCAATATGGATCTACGGAAAGGTACACAATGTTGGCCTACATTACTGAGCTTCGGAGATCGGTCCGAAGATGTGTCAAGGCACAAAATAGGTTTTCAAGAAATACAGCTCCGTCATTATGATACGAAAAGGAGATCCATTGGTCACAAGGCATAGATGTTTTTTCGGAAACCGTAATATTTTTACGGAATATGGATATTCTTTACGAAGCATGAAAAGAAGGGAAGGTGTTTTTTCGTCGAAGGCTCAAAAACGGTATGTACGTAAAGTTTCATGCATCGTAAAGAGTTGAATCATAAACACCTTATATATTACATTCAAAATTACAAAATATTATACATATTGTCCAGCAAATATTATACTCCAAATGGCTTTACAATAACAGCTAATCTTCTCGTAGAACTACTTCTGCAGCTTCGTTTAGTAGTTGATGAACAACTTTATCCATAATAGCTTTGGCCATTTTTCTAATCTCATCATCCCCCTTTGCTTTGGGGTCCGCCAATGGATTGGCGGGCTCTGGGGGAGGAGTTTGTACGGCTGTGCTACAAAGTGTAAATAAGTCCGAAGTCATAAAATTATAACATAAAGTCAAAAGTTAGTAGTCAATACCTATTCGCCTCTCGAGATCCACACTTTGCTCAGCGGTCTCTGCCACTTTTCTAGCATCGTGAATACCTTTTTCACTTCTCCTTATGATTTCTTGAGCCATCTCCCGACCGCCATTTTCCCTCGTCTTCAGCGCTTTTCTGCGCTCTGAGGGCATTGCTGAGAATAAGACCCTGCAAAAGGAATGTGATGATAAGAAACAAACACACGAATTTCTAACCAGGCAAAAAGTTTATTTTCTCACCTTTAAGCTGTTATATGCTAAGCTGTCGGCTATTTCATCTTTTGACAAAACTGAAATCCCATCTTCCAGAGTTGGGAATCCGAAGCTTCTTGCCATCTCCCGGCAGACAGAGATCTCTTGTTGTCTGGGAGACAATACAAGAAGTCTTCTTCTCCGCTGCCATTGAATATCAACGCCCCTTTCGGATATTTTAATTTCTAGGCATAATGATGAGCTTCTCGTTTTTCTTCTTCAGATAGTATTTTCCTCGAAGCTTGTCGCACGATATAATCAGGCAATTTGAAAGATGCTTCGGGAGTGGAAGAAAGAGTCTTTTCACACAGAATTTGCTTTAAAGTCTCCTCTTTATTTTCTTCTTCAGTTTCCAAAGATTTTTCTTTGGCACACTCTGAAGGTCCAGTTTTGATTTCAGCCTGGTGCTTTATAGCTCCGCCTTTAGAGGCTGTTGTTTCAATTTGTGCTTTTTGAGCTTCGGCAACTTTTTTCGGCGTGGAGCTTGAAGACTTTATTGTCTCCAGTACATCCAAAACATTAACCATCCTTTTCCTTTTGGGGGTCACAGCTGGACCCTTCTGAGTTTGTGGCACTCCAACTTCTGCTGAAGGACTTAAAACTTCTGATATTTTTGTCCCTTCAGCTTTCGACTCTTCAGTTCTTTCAGCCTTCGGTGTTGCAGACAGCTCTTCAGCTTTCTGCGCAGATATAGATTTTTTGGCTTCGGTAGCCGAAGGAGCCTCATCAACAAACTCGGGCAATGTGGCCGGCTCTATGTAGCGTGGCCGGTGCGTAAGAACCTTCACCTTTTTTCTCTTTGGCGCTGGCTCATTAGGAGCGGCCGAAGCAACTTCCTTCACAGAAGCTTTACCTTTTCGTTTTTCACCCCGTATCGGGTAACGGTAATCAGGATAGACGAATCCAATAGCATCAAAAACTCTGTTCAGCCTCTTCTTTTTCCGACCACCGAAGGTCGCTGATAGCGCATTATCTTCCGTCTTGGAGTATGGCCCAAGCAGATCATCGCTTGTGGCTTCAATACATTTTAGCCAATCATCATCTGGCTCAATAAATTTATCATCATATCTGAAGGTGAATTTCATCCTAATCAGCCCACCTTCGTCAGGCTTGGTAACAGTTTCTTTTGGCATTTCCCACGTTTCTACAAGAGGCCATACTCTGAAAGCTATGTGCTGGTGGACCAAATCTCTTGTCCCAATGAAGGAGCAGACTATGCCAAAGGCCCTCTGGCATTCTTCGGTTGCTTCATCCAATTCCACCTTCGGTTTCCGGAGTCCAAAACGCTGCCAGATAGAGCGCATGACGACATCTTTAATATCTGCTCGTGCCTTCAAATCGTTTTTCACATAGAACCATTCCTTCATCCAGTCCCCGGGCCATCTCTTCCAAAAAGTTGGCACGGGATAGCTTGACCCAGAGCGGGCACTGAAGCTATAACAGCCAAAATTGTTATGATATTGCTCTTTACCCCTGGGTTTCGTCTCATATATTAGCTGATGTATATTGCAAAAGCTTTTTGCATTTGGTTCCAAGCCCTGGCTCTTCACGGCCCAGACAAAGATTCCTATTCTTATAATTGCTTCGGGCATAATTTGATGAAGGTAGATTTGATAAATCTTCAAAACCTCAACCACAAGTTTGCTTAATGGAAACCGAAGCCCAGCCTTAAAAAAGCTTCGGAAGATCACAACTTCATTTTCTTCGGGAGTAGGCACAGTCTTCTCTCCGTCGTCAGCCCTTACAATAGACATGTCCCGAAAGTATCTTCCCCTCATATTATCAAGATGGCTTTGCTTAATATTGGATTTTCCAAAAACTGCATGACTTGGTCGCCAAGGTCGATCTTCGGAGTCTTCTCCGCCGCTCTCCACATCATAGCTGTCACTTTCACTGGTATCTTCAGACAAACCCTCCAGAGTTTCCCTGGCAATCTTCTCTGCATTCATCCTTGCTATCGACTCAATAAAACCAAGATTCATCTCCTCAGAAAGGCTCAGCTTCGTCTCAGCGGTAGCCTTCTTATCCTCAGACATCTTCGAAAGAGCTGAAAAAAGCGCTCTCAAAGCCAAAGCTTAAAAATTTAAAAAATCTAGTCAAGAGTGTGTAAGCAAAGAGCTGTTTGAGCAGGCAAGGCAGATGGCAAGAAAGCGTACCAAATGGGCTAGCGGTGCGCCTTATTTATACGTCTGGTGTATTGTGTGCGGGAGGACCCACTTGTCAGTAGCTGTTGCTATTCTAGCAAAAGGAAAGGTGTTTTTTCGGACCTTTGGCTCGGAGCCTTCGTCCTTGTCGCAATCTAAATTTATCATTCTAACAAATTAATATTGCGAGGGGCTACTGTTGGGGGCCTTCGGCTTCCGAAGGTCCTCAAAAACGAGATCTGACAATATTTCTGGAGTATAAAACATGAACAGGTACCTTCGGACATGGACTCTTCGGACAAATCAAAATTGCTGTACGAAGAAACACAAAGAGAACGAAGGATGGAGCAGAGCCGAAGCTGTGCGCAAGGAAGCTTCAGCATGATAGCAGAGAAGAGGAAACCGACTTAAAAAGGAAAAGACTATCTAGACCTTAATAGATTATTATAGAGTTGTTATCAAAAGCAAAGGACTTGGATGTAATTTTACATGGGCTGCGACCCGTGCCTATAAATAGGTGAACAGTACTCCCGTACTGTTCACGCTGACTTGGCATTCGCTTTTGCGTCACGCTTGTACTTTCATTCGAGCCGAAGGTACAAATGTAATCCAATATTGTTCTTATTCATTCATGATTATATAATAAAAGATATATGAACGGTGTCACATGATTATTCATGTTATCTCTCATGTTTCATATGTTTCGTCTTCCATTAGTAGATACTGTTATGATGAAGGTACGTCCTTCATGACCTTCGTCTGAAGATCGTTATATCCTTAGGGAAATAATATTTCGAAGGACGAAGGGTGTTAACCATTAACCTATTTCTGTGTTGCCTTGTTCTTGACTCATAGCATTTGAGAACAAGTCCCCAACAGTCCCTATTTGAAACAAAAAAGCATAGTGTTAGAAAAGAAAATATTAACTAACCATGTAGCAAGCAAGAAACAAGGAAAGAAGAAATCTTCAAAACTTGAAGATCGCCTTTGCTACATATGCCGAAAGAAGGGACATCAATGCAAGGATTGTCCCATTGGTAACAATCTTGCTCCTAACTTGTCAATTTATTCTCATATAACTAGGCAACCCAAAATTGCAACTTGTGCTAGAAAGGTAATGAGTTTACCTAGTGCTAAAACAAAGGACATTTGGGTTCCTAGATCTTTGTTGACTAACCTTGATGGACCCATCAAGCGATGGGTAGCAAAATATGCTTGACAAGCTTTGCAGGAGAAGGAGATGATATGAAGCTTTGGGGGTGCTTGAGAGAGTCAATTCAACTCTTATTAACACAAGCTATCAATCTTCAATGATCTATATATCCAAGATTGACCCAAAGTTATTTCAATTTATTATGTCCAAGATTCATATCATCTCGAGGAAGATATTGATGTTGTAGGAGATAAAGAATTATCCTGTGCGGAAAGATCAAGGCCTACAACATGGAGGAAAGCCAAAGGATGGTAACACTAATATTTTGAGTGCACATATCTTAAATTATCATTTCTCATGTGTCTTGTGTAGTCACATAGAAAAAGAAGCACTTCAAATGTCTTAAAATTATGTCACCATTCTTTGAAGAAATTCCTATCATATGGTAGATTGCATAATCATCTTTTCTATACTATGGCAATCTACATGCTTTAAATTATTGCAAGTACCCCATGGCATGCTTTTCACTAATTATCTTATTATTGCCATGATTCTAGATATAGAGAGATATTCCAAGTTCTTAAAAGAATAAGGTGTTATGTAAGGAATTCAAATCCTTAGGACACTTATAAAAGGAAAATTCTCTCTATAACTAGAATAGTGAGACCAATGCTTTTATCTAAGTAACTCAAGCAGTCTCACTCATAGAGAATAAGTCTCTCTTTGGAAGTGCGCAATCTAACATAAAAAGAAAATTCAATCCAATGACTTATGTTGTTGTGCTTATTGCTTAAAAATTGGATATGATTCTTCTACATTTATCGCTCTCCATGATTGAATTAGATTTGTTCCCACTATCTTAAGGACCTAACTATGCTTGTTTCATAAGTTAAAACTAAGCAAATATCATGGAATAATCTAGTTCATATTATAAAGTTTCCATGCTTTAGTAATCCACTTTTTCATTCCTGGTCAAAATGATTACAAAAAGGGAAACTAGTGCTTGTGTTACTAACAATGTATCTCTTGAGCTTACTTATGGAAATCTGCAAAAGAAAAGGTGCATGTTTAAGTCACAAGCCTCCAGGGTTACTCTTCACCCTAAGGAAGAAAGGTAAAAGCAAAGGTATGGGAACTCTTTTTCCCATCAATAGTTATTTACTCCAAATTATCTTATTCTACCCATGTGAAGAATAGATTCTTTATTGGACTTAATTTTTGCTAGGTGTACATTCAATCTCTTTCTCATAAATGCATTAGTCCATTTCATGCCTTTGCTATACATATTCTCATATTGATTTACTTCATGTATATATGGATTATGGATGATAAATTGTTTTTATTTCTTATCCAAAAAGAATCATCCTTCATCATATACTCCCTTGTGTCACTAACATCTCTCTTGAGTATTTTCAATAAGTTTGGAAAGAAAAAGAGATAACTGCAAAGGGAGGACTCTCAAATGAAAGAGGAGGACGTCAAGAACAACACCACCTACTTGGATAGTAAGATCTACAAAACAATCATTGGTGTGGTTATGAGTATTCTAAATCCTTTTCGTTGTGAGAATATCAGGCATAAGTTGCTTATTGCAAATCTTATAAGCCTTGATCAAGATGTATATTGTTTCTCCCTATACTTCATTCTTATTCTTTGATGCATATCTCTAGGGGGAGCCTATTTCTTTATCTTGATCATATTGAGACTATCGCTTTATCTTAGTAATCTCATATAGTCTCTTGCATGAGAATAAGTTTCTCATGATGTATGCTTCTACATATCAATCCAACTTGTTAAAATAATGTCGCTTTTATCAAGGATTGTTGCTTTCATTGCTAAAGTAGCATATTTACTGTATTCTCCTATTCTAATGCATATGTTATTCTTTTGATCACATCTGTTATTTGTTTGATCATTGAATAACTTCAATTAACACTTATGTTTCTTAGTGTTGCATATACTATCAATCGACATATCTCTTGGTGTGCACTAAGTTAAAAGGAGAATTCATGATACATTTATGCAATTTGTGATCCACTTGATATATGATGTCAATGACTTAGAAAAGGATCACTAGTTGTAGAACTCTCTCGTGTGCAAAATATTTCCATACAATGTCCTGAATATAGGTCTTAAGCAACTAAGACTAAGGACAAAGCACGATGAAGAGAGCGTCTCTATATGAAGGTATAAAAGGGTAAAACTACTTCCTTTCATTTAAACTTGTACATAAATCTTCCTTTTCTATACTTTCTTTGCATATCCTGTATAAAAGGAAGAGAAAAGCATGTTCATGCATTATCCCTGCTTCATACCTAGTTTAACCTCTCAAAATCTTGCATTAATACATCTTTGTTAAAACTAAGTGAAGTAATTTTATTGTCAAAGAGCTTAAAGCTTAACCTTGTGACGAGGATAAGCTACCTTTGTTCCAAAGGTGGATGGTCCTTAAGCCTCTTTGAAATCCTTAAGGGAAAATGCTTAAAATATTTATAACATGTTTTCATAAGTGCATAAACTGTCATGAGCATCACACTTATACTATAACACAATGCACTTCACATTCTGTATGATATAGATATGTTCTCATTAACCTAATTATGTGCAATTGGCATTTAAGGCCAAAATATGTGTTCCTCTCCATGCACATATTTAGGGGGAGCAATCTATGTTATATAGAACTATGATTATGCTTAATTAATATATCTTTTGATCATATCTCTTTATGTCTACGACTAATGTGCTTTCAAGTGATCTCTATGCTAAGTCGTAGATTGAAAGGGAAATGGAGTATTCGGCAAAGACGACGCTTCCACTCAACTCCATCGGTATTATCTACTCTTTACCGGTATTCCGCCATCTCTCCTCATTGGTATAATCTTTCACTCATATATTGTTTGCCAAAGGGGGAGACAATCTTACAAGGGCTTATATTTCACTCACAAGTATCCGTTTTTGGCGATTCATGCCAAAGGGGGAGAAAGTATTAGCCCAAAGCAAAAGGACCACACCACCAACGAATTTTAGAAATGAAGTTTTCAAAATTCATATCTTATTGTGTTCAAAAGGGGGAGAAAGTAGCATCTTCAAAATTTGTAAAACCTTCTTAAACAATAAGAGGAGAATTTCATTCAGGGGGTGTTTTGTTTTAAGTCAAAGGAAAAGCATTTGAAATAGGGGGAGAAAACTTCTAATCTTGAAAATGCTTCTTTCAATCTTATTCATGTACCTTTGGCCATTTGCAAAAAGCTTTTGAAAAGAATTTTACAAAGAATTTGCAAAAACAAAACTAGGGGTGCAAGCGTGGTCCAAATTTTTAAATAATATATTGGTTTCATTCCAAGCAACCTTTGCACTTACCTTATGCAAACTAGTTCAATTATGTACTTCTACATTTGCTTTGGTTTGTGTTGGCATCAATCACCAAAAAGGGGGAGATTTAAAGCGAAATAGGGTCAAACCTTTTCCTATATGAGTTTTGGTGGTTGAATTGCCCAACACAAACAATTGGACTAACTAGTTTGCTCTAGAGTATATGTTCTACAGGTGCCAAAGGTTCAACTCAAAATCAATACAAAGATTAAAAAGGGTTCAAAAAGAAAGGAGCAAAGGAAACCGAAGTGCTCCCTGGTCTGGCGCACTGGACAGTGTCCGGTGCACCACCAGACAGTGTCCGGTGCACCAGGGAGGATCGACCTCAAACTCTTCAGCTTCGGGTTTCCCGGGCGCAGCTCCGCTATAATTCACCGGACTGTCCGGTGGGCCACCGGACTGTCCGGTGTGCCAACAGAGCAACGGTCACCTACGCGCAATGGTCGACTCTGAAAGTAAACAGTGCAGCACAGTGAACGCGGCAGAAGTCAGAGTAGTTGGTCAGAGGGGCATCAGATTGTCCGGTGTAGCATCGAACTGTCCGGTGCCGCATGAGGACAAAACCTCCAACGGTCGACCAGCTCCAAGCCCTAACGGGAGGATGACATGGCGTCGCACCGGACACTGTCTGGTGTGCCCATCGCCAGCAGCCTTCTACAACGGCTACATTTTGGTTGGTGGCTATAAATACCACCCCAACCAGCCACTTCAAGGTGTGGGAGCCCAAGCAACATTCCAAGTCATCTAGTTGACATATTCAAGCCCTCCCAACCACCTCTATTCATTGATCCATCCTATACACAAGATTTAGACCACTACAACCAACACAAGTGCCACAAAAGAGAGAGCAAAGCAAGAGAGGGCTACTCATTTGAGTTTAGCACTAGTGCCTTGTGAGATTCATTGAGAGATAGTGTGTGCTACATCTTTGTGTTCATTTGCGCATGGAGTTTTGAATCCCATTAAACTTCCTCCAAAGTTTTGGAGGCTTGTAAAGCTAGCAAGAGACACCAAAGAGTGTGGTGATCCTTGCGGGGTCTTAAGTGATCCTTGAGAAGAAGAAGAGCTCGCCAGTCTTTGGTGATCGGTGGAGAGAGGGTAAGGGTTGAAAGAGACCCGTCTATAGTGGACTCCTCAACAGGGACTAGGCCTTCGAGGGCCGAACCTCGGTAAAACAAATCACCCGTGTCTCGTGTGCTTATTGCTTGTGATTTGTTTGTTCTTTCCCTTTCTAAGTTTTCTTGCACTATTCTTTGCTAATACTATTTGGTGTTGCTTTAAGTTAAATTCTCATGTAGTGAAGCAACACATCGCAAGAAAGAACTTGTGTCATTGCTCTTCTTATCTAAGGCCCCTTGCTTTATTCTCATAGACCTATTAGTTGTATTGTTTTATCAATTCCGCATTATTTGAAAGCAATACTCTTTACAAGCAAGGACTTAGTTTTTATACTCCGATAATTGTATATCTTGTTCTAACCACTAATCAAGGGATCTAGTTGGGGGATAAAGTTTTAATTTTCAGGTTTCGCCTATTCACCCCCCTCTAGGCGACTTTCATGGACCATCCGAGCCAAGTGGGCGGACTGTCCCTGATCCATCTAGTGGGGTTCGAATTATGTTCTCTTCAGACTGGTCCTATACATTTGTACTGCGGACCGTCCGGGCCTTGGGGTCGGACCGTCCGCAGTCCTGACCAGAGAGGGTTGCTCTCTGCACAGTCCCTGTATTTGAAAGTCGCCTAGAGGGGGGTGAATAGGCAAAACCTAAAAATTAAAACTTTATCCCCAACTAGATCCCTTGATTAGTGGTTAGAACAAGATATACAATTATCAGAGTATAAAAACTAAGTCCTTGCTTGACAAGAGTATTGCTTTCAAATAATGCGGAATTGATAAAACAATATAACTAATAAGTCTATGAGAATGAAGCAAGAGGGCTTAGATAAGAAGAGCAATAGCACAAGTTCTTTCTTGCAAGGTGTTGCTTCACTAAATGAGAATTTAACTTAAAGCAACACCAAAATAGTATTAGCAAAGAATAGTGCAAGAAAAACTTAGAAAGGGAAAGAACAAACAAATCACAAGCGATAAGCACACGAGACACGGGTGATTTGTTTTACCGAGGTTCGACCCTCGAAGGCCTAGTCCTTGTTGAGGAGTCCACTAAGGACGGGTCTCTTTCAACCCTTTCCCTCTCTCCACCGATCACGCAAGACCGGCGAGTTCTTCTTCTCAAGGATCACTTAAGACCCCGCATGGACCACCACACTCTTTGGTGTCTCTTACTAGCTTTACAAGCCTCCAAAACTTTGGAGGAAGTTCAATGGGAGTCAAAACTCCACGCGCAAATGAACACAAAGATGTGGTACACACTATCTCTCAATGAATCTCACAAGGCACTAGAGCTAAATCACACGAGAGGCTTTCTTTTGCTTGCTCACGCTTTTGTGGCTCTTGTGTGGGTTGTAGTGGTCTAAATCTTGTGTATAGGATGGATCAATGAATATATATGGTTGGGAGGGCTTGAATATGTCAACTAGATGACTTGGAATGTTGCTTGGACTCCCACCTTTTGAAGTGGCCGGTTGGGGTGGTATTTATAGCCACCAACCAAATTGTAGCCGCTGGAGAAGACTGCTGGCGATGGGCGCACTGGACAGTCCGGTGCGCCACCGGACAGTGTCCGGTGAGCCGCCACGTCATCCAGACGTTAGAGCTTGGAGCTGGTCGACCGTTGGAGGCTTTGTCCTCATGTGGCACCGGACAGTCCGGTGCCCCTCTGACCGTCTGCTCTGACATTTGATTTGCACTGTTCACTTTGCAGAGTCGACCATTGCGCGCAGATAGCTGTTGCTCCGCTGGCACACCAGACAGTCCGGTGGTGCACCGGACAGTTCGGTGAATTATAGCGGAGCTGCGCCTGAGAAACCCGAAGCTGAAGAGTTTGAGGTCGATCCTCCCTGGTGCACCGGACACTGTCCGGTGGCACACCGGACAGTCCAGTGCGCCAGACCAGGGAGCACTTCGGTTTCCTTTGCTCCTTTCTTCTTGAACCCTTTTTAATCTTTGTATTGGCTTTGAGTTGAACCTTTGGCACCTGTAGAACATATACTCTAGAGCAAACTAGTTAGTCCAATTGTTTGTGTTGGGAAATTCAACCACCAAAATCATTTAGGAAAAGGTTTGACCCTATTTCCCTTTCAATCTCCTCCTTTTTGGTGATTGATGCCAACACAAACCAAAGCAAAATAAAAAGTGCAGAATTGAACTAGTTTGCATAATGTAAGTGCAAAGGTTGCTTGGAGTTGAAACCAATATATTATTTTTACTAGATATGCATGGATGTTTTTCTTCTTGTTATTTAAAAATTTGAATCATGCTTGCACTACTAGTTTTGTTTTTGCAAATTCTTTGTAAAATTCTTTTCAAAATCTTCTTGCAAATGATCAAAGGTACATGAATAAGATTGAAAGAAGCATTTTTAAGATTTGAAATTTTCTCCCCCTGTTTCAAATGCTTTTCCTTTGACTAAAACAAAACTCCCCCTCAATGAAATTCTCCTCTTAGTGTTCAAGAGGGTTTTACAAATTTTTGAAGATACTAGTACTTTCCCCCTTTTTGAACATAATAAGATATTAATTTGAAAACTTCATTTTTAAACTTCGTGGTGGTGCGGTCCTTTTGCTTTGAGCTAATACTTTCTCCCCCTTTGGCATGAATCGCCAAAAACGAATACTTGAGTGAAATATGAGCCCTTTTACATTCTCCCCAGTGGCAAACAAATAAATATGAGAGAAGATTATACCAAGGTGGAGAATCATGCGGAATACCGACAAAGAGTGGATA
Organism: Zea mays; assembly: GCF_902167145.1. Lineage (NCBI taxonomy): Eukaryota > Viridiplantae > Streptophyta > Magnoliopsida > Poales > Poaceae > Zea > Zea mays. The sequence goes on from NC_050103.1 coordinate 30,125,703, forward strand.
ATACTGAAAGAGTTGAGTGGAAGCGTCGTCTTTGCCGAATACTCCATTTCCCTTTCAATTCTATGACTAAGCATGAGAATACACTTGAAAACACATTAGTCATAGACATAAAAGAGATACGATCAAAGGATATATCAAATTAAGCATGATCATAGTTCTATGTAACATAGATTGCTCCCCCTAAATATGTGCATGGAGAGAAATACATATTTTGGCCTTAAATGCCAAATGCACATAATTAGGTTAATGAGAACAATTCTATATCATAGAGAATGTGTAGTGCATTGTGTCATAGTATAAGTGTGATGCTCATGACAGTTTATGCACTTATGAAAGCATGTTATGAACAATTTAAACATTTCCCCTTGAGGATTTCAAAGAGGCTTAAGGACCATCCACCTTTGGAACAAAGGCAGCTTATCCTCGTTACAAGGTTAAGCTTTAAGCTCTTTGACAATAAAACCACTTCATCTAGTTTTAACAAAGATACATTAATGCATGAGTGAGATTATGAGAAGTTAAACTAGGTATGAAGCAGGGTTAATGCATGGACATGCTTTCTCTTACTTTTATACAAGATATGCAAAGAATGTATAGAAAAGGAAGATTTAGGTACATGTGTAAATGAATGGAAGTAGTTTTACCTTTTTGTACCTTCACATAGAGACACTCTCTTCATTGTGCTTTGTCCTTTGTCTTAGTTGCTTAAGACCTATACTTAAGACAATATATGGAAATATTTTGCACAAGAGAAAGTTCTACAACTAGTGATCCTTTTCCAAGTTATTGTTAGCATATATCAAATGGATCACAAATTGCATAAATGTATCATGAATTCTCCTTTTAACTTAGTGCACATCAAGAGGGGTATCGATTGATCGTATATGCGACACTAAGAATCATGATTGTTAATTGAAGTCATTCAATGATCAAACAAATAACAGATGTGATCAAAAGGACAACATACGCATTAGATTATCAATTAAGCTTAGAGTAGGAGAATCCAGCAAATATGCTACTTTAGAGGAAAAATAAGAATTGACAAATAGTAGCATACTTCATGAGAAACTCATTTTCATGCAAGAGACTATATGAAATTACTAAGATAAAGTGATAGTCTCAACATAATCAAGATATAGAAAGAGGCTCCCCCTAAAGATATGCATCAAGTATTTGAATGGATGAATTTACTCTAAAGACAAATAGGGAGAAGCATTATACATCTTGATCAAGGCTCATAAAATTTGCAATAAACAACTTAAGCCTAGTATTCTTCACTATGAAAGGATATAGAATACTCACAGCCACACCATTGATTGTTTTGAGGATCTTATTATCCAAGTGAGTGTTGTTGTTCTTGACGTCCTTCTCTTTCATGTGAGTGTCATCCCTTTGTAGTTGTTTCTTTTTCCTTTCAAACTTACTGAAAATACTCAAGAAAGATGTTAATAGCACAAGGGAGCATATGATGAAGGATGACTTCTTTAGATAAGAAATATAAACAATTCATCATCCATAAGTCACATGAAGTAAAATCCTTATCCTTAGTGCACATCATTAGAAAGGAGGAATATGCACCTTTTAAGCATTTTGATTAATCATAGGAATTTTACTTCTTCATATTGAATTTTATTATCATAACTTAAAAGCATATCAATATGAACATAGTTATAGCAAAGGCATGAATTAGATTTTAATGGACAAGTGCATTTATGAGAATGAGATTGAATGCACATCTAGTTGACTTAAGTCCAATAAAGAATCTATTCCTCACATGGGTAGAATATGATAATTTAGATTAAATATGTTTGATTAAGAAGATCAGTTCCCATACCTTTGCTTTTACCTTTCTTCCTTTGGGTGAAGAGCAACCCTTGAGGCTTGTGGCTTTGAACATGCACTTACTTTCTTGTAGATTTCCATAAGTAAGCTCAAGAGATATGTCATTAGTAGCACAAGCACTAGTTTCCCTTTTCGTAATCAATTTGATAATGAATGAAAACATAGATTACTAAAACATGGAAACTTCATAGCATGAACTAGATTATCCTATTGATGATGTTATGCTCAATTTTAACTCATAAAATAAGCATAAATAATCCTTTAAGATTATGGAAATAAATCTAATTCATGATATGGAAAGCAATAAATGTGAAAGAATCATATCCAATTTAAGCAAGTAGAAATACATCATAAATCATTGGATTGGTTTTTCTTTTCATGTTAGATTACGCATTTCCAAAGAGAAACTTATTCTCTACAAGTGAGACTATTTGGGTTACTTAGATCAAATCATTGGTCTCACTATTCTAGTTATAGAGAGAGTTTTCCTTTTATAAGTGTCCTAAGGATTTGAATTCCTTACATGACACCTTATTCTTTTAAGAACTTGGAATATCTCTCTACATCTAGAATCATGGCAATAATAGAATGACTAGCGAAAAACATGCCATGAGATGCTTGCAACAATTTAAAGCATGTAGATTGCCATAGGATGGGAATGATGAGTATGCAATCTACCATATGAGAGGAAATTCTTCGAAGAATGGTAATATAAATTTAGAGACATTTGAAGTGCTTCTTTTTCTATGCGACTACACAAGACACATGAGAAATCATAATTTAAGATACTTGCACTAAAAAACACAAGTGTTACCATCCTTCTGCTTTCCTCCATGTTGTAGGCCTTGATTTTTCCGCACAAGATAATTCTTTATTTCCTACAACATTAATATCTTCCCCGAGATCATATGAGTTTTAGACATAACAATTTGAAATAACTTTGGGTCAATCTTGGATATATAGATCATTGAAGATTGATAGATTGAGTTAAATTGAATTAACTTTCTCAAGCACCCCAAAGCTTCATATCATCTCCTTCTCCTGCAAAGCTTGTCAAGCATATTTTGGTACCCATCGCTTGATGGGTCCATCATGGTTAGTCAACAAAGATCTAGGAATCCAAAAGTCCTTTGTGTTAGCACTAGGTAAACTCATTACCTTTCTAGCACAAGTTGCAATTTTGGGTTGCCTAGTTATATGAGAAATAATTGACCAGCTAGGAGTGGAAGTGTTACCAATGGGACAATCTTTGCATTGATGTCCCTTCTTTTGGCATATGTAGCATAGGCGATCTTCAAGCCTTGAAGATTTCTTCCTTCCTTGTTTCTTGCTTGCTACATGGTTAGTGAATATTTTCTTTTCTAACATAATGCCTTTTTGTTTTAAATAGGGACAAGATCTAATTAAGTGTCCCTTCTTTGAGCATTTAAAACAAAGTTTATCATCCTTGTTAATAATCAAGTTATTTTTAATATAGGGACATGACCTAATCGAGTGCCCCTTTTCAAAGCATTCACTACACTTCTTACTTCTCTTAGTGTGAAGTGTGGCTTGATTATTACCTTGGATGTTACCTTTTATGGAGGCGTGGTTGAGGCTTTTGGAGGAGGCATTGATTTTCTTCTTTTGTTCCTTCCTCTTGGCAATCCTCAAGTCCTTGACATTTTCTTCAAGGGTTTTAGTGCATGCCACGGTTGTTCCTGTCTCAAGCTTCTTCACCATGTGATCACGGTTATCTTGAGAAGGTTGAGCAATGCACTTCCCTTTTAGTTGTGCCAAGCTCATTTTTAGCCTCTCATTTTCTTCTTTGAGCTTTTGATATGTATCATCGTTTGTTCCTGCAAATTCTAGCTCAAAAGAAGATTTGCTTGTCGACGGACAATAAGCATTAGCACATGGTAATGTAGTTTCAATTTGAATACATGTGTATGAGTGAGGTTGTTGGGATTTTAAGTTTTCTATCACAACCTCATGAGCAATATTTAATATGATATAATCATCCATAAGATTTTCATGAGAACATAGGAGCATATCATATTTTTCTTGAAAAGCTAGATTTTCATCTTTTAGCTTTTCTACTTGGTCCTTAAGCAAGGCATTCCTATTTACTAATTGAGCGATACAATGTAAAGTGTTATCTTGCTCAATTGAAATAGTTTCATACCTTTGGACCAAATCAACATGAGAGCACTTTAGCTCCTCATGTTCCTTAGTCAACTCGTCAAAGTGTAGCATTTTCATGGAGAGAACATTTTCTAGCCTTTGACGAGCTTCGCCTTGCTCTCTCGCTCTTTCTAGAAGTTTGAGCATGACCGCCTTATCTTCTTGGCTTAGGCGAGCGTAGAGTTGCATGAAGCTTCTTTCTTCCTCCTCATCCTCGTTTGTGCTTCCGCTATCATTTTCATTAGCCACACAACATATGTGGGAATCGAAATGGGAAGACAAACCTCTAGGAGAGGTGAATTCATCGTTTGTTCTCCATCGGTCATTTTCCTCTTCTTCCTTGCAAGGGTTAGTATCACAAAGACAAAAGGAAGTCGAAGCACAAAATGAACTATCATGTTTGGACTCATCAAATTTGCTTTTAATTCTAGTCCAAATATCATACACATCACAAATAGGTTTATCATATTTTATTATGAAGGCGTGATAATCTTCTTTGCTAAGGGATTTACTTAAGATGTCATAAGCTAGATAGTTTAAGCGTATACATCTTAAATCTTCTTCGGAGGCATTTTCCCTAGCATAGTTAGGAGGAATAATACTCTTGTCTAAAATTTGTTCTAATTGTGGATCTACCGTTCTAAAAGCATTTATCACCCTAGTAGACCACGAATCAAAATTAGAACAATCAGAAAGTAATATCTCAAGAGTTACCTCCTTGTTCTCCTTCGGAGTTGTCTTCTTGTTCTTTTGGGATCTTCTACGAGCCATCACTTCGAGTTGTTAAACTCAATATGAAGTGCCTAGCTCTGATACCAATTGAAAGTCGCCTAGAGGGGGGTGAATAGGCAAAACCTAAAAATTAAAACTTTATCCCCCAACTAGATCCCTTGATTAGTGGTTAGAACAAGATATACAATTATCGGAGTATAAAAACTAAGTCCTTGCTTGACAAAAGTATTGCTTTCAAATAATGCGGAATTGATAAACAATATAACTAATAAGTCTATGAGAATGAAGCAAGAGGGCTTAGATAAGAAGAGCAATAGCACAAGTTCTTTCTTGCAAGGTGTTGCTTCACTAAATGAGAATTTAACTTAAAGCAACACCAAAATAGTATTAGCAAAGAATAGTGCAAGAAAAACTTAGAAAGGGAAAGAACAAACAAATCACAAGCGATAAGCACACGAGACACGGGTGATTTGTTTTACCGAGGTTCGGCCCTCGAAGGCCTAGTCCCCATTGAGGAGTCCACTAAGGACGGGTCTCTTTCAACCCTTTCCCTCTCTCCATCGATCACGCAAGACCGGCGAGCTCTTCTTCTTCTCAAGGATCACTTAAGACTTCGCAAGGACCACCACACTCTTTGGTGTCTCTTCCTAGCTTTACAAGCCTCCAAAACTTTGGAGGAAGTTCAATGGGAGTCAAAACTCCACACGCAAATGAACACAAAGATGTAGTACACACTATCTCTCAATGAATCTCATAAGGCACTACAGCTAAATCACACGAGAGGATTTCTTTTGCTTGCTCACGCTTTTGTGGCTCTTGTGTGGGTTGTAGTGGTCTAAATCTTGTGTATAGGATGGATCAATGAATATATGTGGTTGGGAGGGCTTGAATATGTCAACTAGATGACTTGGAATGTTGCTTGGACTCCCACTTTTTGAAGTGGCCGGTTGGGGTGGTATTTATAGCCACCAACCAAATTGTAGCCGTTGGAGAAGGCTGCTGGCGATGGGCGCACCGGACAGTGTCCGGTGAGCCGCCACGTCATCCAGACGTTAGAGCTTGGAGCTGGTCGACCGTTGGAGGCTTTGTCCTCATGTGGCACCGAATAGTTCGGTGCGACACCGGACAGTCTGGTGCCCCTCTGACCGTCTTCTCTGACATCTGATTTGCACTGTTCACTTTGTAGAGTCGACCGTTGCGTGCAGATAGTTGTTGCTCCGCTGGCACACCGGACAGTCTGGTGGTGCACCGGACAGTCCGGTGAATTATAGCGGAGCTGCGCCTGAGAAACCTGAAGCTGAAGAGTTTGAGGTCGATCCTCCCTGGTGCACCGGATAGTGTCCGGTGGTGCACCGGACAGTGTCCGATGGCACACCGGACAGTCCGGTGCGCCAGACCAGGGAGCACTTCGGTTTCCTTTGCTCCTTTCTTCTTGAACCCTTTTTAATCTTTGTATTGGCTTTGAGTTGAACCTTTGGCACCTGTAGAACATATACTCTAGAGCAAACTAGTTAGTCCAATTGTTTGTGTTGGGCAATTCAACCACCAAAATCATTTAGGAAAAGGTTGTACGGACTGTCCGGCTAGGGTCGGCGGACAGTCCGCAAGTGCCAAATTGGTTTGGGGAGGGACTGTGTGTTTTTGGGCACTTGTACTATGGACTATCTGGGGCCTAAGCCAGGACAGTATTGACTCCCAGGTCGCAGACCGTCCGGCCTTGTATGGTGGATAGTCCGGGTGTGTTTTCTCAACGTAGTCAGAGTTCTTGTGCTCCATGTTGCCAGGTGTCGGACGGTCCGGCCAAGGTTGGCGGACGGTCCGGACCTCGCTTTTCTGACAGCTCTAACATATTTCAAACGGGAAAACTAGCTGTTACTTGTACGGCGGACCATTCGGCCTAAGGGCACGGACCGTCCGCGTGTGCGCAAAAACTGTGCTAGTTGCACATAACGGCTAGAATTTTGAGTTGGGCTATAAATTGAAGGGGAGCTCGTGTATGAGGGCTCTCTTAGCTATTCCTTGCACACATTGAGCTCATTTGTGATCCTCCCACTCATTCTCTCACACTCCTTGCTTGAGATTGCATTCTAGTGAGAGATTGAGAGTTCCTAGTGCATTTGCATCCATTGGAGATTCTTAAGGCACTAGGTGGTACACCGGGCAAGCATCATCAACTTGTTACTCTTGGAGGTTGCTGCCTCCTAGACGGCTCGAGTGTTGTCTCCGTCGAGCTCTCCAAGAAGATTGTGGAGGAGCCGCAATGTCGATTGTGAGGGGTTCACACCTACCTTGCCGGAGCGGCAAAGGCGACGCTAGTGGAAACGAGGTATTGAGTGATTTCTTGTCCACTTGGCTCAAAGATCAAGCCACGTCTTGATAGAGGAGCAAGTGAGAGTTTGAAGTCCACCTCAACGTGGATTAGGGGTGATCGGCAAATCACCGATAACATAGGATAAAATCCGGTGTCTTTTCTTCTCGCATTACTTTTTATCGTGCAAGTAATTAGTATTTCGCATATTGTTTATCTTGGATACAATTACCATAGTTGGTTCTCATAGATTGCTTACTTATTGTCACTAGAGAATTTATACCTCTTGTCATATTGATTAAATTTATCTAGTGTTTTTGATTTTAGTCAAAACCGTTTATTCACCCCCCTCTAGTCGGTGTCCTAGATCCTACAGTGGCGGTCTTTGATGCCGAATCTCTTGTTCATCTTCCTTGTCTTCATCATCATCTCCCCCTTGATCAATGTCCTCCTCTTGAGGTGGCTCATCGTCTTGATCTTCATCCTCTTCTTCTTGAGCCTTGTCCTCATCTTGAGTTGGTGGAGATGCTTGCATGGAAGATAATGGTTGATCTTTTGTTTGTGTGGGCTCCTCGGATTCTTTTGGACACACATCCCCAATGGACATGTTCCTTAGCGCGACGTATGGAGCCTCTTCATCATCTAGTTCATCAAGATCAACTTGCTCCACTTGGGAGCCATTAGTCTCATCAAACACAATGTCACAAGAGACTTCAACTAATCTAGAGGACTTGTTGAAGACTTTATATGCCCTTGTGTTTGAGTCATAACCTAGTAAAAAGCCTTCTACTATTTTAGGAGCAAATTTAGAACTTCTACCTCTCTTAATAAGAATAAAGCATTTACTCCCAAAGACACTAAAATAAGAAACATTGGACTTTTTACCAGTAAGGAGTTCATACGATGTTTTCTTGAGGATTCGGTGAAGGTATAACCGGTTGATGGAGTAGTAGGCGGTGTTAATCACCTCTGCCCAAAATCGGTCTAGTGTCTTGTACTAATCAAGCATGGTTCTTTCCATATCCAATAGAGTTCTATTTTTCCTCTCCACTACACCATTTTGTTGAGGTGTGTAGGGAGAAGAGAACTCATGCTTGATGCCCTCCTCCTCAAGAAATCCTTCAATTTGAGAGTTCTTGAACTCCGTTCCATTGTCGCTTCTAATCTTTTGATTCCTAATCTGAACTCATTTTGAGCCCATCTCAAGAATCTCTTTAAGGTCTCCTGGGTTTGAGATTTTTCCTGCAAAAAGAATACCTAAGTGAAGCGAGAATAGTCATCCATAATAACAAGACAGTACTTACTCCCGTTGATGCTTATGTAAGCGATCGGGCCGAATAGGTCCATATGGAGTAGCTCGAGCGGCCTATCAGTCGTTACGATGCTCTTGTGTGGATGATGGATTCTAACTTGCTTCCCTGCTTGACATGCGCTACAAATCCTATCTTTCTCAAAATGAACATTGGTTAGTCCTAATATGTGTTCTCCCTTTAGAAGCTTGTGAAGATTCTTCATTCCAACATGGGCAAGTCGGCGATGCCAGAGCCAACCCATATTAGTCTTAGCAATTAAGCAAGTGTCTAGTTTAGCTTTGTTATCATTAAAATCAACTAAATATAGTTGACCATCTAACACTCCCTTAAATGTTATTGAATCATCAATTCTTCTAAAGACAGTGACACCTATATTAGTGAATAGACAGTTGTAGCCCATTTTGCATAATTGAGAAGCAGAAAGCAAATTATAATCTAGAGAATCTACGAGAAAAACATTAGAAATGGAATGGTCAGGGATATAGCAATTTTACCTAAACCTTTGACCAAACCTTGATTTCCATCCCTGAATGTAATAGCTCTTTGGGGATCTTCATTTTTCTCGTATGAGGAGAACATCCTTTTCTCCCCTATCATGTGGTTTGTGCAGCCGCTATCGATTATCCAACATGATCCACCAGATGCATAAACCTACAAAACAAGTTTAGGCCTTGTTCTTAGGTACCCAAACGATCTTGGGTCCTTTGACATTATAAACAAGCACCTTGGGTACCCAAACACAAGTCTTTGGACTCTTGTGTTTGCCCCCCAACATATTTGGAAACTATACCTGATTTGTTAGTTAGCACATAAGAAGCATCAAAAGTTTTAAATGAAATATTATGCTCATTTGATGCATTAGGAATTTTCTTTTTAGGCATTTTGATATGAGTAGAATGCCCAGAGCTAGAAACCTCATTCTTATACATAAAACCATGATGAGAAACATTATGAGGTTTACTAGCATGGATTTTCCTAATCTTATGTTCAGGATAGTTTACAGGATATAAAATGTAACCCTCTCTATCCTGAACCATGGGAGTCTTACCCTTAACAAAATTAGATAGTTTCTTGTGGGCATTAAGTTTGGTGTTGTTTTGACTTCCTTGTTGGAAACCAATCCCATCCTTAATGCCAGGGCATCTCCCATTGTAGAGTATGCTTCTAGCAAATTTAAAATTTTCATTTTCTAGCTCATTCTCGGCAATTTTAGTATTTAATGTAGCTATGTGATCATTTTATTTTTTAATCATGGCAAGGTGATCATCAATAGCTTCAACATTAATATCTCTACATCTTGTGCAAATAGTAACATGTTCAATAGTAGATGTAGATGCTTTGCAAACATTCAATTCTTTAATCTTAGCAATTAAATTATCATTCTCAATTATAAGACTAGAAATTGAATCATTGCACATGTTAAGCTCCTTAGACAAAATTTCACATTTTTCTACTTCTAGAGCATAAGCATTTTTTAATTTAACAAATTTTTTGTTTTCCTTAACGAGCAAGTCCTCTTGGTATTCCAAGAGATCATCCTTCTCGTTAATGGTTTCTATTAATTCATTTAATTTTTTTCTTTTGGTCCATTGTTAAGGTGGGCAAAGAGAGAAATTAAATCAACATTATCATCACTAGAGCTACCCTCATCATCAGATGTAGTTTATTTGGGGGTATCTCTAGAATGTACCTTCTTCTTGTCGTCCCTAGCCATGAGACACTTGTGGCCGACATTGGGGAAGAGAAGTCCCTTGTTGACGGCGATGTTGGCGGCGTCCTCGTTCGAGGAGGAGTCGGTGGAGTTCTCGTCGGAGTCCCATTCCCGCCTCATGTGCGCCTCCCCGCCCTTCTTCTTGTAGTACTTCTTCTTCTCCATCTTCTTCGTCCCCTTCTTGTCTTCGTCCCTGTCACTGTCACTAGAATATGGATATTTAGCTATAAAGTGACCGGACTTACCACACCGGTAGCACACCCTCTTGGAGCAGGGCTTGTAGTCCTTCCCCCTCATTTGCTTGAGGATTTGACGAAAGCTCTTAATGATAAGAGCCATCTCCTCGTTGTCTAGCTTGGAGGCGTCGATTGGTAGTCTACTTGGTGTAGACTCTTCCTTCTTCTCCTCCGTTGCTTTGAATGCAATGAGTTGCACCTTGGGTGTAGAGGTGGCGCCTTGCTCCAAGTTGACAATATGTTTAGAGTCTTTGATAATAAGTTCAAAGCTCATGAACTTGTCAATTACTTCCTCGGGAGACATTTGTTTATATCTAGGGTCTCCATGGATTAATTGCACTTGAGTGGGATTACAAAAAACAAGTGATCTAAGAATAACCTTGACCATTTCATGGTCATCCCACTTTTACGCACTTGATTGACCATGGTCTTGAGCCGATTGTATATCGCTTACCGCTCTTTTCCTTTGTTGAGGACGAATCGACCGAGTACTCCCTCGATCGTCTCCCGCTTGGTGATCTTGGTCACCTCGTCCCCTTCGTGCGCCGTATTGAGGATGTCCCAAATTTCCTTGGCGTTTTTCAATCCTTGCACTTTATTATACTCCTCTCGACACAAGGAGGCAAGGAGTATAGAAGTTGCTTGGGAGTTGAAATGCCTAATTTAGGCGGCCTTGTCCAAGTCATAGTCCTCGTCACCCACTTGTGGTGCCTGTGCTCCAAACTCAACAATATCCCAAATACTTTCGTGGAGTGAGGTTAGATGGTGCCTCATTTTATCACTCCACATGCAATAATCTTCACCATCAAAATATGGTGGTTTGTCTAGGGGTACTGAAAGTAATGGAGCACGCTTAGGAATACGAGGATAGCGTAGAGACATCTTACTATACTTTTTGTGCTCATGGTGCTTCGAAGTTGTAGACTCGGCGCCGGATGTGGAGGGTGATGAAGAGTCAGTCTCATAGGAGACCACCTTGTTCATTTTCCTTTTCTTCTTGTCACCCCTCCTATGTGACTTGATGGAGGAAGAGGATTCCTCCTTGTATTTGTCACTAGACTCCCTTGACGGAGTTCTTCCCGAGCCTATGCCCTTGTTGCCAGTGACAATCTCCCTCTTGGCGTGATCTCCAGACATCACTTCGAGTTTGTTAGACTCTTAATGAAGCACTGGCCTTGATACCAATTGAAAGTTGCCTAGAGGGGGTGAATAGGCGAAACCTGAAATTTATAAACTTAAACACACACTAAGGCCAGGGTTAGCGTTAGAATTAAATTCGAGTGCAGAAGGTTGTTTCTCTTGCTATGAGTTGCTCAAATGGATGTGTATGACTTTGGGAGCAAACTCAAAACAATGTTAGCAAGGAAACGTTAGAGAGAGGAAGGAGGGAAAACAAATCAAATGTAAATCAACATAAATGAACACGGTGATTTGTTTTATCGAGGTTCCGTTCTAAAGAACCTAGTCCCTGTTGAGGAGGCCACAAAGGTCGGGTCTATTTCAACCCTTTCCCTCTCTCAAATGGTCACTTAGACCGGATGAGTCTTCTCCTTAATCACTTGGGTCACTAAGACCCCGCAAGGATCACCACACACGTAGGTGTCTCTTGCTAGCTTTACAAAGCACTTAAGAGAATAAGAATGGGAAGGAGAAAGCAATCCAAGCAACAAGAGCAACAAAAGAACACAAATGATCCTCTCTCAAGTCTATAAGCAATAGAGTTGATTTTTTGGCTTGGAGTGGATTGAATGCTTTGGATGTGTCCTTGGGATGGTTGCCTTTGCTCTTGCAATGAATGTGATGTTCAGAATACTTGGATACAATTGAAGGAGGTGGTTGGTGGGTATTTATAGCTTCCAACCACTTCCTAGCCGTTGGTTGAGTCTGCTGGCGATGGGCACACCGGACAGTCCGGTGGCGCACCGGACAGGTACTGTTCACAGTCCGGTGCGCGCCATGTCAGCACGCCTGTTGGGGTTTGGAGCAAGTCGGTGTGACACTATAAAAATCATTAAATAAAAATAATACAGTTAGTTTATTAATATGGTAATAAATTTTTCATTGAAGTGTCTATTATTTATTTCATTTGGAATAATTTTTGATTGCGCATGATTGATTTTCGGATATTTAATAGCATTTCATCTTAAATAAAAATCCTAGTAAATAAAATATAATAATATTAGTCCAAAAATAAATATTTTATTTATAAATAATTTTGGTCTAATTATTATGATTTTAGGGTTATTAAAAATGTATTTCAAATTTGGAAAAGAGAAAAGAAAAAAAACAAACCCTAAACTAACCGGCCCCCTGGCCCTAACCCTAGCAGCTGCTGCCCCTTGCCTCCCCTGCTCCCACTCAGCCGCCGCCAGGAACTCCCTCTCCCTTCTCTCTCCCCACTTTCCTCACTCCTCCCTCCTGCTCTCTGCTCCACACGCCGCCAAGCCGCCAGGAGCAGCAGCCCGACGCTCCAACCGCCCGGACGTGCCACCTGCACGCCAACCGAGCCAGCCCGCGGAGCCGAGCGCCTACAGACACCCGGCCGACCGCGCGCCGAGCCCCTACGTGCCAGGACCCGGCCTCGCTCTAGCGGCCTCCCCGCGGCGCCTGCAGCCGAGCACCCCTGCGACCCGCCTAGTGCCCGAGCGAAGTCCGACCGCGCCTGGCGCCCAGACCCAACACCGTCGAAGCCCAACCGCACGCGCCAGGACTGCGAGCCGCGCCCCTCCCCACGCCATGCGCGCAACGCCTAGCCCAACCGACGTCGCGTCATTCATTTTTCATCGCGAGTAAAGGCGCTTTACTGCCGCCGTTCCTCCCTCCATTGATGGCCATCAATGGCGCCATGGTCGGCCATTTCCTACTCCCAAGCGCCCCTCTCTCTTCCTCTCCTCCCCTCCCTCTATAAAAGTTGAGCACCATCCTCCTCTCTTCATCCCCGAAGCTCACTCTCACTCCCCACACTCTCTCCTTCGCTCGCACTCGCCGGAACCTCATCGGAGTCGACGCCACCGCGCCGGAGCTCGCCCGCGCAGCACCCCGTCGACCACGCCCATGCCGCCGCTCTGCTCACGTGCACCCGCTGTCGAACCCCTACCCACGCCGTGCCCAACTCGTCGCCGGACAGTCCGTGTCCATCCGCTGTTCACCGGAGCTCCGCCCGTGCTTATGCGTCGTACGCCGTTCGCCATCCGTGGAGCCTGAAAGGGAAATGTGCCCTTGGGCCATTTCTAAGTATTTTGGTGATCAAGTGCCAACACAAATGGTTTAATGTGAAACTATGCCAAATGGTGGAAGAAGTGCAAATTCAACACAAAGGTATGATTCTATACTTAGTACATTGGTCTTTGTGTACTAACATATTTGTATAAGTGCTAGAATCAGAGAAAATTCAATTGGAAAAGACTTGGCTAGAGCAGCCAAGACTCTGCTCGGTCTGGGTGCACCGGACAGTGTCCGGTGCACCAGGCTGGCGTCTGATCAACTGGCTGCTCTCGGGTCTCGACGGCGGCGTACGGCTATAAATCACTGGACTGTCCGGTGGTGCACCGGACAGTGTCCGGTGAGTCGGCTGCGGTGAAGTCGCCGCTCTCGGGAACCAAGTCAATAGCGTACGGCTATAATTCACCGGACTGTCCGGTGAGCCAACGGTCGGCCGCGCAATCTGCGCGTGACGTGTGGCCGAGCTAATGGTCGGATGGGGGCACCGGACTATCCAGTGTGCACCGGGCAGTGTCCGGTGCGCCAACGCCTCCAAGTCTCCAATGGTCGGCTGCGCCAGAATAGGAAAGAAATCTGCACCGGACAGTGTCCGGTGATGCACCGGACAGTGTCCGGTGATGCACCGGACTGTCTGGTGCGCCAGTCGACAGAAGGCAAGAATTTCCTTCCTGGATTGCTCTCAACGGCTCCTAGCTGCCTTGGGGCTATAAAAGGGACCCCTAGGCGCATGGAGGAGTACACCAAGCATCCCTTGAGCATTCCTAAGCACCAAGACTTCATTTCCGCACATTCGATTCTTTGTGATAGCAACTAGAGCTCCATTTGAGTAGAGAACTCTTCGAGTTATGTTGAGAGCTCGTGTTGTGACTTGTGTGCGTACTGTTGCTCTGTTTTTGTGTCTTGTGTGTGTTGCTCATCCCAACCTTACTTCCATGATTCTTTGTGATAATCAAATTGTAAGGGCGAGAGGCTCCAAGTTGTGGAGATTCCTCGCAAGCGGGATATAGTGAAACGAAAGCAAAACACCGTGGTATTCAAGTGGGTCTTTGGACCGCTTGAAAGGGGTTGAGTGCAACCTTCGTCCATTGGGACGCCACAAAGTGGAGTAGGCAAGTGTTGGACTTGGCCGAACCACGGGATAAACCTATGTGCCTCTGTGTGTTGATCTTTTTGTGGTTATTGTGTTTTGCAAGAACTCATCTCTAGCCACTTGGCTTCATTGCGCTAACACTTAATCAAGTTTGTGGCTTTGAGTTTAAGTTTTTACAGGATCACCTATTCACCCCCCCCCTCTAGGTGCTCTCAATTGGTATCAGAGCCTTTCTCTTCGCAAAAGGGACTAATCGCCCGAAGAGATGGATCCTAAGGGCAAGGGGATGGTGATCAACAACGACAAGGAGAAGGAGTCCTTCATTAATGATCCGAAAGACGACAAGCCCACTGACTCGGGCTCAAGTCATAAAAAGAAGGACGGGAAGAAGAAAAGACGCATCAAGAAGATTGTCTACTATGATGACGGTGACGAGTCTTCTTCTTCCCAAAAGGACGACGACGACAACAACTACGAGAAAAAGAAGACGGTTAATTCGAACTTTTCCTTTGATTATTCTCGTATTCCGCAAAGTTCCAATGCTCATTTGCTTTCCATTCCCCTCGGTAAACCTCCTCACTTTGATGGAGAGGACTACGGATTTTGGAGTCACAAAATGCGAAGCCACTTGTTCTCTCTCCATCCAAGTATATGGGAGATAGTAGAAAATGGAATGCAATTTGATAGTACGGATAGTCCCATATTCATCAATGAACAAATTCATAAAAATGCACAAGCTACTACTGTTCTTTTAGCGTCATTGTGCAGGGATGAATACCATAAGGTGAGCGACTTGGATAACGCCAAGCAGATTTGGGACACCCTCAGGATCTCGCATGAGGGAAATGACGTCACCATGCTCACCAAGATGGAGTTGGTGGAGGGCGAAATTGGGAGATTCGCAATGATCAGGAGGGAGGAGCCAACCCAAACATACAACAGGCTCAAGACCCTCGTCAACAAAATAAGGAGCTATGGAAGCACGCGATGGACGGACCACAACGTCGTCCGCCTATTGCTAAGGTCTTTCACTGTCCTTGATCCACATCTTGTAAACAATATTCGTGAAAATCCTAGGTACACCAAGATGTCGCCCGAAGAAATACTTGGAA
The DNA here is from genome assembly GCF_902167145.1 of Zea mays. Lineage (NCBI taxonomy): Eukaryota > Viridiplantae > Streptophyta > Magnoliopsida > Poales > Poaceae > Zea > Zea mays. The sequence goes on from NC_050103.1 coordinate 30,141,432, forward strand.
AGTTCGTAAGCGGGCGGATGATGATCAAGGAGGCAAGATATGTCGATGATGCGTTGAATGGTCCAATTCATGAGCCTCAAGCCATTGCTCTCAAGGCAACGAGTAGCAAGGAGGTGCTACCTAGCAAGGTGGCACAAGTTGAGGCGGCGGGGCTCAATGAGGAAGAAATGGCCCTCATCATCAAGCGCTTCAAGACGGCGCTAAAGGGTCGCAAGGAGCATCCCAAAAAGAACAAGACAAAAGGAAAGCGCTCCTGCTTCAAGTGCGGTAAGGTTGGTCACTTTATTGCTAATTGTCCCGATAATGATAGTGACCAGGATCAAGAAAAGAAGTGGGAAAAGAAGAAGACCTACAAGAAGGCTAAGGGCGAGGCACACCTTGGCAAGGAATGGGACTCGGATTGTTCATCGTCCGACTCCGATGACGAAGGACTCACTGCCTCGGCCTTCAACAAATCATCCCTCTTCCCCAACGAGCATCACACCTGCCTCATGGCAAGGGAAAAGAAGGTAAGCACTCATAATACTAGTACTTACGCTTCTTCAAGTGATGATGAATCTAGTGATGATGAAATAGACTATGCATGTTTATTCAAAGGTTTAGATAGAACCAAAATTGATAAAATCAATGAATTAATTGATGCTTTGAATGAGAAGAATAGATTGTTAGAAAAGCAAGAGGACCTTTTATATGAAGAGCATGATAAATTTGTTAGTGCGCAAAATTCTCTTGCTCTAGAAGTTAAAAGAAATGATGTGCTTTCATGTGAATTGTCTACATGCCATGAATCTATCTCTAGCTTAAAAAGTATTAATGATGACTTGAGTGCTAAGTTAGAAATAGCTAATAAATCAACCTCTTGTGTAGAACATGTTGTGATTTGCAATAGGTGTAAAGATTTTACTGTTGATGCTTGTAGTGAACACCTAGTTTCTATTTCTAAACTAAGTGATGAAGTGGCTAGTCTTAATGCTCAACTTAAGACTAGCAAAAATGAATTTGATAAATTAAAATTTGCAAGGGATGACTACACTATTGGTAGACACCCCTCAATTAAGGATGGGCTTGGCTTTAAGAAAGAAGCCAAGAACTTAACAAGTCATAAGGCTCCCATCTCCGCCAAGGAGAAAGGGAAGGCTCCAATGACTAATAGTGCTAAAAAGAACCATGCTTTCATGTATAGCGATAGGAAATTCTCTAGAAATGATTTTAGGAATTATTCTTTTGATTCTCTTGCTATGGCTGCTTCTAGTTCTTATATGCATGGTAGAATTATGGCTATGAAAGATTCTAGAAATGTTCATTATGATAGGAGTTGTAATGTGTTCGACTCTCATGCCATGATTGCCTCGAGTTCAAACTTTAATGGTAGATCTAGGAAGAATGTCATGTCTCATGCTCCTAGAAAAGTTTATAATGGATCTACCACTGTCTTTCATGCTTGCAATGCTAAGTTTATTATTTCATGTAAAAATAAAAAGGTGATTGCTAAAAAGGTGGGAGCCAAATGTAAGGGAGATAAAACTTGCATTTGGGTTCCTAAGACTATTGTCACTAACCTTGTAGGACCCAACAAGAGTTGGGTACCTAAGACCCAAGCCTAATTTGCCTTGCAGGTTTATGCATTCGGGGGATCAAGCTGGATTATCGACAGCGGATGCACAAACCACATGACGGGGGAGAAGAAGATGTTCACCTCCTACGTCAAGAATAAAGATTCCCAAGATTCAATCATATTCGGTGACGGGAATCAAGGCAAGGTTAAAGACCTAGGCAAGATTGTCATCTCAAATGAGCACTCTATCTCCAATGTATTTTTAGTAGAGTCGCTAGGTTATAATATTTTGTCGGTTAGTCAATTATGTAATATGGGATATAATTGCTTATTCACAAATGTAGATGTGTCTGTCTTTAGAAGGAGTGATGGTTCATTAGCGTTTAAGGGTGTACTAGACGACAAACTCTATTTAGTTGATTTTGCAAAGGAGGAGGCCGGTCTAGATGCATGCTTAATCGCTAAGACTAGCATGGGCTGGTTGTGGCATCGCCGTCTAGCACATGTGGGGATGAAGAACCTTCACAAACTTCTAAAGGGAGAACATGTGTTAGGTCTAACAAATGTGCATTTCGAAAAAGATAGACCTTATGCAGCTTGTCAAGCAGGTAAACAAGTGGGAAGTGCTCATCACATCAAGAACGTGATGACTACATCAAAACCCCTGGAGCTGCTGCATATGGACCTCTTCGGACCCGTCGCCTACCTCAGCATCGGGGGAAGTAAGTATGGTTTAGTAATTGTTGATGATTTTTCCCGCTTCACTTGGGTATTCTTTTTGCAGGATAAATCTGAAACCTAAGGGACCCTCAAGCGCTTCCTAAGGAGAGCTCAAAATGAGTTTGAGCTCAAGGGGAAGAAGATAAGGAGCGACAACGGGTCCGAGTTCAAGAACCTTCAAGTGGAGGAGTACCTTGAGGAGGAAGGAATCAAGCACGAGTTCTCCGCTCCCTACACACCATAGCAAAATGGTGTGGTAGAGAGGAAGAACTGGACGCTCATAGACATGGCGAGGATGATGCTTGGAGAATTCAAGACGCCCGAGCGGTTTTGGTCGGAAGCTGTGAACACGGCTTGCCACGCCATAAATCGATTCTATATCCATCGCCTCCTCAAGAAGACATCATACGAGCTTCTAACCGGTAACAAACCCAATGTTTCGTACTTTCGAGTTTTTGGGAGTAAATGCTACATTCTACTGAAGAAGAGTAGAAATTCCAAATCTGCTCCCAAAGCTGTAGAAGGGTTTCTGTTAGGTTATGACTCAAATACAAAGGCGTATAGAGTCTTCAACAAATCATCGGGTTTGGTTGAAGTCTCTAGCGACGTTGTATTTGATGAGACTAATGGCTCTCCAAGAGAGCAAGTTGAGCTTGATGATGTAGATGAGGATGATGTTCCAACGGACGCGATTCGTACCATGGCGATTGGAGACGTGCGACCACAGGAACACAAGGAACAAGATCAGCCTTCTTCCTCAACAATGGTGCAACCCCCAACTCAAGATGATGAACAGGTTCCTCAAGAAGAGGCGTGTGATCAAGGGGGAGCACAAGATGTCCAAGTTGAAGAGGAAGAAGCACCACAGGCCCCTCCAACTCAGGTTCGAGCGATGATTCAAAGGAACCATCCCGTCGACCAGATTTTGGGTGACATTAGCAAGGGAGTAACCACTCGCTCTAGATTAGCTAATTTCTATGAGCATTACTCTTTTGTCTCTTCTATTGAGCCTTTCAAGGTAGAAGAGGCCTTGCTAGATCCGGACTGGGTGTTGGCCATGCAGGGAGAGCTCAACAATTTCAAGCGAAATGAAGTTTGGACACTAGTGCCGCGTCCCAAGCAAAATGTTGTGGGAACCAAGTGGGTGTTCCGCAACAAACAGGACGAGCACGGGGTGGTGACAAGGAACAAGGCTCGACTTGTGGCAAAAGGTTATGCCCAAGTCGCAGGTTTGGACTTTGAGGAGACTTTCGCTCCGGTGGCTAGGCTAGAGTCAATTCGTATTTTGTTAGCCTATGCCGCTCACCATTCTTTCAGGTTGTTCCAAATGGACGTAAAGAGCGCTTTCCTCAATGGGCCAATCAAGGAGGAGGTGTACGTGGAGCAACCCCCTGGCTTTGAGGATGAACGGTACCCCGACTACGTGTGTAAGCTCTCTAAGGCGCTCTATGGACTTAAGCAAGCCCCAAGAGCATGGTATGAATGCCTTAGAGACTTTTTAATTGCTAATGCTTTCAAGGTTGGGAAAGCCGATCCAACTCTTTTCACTAAGACATGTGATGGTGACTTATTTGTGTGCCAAATTTATGTCGATGACATAATATTTTGTTCTACTAACCAACAGTCTTGTGAAGAGTTTAGCAGGGTGATGACTCAAAAGTTTGAGATGTCAATGATGGGCGAGTTGAACTACTTCCTTGGGTTCCAAGTGAAGCAACTCAAGGACGGCACCTTCATATCCCAAACGAAGTATACGCAAGACTTGCTCAAGCGGTTTGGGATGAAGGACGCCAAGCCCGCAAAGACTCCCATGGGAACTGATGGACACGTCGACCTCAACAAAGGAGGTAAGTCCGTTGATCAAAAAGCGTACCGGTCCATGATAGGTTCTTTGCTTTATTTATGTGCTAGTAGACCAGATATTATGCTTAGTGTATGCATGTGTGCTAGATTTCAATCCGATCCAAGGGAGTGTCACTTAGTGGCTGTGAAGCGAATTCTTAGATATTTAGTCGCTACGCCTTGCTTCGGGATCTAGTATCCAAAGGGGTCTACCTTTGACTTAATTGGATATTCAGACTCCGATTATGCTGAATGTAAGGTCGATAGGAAGAGTACATCAGGGACGTGCCAATTTCTAGGAAGGTCCCTGGTGTCGTGGAGTTCCAAGAAACAAACCTCCGTTGCCTTATCCACCGCTGAGGCCGAGTACGTTGCCGCAGGACAGTGTTGCGCGCAACTATTTTGGATGAGGCAAACCCTCAGGGACTTTGGCTACAATCTGAGCAAAGTCCCACTCCTATGTGACAATGAGAGTGCTATCCGCATGGCGGACAATCCTGTTGAGCACAGCCGCACAAAGCACATTGACATCCGGCATCACTTTTTGAGAGACCACCAGCAAAAGAGAGACATCGAAGTGTTTTATATTAGCACCGAGAACCAGCTAGCTGATATCTTTACCAAGCCTTTTAGATGAAAAGACCTTTTGCAGGCTGCATAGTGAGCTAAATGTCTTAGATTCGCGGAACTTGGATTGATAAGTAGCATACATGTGTATTATGCTTTAATCATGTTCCCTTATGCATTTAGTTGTTTATTTATGGTGCTCAAGTTGTACAAACTCTCCTCGGACCTCAAAAGTCCATGTGTGAGTGATGCACATATTTAGGGGGAGATGTGCTACAACTTGACCCTTTGAGACTAACGATGTGTTTGAGCTTGCTTGATTTAGTCTCAAAGGTGGATTGAAAGGGAAAAGGTGAACTTGGACCATGCAAGACTTCCACTGCACTCCAATGAGAGGGTAACTCATTCCAAGTTCATCTCCATATTCTTATTGCCTTTGTACTCTTATTTGAAGATTTTGGTGAGGTAATGAGGTTTAAGGGCCAAGATTGATCCCGTTTTGGTGCTTAATGCCAAAGGGGGAGAAAATAAGGCCAAAGCAAAAAATGGATTAGCTACCACTTGAGAATTTTGAAAATGGTAGAGTAGAGTGTTGTTTTGTCAAAATACTCTTTAGGTCTCGTAGTGCTAAAAGTCTGTCTCTTGTGGGGAGAATGCTTGATTATGGGAAAAAGGGGAGTTTTTGAATTCTTGATCAATTTCTCTTGGAATACCTCTCTCTATGTCTCAACAAGTGATTTTGACTTAGAGATAGGAAATTGAGTTTGATTTGCAAAAACAAACCAAGTGGTGGCAAAGAATGATCCAAATATGCCAATTTTGAATCAAAACAAACTTGTGTTCTCATTTGCATTGTTGTTGCACTTCCTTTAGTTGCTTTTTGTTGTGTTGGCATAAATCACCAAAAAGGGGGAGATTGAAAGGGAAATGTGCCCTTGGGCCATTTCTAAGTATTTTGGTGATCAAGTGCCAACACAAATGGTTTAATGTGAAACTATGCCAAATGGTGGAAGAAGTGTAAAGTCAACACAAAGGTATGATTCTAGACTTAGTACATTGGTCTTTGTGTACTAACATATTTGTCTAAGTGCTAGAATCAGAGAAAATTCAATTGGAAAAGACTTGGCTCGAGCAGCCAAGACTCTGCTCGGTCTGGGTGCACCGGACAGTGTCCGGTGCGCCAGGCTGGCGTCTGATCAACTGGCTGCTCTCGGGTCTCGACGGCGGCGTACGACTATAAATCACCGGACTGTCCGGTGGTGCACCGGACAGTGTCCGGTGAGTCGGCTGTGGCGAAGTCGCCGCTCTTGGGAACCAAGTCAATAGCGTATGGCTATAATTCACCGGACTGTCCGGTGAGCCAACGGTCGGTCGGGCCAACGGTTGGCCGCGCAATCTGCGTGTGACGCGTGGCCGAGCCAACGGTCGGATGGGGGCACCGGACTGTCCGGTGCGCCAATGCCTCCAAGTCTCCAACGGTCGGCTGCGCCAGAATAGGAAAGAAATCCACACCGGACAGTGTCCGGTGGTGCACCAGACTGTCTGGTGCGCCAGTCGACAGAAGGCAAGAATTGCCTTCCTGGATTGATCTCAATGGCTCCTAGCTGCCTTGGGGCTATAAAAGGGACCCCTAGGCGCATGGAGGAGTACACCAGGCATCCCTTGAGCATTCCTAAGCACCAAGACTTCATTTCCGCGCATTCGATTCTTTGTTATAGCAACTAGAGCTCCATTTGAGTAGAGAACTCTTCGAGTTGTGTTGAGAGCTCGTGTTGTGACTTGTGTGTGTACTGTTGCTCTGTTTTTGTGTCTTGTGTGTGTTGCTCATCCCAACCTTACTTCCGTGATTCTTTGTGATAATCAAATTGTAAGGGCGAGAGGCTCCAAGTTGTGGAGATTCCTCGCAAGCGGGATATAGTGAAATGAAAGCAAAACACCGTGGTATTCAAGTGGGTCTTTGGACCGCTTGAAAGGGGTTGAGTGCAACCCTTGTCCGTTGGGACGCCACAACATAGAGTAGGCAAGTGTTGGACTTGGCCGAACCACGGGATAAACCATTGTGCCTCTCTGTGTTGATCTTTTTGTGGTTATTGTGTTTTGCAAGAACTCATCTCTAGCCACTTGGCTTCATTGCGCTAACACTTAATCAAGTTTGTGGCTTTGAGTTTAAGTTTTTACAGGATCACCTATTCACCCCCCCCCCCCCTCTAGGTGCTCTCAGAGCCTCGCCAGAGTTCGCGCCCCACCATCTGAACGCATCGCCGGAATTACCCCGTCCGCCGTCGACGCGACCACACAGCACACCAACTGGACCATCCACGCCTCGCCGTCCGAACGCCTCGCCTCACCGTGATCGAATCCATCCATTCACCACAAGGTTGAAGACAACCCAAATGTTTTTATTAACTCCAAAATCATAGTTTGAATTAATTCATGAATTTGGTAATTATTTGTTGTGTTTTGGGATATTATGATTTGGAATTCATGTATGTGAATGATTGATTTTTAGTATTCGTGCGATGAATTAGTATATTAACATCATTCATGTTATTTGTTTCCAATTGTTTTAGAATTTAGGATTTAAAAGAAGTATGACAAAATTTGGTAGACACATGTGTTAGTGATGAAAACACTAGATAAATAAAATCTTAGTTAATTTTGTTTATGACGAATTTTTCTAAAAGTTTATATTCATAAGTTCATTTAAACTCACTAAATAGATAATAAAAACTCTTCTTAACACATAATTAGTAAGTGGTATAAAATTCATAACAATACAAATACTTCAGTATAAACAGTGGTTTAATGTATTATTAGATGTTTTGTTTATTAATGACATTTTTCTTTTAGAAGGAAAAGATAAAACTAAAATGAAGATCACTATTCATAGTATAAATAATTAGGTAATAACTAGTTTATTTCTAATAGAATTGGTTAAGTCATTACACCTAGGCCATGTATGTTAGTGAGATAAAAATATATTTCACTAGTCATGATAAATGTATTCATAAGTATGGCACTAAATTACGTAAAATTAATAAAATATTTATGTATGTAGTAATAACCATGAATATGTTATTAAAAGTCTCATTTAGTAATTTACAATTAATTCTTAGTATATTAATGTTAGAAGAATTAAATAAACAATTTTTAGTATACGTATAAATTTCTATTTAGAAAAGAAAGGAGAAAACAAAAAGAATATAGTTTTCTAAAAGATACTAAAATAATAGAATTGGTGTTCATATCTTTAAAATGATGACCTATCGATTTAAATGTAGTTTTCTCAATAAATATGGATTTAGTATTTTCCTAGTAGAATGATAATCATTTATTATCCCTTCACATAAAACTCATTTAGTCTCATATTTAAGTATCCATAATTATATGCTTTACAATAGTAAAATGTCATATAACTTGTCTAATAATGACATAATGGCTTAATTAAGTACTCACACCATCATAATTAAAACGATAGTTAATAATATACCAATGAATATAGTATTCATTTTAAATGATTTAGGTCATATGTCCCTAAATTGAAACTAAATATAATTAATAGATTATTTATATTTTTTTAATAAAAATATAACAAGGGTCATTGCTTTTATAAACTAAAATGCTAGTTTATACATAATTTCCTTTCTAATGAATTAGATAATTTATTTCTACAATAGAATTAAAGAAAATTAATAGATTAATTATCCTTTATCATAATTTATTAATCAAACCTATAGTCAATTTGTTCTTAACTAGATTTATGGCATGATTAATGATTTCATAGAATTTAGTCCGCATTATATACGAATCACTTAGTTTTTCCTAAAGGATAAAATAAAGTTATAAGAGTTTAAGTTCTTTTATAACTTAAAATGTTACTTTATATATTGACTTCGAATATAATAATATAGGCTATGTGTTTTCTAATAAAAGATAGTTATTTGTTCATTATCTTTTGCACGAAAATCCATTTAAAGGCATATAACCTAGTTTTTCATAAAATAGGTGTTTAATAATAATGATCTTTTCACATAAAACTTATTTCGACTTATATCTTAGTTTATCATAAGTGAATGTTTAACAATGATTTATAAGATGTTCCATAATGCTTCTAAAATTAATAACGTGTTTCGTAGTCCATTAACCTTAGATATATAACATATATCTTTTCTAAAAGGTTAAAACTGTTTAATATTGTTATAACGTGTTTTATCATCTTATAAACCCTTAATCTTAGACATATCACATATGACGTTTTGCAAAAGATTAATTTGGTGAAGCTAATAGTTGTATATTTTAATTAAGATTAAGATATTTTAAGCTTATGTCTTGTTTTATAAAGTATCGATCACACATTTTTAAAAAGAATACCTTTTTATTATAACCCTTGTGTGTAATGTTTTTGAAAAGCGAACGCTCTTTTTGTTAGGCTTTCTTTTAGCTTTACATATGGTGAATGTTGTATGTTATTGAGTGGTGTTTGTTTCTTCTTGTTTGTTTGTGTGATATTCAGTGGTTGATCTAGAAGTTAAGAATCAAGATCTATTCCTATCCGAGGAAGAACCTCAAGTTTTCAATAAGCAAGGCAAATGGACTTCTCCCTCTGCATACTATATTTGATCTCAAACAATTCATTTAATAAAGTTTATTCTTTGATATATATGCATAATTTGATGGGTTATCTATTCAGATACACCTAACCTTTCCAACCTTATTCCTTGTTAACCTGGGTTATGATCTAATCAAGTAGCTATGCTATTGCTACAACTTTAACTTTATGATGTTACTCCAACGGATGATATCAATGTTCCAAATGGTAATTTATATTATTGTTGTTAATCCGATGATTAAACAAGATCATATTGTGATAATTGGAACATGGAGTGACCACCCGGGAAAACAGTGCAACCACGAGTGCTATCATGGCTCTGGCTTTGGTAATTAGCTTTATATACTTAGTACCTAGCAACCTTACCTGAAATATGGGCAAGAGAGGGAGCGGTGGTGTTGGCAGCCCACGTTAACATGGGGACGTATTCTTGGCTAAGGTACCTCACCCAGGGGGCCTCCACCATCGATTTTAGAAACCTTAGTGGGTTGCTTAATATTAAGAGTATTCTGTGAAAGCCTCATAGTGCATCCCTAGCCACTCACCTCGGAAGTGTTTATGGGTTTTGGCCGACCCAGGCTATAGGGGATACACGACTTGTGGGTAAAGTTGTACCACCTCTGCAGAGTGTAAAACTGATATATCAGTTGTACTCACGGTTATGAGCAGCCTAGACTCCTCACATGATAATTGAACTTGAAGACGAAAATAAATCGAGATCCGATGATTTGCCAATGGTTTGCTTAAGTGGTTTCACTTAAGTGTTTTTGATCTATTCTTATACCTTTGTTTAATGGGAATACTTGGGATTCACACTTATTAGTAAGCCAGATGTTGTTAATAAAATGTTGACCAACTAAAATGCTTACTGCTCAACCTTAGCCTCACCTTGTTAAACTTGCATTAGTTTTTCCCCCAATTGCTGAGCCCCGACCATAAGTAAGCTCACCCTTGCTTAATTTTGATCAGAAGTTGCAGATGAAGATATGATGCTGAACCCCATGGATGCTAGTCTAGTGATACCCCCGGTCATCTTCCTGTGGATGGATGTCCTTGTTTTGTTGTACTTTGATGAATAAAGGTTAAGACATTATGTCTGTTCGAAGTGTAATATGTTAATATAATCATTATTTACACTTTTATGCATTGTTCTTTTGATATATTACACTTGTGACGTCAACATATGTGTGGAAATAGATCCTGGCAAACATATGCGATGCACCCGGCTCTGCCCCTTTGGAAACGGGTGTGACAGAAGTGGTATCAAAGCAATGTGACCGTAGGTCGCTAGATTAGTTAGAAATGGAAAGCCGAGTCAGTCTTTCAAAGCCTGATATATTTTCCTCCATAAAAACTTACTTTATATCAAAACTCGTCTCTTTTATTTTCAACTCTTCTAGTCTGCTTTTTGGTCTATCAGAAGTCTCTGCTCAGAAGCACTACAAGATGATCAATTTAGGTTGCCGAACTTGAAGCGAAGTTTGCCTGAAGGAACCCTTTAGATGCTATTGAAGATGCCCCATTCTCTGTCCTATCCCCGCCCCGCGAGAAGTTTTCGTTATAGATCTCTTGGATTTATTACCATTCTTCTTGGTTAGGTTGATAGGATAGTTCTATAGTGCTAAGTTTTCGACTAGATCGATAAAGACGACGTTATATTGTGGTTGTTTTCTAACTCATAATATTGCTATATAACCCTTGATTTCTTCTACTCTTGTTTTCTTGCCATTGTATTGTCATCCTTGGACAATATCTAACTCGATATATTGAACCCTTTGTCTCTCTACTTATCTCCTTGATAATGCCCTTGTATTTTGTATCCTTAAAAAAACTTTCTCATATCCTTGGTTGAACAATTTATCCTCGCTTCACCAGTTAGTGGTTATCTTATTTCACTCTTGGTCATTAACGATAATGTTTTGACCTTGTCTATCTCCTTGTTATTTCTGATTTGATTCCTTGATTTTATAATCTCTTCCTTATTCCTAACCTTGTCCCGCCTTTCAAAAAAACTATAAGAAATTGTTTTCCTTGGGAAAGATTGCCTTTTGATTGAATGAATAACATCGAGTCATGTTGTGCTGATATGTTTGAGTTCATGTTAGTTATCTTTGTGATTATGTTTGATTTGCTTCTTTGTAATGATTGTTGTTGTATTGTGTGACTTTTGTCCACAATGGCATCAGTTAGCTAGGAAAAACCTTAGATAGATGGGTTTTCTCTACTCTCTATAATCTGTCTTTGCTCAACCCTTTCGTCCCTTCCATTCTTCCATACCCATACAGATGTCAAACCTTGGAATGTCAACTACAAGTGATGTCAATAAGTGCAAAGAATACATTGTGTTGGCAACTCCTCTAGCTAAGTCTCAGATGGAACAGTTCAAGAAGGCACATGCACAGTTTCTGCAAGCAACCTTAAGTGTTAGCTAGACTCCAACAAGTTGATTTAGCATGAATTATTGCACATGAGCAGATCATCGATAACCATGCGACATCAACTACAACATCACCCTCGATAGTTGACTTAGAAAAGTTGTTACACGCACAAGCTCTGATAATACAGAAAGCATCTCAACTTACCTCCTCATACCAGCAAGTGTTGGCAAGTCGAAACGTCACTAGAAATGAAACAGCTGACGAACAGGCATAAAAGGATGCAACACCATCAGACAAACGATCTTGGAACATGTTGTTGTTGTGAGTACTATGGAATTCCTTGTCGCCAGATCAGTACAAACGAAAGTGAAACTACAAAACAGAAGAACCGGATTTTGTTTTCTGGCATAAAAAATCAATGGTCTCCCCAAGAACAACTAATAGCAGATTCTCGAATACCTAATGCACTGTTAGTCGATGAATTGTCAGGTATTCCAGAAAGGAAACATCACAAGGATGTCCAGCTCCAAAAAGAAGCACATGAGTGTTACATTGATGGATGGACTATCATCTGCACACAGTTTCAGCCTCGTCGCAGCATCAGGTCCAAGAAACAAAAATGGAAATATGGAAAAAGTCAAGAAATAACTTCAAGAAAAGCTTGTTATCTATGTGGACGTGAAGATCATTACCTTCGTAACTGTCCCGAGAAGAGTTCACTACCGAACACCACCGAGATTAAGCTATCTCAGTCTCCAGACATGGAATATGAACAAAAATACATAGAAACTTCTATCAGCATTGTGAAGAACAACAAAAGGAATAGGAAAATGTTTGGATATATGAGTAGTCCACCTCAACCACAAACAAAAGCCCCAAAACACATGGATACCCAAATAGAAGAATCAAGCCAGACTCAGCTATATGAGATACAGACACCCAATCATCCCTCACCCCCTGTTGGTCAAGCAAAGTTGACTCGCAAAGAACTCAAAGCAAGAGGTGCTTGCTACTACTGCAAAAATGAAGAACATATTATTCGCGAATGCCCAAGAAGCGTCTAGACCAACTAAAGAAGAAGACGGTGAAGCAAGACCCAAACAATAACCTAGAAGACCAACCAGTTACAAGTACGATGATGAGGATCGCTTGATTTGTAGTCATTGTGGAGCAAAGAAACAATAAGTTCCTTAAGTTTAGAAGAGTTCAATGTGAACCAAGAACCTATGAGTAACCGTATATCACCATTGTTTTCTTGCTAGCCTTCCCTAATCTCGAGGACGAGATTCTTTTTAAGAGGGGTAGATTTATGACACTATAAAAATCATTAAATAAAAATAATGCAGTTAGTTTATTAATATGGTAATAAATTTTTCATTTATGTCTATTATTTATTTCATTTGGAATAATTTTTTATTGCGCATGATTGATTTTCGGATATTTAATAGCATTTCGTCTTAAATGAAAATCCTAGTAAATAAAATATAATAATATTAGTTCAAAAATAAATATTTTATTTATAAATAATTTTGGTCTAATTATTATGATTTTTAGGGTTATTAAAAATGTATTTCAAATTTGGAAAAAAGGAATAGAAAAAAAATAAACCCTAAACTAAACCGGCCCATTTGGCCCAGCCGACCGCCCCCTGCCCCTAACCCTAGCAGCTGCCGCCCCTTGCCTCCCCTGCTCCCACTCAGCCGCCGCCAGGAACTCCCTCTCTCTCCTCTCTCCCTACCTTCCTCTCTCCTGCTCTCTGCTCCACGCGTCGCCAAGCCGCCAGGAGCAGCATCCCGACGCTCCAACCGCCCGGACGCGCCACCTGCACGCCAACCGAGCCCGCCCGTGGAGCCGAGCGCCTGTAGCCACCCGGCCGACCACGCGCTAAGCCCCTGCGCGCCAAGACCCGTCCTCACCCCAGCAACCTCCCCATGACGCCTGCAGCCGAGCACCCCTACGACGCCGCGACCCGCCTAGTGCCCGACCGAAGTCCGACCGCGCTCGGTGCCTAGACCCAACACCGTCGAAGCCCGACCGCACGCGCCAGGACCGTGAGCCGCGCCCCTCCCCGCGCCATGCGCACAACCCCAGCCCAATTGACGCCGCGCCGTTCGTTTTTCATCGCGAGTAAAGGCGCTTTACTGCCGTCGTTCCTCCCTCCATTGATGGCCATCAATGGCGCCATGGCTGGCCATTTCCTACTCCCCGGTGCCCCTCTCTCTTCCTCTCCTCCCCTCCCTTTATAAAAATCGAGCACCATCCTCCTCTCTTCATCCCCAAAGCTCGCTCGCACTCCCCACACTCTCTCCTTCGCTCGTGCTTGCCAGAACCTCGCCGGAGTCGACGCCACTGCGCTGGAGCTCGCCCGCGCAACACCCCGTTGACCATGCCCACGCCGCAGCTCTGCTCACGCGCACCCGCTGTCGAACGCCTGCCCACGCCGTGCCCAACTCGTCGTCGGACAGTCCGTGTCCATCTGCTGTTCACCGGAGCTCTGCCTGTGCTTGCGCGCCATACACCGTTTGCCATCCCGTGGAGCCTCGCCGGAGTTCGCGCCCCACAGTCCGAACGCATCGCCGGAATTACACCGTCCGCTGTCGACGCAACCACGCAGCACACCAACTAGACCATCCGCGCCTCGCCGTCCGAACGCCTCACCGTGATCGAATCCATCCATTCACCACAAGGTTGAAGACAACCCAAATGTTTTTATTAACTCCAAAATCACAGTTTCATTAATTCATGAATTTGGTAATTATTTGTTGTATTTTGGGATATTGTGATTTGGAATTCATGTATGCGAACGATTGATTTTTAGTATTCGTGCGATGAATTAGTATATTAACATCATTCATGTTATTTGTTTCCAATTGTTTTAGAATTTAGGATTTAAAAGAAGTATGACAAAATTTGGTAGACACATGTGTTAGTGATGAAAACACTAGATAAATAATATCTTAGTTAATTTTGTTTATGACGAATTTTTCTAAAAGTTTATATTCATAAGTTCATTTAAACTCACTAAATAGATAATAAAAACTCTTCTTAACACATAATTAGTAAGTGGTATAAAATTCATAACAATACAAATACTTCAGTATAAACAGTGGTTTAATGTATTATTAGATGTTTTTTTATTAATGACATTTTTCTTTTAGAAGGAAAATATAAAACTAAAATGAAGATCACTATTTATAGTATAAATAATTAGGTAATAACTAGTTTATTTCTATAGAATTGGTTAAGTCATTACACCTAGGCCACGTATGTTAGTCAGATAAAAATATATTTCACTAGTCATGATAAATGTATTCATAAGTATGGCACTAAATTACGTAGAATTACTAAAATATTTATGTATGTAGTAATAACCATGAATATGTTATTAAAAGTCTCATTTAGTAATTTATAATTAATTCTTAATATATTAATGTTATAAGAATTAAATAAACAATTTTTAGTATACGTATAAATTTCTATTTAGAAAATAAAGGAGAAAACAGAAGAATATAGTTTTCTAAAAGATACTAAAATAATAGAATTGGTGTTTATATCTTTAAAATGATGACCTATCAGTTTAAATGTAGTTTTCTCAACAAATATGGATTTAGTATTTTCCTAGTAGAATGATAATCATTTATTATCCCTTCACATAAAACTCATTTAGTCTCATATTTAAGTATCCATAATTATATGCTTTACAACAGTAATATGTCATATAACTTGTCTAATAATGACATAATGGCTTAATTAAGTACTCACACCATCATAACTAAAACGATAGTTAATAATATACCAATGAATATAGTATTCATTTCAAATGATTTAGGTCATATGTCACTAAATTGAAACTAAATATAATTAATAGATTATTTATATTTTCTTAATAAAAAGATAAAAAGGGTCATTGCTTTTATAAACTAAAATACTAGTTTATACATAATTTCCTTTCTAATGAATTAGATAATTTATTTCTACAATAGAATTAAAGATAATTAATAGATTAATTATCCTTTATCATAATTTATTAATCAAACCTATAGTCCATTTGTTCTTAACTAGATTTATGGCATGATTAATGATTTTTTAGAATTTAGTCCACATTATATACGAATCACTTAGTTTTTCCTAAAGGATAAAATAAAGTAATAAGAGTTTAAATTCTTTTGTAACTTAAAATGTTACTTTATATATTGACTTTGAATATAATAATATAGGCTATGTGTTTTCTAATAAAAGATAGTTATTTGTTCATTATCTTTTGCACGAAAATCCATTTAAAGGCATATAACCTAGTTTTTCATAAAATAGGTGTTTAATAATAATGAACTTTTCACATAAAACTTATTTAGACTTATACCTTAGTTTATCGTAAGTGAATGTTTAACAATAATTTATAAGATGTTCCATAATGCTTCTAAAATTAATAACGTGTTTCATAGTCCATTAACCTTAGTTATATAACATATATCTTTTCTAAAAGGTTAAAAATGTTTAATATTGTTATAACGTGTTTTATCATCTTATAAACCCTTAATCTTAGACATATCACATATGACGTTTTATAAAAGATTAATTTGGTGAAGCTAATAGTTGTATATTTTAATTAATATTAAGATATTTTAAGCTTATGTCTTGTTTTATGAAGTATCGATCACACATTTTTTTTAAAAAAGAATACCTTTTATTATAACCCTTGCGTGTAATGTTTTTGAAAAGCGAACGCTCTTTTTGTTAGGCTTTCTTTTAGCTTTATGTATGGTGAATGTTGTATGTTATTGAGTGGTATTTGTTTCTTCTTGTTTGTTTGTGTGATATTCAGTGGTTGATCTAGTAGTTAAGAATCAAGATCTATTTCTATCCGAGGATGAACCTCAAGTTTTCAATAAGCAAGGCAAGTGAACTTCTCCCTCTGCATACTCTATTTGATCCCAAACAATTCATTTAATAAAGTTTATTCTTTGATATATATGCATAATTTGATGGGTTACCTATTCAGATACACCTAACCTTTCCAACCTTATTCCTTGTTAACCTGGGTTATGATCTAATCAAGTAGCTATGCTATTGCTACAACTTTAACTTTATGATGTTACTCCAACGGATGATATCAATGTTCCAAATGGTAAGTTTATATTATTGTTGTTAATATGATGATTAAACAAGATCATATTGTGATAATTGGAACATGGATGACTACCCGAGAAAATAGTGCAACCACGAGTGCTATCATGGCTCTGGCTTTGGTAATTAGCTTTATATGCTTAGTGCCTAGCAACATTACCTGAAATATGGGCAAGAGGGGGAGCGGTGGTGTTGGCAGCCCACGTTAACATGGGGACGTATTCTTAGCTAAGGTACCTCACCTATGGGGCCTCCACCATCGACTTTAGAAACCTTAGCGGGTTACTTAGTATTAAGAGTATTCTGTGAAAGCCTCATAGTGCATCCCTAGCCACTCACCTCGGAAGTGTTTATGGGTTTTGGCCGACCCAGGCTAGAGAGGATACACGGCTTGTGGGTAAAGTTGTACCACCTCTGCAGAGTGTAAAACTGATATATCAGCCGTGCTCACGGTTATGAGCAGCCTGAACTCCTCACATGATAATTGAACTTGAAGACAAAAATAAATCGAGATCCGATGATCTGCCAATGGTTTGCTTAAGTGATTTCACTTAAGTGTTTTTTTATATACTCTTATACCTTTGTTTAATGGGAATACTTAGGATTCACACTTATTAGTAAGACAGATGTTGTTAATAAAATGTTGACCAACTAAAATGATTACTGCTCAACCTTAGCCTCACCTTGTTAAACTTGCATTAGTTTTTCCGCACTTGCTGAGCCCCGACCATAAGTGAGCTCACTCTTACTTAATTTTGATCACAGTTGCAGATGAAGATATGATGCTGAACCCCATGGATGCTAGTCTAGTGGTACCCCCGATCATCTTCCTATGGATGGATGTCCTTGTTTCGTTGTACTTTGATGAATAAAGGTTAAGACATTATGTCTGTTCAAAGTGTAATATGTTAATATAATCGTTATTTACACTTTTATGCATTGTTCTTTTGATATATTACACTTGTGACGTCAATATATGTGTGGAAATAGATCCTGGCACACATATGCGATGCACCCGGCTCTGCCCCTTTGGAAATGGGTGTGACAGTCGGCCGTTGCACCGTCAGTCCGGTGCCACACCGGACATGTCTGGTGACCTTTGACTTCGCTGCTCTGACTTCTGCCGCGAACTGTTCATCACTGTTAACTTTTCTAGTCGACCGTTGACACGCAGTGACCGTTGCTCCTCTGGCTCACCGGACATATCTGGTGCACACCGGACAGTCCGGTGAATTATAGCGGAGCGCGCCTGGCAGAAACCCGAGAGTGGCCTGTTCGCTTACGCGCAGGCCTGGTGCACTAGACACTATCCGTTGCGCCATAGGCAGCACACTCTCAAGTCTTTTGCTCCAAATTTGTTTGTGTCCCCAACTGAATTTCTTTCTTGGTTTGTGTTGAACCTTATGCACCTGAGATAAATGACATCTTGACAAACTAGTTAGTCCACGTGGTTTGTGATGAACGTCAACCACCAAAATTGATTAGAGAAAATGATTAGGTCCATTTTCCTTTCAAATTAGCTAGCTAACAAATAGCTACCTAATTATTAACTAATTTACCAAAAATAGCTAATAGTTGAACTATTAGCTAGGGTATTTGGATGCCTCAACTAATTTTAGCTACTAACTATTAACTCTAGTGCATTTAAACACCCCTTAATTTAGATGAAAGTCTCCAGAAAAGATGATAAGTTCCGTGGAGTACACAACGGAGTGCTTGTAAGAATAACAATGCGCTTTTCAAGGGTAGCCGGTGTCGCAGCTTCTTCGTTGCGGCTTCGTGGCCGTTTGTTTCGGTTTCTAGCCTGCTTCTACCAAATATTTCGTTTCTCAATCCGCTTCTATTAGAACTAGGTGAGTGCCCGTGCGTTGCAACGGAAACATATAATACCACAATAACTTATGTACAAATGTGTGTTATACTGTTATGAGAAAATATTTCGTAATTCATCTGTGAACCTAGCCATACATAAATTTCTGGACATTTTTACATCTAGGAAAAGCATGATCTTCTAGACTTCAACAAGGTGAGAGACAGGCACCTGAACCATGTAGTACTTATTTGCTTGTGCTTCGTCCTCATATTTTTCTTAAGGAAATCAGCAAGTTAATACACAATGAGCTACATAAAGTAACACTTGGCACATGAAGGTAGGCGGCAATTACTTGTGCAAAGATTCAATGGTGCTTCAGAAGAACATGGAAAGACAAGGATAGAAAAAATATAGACCCCATTTAATCAAAACGAAAGTACTGTAGTCCTTACAATTACCCCGCATAATGTAAAACATGATTATTGGAGTACAAACTTGTACATACATATTAATGACATACATGAACAACAAAAATAGCTCACCTCACACGCGACTGAGATTTCACGACATGGTGCTTTTATAATGTCTCCATTTCCCTATTCTTTATGCCATTTGGGAGTTGCTATTTGTTAATACATACAAAACCAATTACGACACTACCTACATGTGTGCGCCAAGTTTCCTAAATCATGCAAAACCAAGATAAATCAGCTACAGCTACTATTGGCGCAGCCTTTCAACTATGCTGTTACAGATTTCTTGAAGCCATCTAATGTGGTATACATAGACTCTTACAGTATGGCCAAATAAACATAAACTAAAGAGCTCAGATGTTAGGCAACTACAGAATACCATCTAAATGACGCCATTATGTGCAAGCACGCTATGTGTGAAATAGATGGAGTAATTTTCTTTAGCTTCTACTAAACTCTGTCATGCTCTTGGATCACTTTTAGTTTTAGAGAAGAGATTACAAACCTGCCATATAGGGATTGGGCCCAGAAATCCCACCCACTCTCTTTTAGCCTGATTGAACAGAGACTTGATGAGTTCAAAAAATCTTTGAGCCTCTTTCTTCTGCATTTGGATGTTAGATAAGTTGAAACCCCAGTCAGATACTTGCAGCACAGCTTCCTCTACAAATGGCCTTGCATCTCCCTAGCGCACAGACTCTGCAACATCTTAATGGTATATGAAGAATTAATCAGAAGATAGAAAAGAAATGAAAAATATGATACGCAAGAAGTAATTGAGAACCAAGCAGTAAGCATATGCAGCTAGCAACCATCTTATAACTAACTGGCAGCAAGCTACTAAAGCAAAAATAGTGTCCTTATACTGTGATCGTCTAGAAATATGGTACGCAAGAAGTTATAAACCCGGCCGTGAGGAGACGCTGCCGCTTGTCGGGCGCGGGCGAGGCCTCGGCCGTGATATAATATCTTACTGGTTTCAAAATGATATAATACCTTACTGGTTTCATAAAATCTTCTGATTCTTCTTCTTCTGGTGCCCCCTTCTACTGTAGACATCCTTCTCATCATGCTGTATTTTGATTATAGAAAACAAGTCAGCTACCAAATAATACGCGTTTTGATTAACCAAAAGAGCAGGCTAAACTCATTTTTTTAATCATTTATGGACATAATTAAACTACAACCAAACAGAGCTTGGAACAAGTTCCTTGTGCAAATTAAGCAAGTTAATTGTTGAATCAAAGTTCAAAAGAGAAGCAGCAATTGTTAAATGAACATCAATAGAAAATAAATTGTTGAAAGAAAAGTGTGGAAACCTTGGCGAAGGTCCTTGGACGGCCTGCTGAAGTACCAGCCACTGCATTCAATTCCACATGAATCGTATGAGAGATTGTAAGAACAAAGGGTCAGCTCGCTAGGAAGAAATACCAAACTAAGCATAACGAGTTGTTTGATGTATGTTCTAGCAAGTTACTTTGTTTACTAAGGAGGAGGAGATAAGCCTTGAGACTACCAGAGAGAAACCCGGCCGTGAGAAAGCCCAGGGTCAGAGAAGGCGCACTCACCATAGCTAGGCCGACGAGATTTTGGGGCAGAGCAGGATGCCAAGATCAGATTATTTAACTTGGGATCGTATTAAAGAGCGGCATCATGTCATTTACTGAACTTACATATATAAAAAGGTAATTCCAGAACTACGAAAGGGAAATTATTCACAATGGGAAACAACATAGAAGGGAAGAAATAAGAGATGACAGGTTGATCATTAATCATGCAAAACAAATTATTGATGTTTAAAACAATAGAAAAAAATCAATTCCGGAATCATATTTTTTTTCAGTATTGTAACTCAATAGACTACACCTACAGTGTTTTAGCTACGACAAAAAGATGATTAGAAGATCTGATAAAAAAATCCAAGCTGGTGGGAATTCATTGGAAAGAGAAACCACACCGAATTTGGCGACGACGGCATAGTACAGGTCGAGCTTCCTCTTGAGCACCACAGCGTACGCGTCGGGGTCGCTGCCGCCTCTGCCGCTAAAGCTCACCTCCACCACGTCATAATCTTGGTTTATGTTTTTCCAATGAATTGATCTCAAACATAATATTGGATTATTTACTCCTGTTTGGTCTGTGCATGATTGACATTCAGGAACGGTATGAACTCTAGAGATAATCAAATTATCCTTTAGGTAGATAGACAGAGCTTCAAATGAATTGACAAGACAGTCCCAGATAAACATGCAAAAATATCATATTTCATTTTAAGAAATATAGAGCAATTCTTTCACACATGTTGGTCAAGAACGAGACCTAGAACTCAACTTTCCTGAAAATTAAGAAAATATCATAATACGATTGTATAGCTATTTGTGCATGTCCCTACCTTGCAAACCAGATAAACTGTTTCCATTAGTGCTCATCGGGGTAAATCATGAAAGTTAAGGAAATCAATCATAAAACACAAAATGTTTCAATTTTTTTTACTTCTGAGAGATGATCAGAACTTTCAAGATCCTAAAGTCATTCAGCCTGTCAGGAGTTGGTGGAGCTTAAGGAAACACAAGAAAATCAACTGTTCTATTGGTATATCCAAGAAATTGAATTGCATAATCATGAATCTGTGACTGTTACTGTCTGAATTTTTTCGCTTATAGTGAGTTGTAACCCTAAAAAATAGTGTGTACCGGTTAAACTGGCGGGGCTTAAACTACACAATGAGTAACTCGATCCTCAACTTTCTCATAAATTGAAATACCGAACCAAAGTGACAAAATCCTTCGATACGTTGGCAATTGGCATTCAAAATTTGAATATATGTGACGATGCATAAAACATGGATTCCCTTCACACGGAAAGGCAAACTATTTTCCTTCACACGGAAAGCTACTGTGCATAAAACATGGATTCCCTTCACACGGAAAGATACATGTTATATAGGAACAGAGTTGAGATAGCATTGACCAAAGCTACAAATTCCAAAGAGGCAGCAGCGAGAAAAGAAATGTCTAGTGCTAGAGTTCATGTGATGTGCTAGAGTTTGGCATGTAACAGTCACAGATTAGCTACAAATTCAAAGTTTGGCATGTAATGGCCTTCATGTGATGTGCTAGAGTTTCAGAATGTCTAGTGCTACAAAAAAAGGACAATAGGTGAATTATAGTAGTATAGGGAGACAGCCGACCTTGCAAGGGCAAAGACTCATCAATCACTCTCATGATATAATTGTCCAAGCAACTGATGACATGAACCCCACTGTCACACATGCAAAGTATTCAATCATGGACATGTTAATTGCATCAAAAGTTGCCATCATGCTAGTAATGAGTAGTAATGTTACAACAAAGAAAATAGTGAAAGATTACTTGGTGTTGCTCTTTGATTAATGCTCTCCATGCACTTGCAGTAAAAACACACACTTGACAGTTTACCATGCATCTCTAATTTAATTACCTTGCGGTAAGGCACATGAGCTCTGCTCCAGTAGTATAAAACAAAGAGCAGCATTGGATCCATGACCAAAATAAGCCCCATGCGTAATTCTCATATAAATGTGTGCGCTCCTTAGATATTGGAAAAAGTCTATTTGACCCTCTAAATACAAATGGAAAGGAAATTATGTAAATGATAAAAAAAACTAACCTAGGAATTCCCCTCTCCTTCCATTTAGTATTCAGCTAAGCCATAAGTGCCTAATCGGCCACCAAAATGGTCTGACTTAAATAGACCTAACAGGAAAACATAGGATAAAAGCAAAAGCACCATGTTCTCAAATTCTCGTGATTTTTGTTGATACGTTTTTGTAAATAAAAAGAAGTTTTGACATATTTAGGCAAATTCAAACCTTCAAATTTACCTGTTATTTTAGTCTATCGTACCAACTGCAATGTCGCATCGAAGACAGTCAGCTATTGCTCGGTTGCCATCTCAGAGAGGCCTGGAGCTCCAACTGCCAACGCTTCATCATCAAATCCATGAGTTAAAACTCTTAGAAAACTTTAAATTTGTCACGGGAATAATACAAAAGTATTAATTTGGATATCACACAGTCATACAAATCTAGCAGTAGTAGAACTTGTAGTTAACCATATCATGAAAGAATCGTACCAAAGCTAGCACAATATCAGGGTAAAAAACTGAAGCCACCAGATGTAAAACATGGGCATGTTCGTGGCGGAGATGAGCAGCGACTCATACCAGTTGCTAGGCATGTCGGAGCGGGGCATACTGCTCGTCTTCTTTGCGCGGCATGATAGCTAGATATTACTAACTTGTCACCAGAAGTCCGGTGATAAGAAACTTAGTATTAATTTTGGTTTTCAATTCTATAAATGTCTCTGCAAAATCATAATAAACTGTGTATGGACGGTGAATGATAGCATCTATATATGTTCAAATACATATTTATGGTACATCACATAAAGGAATATGCTAGTGAGTATTTGTATCTAGGACCCACTTTCAAGAATCAAATGCACCAACTCTGTAGCAGTCTAGCTCAACCTACTCAGAAGCTTGAATGTCCTCAACTGATTCGAAGAAACTGAAATGGAGTAAAAAGTTATTCTTGCCTTCTTACAATCGTACCAAATTTACCTGTTGAAAATACTACTATGTAAAGATAATCTCAGGACTAAAGATAATCATACTAAACTCTGCAGCTATTTTAGAGCACATTACATGAATCACACCCATCATACAAGTCTGGATCGTGTGCTCTTATGTTACTGTGACATGGCAAAGTGTATAACAGCATGATGTGATTCAACAGTAACAGGCTATGCTCTGCAATTGGGCATAGTAACATGTTACACTTCAACACCGATGGGCCTAAACGGTAAGAACTTACCGTCCTTTGACATTAAACTCTGAATCCAACAGCAGGAAGCCATTGCCAGCTGCATTCCCCTCCTTGTCCCCAAGGCAAGAAATCATAATGTCGCCAGAAGCAAGGCAATGAGACGTGTGAGGGAACCCAAGCCCAGTATTCTCAGCAATGTCCTCGGACTCAACCACCTTATGCAAGGATGGCGCCCTTGGATCTGTCGCTGTGTCGACGACATACACACGGTCTGACCTGCAAATAGCCATTGAAGCGGCACCACAGATTCTCAGTCCTGAGGTCAGCAGTCGAGTAAGACAGCTGATATATTCATCTGATCATCTCCGTTTATTTGATGCAGTACTCACAGCAACGAAGGCAGGATCAGGAAGCGGCGCTTGGCCGATGGGTCGCCGTGGCAGGAGCTGCAGGAGTTCCAGCCCGAGTGATGCAGCTCGTCGCCGATGTGGATGACCGGGAGCCTGTGGATCACCTGGGAGTATGTAGGAGAGCTGGGATCCAAATCCACCGTCGCAAGGTAATCCGGTTTGTTAATTCCGGTGCCTGCATAATTCATGTGTAACCCACTGCACCCATGAATACAAAAATCACAACAAGGCGAACATCTAATCTCTGCAGTGTTCACATGGTTTGTGTGTAGGCGTTCCCCGGAGTGGAAAGTAGAAACCATGTGAACCCCTGTAAAGTCTTAAACTATGGAAACAGAAAGTATCATCTGTAAACGACATGGAGAAAGCCCTATTTAATCGAGTTCCAAAACCATTGGGGATCCATGCGGGGAACAATTCTTGTCCGGTGCAGGCTAGGCTAAATTATATAAAAGGGTCGCTTTCCAATTTCACCCCACCTATCCTGTACTAAATAAACGTTACGAATTGAATTGCTCGCTGATGATCTCCTGACTAATCATCCAAGATCTACGCGCACGTCCCCATATGTCCGCAGCAGGATCCTCCTGGCTACAGTCCTACAGGCATGGTGAGGCAGAGGAAGCACGCACCGTTGTAGACGCAGGTGACGTAGACGAGCTTCTCCCTGGGGCCCTTCTCCATGGCCTCCAGCGGCGTGGCGTACCCGGGCCCCTTGGCGGCGTGGCAGCACGCCTTTCCGTTGGCCGCTGCCGCCGTCTCCACAGCTGCTGCTCCCTCCATTATGTGCTGGAGGACAAGGGAGTGGCGGGCATGGGGAGGACAAGGGAGGAGGGGAGGCACGTTGATGGTGTGGTAGGGGCGAACGAGGCGGGTGAGGGGAACACGCGGGTGAGGGGGCGAGGCCGGAGCTAGTGGATTGGGATGCGGAGTGGGTGTGTGGTTGTTGAGCGGAGGCAAGGTGGGTGCGGATCTCCCGGCCATTTCGCGGAGATGGGCAATGTACAACAGTGAGGTGCGCCGTTGGGCCAACGATGGGCCTTTGGTCCACACGCTGGGCCGCACGAACCCCTAGCACACGCGCACTGGTATAGCATTTGTTTCATTAGTGCCACACCGGCTATTGAAAGTGACGGAACATGGTTTATAAGCATAGTTGTGTATCATATGTTGCTCACCGAGAGAGATGGAACGTGGCTTATAAACCTGTGTATGAACTGTTTGTTTTGTTGCGCGGGACTAAAGGAGGCAGAACAGCTGTTGGCAGAACGCGTCAGAGGCAGAACGGCAGACTACTATTGCTTACTTAATAAGTAGTAGAGATTGCTTCTGTAAAAACCATCTGAAGTAACATAAATGCAGAATTTGTCGAGTCATCGTGACAAGAAATCCGTCGTTTCATAAACCCTAAACCGTGCATACCTTTTCATCTACATCCGCACGTAAGCCTAACAATATTCAAATTCTTGTGATAGCTAGATTATCGAGGAATCTAAATTCTTAGAAAATCTTTTTAAGAAGAAAAAAGCTAAAAGTTGTCCCAAACTGAGTCCTCATCTAGTCGGATTGGTTGGCTGCACGTCGGAAGCCAGGCGCGTGCAAGCGTGCACGTGCATTTTGGGTGTACCAACGGATGCAGCTAAATAGCTCCAAGGTAATTATTTTTGCATCTATTAATGCATCCACGTCTTCTGTATATAGACAACTAAAGATAAATTTAGATAAAGGGTCTGTTTGGTTCAGCTTTTTTCTGACCAGCTTTTCCGAGAATCTAGCTGTGGGGAGAATCTGGCTGTTTAGAGAATCTGAGTATCATTAAAATTACGTGCGGAGGAAGATAAAGTTTTTCATGGGGCTCAGGATCTATAAAGTGACAGATTACTACTATTGCGACGACTCAACCAATTATATGTTTATGTTGATTTTGAATAGTTTTTACCCAAACGGATTTTATTGAAGCTGGCTGAAAAGCTGAGTGTTTGGCAGTCTGCAGCAGCTTTTGGTGGCCAGAAGCTGCAAAAAGCCGAAACAAACAGGGGCAAAGTCAACTAGACGGTGATGCCGCCAACCAACCCCCTCTGCCCTCATGGCCATTTACACGGTCGCAATAATCTGAGACCTCAGCTCTCAACTATAGCCAACAGGAACGATAGAACAGAGAGTATAACTTCGGTATTTTTGGAGGGGAACATATCAGTTAAAAGTTAAAACTGTAGCCATTGGTGCAATCGTGCAACAAAACACAAACTTCCAAAACAACCCTTCCTGTGAGAAACCCTAACTCAGGATTGGGAGTTATATTAATTAACTCAGGTTGTTGGGCCTTACCCATTACATAGGAGTAAAACTGTTATTACACGGATAACACTTCACCTCTCCCTTCACTAATCAATCTATCATCCATTTTATAGTCTCTAACAAACCAGTATACCAAAGGTCCCTGGCTGAAAATCTGTTAAAGTCTACTTCAACGCTGCCCGCTGGGACTTATGGTATTAGGGCTGGTTTGCAAGCATCCAACACGGTAACAAAGGTTTACTACAGAAAACGGTTGTGTGGGAAGCAGGAAGGTTCTCTAATTTTAGAGCAGTTGCCTACGATGGAGCTTGATGGTGCACCAATGGCTGTTACATCTCCTTGCTTGGTGGATGCTTCTTCCTCCCATGTTCCTTCTTCGGATGTGGTTGAGCTCACTACGACTGTGGTAGACACTCTGGTGACTCCAGTTGCGGTGGCTCCTGCGTCCATATGTGGGGGGACTCTCGCTGTTGAGCAGGAGGTGCTTCATTCACACCAAAGACAAGCCTTCCTTGCGTCCGTTTCCCGGCGGCCTTCCAGAGTTCTGCCTGCTCCTCCCGTACAGCCCTTAAAATCAGGTTACAAGCTGCCCAACAAACCAATTCCAAGACGCAGTCGCAGAGTTGCTGGAGTGGGTGTTGAATTTACCTCTGCTGATCTTGACAGTCGTGCTACTAGGAAAATCATGAGAGCAGTAGGCATAATTACCAATAATAATGGTATGGATCAGAGGGCGCTTGATGAATATGCAAATCTGTTCAAGACACCCTTGTCAAGTTCTCATATAAAGGCTCTGGCAGCGCTGTTTGGCTGGCAGCCTCCTGAAGACATGTAGTTGCTCCCTTTGTCTGCTCTGGTCGCTTCCTGCACCCTTAAGATAAATGGATCCAGAACGTGTTCTTATCTGGAATGTTCGAGGATTAAACTCCTCAGCTAGGCAAGCTTCTGTTCGTTCCTTAGTTGATTCTGCTAGAATAGATATCGTCTGTTTACAAGAAACCAAAATGGATGTTATTAGTCGTGGAACCCTCCTTTCAGCCTTGGGTTCTAATTTTGATCACCATATTGAGCTCCCTGCTGTAGGTTCCAG
This sequence comes from Zea mays, assembly GCF_902167145.1. Taxonomy (NCBI): domain Eukaryota; kingdom Viridiplantae; phylum Streptophyta; class Magnoliopsida; order Poales; family Poaceae; genus Zea; species Zea mays. The sequence goes on from NC_050103.1 coordinate 30,169,118, forward strand.
CGGGGGAATTCTGGTAGCTTGGAAACACTGTGTGGATACCACTGGAGAGTTGTATGTGCGGAATAATAGTGTCTCGGTGCAGTTCTGTAATTGCAATGGGAGAACATGGTGGCTCACTTGCGTGTATGGACCACAGGGAAACAGTGAAAAAGTCCTTTTTTTGCAGGAGCTTAGGGACCTGAGATTGCTGTGTCATGGCCCTTGGATGATTGCTGGTGATTTCAACATGATTTATAAAGCTGAAGATAAGAATAATACTAACATAAACCGAGTTATGATGGGAAGATTTCGTAGCTTCATCAATGATCTTGCTCTAAGTGAGCTTCCTTTAATTGGTCGGAAATTCACTTGGTCTAGTCAGCAGATTCCCCCAACCCTAGTGAAACTTGACAGAGTATTATGCACATTGGACTGGGTGGATTTGTTTCTAAATTCCTTGCTTCAGAGTTCTGCCTCTAATGACTCAGACCACTGCCCCCTCCTTTTGGGCCTGAATGACAATAGTATGGCAGGAAGGCGCAGGTTTCATTTTGAGTCTTTTTGGCCTAAGTTTGAGGGATTTCTGGAGGCTGTTTCGTTGGCTTGGCATTCTGTTCCAGTTGTGCAGTGTCCTTTTGCAACTTTGAACTCTAAACTGAAAGCTACTGCTCGTGGGCTGCAGGCTTGGAGTGCTAAAAAGGTTGGGCATATTTCAGCCTCTTTAGCCCTTGCCCGTGTGCTCCTGCACCAGTTGGAAATTGTTCAAGACAGTCGTGGTCTTTCCCCAGCTGAGCTATGGTTTCTCTTATGTCTTAAGAAACACTCCCTTGCTCTATCTTCACTTCAAAGGACAATTGCCAGGCTCTGTTCCAGAATTGGGTGGCTGCGTGAGGGTGATGCTAATACTAAATTATTCCACATGCATTCAAGATTCCGCAAGAAGAAGAATTTTGTTCCTAAATTGGTCTCTAATGATGCTGTCCTAACCAGCCATGATGCCAAAGCTGATCTGGTCAACGAATTCTATAGCAATCTTTTGGGACAATGCAGCGATAGAGAGCAAACTATCTCTCTGGAAAGTTTGGGAATTCCTTGTCATGATCTGTCAGCCTTAGATGCACCATTCACTGAGAAGGAGGTATGGGACACAATTTTACACCTTCCTTCGGACAAGGCTCCAGGGCCAGATGGGTTCACAGGAAAATTCTATAGAGTCTGCTGGGAGATTATTAAGGCTGATGTTATGGCTGTTTTCTCGACGGTTGGGAGCAGAAGGTTCGCTAATTTTCAGATCCTTAATACTGCTTATATCACCCTTATTCCAAAGTTTGAGGGGGCCGATCAAGTTAAAAATTTCAGACCTATCAGTTTAGTTCATAGTGTTGCAAAATTGCTCACTAAACTTCTCGCTAATCGTTTGGCTGGAAGACTTCATGATATGGTTTCTCCTAACCAAAGTGCTTTTATTAAAGGCCGCTTCATTCAGGATAATTTTATGTTGGTGCAGCAAACCACCCGCTATCTCCATCAACAGAAGCAACCTAGGATGCTTCTAAAGCTTGACATCTCAAAGGCCTTTGATTCAGTCTCATGGCCCTTCCTCCTGGAAGTCTTGCAACATTTGGGATTTGGCCAAGTCTGGAGAGATATTATTAGTGGCTTGCTATGGACTTCCTCATCTCAGGTGTTACTTAATGGGTTACCTGGACAACCTATTCTTCATCGTCGTGGTCTCCGGCAGGGGGATCCTCTGTCTCCTTTTCTGTTCATCTTGGTCATGGATACTCTAGGCTTCTTGATTAATAAGGCCGCACAGGATGGATTGTTGCAGCCCCTTGCTCCTCGGGCATTGCAACACCGGGTTTCTCTCTATGCGGATGATGTGGTGATCTTTCTTCGGCCGGCAGCCATGGATATCAATGTTATTCTAGACTGTCTTCAGCTGTTTGGAGATGCTTCGGGTTTACGTACGAATGTTCAGAAATGCAGCGTGTACCCTATTAGATGTGGAGATCAGGACCTTACTTTGCTGCAGAATATGTTGCCTTGTGAGTTAGCTGAATTCCCTTGCCGCTATCTGGGTTTACCGCTTGCCATTAAAAAGCTTTCAAAAATCCAAGTACAACCCATCATTGATAAGATTGCAAATCAACTCTCTGGATGGAAGGCTGAGTTATTGACTAAAGTTGGTCGTAAGGTGCACGTCTAGCATGTCCTCACAGGGATGGTGATCTACTTGGCCATGGCTGTTGACCTTCCAGCTTGGGCCCTTAAAGCCATTGATAAGATTCGTCGAGGTTTTCTGTAGCGTGGTCGAAGAGATGTAAAAGGTGGCCACTGTCACGTGGCTTGGGGAATTGTTTGTAGGCCTCGCGAATTGGGTGGTCTAGGCATTTCCAGCATGAAAGAACTTGCTTGGTCTCTTAGAATGAGATGGCTTTGGCTGGCTAAAACTGAGCCATCTCGCCCGTGGGCCTCTCTTGCTATCCAGGTTCCAAAAAAGGTAAAAGATTTCTTCTCCATGGCTATGCAAACTGAGCTTGGTAATGGGGCTACAACATATTTCTGGACTGATAGGTGGTTATCGGGTCACAGAATTGCGGAGTTAGTCCCTCGATTATTTGGGATCATCCCTAAGAGACGGGTTAGCAAGAGAACAGTGGTGGATGCTATCTCTAATCAGAGCTGGATTTCTGACATTCAAGGAGCTCTTTCGGTTGGAATTATCAATGAATTTCTCATTTTGTGGGATTTAATTGACTCAATTGTTTTAAGACCTCAAGTTGAAGACAAACATTTCTTCCGTCTAGCTACAAACGGAAAGTTCTCCTCTAAGGAAGCATATAAGGGTTTCTTTTTGGGATCTTCTGAGTTTGAGCCTTTTCATAGAATATGGAAATCTTGGGCTCCTCCAAAAACCAAGTTTTTTATGTGGTTGGTCGCTCACAGGAAGGTTTGGACAGCAGACAGGCTGCAGAAAAGAGGTATGGACCATCCAGAGAGATGTCCACTATGTGACCAGGATCAAGAAACCTTGGACCATATGTTGATCAGATATGTCTTTGCTCGAGAATTCTGGTTTAAATTGCTTCTTCAAGTGAACCTGCAGTTTCTTGCCCCCCAATCTGAGGATAGTGCTTTTCTTGAATGGTGGAGAATGTTATGCACCAAAGTCTCTGGAATTGCAAGGGACGGCCTCAATTCTCTAGTCATTCTGGGAGTTTGGACCTTATGGAAGCAACGCAACGGCTGTGTTTTTGACAATAAGAACCCCAGTATTGCTGATGCTATTAGAAGAGTTGAGTTGGAGGTTCACCTATGGGAGATGGCTGGTGCAAAAAAGTTGTCTTTGCTCATCGCCCCCATTCCGGGCATCCCTGCTAGTTAGCTAGCATTGTGGTTATTTTTGTTAGTTTCTTCTTTAGACATGGATGGGTTTTTGTATGCCTGTTACTGGCCGCCATAGGCGCCTCTTTTGTTTTTTCTTCTGTAATTGTCCTTCTTCTTTAATATAATATCGCGCAGTTCTCCTGCGCTTTCGAGAAAAAAAAAGTATACCAAAGATGGAAACAGCCTTAGCAATGGTATACCACCTGCTTCGGCTAATAGCATCTGAACTGAACTGTGCCTTCTTGGGGGGGGAATGGAGACATCCCTCCCTCTCGAAGTCAGAAGCACCTTTCAGTAAGTATTTAATTTGAGCAAGCACATTATAGATGGAGATGAACAGTCTCTCAAAGATCAAACGGCTTCACATGATTCAGTTTGCATTCACTTGGACAATCACATCCGACAGGGGCAATCTGTGTAACTGACTAACTGTAACCTGTTGCTATGCACACTACGGTCACATTAATATTTACCAAAGCCATTTCAGTAATGACTTGTCCTCTCTAATGGGAGTGTAATAATATACAAGATAGGTAATGTAATGTCATGCCAAGAGAGGGGCAAAACTAGTACTGATAGGTGTGATCACTATACATGTGTGCTGTCATGTTGAGGGCTTGAAGCATAGCTTCTCCTTGCTTGTTCACCGTGAAGACTGAAGACACACATGCCACCGTTGTTTACATCAATGGCACGAAACCTGCATATTATTCACTAGCTGGAGTATTTGAGGAAAGGAAAAAAAAACAAGTTTTTTGTATAAATCTTGGTGACATAACACTGACAAACAATTTCATTAAAAATTTCCAGACGTTGAACGTGGGACAAATAAAGTTAGCCAGAATTGGAGCCACAGAAAAGTTCAGACGACTTGCCTCTCAGGAGGTATACCCAGCGCTGTGCAGATGAGCGCGCGCAAAATGGATTTGTGTGTAACCACCAAGAAGTTCTCTCCCTGTCGTCCCACAAAAAAGAGAAAAAAAGGGTCAAAACCGGAGTTCAGTCAAGGACAATGGCACACCCTGAACCTGGAGACAATAAGTAGGAAAGGTTGATGTATTATCCCGGAGTGAGCAAGATTTGCTCGCAGGTTTGTCTCGCTATCATCCCCCACAACTTCCTAATCGGGTATATGCCATTGACATGAAAATTTGCAGGGTCCTCCCTCCATTTGGTGTACAGCTCCGGATATTGCTTCTTAGCATCCGCTGTCCCCAAGCATGTAACATGGTCAATTTTCCTAAAACCGAAATGAACGAGCTACTCCTAGAAGATTTACTTCATTACCATTGGTCATGCCCTCTAAGAAGAAGAGATGTGCCTCTTTCAATGAATCGAGAAAAACAAGGGCTTCATCCTTATTTTTCCATATAATTTCAGCGGTTGCCTGCACATATACAAGTGTCACTTCCTTATAAGCTCAGCATTTAGATATACAGTAGGCTTGGAGTTAAGTCTCTGCCTGCTTGGCGCCGGTTTCCGTTAACAGACAGATTTGAACTTCCCTAGACAAAAGCAACGATTTCAGCAATAAACTTCAGAAGGCACATGTTTTTAACTAGTTTTACTCGGTAGCTAATAGAATTCATAAAAAGGGGGTATCGTGACCGAATGAATTGGTAAAATGATTGGTCGAACATACTTTCCAGCGTGTAGCTAACTACATGCAAATTGCATTTCACAGTCCACATTCATGTCCAATGTAAATGAAAATTGTTGGGTAATTAACGGTACACCACCAACAAACCTGGACATTGCTTTCTGCATTCCATGAGCTTAGGCCATGCCTGACAAGAGTAATCTTCTTGGAAGATGTTAGGATCCTATTGGTGAGTGATGCCGTTGCTCCTGTGAAGCTGTAAGCAGCACCGGTGACTGGGGCTTCATTATCAGGAAGGGGAAGAAGACTCTACAGATGCATCGCTCAGGCCACTGTGAGCTGCTCTGATGGAGAAGACCCTCAGTTTGCCTGCTGCAGCAGAGGCAAGAACAACAAGTAATCAGCGTCGACAGCACAAGAACCTGTTCTGTTCTAAACATGCTGAAGCGATAACACTCCACTCTCCTTTGGAGCGGTATGAGAAGGTACTCCTGAATCCTGACTAAGCATAATATATGGTCGTCAGAGCAGTAATTCCATGGAGAGAAAACAATGGCGCATCATCAGTATTCAGCCAGTAAGATTATAAAGTTTATAAGAGCATCCCAAAAGGGCTGTGAATAGATCAATTCAGCACACAGGTCCTGAAAGGCAAAGATGTGTCTCTTTTACTAATAATATGATTGCTCAGGATATTTCACCATATTCCAGTGAGTAATTGCATGGTGATTGGAATATATGGAGCAGGAAGCAATACATGTGTGCAGCGCAATCATGTTGTTGGCTTGACTTAGTCGACGACATAATAAAAAAACTGAGGCCTTGTTCGGTTATTCCAATTCCATGTGGATTGAAGTGTATTGGAATGAATTGAGATGTATTTTGACTTGCTATGGATTTAAACCGACTCAATACCGCCCAATCCACATGGATTAACGGTGAAATGAACAAGCCCTGAAGAGGTTCCACAACTGATTCCAAGAGTCTCATAGATGCCAAAACAAAAAATGAAAAATATGAACGTAGAACACCATTTTACAGTTAGCTAGGTGGTGGACTAATGGTTGATAAGCTAAGAACTGGTGACACAAGTTTCAAACCCAACTGTGACACCAGGTGCATAAATCAAATGGTTGTCCCGTCAGTATATTTTCGGAAAACATTCCGGATATATCACAAGTAGAGAAGAATTGCATGATTTCGGGAAACCTGGATCTGCAGCTAGCTTATCAGTCACTACGCAAAAAATGAAAAATATGAACGTAGAACACCATTTTACAAGTTAGCTAGGTGGTGGACTAATGGTTGATAAGCTAAGAACTGGTGACACAAGTTTCAAACCCAACTGTGACACCTGGTGCATAAATCGAATGGTTGTCCCGTCAGTATATTTTCGGAAAACATTCCGGATATATCACAAGTAGAGAAGAATTGCATGATTTCGGGAAACCTGGATCTGCAGCTAGCTTATCAGTCACTACGGAAAACACTTCGACAAAATTTTATCTTATTTTGCATAAAGCGAGAGGGGAAAGGGAACCACGACTGTGGAACCATGGAAACTGGTGCTTTATACAGTAGAGATTTGAGCATAAAGGTGTTAACTGCTACCAATAGTCCTTGCAAGAACAGGTGCCTTCTTTGAACAAATGGAAGCGTGTTCTATCTCTAACAACAATTTCTCTCCCATATACTTTGGATATTAGTTTGGTAACATGATGGCAATCATGGCAAACTCTAAGGTTCTTGAATATCCGAATAGGCATATTGTCACTTATACTAATCAAAGCAAATGCAATTGCCAGCTTCTCACTATGCCGACTAAGAGCACCCTCCTTCTCTTCTTCTTCGATGTCAAGCAAAACTTCCTTCATGTCTGGGATGTAACCCTCCTCCAATCTAATTCTAGTATCAATCTCATACCATTTTGACAAAATATCTTTTATGCGAGGATGAGAGAGATCTCCAACAATGAATTGATGAATAACTCCATTAACCTCCACAGTGCTACAACCAGGTGTCTTGTCAACTCCCTTTTCACGCATTAGGTGCCTGATTTCCCTAGCAGAAGCATGCCTACCTGATGCAGCATAAATGTTAGATAGAAGTACATAAGCGCCACTTTTGTCAGGTTCCAACAAGATCCAATGCTTGGCAACATACTCGGCGAATTCCACATTCTTGTGAAATCTACAACCAGCCATCAGAGCTCCCCAGATCAAGGCATCGGGTTCCATGGGCATTTTCTGAATCATCTCTTTGGCCTCATAAAGAAAGCCATTTCGTGCCAGGAGGTCTACCATGCATCCGTAGTGCTCAATCTTTGGTTTAATGCCATACTTTCTCACCATCGAATCGAAAAGCTCTCGGCCCTTGTCAACCAACCCTGCATGTGTGCACGCACACAACACACCAATGAAGGCAATGTCATCCGGTCTGATACCTGAGCTCTCCATCTGAGCGAAGAGCATTACAGCCTCCGAACCTCGTCCGTGCATTGCCAGTCCTTTTATCATAGTAGTCCAAGCCAGCACATTCTTGTACTGCATTCTTTCAAAAACGTCCATTGCGAGCTGCACCTCACCACACTTGGAATACATATCAACCAAAGCAGTGCCAAAAAACAGGTTGATCTTAATGCCATGAGCCTTGAGGTAACCATGCACCCACTTCCCCTGCTCCAGTGCCCCGTGCTGTGCACAAGCTGCGAGCACCCCCACGAGCACTGTGTCATCCGGGCGGACATCCTCAGCCTGCATCCGCGCGAATATCCTCAGTGCTTCCCTCCCATCACCGGCCTGAACATACCCATTCACCATGGCGCTCCAAGACACAGCATTCCTCGCAGGCATTTCGTCAAACAGTGCCCGGGCGTCAGCGAGCCGGCCCGCCCTCGCGTAGGCGGTGATGAGGGTGTTGAACGTCGAGGCATCCACTGCAGCGGCCGTCCGCAGGAGGAGAAGCCCGTCGGCGAGGCTGCCGAGGAAGCCCGCGTGCACGCGGATAAGCGCGTTGCTGACGAGGACGAACCGGTCCAGACCGAGCTTGACGGCGTGGGTGTGCACGGTAAGTGCCAGCACCGCGGCGCCCGGTACTGCCGGGGACAGCGCCATGGACTTGAGGAGGGAAGGAAGGGTGTGCGGGGTGGGAAGGAGGCCGGCGCGGAGGAGGTGGGCGTAGAGCGGAAGCGCGAGGTGCGGGCGCGCGGAGCGGGAGAGGGCCCGGATGAGCGCGTCGTGGAGCTCCACACTCCGCGGGAGCTGCCCGGACGTAAGCAGCGCCGCCTGGATCCGCACAATCGCCCGCGCTTCGCCGCATCGCGACAGCAGGTCCACGTAGCCCGCGACACCAAACATCTAATGACGTGTGTCCGCGGAGTCGAGGAGGGCGAGGGAGGGGAAGTTAAAAGAGATGGAGATGGGCAGGCACCTGTGGGCTGTGGCTGTGGTGCAGCAGCCGCGGAGGCGACGAGACGTCGAGACGGGTGCGCGCGGCCGGCCACAGCGGCGTGGCCAGGGTGTATTAGGCCAAACACCGGCACGGCATAGCACTATTAGAGCAACTCCAGTAGTTCTCTAAAAGACTTCCTAAATCAATAATTTAGGTAATTAACATAAAATCTATTCTCCAACTGTTCTCTAAACGAACTTTCTAAATTTAACAACTTGTCATCTAACCTTATTTTCTCTCTACATTTGGCAATCATTTATCAACTCCCTAAATAAAAATGTTAGACTGCATTATATAGTTTTTGTAACTTATTTTTTATGTGGATAGATACAAAACAAAATTACAACCTATATTTAGAGAACTATTGGAGAACTCACATTTTTTTACTCCAAAAACCATTTAGCAACTTATTAAATCTGTGATTTAGAGAGCTAAAATTTACACAACTATTGAAGTTGCTCTTAGCCACCACGGCACCACACTACTACAAACTACTACTAACCGTGTCTTGCCGTGCGCCCGTGCGGCACTAGCGGCCTAGTTACTACACCTATAATGTATAATCATGTCGTACTGGTACGACACTAACATATAATAGTGTCTGTATCAGTTCAAACACTATTTTATTTTAAAAGCTCAAAAAATATAAATTATATATAATTTTAAAACTTGAATATTTATTCCTGAACTCATTATATTTAAAACATCACAAAGAATAATTTACAATAACAAGCACATGTCACAATTATATTTATATATCATTGGTTGGTCTAAGTAATGTCTAACTGTGTCGGTCACTTAATCGTGTCGTGTCGTGCTCGTGCCAGTCTATCGTGTCGGAGTGGCGGTTCAAGCACGGTACTAGACCTGTGTCGCGTCAGCACTAGCACTATATGAATCGTGCTCGTGCCCGTGTCGTGCCGAAACACTACGATCGTGACGTGCTTAGTGTCAGCCCATTTTGGCACGCACATTTGGCCATCTATAGGGCAGGGAAGCGCAGCTCATTCTATACTACTCTATTAAGAACCTAATGTAGTTATCTGGTGCTACTACGACTTCACCCTCCGCGCTGACACACTGGATCCGCTCCACGTGTCCCGACTGGCTCTCCGACCCCACGCGCCCCGCCTCGATGTCGTGTCCTATGGGCCCCACGCCGAACATCCGCGCAACACTCTCTCAGCTACTACCCTGTGGACCCTAGTGCTCGCGCAGTCGGTTACTGTGTTTGCTCAGCACCCGATCCCGCCCACGCAGCTACCACACTGTAAAAAAAAGTATAGAGAGAGCACTCGAACCTACGCCCACAGCTCCATAAATTTGGAGCTAACTAACAGACCTATTTATATAATATATAACAACCGTATTAAAATATGAGCAATTGGCTAGTTGTTGTTTATGTCTTGTGTGAAGGATCGGATCAGACTCAGACGCATGCCAGCGGTGGCCACACGTGCCGCATGCCTCGTGCATATAATTTATGTGGTACCATTTTCCACTCAGACGCATAGGATAGGGATGTAACGACTATATATCTGTCGGATAGTACCATTTCATACTCATATCCATTAATAAAATTATATTTGTTGGGTTACCCAAATACGCTCGTAGATATTAAATCTTACCCATATTTGTACTTGTGCGGATAATTTTACCCGTCGAGTAACCCGTACTCACTAGAAAGGTCTTAAATTCTAATATTTCTATCACTTAAAATGTCAAATAAACACACAAATATAAGTTCACCTTAAAATATAGAAATCATGTGATTACATAACTTAGTAGTTAAAAAATAATATTCAGAGAAGGATTTTCTTTAGCTAAGATATGCTCATTATTGATAATAATATTATGATGGATGTATAATTTACTCATGGGTATATGGATATGGTAGTACCCATTCATATCTATATTCGTCTACCCGACGGATAGAGATTTTGGTCCACTATTATACCCGCGGATAGAGAAAACATTTCAACCTACCTATATATTGAATAAAACCTGTCGAATTTTCGGGTTTCAGGTATCTATTATTATCTCTAGAGGTGAAGATATTTCTACGGACCACCGGCCCAACCCATTAAGACTCAACACAGACATAGGTAGGCCCAGAGTTGCATTGCCTGCCGCGGTGCCGCCGCCACACTTCCGCCACCAACAGGCTCCAATTTTTCAGCACTGAAACACATTCTCCAATTTTTCATCTTATTACTGATACTGGCCTTTTGCAAGATTATGCATGTGATCTTTGTACTTTAATCTAGAAATTGCACAATGTCATCTGCTACCTACCGCATGTAAAATGAATATTCAGGCGAGGATCCTTTGATCCTCCTCGATGTTGACCCTTTTAAAAAAAATCCTTCAATAAACAAACATATATTAGCGAAGAGAAAAGTACCGCATGCAAGAAAAAACACAAAGTGACGACAGTTCTTGGCTTTTGGTTGAACCGAATTTTTGTATTTTAGTCTTTTTTCGGAAAAAAGCATGTTTGGATCCTAGAAAAATTTAATGGCGCTGAGGTAACACAGCTCAGCGCCATAGTCTATGGTGCCGAGATACCTGCTGCGTTGGCACAACTTGGACGCCGTGGCACCGAGCTCGACGCCGCCGAGCTCGGTTGTATAAAAAATTCGGCCGTCCTCCCCTGCATGCATGTCTGCTGCTTGCTACCGGTGTGCGTTCCGCTGCTCTGCTTCCATTCCATGACAGCGTGAGGTGAGGTCAGGGCCGGCCCTGAGGGGGTGCCGAGGGTGCGGCCGCACCGGGCCCCAAAAAACAAAGGGCCTCTAGCCACTTGACGCTAGCATTTTTTTATTAAACCTATCTATTCTAGACACGAATACGCAAAAAGCGATGCGCTATCGAGTTATCGACTAATCTCGTTTATATTGTTAAACTAATGTCTCAATTACTTATCGAATACTCCATCCGTTTCAAAATAGTATTTGGTTTAGCTCTTAATTTTTATGTTTATATTGATGATGATAAATCCACTAAAGAAGCAAAACAAACTTTATTTTGATATAGAGAGAGTATTATAAACTATACATATGATGGTTGCTTCGGTAGAGAGAAACTTTTTAAAATTAAATTTTTTTATGAACTATTTATGATCAACTATAACTCAAGAGAGGTTAAATGGTTTTAGGATTCTGTATATCGAAAAAAAAGTTGTTGGATGAGATTGATCTCGATGATATAAGCGATGACTTTGTATCACAAAATGTTAGAAGATATTTTTAATAATATCATATAACAAGTAAGTGTTTTTTGCTATATTTTATATTTGTTATCTTATAAATTTTAAAACAGTACATAATAATTTTTATACGTTAAATATTCAATAATATACGTATAATTATATATATTTGTGTGTGGATGATGCATCTATATTAAATTTTGCACTGAGCCACTGAAAAACCACGAACGGCGGCCATGGGTGAGGTGTCAGTGGTGGAGTGGAGAGGTGGAGCAGACAGAAGCACAGAGCGCTCGGGAGGTGTCGGGGTCGTCCTTTCCTTGCTTCAGGAATGGAAGTCCCGTCCTCGCCTGGCCTGGCCTTTTGCTCGCTGCTCGGCCACCCACCGCCCAGCGGAGAGAGTGGTGGATCGGAGACGAGACGGCCTGTGGGCTGGCTGGCTGTCACGCAGCTGATGATAGGAGGGGACGAGTAGGGCAGTGTTACAGCGAAGAAAAAGGGCGCCACGCCAGTACTGGCAGTACATACTATGATTTGAGGTCTCAGAGGCTCCTTTGCCGGTTGCTTTTCATTTCGCCACCAAAAGATCTACTCCTGGCTCAGGCGAGCCTTCGCATCAACATTTCTTTCTTTTTTCTATTTTTCATCATGCCACATTGGATTTGTTTAGGTGTGAGATGTGAGAAAGAGCAACCGTACGTTTTTTTTCCCACGGAACAATAGACACGGCACATGCATACAGGGGAGGACGACCGAATTTTTTATACAACCGGCGCCGAGCTCGGTGCCACGTCGGCACCACGACATTCAGGTTGTGCCAGCACAGTAGGTATCTCGGCGTTATAGACTATAACGTCGAACTGTGTTACCTCAGCGCCATAGGCTATGACGCCGAGCAAAGAATATAAAAATGACATTAAATTTTTCTAGAATCTAAACGTGATTTTTTTCGAAAAAAGTCCAAAATACAAAAAATTCAGTTTGGTTGTACGTAGTGTTGTCCAGGCCTAGTTTAAGTATAAATTACTTCGCTGAATATTTTTAGGATGATTATTGGATAATTAAAATAAAATGGTTTGTGTCAGGTATAAAAACCTTTTTTTATTACGTATATGATGTAATGAAAGAGGAAAACAACATAACATATATAGAAAAGTTTTATATATAATCAATCAAATAATCTTATTATAGATCGTTGGCCATTGAACTTCTTTTATCTAACCACATATGCTTGCAACATGTTCATGTTATGATATGTATGATTGTTTTGACCGACGTATATATTGTAAACATGCAAAAGAAATGGTAAATATTGCAAACTTTTATTTGAATAAAACATGATACGTTATTTCCGTTTATATTTGGGTGTGGATTGGAATGAAGAGGGACGATATCCTTTTCGTAGAAGGCATCATGTGGGGCTCTTTTTGGTCTTTGTAGAATTGTAGAGACTTCCACCATACACCGAATGGATACTCCTATCCAAAACGTCTTGATCGTACGTTAAAAAAAACGTCTTGATCTATAGAAATCATTTATCTAAAGAAGGAAGCTAGTCGAATAATTTGGATTCAAGCCTATAACTGCTGTCGACAGCGGAGCAAGATTATATTCTGTGGCAAATCACAAAACCAGCTAAGCATAAGTGAATAGCGATTAACAACATACGTTAATTAGTAGCACGAGCTAGCTAGTGGAGATAGTGGCTATAGAGTCCCGGTTAGGAAACTAACATTGTTTCTAAATCGGGAGTAGGTATATATTAGGGGGTGTTTAGGACTACCCTATGTTTCAACTCTAGCATAGAGCTGTAGTTTATAATATAAATTTAAATAATTTAAAAATTTATCTAAATAATAAATAAAAAACTTATTTAAGTGTTTTCTAAAATTTTGTAATTAATTCAGCTCCACGATGTTCTAGAGCACCTAATGACATGTTCTACTAACTTTAACTTTCTAAAGTGTTTTCTAAAGTATTATAAATAATGATGATGTGTCGTGCCACGGGGTTAGTAACTCTAGCCATGTAGATAAGATGTTGGAAGATAAAGATGTACATTTGTAACATTATAAACTGGATATTGATGTATCTTGCCACATTAGAGCAAATAATGAAAGTTCGGGGAATCAAGTGACTTAACATTCAAGTTCGGGGACCTAAGTGACACAATATGTCAAGTTGGGAACCCTAAATGATTCAGACATGACATGTCACGTCGTCATCTGGTTTTGCAAACCCGGCTTTGTGTTGATTTACATGGCCGAACAAAGTTCAAGGACCCGCTTGCCAGGTTTTCTGAGTTCAAGGACTAAGTGACATAACGTACCAAGTTCGGAAACCGCTAGTAATGTACTTTGCTCTAGAAAAAAGTAGATCATCGTAGGTGGACGTACATATGTCACGAATCGAAAAGAAGCTGCGCAGCTATAGCCGGCTGTAGCCGTAGGGAATTTTATTCACGCACGTATAGCAACGTAAGACGACACAAATAGATAATACAGTAGTACGTATATATAATCGTTCGAGCTGCGGTCATGAATTGACGTTGCGCGTGAGGCTCTCCTTGAGACCGTCAAGGTAGTCGTGGACGGTGACGTAGTTGACGTCCGGGTAGAGCTCCGTGGCCTCGACGCCGCCGGCCTCGGCGTCGACGGTCTGGTCGCAGACGCCGGCGACGACGGTGGCGTGCACCATGGCCAGCTGGAAGTTGAGCGGCAGCGGCGAGTCCCTGATCCTGTTGACGAGCTCCTCGTCGGGCATGTAGTACTTGTCCAGCGCCCTCCCCGTCTTGTCCTCCCAGAGGCGCACCAGGTGGGCGAGCGAGCAGGTGTTGGCCGGCGGCCGCAGGTAGAGGGTCTTGTCGAGCGCCCGCGGGTCGTCCACGGCCCTCACCGTGACCGCGGCCATGTCCGCCTCGTGCACGAAGATGGCGCGCGTGGCGTCGTCCCCGAAGACGGTGGCCCTGGTGGCCGGAAGCCCGTCGGCGTGGGGGTCACCGAGGCGCGGCAGCACGAAGCCGTGCGCCCAGTAACTGCAGACGAAGGTGTGCGGGATCCCGGCGGCTCTGATGGCCTGGCGGACCCGGACCTTGGCCAGCACGATGCTCCGCGCCGGCTCCAGCACCGCCGCTGATCGCGCGGCCTGCTCCACGTCGCACCCGTACTCGGACGGCACGAACCGCTTGACGCTGCCGCCTGCTTCCTTGATGGCTGCCACAATCCTGAGCTGGCCGTCTTCTAGGTCATGCGGTCCGTGGTGGCCGACGGCGGAGATGACCACGTCAACCTGGTGGAACGCCGCCACCAAGCTCTCGTGGTCGTAGATGTCACCCTGCATGTGCATGATTAATTAGGGCTGCATGCTCTACCTCTGCTGGTGTTCATAGTGTACGTACTCCAATAACGGTTGCTCCGCTGGCCTTGATGGTCTCGAGAAGCTCTAGCTTGCTGCTGCTGGCTGGGCGGACGAGCACGGCCGTGGGGTGGCCGGCGGCGAGGCTGGCCTTGACGAGGTGCTGCCCCATCATCCCCGTACCACCAATGACCAGTATCCTGCTGCTGTTATTACCCAAGGACGACGAGAACGACGACTCCATGTTGTCTATTTGTGAACGAAGAGATTTTATCAGGAATAAACTGCATCCATCCATGGGGATGCATGGTGGATCTCTTTATACACGCGCGTGTATTCTTATATTATCTTCACTTTCTAATCTAAACTCATCATTGTCAACAGCGTAACTAGCCCGCCTGCCCTCTGACATTTGACGATACACATTATTAATTATACTATTCAGTCACAGCTTAATTTGAACTAGCTAGTACTCTATTTTTTTTATCGAACTTTCGAGAAGAAATAGAAAACTCCTCTCTCGTAGAGAAACATGCACATGCGCAGCTTGATTTCGTCGAGAGAGATGCAATCAACAAGAAGAGAATTATAAAATATAGATAGGAATTATAATTTTAATCAATTAGACGACTTAGGTATATTTTTTGTTTACAGTACGGAATTAATTAACTCGCACATGCATTACGAATACGAACGGCAATAGTGTCTTGTGTTAGTTTCACAGTTTGTGTGTGTACACTAATCCAGTATATTATAACTTTAGCTGCGGTCGTAAGACTATCTGCAAGTTTACCAAATTTACCTAAAAACATTGTTTTGCTCTGTTCTATAACGTAGGTTATATTGTTTATTTGTAAGGGAAGTTTGAATATAGATATATGAATGAGTAAACTGTTAAAGATAGTTTAAGTGGAAAAACGTATGCATGGTATCATTTGAATACACACGTATATGTATGTATGTATGACCAGCAGAAACGCACGAAAACTACTGTGCAACACGAAGAAGAAAACAGGAGCGAGCTGAGGACGACAGCAAAGACAAATGCACGCGACTGCATGCATACATGCGAGAAAGAACACGCCTGCTGGCATATGCACATAAGGAAAATCATGATTTTACTGGCTTTTTAAATAGCCTATCAAAATCGATTAATCTTAACGGTCAAGATTTAGTGACGACAATAACATAATTACTCCCTCCGTTCATGACATCGTTGACTTTTTTTATTTTTTTGAATACTTGTCTTATTCAAAAATAATAATAAGTTATCATTTATTTTTTTGTGATTTATTTTATTGTTTAAAATAGTTTGTGATTGATTTTTAAAATTTTATATTTTTGAAAAAATATTTTGAATAAGACGAGTGATCAAAGTTTTCCAAAAAATCAACGGTGTCATATATTTGTGAACGGAGGTAATACCCCTCCTTTTATAAATATATGAAACAGTTGATTTTTTTTAAAAAACTTTGATCACTCACCTTATTCAATAAAATAATAAGTTATCATTTACATTTTTGTGATTTGTTTTATTATTTAATATAGTTTGTGCTTGACTTAAAATTTTACATTTTTAAATAAATATTTTAAATGAAGACAAGTGGTTAAAGTTTTTTAAAAAATTAACAGTGTTATATATTTGTGAACAGAGGTGGTATATTTATCGGGTCACCAACAAACACTAGCTACTAGTCTACTAGTAATTTCTGTGTGTGCTCATCCCTTTCATGCCAAGCAACTTGCGCGCGTCATTTATCCTGAAGTCCTTCGTGAGTGCATACGGCCTGTGCTCACACATTTCTTGCCACTTGCCGGCCGGTCGTCGATCGGCTGCTGTGCGGCGCCGCCACTCCATTAATAGTCGTGACATTTTTTTTGTCTTTTATAACACCAATTTGTCGAAACATAATATTTATATCCACTCACCTACTGCGAATGTGAATTTCTACATCGGCTAAAAAACCCAAAGAAAAATTGATATGTAGTGAATGCATGCAAGCCAATCAATAAATCTGTGTTGCTGCGAATAGTAACGGTTACATCAGATGGAGATTGTATACAAGACGATGACATTCTCTCTCTCTCTCTCTCTCTCTCTCTCTCTCTCTCTCTCTCTCTCTCTCTCTCTCTATATATATATATATATATATATATATATATATATATATATATATATATAATGATAATATGGTCCCTTGTGTTTGTCAAGATATGAATGTGACCAGACATATATATATCGATCCCCCTCAACTCAGCATTGTACCACGACGACACGACGTCCCATAGCGTTTGTTTGTCATTATAAGCCATTTCAGCGACATATATGTGTATCGTTAATTTGTGTTGTTGCTAATAGTGGCAGTTACGTCGGATATGGATAGAGATACATGCAGCACAACACTACAGACGGGACGACACAGACTCATAGACGACGCTACGACACAGACTCATAGACGACACTGTTGGGCACTAAAATGGATGACCGGAGGGTCCATGCTCGTGGTGTGGATGGTACGTGTCCACAGGATCAATTAGTGTTTCGAGTTTCTTGTGTGATTTGTTAGCTATAATCGCAGATTTAGGTCGGGATATGGATTGAAACGGATCCGGACCTTGTTGAATAATTAGAAAATTTCCAGATTAAATTCCGAATATAAATCATGACCAAATCAGAAGAACTGAAGTAAAAAGTTAAATCAGATGATGTGTACTGATCAGACATACTGATAGATGGCGCGGACCGGAATCAGCAGGGTCGACGACGTCGAAGCAGCGGGGTTGATGATCAGCGGGGTCGACGATGTTAGAAGATCACGAACAGTCACGTGAGGACGTTTCCCAAAAACCTTATTCGCCCTTTCCCGGTGCAGGATCTCGAAGGCGAAGGGTTCCGAAGACCTGCTCTCCCGATCATAGATGCACGTCAGCGGTCGGGATGAAGAGAACTGAAGGCGGCGCAGTTGTGAACAGAGGCGAAAGCGAAAACTGGGATAATTTGGATGCTGGCTATCAGGCGCCTTTTATAGGACCGAGTCCGCGAACAGATAACTATCTGTGATCCGATCTGCACACGAAAATCTCGTGTTCAGTTTAGATTTTATAGCGATCGGTTAGGATTTTAAACTTAACAGCCAAGCAACCAAAAAATAAAACGGCAAAAGAAAGCCGCACCCCCGCAAGGCGAGGGGCCGGATTTTGACGGACCATTCACGCGCATGTGGCTCTCCACACTCTCTCCTCTCATCCATGACTTGGTGAGTGAGTGTGGCCTCCATATTTAAACTAGTTCCACTCCACTTGGACTAGCAATATGACACTATTGGTTCCACCATTCCTTAGCCATACACATATATGGGCTTTTGAGATTTTCCTAGAATTTAATTGAATTTCTCAATTGGGCATAGCTCATAAATCCTAACAATCTCCCACCAGATCTCAAATGCCCATTTGCAGTTTTGCCACTGTTCACTACTGTTTAATATACTAGTGTTTCAGTAGAGACTGTTAAGTTGAACTTCCGCCTAGAACTCCAAGTTACACCAACCCACAACTTGGACAATGGACTATGCCTTGAATTGCAAGTTTTGTGTGAATGGGTTTCACTTAAAGCCATGACCAGTACTTGGCTACTAGTAGTCTCCTTCTCGGGTGGAGCATATACGTCGTACTCTAAGGTCTCTTCACGAGTTTACTAAAGATCACCCAGATCTCATAGACTGCAACGTTAGACAGTCTAACTCATATAGGTGTGTTCTTTCAAGAATGTTCTGCAGGACAACATCTTTGCTAATACAAGCCAACAAAACACATTATGGCACAAAGCCAACCTGCCTTACAACATTTGAGAGTATTGCATCTTTACTTAGAGAGGGTCAAAGGTTACTCTCCTCAGTTCACCAATGGCTTTGTCGGTATCCTGGAAATGGGGTACCCGTTACTACAGTATGAAGGCGCTGTGTCCATGCAGCTATCCTTAGTCACGTGGCGAACAACACATGACCCCACCACGTGGACGGCTCCAGGGTCTCCACATAGCCAAGAAGGACAATATACTCCAAGATGGCGACAGTGGGTCTGAACCCCCACGGGAAAGTGCCGGACCCCTGGACGCACAGCCTAGGCCTCCGGGCGAAGTTCAAGACCTCCACAAGTACAAACCAGACCCCTAGGACGGGTCTCGGACCCTTCAGGAGGGGTCCGGGCTACTCACAGTGGGGTCCCGGGATCCTAAGGCAAAGAATGCCCAGGCCTTAATCAAGGCCGGGCGGGGGTCCAGTTCTGACACGTGTCCGGACCATACCGCGGGCGCTCCCACTCCCCGCTCAAGCGGAGACCCGATGCTGCCACCTGGACTGTCGCTCGTGACGTAAGCCAGCGGGCGGAGCCTGACGTAAGGCCTCTAGGCCACGCTGCCTCTACATTTATTGCGGAGAGGACGCGCCGCCTGACAGGCGATGTGCCCCCTCAGCATTTAATGTGTCCTGTCCACTCCACTGGCAGGCGACGTCCATGCCATCCTGCAGGCGGCGTGCCTGTCCAGTCCATTGACAAACAGTACGCCCATGCTGCGAGGTGGACTGTGTCCATCATCACATATACGTTGCCAGGGGAGCTTCCCCCCGCACGCCAATGGTACACAGATCACGGATGTCAAGGCGCAAGAAGATTGCTCCAGCAACGAACATTAGTTGCTCCAAGTATTACATCCGTAATGTTCCTAGGCCCACATGTCGGGGCTTAGTACCTTTGTACGTGCCCCCCTTAGGGTTGATTTGGTGACCCGGGATCCCGGGAGGATCGGGGGGATTGAGGGGGAAATTAGTTCATTTCCCTCTCAATCCCCTCCAATCCTCCCGGGATCCCCTTGTCACCAAATCAATCCTTAGCTATAAAGGGGAGGTGTGGGGGACAGATATCCCCCGGGTCCACTGGAAGGCCAAAAGACCTCGCGAAAGGCCTTGGGCCCAATAGTTCGCAAGGTCATTCCTTCGTGGGCCTGGGGAGGGATGTCTGGTGAAGTGGATTGACACAAGATTGGATCAACGCAAGCCCAGACGGCCCAATGAATTGTAGCAGCAACCACATCAATGATCCGACCTTCCCGTATAGAGTCCTCATACATTGGAACTGAACGAAGATAGGTCGGTGGAATTATAGGAAGATAGGCTCAGTCGGTTCACTATTACTTAAGCTCACGTTGTTATCATATCCGCATGTAACGCCCCACGGTCGAATATATAAGGCCTAGGGGGCATCCCCTCAAAAGCATATCTCACTACTTAGCCATCCACTCAGTTCTCTAACATCCTCGATACTAGAGAACCTCCTTGTAACCCACCACACAAAGTATTCACGCCAGGACATAGGGTATTACGCATCTCAAAGCGGCACGAACCTGTACAAAATTGTCCACTGTCTCTCGTGCATCTAGCGCGAACCATCGAGCTACAGTCAGTAACACCGTCCTACTCCAAAAAGCACCTCGAGGGGCAACCCTGGGTGCGCGGTCGGACCCAAAACACCGACAGCTGGCGCGCCAGGTAGGGGGTGTGTCACTGATCCAAGCTAGCTCAATGGCCATCACCTTCCAGCACAAGATCGTCCTCCGTCCCGGGTCCACGTTCTGCTTCGGAACCATTTCATCCGTGGCAGATGAAGAGGGAACTCTACATCGCATCACGGATCCGCCGGAGAGAAAACCTTCCTCAACAAACTCCGGAAAAGCCAGAATGAAGCAGGAAAAAGCGCGACCTCCAGCGCTCCGAGCCAAGACTCCCTCCTGCAAACCAGGAACAGAGGGTCCATCTACCCGGAGAACTCCGCTGTCCACCTCTTCCACAGAGACATGGACACAGATCACTAGGAGAAAGGAGGCGAACAAGGCCAAGGATCGTCAAACTGCTCTTCTGGTACCTCCACCCTCAAAGGAGAACAGAAAGAAGCTCGTCACTACAACGGTTCCGTTCTACCCCGACGTCCTCTTCATCGAGGGAAGAGTAGAATCGAATCCTGTCTCCAACGATGAACCAACCGCGCCAGGAGAAGAACCTCTTCAGCGGGAATCTCGCCGACGAAGGAACCGACGCCAAAATATTCAGCGACATCACGAAGCCGGAGAGCGGGACCCGGCGCAGCCTGTGTCATGAGACGAGGTCTCAGAGATGGGAGAGACCCCAGAAGAACGGGTCTTCAGGGAAAGGAGGAATTCCCGATGACGGGATCGTCGCAAGCTCAAGAGCAGGCTGAGCAGGAAGCGAGACAACACCGAGAGAATCCTCTTTTCGGATGAAACCTGAACCCCGACTTCGCCCAAGCCATGAACACACCGAGTGAGGTCGGTGGAGTATTGGCTCGGATAGCCGATGGCCTCCCCCAGACTCCGGACGCTGAGGGCTATCGGCGGCTGTTCACTCGGGCAGCTAATCACCTTCTACCTCTCGCTCATCCACCGAGTGATCTACAACACGCCATCAACAGTCGGCGAGACGCACAGAGCTCCATCAACGCCTCGCGCGAACGACGACACGAGAACGAGATCCGACGTCGAGAAGAATATGACCGGGATCACGACATCCCTGCGCGGAGTCAGGCCACCAGAACTGAGTCGGCAACGGCTTCGACTGGTGGCACGACCCGGGGACGGTCGAGGCACCACGACAACAACTCCCCTCCCCGGGATAGACATCATCATCAACGATAGGAGGATACATGTGGAGTATCGGCGCTCACTCCACGCCTCAGGGCCATCCAATGCCCCCCTAACTTTAAAGTCTCCAACGTCGACAAGTACGAGCCTAAGCAGGATCCAGGAGGCTGGTTGGCCGTCTACACCACCACCGCCCGAGCTGCTGGGGCAACCAAAGATGTGATGACCGCATACTTGCCTATCGTCCTCGGGCAAGATGCACTGCAATGGCTTCGACACTTACCCCGACACTGCATCGATGACTGGAGCGATTTCAGTCGGCGTTTCACCGCCAACTTCCAATCTCTCTCCGACAAACCAGCGCAGCCATGGGACCTCAAATCCATCAAGCGCCGAGGGGATGAGACTCTCCGGTCATACCTAAAAAGATTTCAGACCATGAGAAATCGTATTCCCGAGGTCGCGGAAGCGGCAGTGATCGAGGACTTCTATCGGGGATCTAATGACTCAGCCTTTGTAACACCCTGAATTTGGGGGTAGAATTTTTTCTTCTTTTCTCTCACCAAATTCGGGCGTTACTCTCTTTTCTCTTCCCGTTCCGCTCCTTCTTCCCAATTTCAAACCAGTATAGTGACAGGTGTCCGTGTCGTGTATGAACAAAACCTAAGTGTCATGGGTGTTGCATCATGCCGAAACACGTTTCTTTGTCTGATGTCGTGTGTTCGTCTCGTTCCGTTTTGGATTTAAGTTCGCGATTTAATTCCGTTTAATGGTCGTGCGTGTCGTGGGTTTCGATCCGCGATGTGACCCAGCCCAGCCCAGCCTAGCCCGGCCCGGCCCAACCCAGCTCGCGCGCCCCCAGCGCCCCACACCCCCCATGCACCCCTCCTCCTCTCCCTCTCTCATTTGGATTTCCCACGCAGCAACCTCTCTCTCTCTCCCTCTCCCATCTCTCTCTCCCCGTGGTGCCCTAGGGCTTGGAGACGGCGATCACCAGAATTTGGACCCCGAGGTGAGCTCCCCTCCCTTCTCCTCTCTCTCTCCCTCTCTCCCTCTCCCTCCTCTCTCCCCCTGCGCGCGCCCCCTCTTCTCTCCCCTGCGCGCGCGCGTCCCTGCGCGGCGGCGCGGCACCCCGCCCCGCCCCTCCCCTTCCCTGTCCGGCGCGGGCGCGGCCCCTCCCCTCCGGTCCCCGGCGGGCGCGGCCCCTCCCCTTCCCTCCCCGGCGGCGCTCGGCCCCTCCCCTTCCCTCCCCGTCTGACGCGGCCCCTCCCCTCCCCTCCCCGGTGGCGCTCGGCCCCTCCCCTCCCCTTCCCCGTCCGGCGCGGCCCCTGCGCGCGGCCTCGACCCCCCTGCGCGCGGCCGTTCAAGCCCCGTTGCGTGGCGTCCGACCCTCGGATTAGTTAGTTTCAAAATTAGTTTAATGAGTGCGTTGCGTCACGCGCTTCGTCGCGCGACGATTCAATTCAAGTTCGTATTTATCAATGTGTTGCGTCGCGTGCTTCGTCGCGCGACGATTCAATTTAAATTTGTGTTTATTAATGTGCTGCGTCGCGCGCTTCGTCGCACGACGATTCTCTTACTTTATATTCATTAAAGTGTTGTGTCGCGTGCTTCGTCGCACGACGATCTATTTTAACTTCAGGTTGTTTAAGGTGCGATGTCGCGCGTCCAGACGCGCGACGTTCCACTTTAAACTCAGCTCTGTTGGCATATGTCGTCGTGCACTTCGTCGCGCGATGCTTAACGTCTCTTTATAATTAGTGCAAGTGTCTCGTTGTGCGCTCTGTCGCGCGGCGAGTCGTTTACTTCTTAATTCAATCTAAATGTCGTGTCGTACGTCTCGACGTGCGACCACTCCCTTTCAGTCATCTTCAATTGTTTATAATAATTAAATGTGGAACTTGACTTTACTTTATGCTAAAACGTAGTGTCCAAATTAATTCCCTTCCATTGAGCAAGTAATTTAATTCATAATCATGTAATGTGATCGTTTCTCGACTGTCTTTTTCTCTTTCTCTCTTAGCCTTAATCGCGAACCCGCGTGGAACGTCTGTTTATTTACTGCATTCTATTGTATGGTGTATTGTTCTTTTGTATTAAATGTGTGGATGTATGTATGTTTGCGCTCGCATAGAGAACGATCCGGTTGAAGAGCCCGAAGAACTCGCAGGAGAAGCCCCTGAGCAGCAGTCGGTTGGTGGAGACAAGTGTCCCTTGACCTATCTCTGTCCTACACATTCTTTAATTCACCTCCCGCATTACACATTTATACCTAAGGATTTACTAGTTTTTGTTATCCGTGTCCTTGTTTACCTATTTGGGTTGGATTATTATTGCTTAGTCTTATGCTATTGCTCAACTCTAATCAATGAACATGATGAGAATTATCAATGATACGCTGTTTTCCCTTCGTTTATTATGATGTTATACTTGTGGTCTTCAAGGGGGCTCGAGCGGGTTCTCGAGTGCCTCTCCGTAAGGACCTGTTCGTTGGATGATCGCCCGGGAAAACAGTGCAACCATGAGGGTGGAGTGGAACGCCCTTAGCTGAATAATTAGAGGAACCGGGGTGTAGTTCGCTTAGCCGTCGTGCCGTCAATGGGGCTCGGTGTATGCGGCTCGCTCTGCCAAGGTTGATTTGTCCCTTGGGGAGGAGTGCGGTACATTTAGGAAACCTAACGGGTGGCTACAGCCCCGGGGAATCTTTGTAAAGGCTACGTAGTGATATCCTGCTGGGTCACCTTGGTAGTGATCAATGGAGAGTCATGATCTCCGGGCAGAAAGGGAAATCACGGCTTGTGGGTAAAGTGCACAACCTCTGCAGAGTGTTAGAAAACTGATATATCAGCCGTGCTCACGGTTATGAGCGGCCAAGGGACCTCCAGTGATTAGTGGTACTTGATCAGAGATGTTCGGATTTGCAGGTGGCAATGAGATTGATGGTTCTTGGTATTGACTCTAGTAATGGTAAGTGGTGCTCTTTCCATTTGGAAAGGAGTACACTTGGGTTAATAACGTGGGTTAATCCTAAAACTTGACTTTCTCTACTAGTAATAATAATCTGACCAACTAAAAGCAACTGCTTGACTTACCCCCACATAAAGCTAGTCCACTACAGCCAAACAGGATACTTGCTGAGTATGTTGATGTGTACTCACCCTTGCTCTACACACCAAACCCCCCAGGTTGTCAGCATTGCAACCCCTGCTCAGGAGAGGATGAAGCCATGGAAGGAGACTTCCAGGAGTTCCAAGACTACGACGAGTTCTAGGTGTGGGTTAGCGGCAACCCCTAGTCGGCTGTCTGTGAAGGCCACGTTTATCTACATTTCTTTTCCGCACTTTGATTTATTGTAAAGACTATGTGGATGTCTCAGACATATGATGTAATCGACTATTATTTCCCTTTTTAATACTATTTGAGCACTGTGTGATGATGTCCATGTTATGTAACTGCTGTGTACGTGAATTCCTGATCCTGGCACGTACATGGTTCGCATTCGGTTTGCCTTCTAAAACCGGGTGTGACATAGGTGGTATCAAAGCCGTGCTGATTGTAGGACCGCTAACCTAGAGTAGAATGGTCGTTCTAAGGATTATAGACCTCTGTCCCTGCCTTGACTTCGATATCCCTTCAAAAGTTGGTCATACCGACCAAACCTATGTTCTACTATATATTATACCTTGCTGAAAATTGTGTTTTATTCTAATCCTTCATTTATTTATGGTTCATTACTTGCTGGTCATACTAGTTCTAATCTCACTCTTATGCTTGCGGTGTCTTTTGTAGATGGCTCGTCTTAGACACACCGCACAGAAGTCTGTCATCCCCTTCTTACCCTCTCGTCTCGCGGAGCGTCCGCTTCGCCGTCCCGTGTCCGGTCAGTCCAGCCACTTGGAGAGGCTGCACCACTGCCTGCATGAGGAGCAGGAACGTCGACGACAGGAGCAGCATGGCTCTTCTTTCTCGCTCCAGCAGGAGATAGAGTCTGTGAGGAGCTGCTCCCCTGTGCTTCCCCTGGAGGCGCCCCCTGCACCACCACTGAGCGCCCCAGTCCCTGGAGTAGCTACTGGAGGAGACCCAGACGACGGAGGAGGCGACAACAGCTCAAGCCACGACATTGACTTTTCTGCTGACCAGGAGTCGGAAGGATGGGTTGCTCGACACATCACTCGCGACGCTGCTCGCGGGTGTCACTTCCACGATGCGCTCGACACCCTGTTACGTCGGGCACTTGACCGGTGTACTTTGTCTATCGAGTATCGCTGTGTGGTCTTCCAGCACAGTCGTGGGGTCTACCCGGACCGCTAGGAGGCGACCTGCTTGGTGCGCCGTTCGGAGAACAGTCTCCGGGGTGCGGAGGTCTGCTCAGAGCACTATTCCATCTCTGAGCGAGACTCAGCTGAGGCGGCCATGCAAGATGCTGCATGGCGTGTGCTTTCGCACTACTGCTCAGTTCTCGGTGGGGTAGCTGATGGTCTCAACCTGAAGTACTACCCCCGCCGTCCATCTGGCAGCACAGGAGGCGTGATTGTCTCACCTGTTGGTGAGGACAATCCTAGGTTGAGCAGCACAGTCAACCTAGCCGCCGTGCTAAACACGGAGCTGGACCACGCATTAGACGAGCTTAGTAGGGCTCGTGCTGAGATCGCCCTGCTGCGGGCTGAGCGCGCGGAGCGTCGTCACCTGGATGATGGCTCCCCCGCTCCTTTCGAGACTCAGCACCCGTATCGCTCACCTCGGCGTGGACACCAGTCTTATGGCAACCCCGACTGCAAGACCAAGATAAATTTAGAGCCATAGATCGTCAGAGTCGGATCTTGTAATTAATACGAAGATATATACATAGAAGCTATAGTCCTAGCATTAGTCTCGCTCTTAGTTAGTCTTAGTTAGACAAGGTAGTTTGCTATATCCTGTGCATTTATGTTTGTCATGATGAACTATGTTTGATTTGGATCTTTGTAATGACTGTCACCAGAGTGTGGGTATCCCTTGCATTTTGGTTTACCTGTTATGTTAATGGAGTTAGTTATCTAGTTGGGAAGCCTTTTATTCCACTTTCCTCCTTATCTTAGAAGCTGTGTTGGTCTGTATTGGAGATCAGTGAAGATGCTCACCTGTTCAGTGTTGTGGAAAATTCTATACTCTTTTCTTATGCTGCAAGATTTGCAAGATCAGTTCTGATGTGTGGTTGCATTCTGCAGATGTCAGAAAACAGACGCAGAGGAGGAAGGCGTGCTCAACAGGAGCAAGCAGCTCAGCAGGATGAGGCACCCCAGCAGCAGCAGCTGCCGCCCCCGCCCCCGCCCCCGATGTCCATCGAGCAAATGTTCCTAATGCAGACTCAGGCAGTTCAAGCCATTGGTCAGACTCTGGCCGCCATTCAGCAGCAGCAGCAGCCACCACCCCAGCCTCAGATACCTCAGATGCCCAGAGACAAGCATGCTGAATTCATGAGAGGTCATCCACCAACGTTTGCTCACTCTTCTGACCCCATGGATGCTGAAGACTGGCTGCACACTGTGGAGCGGGAGTTGCATACCGCTCAGTGCGATGACGGGGAGAAAGTCCTGTATGTTCCCCGTCTGTTGAGAGGAGCAGCCCAGTCATGGTGGGAGTCTTATCTCGCCACCCATGCTAACCCCGACACCATCACCTAGGAAGAGTTTAGAGGAAGCTTTCGTCAGTACCATGTTCCTGCCGGTCTGATGACAGTGAAGAAGGAGGAGTTCCTAGCCCTCAAGCAAGGGTCATCGTCTGTTAGTGAGTACCGGGACAGGTTTCTGCAGTTGTCTCGCTATGCTCCTGAAGATGTCAACACCGACGCCAAGAGACAGTATCGTTTCCTGAGAGGTTTGGTTGACCCTCTGCAGTATCAGCTAATGAATCATACCTTCCCGACGTTCCAGCATCTGATTGACAGAGCAATCATGACAGAGAGGAAGCGTAAGAAGATGGAGGATCGCAAGCGCAAAATCAGTGGACCCCATCCTAAAAGCAGCAATCGCCCTCGTTTCTCAAGCAATCAACCTCAGCAGTTCAGGCAGAACCAGCGTCCACCTCAGCAGCAGCAGTTTCAAAGGCAGTTTCCTCAGCATCAGCATCAGAATCGCCAGAACAATCAGTCAGGAGGAGGTCAGTTCCAGAGGTAGAATCAGCAGGCACCTCGTCTTCCTGCCCCAGCAAACCAGCAGAACAGTGAGGCAGCACCAGCTCAGGTTGGAAACAAAACATGTTTCCACTGTGGAGAGCAAGGCCATTGGGTGATGCAATGTCCGAAGAAGGCAGCCCAGCAGCAGTCAGGCCCCAATGCCCCAGCAAAGCAGAATGTGTCTCAGCCTGGAGCAGGCAACCGCTCTCAGTCGCGCTATAACCATGGGAGACTGAACCACTTAGAGGCTGAAGCAGTTCAGGAGACCCCCGACATGATAGCAGGTATGTTTCCAGTCGACTCCCATATTGCAGAAGTGTTATTTGATACTGGAGCAACGCATTCATTCATTACTGCATCATGGGTAAAAGCACATAGTCTTCCAATAACTACCATGTCAACCCCCATTCAAATTGACTCAGTCGGTGGTAGAATTCGAGCCGATAGCATTTGTTTGAATGTAAGTGTGGAAATAAGGGGGATAGCGTTTCCCGCTAATCTCATAGTAATGGGTACTTAGGGAATAGATGTCATCCTAGGGATGAATTGGCTAGATAAGTATCAGGCAGTTATCAGTTGTGATAAGAGGACAATCAAGTTGGTGTCCCCACTAGGAGAGGAAGTGGTGACCGAGTTAGTCCCGCCTGAGCCAAAGAAAGGAAGTTGTTATCAGATGGCTGTTGATAGCAGTGAAGTAGACCCAATTGAGATTATCAAGGTTGTGTCTGAGTTCCCAGATGTGTTTCCAAAGAACTTACCAGGTATGCCACCAGAGCGGAAAGTTGAGTTTGCTATAGAGCTTCTTCCTGGAACCGCCCCTATCTTTAAGAGAGCTTACATAATATCCAGACCAGAGTTGGTTGAACTTAAGAAGCAGATTGATGAGCTGTTAGAGAAAGGTTACATTCGGCCAAGCACCTCGCCTTGGGCCGCCCCTGTCCTATTTGTGGAGAAGAAAGATGGCACCAAAAGGATGTGTATCGATTACCGAGCTCTGAATGAGGTCACAATCAAGAACAAGTACCCTTTGCCCAGAATAGAAGATCTGTTCGACCAGTTGAGAGGAGTCAGCGTGTTCTCCAAGATAGATCTGAGGTCAGGTTATCATCAGCTTAGGATTCGACCTTCAGACATTCCGAAGACGGCATTCAGTACCAAGTATGGGTTGTATGAGTTCACTGTGATGTCTTTCGGTCTAACCAATGCACCGACCTTCTTCATGAACTTGATGAACAGTGTATTCATGGATTATCTTGACAAGTTTGTGGTGGTATTCATTGATGACATTCTGATATATTCTCAAAGTGAAGAAGAGCATGCAGATCATTTGAGGATGGTATTGCAGAGATTGCGAGAGCACCAGCTGTATGCATAGTTGAGCAAGTGTGAGTTCTAGATCAGCGAAGTTCTGTTCTTGGGTCACATAATCAACAAAGAAGGATTGGTTGTGGATCCGAAGAAAGTGGCAGACATTATGAACTGGAAAGCGCCAACAGATGCTCGAGGAATCAAGAGCTTCATTGGAATGGCCGGATATTATCGGCAATTCATTGAAGGGTTTTCGAAGATTGCGAAACCAATGACAGCTTTGCTAGGCAACAAGGTTGAGTTCAAGTGGACCCAGAAATGTCAAGAGGCCTTTGAAGCGCTGAAAGAGAAGTTGACTACAACGCCTGTCTTAGTCTTGCCTGATGTGCACAAGCCCTTCTCGGTGTATTGCGATGCCTGTTACACCGGTTTGGGATGCATGTTGATGTAAGAGGGAAGAGTTGTGGCTTACTCGTCCTGACAACTGAAGGTTCATGAGCAGAATTATCCAATCCATGACCTAGAGTTGGCAGCAGTGGTTCACGCATTGAAGACATGGAGGCACTATCTGTATGGACAGAAATGTGATGTTTACACAGACCACAAGAGTCTGAAGTACATATTCACTCAGTCAGAGCTGAATATGAGGCAAAGAAGATGGTTAGAGTTGATCAAGGACTATGAGTTGGAGATTCACTACCATCCAGGCAAAGCGAACGTAGTGGCGGATGCTCTGAGCAGGAAGAGTCAAGTCAATCTGATGGTCGCTCGTCCGATGCCTTATGAGTTGGCCAAAGAGTTTGACAGGTTGAGTCTCGGATTTCTGAATAATTCGCGAGGAGTCACAATTGAGTTGGAACCTACCCTGGAGCGGGAAATCAAAGAAGCACAGAAGAATGATGAGAAGATCAGTGAGATCCGGTGACTGATTCTGGAAGGCAAAGGCAAAGATTTTCGGGAGGATGCAGAAGGTGTGATATGGTTCAAAGACCGCTTGTGTGTTCCCAATGTCCAGTCTATTCGAGAATTGATTCTCAAGGAAGCTCATGAGACAGCCTATTCGATTCACCCCGGAAGTGAGAAGATGTATCAGGATCTGAAGAAGAAATTCTGGTGGTACGGAATGAAGAGGGAAATCGCAGAGCATGTGGTGATGTATGATAGTTGTCGGCGGATCAAGGCAGAGCACCAGATACCAGCTGGATTGTTGCAACTGTTGCAAATTCCTCAGTGGAAATGAGATGAAATCGGTATGGACTTCATAGTCGGATTGCCTCGCACTCGAGCCGGCTATGATTCCATTTGGGTAGTGGTGGACCGCTTGACCAAGTCAGCCCACTTCATACCTGTCAAGACCAACTACAGCAGTGCAGTATTGGCAGAATTGTACGTGTCCCAGATTGTTTGTCTTCATGGTGTGCCAAAGAAGATAGTGTCAGACAGAGGAACACAATTCACCTCTCATTTCTGGCAGCAGCTGCATGAAGCTTGGGGCACACATCTGAATTTCAGTTCAGCTTATCATCCGGAGACAGATGGTCAGATCGAAAGAACCAATCAAATTCTTGAAGATATGTTGAGAGCCTGTGCGTTGCAAGATCAGTCCGGATGGGACAAGAGATTGCCTTATGCAGAGTTCTCCTATAACAACAGTTACCAGGCTAGCTTGAAGATGTCACCTTTTCAGGCGCTCTATGGGAGGAGTTGTAGAACTCCGTTGCAATGGGATCAGCCTGGAGAAAAGCAAGTGTTCGAGCCAGACATTCTACTTGAAGCTGAAGAGAACATCAAGATGGTTCGAGAGAACCTGAAGATAGCGTAATCAAGGCAGCGAAGCTATGCAGACACAAGAAGAAGAGAGCTGAGTTTCGAGGTTGGAGATTTTGTCTATCTGAAAGTGTCACCGATCAGAGGAGTCAGAAGATTCGGAGTCAAAGGCAAGCTAGCACCCCGCTACATCGGTCCGTATCAAATTCTCGCAAAGCGTGGAGAAGTGGCCTATCAGCTCAGTTTGCCAGAAGGTTTGTCCGCAGTGCATGATGTCTTTCATGTGTCTCAGTTGAAGAAGTGTTTGCGTGTGCCAGAAGAGCAGTTGCCAGTGGAAGGTCTGGAGGTCCAGGAGGACTTGACCTACACAGAGAAACCAGCGCAAATCCTTGAGACTGCAGACAGAGTCACCCGAAGGAAGACCATCAGAATGTGCAAAGTCAGATGGAATCATCACTCTGAGGAAGAAGCAACCTGGGAGCGTGAAGATGATCTGATGACTAAATACCCTGAGCTCTTTGCTAGCCAACCCTGAATCTCGAGGACGAGATTCTTTTAAGGGGGATAGGTTTGTAACGCCCTGAATTTGGGGGTAGAATTTTTTCTTCTTTTCTCTCACCAAATTCGGGCGTTACTCTCTTTTCTCTTCCCGTTCCGCTCCTTCTTCCCAATTTCAAACCAGTATAGTGACAGGTGTCCGTGTCGTGTATCAACAAAACCTAAGTGTCATGGGTGTTGCATCATGCCGAAACACGTTTCTTTGTCTGATGCCGTGTGTTCGTCTCGTTCCGTTTCAGATTTCAGTTCGCGATTTAATTCCGTTTAATGTCGTGCGTGTCGTGGGTTTCGATCCGCGATGTGACCCAGCCTAGCCCGGCCCGGCCCAGCCCGGCTCACGCGCCCCCTGCGCCCCACACCCCCCATGCGCCCCCTCCTTCTCTCCCTCTCTCATTTGGATTTCCCGCGCAACAACCTCTCTCTCCCTCTCCCATCTCTCTCTCCTCGTGGTGCCCTAGGGCTTGGAGATGGCGATCACCAGAATTTGGACCCCGAGGTGAGCTCCCCTCCCCTCCCTTCTCCTCTCTCTCTCCCTCTCTCCCTATCCCTCCTCTCTTCCCCTGCGCTCGCCCCCTCTTCTCTCCCCTGCGAGCGCGCATCCCTGCGCGGCGGCGCGGCACCCCGCCCCGCCACTCCCCTTTCCCGTCCGGCGCGAGCGCGGGCGCGGCCCCTCCCCTCCCCTCCCCGGCGGCGCTCGGCCCCTCCCCTTCCCTCCCCGTCCGACGCGGCCCCTCCCCTCCCCTCCCCGGCGGCGCTCGGCCCCGCCCCTCCCCTTCACCGTCCGGTGCGGCCCCTCCTCTCCCCTCTCCCGCGGCGCTTGACCCGCCCGTGCTCCCCGCCCCCCCGGCGCGTCCCTGCGCGGGCGCGGCTCGGCGCGTGCGCGCGGCCTCGGCCCCTGGCGACGCGGCTCCGGCCCCTGCACGCGGCCTCGACCCCCCTGCGCGCGGCCGTTCTAGCCCCGTTGCGCGGCGTTCGACCCTCGGATTAGTTAGTTTCAAAATTAGTTTAATGAGTGCGTTGCGTCGCACGCTTCGTCGCGCGATGATTCAATTCAAGTTCGTATTTATCAATGTGTTGCGTCGCGCGCTTCGTCGCGCGATGATTCAATTTAAATTTGTGTTTATTAATGTGCTGCGTCGCGCGCTTCGTCGCACGACGATCTATTTTAACTTCATGTTGTTTAAGGTGCGATGTCGCGCGTCCAGACGCGCGACGTTCCACTTTAAACTCAGCTCTGTTGGCGTATGTCGTCGTGCACTTTGTCGCGTGATGCTTAACGTCTCTTTATAATTAGTGCAAGTGTCTCGTTGTGCGCTCTGTCGCGCGGTGAGTCGTTTACTTCTTAATTCAATCTAAATGTCGTGTCGTACGTCTCGACGTGCGACCACTCCCTTTCAGTCATATTCAATTGTTTATAATAATTAAATGTGAACTTGACTTTACTTTATGCTAAAACGTAGTGTCCAAATTAATTCCCTTCCATTGAGCGAGTAATTTAATTCATAATCATGTAACGTGATCGTTTCTCGACTATCTTTTTCTCTTTCTCTCTTAGCCTTAATTGCGAACCCGCGTGGAACGTCTGTTTATTTACTGTATTCTATTGTATGGTGTATTATTCTTTTGTATTAAATGTGTGGATGTATGTATGTTTGCGCTCGCATAGAGAACGATCCGGTTGAAGAGCCCGAAGAACCCGCAGGAGAAGCCCTTGAGCAGTAGTCGGTTGGTGGAGGCAAGTGTCCCTTGACCTATCTCTGTCCTACACATTCTTTAATTCACCTCCCGCATTACACATTTATACCTAAGGATTTACTAGTTTTTGTTATCCGTATCCTTGTTCACCTATTTGGGTTGGATTATTATTGCTTAGTCTTATGCTATTGCTCAACTCTAATCAATGAACATGATGAGAATTATCAATGATACGTTGTTTTCTCTTCGTTTATTATGATGTTATACTTGTGGTCTTCAAGGGGGCTCGAGCGGTTTCTCGAGTGCCTCTCTGTAAGGACCTGTTCGTTGGATGACTGCCCGGGAAAACAGTGCAACCATGAGGGTGGAGTGGGACGCCCTTAGCTGAATAATTAGAGGAACCGGGGTGTAGTTCGCTTAGCCGTCGTGCCGTCAATGGGGCTCGGTGTATGCGGCTCGCTCTGCCAAGGTTGATTTGTCCCTTGGGGAGGAGTGCGGTACATTTAGGAAACCTAACGGGCGGCTACAGCCCGGGGAATCTTTGTAAAGGCTATGTAGTGATATCCTGCTGGATCACCTTGGTAGTGATCAATGGAGAGTCATGATCTCCGGGCAGAAAGGGAAATCACGGCTTGTGGGTAAAGTGCACAACCTCTGCAGAGTGTTAGAAAACCGATATATCAGCCGTGCTCACGGTTATGAGCGGCCAAGGGAGCTCCAGTGATTAGTGGTACTTGATCAGAGATGTTCGGATTTGCAGGTGGCAATGAGATTGATGGTTCTTGGTATTGACTCTGGTAATGGTAAGTGGTGCTCTTTTCGTTTGGAAAGGAGTATGCTTGGGTTAATAACGTGGGTTAATCCTAAAACCTGGCTTTCTCTACTAGTAATAATAATTTGACCAACTAAAAGCAACTGCTTGACTTACCCCCACATAAAGCTAGTCCACTACAGCCAAACAGGATACTTGCTGAGTATGTTGATGTGTACTCACCCTTGCTCTACACACCAAACCCCCCAGGTTGTCAGCATTGCAACCCCTGCTCAGGAGAGGATGAAGCCATGGAAGGAGACTTCCAGGAGTTCCAAGACTACGACGAGTTCTAGGTGTGGGTTAACGGCAACCCCTAGTCGGCTGCCTGTGAAGGCCGCGTTTATCTACATTTCTTTTCCGCACTTTGATTTATTGTAAAGACTATGTGGATGTCTCAGACATATGATGTAATCGACTATTATTTCCCTTTTTAATACTATTAGAGCACTGTGTGATGATGTCCATGTTATGTAACTGCTGTGTACGTGAATTGCTGATCCTGGCACGTACATGGTTTGCATTCGGTTTGCCTTCTAAAACCGGGTGTGACAGCCTTCGTCCGAGCCATATTGCTGAAAGTCGCCTAGAGGGGGGGGGGTGAATAGGGCGAATCTGAAATTTACAAGCTTAATCACAACTACAAACTGGGTTAGCGTTATAAATATAAACGAGTCCGAGAGAGAGGGCGCAAAACAAATCGTGAGCAAATAAAGAGTGAGACACAAGGATTTGTTTTACCGAGGTTCGGTTTTCGCAAACCTACTCCTTGTTGAGGTGGTCACAAAGACCGGGTCTCTTTCAACCCTTTCCCTCTCTCAAACGGTCCCTCGGACCGAGTGAGCTTCTCTTCTCAATCAATTTGGAACCAAACTTCCCGCAAGGACCACCACACAATTGGTGTCTCTTGCTTTGATTACAATTGAGATGATCACAAGAAAGAATGAGAAAAAGAAGCAATCCAAGCGCAAGAGATCAAATGAACACAACAAATCTCTCTCACTAATCACTAAAGCTTTGTGTGGAATTGGGAGAGAATTTGATCACTTGGGTGTGTCTTGTATTGAATGCTATAGCTCTTGTAAGGTGTAGAAGTGGGAAAACTTGGATTACTTGAATGAGGGGGTGGTTGGGGTATTTATAGCCCCAACCACCAAACTTGACCGTTGGTGGAGGCTGCTGTCGACGGGTGCACCGGACAGTCCGGTGCGCCAGCCACGTCACCCGGGCGTTTGGGTTCGACCGTTGGAGCTCTGACTAGTGGGGTCGCCTGCTGTCTGGTGGTGCACCGGACAGGTACTGTAGACTGTCCAGTGCGCCTCCCAAGCGTGCTCTGACTCTGGTGCGCACTGTAGCGCATTAAATGCCTCTGCAGGTGACCGTTGGCGCCGTAGTAGCCGTTGCTTCCGCTGGCACACCGGACAGTCCGGTGTGCACCGGACACTGTCCGGTGGTTCACCGGACAGTCCGGTGAATTATAGCGGAGTGCCCTTGGAAATTCCCGAAGGTAGCGAGTTTGGCTTCGACCGCGCTGGTGCACCGGACACTGTCCGGTGGCACACCGGACAGTCCGGTGCGCCAGACCGGGGTGCCTTCCAGGTTGTCTTTTGCTCTTTTGTTTGTACCATTTTCTTGGTCTTTTAATTGGCTTATTGTGAACCTTTGGCACCTGTAGAACTTATAGACTAGAGCAAACTAGTTAGTCCAATTATTTGTGTTGGGCAATTCAACCACCAAAATCAATTAGGAATATAGGTGTAAGCCTAATCCCTTTCAATCTCCCCCTTTTTGGTGATTGATGCCAACACAAACCAAAGCAAATATAGAAGTGCATAATTGAACTAGTTTGCATAATTGTAAGTGCAAAGGTTTCTTAGATTTGAGCCAATATAAATACTCATAAGATATGCATGGATTGTTTCTTTATTTTTAACATTTTGGACCACGCTTGCACCACATGTTTTGTTTTTGCAAATTCTTTTTGTAAATCCTTTTCAAAGTCTTTTTGCAAATAGTCAAAGGTAAATGAATAAGATTTTGCAAAGCATTTTCAGGATTTGAAATTTTCTCCCCTTGTTTCAAATGTTTTTCCTTTGACTAAACAAAACTCCCCCTTAATAAAATCCTCCTCTTAGTGTTCAAGAGAGTTTTAGGATATCAATTTTGAAAATACTACTTTCTCCCCCTTTTGAACACAATGAGATACCAATTTTAAAATCATAAGTTTTAAAATTTGGTGGTGGTGCGGTCCTTTTGCTTTGGGCTAATACTTTCTCCCCCTTTGGCATGAATCGCCAAAAATGGATACTTTGAGTGAAATATAAGCCCTTGTCTAACTAATTTCTCCCCTTTGGCAAATAAAACATATGAGTGAAGATTATACCAAAGTGGAGAGTGATGCGGAGCGACGGCGAAGGATGAACAATCGATGGAGTGGAGTGGAAGCCTTTGTATTCGCCGAAGACTCCAATTCCCTTTCAATACACCTATGACTTGGTTTGAAATTCACTTGAAAACACATTAGTCATAGCATATATAAAAGATACATGATCAAAGGTATATTTATGAGCTATGTGTGCAAGACATCAAAAGAAATTCCTAGAATCAAGAATATTTAGCTCATGCCTAAGTTTGTTAAAAGTTTGTTCATCTAGTGGCTTGGTAAAGATATCGGCTAATTGATCTTTAGTGTTAATATATGCAATCTCGATATCCCCTTTTTGTTGGTGATCCCTTAGAAAATGATACCGAATGGCTATGTGTTTAGTGCGGCTATGCTCAACGGGATTGTCCGCCATGCGGATTGCACTCTCATTATCACATAGAAGAGGAACTTTGGTTAATTTGTAACCATAGTCCCTAAGGGTTTGCCTCATCCAAAGTAATTGCGCGCAACAATGGCCTGCGGCAATATACTCGGCTTCGGTGGTAGAAAGAGCTACGAAATTTTGCTTCTTTGAAGCCCAAGACACCAAGGATCTTCCCAAGAACTGGCAAGTCCCCGATGTGCTCTTTCTATTAATCTTACAACCCACCCAATCGACATCGGAATAACCAATTAAATCAAAAGTGGATCCCCTAGGATACCAAAGCCCAAACTTAGGAGTATAAGCCAAATATCTCAAGATTCGTTTTACGACCGTAAGGTGAGCTTCCTTAGGGTCGGATTGGAATCTTGCACACATGCATACGGAAAGCATAATATCTAGTCGAGATGCTCATAAATAGAGTAATGAACCTATCATCGACCGGTATACCTTTTGATCGACGGATTTACCTCTCGTGTCGAGGTCGAGATGCCCATTGGTTCCCATGGGTGTCTTGATGGACTTGGCATCCTTCATCCCAAACTTGTTTAGAATGTCTTGAATATACTTTGTTTGGCTAATGAAGGTGCCCTCTTGGAGTTGCCTCACTTGAAATCCCAAGAAGTACTTCAACTCCCCCATCATTGACATCTCGAATTTTTGTGTCATGATCCTACTAAATTCTTCACATGTGGATTCGTTAGTAGACCCAAAAATAATATCATCAACGTAAATTTGGCATACAAACAAATCATTGTCAAGAGTTTTAGTGAATAGAGTAGGATCGGCCTTTCCGACTTTGAAGCCATTAGCAATAAGGAAATCTCTTAGGCATTCATACCATGCTCTTGGGGCTTGCTTGAGCCCATAAAGCGCCTTAGAGAGCCTATAGACATGGTTAGGGTACTCACTGTCTTCAAAGCCGGGAGGTTGCTCAACATAGACCTCTTCCTTGATTGGTCCATTGAGGAAGGCACTTTTCATGTCCATTTGATAAAGCTTAAAGCCATGGTAAGTAGCATAGGCAAGTAATATACGAATTGACTCAAGCCTAGCTATGGGTGCATAGGTTTCACCGAAATCCAAACCTTCGACTTGTGAATATCCCTTGGCCACAAGTCGGGCTTTGTTCCTTGTCACCACACCATGCTCGTCTTGCTTGTTGCGGAAGACCCACTTGGTTCCTACAACATTTTGGTTAGGACGTGGAACTAAATGCCATACTTCATTCCTAGTGAAATTGTTGAGCTCCTCTTGCATCGCCACCACCCAATCCGAATCTTGTAGTGCTTCCTCTACCCTGTGTGGCTCAATAGAGGAAACAAAGGAGTAATGCTCACAAAAATGTGCAACACAAGATCTAGTGGTTACCCCCTTATGAATGTCGCCGAGGATGGTGTCGACGGGGTGATCTCGTTGGATTGCTTGGTGGACTCTTGGGTGTGGCGGTCTTGGTTCTTCATCCTCCTTGTCTTGATCATTTGCATCTCACCCTTGACCATTGCCGTCATCTTGAGGTGGCTCATCATTTTGATTTTCTCCTTCATCAACTTGAGCCTCGTCCTCATTTTGAGTTGGTGGAGATGCTTGCGTGGAGGAGGATGGTTGATCTTGTGCATGTGGTGGCTCTTCGGATTCCTTAGGACACACATCTCCAATGGACATGTTTCTTAGCGCGATGCACGGAGCCTCTTCATCACCTATCTCATCAAGATCAACTTGCTCTACTTGAGAGCCATTAGTCTCATCAAACACAACGTCACAAGAAACTTCAACTTGTCCAGAGGACTTGTTAAAGACTCTATATGCCCTTGTGTTTGAATCATATCCTAGTAAAAAGCCTTCTATAGTCTTAGGAGCAAATTTAGATTTTCTACCTCTTTTAACAAGAATAAAGCATTTGCTACCAAAGACTCTAAAATATGAAATATTGGGCTTTTTACCGGTTAGGAGTTCGTAGGATGTCTTCTTGAGGATTCGGTGTAGATACAACTAGTTGATGGTGTAGCAAGCGGTGTTGACCGCCTCCGCCCAAAACCGATCCAAAGTTTTGTACTCATCAAGCATGGTTCTTGCCATGTCCAATAGAGTTCTATTCTTCCTTTCCACTACACCATTTTGTTGTGGCGTGTGGGGAGAAGAGAACTCATGCTTGATGCCCTCCTCCTCAAGGAAGCCTTCAATTTGAGAGTTCTTGAAATCTGTCCCGTTGTCGCTTCTAATTTTCTTGATCCTTAAGCCAAACTCGTTTTGAGCCCGTCTCAAGAATCCTTTTAAGGTCTCTTGGGAATGAGATTTTTCCTGCAAAAAGAACACCCAAGTGAAGCGAGAATAGTCATCCACAATAACTAGACAGTACTTACTCCCGCCGATGCTTATGTAAGCTATCGGGCCGAATAGGTCCATGTGTAGGAGTTCGAGTGGCCTGTCAGTCGTCATGATGTTCTTATGTGGATGATGAACACCAACTTGCTTCCCTGCCTGATATGCGCTACAAATCTTGTCTTTCTCAAAATGAACATTTGTTAGTCCCAAAATGTGTTCTCCCTTTAGAAGTTTGTGAAGATTCTTCATTCCAACATGTGCTAGTCGGCGATGCCAGAGCCAGCCCATGTTAGTCTTAGCGATTAAGCAAGTGTCGAGTTCAGCTCTATCAAAATCTACTAAGTATAGCTGACCCTCTAACACTCCCTTAAATGCTATTGAATCATCACTCCTTCTAAAGACAGTAACAGCTACATCTGTGAAAAGACAGTTGTAGCCCATTTGACATAATTGAGATACGGAAAGCAAATTGTAATATAAAGAGTCTACAAGAAAAACATTGGAAATGGAATGGTTAGGTGATATAGCAATTTTACCCAATCCTTTGACCAAACCTTGGTTTCCATCCCCGAATGTGATCGCTCTTTGGGAATCTTGGTTTTTCTCGTAGGAGAAGAACATCTTCTTCTCCCTAGTCATATGGTTTGTGCACCCGCTATCGATGATCCAACTTGAGCCCCCGGATGCATAAACCTACAACACAAGTTTAGTTCTTTGTTTTAGGTACCCAAATGGTTTTGGGTCCTTTGGCATTAGATACAAGAACTTTGGGTACCCAAACACAAGTCTTCGACCCCTTGTGCTTGCCCCAACATATTTGGCAACTACCTTGCCGGATTTGTTAGTTAAAACATAGGATGCATCAAAAGTTTTGAATGAAATGTTATGGTCATTTGATGCATTAGGAGTTTTCTTCTTAGGCAACTTAGCACGGGTTGGTTGCCTAGAGCTAGATGTCTCACCCTTATACATAAAAGCATGATTAGGGCCAGAGTGAGACTTCCTAGAGTGAATTCTCCTAATCTTGCTCTCGGGATAACCGACAGGGTATAAAATGTAACCTTCGTTATCCTGAGGCATGGGAGCCTTGCCCTTTACAAAATTAGATAATCTTTTAGGAGGGGCATTAAGTTTGACATTGTCCCCCTTTTGGAAGCCAATGCCATCCTTGATGCCAGGGCGTCTTCCACTATAAAGCATACTACGAGCAAATTTAAAATTTTCATTTTCAAGTTCATGCTCGGCAATTTTAGCATCTAATTTTGCTATATGATCATTTTGTTGCTTAATTAAGACCATATGATCATGAATAGCATCAATATCGACATCTCTACATCTAGTGCAAATAGAAACATGCTCAACGGTTGATGTAGAGGGTTTGCAAGTTTTTAGTTCAACAATCTTAGTATGTAAAATATCATTTTCACTTCTAAGATCGGAAATAGAAGCATTGCAAACATCTAAGTTTTTAGCCTTATCAAGCAATTTTTCATTTTCAATCCTAAGGCTAGCAAGAGAAACATTCAATTCATCAATCTTAGCAAGTAAATCGACATTATCATCTCTAAGATTGGGAATTGAAGTATCACAAACATTAGAATCAATCTTAGCAATTAATTTAGCATTTTCATTTCTAAGATTGGCAATAGTATCATGGCAAGTGCTTAGCTCACTAGATAATTTTTCACATTTTTCTACTTCTAGAGCGTAAGCATTTTTAACTTTAACATGCTTCTTGTTTTCCTTAATTAGGAAGTCCTCTTGAGAGTCCAAGAGATCATCCTTCTCATGAATAGCACTAATTAATTCATTTAATTTTTCTTTTTGTTGCATGTTGAGGTTGGCAAAAAGGGTACGCAAATTATCCTCCTCATCACTAGCATTATCCTCATCACTAGAGGTTTCATATTTAGTGGAGGATCTTGATTTTACCTTTTTCTTTTTGCCGTCCTTTGCCATGAGACATTTGTGGCCGACGTTGGGGAAGAGGAGTCCCTTGGTGACGGCGATGTTGGCGGCATCCTCGTCGGAGGTGGAGTCGGTGGAGCTCTCGTCAGAGTCCCACTCGCGGCACACATGGGCATCGCTGCCCTTCTTCTTGTGGTATTTCTTCTTTTCCTTTCTTCTCCCCTTCTTGTCGTCGCCCCTGTCACTGTCACTAGAAATAGGACATTTGGCGATAAAGTGACCGGGCTTACCACACTTGTAGCAAACCTTCTTGGAGCAGGGCTTGTAATCCTTCCCCCTCCTTTGCTTGAGGATTTGGCGGAAACTCTTGATGATGAGCGCCATTTCCTCGTTGTCGAGCTTGGAGGCGTCGATGGGTTGTCTACTTGATGTAGACTCCTCCTTCTTCTCCTCCGTCGCCTTGAATGCCACCAGTTGTGCTTTGGGCGTGGAGGGGCCATCTAGCTCGTTGATCTTCTTTGAGCCTTTGATCATCAATTCAAATCTCACAAAATTCCCGATTACTTCCTCGGGAGTCATTAGTGTATATCTAGGATTGCCACGAATCAATTGAACTTGAGTAGGGTTAAGGAAAACAAGTGATCTAAGAATAACCTTAACCACATCATGGTCATCCCATTTTTTGCTCCCGAGGTTGCGCACTTGGTTCACCAAGGTTTTGAGCCGGTTGTACATATCTTGTGGCTCCTCCCCTTGGCGAAGACGAAAGCGACCGAGCTCCCCCTCGATCGTTTCCCGCTTGGTGATCTTGGTCACCTCATCTCCTTCGTGCGCGGTTTTTAGCACATCCCAAATCTCTTTAGCACTCTTCAACCCTTGCACCTTATTATACTCCTCTCGACTTAGAGAGGCGAGGAGTATAGTTGTGGCTTGGGAGTTGAAGTGTTGGATTTGGGCCACTTCGTCCTCATCATAATCTTCATCCCCTACGGATGGTACCTGTACACCAAACTCAACAACATCCCATATACTTTTGTGGAGTGAGGTTAGGTGATATCGTATCATATCACTCCACCTAGCATAATCTTCACCACTAAATGTTGGTGGTTTGCCTAATGGGACGGAAAGTAAAGGTGTATGTTTAGGAATGCAAGGATATCGTAGGGGGATCTTACTAAACTTCTTGCGCTCATGGCGCTTAGAAGTAATGGACGACGCGTCGGAGCCGAAGGTGGAAGGTGATGAAGTATCGGTCTCGTAGTAGACCACCTTCCTCATCTTCTTTTTCTTGTCCCCACTCCGATGCGACTTGTGGGAAGAGGATTTCTTCTCCTTCCCCTTCCCTTTGTTGTGGGACTCTTCCGATGAAGTCTTCCCGTGGCTTGTAGTGGGCTTGTCGCCGGTCTCCATCTCCCTCTTGGCGTGATCTCCCGACATCACTTCGAGCGGTTAGGCTCTAATGAAGCACCAGGCTCTGAAACCAATTGAAAGTCGCCTAGAGGGGGGGGGGTGAATAGGGCGAATCTGAAATTTACAAGCTTAATCACAACTACAAACTGGGTTAGCGTTAGAAATATAAACGAGTCCGAGAGAGAGGGCACAAAACAAATCGTGAGCGAATAAAGAGTGAGACACAAGGATTTGTTTTACCGAGGTTCGGTTTTCGCAAACCTACTCGCCGTTGAGTTGGTCACAAAGACTGGGTCTCTTTCAACCCTTTCCCTCTCTCAAACGGTCCCTCGGACCGAGTGAGCTTCTCTTCTCAATCAATTTGGAACCAAACTTCCCGCAAGGACCACCACACAATTGGTGTCTCTTGCCTTGATTACAATTGAGATGATCGCAAGAAAGAATGAGAAAAAGAAGCAATCCAAGCACAAGAGCTCAAATGAACACAACAAATCTCTCTCACTAATCACTAAAGCTTTGTGTGGAATTGGGAGAGAATTTGATCACTTGGGTGTGTCTTGTATTGAATGCTATAACTCTTGTAAGGTGTAGAAGTGGGAATACTTGGATTACTTGAATGAGGGGGTGGTTGGGGTATTTATAGCCCCAACCACCAAACTTGACCGTTGGTGGAGGCTGCTGTCGACGGGCGCACCGGACAGTCCGGTGCGCCACCGGACAGTGTCCGATGCGCCACCGGACAGTGTCCGGTGCGCCAGCCACGTCACCCGGGCGTTAGGGTTCGACCATTGGAGCTCTGACTGGTGGGGTCGCCTGGCTGTCCGGTGGTGCACCGGACAGGTACTGTAGACTGTCCGGTGTGCCTCCCGTGCGTGCTCTGACTCTGGCACGCACTGTAGCGCATTAAATGCCTCTGTAGGTGACCATTGGCGCCGTAGTAGCCGTTGCTTTCTCTGGCACACCGGACAGTCCGGTGTGCACCTGACACTGTCCGATGGCTCACCGGACAGTCCGGTGAATTATAGCGGAGCGCCCTTGGAAATTCCCGAAGGTAGCGAGTTTGGCTTCGACCGCGCTGGTGCACCGGACACAGTCCGGTGCGCCAGACTAGGGTGCCTTCCGGGTTGTCTTTTGCTCTTTTGTTTGAACCCTTTTCTTGGTCTTTTTATTGGCTTATTGTGAACCTTTGGCACCTGTAGAACTTATAGACTAGAGCAAACTAGTTAGTCCAATTATTTGTGTTGGGCAATT
Organism: Zea mays; assembly: GCF_902167145.1. Taxonomy (NCBI): domain Eukaryota; kingdom Viridiplantae; phylum Streptophyta; class Magnoliopsida; order Poales; family Poaceae; genus Zea; species Zea mays. The sequence goes on from NC_050103.1 coordinate 30,212,742, forward strand.
CAACCACCAAAATCAATTAGGAATATAGGTGTAAGCCTAATTCCCTTTCAACTGCAGAAGGCGCTGACTACCTCCGAGCAGCTGTTCGAGGAAGCCGACCTCTATATCACTGCCGACGAATGAGCTCAGGACCTCATCGGAGGAGCAAAGCCTGCACCGGCGGCACCGCAGCGCGACACGAACCAACAACCCGACAAACGTTGGGAGAAGAGGCCTCGTGAAGAAGTCCATGCCGCTGGACCACCCGCCTCTCGCGCCCGAGGAGGACCTCGCGGAGGCGAACGTACACTGGACGATATCCTCGACGCCCAGTGCCCGTACCACAAAGACATGCGCCACACCCTCCAGAACTGCAGAGACTTCAAGCACTCCATGGGGAACGGCCGACCCTTCCAACCTCTGCCACCTCCCCACCACGAGGAGGACCTGGAGAACCTCAACAACCTCAACAGCAGGAGGGGGAGGAGGCGAAGCGTTCCCGTGTGTTGATGGAGAAGTCAACATCATCTTCGGCGGACATGGATCGCAGGAAAGTAGAGGCAACAGAAGCTCAACGACCGACAGATACTGGTGGCGACCATCGGCCCTCCCACCCCATATCGATGGTCTGAACACCCGATCACTTTCACTCGGGCAGATCAGTGGCTCAACTTCAATCACCCTGGCAAATACCCGCTCCTCGTCGATCCGGTGATTCGAGAAAGCAGGGTAAATAAGGTATTAGTGGACGGGGGAAGCAGCATCAACGTCACCTTCCCCCGGACGCTTCAAGGCTTAAGAGTTCCCCTCAAAGAGCTCCACGAGTCAGACACTCCTTTCTTTGGCATCGTGCCGACTGAAGGAGAATATCCACTGGGACACATCTACATACCGGTCACCTTTGGAACCCCGGAAAACTACAGAACCGAGTTCCTAAGGTTCGAAGTGGCGAACTTCGACTGCGGATACAACGCCATCATCGGCAGGCCGGGACTGGCAAAGTTCATGGCCATTCCACATTATACGTACATGATACTGAAGATGCCAGGACCACAAGGGATCATAACTGTGCGCGCTGACTTCCAAGGCGCCATAGGGTGTTTCCGAGTGGCCATTCAGGCGGCCCTCACCATCAAGCCATCAGCGACTTCTTCTGTGCAGGCGAACTCAAAGCCTGAGGAAGACCTCGCGGTGCCCACGAATGAAGCTCAAGCCGTGTCCTCTATGCGGCCGACTGAAGAAACCAAGAGAATCAACCTCGGGTTCACCGATAAGCGCAAGACTGCCATCATTAGTTCCAGCCTGGATGACAAATAGGAAGGCGCGCTCGTCTAGTTTCTGCAAGATAACCGTGACATATTCGCATGGCAACCTGCAGATATGCCAGGAGTCCCGAGAGAACTGACCGAGCACAAATTGAAGGTTTACCCCCAGGCGAGGCTGATCCGACAAAAATTATGTCGTTTCACGTCCGACAAGAGAGAAGCCATCCGTACAGAGCTGGCTCGCTTGGTCGCAGCAGGATTCATTAGAGAAGTGTTACATCCCGAGTGGTTAGCAAATCCTGTTCTTGTACTCAAAAAGAATAAAGTGGATTGGCGCATGTGCGTCGACTATACGGATCTCAACGAACACTGTCCGAAGGATCCCTTCAGACTCCCCAGAATAGACTAGGTGGTAGACTTGACCGCTGGGTGTTCTATGTTGTCTTTCTTAGATTGCTATTCTGGGTATCATCAGATCAACTTGGCAAAAGAAGACGAGGAAAAAAATAGCGTTCATCACCCCGTTCGGAGCTTTCTGCTATACCTCCATGCCGTTTGGCCTCAAAAATGCTAGAGCAACTTACCAGAGAGCCATTCAGACATGCTTAGCCGACCACTGGGGCAAGCGTGTGGAAGCTTATGTGGATCACATGGTGATCAAGACAGAAAACTCAAAAAATTTCATTGAAGATTTACAGCTGGTCTTCAACAGTCTGCGGCGATATCGATGGAAGCTTAATCCTGAAAAGTGTGTCTTTGGAGTACCAGCAGGAAAATTGCTTGGGTTTATTGTCAGCCACCAGGGAATTGAAGCTAATCTAGAAAAGATCGAGGCTATCATGAGAATGGAGGCACTACGATCGCAGAAGAAAGTACAAAGACTTACTGGATGCATGGCAGCCCTAAGTAGGTTCATATCAAGGCTGGGAGAAAAAGGCCTACCGTTCTACAAGTTACTCAAGAAGGTAGACAAGTTCCAGTGGACTTCAGAGGCTCAGGAAGCTCTAGACACATTGAAGAAATTCCTGACAACACCACCATTGCTAAAACCGTCGCGCCGAGCCACACCGAGTCAATCGGCTGAAGATCTATTGTTATACATCTCTTGCACGACTCACGTGGTGAGCACCACGTTAGTAGTCGAGCGAGCAGAAGAAGGACACTTATACCCAGTACAACATCCCGTCTATTTCATCAGTGAAGTCCTGGGTCCCTCGAAGAAGAAATATCCTCAAATTCAGAAACTATTGTATGTAGTACTTCTAACTACACGCAAGCTCTGTCACTACTTTGACGATCACAAATTCATAGTAGTCACTGAATTTCCAATAGGGGATATTCTCCACAACAAAGAAGCCATCGGAAGAATAGCCAAGTGGGCCTGCGAGCTGGGAGCTCACGACATTGAATTTCGACCTCACACTGCAATCAAGACTCAAGCACTAGTTGACTTCGTATCAGAATGGACCGAGCAACATGTGCCGGATAACCCGGAGACCACAGAAGTATGGCGGATGTATTTCGATGGCTCGTTGAAGCTGCAAGGGGCAGGCGCAGGAATCCTCTTCATTGCACCCAGAGGTGAACAACTCAAATATGCTCTTCAGTTACTATTCTCAGCGTCTAATAATGCGGCAGATTATGAAGCTTTGATTCATGGACTGAACATTGCCATATCACTGGGCATCAAGAGGCTGATGGTATATGGGGATTCACTGGTGGTCATAAGTCAGATAAACAAAGAGTGGGATTGCTCGAATGACTCTATGGGGAAATACTGCACCGCCATCCGAAAGCTAGAAGACAAGTTTGAAGGGCTGGAATTTCATCATGTGGAGAGAGATCGCAACGCTGCAGCTAATGCATTGTCAAAGCTAGGATCCAGTCGGACTCAGGTCCCACCTGGAGTTTTCGTCCAAGAAGTACTGCGCCCGAGCATTTCATTAGATCGGGCAGAAGAGTGCAATATTCTGAGCCAACCAGAGTCAGATTCTGATGACTGGAGGGAGCCAATCATCAGATACATAAAGAATGAGGAGGAACTGGATGATAAAAATGCAGCAGAGCGCATTGCAAGGCAGTCAGCTCACTACACTCTCATCGGGGAAACACTATATAGAAGGGGCGCGACAAAAGTCCTCATGAAATGCATTCTTTCGGCTACTAGGAAGCAACTGCTAGATGAGGTCCACGCTAGGCAATGCGGGATACACGCAGCATCCAGGACTCTGGTTGGGAAGGTCTTCAGGTCTGGTTTCTACTAGCCAACGACAAAGAGCGACGTAGCCGAGTTAGTCCAGAGATGTGAAGCTTGTCAATACTTATCAAAACAGCAGCATCTACCAGCACAGCAATTGCAAACCATACCTGTAACATGGCCATTCGCGTGCTGGGGACTGGATATGATTGGACCCTTCAAGAAAGCTCAAGGAGGATACACTCATGTATTGGTTGCTATTGACAAATTCACTAAGTGGATAGAGTACAAGCCCATTGCTTCTCTAACTTCAGCTAAGGAAGTGGAATTCATACAGGACATAATATTTAGGTTCGGAATACCGAACAACATCATAACCGACCTGGGATCCAATTTCACTAGTTCGGAGTTCTTTGATTTCTGCGAACAAAAAGGCATCCAGATCAAATATGCATCAGTGGCACACCCAAGAGCCAACAGGCAGGTAGAAAGAGCCAACAGAATGATATTGGAAGCACTCAGAAAGAAAGTCTTCGACAAGAATGAAAAGTTCGCAGGAAAGTGGATCAGAGAGTTGACGTATGTGATCTGGAGCCTAAGAACTCAACCTAGCCGAGCTTTGCATGGAAACACTCCTTTCTTTATGGTTTATTGTTCGGAGGCAGTGCTACCTGCTGATCTCAAGTTTGGGCGCCAAGATTGATCTTCGAAAACATAGATGAAGCTGAGGCTACTAGACTGTAGGATGTTGATATACTACAAGAAGAACGATTGAATACAGTGATTCAGTCAGCCAGGTATCAGCAAACTCTGAGGCACTATCATGATAAGGCCATACGGCATCGATCCTTTGCAGTGGGAGATCTTGTCCTCCGATGAATTCTAGCGGGGGAGGGACAACACAAATTGTCACCACTATGGGAAGGACCATTCATAGTAGCAGAAGTCACTCGACCTGGATCATATCGTCTTACTCAAATGGAAGGCACAGAAATAGGAAACTCATGGAATATAGAGCATCTCAGGAAATTTTACCCCTAGCTAGATTTCAAAAGCTATTGGGACAACATTGTATTCTGTAATTGGGAAGTACACCATCAATAAAAAGACTTCATTCTCAAGGGCACTTGAACTGTTTATTGTCAATCTGCATGCTTACTCGACTCAGGATGACCACTATACCCTACAAACAGAGCAATCGACTTAAGTCGGCAACGACTTAAGGCGGTGTGACATGCTCACGCTTACGTAACTCAGGGTGACCACTATACCCTACAAACGGAGCAATCGACTTAAGTCGGCGATGACTTAAGACGGTGCAACATGCTCACGCTTACTTAACTTAGGGTGACCACTATACCCTACTAACGGAGCAATCGACTTAAGTCGGCGACGACTTAAGACGGTGCAACATGCTCACGCTTACTTAACTTAGGGTGACCACTATACCCTACTAACGGAGCAATCGGCTTAAGTCGGCAGTGACTTAAGACGGTGCAACATGCTCACGCTTACTTAACTTAGGGTGACCACTATACCCTACTAACGGAGCAATCGGCTTAAGTCGGTAGTGACTTAAGACGGTGCAACATGCTCACACTTACTTAACTTAGGGTGACCACTATACCCTACTAACGGAGCAATCGGCTTAAGTCGGCAGTGACTTAAGGCGGTGCAACATGCTCACATCTACTCGATCCAGCATAGGCACGCTTGCGATTACTCGTCTTAGGGTGATCTCTATGCCTCGCGAAATAGAAAGAAGTTTCAAAACCATCACACTGCACTTACCTCTTCAATCGTAACGACTGTTGAATTCAAACAACAGAAAAATAATAATAGCATTCAGTACTGAGAACATTTTCTAGCAGAATTTTCGAGCACATTTACCACATACACAATGCTTTCAGTATTTTCACTTGGTAATGTTTTTCTCAGGAGCAACTGATGAGGAAGGGCGACTCGAAGAGTCAGGAGCGGCGTTGACATCAGCAATTATGTCATCAGGAACAATCACACTCGGCCTTCTCACCAAGATCCGCCCCGCGTGAATGGCTTTATCCATAGCCTTGTCGCGCTGAGCCTTCAAAGTCGTGGAGGTGTCTTCAGCAGCCTTGACAGCCAGCCGAGCAACTTCTAGCTCCTGGACGACTGATCTTTTGGAAGCACGCAGATCCTTGATGATAGAATCCTTGCTTGACACCAATTGCCTAAGATGAATGATTTCATCCTGGGACTCTTGCAACTTGTAACGATGATTATCCAAGTCTGCCATGGTAAAGCGATGGCTCCTCTCCAAGATAGTCAAAGAATTGTTGGCGTCGCGATACAACCTATCAAGGTTATCGCGAGAAGCTACAAGGGCACGTTTTTCTTCTTGCACACAAGAATCAGCTCTCAAATACCCAGCGGGCAGTAAGAACACAACAGATAAAGTCAAAGTAAACTTACTTCGTTAGCCACCCTTTCAGAGTCAAGCTGAGCACTAAGAGAGGAATTCAATAAGTTGGCGTCGTCTAAATAAGCAAAAACTCGAGTCAGGTCCATCTGACCTTGAGAGTACTTCTCCTCGAGCTCAGAGTACCGTCGGACCATATCTACCAAGAAATGATTGAAGAAAGATATTCGGTAAAAAGCAGATTAATCAAATAGCCAAGGAGGAAACAGAGGCACTGACCAGCATTTGTCGTCTCCAAATCAGATACCCGCCGCTGAAGCAGCACTGGATTCCAATGCATCAGAGACAGAGCTCTTTCTGGGACAGAGGCACCCTGTGATCTCAGCTGACCAGCCATCTCGTCAACCAAAGCCTGGTATTGAAAACAAATGAGTGTAAAGACAATATTTCGCCCGGAGTATAGCCAGATCAGGAAAAGCCAAATTACCTGAAGATTGGAGAAGAATGAAGGAAGCCCCAAATCATGAGAAGCCAGTTGGTGACTCGATGAGGGAATATCAGCCGAGGCAATCTGAAGAGCATCATTGGGAATCAACTCAACATCACCAGCAGGAATCAAAACTCTAGCGTCAGGTGTGCCGGTCTCTAAGACGACTTCCTGATTTGAATCACATGCTGCCGCCATGCAATCAGAATGTGGAGGAGAAGACCCGACATGGACATCCATGGAGGTATGAGAAGGGGAGCCCGCTCGGACACCCTCGGGGGCTGGGTCACAGCCTGCATTACCCATCGGAGCTGGATCACCACCGGCAGCATCCTCAGGTGCTGGGTTGTAGCTCGCGCTGCTCACCCGAGCCGGATCATTGTCGGCAACACTTTCGGGGACTGGGTAATCACTGGCGCCATCCTTGGGGACCGGGTTCTCTGCAACAGCCACCTCTAAGGCTGAAGGATTCTCAGTCACCTCCATGGGAATGGAGCAACCTAGACCAGCTTCTTGACTCTGAAGACCGCACTCCAAGGTCGATGAGGCTTGAGACGCTGCTCGGGATAACTCTAACCCCACATCCGGAATGTCAGTGCGAACGTCCATCATACCACCATCTGTTGGCTCGGACAGCAGATCTTCAGGAACCATATCCTCGAGAGCCTGATCAAAATTTGCCGTGGACAACTCTTGCAGACCAACAAGAGCAGACACAGCTGGAGAAGGAACATCACTACTCTCCCCACTGACTAGATAACGCCGACTGTTTTTCCGAATTAAGGGGATTTCCTCCTCTTCTTCCTCATCCTCGTCAACAATACGAACAACACACCCATTGGGGTCAGCTCTGGCCGGATTGCACCCATTAGGATCAGCATCATCAAGGTCACACCCATTGGGGTCACCGTCAGCAGGTTCACACCCATTGAGATCAGCTCCAGTAAAAAGTTCCACAGACACTTCCTCAGCAGCAGGAGCAGAAGGGCCGACATCCTGATTCAAACATGACACTCGCCGAAGCCTCCTCTTTTTCTTCTTCTTCCCCTCGGCAGGAGCAGTTGGGTGACTGGTCAGGCGAAGGCGCTTTGGGCGAGCACCATCAGATTTTTGAGCATTCAAGGTTCTTCCGGGCTCTGGGATAGTTGCAACAGCTATGGTCTCAGCAGGGACGGAGTCAGAAGAATCCTCAGCCAACATGTCCAACATAGCACTTATCTCTGCATCACTTGGGTTTACAAGCATCTCAAAGTGAACTTGCCTCTCATCATTGGGGAGATCACCCAGTGAAGCAATCAGAGCCCCGACTTCTTTGGGAGAGGGTCGCACTCTAAGACCCAAGCCACTGTCACTAGTAGGAGGATTGGACGCAAAATTGAAAAAATCCTTGGAAGGTGGCAGATTCCAGGCAGAATATGCAACAGGAGCACCAATATTCGACACTTTGCCTCTAAGGATCATCTCCAGCCGGCTTACCAAATCCATAGCAGGAATCCTCTTGTTGGTAACCCGGGTTGAGTCAGTGACACCACTATACAAATAAGCCGGGTATGCTCTGTCCTTCAGTGGTTGAATGTTCTTAAAAACAAAGTCTGCAACTACAGCTTCAGCAGTCAGACCTCTCTCCTTCAACAAACCTAACAAGATATGGTCAGATCGCACGCTCGACCTCAAAGGCAAAACTGTATGCTGACCTCTAAAGCATAAAGTTGATGATATAATGCTGAACTCTAAGGCATTCGACGAAGAGGAAAGGAGGATTTCTAAAAACAACATGAGATGGAGACCTTCAAGTGGATTATTTTCAGTATTCCACTCAGCTTGGGGGCTACACCCATTGGGTGCACCTCTGGTGCACCCAATAGATCATCAACCCCAAAAGACTAAAGCATGAGATGAAAATAAAACAATGCTAACTTCTAAAGCATGAGTTGAAGATAAAAATGATTTCTGAGAAGACCCGAAACGAAGACCTTCGAGTGGATTATTTCCAATAATCAACTCGAAGCTCGGGGGCTACACCCATTGGGTGCACCTTTGGTGCACCCAATGAATCCTGAATTCCAAAGAGCAGAATGCTGATCTCCAAAGCATAAACCCGAGATAGAGCACCGATTTCTGAGGAACAAAGCGAAGGCCGATGAATAATGGCAGAAGAAAACAACAGAAGATCGTTTTTACCGAGTCACTCAGAGTTCAGAAGCAATGGCTCGACAGACTTATTTTCAAGGCATTCCTTATCAGAATCAAAAACTGCAAGCTGGACCTAGAATCTTTGGACCGTTTATTTCAAAATCAACCCAAATATTGGGGGCTTGTGGGGGACAGATATCCCCCGGGTCCACTGGAAGGCCAAAAGACCTCGCGAAAGGCCTTGGGCCCAATAGTTTGCAAGGTCATTCCTTCGTGGGCCTGGGGAGGGACGTCCGGTGAAGTGGATTGACACAAGATTGGATCAACGCAAGCCCAGACGGCCCAATGAATTTGAGCAGCAACCACAACAATGATCCGACCTTCCCGTATAGAGTCCTCATACATTGGAACTGAACGGAGATAGGTCGGCGGAATTATAGGAAGATAGGCTCAGTCGGTTCACTATTACTTACGCTCACATTGTTATCATATCCACATGTAACGCCCCACGGTCGAATATATAAGGCCTAGGGGCATCCCCTCAAAAACATATCTCACTACTTAGCCATCCACTCAGTTCTCTAACATCCTCGATACTAGAGAACCTCCTTGTAACCCACCACACAAAGTATTCACGCCAGGACGTAGGGTATTACGCATCTCAAAGCGGCCCGAACCTGTACAAAATTGTCCACTGTCTATCGTGCATCTAGCGCGAACCATCGAGCTACAATCAGTAACATCGTCCTACTCCAAAAAACACTTTGAGGGGCAACCCTGGGTGCGCGGTCGGACCCAAAACACCGACAGGAGGCATGCAACGTTACAACACAAGCTCACGGGGACTCAAGCTCACTTAGACTCAAGCTGACTAAAGCTCAGACAAGTTCATACAAGCTCAATACATCACAAAGTGGAGTAGGGTGTTACGCTCTGGAGGCCCGAACCACTCTAAATCCTTGTGTGTTCTTGTGTTCTCCCCATTTTCCAACTAACAAGCAAAACGCTTAGGCTCCTCCTCATCTTAGTATTTAGGGTGGGTGCATTCCGCCACTCGACCGGAGATTTCCTCTCCGACATTTGGCGCGCCAGGTAGGGGGCTAGGCTTTAGGTTTTTGCTTGATTCTCTTGCTCAGCATGAAGGTGCAAATCGTTGAGCACCGTGCTGAGACTTCGGCAGATTTCCTAGTGGAGGAAGAAGCTTCTTCTTCCACGCCATAGGTTCCCAACCGCTCAGTGCCGGGCACTGCTGTTGTGCACGCTGCACAGCAGCGTACAACTGCGCAGACATCCCAGACTCCGTCAAGGGCGGCTCCAGGGGCATTGTCTGCAGCCAGGGAGTTGCTGCGTCACCCCCAAGCTCCACGGCCTCACCGGGAGCCGTGAAGCAGTGGCGAGACGACATTGACCGACTGCTCGACATGGCGCACTCTGGCTCGGCCAGATCGAGGCCACGGTCATCTCGGCGCCAACATGAGGCGTCGACGTCTGTGCGCTCACCCTCAGTGAGGGGTGCACAGACCAATGACCTCTGGGCAGAACTCAACCGTAGGCGTGCGGGAGAGGACGCCTGGATCTCTCTGGAGAGGGCGCGGGAGCACCGGCAAAACATCGAGGGTCGCAACCTCGATCAAGACTTCACTGCGGTAGCACCGCAAACCCCAGTGGGCGCCCGATTCCAGGCGGGTGTCCCCTTGGCCGGCGTGGGCTGTGCCGCCCTCGTGGATCATCTCCGCGCAGCGTCCTAGCCACCCAAGTTCCGGCCACACCTGCCGGAAAAGTACGACGATACGTCAAATCCGTCGGAATTTTTGCAGGTGTACGTCACCGCTATCACAGCAGCAGGTGGAAACACCGCTGTGATGGCAACATATTTTCATGTCGCCTTGTCTGGGCCTGCACGGACTTGGCTCATGAATCTTGCCCCAGGATCGATCTACTCCTGGGAGGAGCTCTGTGCGCGGTCCACAGCGAACTTCGCCAGCGCCTATTAACAACACGGCGTGGAGGCCCACCTTCACGCAGTGAGACAGGAACCCGGAGAGACTCTCCGGACATTTATCTCCCGCTTCACCAAGGTGCGAGGTACTATACCTCGCATTTCCGATGCTTCCATCATCACGACCTTCTGTCAGGGAGTACGTGATGAAAAAATGTTGGAGAAGTTGGCCACGCATGACGTGGAGACTGTCTCCACACTCTTCGCTCTGGCCGACAAGTGCGCCAGAGCCACCGAGGGCCGGGCATGGCACTCGGCCCCACAAACTGGGGCTGCCCAGTCGGGTGGCTCGAGTGCCGTCCCCCGGGACGGTAAAAATAAAAAGAAGGGCTGCGGCCACGAGAAGCCGCGGTCAACCGCTCTAGTCGTCGCAGCTGCGACTGGGGGCTGGGGCGACCGTAACAAACGCCCACGACTGCAGAGGGGTAACAGCGGCTCTTGCCCTGTGCACCCCAACAGTCGCCACATCGCTGTGGAGTGTCGCGAGATCATCGACCTTGTGAAACACGTCAGCAAGCTGCGCGAGCAGTCTCCCAGGGACGGCTCCCCACCTCGCCGCCGACCTGGAAAGGAAAGGGTCGATGACAGCGAGGTGACCGCGGCTGAACGGGACCTCGGGTATCAGTCACCTGAGGGGGTCTTGAAGGATGTCATCACCGGATGCTCTGTCTCCGGTGACGATAGCTAGACGGGCCACCGGGGGGACCCTGTACTCCCCAGTCTACGAGGCTGAAGCCTGCCTTCCCCCGGAAACCCTTCTGGACTCCCCATGGGTCCAGTCTTCTGATGGGTCCATACAGAAACGGCTACAGCGTGAGGACATGGACTCTATCAACAAACACAGATGGGAACCCAGGGTCGGGACCTAGCCCTACGGCGAGTACTGAACCAAGAAGGCTTCCGTAAACGCTCCCCCAGCTGGGAGGAACCCTTCAAGGTGACGGAAATGTGCCGACCCGAGGGTAACCACCTTGCTACAGCTGGAGCACCTCTTCCTAACCTCTGGAGCATCTCTGTAAGTTTTGTCCATAGGAGCAAGCTTGAGGGGTTGAGTTTTTCTCCCTTTTGTAACTAGGTTGCGCATACGTGTACGCCAGCTCGGTGAGGTCTGCCCTCATAAACCCGGCCTGTTGGCCTGCACCCATGCATGTCGAGTTATAAAGAGAAGATTTACCCCCTCAGATGTGCTCCTATGACAGTTTTATCCTCCTGTCTCTGTGGTTTTATCCTACAGTCTCCGAATATTATTTTTTACCTAACCCACCCGTACAGTTCCTATCTGTCCTGACATGATGACATCCGAATTGAGTAGCCAGGCCTGCAGTTTAGGACCCCTCTACGAAAGCATGGGGTCCGGTAGCCTGGGGACCGGTTCTAAAGAACAGGAGCCCGTTCCATGGGGTGGTCCGGAGCAGTGTGGCCGCTTAGCCTGGTTCTGTACCCAAAAGCCTGCACACTCCACCACTCTGTGATGGGTACCCTAGTATTTGGAGCTATAGTCCTGTGGGTCTGACAACCTGAGGTCTGGCTCTAGAGAATGGACACTCGTCTCCTGGGGTGGTCCGGAGCCGTGTAGCCGCTCAGCCTAGTCTCGTACCGTGAGCCTGCACGCTCCACCACTCTGCGACGGGTGTCCTAGTATCTGGAACCGCAGTCTAGGGGGTCCAGACACACAACTTGGCTTCCTAGACTAAAACCTGCAGGTCCCGTGCATGTATCAAAGGATGGCTATTGTCAGACGATGGGTCCTATGGGTGTACTACTAATGCTCCCTAGCTGAAGCTGTGTTCAGGTCCGGGTCCCAGTAGAGGCTGCCTTTTAGGGGCCGTTCCCAACTCTTTTAGGTATGCTAATATCCATCCTCGACACGTCGAGCCTGCATCCCAGGGGGGCCAAGTACCAGAGAGGAGTCGACAACGCCACACACACAACAGGGGCGAATAGTATACCGATAAGTGCTAATATTGCTTGATAAATAGTACTCAGAAGTACCTTACAAAAAGCAAAAGTTATTACATCCGCCTTCAAGCGGAGTCCTAGCCCCATCTCTACTCTATAGGTATGGACTACTCTGCACCAGCAGGGTCGCGTTGGAAGCTAGCTCCGAGCGGCTTGCCAGCGGCGGCGACCACCTCTGCACCAGCGGCTTGCCAGCGGTGGCGACCACCTCAGCGTGTGCGCCATGGCGAGGAGGCCCTCGCCCCCATCCTCCTACGGGGGTGACGACAAGACCATCCAAGCCAAGGAGCTGGAAGCACGGTGGCAGACGATGTTTGCAGTCTGGCCGGTGCCGCGTAGCCAAAGTTTGCCTCCAACCTTCACAAGGCTGGTGACCATCCTTTCCTCCTGGGTGCTAGAGGAAGAGGCGGGTCACCAGCTCATGTGGAAGATGCAGCCGCAGCCTAGTTCGCTCTCCACCACCGCAAGGCTGACGAACATCCTTGAAGATAAGCACCGGTGGGAGAGCACCGCCCCCACGAGGCCGTGCACCTCCAGCAGAAGAAAGGCAAGATTGGCAGCACCAACCCGCTGGGGAGGTTGAATACAAAGAGCACGAACTCTCCGGCGGCAAGTTCGCCGGGGAGGATGGCGCCGATGCAAATCCTTCCGCCAAATGCCGACACATCCCATCCAAGCAGGCGGTACACCATGTCGAGCACCCACTCAGTCTGGGCACATTCGGGATGAGCTTACAAGGCCATGGAAAACTACGACAATGCAAAGCAGAGACCTTGAAGGCAAAAGGGCGCAGAGAACTCGGAGGCGAAAGGGCACAACAAGTGGGAGAGAAGCATGGCTGCTACTTGAGGGATGAACCCCTTTTTAAAGGCAGACTCCCCCGCTCACGCCCCAAAACGTCACGGGAAGTCTCCCCCGATGCACACCGGAGTACCCATCCTATGACACGGGGGCCCAGCCCCACAAGTCATATAGCTGGCGCGCTGATCTCCGAGTGTGAAGAAGGCAAAACGTCGCGCAAGGAGCGTACTATTGACCCATGGTGGCGTTCCTCTTCATCTCCACCCATTCTGTGACTCCTCGAGACCGCCACAGAAGACCTCACCCGACGTGCGCCAAGGCGGACCAGCCTCTGGCACGGGGGCCCGGGCCCACGAGTCATGCTCCTTAGGCGTCGACCTCCGTGTGCGAAGAAGGCGAATCGCTGCGTGAGGAGCACGCCACCGCCCGCCGTGGTGCATCTCTTCACCCCCGTCGAAGCAGCAGACCAGTCTGCCGTGTGAGGAGTGCGTCACCGCCCGCGGTAGTGCGCCTCCTCACCTCCGGCGAAACCAACAGCCCAGTCTCTGACACGGGGGCCCGGGCCCACGAGTCACCCTCCTTGAGCGCCGATTCCTAGGTGTAGAGAAACCGAACCGCCGCTCGCGCCAGTACCGCGCCTCCTCGGGGCCGCCGCAGAAGACATAATTTTTTTTCAAAACCAATGCAACGGTATCGAGGCACCTCGTGCATGGCCCAGCAAAACCATCAAGTACGAAGACCACGGGTCAATCAGCCACAGGGACAGGCGTGACAGTTGGCGTGACCGAGGGTGAACAGGCAGTAATTACGACATCAAGCGCGCAGAAGCAGCGAGCCAATCGCCAATCAAAACTTTGGCCCCACCTGCAGGCTCGTATCCTCCCCTGAGGCGGGCCCGGGGGCCACTGTCAGTACCCTGGAAATGGGGTACCCGTTACTACAGTATGAAGGCGCTATGTCCATGCGGCTATCCTTAGTCACGCGGCGAACAACACATGACCCCACCACGTGGATGGCTCCAGGGCCTCCACGTAGCCAGGAAGGACAATATACTCCAAGATGGCGACAGTGGGTCCAGACCCCCACGGGAAAGTGTCGGACCCCTAGACGCACAACCCAGGCCTCTGGGCGAGGTTCAAGACCTCCACAAGTACAAATCAGACCCCTGGGATGGGTCCCGGACCCTTTAGGAGGGGTCCGGGCTACTCGCAGTGGGGTCCCGGGATCCCAAGCCAAAGAATGCCCAGGCCTTAATCAAGGCTGGGCGGGGGTCCAATGCTGACACGGGTTCAGACCATACTACGGGGGCTCCCACTCCTCGCTTAGGCGAAGACCCGATGCTGCCACGTGGACTGTTGCCCATGACGTAAGCCAGCGGATAGAGCCTGACGTAAGGCCTCTGGGCCGCGCTACTCTGCATTTATTGTGGAGAGGACGCGCCGCCTGACAGGCGATGTGCCCCCTCAGCATTTAATGTGTCCTATCCACTCCGCTGGCAGGCGGCATCCAGGCCATCCTGCAGGCAGCGTGCCTGTCCAGTCCATTGACAAATAGTACGCCCGTGCTGCGAGGTGGACTGTGTCCATCATCACATATATGTTGCCAGGGGAGCTTCCCCTGCACGCCAATGCTACACAGATCACGGATGTCTGGGCGCAAGAAGATTGCTCCAGCAACGAACATTAGTTGCTCCAAGTATTACATCCGTAATGTTCCTGGGCCCACATGTCGGGGCTCAGTACCTTTGTACGTGCCCCCCTTAGCTATAAAAGGGGAGGCATGCAACGTTACAACACAAGCTCACGGGGACTCAAGCTCACTTAGACTCAAGCTCACTTAGACTCAAGCTGACTGAAGCTCAGACAAGTCCATACAAGCTCAATACATCACAAAGTGGAGTAGGGTGTTACGCTCCGGCGGCCCGAACCACTCTAAATCCTTGTGTGTTCTTGTGTTCTCCCCATTTTCCAACTAGCAAGCAAATCGCTTAGGCCCCTCTGTAGGATTACGGGGAGGCTACACTAGCGCAAAACAAAATTTTCAACCCCATAATACCAAGAACTACTGCTGTTATAGGTCATGGAATTACCACTAGACGCGCAGAGTAGCGGAAGACGTCTCGATGTAGACGAACGCGTCGAGCAGTGCCGTGCAGTTGCCGGCGTCCTTCACGTCCTCGCACGGTTCGTCCAAGTGCTCCAGATGCAGCACCTCCGAGGTATCCACACGTACAGGGAGGAAGCGCCGCGTACCGAACTGCTAGGTTCGCGACGGCGGCTTGGCGAGGGCGAGAGGCGAGCGGCGGCTGCTGGTTTGCAGGTGGCGAATTAGGTTATCCCTTAACCGCGCCCCCACCCCTCATTATATAGGCGTTATGGTGGGCTTCTGACGCCGAGGCCCATCATTAACCCTAAAGCCCAGTCTAATTTCGGATCTAATCCGAATTAGGCTTCCTTCCCCTTAAGTGTGTGACCCTATAGGTTCACGTACAAATAGACATAGCCCGAGTACTCTTACTTGGCCCAATAATTGACAGCGGCCTCTAGCAAGACATGTCAACTCCTATGTGTACGTAAAGATCATATCAGACGAACCATTGCGACATTACGTACATGCTGTTCCCTTTGTCTCACGATATTTGGTCTAGCTCTAAGCTGACCTCTCTTTCTCGATACTGTGAATTGGAATCCTTTCAATGGTTAACTCTTAACCCTAGCACGACCATGCATTTCTTGATCCAATCACTCGAGGGGCCCAGAGATATCTCTCTCACAAAGAGAGGGACAAATTTCATCTTGACTGACCATGCCTCACAGCATGCTTCCTGACAAACCCAAAACTACCTTTATAACTACCCAGTTACGGGATAGCGTTTGATAGTCCCTAAGTAAGTCAATTCACATCTTGAGAACATGCGACAATCTCAGGTCTAAGGATACAGTATTCATGTTGCAAGAAGAGAACTATATTACAATATCTCACGTTGGGTCAGTCCAGCCTCATGTCATACATGCGCCCACATTATTAGTTTAACATCTCCATGTTCATGACTTGTGAAATGTAGTCATCAACTAATACATGTGCTAGTCATCGACTCTGACTAGGGACATCATTTAGAATAACCATATAAGTAAAGAATCTCACAAACAATTCACATAATTGCTAATCAATACAAGGTGCCTTCCATGGATATTCAATTAAGCAATATATATATATATATATATCATGGATACAAAGAAATATGCTCATCTCTATGATTATCTCTAGGGCATATTTCTAACACCCTCCTCATCTTAGGATTTAGGGCGGGTGCATTCCGCCACCCGGCCGAAGATTTCCTCTCCGACAGGCTTGTTCTTCCCAGGACCTAATTCATGGGATCTTCGATCACATAGACTGGGTTTCCACCATGGAAACTTATACGGGTCTCATACCCATCTCTCTCGATGCGATTTCTATCACATTACGTGGTAGTCCCTTTGTAAAAGGATCTGCTAGATTTTTATATGTTGAAATATAAGTCACACTTATAACTCCGGAGTTTCTCAACTTTTTGACAGACTTCAATCGTCTTTTGACATGTCTTGATGACTTCCCATTATCCTTAGAACTTGCCACTTTAGCAATCACTGTCTGATTGTCACAGTTCATAAGGATAGCTGATATTGGTTTCTCAACCACCGGCAAGTCCATCAAGAGTTCACGCAACCATTCTGCCTCAACGGTTGCTGTGTCAAGTGCAGTTAGCTTGGCTCCATGGTTGACCTCGTCAAGATGGTCTGCTTGCATGACCTCCATGATACCGCACCTCCACCAATAGTAAAGACATAACCACTGGTGGCATAAAGCTCGTCTGCATCAGATATCCAGTTCGAATCACTATATCCTTCAAGTACTGCATGCTGACCAGAATAGTGAATTCCATAACTCATTGTACCTTGCAAGTTGCACATAACCCGCTCAAGTGCATGCCAATGATCAGTCCTGGGATTTGACATGAACCTACTCAATTTGCTCACAACAAATGAGATATCGGGCCTTGTTGCACCAGCAAGATACATGAGTGAACCAACGATCTGAGAGTATCTCAATTGGTCTAAACCAATTCTCTTGTTCTTTCGCAGTGTCACACTGGGATCATAAGGTGTTGGAGAAGGTTTGCAATCAGAGAAGCCAAATCGCTTGAAAACCTTTTCAACATAGTGAGATTGCGAGAGAGTAATCCCACCATCTGCCTTAATCAGCTTGATGTTTAGAATCACATCAGCTTCCCCCAGATCTTTCATATCAAAACTCTTTGATAGAAAAGACTTGATTTCATTGATCACATCAATGTTTGTTCCAAATATCAATATATCATCAACATATTAGCACAATATAACTCCTTCGCCCCCACCACAGCGATAATATACACACCTGTCTGCCCCATTAATGGCAAAGCCTGCAGACGTTAGAGTCATGTCAAACTTCTCATGCCGCTGCTTTGGTGCTTGCTTCAGACCATACAAAGATTTCAATAACTTGCACACCTTGCTTTCTTGACCCTCTACTACAAATCCATCAGGTTGTTCCATATAGATTTCCTCGTCCAGCTCTCCATTAAAAAAAGCTATCTTTACATCCATCTGATGAACAAGGAGACCATACGAGGCAGCCAAGGAAAGTAGTACTCGAATAGTAGTCATTCTAGCAATAGGTGAGTAAGTATCAAAGAAGTCTTCTCCTTCTTTCTAAGTATAGCCTTTAGCCACAAGCCTAGCCTTGTACTTCTCAATTGTACCATCAGGCTTGAGCTTCTTTTTAAACACCCACTTACAACCCACAGGTTTACATCCATAGGGTCGATCAGTGACTTCCCACATACCATTTGAAAGAATGGAGTCCATCTCATTATGAACTGCTTCTTTCCAATCATCTGCATCTGGAGATGCAAATGTTTCTGCAATGGTAGTAGGAGTATCGTCCACAAGGTACACAATGAAATCATCACCAAAGGATTTTTTAACCCTTTGTCTCTTGCTCCTTTTAGGAGCATCATTGTCATCCTCATCTAGGACAATTTCATGTGGCTGTTCGGAACTCTCAATAGGTGTACTATGTTTAGGAGTTATCTCAGAAGAGTATCTAGAATTGCTATGAATGTCTTCCATTGAAAATATGTGTTCAAAGAAAGTAGCATCACATGATTCCATAATAGTATCAACATACACATAAGGAACTTCAGATTTAACTACTAAAAATCTATATGCTATGCTACACGAAGCATATCCAAGAAAGACACAATACACTGTCCTTGGACCAAGCTTGCACTTTTTATTATTTGGTACATTGACTTTCGCCATGCACCCTTAAGTGCGCAAGTATGAAAGTGATGGTTTTCTCCCAACCCACTTCTCATAAGGGGTGTTCTCTTCTTTGCCCATAGGAATTCTATTTAGAACATGACATGAAGTCAGGACTGCCTCCCCCACCATGCATTAGATAAACCACAAGTGTCTAACATGGCATTCACCAGATCAGTCAACGTACGGTTTTTCTTTTAGCAATCCCGTTTGATTCGGGTGAATAGGGTGGCATCCTCTCATGAATAATGCCATGTTCTGTATAGAAATCATCAAAGACTTTGGGAAAGAATTTGCCACCACGATCTGATCTAAGATGTTTGATCTTTCTCTCTAGTTGGTTTTCAACTTCAGCCTTATAGATTTTAAAGTAGTCTAAAGCCTCATCTTTAGTTTTTAGCAAGTATACATAGAAAAATCTAGACGCATCATCAATCAATGTCATGAAGTATCTCTTGACACCTTTTGTCAACACACCATTCATCTCACAAAGATTAGAATGTATGAGTTCTAGAGGTGCCAAGTGTCTCTCCTCAGAAGCCTTGTGAGGCTTTCGAGGTTGCTTCGACTGCACACAACTATGGCACTTAGAACCTTTGATTATTGTGATATTTAGAATTAAACTCATGGTTGAAAGCTGAGACATAGAGCCAAAATTAATATGACACAAACGAGAATGCTTGCAAGAGCAGAGTCCAACACTCCAAGACACAATCAAAGCAATCAATCCACTCAAAGTTCCCAAAATCAGCTGTGGCGGAACCACCCGAATTATTCCAACTTAAGTGCCTAAGTCACGCCCCAGGGGCCGCAACACACTTAAATCGGAATAACCCATCAGTCCCTCAGATCTAGTCTGATCGAGCCACTTAACCAGGATCAAATTCCACATTCTCACTCGAAGGTGAGTCACAGAAGAAATACAATAAAACAGGAAACCTCAAATTAAATACTGAATTATTACATAGATCGGAGTTTTTCAAGTAGCAAATAAGAGTTCACGAAATAAAATGCAGCGGATAATCGATGTCGTCGGTATTGAGGAAATGGGCAAGGCCTAGCCCACTACTCCTCGTGCTCCTCTCCTGCCGGAGCAACATCCCACTCCACCGTCCAACCCGGTGGTAGGGTGGTAGGCCAAGTCACACCATCAACCATATCCTGAATCGTACCTGCAAAAATAATGCCACAAGCAAGGCTAAGTATACTAATACTCAGCTAGACTTACCCGGTGTGAGAAATCTACTCCTCTACCTCTAGACTATGCAGTTGTTTGGCTGAGGGGTTTGGTTTGCCAAAAGCACTAGCTGTTTCTAAAATCAATTCTTAGCTTTTCAAATTCTAGTATTATTATTTTAGCTACGTTTGCTCCTTCTATGCATACATGGTAACAAGCATTTAGTTCAATCAACAAATTGTCTCATGTAACCTCATTTCACTTCTTACTCGATGTAGTACAAGGGGTCAAGCAGTCTCATTAGCTGCAAGAAGCAGACGATTCGAATCGAGTTTTATCCTTGCAAGGTAAACCTAAACACACGACATGTCAGGGCACTCCGTACCCACACATGTCAATCGTCCCCATCGATTCCCCGTTCGCGTCCAGGCCTCACCGCCTTGGCATACAATGCTCCACTGACCCCGGCTGCCGCCGTGCAATGACCGCACTTGTACCCACCATAGCTAGCATGGGAGACCTAGTCTCAGGTCGCGTGAGGGATAAAGTCCGCGCCCGGCTTCACTCAGGTACTAGGTTTACCAGTTACCATATTTCTCGACATGTGCTTAGTATGTTCAAAAGCTTGACTCAGGTATCCACACATTAATCCTTAATTCTTTTTTCCTGTCTCATGGTCAAGGCATCCTCCCTGGATCCAAGTCCATAGACTTACATAGATCTCGTTATCAAGATGAATACAATCAATTCCTGACCTCGCGTGAGTGCTAGAAAAATCACTCGACTTCTACCGAGATCTTGATTAGCAAAGCATCTACTCGACCTAGCATACTAGTATTCATCTCAAAAAGGAATCCTAAGTTCATGCAACTAGAGGTTTCAAGCAACTCCTACACTTAAGTGCACATTACAATCCTACAAGCATTAAGTGTAGTAAAGTAGCATATAATAATACGATTATGCATATAAACCGGGGCTTGCCTTCAATAGCTGGGGCTGCGGGGAGATCCTCGATAGCAGCCTCGGGAGCTTGCTCCTGGTCCTCCTCTTGGACAGTTCCTTGCTCGGGGATGAGCACGTACTCTCCGTCGGCGAGATTACAATCTAATGAATGCAATGCATAAGATATATGCATGATATGATATGTGCTTTAGTAATTTAAACTTTTGATGGTGTATGATCTACTTGAGTTAGATAGAGCTAAATCTTGCTTATACGAGATTTTTGGTGGTATACTTGGTAAATTGGATCAAACTTAGCTAAGTTAAGTGGTAGGTTTATTTTTGGGGTTCCACTGAATTCTTTTTAAGGTCTTTAGTAAGAATTGCCAAGAATTCAAGTTGGACTTATTAGAGTGAGGTTTATCTTTCCTCCTTTTCCCTTGATCTTCTTTAGGGTTTTAGGGTGGGTTTGAACTACAAGTCACCTTAATAAATTTCCAAAAATTCTGTAAAAATTATAGTGGCTTATTACTGGTGTATGATTCTCTGTCTCAAATTTAAGGTTCTAGAAGTGAATAGTTTTCTCTGGACAAAATTGCCAAATTTTAGGGCAGAAGGGGTGATTTGAACTACAACTATCATTCAATAGTAGGTAATTCTCTAGGACTTATTTTTGCTGGCATTTAAATGCTATAACATGACTTGGTACAAATTTCTAGCCATTAATACTCATTAGTTATTTTACTAGGATTTTCTAAAGTTTCTAGCCAAAGGGGTGCTTTCTACTACCACTATATTTGAAAAATATCAAACAACAGATTTCTGATTTTTCCTAGCTTCTTGTTGGAACTTGCTCTCAGTCGCAACGGGGCCAACAAGGGTGAACAGTGATGACAACAGGGTTACGTGCTAGAAAGCGATAGCTCTGTTGATCTGGCCTCTCTAGCGACGTCTTCGGCCAGACGCCCCTCGAAGTGGTTCCGCGGGGGTTTTTGCTGGTCTAACAGACAAAACAGGCAGGGACACCCTTCGCTTGATCGGCACCAGACGAAGACCAGCGACGAAGTCATCCCACAGTGCGGCCTCGTCCAGCTCAGAGGCCCACGTGCGATCCGGCCCATTGTAACGGGCCTTGCGTGGTCGCCGTGCGTTACAGGCCTAATTTGTAAAGGCATCCATGTAATTACAGTCTGTAACCCCGCTTTATGGGAATATTCTGGGGATAACCTAGGTAGTTGAGGGCACATGCGTCCTTAGCACAAGGCGCTGGGCGCTCAAGTACCTATAAATACCCCTGCACAGTGCCCGTGAGAGGCCAGATCAACAGAGCTATCGCTTTCTAGCACGTAACCCTGTTGTCATCACTGTTCACCCTTGTTGGCCCCCTTGCGACTGAGAGCAAGTTACAACACTTCTTCTTTGCGCAAGAGCAATCATTCTGAAGTTTGGCATCTTTTTGCTTAAGGGAAGTGGTGGTATGCATTAATTGGATTAAATGGCCCTTCTTACAAAATATTGGCAATAGGTAAAATTTTGCATCTTTCCAATGGGTTTGTATTTTTCTCTAGTGGCCTATCTCATTATTGATCTAGCAAAATTTTATTTGCCCATTATTGCATTATTTTGGGTTACTCATGACTTATTTGGAATATGACTCATTATCTTATTATATTTATTTACCTTACTTAAAATGATGGGCTTGGATGTCCATTATTTTTGCAGTGGGGTTTTGGTGGTTACAAGTCCACTGGATTTTTATTATCAATTTTGGGTCTGGTTTTGTAATTCTAATAATTGATTTATAGTTGGAATAATGCTAAATAAAACATTTCACTTTGAATCTGATCTGGACTGGAGGTTCCTTTATTTTCCAAGGTTCTTTGTCACTTAAGCAAACTAGGAAAAATAATTTCATCCACTGGTCATTAATTTCTAAGGCCTTTCTGATTTTCCTAAGGTTTGGGCAGAAATGGCTTTTAATGAATATCTACACTAAATTTTTCAATACTGGGGTTCTCACTATTTTTAAACAATGTTTAAATAGGGTTTGAACATCTACAAATTTTCTTAGGTTCAACACAGAAACATAACTAATTTTCCTTAATTAAACAAGGTTTGGTCAGTTTCTGTATTTAATTTTAAACTCTAAAAATTAGAACAGAAAGCATAGGGTTCAGTATTTTTAATTGATAGGTCATAATATTTAGAATTTAGCAAAATTGGTTTGACAATTTTTGGTTAAGTATTCATCAAGTTATGAATTTTCTAAGTTCTCTGTTCATTAAAAAGATTAAACAGAAATGACTAAATGGAAAACTACTTTGCAACGGGGTCCCTGGCGGGTGTTTTAAGTTTTCCTTACAGACTAGTCCCTCGGCTACTATTCAATTGAGTCACTGACATCTCAGAAAACCCCCTGGATTCTTCTAATCCTAACCCGAGGTCCTTCCCCCAATTTAAACAGGACTCGCGGCGGAAGAAAGGGCGGAGGGGCTTACCGGCGGCGAGACTGCTCCGGTGAGGTGGCTGAGGGTGTAGGGGAGGTTCTGAGGGTCACGGTGATGTGCGGGTCGCCGTCGGGGATGGTCGGAGTCGACCGGTCCGCGTGCGCAGGCGGGGGAGCTCGTCGGCGGTGAGGAGTCCGGCCTATCCAGGGCACAATTGACCAATCAAACGGGTCAGAGAGCTTCACCAGGGATCAAGGAAGGTGTGTGCGCGAGGAATTGAAGAATGGCTCACCGGAGTGCCCAGTCTACGCGCGCAGGCGGGCGGCCGAAGTCCAGTGAGGTCGATCTTCGCCTTCCGGTGAAGTTCTGCCAGGTCCAAGGACTTGGAAAGCTTCACAAGCTAATGGCGAAGCTAACCGAAGCACTGGCGCGACTTGGGGGTGACTGGAGTGGGCTGGCCACGGTGGCCAAGGCTCTGGCGGCAATGGCAGGCGGAAAGGAGCTCGCCGGAGCTAATGAGGGGCGTCTGGCCGGCGATGGTGAGCACGGGGTAAAGTGAGGCGCGCCCGAGGAGGCTTTATAGGCGCAGGCGAGCACGGCCGAGTGCGGGGCTCTGACAAGCGCTCGTGGCGTGCGCGGCGAACGCCAGTGCGCGCTCTGGCGTCTGGCACAACGTCGAGCACGAGGCAGCGCAGAGAGAGGTCGAGTTCAAGCGTGGATTGGCCCCAAATCTTTGAGATTATGGCCATGATCCCGTTGAGAGATCTCTTCCTCTCAGGTTCCTTTGTTGTTTGTGTGTGGAGGCTAGCAGGTTTGGCTGACTGGATTAAGAGATAGAGAGGGGAGAAATCTGGTTTGTCTCACTGCCGCACACAGGGGGAAGATCTCTGGTTTGACGTGTCCAAGGCACGCGTCCCGATGTCATCTTCTGGCACAAGACAGAGAGGTTAGTTATGCACATTTTTGTCAACGGGGCCATTAGGATTCGAGTTAGGGATCAAGGTGAACACGCTTGATCTTTGGCTCAAGGTCTGAAATTCAGAATTCTGAATTTCAGAATTCCCTAATGAAATCCCACTTGAGAAGCTTGTTTAGAGTTTTATTTAAATTGTTTTGGCCAAGCTTCCATAATCTTTGTTGTTGCTTATTTAGTATACTTTAATGTTTATAATTGGCCCAAGCCATGATTCTATATTTTTCACACCCTTTTCCCCTTTTCTGGAATTTTGTTTATAGGGCTCAATTAGGGTTTTTATTGGGTTGCAACATTTTGCCCTTTTGAAAACCCATTTGTTTTAAACATGATACTTTTAAGTATAAGCTTAGTGGATCCTTTATTCTTAAGTCAATTTGATGCTCATGCTCAATTTGGTTCACATAAAATGATGGTTCTTGGGTTAGCACTTGAGAGAAACCCTAGGTGACACTGGGGTGTCACAGCCTTCCCCCCTTAAAGGAATCTCGTCCCGAGATTCGGGTCAGAGTCCTCCCGGGGTGAAGCGAAGGGTGAGACTTATAGGAAGTGGGTGCTTATTGTTATTATTAGGGAAAACTGCGCTTCGAATGTCATTCTCTTTGCAACTTCAGTAGGAAGTCCTTTTTAAATTTTGTTCCATGATTACTTCATTTTGATTTAAGATCGTATTTCTGAATTTTAGATTCGAAGGGCAGGAGGAGGGGTTGGGTGTGATTATGTACCAGTTTCCTTAGGTAGGCAATCAGGGAAGTTGGATCTCAAGAATTCCTCAGTCTCCCAAGTAGCTTCTTCCTCTGAGTGATTACTCCACTGGACCTTGTACATTTTGATCGATTTAGCCTGAGTTGATCTTTCTTTGCAATCCAGAATCTTGGAAGGATACTCTTGGTATGATAGATCTGGCTCTATCTCCAATTCTGGCTCTGCTATGATCTCGGTCGGCAATCGAACACACTTCTTCAGCTGAGATACATGGAACACACTGTGAATGGCAGACATTTTTGAAGGTAACTTCAGCTTATATGCCACGGGTCCATAGGCTTCTATGATCTCATAAGGTCCAATGTAACGAGGGGCTAGCTTGCCTTTGATTCCAAACCTCTGCACTCCCTTGGTGGGTGATACCTTGAGGTACACGAAATCTGCTACCTTGAACTGGAGAGGTTTCCTTCTTTTATCATGGTAACTCTTCTGCCTGGCCTGAGCAGCTTCTAGATTTTTCCTGATTAGTTTGACCTTCCTTTCGGCTTCAGTCACTAAGTCAGGTCCGAAAACTTCTCTTTCTCCAGGCTAAGACCAATTGAGTGGTGTCCTACACCTTCTTCCATAGAGGGCTTCAAAAGGTGCCATCCTTAGGCTGGATTGATAACTGTTGTTATAAGAAAATTCTGCCAAGGAGAGGTGCTTATCCCAGTTCTTGCCATAATCGATTGCA
The DNA here is from genome assembly GCF_902167145.1 of Zea mays. Lineage (NCBI taxonomy): Eukaryota > Viridiplantae > Streptophyta > Magnoliopsida > Poales > Poaceae > Zea > Zea mays. The sequence goes on from NC_050103.1 coordinate 30,238,278, forward strand.
CAAGCTCTCAGCATATCCTCCAGAATTTGGTTTACCCTTTCAGTCTGACCATCAGTTTGTGGGTGGTAAGCTGAACTTCTGATTAGCTTGGTTCCCAAAGACTCCTGCAGTTGTTCCCAAAATCTGGCAACAAATTGGGCTCCTCGGTCAGAAACAATGATCCGAGGTAATCTGTGCAAACACACGATCCAGTCAATGTACAACTCTGCATACTTTTGAGCCTTATCAGTGGTGTGCACAGGGAGAAAATGTGCCACTTTTGTCAGTCGGTCCACAATAACCCAAATCGAATCATGATGACGAGAGGTGTTGGGTAGACCCACGATGAAATCCATGCTGATGTCATCCCATTTCCATGAAGGTATGGATAGGGGTTGCAAAGCTCCAGCTGATTTCAAGTGGCTTGCCTTTATCCTCTGACAGGTGTCACATTCCGATACATACTGGACTATCTCCCTCTTCATTCTGGTCCACCAATACAAAGGCTTCAGATCATGGTACATTTTGGTGCTTCCCGGATGCATAGAGAATTTGGAGAGATGAGCCTCGTCCTAGATTTTCTTCTTGAGGTCCCTGTTTTTAGGAATCACCAATCTGCTTTTGAACCATAATACACCCTTTTCATCTTGGTGGAAGAATTTATACTTTTCAACCTTCTGATGGAGATTCTCCTTGATAATCTGCACTCCCTTGTCACTGAGCTGGGCCATGATGATTTGGTCTTGCAGAGCTGGCTCGACAGAAATGTGAGACAAAGCACCAGAAGGAATCACTTCAATTTGCATCTTGCTCAACTCATCACACAAGGTGTTGATGCGAGAATCCATCAGAATACAATTGCATTGCAACTTCTGACTCAAGGCATCTGCTACCACATTGGCTTTCCCTGGGTGATAATGTACCTCCAGGTCATAATCCTTGATCAGCTCTAGCCATCTTCTCTGCCTCATGTTGAGATCAGTCTGAGTAAAGATGTACTTAAGGCTCTTATGATCAGTGAAGATGTTGCAGTGGGTTCCCATTAAATAGTGCCTCCACATTTTTAATGCATGAACCACTGCTGCCAACTCGAGGTCATGAGTGGGATAATTTTGCTCATGAGGCCTGAGTGCTCTTGAGGCGTAAGCAATGACTCGGTTGTCTTGCATTAAGAGACATCCTAGTCCAGTGCCAGAGGCATCACAATACACATCAAAAGGCTTGCTGTTGTCGGGTTGCGCTAACACTGGTGCTGTGGTCAGATGCTTCCTTAATGCATGGAAGGCATCTTCGCACTTCTGACTCCAAACAAACTTGGCTTCTTTCTTCAACAGCTCAGTTATAGGCTTCACAATTCGAGAGAGATCCAGAATAAATCTTCGGTAATAACCAGCTAATCCCAGAAAACTCCGAATCTGACGGACAGTCGTTGGTGGCTTCCAGTTCATCACCTCTTGCACCTTATCAGGATCAACAGCTATTCCTGCCTGAAAGATAGTGTGACCCAAGAATTTGATTTCCTTTAGCCAAAAATCACACTTGGACAACTTGGCATAAAGGTGGTGCTCTCGTAGACGTTGAAGCAATACATGCAAATGCCTGGCATGTTCTTCTTCGTTCATAGAGTACACCAAGATATCATCGATGAACACCACTATGAATTTGTCCAATTCAGGCATGAAAACAGAATTCATAAGATACATGAAATATGCTGGTGCATTAGTCAGCCCGAAAGACATCACCAAGAATTCATATAGCCCATATCTGGTTGAGAATGCCTTCTTCGGAATATCGCTTGCTCGTATCTTGATCTGATGGTAGCCGGAGCGAAGGTCTATTTTGGAAAACACCTTGGCCCCAACCAACTGGTCAAAAAAGACATCAATACGAGGCAAAGGATACTTGTTCTTGATAGTTACCGCATTAAGAGGGTGGTAATCTATACACAGCCTCAAGCTTTCATCCTTCTTCTTCACAAACATTGCTGGACATCCCCAAGGCGAAGTACTTGGGCGAATAAATCCCTTATCCAGCAACTCCTGTAATTGCTTCTTCAATTCTACCAACTCAGCGGGTGGCATTTGGTAGGGTCTCTTGGAAATTGGTACCGTTCCTGGTTGCAACTCGATGGCGAATTCAATATCCCGGTCTGGTGGCATTCCTGGCAATTCATCCAAAAAGACATTTGCATACTCACAGACCACTAGAATCTTCTTCAGAGGTAACTCTGTCATAGAGAATGCACATGACTGAGTGGAACCTTGACTGGGCAGGATTAAGGTGAAGTTCCCACAAAACAGGGAATTGATTTCCACGATGCGGCTGGCTACATCAAGCACTACTTGGTGCAGGGTCATCCAATTAGCTCCCAGAATAATGTCCACATTTTCCAAACCCAAAACAAGAAGGGTGGTTTTGACAATGTGGCTTCCCAGTTGAATAGGCACACTTTGGTTTAATTGATTAGTTGAAATTTTACCCCAGGTGTGACTATCATAAATGACCCTTTTGAGTGAGAGAATAGCAGTTCACATTTAGCACTGAACTTTTGGCTAATGAAACTATGAGATGCAGCAGAATCAAATAGAATTAAAGTAGGTTGATTATAAACTGAAAAGATACCGGTCATGATGGGAGCTCCCTCAGGTACTTCCTCCAGAGTAGTGAAGTTGAGCTTCCCTTGCCTGACTTGTACCTTCTGCTTTCTTCCCTTGTCTTGACTTGGTGCTGACATCTGCCTTTGCTGGTTCCTGGGACAATTCTTGGCATAGTGGCCCACATTGCCGCAAGTGAAACATTTGTTCCCATTGCCCTGGCGGAACTGCTACTGCTGCGGAGGCTGGTTGTTCCTTGGAGCGGGAGCTAGAAAGCGATTGGGTGCTGGCTGTTGCTGCTGAGGTGGCCTGATCACCCATCTGCCTGCCTGCTGCTGGAAACCCCTGCTCTAATTGTGAGAAACAATCCTGAACCTCTGGGCCTGAGTGGATGGTGCTGCCATTGGTGCCTTTCTCTTCTTCTCTGCCCGGTGGGCTACAATACAGTCCTCCTGGGAGATAGCCAGGTTGACCAACTCATTGAAGCTATCAGCCCGGACAATGTTGAGTCGTTCCCGCAGCTTGGTGTTAAGACCCCTGCGGAAGCGGTCTCTCTTCTTCTCATCAGAATCAGCATGGTAACCTGCATACTGACATAGGTCGTTGAAGGCCTGCGCATACTGCAGTACTGTGCGGGTTCCTTGATTAAGTGCCAAAAACTCATTTAGCTTGCGATCCAGAATGCCAGCTGGGATGTGGTGCCCTCTGAAAGCAGTCTTGAATTCCTCCCAAGACACTTCATGATCAGCGGGGAGCATAGCACGGAAGTAGTCCCACCAAGTCCGAGCAGGGCCACGAAGCTGTTGCGCGGCAAAGCGAGCCTTGGTTTCATCAGGGCAGTCTCCCGTGAGGAGGGGAAATTTGGACTCAACGACGCGGAGCCATACGTCGGCGTCCAATGGATTCTCTGCCTTGGTGAACAAGGGTGGCTGCGTGCTTAGGAACTCCTGGTAGGTTGCCGCTGCCGGAGGTCGCTGATGCTGGCCTCCACCATGCTGCTGAGGGTGGGGCTGGCGCTGCAAGAGCTATCGCAGGATCTCATTCTGCTGGGCCATCAGCTCCTGCACTGTGGGAGCTGGAGGAGGTGGCGAGGGAACCTGCTCGTTATGCCCGCGACGCTGCCTAGCTGCCATCTGAAAACAGAGATTGTCGCCATTGTTATCCCAACTCACAATTTCGAACGACAAGATATCATCTCATATGGAAGGAAAAATGCCATAATCATAATATTAGGTTCGAAATGAAGATAACATGGTTACAAACATCCCACAGATTTCGAAAGTTTACAGGGTTACATCAACCAGGGGAAAGTACCCGTAAGCCTAGTCCAAAATCTGACATTAACTAAGCTCGCAAAGGTTTCTATCCGCCTAAAAGCGTCGAAGTGACCGATCAACCCTGAGCGGTGGAAGCGACACTGGATACGGGTGAGGGAGGCATCGCGGAGGTAGTCCCATTGGCACCAGGGGCTGGTCCTAGCTCCTCGGGAGCCTCTTCTCCCTCGCTTCCGGCTTCATTGGCCTCCATCTCCAAGTGGTGCATGTCCAGGTGGTCATTTGCTTCTTCGAGTTCCCTCTGCACATCGTGGAGCTGGTTCTCCAAGACATCAATAGTGTTGTCTCGGATCTCCACCTGCTGCTCCAAGGTGGTAATGCGCGGGCTCAGCCTTTCCACCTGCAGATCCTTCTCCACCAACTCGGAGGATAAATTGACCACAAAATCTTCTCGACTGTTGAGAGTGAGCTTGGTGGTTTGAGCGATATTAGCAAGGTGTGCCATAGCGTCGCTCTGAAGGGCCTGAAGGCGGTACAGCGCACTCATGCACTAAACGGTGACCCTCCCAACCAAGTCAGGATACATTGCCCACACATCCTTCACATGGCTCACACGGTTACACCACATGGGATCATCCTTCTTCTCAGCAGGGAAGAGTCCCAAGGGGTGCATCACCATCTCCATGGGATGGTAGCCATAGAAAGTCGTCAGAGTCTTCATGGCTGCCGCTTCAGTGGTGTCGTCCGTCCTGAATCCCACTGTCTCGAAATCAAGAGAACGCCAACCCAGCTGAAGGGGATGAGCCTCCAAAGTCAGCCAGACCCGACAACGAGGTACCCGATGCTCCTCATACAACTGCACCATGTACAATGGGGGCGTAGGGTAACCGGCAGAGTTAAGCACTTCCCACAAGATGGAAGGAAAGCCATCGTGAGAAAGGAAGTCAGAACTGAAACGGGTGTCTCCTCCACTGGCGGGGGTGGGTGAATTCATCTGCGAAAGGGTATCAAAGGTAAAGATTATGGTGGAAGGAAAAAAATAAAAGAGCCCGGATGGTTTTAAAGGAAGTGGGTTAGCTCAAGTTTTAATTCCCTTTTGTGTTTATAATGCATGCATGCTGGAAGTAACGTCTCCTCTCCAAATAATAGGGTGCTCTTAGGGCATCCTTAAAAAGTCTAAGTACTGGCCCACGGGGCCTACTTAATTAGCCACCTATTTCTCCCTCTATGCCTAAGGCCTTTCGTCCTAGGTCTAGCGGTCTAGTCCTGACGATCCGTAGCAGTTTCTAGGCAAGTTTTAATTTTGAAAATGGTATTCATGGTTAATTTTGAAACCTGGCTCCGATACCAGCTGTGGTGGAACCACCCGAATTATTCCAACTTAAGTGCCTAAGTCACGCCCCAGGGGCCGCAACACACTTAAATCGGAATAACCCGTCAGTCCCTCAGATCTAGTCTGATAGAGCCACTTAACCAGGATCAAATTCCACATTCTCACTCGAAGGTGAGTCACAGAAAAAATACAATAAAACAGGAAACCTCAAATTAAGTACTGAATTATTACATAGATCGGAGTTTTTCGAGTAGCAAATAAGAGTTCACGAAATAAAATGCAGCGGATAATCGATGTCGTCGGTATTGAGGAAATGGGCAAGGCCTAGCCCACTACTTCTCATGCTCCTCTCCTGCCGGAGCAACATCCCACTCGACCGTCCAACCCGGTGGCAGGGTGGTAGGCCAAGTCACACCATCAACCATATCCTGAATCGTACCTGCAAAAATTATGCCACAAGCAAGGCTGAGTATACTAATACTCAGCTAGACTTACACGGTGTGAGGAATCTACTCCTCTACCTCTAGACTATGCAACTGTTTGGCTGAGGGGTTTGGTTTGCCAAAAGCACTAGCTGTTTCTAAAATCAATTCTTAGCTTTTCAAATTCTAGTATTATTATTTTAGCTACGTTTGCTCCTACTATGCATACATGGTAACAAGCATTTAGTTCAATCAACAAATTGTCTCATGTAACCTCATTTCACTTCTTACTCGATGTAGTACAAGGGGTCAAGCAGTCTCATTAGCTGCGAGAAGCAGACGATTCGAATCGAGTTTTATCCTTGCAAGGTAAACCTAAACACACGACATGTCAGGGCACTCCGTACCCACACATGTCAATCGTCCCCATCGATTCCCTGTTCGCGTCCAGGCCTCACCGCCTTGGCATACAATGCTCCACTGACCCCGGCTGCCGCCGTGCAATGACCACACTTGTACCCACCATAGCTAGCATGGGAGACCCAGTCTCAGGTCGCGTGAGGGATAAAGTCCGCGCCCGGCTTCACTTAGGTACTAGGTTTACCGGTTACCATATTTCCCGACATGTGCTTAGTATGTTCAAAAGCTTGACTCAGGTATCCACACATTAATCCTTAATTCCTTTTTCCCGTCTCATGGTCAAGGCATCCTCCCTGGATCCAAGTCCATAGACTAACATAGATCCCGTTATCAAGATGAATACAATCAATTCCTGACCTCGCGTGAGTGCTAGAAAAATCACTCGACTTCTACCAAGATCTTGATTAGCAAAGCATCTACTCGACCTAGCATACTAGTATTCATCTCAAAAAGGAATCCTAAGTTCATGCAACTAGAGGTTTCAAGCAACTCCTACACTTAAGTGCACATTACAATCCTACAAGCATTAAGTGTAGTAAAGTAGCATATAATAATACGGTTATGCATATAAACTGGGGCTTGCCTTCAATAGCTGGGGCTGCGGGGAGATCCTCGATAGCAGCCTCGGGAGCTTGCTCCTGGTCCTCCTCTTGGACAGTTCCTTGCTCGGGGATGAGCACATACTCTCCATCGACGAGATTACAATCTAATGAATGCAATGCATAAGATATATGCATGATATGATATGTGCTTTAGTAATTTAAACTTTTGATGGTGTATGATCTACTTGAGTTAGATAGGGCTAAATCTTGCTTATACGAGATTTTTGGTGGTATACTTGGTAAATTGGATCAAACTTAGCTAAGTTAAGTGGTAGGTTTATTTTTGGGGTTCCACTGAATTCTTTTTAAGGTCTTTAGTAAGAATTGCCAAGAATTCAAGTTGGACTTATTAGAGTGAGGTTTATCTTTCCTCCTTTTCCCTTGATCTTCTTTAGGGTTTTAGGGTGGGTTTGAACTACAAGTCACCTTAATAAATTTCCAAAAATTCTGTAAAATTTACAGTGGCTTATTACTGGTGTATGATGCTCTGTCTCAAAATTTAAGGTTCTAGAAGTGAATAGTTTTCTCTGGACAAAATTGCCAAAGTTTAGGGCAGAAGGGGTGATTTGAACTACAACTATCATTCAATAGTAGGTAATTCTCTAGGACTTATTTTTGCTGGCATTTAGATGCTATAACATGACTTGGTACAAATTTCTAGCCATTAATACTCATTAGTTATTTTACTAGGATTTTCTAAAGTTTCTAGCCAAAGGGGTGCTTTCTACTACCACTATATTTGAAAAATATCAAACAACAGATTTCTGATTTTTCCTAGCTTCTTCTTTGCGCAAGAGCAATCATTCTGAAGTTTGGCATCTTTTTGCTTAAGGGAAGTGGTGGTATGCATTAATTGGATTAAATGGCCCTTTTTACAAAATATTGGCAATAGGTAAAATTTTGCATCTTTCCAATGGGTTTGTATTTTTCTCTAGTGGCCTATCTCATTATTGATCTAGCAAAATTTTATTTGCCCATTATTGCATTATTTTGGGTTACTCATGACTTATTTGGAATATGACTCATTATCTTATTATATTTATTTACCTTACTTAAAATGATGGGCTTGGATGTCCATTATTTTTGCAGTGGGGTTTTGGTGGTTATAAGTCCACTGGATTTTTATTATCAATTTTGGGTCTGGTTTTGTAATTCTAATAATTGATTTATAGTTGGAATAATGCTAAATAAAATATTTCACTTTGAATCTGATCTGGACTGGAGGTTCCTTTATTTTCCAAGGTTTTTTGTTACTTAAGCAAACTAGGAAAAATAATTTCATCCACTGGTCATTAATTTCTAAGGCCTTTCTGATTTTCCTAAGGTTTGGGCAGAAATGGCTTTTAATGGATATCTACACTAAATTTTTCAATACTGGGGTTCTCACTATTTTTAAACAGTGTTTAAATGGGGTTTGAACATCTACAAATTTTCTTAGGTCAAGCACAGAAACATAACTAATTTTTCTTAATTAAACAAGGTTTAGTCAGTTTCTGTATTTAATTTTTAACTCTAAAAATTAGAACAGAAAGCATAAGGTTCAGTATTTTTAATTGATAGTTCATAGTATTTAGAATTTAGCAAAGTTGGTTTGACAATTTTTGGTTAAGTATTCATCAAGTTATGAATTTTCTAAGTTCTCTGTTCATTAAAAAGATTAAACAGAAATGATTAAATGGAAAACTACTTTGCAACGGGGTCCCTGGCGGGTGTTTTAAGTTTTCCTTACAGACTAGTCCCTGGGCTACTATTCAATTAAGTCACTGACATCTCAGAAAACCCCCTGGATTCTTCAAATCCTAACCCGAGGTCCTTCCCCCAATTTAAACAGTACCCGTGGCGGAAGAAAGGGCGGAGGGGCTTATCGGCGGTGAGACTGCTCCGGTGAGGTGGCCGAGGGTGTAGGGGAGGTTCTGAGGGTCACGGTGATGTGCGGGTCGCCGTCGGGGATGGTCGGAGTCAGCCGATCCGCGTGCGCAGGCGGTGGAGCTCGTCGGCGGCGAGGAGTCCGGCCTATCCAGGGCACAATTGACCAATCAAACGGGTTAGAGAGCTTCACCAGGGATCAAGGAAGGTGTGTGCGCGAGGAATTGAAGAATGGCTCACCGGAGTGCCCGGTCTACGCGCGCGGGCGGGCGGCCGAAGTCCGGTGAGGTCGATCTTCGCCTTCCGGTGAAGTTCTGCCAGGTCCGAGGACTTGGAAATCTTCACAAGCTAATGGCGAAGCTAACCGAAGCACTGGCGCGACTTGGGGGTGACTGGAGTGGGCTGGCCACGGTGGCCGAGGCTCTGGTGGCAATGGCGGGCGGAAAGGAGCTCGCTGGAGCTAAGGAGTGGCGTCTGGCCGACGTGGTGAGCACGGGGTGAAGTGAGGCGCGCCCGAGGAGGCTTTATAGGCGCGGGCGAGCACGACCGAGGGCGGGGCTCTGACAAGCGCTCGGGGCGTGCGCGGCGAACGCCAGTGCGCGCTCTGGCGTCTAGCACAACGTCGAGCACGAGGCAGCGCAGAGAGAGGTCGAGTTCAAGCGCGGATTGGCCCCAAATCTTTGAGATTGGTCCCAAATCTTTGAGATTATATTTCCAATGCTTTTCTCATAGACTCATTAGATTACAACTTGCTTTCTGTTTCTCAATTTTGCAAAATAGGCTACAACTGTCTATTTACTAACGTAGGTGTTACTGTCTTTAGAAGAAGTGATGGTTCAATAGCATTTAAGGGAGTGCTAGATGGTTAGCTATACTTAGTTGATTTTAATGATAACCAAGCTGAACTAGACACTTTCTTAATTGCTAAGACTAACATGGTTGGCTCTGGCATCGCCGAATTGCTCATGTTGGAATGAAGAATCTTCACAAGCTTCTAAAGGAAAAGCACATTTTAGGACTAACAAATGTTCATTTTGAGAAAGATAGGATTTGTAGCGCATGTCAAGCAGGAAAGCAGGTTGGAGTCCATCATCCACACAAGAACATAATGACGACTGACAGGCCGCTCGAACTACTCCACGTGGACCTATTCGGACCGATCGCTTACATAAGCATCAACGGGAGTAAGTACTGTCTAGTTATTGTGGATGATTATTCTCTCTTCACTTGGGTATTCTTCTTACAGGAAAAATCTCAAACCCAAGAAACTTTAAAGAGATTCTTGATACGAGCTCAAAATGAGTTCGGATTGAGAATAAAAAAGATTAGAAGCGACAATGGGACGGAGTTCAAGAATTCACAAATTGAAGGTTTTCTTGAGGAGGAGGGCATCAAGCATGAGTTCTCTTCTCCCTACACACCTCAACAAAATGGTGTAGTGGAGAGGAAAAATAGAACTCTATTGGACATGGCAAGAACCATGCTTAATGAGTACAAGACACCAGACCGGTTTTAGGCAGAAGCGATTAACACCGCCTGCTACTCCATCAGCCGATTATATCTTCACTGAATCCTCAAGAAGACATCATATGAACTTCTCACTGGTAAAAAGCCCAATGTTTCATATTTTAGAGTCTTTGGGAGCAAATGCTTTATTCTTATTAAAAGAGGTAGAAGTTCTAAATTTGCTCCTAAGGCAGTAGAAGGCTTTTTACTAGGTTATGACTCAAACACAAGGACATATATAGTCTTCAACAAGTCGACTGGATTAGTTGAAGTTTCTTGTGACATTGTGTTTGATGAGACTAATGGCCTAAGTGGAGTAAGTTGATCTTGATGAACTAGATGATGAAGAGGCTCTATGCGTCGCGCTAAGGAACATGTCCATTGGGGATGTGTGTCCTAAGGAATCCGAGGAGCCCACACAAGCACAAGATCAACCATCATCTTCCTGGCAAGCATCTCCACCAACTCAAGATGAGGATTAGGCTCAAGAAGAAGAGTATGAAGATCAAGACAATGAGCCACCTCAAGAGGAGGACATTGATCAAGGGGTATATGAAGATCATCAAGAGATTAGGGATCAAAGACCGCCACACCCAAGAGTCCACCAAGCAATTCAAAGAGATCACCCCGTCAACTCCATACTCGGTGACATTCACAAGGGGGTAACCACTAGATCTAGAGTTGCTCATTTTTGTGAACATTACTCTTTTGTGTCCTCTATTGAGCCATACAGGATAGAGGATGCACTAAGAGATTCGGATTGGGTGGTGGCTATGCAAGAGGAGCTCAACAACTTCACAAGGAATGAGGTATGACATTTAGTTCCACGTCCTAATCAAAATGTTGTAGGTACCAAGTGGATATTCCACAACAAGCAAGATGAGCATGGTGTGGTGACAAGAAACAAAGCCTAACTTGTGGCCAAGGGATATTCACAAGTTGAAGGTTTGGATTTCGATGAAACTTATGCACCCGTAGCTAGGCTTGAGTCAATTCGTATATTACTTGCCTATGCCACTTACCATGGCTTCAAGCTTTATCAAATGGACGTGAAAAGTGCCTTCCTCAATGGCCCTAACAAGGAAGAGATCTATGTTGAGCAACCTCCCGGCTTTGAAGATAGTGAGCACCCTAACCATGTGTATAAGCTCTCAAAGGCGCTTTATGGGCTCAAGCAAGCCCCAAGAGCATGGTATGAATGCCTAAGAGACTTTCTTATCACTAATGGCTTCAAAGTCGAAAAGGTCGATCCTACTCTCTTCACTAAAACTGTTGCAAAACACTTGTTTATATGCCAAATTTATGTTGATGATATTATATTTGGGTCTACTAACAAGTCAACTTGTGAAGAGTTTAGTAGGATCATGATACAGAAATTTGAGATGTCAATGATGGGGGAGTTGAAGTATTTTCTTGGATTTCAAATCAAGCAACTCTAAGAGGGCACCTTCATCAGCCAAACTAAATACATTCAAGACATTCTTAAGAAGTTTGGAATGAAGAATGGCAAACCCATCAAGACACCCATGTGAACCAATGGGCATCTCGACCTCGACACGAGAGGTAAATCCGTAGATCAAAAGGTATACCGGTCGATGATAGGATCTTTACTCTATTTATTTGCATCTCGACCGGATATTATGCTTTCAGTATGCATGTGTGCAAGGTTCCAGGCAAATCCTAAGGAAGTTCACCTTAGGGCCATGAAAAGAACCATGAGATATTTAGTTTACACTCCTAAGTTAGGGTTTAGGGTTTAGTTTACACTCCTAAGTGTACCTTTGATCTAATTGGGTATTTCGATGCTGGTTACGCCAGATGTAAAATTGATAGAAAGAGCACATCATGGACTTGTCAGTTTCTGGGAAGATCCCTGGTGTCTTGGGCTTCAAAGTAACAAAACTTTGTTGGTCTTTCCACTGCCGAAGTCGAGTACATTGCTGCAGGCCATTGTTGTGCGCAATTACTTTAGATGAGGCAAACCCTTAGGGACTATGGCTACAAATTAAGCAAAGTCCCTCTCCTATGTGATAATGAGAGTGCAATCCGCATGGCGGATAATCCCGTTGAACACAGCCGCACTAAGAACATAAACATCCGGTATGACTTTCTAAGAGATCACCAACAAACAGGGGATATCGAAATTGCTTATGTAAGCACTCACAACCAGTTAGCCGATATCTTTACCGAGCCACTAGAAGAGAAGACTTTTAGCAAACTTAGGAACGAGCTAAATATACTTGATTCTCGGAACTTTGATTGAAACATTGCACACATAGCTCATGTATATACCTCTGATGATGTTTCTTTCATTTGGTACAAATGCATATTTCTTATTTTTCTTGTGCCGAGGCTAAGAATAATGTGCTTTCAAGTATATTTCTCTCCCTAGTCTTAGATTGAAAGGGAAATGGAGTATTCCGCAAAGACAAGGCTTCCACTCCAACTCTGACAGTATCATTTACCCTTTGCCGTTACTCCTACAACTCTCAATTGGTATGACCCTTCACTCATATTTATTTTACCATTTGGAGAAAATGTAAAAAAGGGCTCTCGAATTCTCCGCTTTTGGCGATTAATGCCAAAGGGGGAGAAAGTATTAAACCCAAAACAAAAGGACCGCACCACCATTTCAAAAAAATTTCACAAATGTTTATTTCAATTGGTATTTGAGTTAGCCTCAAAATGAATTTTCAATTGGTGTCTTAAAGTCAATTTTCAATTGATATCTCATTAGTATGGAAAAATTTCAATTGGTTTTTGGTATCCACTTCAAAAGGGAAAATCATTTCAAAAACCCTCTTGAAAGCTAAGGGGAGAATTCATTCATGGGGAGCTTCTATTTAGTCAAAGGAAAAGCATTTGAAATAGGGGGAGGAATTTCAAATCTTAAAAATGCTTCTTGCAATCGTATTCCTATACCTTTGACTACTTGGAAAAGATTTTGAAAGGATTTTGCAAAAAGATTTGCAAAAACAAACAAGTGGTGCAAATGTGGTCCAAAATGTTAAATTAGAGAAAAGCAATCCATTCATATGCATAAAGCCTTTCATTGGTTTAATTCCAAGTAACCTATGCACATCTATCTCAATACAAACTAGTTATATTTCTATATTTGCTTTGGTTAGTGTTGGCATCAATCACCAAAAAGGGGGAGATTGCAAGGGAAATGGACTTAACCATTTCCTATAATCGATTTTGGTGGTTGACGTTCAACACAAACCACGTGGACTAACTAGTTTGTTTAGATATCATTTATCACAGGGGCATAAGGTTCAACACAAACCAAGAAAGAAATTCAGTTAGGGACTCAATCAAAAATTGGATCAAGACTTAGAGTGCTCTAAAAAATTGCGCTCAGCAAACCAGCCACTCTCGAGTTTCTTCCGGGCGCGCTCCACTATAATTCACCGGACTGTCCGGTGTGCCACCGAACTGTCTGGTGAGCCAGCGGAGCAACGGCTCCATGCGCGCCAACGGTCGACTACGCAGAGGAACAGTGCTGAACAGTGCCGTGACAGAGTTAGAGCGTAGAAGTCAGAGGTCACCAGACTGTCCGGTGCAGCAAAAAGACAAACGGCTCCAACGATCAACTGCTCCAAACCCTAATGGGCACGCTGACGTGGCGCACACTGGATAGTGAACAGTGGCTGTCCGGTGCGCCACCGGACTGTCCAGTACGCCCATCGCCAGCAGACTTTGCCAACGGCTAGGAAGTGGTTGGGGGCTATAAATACCCTCCAACTACCTCATTCAAAGCAATCTAGGCATTGTGAGTTTCTCATTCATTGCAAGAGCAGAGTCCAACACTCCATGGCACAATCAAAGCAATCAATCCACTCAAAGTTCCCAAAATCAACGCTAGTGCTTAAGGGCTTGTGAGAATATCATTTGTGTTCTTTTGTTGCTCTTGTCGCTTGGATTGCCTTTCTTCCTTCCTCATTCTTTTCTAATTGCCTGTAAAGCTTGCAAGAGACACCTAAGTGTGTGGTGGTCCTTGCGGAGTCTTAGTGACCCGTTTGATTAAGGAGAAGGCTCACTCGGTCTAAATGACCGTTTGAGAGAGAGGGAAAGGGTTGAAATAGACTCGCCCTTTGTGGCCTCCTCAACTGGGAGTAAGTTCTTTGGAACCGAACCTCGGTAAAACAAATCACCGTGTCCACTTGTGTTGATTTCTATTTGATTTGTTTGCCCTCTTTCCTCTCTCTAAAGTTTCCTTGCCAACATTGATTTGAGTTTGCTCCCAAACGTCATCCTCATCATTTGAGCAACTCGTGGCAAAAGAAACAATCTTCCGCCTTGGATTTAATTCTAATGCTAACCCTGACCTTAGTGTTTGTTTAAAGTTTATAAATTTCAGGTTTTGCCTATTCACCCCCCCTCTAGGCGACTTTCTGTAGTGGATCCCTAGCCATTCACCTCGGTAGTGTCTAAGGGTCTAGCTAACCTTGGCGACATGGGATACACGACTTGTGGGTACAGGGTACATCCTCTGCAGAGTGTAAAACTGGTATACTAGTCGTGCTCGCGGTCATGAGCAGCTCAGGACTCTCGCATGATTAATTTATGGAATTAAATTCAATTTGTCATTTGCATCGCATTGGGATTTATTATTAATTTTGATCTATTATTACTTTGCTTTGGTATTTACTTACATTTAGTAACTGCTAATAAAATTTGACCAACTTTTTAAAAGCAATGCACAACTTTAACCCTTATTGTTGATCAGCCTTACACTTCACATGAACTCCCACCTTTGTTGAGTTCATGTACATTAATGCCCACAACTTGTTGAGCTATGATCTTTTGTGAGTTCACACTTGCGATATATAAACCCCTGCACAGGAGAAGAACAAGTGGTCCAGGAGGAGTCGTATAATGAGGAGTACGAGTTGATCTAGGTGGCGTCTCTCAGTCAGCTTTATGGCGCCAAGGATGAACGTTTAGTTCGCTTTATTATAATCATCTATTTTTGTAAGACTTTTGCTATGTAATAATGACATTTAAGATATCTATGACATTTATCTCTATACACTTTGTCATTATATGTGTTGTTCTTCTTTGGCGCACATATGAGACGTACCCGGCTTTATCCCTTAAATCCGGGTGTGACAGAAGTGGTATCAGAGGAAATGTTGATTGTAGGATGAAACCTAGTTAGAACTGGACAAAACATTTACCTACTTACCTTACTCTGATTATTTCTATACTTATCTTGATCCTGTCTCACCTTCTACTATTCTACTCTGATTATTCTTACCTTTTCTATTTTGAAACAAGGAGGATTTCACACCTTGGAATCCTACATTTATGACCCTTTAATGAGATAGGAGACCTAAGACAAAATTAAAATTATTTTCTTTATCTAAAAATGTTGGTTGATTGTTCTGATGATAAATGCCTGATTTGCTTCTTTGATTGATTGAAATAGTATAGTCGGGCATCTTAGCATGTGCCACCATAAGGTAATGTATTAGCTTTAGTAGGCGACAAACTAATCTACTTAGCTAATAAAACCCCCAAAGTAACATGTCTCGTAATTACCCGTCTTGTCTACAATTCTTTCTTACCATGTATTTCTAACTCAGATGATCAATATCAGGAAGGGAGGTGGAATTGATCTACATGCCAACCCATTGAACCGGAGGGTGCTTAGACAACAACAAGCAAAAATGGATCCTCCAAATCCTCCACTGGCTGGGACTGATCAAGTGGTTGCAGCTCAGATGCAGATGCTACAACAAATGGTGAACACTATGACGGATATGCAGGCATAGATGTGGCAGGAGCGTCAAGAGATGCGCCAAGAAAGGTAAGAGATGAGGGAGGAGATGAGTCAAGAGCGAATGACGCGACAGCAGCAAGCACCATTGCCTCCACCACCACCACCAGTTCCACCCCGGGACAAGCACCGAGAGTTCATGAGCCACAAGCCACCAACGTTCGCCATCTCTCCAGATCCTCTGCATGCTGATGATTGGCTGAAGTTAGTGGAGTAGATGCTGATTATTGATTAGTGCTCTGACCGGGAGAAGGTGCTCTATGTTTTTGGTCGTCTTACTGGTCCTGCTGCTGATTGGTGGGATTCTTACACTGCTGCCCATGATGCTGCTGATACTATTAGATGGTCAGAGTTCACTACACAGTTCAGAAACTACCAAATCTCTGCTGGATTGATGAAGATTAAGAAGAAGAAATTTCTGTCACTGAAGCAGGGGAGTATGTCAGTCAGCGAGTACCACGATAGATTTATTCAACTAACCAGATATGCACCAAATGAAGTGGCTAAGGATGAAAGGAAGCATGAACACTTCATTGAAGGACTCAATGGACCAGTGCAGTTTGCTCTAGTGGCTCATACCTTTCCATCGTTCTAGAGGCTGCTTGACAAGGCCCTATCTATTGAACACAAGCGTGTTCAGCTAGGGGATATGAAGAGGAAGGCGATCACCCAGGGTCAAGGGTGCAGTAGTGTTCGTCCTCGCTATGTTTCGCCCCAGGGTACACCGGCTCGTACTGGAGGAGGTCAGTGCCCACCTCAGTTTGCACCACAGGGTACTCCACAGACTCCACATACTCGCCCGGCTGCCCCCACTGGGACCCTGGCGAGGTTTGTAGGATAGAGTGTAGGCACCACATGCTACAAGTGTGGTCAGGTTGGGCATTATGCCAATATTTGCCCATAGAGGATTGCTAGTACCCCCGTCGAAAACAAGCAGCAGACTCCAGGTTCTGGCAAGGGATTTAGCATTGCCAGGTTTAACCAAGTCAGTGCTGATGCTACCACAGACGGAGCTGACATCGCGATTGGTATGTTTTATATTAATTCAATTCCGGCAGCAATATTGTTTGATTCTGGTGCTACACATTCATTTAATTCTGCTCAATATGCCTACACAAATGAGTTACCACTACAAAATATGCAAAAGCTACTAGTAGTAATTACCCATAAAGGGCATGTTGAAGCAAATTATATGACCAACATATTAACCTTGACAATTATGGGAAGAGAATTCTGGGCTACCCCTTTAGTATTAGAAGAAAGCAGTATAGATCTGATCCTTGGTATGTGAAAGGGAAATAGGGTTTAACTTTTTCCTATAAATAATTTTGGTGGTTGAATGCCCAACACAAATATTGGACTAACTAGTTTGCTCTAGATTATATATTCCATAGGTGCATAAAGGTTCAACACAAAACAATAAAAGGTCAAAGTTAGGGTTCAAAATCAAAGGAGCAAAGCAACCAAGGGTGCCCTGGTCTAGCGCACCAGACTGTCCGATGTGCCACCGGACAGTGTCCGGTGCACCAGGACCGTACAACTCCAAACTCGCCACACTTGGGTTTCTCAGGCCGCGCTCCTCTATAATTCACCGGACTGTCCGGTGTGGCACAAGACTGTCCGGTGCACCAGCGGAGCAACGACTCCTTCACACAACGGTCGACTACAAAAGCTGAAGAAACAGAGCTACAGTGCACAAACAGTGCGCGACAGAGCAGAGCAATCGTCAGAGGCGCACCGGACAATGAACAGTACCTATCCAGTGCGGCACCGGACTGTCCGGTACCACTAGAAGACAAGAGCTCCAATGGTCGACCGCGCCCGAACCCTAACGGTTGGGTGACGTGCCTAGCGCACCGGACTGTCCGGTGCGGCCATCGACAGCAGTCCAACCCCAACGGTTGTTTGGTGGTTGAGGGCTATAAATACCCCTAAACCACCTCCACTCCAACCATCCAAGCATTCAACACTCCTCATTCAATACAAGAGCAAAGTGCAACACTCCAAGACATAAATCAAAGCCACTAATCCTGAGAGCACCTAGAGGGGGGTGAATAGGTGATCCTGTAAAATTAAACACTAAATAGCCACAAAACTTAGTTATAGAAGTGTTAGTGCGACTAAGTAGTTTTAAGGCGAGTTCTTGTGGACAAAACAAACACAGAGAAAGCAATCACAAGAGACAAGCGATTTTATCCCGTGGTTCGGCCAAGTAACACTTGCCTACTTCCACGTTGTGGCGTCCCAATGGACAAGGGTTTCACTCAACCCCTTTCAAGTGATCCGATGATCAACTTGAATACCACGACTTTCTTCCTTATAGTTTTTTTCCCGTTTGCGAGGAATCTCCACAAGTTGGAGCCTCTCGCCCTCACCAACAAAGATCACAAAGAAGGCACAAGAGTAAGGCTAGGAGAGCAACACACACAACACACAAATCCACAGCACACACACGCACACAAGCCAAGACTTGAGCTCGAAACGTAGCACAGAGAGTTCACAACTCGAACGGAGCTCAAATCACTAACACAATCGATCAAATGCACAGAGGTGGAGTGTGGGAGTCTTAGAATGCTTAGTGAATGCTTAGGTTACTCCTCCATACGCCTAGGGGTCCCTTTTGTAGCCCCAAGGCAGCTAGTAGCCGTTGGAGATAATCTTGGAAGGCCAATCTTGCCTTCTGTCGTGTGGTGCACCGGACAGTTCGGTGCACCACCGGACAGCTACTGTTCATGTCTGGTGCTCGATTTCTTTCCATACGGAGAACAGCCGACCGTCGGTCCTCGGGATCGGTTGGCGCACCGGACACTGTCCGGTGTGCCCAACCGACCGTTGGCGCAACCACGTGTCGTGTGAAGATTGCACGACCGACCGTTGCGCTGGTGACCGTTGGCTAACCGAATAGTCCGGTGCACCACCGGACAGTCCGGTGATTTTTAGCCGTACGCCGGCGTCGAAACCCGAGAGCAGCAAGTTCACCGGGGACCAGCCTGGCGCACCGGACAGTCTGTGTGCCTGGTCAGTGTTGGTGTTGGCTGAACCTTTGCCAACTCTTTCTCCTTTTCTTATCTTCTTTTGTTGGCTCTGTTTCTAGCACTTAGATAACCATGTCAGTACATAAAGCAATATACTAAGTCTAGAACCATACCTTTGTCTTTGATTTGCACTTCTCACACATTTTGCTCATAAGGACTTATTAAATGTGTTGGGCACTTAATCAGCAAAACATTATAGAAATTGCCCAAGGGCATATTTCCCTTTCAATCTCCCCCTTTTTGGTGATTTATGCCAACACATCAAAAAGCAACCAAAATAAGTGCGACATTAATGCAAATGAGGACCAAATCATTTTTGCACAAGATTTGACATATTTGGATCATTCTTTGCCACCACTTGGTTTGTTTTTTCAAATCAAATTCTTTTTCCTATCTCTAGGTCAAACACACTTGTTTGGGCAAAACGAGAGATATTCCAAGAGAAAAATTGATCAAGTGCCAAAAACTCCCCCTTTTTCCCATAATCAAAATTCTCTCCCACAAGAGGCCAATTTTTGGAATAAGAGTATTTTGGATAAATCAAAAGTTCTAACTCTATTGTTTTCAAAAATTCACAAGTGGTAGATGATCCATTTGCTTTGGCCTTAATTTCTCCCCCTTTGGCATTAAGCACCAAAATGGGATTATTTTTGGCCCTATAACCCAATTGCCTCACCAAAAATGTCAATTAAGAGCAAAAAGGCAATGAGAGCATAAGTATGAACTTGGAAGTGAGTACACTAATATCGGAGTGCAGTGGAAGCCTTTGCATCGTCCAAGTTCACCTTTCCCTTTCAATGCACTTGTGAGACTACATCAAGTACACTCAAACACAGAGGTTAGTCTCAAAGGGTCAAGTTGTAGCATATCGCCCCCTAAATATGTGCACCATTTGCATATGGACTTGTGAGGTCCGGGGAGGTTTTGTACAACTTGAGCACCACAAATATACAACGAGTAATGTACATGCTTCAAAGTAACATGATCAAAGGCATAGAGCACATGTATGCTATAGATCAATCCAAGTTACGCGAATCTAAGACATTTAGCTCACTACGCAACCTGCAAAAGGTTTTCTCATCCAATGGCTTGGTAAAGATATTGGCTAGCTGGTTTTCGGTGCTAATATGGTACACCTCGATATCTCCCTTTTGCTGGTGGTCTTTCAGGAAGTGATGCCGGATGTCTATGTGCTTAGTGCGGCTGTGTTCAACAGGATTATCCGCCATGCAGATAGCACTCTCATTGTCACATAGGAGTGGGACTTTGCTCAAATTGTAGCCAAAGTCCTGGAGGGTTTGCCTCATCCAAAGCAGTTGTGTGCAACACTGTCCTGCGGCAACATACTTGGCCTTAACGGTGGATAGGGCAACAGATGTTTGTTTCTTTGAACTCCAGGACACCAGGGACCTTCCTAGAAATTGGCACGTCCTTGATGTACTCTTCCTATCAACTTTGCACCCGGCATAATCGGAGTCTGAGTATCCAATCAAGTCAAAGGTAGACCCCTTTGGATACCAGATCCCGAAGCAAGGCGTAGAAACTAAATATCTAAGAATTCGCTTAACAGCCACAAGGTGACATTCCTTGGGGTCGGATTGATATCTAGCACACATGCATACACTTAGCATAATGTCCGGTCTACTAGCACATAAATAAAGCAATGAACCTATCATGGACCGGTATGCCTTTTGATCAATGGACTTACCTCCTTTATTGAGGTCGACATGCCCGTCGGTTCCCATAGGTGTCTTCGCAGACTTGGCGTCCTTCATCCCAAACCGCTTGAGAAGATCTTGTGTGTACTTCGTTTGGGAGATGAAGGTGCCGTCCTTGAGTTGCTTCACTTGGAACCCAAGAAAGTAGGTCAACTCGCCCATCATCGACATCTCGAACTTTTGTGTCATCACCCTGCTAAACTCCTCACAAGACTTTTGATTAGTAGAACCAAATATTATGTCATCGACATAAATTTGGCACACAAAAAGATCACCATCACAGGTCTTTGTAAAAAGAGTGGGATCGGCTTTCCCAACCTTGAAAGCATTAGCAATTAAGAAATCTCTAAGGCATTCGTACCATGCTCTTGGGGCTTGCTTAAGTCCATAGAGCGTGTTGGGAACCTTCGGCGACCGAAGGTCCTCAAAAACAGGATTTAACAGTATTTCTGTAGTACAATGTGTGAACAGGTACCCTCGGACTAAAATCGGCATTGCAGTAGACCGGAATAATACGAAGCTTGCTACAGAGCCGAAGGTGTTGAGCAGGAAAGCTTCGGCGTAACAGCAAAGAGTGGAACCGACTTAAAGATGAAAAGGCTATTCAGACCTCGATAGACTACTATAGAGTTATTATCAAATGTAAAGGGCATGAATGTAATTTTATGAGGGCTGTGTCCCGTGTCTATAAATAGGTGAACAGTATCCCCGTACTGTTCACGCTGACTTGGCATTTGCTTTTTGCGTCACGCTTGTACTGGCATTTCCTTCCGATTGAAGGTACACTTATAGTTCAATGATATTTTTGTTTATGCTCAGTAATAATAAAAATGATTGTTCATGTTTTCTTTTACATTCTTTATATTTTATCCTTCATCATTGTTTGATGAATTTATGAAGGTATGTCCTTCATAACCTTCGTCCACAAGTTATTATATCCTAAGGGAAATAATGCTTCGGAGGACGAAGGACGTTAACGATTAACATTTTCTATGTTGCCTTGTTCTTAACTCTTAGCACTTGAGAACAAGTCTCCAACATTGGCGCCCACCTCCGGTGAACTCACTTCCATTTCTTGAGCTTTTCAACATCTTCGGCAAGCATCACCTTCGTCATGCCGCCGAAGAAGGCTTCAGCACCAGGGGCTGGCACGCTGCAGCCGCTGGACCCCAATCAAGACGTCCTTTCTCTTAGAGAGGCACGAAGCCAGAAGAGGAAGGCTACCAGTCCAACACCTCCGGAGGATGATCTAGATCAGGAGATTCAAAATCTGGAAATCCTTCAGCAGCAGGTTCAACACAAGAAAGAAAAAATGGCCAGGGTAGCTGAACTGCAGAGGCAGATAGACGAAGCCTCTGAAGAAGTTCGTCATCTTGCTCAGGACGAGCAACACCGAAGGCCTCAGCATCAAGATCTTCATCAGGAGGCTTTTCCCAACGAAGATGATTGGTATGACAATTTCCATCATGGGAATTTTGTTTTTGATGATGCTTCTCCTCTGTCCGCTGAGCTGCAGGCTACACCTTGGCCCCCGTCCTACAAGCCGCCTCAGCTCCCTGTATTCGATGGCCACTCAGACTCGAAGCAGTTTTTGATGAGCTACGAAGCAACAGTGTCTTCGTATGGTGGCAATGCTTCAGTCATGGCCAAATCTTTCGTTATGGCTGTCAGAAGTGTTGCTCAAACCTGGTATTCCTCCCTTCGACCAGGCACGATCACTTCATGGCAGAAGCTGAAGGATTTGTTGTTAACCAGCTTTCAAGGATTTCAGACGAAGCCGGTCACTGCTCAGGCTCTGTTCCAGTGCACTCAGGACCACGAAGAATACCTTCAGGCATATGTCCGAAGGTTCTTGCGTCTGAGGGCACAGGCACCAACGGTGCCCAATGAAATTGTCATCGAGGCCATGATCAAGGGGCTTCGGCCAGGTCCGTCAGCTCAGTACTTCGCCAGGAAGCCTCCTCAAACTTTGGAGAAGCTTCTCCAGAAAATGGATGAATATATTCGGGCCGACAATGATTTTCGCCAAAGAAGGGAGGAGGCTTTCAGGTTTTCTGAAATGACCAGGGGCTTCGGAGGGAGGTTTTACCCGAGGCATGTGAGATCAATTCACAATTCTACACAAAATGATGACAGAGGAAGCCAACAGCAAAGGCCACAATACTCCTCACAGGCTTCTGGACAACAGCAAAGCTCCTTCCGGCCACCAGCTCCAAGAGGCAGAGGCGCCAGGGGCTTCGGAGGAAGATTTGGCGATCAACCGAGAAGAATCTTTTGCTTATTCTGCGGTGAGAACAAAGGCCACACTACCAGGATGTGCCACGTTACTATACAGAAGCAAAAGGAAATAGCTGAAGCAGCAGCACAACAAGCCCAGCCGAAGCAGGTCATGCATACAGCTTCGTATCATTCGCCTTACATCCCAGAATATGTGGGCAACCATCCTGCAGTCTCTGCTGCTTCGGCGAGTCAGCCTCAAGCTTCCTGGCAACAGCCTCCGCCTCCACCTCCGTTGCAACAAGGCCAGCAGCCAGAAGGGAGCCAATATGCTCCGCACCAAAGGGACTTCAGAGAACAGTCCGAAGCTCGCACGGTCAACAGCACAGTGCCAGAATCAAAGCACATCTATTGACAAATATCCTACCTTAATAGCAATCTTTTTCATTCAGTTTTATTTTCTGTAATAAAGGACATTGTTCAGGTTTCATGTAATTAGTTTTGTTGATACCTACAAGGAAAATATGTTTTCTTCACAGGCTTGTGATAATAAAAAGGACCTTCGGACTGTCGAAAATTCTTCGAAGCAACAAAAAGTCGTTCTACGGAACGCAGAGTAAGTTTGACGAAGTCACAAAAAGTCGTTCCGAAGGGAGCGAAGTGTAAGTTTTCTGCTCCAAAGTCGTTCCAAAAGGAATGCAGAGCATACAGCGAAAAGTCAACGCTGATACCGCCTAAGTAAAAGGCGAAGAAGCTCCAAAGACGTTCCTAAGGGAATGCAGAGCTTATACCGCCTAAGTAAAAGGCGAAGAAGCTCCAAAGACGTTCCTAAGGGAATGCAGAGCTTACAGCGAAAAGTCAACGCTGATTCCGCTGAAGTAAAAGGCGAAGAAGCTCCTAAGGGAGGCTTATAGCGAAAAGACAATGCTGATTTACAAAAAAGATTGTGTTTTATCGCGCAAATATGCATGTATCTTCGGAATATCACCTTACATAGCATAACATCATCACATCATCCTTGCATAACATAAGCATCATACATCATAATGCATGTGGCATAAGAAAGAGATATGACATTAATCTTCGGGAAAACGCTTTGAAAAAGGGGGCAAATTATGCCAAGTCACAAGGAGAAACAATATTGATTTTTGAAGTATAGCCTTGAAGATTGTTTCTCCAAAGCTTCAGCACTTTTCCAGGATACTTCGGATATTGTTGTGATAAATGGTAATTCTTCTTCACGAAGCATGAAAAGAAGGGAAGGTGTTTTTTTCGCCAGACTCAAAAACGGTATGTATGTAAAGTTTCATGCATCGTAAAGAATTGAATAACAAAAATAGATATATTACATTCAGGATTACAAAATGTTACACTATATTACATTTCAGAAGTTTTTTACAAAAATGCTTAATCCTCTCTCAAAACGACTTCTGCAGCCTCATTCAGGAGTCGATCCACAACTTTATCCATAATATCTTCGGCCATCTTTTTAATTTCGTCCTTCCCCTTCGGCTGGGGGTCCGAAGGCGCTTTAGTCGGATCTGAAGCAGGACACGGCTACATTGCTATTACAAATCGCAAGCAGATCTTAAAGCCTAAAGATTACAACACGATAAAAACCATTATTTAGTACCTAGTTGATCTTCGGCTTCTGTGCTCTTGTCAGCAGCCTCAGCTACTGCTCTAGCATCATGAATGCCCTTCTCACTCCTTCGAATAATTTCTCCGGCCATTTCTCGGCCACCATTATCCCAGATATCGGTAAAAAACTTTCCACCAATTATGCTAGCTTCGGCCGTAGGATCTCTTGTATCTTCAAAGGACAAGGCAGCTTCGGACTGTGCTAGAATTTTTACATGTTCGCAGCCCTTCTTCTCTAAGATGGTGGCAATCCCTCTGGCGCCAGAGAAGGTACATATATCTCCTCGACTATTTAAAATTTCTTCGAAGGCTTCAGCTTCGTGGTCAATCCATTCAATGACATCTTCGGGATTGCCTCTCGAAAAGTTTTCCTCACTTGAGAATGCGCCGACCTTGGCGAAGCTAGCCTTTAATTTTTTAACACAATCTATAGATTTGTTGTAGCATCTCTTTTTGGATGAACGAAGCTCTTCAACAGTCACTTCTAGGTGATCTGCCCATTGATCGCTGAGTTCACGCTTTGTTTCTTGAAGTATACGTTCTTCTTTGGCTCTGGCCAGTTGTTTCCGAAGGTCTTCAATTTCGCGTTTCTGAGCTTCAGCTTGACTTTTAAAAGCAGCTTCGTTCTCCTTTATTTTATCCATCAATGAGTATAATATTTTGTCTTTTTCGAGACCTTCGTTCCTCAGTTCAATTACTTCGGAACGAAGGTTGCTCAGGGCTATAGTACATCCTTCGTCCTCAGCATCTTTCTGTGCCCTGAGGGCATTGCTGAGTATCAGGCCCTGCGAACAGGAATATGTCTGTGTCAATAGTTTTAAACAAACGAAAAAGTTTTGAACTCAACAAAAAACACGAGAATTCCATTTGTCGCACCTTTAAACTGTTGTAAGCTAGGCTGTCAGCCAGATCGTTCTTTGACAGCACCGAAAGTCCGTCTTCTAAAGTTGGGAATCCGAAGCTTCTGCTCATCTCCCGACAGACAGAAATTTCCTTGCTATCGGGGAGACAATACAAGAAATCTTCTTCTCCACTGCCATTAAATATCAGCGCCCCCTTTGGATATTTCAACTTTTGGGCATAGTGCTGGGCCTATTGTTCTTCTTTTTCTGATAATTTTTTCCCCGAAGCATGACGAAAAATATAATCACGAATTTTGGGGGATGCTTCGGGGGTAACAACACCAGTTTCTTCAAAAGTTGGCTTTGTTATTTTTTCTGCTTCACTTTCCAAAGTTTTTGTGGGCTCTGAGGGCCCAGCTTCGGCTTCAATTTCTTGCTCTGGAGCTGTAGAACCAGAAATTTCAGCTGTTGTTTCAAGAGTAACAGCAGCCTTCTTCGAAGGTGTGCTCGAAGATTTGATCGTTTCCAGTACATCTAGCACATTAGCCATTCTCTTTCTCTTCGGAGTTGCGGCTGGCACTTTTTCATTTTTTGATGTCCCAATGATTGCTATAGGACTCAAAACTTCTGATGTTTTGGAGCCCTCAGTTGTTTCTTTAACCTCTTCAATTTTTTCTGTGGACGGCGCTTCGGTTTTCTCTTTTGTTTCTGACAACAAAATGTTTGATTGTTCTGATTCTATCTTTGGTGGCACTTCGGCCGTTTCTGCGATCTCTGGCAACAAGGCTGGCTCGGTTGGTTTTTCAGCTTCGGTGGCCGAAGAAGTTTTTCCGGTAAACTCCGGCACCGAAGCTGGTTCAATATAACGCGGTCGATGCGTAAGAACCTTTATCTTTTTCCTTTTCGGTTCTGGCTCGCTAGGAGCAGCTGCAGCTTCTTCTTTTGCAGAGGTTGTGTTTTTTCTCTTCTGCCTCCGAATGGGATAACAATAGTCAGGGTAGACAAACCCGATGGCATCAAATACCCGATTCAGTCTCTTCTTTTTTCGGCCTCCGAAGGCTGCTGACATTGCATTATCTTCAGCCTTCGAGTAGGTCCCGAGTAGCTCATCACTTAAATTGTCAATGCTTTTCAACCACTCATCATCTGGCTCAATAAATTTATCTCCAAATTTAAAAGTGTACTTAAATCTGATAAGTCCACCTTCGTCGGCCTCTTTAATGGTTTCTTGTGGCATTTCCCATTTCTCCGCAAGCGGCCACACCCTGAAGGCGATATGCTCTTGTACTAAGTCCCTTGTTCCTATAAAAGAGCAGACAACGCCGAAGGCTCTTTGGCACTCTTCGGCGGCTTCATTTATTTCAACCTTCGGCCTCCGAAGGCCGAAGCTTTGCCAAATAGGTCGCATGATTATACCTTTGATGTCTTCCCGTGCCTTCAGATCATTTTTTACATAAAACCATTCTGTCATCCAGCCGCTAGGCCACTTCTTCCGAAAAGTTGGCACGGGACAGCTTGACCCAGACCGAGAAACAAAACTGTAGCAGCCAAAGTTATTGTGATACTGTTCCTTACCCCAAGGTATTGTCTCGTATGATAATTCGTGCATATTGCAGAAACTTTTTGCATCAGGCTTCAGACCTTGGCTTCGCACGGCCCACACGAAGATGTTCAGCCTTATGATGGCCTCGGGGGTAAGTTGGTGAAGATAGACTTCAAAAATCTTCAGCACTTCCACGACGAAGCTGCTCAAGGGCAATCGCAGCCCAGCCTTCAAAAAGCTTCGGAATACTACGACTTCATTCTCCTCAGGGTGTGGACAAGTCTTCTCCCCTTCGTCGGCCCTCACAACGGACAAATCCCGGAAATACCTTCCTCTCATATTAACAAGATGATTCTCTTTGATAGTTGATTTACCATAAACTAAATGGCTTGGTCGCCAGGGGCGATCTTCGGAGTCTTCGCCACCGCTGTCTACATCATAACTCTCACTGTCACCAGTATCTTCAGACAGTCCTTCCAGAATCTCATTGGTGATTTTTTCTGTGTTGGTCTTCGACATCGCTATAAGAAATCCTAAGTTCTTCTCTTCATCAAGACTCAGCTTCATCTCAGCAGTAGCCTTCTTAGCAGCTTCAGACATCTTCGGAAGCACTAAAAAACTGTTTTCAAATCCGAAGCTTCAAAGCTAAAAGCTTAGCAAAACACAGTGCACAAGAGCTAAAAATTGAGTGAGCGGGAGTGGTTGGCCAGAAAGCGTGCAAAATAAGTTTGCGGTATGGCCGTATTTATACGCTCGGTGCGTTGAAAGTTGAAAGACCCCACTTGTCATTGAATGTTGCTATTCTAGCAAAGGGAAGGTGTTTTTTCGGACCTTCGGCGTAAAGCCTTCGTCCATATCGCAATCTAAATTTATTATTTCAAACAAATTAATATTGCGAGGGGCTACTGTTGGGAACCTTCGGCGTCCGAAGGTCCTCAAAAACAGGATTTAACAGTATTTCTGTAGTACAATGTGTGAACAGGTACCCTCGGACTAAAATCGGCATTGCAGTAGACCGGAATAATACGAAGCTTGCTACAGAGCCGAAGGTGTTGAGCAGGAAAGCTTCGGCGTAACAGCAAAGAGTGGAACCGACTTAAAGATGAAAAGGCTATTCAGACCTCGATAGACTACTATAGAGTTATTATCAAATGTAAAGGGCATGAATGTAATTTTATGAGGGCTGTGTCCCGTGTCTATAAATAGGTGAACAGTATCCCCGTACTGTTCACGCTGACTTGGCATTTGCTTTTTGCGTCACGCTTGTACTGGCATTTCCTTCCGATTGAAGGTACACTTATAGTTCAATGATATTTTTGTTTATGCTCAGTAATAATAAAAATGATTGTTCATGTTTTCTTTTACATTCTTTATATTTTATCCTTCGTCATTGTTTGATGAATTTATGAAGGTATGTCCTTCATAACCTTCGTCCACAAGTTATTATATCCTAAGGGAAATAATGCTTCGGAGGACGAAGGACGTTAACGATTAACATTTTCTATGTTGCCTTGTTCTTAACTCTTAGCACTTGAGAACAAGTCTCCAACAGAGCGCCTTAGAGAGCTTGAACACATGGTCGGGGTACCTATCATCCTCAAAGCCAGGGGGTTGTTCCACGTATACCTCCTCCTTTATTGGCCCATTGAGGAAAGCGCTCTTCACATCCATTTGAAATAGCCTGAAAGAGTGGTGAGCGGCATAGGCTAATAGAATTCGAATAGACTCTAGCCTAGCCACAGGAGCAAAAGTCTCCTCAATCCAAACCTACGACTTGGGCATAACCTTTTGCCACAAGTCGAGCCTTGTTTCTTGTCACCACCCCATGCTCGTCTTGCTTGTTGCGGAACACCCACTTGGTTCCCACAACATTTTGCTTTGGACATTGCACCAGACTCCAAACTTCATTTCTCTTGAATTTGTTGAGCTCTTCCTGCATGGCCAACACCCAATCCGGATCCTGCAAGGCCTCTTCTACCCTGAAAGGCTCTGTTGGGGACCTTCGGCGTCCGAAGGTCCTCAAAAACATGATTTAATAGTGTTTCTGGAGTATAATGTGCAAACAGGTATCTTCGGACTCGAATCGGTATCACAGAGGGAGAAGCTCAAAGCATACGAAGGTTGATACAGCACCGAAGCTGTGAGCAGAAAAGCTTCGGCATGGTGGCAGGAAAGGAAACCGACTTAAAGATGAAAAGGCTATTCGGACCTCGATGGATTACTATAGAGTTATTGTCAGATGTAAAGGGCATAAATGTAATTTTGTAAGGGCTGTGTCCCGTGTCTATAAATAGGTGAACAGTATCCCCGTACTGTTCACACTGACTTGGCATTT
The DNA here is from genome assembly GCF_902167145.1 of Zea mays. Classification (NCBI taxonomy): domain Eukaryota; kingdom Viridiplantae; phylum Streptophyta; class Magnoliopsida; order Poales; family Poaceae; genus Zea; species Zea mays. The sequence goes on from NC_050103.1 coordinate 30,267,387, forward strand.
GCTTTTGCGTCACGCTTGTACTTTTTACCTTCTCTCAGGACCGAAGGTACATTTGTAATTTGAAATCATTTCTATTTTTCCATGTTAATAAAATAGAAATGATTCTATGATGATGCTTATATTATATTTCATGCTTTATATGAATCCTTCGTCATTACTTGTTATGTTTACGAAGGTATGTCTCTTATGACCTTCGTCCGAAACTCATTATTTCCCGAAGGGACATAATGCTTCGAAGGACGAAGGACTTTAACACTTAACACTTTTTATGTTGCCTTGTTCTTAACTCTTAGCATTTGAGAACAAGTCCCCAACATTGGCGCCCACCTCCGGTGAACTCACTTCCATTTCTTGAGCTTTGAATACCTTCGGCGAGCGTCACCTTCGTCATGCCGCCGAAGAAGGCTTCAACAACAGGAGCTGGCACACTGCAGTCGCTGGATCCCAATCAGGATGTTATTTCTCTTAGAGAAGCCCGAAGCCAGAAAAGGAAGGCTGTCAGTCCAACACCTCCGGATGATGATCTTGATCAGGAAATTCAAAATTTGGAGATCCTTCAGCAACAAGTTCAGCGCAGGAAGGAAAAGATGGCTCGTCTAGCTGATCTTCAGAGACAGATAGATGAAGCTTCGGAAGAGGTCCGTCATTTCGTTCAAGATGATCAAACCCGAAGGCCTCCACGCAGAGAGCTTCATCAGGAAAATTTCCGCAATGAGGACGACTGGTATGAAAATCTCCATCATGGAAACTTTGCTTTTGATGATGCTTCTCCTCTTTCAACAGAATTGCAGGCTACACCTTGGCCACAGACTTACAAGCCACCTCAGCTTCCCATATATGACGGTCACTCAGACCCGAAGCAATTCCTAATGAGCTACGAGGCAACAATATCTTCATACGGTGGCAATACGGCAGTCATGGCAAAATCCTTCGTCATGGCCGTCAGAAGTGTTGCTCAGACCTGGTACTCTTCTCTTCGGCCAGGGACAATCACTTCTTGGCAGAAACTGAAAGATATGCTCATAACTAGTTTCCAAGGGTTTCAAACAAAGCCGGTCACTGCTCAGGCCCTTTTCCAGTGCACCCAGGACCACGAAGAATACCTTCAGGCATATGTCCGAAGGTTTCTGCGTTTAAGAGCACAGGCGCCGACAGTGCCCAATGAGATTGTCATTGAGGCCATGATCAAGGGGCTTCGGCCAGGGCCATCAGCGCAGTATTTTGCCAGGAAGCCACCACAAACGCTGGAGAAGCTGCTCCAGAAGATGGATGAATATATTCGAGCTGACAATGATTTTCGCCAAAGAAGGGAGGAGGCCTTCAGATTTTCTGAGATGACCAGGGGCTTCGGAGGAAGATTCTATCCGAGGCATGTCAGATCAATTCATAATTCCAATCAAAATGATGATAAGGGGAGCCAGCAGCAAAGGCCACAGTACTCCTCACAGGCTTCGGGGCAACAGCAAAGCTCCTTCCGACCACCAGCTCCAAGAGGCAGAGGCGCCAGGGGCTTCGGCGGAAGATTCGGGGATCAACCCAGAAGAATATTTTGCTTATTCTGTGGTGAAAACAAAGGTCATACTACCAGGATGTGCCATGTTACCATTCAGAAGCAAAAAGAGATAGCCGAAGCTGCCGCGCAACAGGCTCAGCCGAAGCAGGTCATGCACACTGCTTCGTATCATTCGCCTTACATCCCAGAATATGTAGGCAATCACCCTGCAGCTTCTGTTGCTTCGGCGAGTCAGCCTCAGGCTTCCTGGCAACAACCTCCGCCTCCACCACCGCTACAACAAGGCCAGCAGCCAGAAGGGGGCCAATATACTCAAAATCAACGGGATTTCAGAGAACAGTCCGAAGCTCGCACAGTTAATAGCACTGTGCCAGAGTCAAAGCACATCTATTGACAAGTATCCTACTTTGATAGAAGTCTTCTCTATTCAAGTTTCATTTTTCATGTAATAAAGAACACTTTTTAAACTTCATGTAATGGTTTTGTCGTTTGCCACGAGGAAAGTAAATCTTTTTCACAGGTTCAAATTGTAAGAATTTGCAAGAGAAGGGCGAATAAGCTTGCCTCCACCACGATATGTATTTTTCGGAGCAAGGAAAAAGTCGTTCTAAGGGACGCAGAGTAAGCTTGCCGAAGCTACAAAAAGTCGTTCTAAGGGACGCAGAGTAAGCTTGCCGAAGCTACAAGAAGTCGTTCCTAAGGGAGCGCAGCGTAGGTTTTCTGCTCCAAAGTCGTTCCTAAGGGAATGCAGAGCTAAATACCGCCGAAAGTAAAAGGCGAAGAAGTTCCAAAGACGTTCCTAAGGGAATGCAGAACTTACAGCGAAAAGTCAACGCTGATACCGCCGAAAGTAAAAGGCGAAGAAGTTCCAAAGACGTTCCTAAGGGGATGCAGAACTTACAGCGAAAAATAAACGCTGATTCCGCTGAAGTAAAAGGCGAAGAAGCTCCTAAGGGAGGCTTATAATGAAAAAGTCAGTATTGATACAAAAGATTGTGCTCCATTGCAGGAATGTGCGTATCTTCGGCACAAAATATCATTTTGCATAACATAACATCATCACATCATTTTGCATAGCATAATCATCATACATCATGCTGCATGTGGCACAAGAAGGGGGCATGTTATCGATCTTCGGAAAATGCTTTGAGAAAGGGCAAATCATGCCAAGTTACAGGGAGAAACAATATTGATCTTCGAGGCATAGCTTCGGGGATTATTTTTACGAAGCTTGGATATTTCTTATCAGAACACTATGGATATTGTCGTGATAAATGATAAATTCTTCTTCACGAAGCATGAAAAGAAGGGAAGGTGTTTTTTCGTCGAAGACTCAAAAATGGTACGTGTTTAAAGTTTCATGCATCGTAAAGAATTGAATCATAAAACAAGTATATTACATACAGGATTACAGAATATTACACAAATCATATATCAAATGTTTTTTGCAATAGCACTTAGTCTTCCCTAAGTACTATCTCTGCAGCTTCGTTCAGCAGTCGATCGACAACCTGATCCATGATAGCTTCGGCCATCTTTTTAATTTCGTCGTCATCTTTAGGCTGAGGGCCCGAAGATGCTTTAGTAGGATCTGAGTGAGGACGGGATATTATTACATCACTATTGCAGATCGCGAACGAACTATAAAATTAAAAGTTATAACGCAATGAAAACTATTCGTTAGTACCTATTTGCCCTTCAGGCTCTGCGTTTTTCTCAGCAGCCTCGGCTACTTTTCTAGCCTCATGAATCCCTTTCTCGCTTTTCTGAATGATTTCTTGGGCCATTTCTCTACCACCGTTGTCCCAGATGTCGGTGAAAAATTTTCCCCCAACCGCGTTAGCTTCGGCTGAAGGATCTTTTATATCTTCAGTGGACAAGGTGGCTTCGGACCATGATAAAATCTTTACATGTTCACATCCTTTCCCCTCCAAAATGGTGGCAATCCCTCTGGCACCAGAAAAAGCGCAGATGTCTCCGCGACTATTTAAAATTTCTTCAAAGGCCTCCGCCTCATGATTGATCCATTCCAGGGGACCTTCGGGGTTACCTCTTATAAAGTTTTCTTCTTGCGAAAATGCGCCAACGCTGGCGAAGCTAGTTTTTATTTTCTTGACACACTCCATAGATTTCTCGAAGCATTTCTTCTTGGCTGACCGAAGCTCTTTAACAGTTTCTTCTAAATGATTTGCCCATTGGTCGCTGAGTTCTCGCCTTGTTTCTTCAAGTATGCATTCCTCTTTAGCTCTGGCTAATTGTTTACGAAGGTTTTCAATTTCACGCTTCTGAGCTTCGGCCTGACCTTTGAAAATAGCTTCGTCTTCTTTTATTTTATTTATTAAGGAATGCAATATTTTGTCTTTTTCGAGACCTTCGTTCCTCAGTTCAATTACTTCGGAACGAAGGTTGCTCAGGGCTATAGTACATCCTTCGTCCTCAGCATCTTTCTGTGCTCTGAGGGCATTGCTGAGTATCAGGCCCTGCAGACAGGAATATGTCTGTGTCAATAGTTTTAAACAAACGAAAAATCTTGAACTCAACAAAAATATAAGAATTCTATTTGTCGCACCTTTAAACTGTTGTAAGCTAGGCTGTCAGCCAGATCGTTCTTTGACAGCACCGAAAGTCCGTCTTCTAAAGTTGGGAATCCGAAGCTTCTGCTCATCTCCCGACAGACAGAAATTTCCTTGCTGTCGGGGAGGCAATACAAGAAATCTTCTTCTCCACTGCCATTAAATATCAACGCCCCCTTTGGATATTTCAACCTTTGGGCATAGTGTTGGGCCTCTTGTTCTTCTTTTTCTGATAATTTTTTCCCCGAAGCATGACGAAAAATATAATCACGAATTTTGGGGGATGCTTCGGGGGTAACAACACCAGTTTCTTCAGCAAAAGTTGGCTTTGTTATTTTTTCTGCCTCACTTTCCAAGGTTTTTGCCTTTGTGGGCTCTGAGGGCCCAGCTTCGGCTTCAATTTCTTGCTCTGGAGCTGCAGAACCAGAAATTTCAGCTGTTGTTTCAAAAGTAATAGCAGCCTTCTTCGGAGGTGTGCTCGAAGATATGATCGTTTCCAGTACATCTAGCACATTAGCCATTCTTTTTCTCTTCGGAGTTGCAGCTGGCACTTTTTCATTTTTTGATGTCCCAATAATTGCTGAAGGACTCAAAACTTCTGATGTTTTGGAGTCCTCGGTTGCTTCCTTTACCTCTTCCATTTTTTCTGTGAATGGCGCTTCGGCCTTCTCTTTCGTTTCCGGTAACAAAATTTTTGATTGCTCCAATTTTGTCTTCGTTGGTACTTCGGCTGTTTCTGCGACTTCTGGCAGCAAAGTTGGCTCGGCTGGTTTTTCAGCTTCGGTGGCCGAAGAAGTCTCTCCGGTAAACTCAGGCACCGAAGCTGGTTCAATATAACGCGGCCGATGCGTAAGAACCTTTATCTTCTTCCTTTTTGGTTCTGGCTCGCTAGGAGCAGCTGCAGTTTCTTCTTTTGCAGAGGTTGTATTTTTTCTCTTCTGCCTTCGAATGGGGTAGCAATAGTCAGGGTAGACAAACTCGATGGCATCAAATACCCGATTCAGCCTTTTCTTTTTTCGGCCTCCGAAGGCTGCTGACATTGCAGTATCTTCGGCCTTCGAGTAGGTCCCAAGCAGCTCATCACTTAAATTGTCAATGCTTTTCAACCACTCATCATCTGGCTCAATAAATTTATCTCCAAATTTAAAGGTGTACTTAAACCTGACAAGTCCACCTTCGTCGGCCTCTTTAATGGTTTCTTGTGGCATTTCCCATTTCTCCGCAAGCGGCCACACCCTGAAGGCAATATGCTCTTGTACTAAGTCCCTTGTTCCCATAAAAGAGCAGACAACGCCGAAGGCTCTTTGGCACTCTTCGGCGGCTTCATTCATTTCAACCTTCGGCCTCCGAAGGCCGAAGCTTTGCCAAATAGGACGCATGATTATACCTTTGATGTCTTCTCGTGTTTTCAGATCATTTTTTACATAAAACCACTCTGTCATCCAGCCGCTGGGCCATTTTTTCCGAAAAGTTGGCACGGGGCAGCTTGACCCAGACCGAGAAACAAATTTGTAGCAGCCAAAGTTATTGTGATACTGTTCCTTACCCCAAGGTATTGTCTCGTATGATAATTCGTGAATATTGCAGAAGCTTCTTGCATCAGGCTTCAGACCCTGGCTTCGCACGGCCCACACGAAGATATTCAGCCTTATAATTGCCTCGGGGGTAAGTTGGTGAAGATAGACTTCAAAGATCTTCAGCACTTCCACGACGAAGCTGCTCAAGGGCAATCGCAGCCCAGCCTTCAAAAAGCTTCGGAATACCACGACTTCATTTTCTTCGGGGTCTGGGCAAGTCTTTTCCCCTTCGTCCGCCCTCACAATGGACAGATCCCGGAAATACCTTCCTCTCATATTAACAAGATGATTCTCTTTGATAGTTGATTTACCATAAACTGAATGGCTTGGTCGCCAGGGGCGATCTTCGGAGTCTTCGCCACCGCTGTCCACATCAAAACTGTCACTGTCACCAGTATCTTCAGACTACCCTTCCAGAATTTCCCTGGTGATCTTTTCTGTGTTGGTCTTCGACATTGCTATAAGAAACCCTAAGTTCTTCTCTTCATCAAGACTCAGCTTCATCTCAGCAGCAGCCTTCTTAGCAGCTTCAGACATCTTCGGAAACACTAAAAAACTGTTTTCAAAGCCGAAGCTTCAAAGCTAAAAGCTTAGCAGATCACAGTGCACAAGAGCTAAAAAATCAGTGAGCAGGAGTGGTTGGCCAGAAAGCGTGCAAAATAAGTTTGCGGTATGGCCGTATTTATACGCTTGATGCGTTGAAAGTTGAAAGACCCCACTTGTCATTGAATGTTGCTATTCTAGCAAAGGGAAGGTGTTTTTTCGGACCTTCGGCATAAAGCCTTCGTTCATATCGCAATCTGAATTTATTATTTCAAACAAATTAATATTGCGAGGGGCTACTGTTGGGGACCTTCGGCGTCCGAAGGTCCTCAAAAACATGATTTAATAGTGTTTCTGGAGTATAATGTGCAAACAGGTATCTTCGGACTCGAATCGGTATCACAGAGGGAGAAGCTCAAAGCATACGAAGGTTGATACAGCACCGAAGCTGTGAGCAGAAAAGCTTCGGCATGGTGGCAGGAAAGGAAACCGACTTAAAGATGAAAAGGCTATTCGGACCTCGATGGATTACTATAGAGTTATTGTCAGATGTAAAGGGCATAAATGTAATTTTGTAAGGGTTGTGTCCCGTGTCTATAAATAGGTGAACAGTATCCCCGTACTGTTCACGCTGACTTGGCATTTGCTTTTGCGTCACGCTTGTACTTTTTACCTTCTCTCAGGACCGAAGGTACATTTGTAATTTGAAATCATTTCTATTTTTCCATGTTAATAAAATAGAAATGATTCTATGATGATGCTTATATTATATTTCATGCTTTATATGAATCCTTCGTCATTACTTGTTATGTTTACGAAGGTATGTCTCTTATGACCTTCGTCCGAAACTCATTATTTCCCGAAGGGACATAATGCTTCGAAGGACGAAGGACTTTAACACTTAACACTTTTTATGTTGCCTTGTTCTTAACTCTTAGCATTTGAGAACAAGTCCCCAACAGGCTCAATAGAAGAGACAAACGAGTAATGCTCACAAAAGTTAGCTAATCTTGAGCGAGTAGTTACTCCCTTGCTTATGTCACCCAGAATCTGGTCAACGGGGTGAAGTCATTGGATCGTTGCTCGGACTTGAGTTGGAGGGGCACGTGGTGCTTCTTCCTCCAACACTTGTTCTTCCTGTGCTCCCCCTTGATCCTGTCCCTCTTCTTGAGGTACCTGTTCACCGTCTTGAGTTGGAGGATGCACCATTGTGGAGGAAGATGGCTGATCTTGCTCCTGTTGTTCCTGTGGTCGCACATCACCAATCGCCATTGTGCGCATTGCAGCCGTTGGAACATCATCTTCATCTATGTCATCAAGATCAACTTGCTCTCTTGGAAAGTCATTAGTCTCATCAAATACAACGTCGCTAGAGACTTCAACCAAACCCGATGATTTGTTGAAGACTATATACGCCTTTGTATTTAAGTCATACCCTAGTAAAAACCCTTCTACTGCCTTGGGAGCAAATTTAGAATGTCTACCTTTCTTCACCAGAATGTAACATTTGCTCCCAAAATACACGAAAGTAGGAGACGTTGGGTTTGTTACCGGTAAGGAGTTCGTAGGAGGTCTTCTTGAGAAGGCGATGCTGATAGAGCCAGTTTATGCCGTGGCAAGCTGTGTTCACAGCTTCCAACCAAAACCGCTCGGGCGTCTTGAACTCTCCAAGCATCGTTCTCACCATGTCGATAAGCGTCCTGTTCTTCCTCTCTACCACACCGTTTTGCTGTGGTGTGTAGGGAGCGGAGAACTCGTGCTTGACGCCTTCCTCCTCAAGATACTCCTCAACTTGTAGATTCTTGAACTCGGACCAGTTGTCTCTCCTTATCTTTTTCACCTTTAGCTCAAATTTTTTTGAGCCCTCCTTAGAAAGTGCTTTAGAGTCCCTTGGGTTTCTGATTTATCCTGCAAAAAGAACACCCAAGTGAAGCGGGAAAAATCATCAACAATTACAAGACCATACTTACTTCCCCTGATGCTAAGGTAGGCAACGGGTTCGAAGAGGTCCATGTGAAGAAGCTCCAGTGGTCTTGATGTTGTCATCACATTCTTGTTATGATGAGTGCTTCCCACCTGTTTCCCTGCCTGACATGCTGCACAAGGCCTATCTTTCTCGAAACAAACATTGGTTAGTCCTAACACATGTTCTCCCTTTAGAAGTTTATGAAGGTTCTTCATCCCAACATGTGCTAGACGACGATGCCACAGCCAGCCCATACTAGTCTTAGCTATTAAGCATGCATCTAGATCAGCCTCCTCTTTTGAAAAATCAACTAAGTAGAGTTTGCCGTCTAATACACCCTTAAAGGCTAATGAACCATCACTCCTTCTAAAGACAGATACATCAATGTTTATAAAAAGACAATTGTAACCCATGTGACATAATTGACTTATAGACAGAAGGTTGTAACCAAGTGACTCTACTAGGAATACATTCGATATGGAGTGCTCGTTAGTGATGGCTATCTTGCCCAAGCCTTTGACCTTGCCTTGGTTCCCATCTCCAAAGATGATCGTATCCTGGGAATCCTTGTTCTTGACGTAGGAGGTGAACATCTTCTTCTCCCTCGTCATGTGGTTTGTGCATCCGTTGTCGATAATCCAGCTTGAGCCCCCGGATGCATAAACCTGCAAGGAATTCAAGCTTGGGTTTTAGGTACCCAACTCTTGTTGGGTCCTACAAGGTTAGTCACAATAATTTTTGGAACCCATATACAAGTCTTGTCTCCCTTGCATTTGGATCCCAACTTTCTAGCAACCACTTTTTCATTCTTACATGAAAGTACAAACGAAGTGTTGCAAGCATGGAAAACAGTAGTAGGTATATTACACATTTTCCTAGGCACATGATGCACAACATGATTTTTCCTAGGCCTACTTCTTCCATGCACAAAAGTAGAGCTAGAGGCAAACATAGCATGTGAATCATTGTGGGCAGTATGAACATAACTCTTACTATGACTAGCAATTTTCCTATCATAAATAAAAGCATGACACTTTTGAGAACTACTAGCCATAGAGGCCTTCCCTTTCTCCTTGTTGAGAACAGGAGCCTTTTGGCTTGTTAAGTTCTTGGTTTCCTTTCGAAAACCAAGTCCATACTTAATTGAGGGGTGTCTACCAATAGTGTAGGCATCTGATAGTAACGGGGGTGCCCGATCTTCCGTCAGGTGAAGATAACTATCGATTTGGTGGAGATGTCACACAGACGATCCGGCTTCCAATCAACACGACTAGAACCCCGCAATCGCAGCACCACTTCTCCTCTAGTTATCAATCGTGCACTGCGCGATTGACCTCGCCACGAGGGCTAATTCCTGCCTGGGAATCGAAGACACAAGCAAGAACAAGAAAGAACACAATCTAGAATATTGCGGATGAAAGATTAAGCTCACAAGTTGGGGTCTCACAAACCGATCTACGACGACTGTTCTTGACAGATCTAAACTTAAGCAAAACCCAACCCTAATGTGGCGGTGGCTTCTGAATAAATAGAGTATTAGGGCGTGCGTGACCCCTGGACGTGCCCCTAATGGGCTCCGACGCGATACACGGCCCAACGGCCCAACAAACGGTGTCTCAGCACCAAAACAGAATCTGAATGCTGACTTGTTTCGACGATTCCTGTTGACTCCAGCCGAATTTTAGGGTGGAACCAGTTGGGTTGGTTAGTAATCTCCTTATCTTTCCAACCATATCAAGTCCGTCACAATCGGAGTCCGGATGCATCTGGGTCGTCCATTTTAGTGCAGACTAGTCCTGGAACCCGAGATGGAGTCGCAGCCGAGTCGGACTTGATCTCCTTCCTGTTGTGGGTGCCTTGCTCCTCCTCCTCAACATCTAGGCCTTTCCCAAGTCCTTGCTGGTCCTCTCCAAGGTTCCTAATCATTAAACATCCATGGCCCCAAGCATAAGCTCTGAAACACAATTGACTAGGGTAGAACATACCTGGAGAATTAGCTGTCGTGCACGCGATCGTGTTATCGGTCCATTTATTGTATGTATAGAAGTGATGTCCTCATCATCCTCCCCCTCTTGAAGTGGAGTCATCCTCGACTCAAGCTCATCTTCTTCCCCCAAATACGGTTTCAAATCTGCAATGTTAAATGTAGGACTAACCCGGAACTCGGGAGGCAACTCAAGTTTATATGCATTATCATTTATTTTCTCCAAAATCTTATATGGACCAGCACCATGTGGCATCAATTTAGACTTTCTTAACTCTGGAAATCTATCTTTTCTCAAGTGCAACCACACTAAATCACCCACTTCAAGCTTAACTTGTTTTCTACCTTGACTACCAGCAATTCTATATTTTTCAGTCATCTTTTCAATGTTTGCTTTAGTTGAAGCATGAAGTTTCAAAATAAAGTCAGCACGCTCCTTAGCATCACTATGTACTTGCTCGGTAGTAGGTAGAGGCAAAAGATCAAAAGGAGCACGAGGGTTAAAACCATACATTACCTGAAAAGGACTTACCTTGGTGGTGGAGTGTTCCACCCGATTATATGCAAACTCCACATGCGGCAAACACTCTTCCCACATTTTCAAGTTTTTCTTCAATATTGCTCGCAGCATTGCAGACAATGTTCTATTCACAACTTCTGTTTGTCCATCAGTTTGGGGATGACAAGTAGTAGAAAACAGCAATTTTGTCCCCAATTTGTTCCATAGAGTACGCCAAAAATGACTCAAGAATTTTACATCACGATCTTAAACAATAGTAGAAGGCATACCATGCAAACGAATAATCTCTTTGAAAAACAGGTTAGCAATATGAATGGCATCATCCATTTTGTGACAAGGTATAAAATGTGCCATCTTAGAGAAACGATCAACCACAACAAAAACACTATCGCTCCCCCTCTTCGTCCTAGGCAATCCCAAAACAAAATCCGTAGAAATATCCGCCCACAGAACTGAAGGAATAGGAAGAGGCATATACAAACCATGTGGGTTCAATCGAGACTTAGCTTTTTGACACGTCGTGCATCTTGCTACAAAGCGCTCAACATCACGCCGCATTCAAGGCCAAAAGAAGTGTGTGGACAGCACAGCCTCCGTCTTCTTGGCACCGAAGTGACCCATCAAACCACCACCATTCTGCTAGTTTGTTACTTTTATCTTGTTGCGCTTCGATAGGACACGTCTTAGCCAGCAATTGTGACTTGTGCTTTGGACACTTATTGAACTTTGCTAATCTGCACTCGATTTTGTTCCACATTCACATACATATTGTGCCTGTCCTACAGCTCCACATACTATATCTTCTGATCAATACAGATTTGACCTTGCAATCGCGGTTTCACTACCTCTTGGTAAGTATCACGAACCAGCCTCCGATTGTACCATTCTTTGCTTGTATTTCGTCAGACACTTGTAAGAGCTTGGTAAGATACATTAGAGTGTCTTCCTATGTTACACCCGAGAGGAGCGTGTAGTGAGATTATTAGGGATAACCATCACCGTTTATTTCCTGTTTTTGTGTTTCGATGGCAGGCGACGATGAAGAAGCAAGGATCCCTACAGACTTCGATGAATGTGTTAGCCGCCAAGACCTTGAGGCAAACAACAAGCTCCTGAAGGAGCAAATGGAGGAGACGGTCCACAAGTCAGTGCATGATGCCTTCATTAACATGGACCTTGGTAGGACTTACGAGAGGCTGGATCGACGATTGTCCCAGATCGTCGACAGACTTGCTGTGTTGGAGACGCAACAACAAGCACCGCCACCACCACCTCCTCGTCCACGTCTTCCCAATGATGCGGTGATTGATGAAGAAGGTAATTATGAAGAAGCGGCCACCAGAGATTTGCGCCTCCGTCGTCGTCTTCATCAAAACACAGAAGGTATGCCACACCGCCAGCAAGGTAATAACAATCGTGCTCCAGACGACCCTTATGCTAAGATTAAATTTTCTATCCCATCTTTTTCTGGTCATTATGATGCTGAGGGATATCTTGATTGGGAGATGACGATAGAACAGAAATTTGTTGCCCACCTTGTACCTGAACGACATCAAGTTAGACAAGCCACTAGTGAATTTAAAGATTTTGCTATTGTTTGGTGGATTGGTCTAGTTGGGGATGGTAGAGCACCTACGACTTGGGAATATATTAAGGTAGCTATGCGCGGTAGATTTGTTCCCCCATCTTATCATAGAGAATTGCGTAAGAAATTGATGCGTTTAGAGCAAGGGGATAAATCTGTTCAAGATTATTATGCTGAGCTTCAGAAGGGATTGCAGTGTTGTGGGATAGTAGAGGAACATGAGGACGCTCTTTGCCGTTTTTATTCAGGTTTGCGGCGTGACATTCAGGACATTGTGGATTACAAAGATTTTAACACTGTCAACAAGTTGTTCCAGTTTGCTATGCTTGCAGAGAAAGAATTGCAGGGACGCCAACATCGACCTAGGACTACTTTTGGCGCCTCCTCTACATCATGGACGCACACACCTGCCTCGAGTCATACACCTTCGACCACTACAACGCCCACGCGACCTCCCTCGACACCTTCTGCACATGTTGGTAAACTTCCTTTGCAGGTACCCGCCAAGAAACAGAATTCACCAGCACCTGCAGCACCTTCCAGTGGTTGTTCTTCGGGTATTGTTTGCCACCGCTGTCATGGGATTGGTCACGTGAAGAAGGATTGCCCGAGTCAGCGAACATACATTGCTACGGATGATGGCTACATTAGTGCTTCCGACGGTGAGGATGACGATGATGACACCAGTGATGTTGCTGTTAATGATGCTGCTATGCTTGGTGCTGATGCTACGGTGAACCTTCGAAGCATCATGGTGCAGCGTGTTCTTATTGCTCAGCCTGAATCATCAGAGAAGCAGCAACGCCATAATTTGTTCCAGACTTTCTTCGCCATCGAGAATCGGCGTGCACGTGTTATTATTGATGGTGGAAGCTGCAATAATTTGGTGAGTTCAGATTTGGTCAAGAAGCTTGGCTTGACCACACGTCCACGGCCACATCCATACCACATTCAGTGGATCAATGATTCAGGCAAGGTTAAGGTAACACACATGGTACGAGTGCATTTCTCCATTGGTACGTATTCTGATTATGCGGATTGCGATGTAGTACCTATGGAAGCTTGTCCTCTTTTGTTGGGTAGACCTTGGGAATATGATACTGATGCACGCCACCATGGTAGGAGTAATACATACACTTTTAGGCATAAAGATAAAAAACATTACTTTGCTACCTTTGAGTCTTGCTGAAATTGTACAAGCTGATAAAGATAGAGCTGCAAATACCCATAAGGAACCAACTAATGAGACAGAAATTCAGCAACAAATTAAATTGAAAGCTCCTGTCATGCTTGCTACTAAATCTGATCTTCTTGAAACTCATGCTACTGATGCTTGTTGCTATGCCTTGGTTTGCAAAGATGCTTTCTTTTCTATTGATGATATTGCTAGCACTTTGCCTGCATCTGTGACTAACCTTTTGCAGTAGTTCTGAGATGTTTTTCCCTCGGAGTTACCTCCAGGACTTCCTCCCATTCGTGGGATTGAGCACCAGATTGATTTGATTCCTAGAGCGAGCTTGCCCAACCGTGCTGCATATTGAGCAAATCCTGAGGAGACTAAGGAGATTCAGCGCCAAGTCCAAGACCTTTTGGACCGTGGGTATGTACGTGAGAGCCTTAGTCCTTTTTTTGTTCCTGCTATTTTGGTTCCAAAGAAAGATGGTAGTTGGCGCATGTGTGTAGATTGTAGAGCCATTAATAACATCACTATCCGGTACCGTCATCCTAATCCTCGATTAGATGATATGCTTGATGAGTTAAGTGGTTCTAAAATATTTTCTAAGATTGATTTGCGCAGTGGATACCACCAAATTAGAATGAAATTAGGCGATGAATGGAAAACTGCTTTAAAACTAAGTTCGGCTTGTATGAGTGGTTAGTGATGCCTTTTGGATTAACTAATGCCCCTAGTACTTTTATGCGTTTGATGAACGAGGTTTTGCGCCCATTTATTGGAAAATTTGTGGTGGTTTATTTTGATGATATCTTGATCTACAACACTTGTTTATCTGAACATCTTGACCATCTACGTGCTGTTTTTGATGCTTCGCGCGCCGCGCGCTTATTTGCTAACCTTGACAAATGCACCTTTTGCACCGAACGTGTATCGTTTCTTGGCTATGTTGTCACTACATAGGGTATTGAAGTTGATGAGGCCAAGGTGCATGCTATTCAGAGTTGGCCAACGCCATCGACGGTGAAACAAGTACAGAGTTTTCTTTGACTTGCAGGATTTTATCGTCGTTTCGTGAAGGATTTCAGCACCATCGCTGCCCCATTACATGAGTTGACCAAGAAGGGTGTTTCATTTAATTGGGGGCAGTCACAAGAGGATCCTTTTGCTCTTTTAAAAGAGAAGCTTACTCACGCGCCACTACTCCAACTTCCTGACTTTGGTAAGACTTTTGAACTCGAATGTGATGCAAGTGGAGTTGGCATTGGTGCTGTTTTGATGCAAGGAGGTAAACCCGTTGCATATTTTAGTGAAAAATTGAATGGTCCTGTTCTTAATTATTCTACTTATGATAAAGAATTATATGCTCTCATACGATCTTTGCAAACATGGAAACATTATTTGTGGTCTAAGGAATTTGTTATTCATTCTGATCATGAGTCACTTAAGCATCTTCATAGTCAAACAAATCTGAATCGTAGACATGCTAAGTGGGTAGAATTTCTTGAAACTTTTCCTTACATCATTAAATATAAAAAGGGGAATGATAATGTGATTGCCGATGCTTTGTCTAGACGCTATGCTATGTTGTCTCAACTTGATTGTCGTATTTTTGGAATTGAAACAATTAAGGGACAATATGCTTTTGATGATGATTTTAAAGAGGTTGCATTAAATTGTAAAGAGGGCCATACATGGAATAAATTTTTGCTAAATGATGGATACTTGTTTAGAGCTAACCGCCTATGCATTCCAGTTGGTTCGGTTCGTCTTTTGTTGTTGCAGAAAGCGCATGGTGGTGGTTTGATGGGTCACTTCGGTGCCAAGAAGACGGAGGCTGTTCTGTAAATAGCGCAGATTTTTCAGCACTAGTAGAAATCAAAGGCGCGTTTCCAAAGGAGTACTAGCAAACGAGCTCGAAATATTCTGAATTTTTTATCACTGATCCAAAATCACAATTGATGGAAGCACACACAATTTCACTTGAAACAGAGTTGTATTGTGGCCTAGAGAAATTCACAAAGGATCTCTAAAATTCCTAAAAACACTTAAACAATTTTTTAATTATCTTCCTGATTTTTTTGAATTTTTTGACCGAACCAAACAGGCCGTAGGCGAGTTTGGGTCACCCCAGAATGGAGTGAGGAATCTGCTGTAAAAATTTAAGCTCAAACGGAGCACCGAGCGAAAAGTTATGCCCGTTTTATAGAAGGTACCTCAAGTTATGGTTTTTCAGGGCACAAATTGGTAGGAACCGTAGCGGCGGCTATAGAGCACAGGGGCACAAACCTCCCTGGTATAAGCAATAGGTAAACACCAGATGATGAAACAAGAAGGGGCTGCAATGCAATGCGGCTTGCAACCTAATCTAGGGCTAGCGTGGCGAGAATTCACACAAGGCGGTTAGCGAGGGCAAATCGAGTAATGTGGTGTCTCGACTTGTAATCTGGGTAAGGTGGATGGGATAGCGGCGGAAACAAATAACAACGATGGAGCGGTTGAACTACGATGACGACACGACCTAAACCAACAACAAGACTCGACACGGACACAAACTCAACAAAGCAATCTAAAATGAAATTGCAAGGCTAAACAAGGGTTCTAGGACAGCGGAACATATATATTTTTTTGTATGGCAATTATCTGAAGTTATAGGATGAAAAATCTAAACTAAACTAGGGTAAGCCTGATGGTAATACCTGAGTCTTTGAATACCACTTGATAGTAACGGGGGTGCCCGATCTTCCGTCAGGTGAAGATAACTATCGATTTGGTGGAGATGTCACACAGACGATCTAGCTTCCAATCAACACGACTAGAACACCACAATCGCAGCACCACTTCTCCTCTGGTTATCAACCATGCACTGCGTGATTGACCTCACCACGAGGGCTAATTCCTGCCTGAGAATCAAAGACACAAGCAAGAACAAGAAAGAACACAATCTAGAATATTGCGGATGAAAGATTAAGCTCACAAGTTGGGGTCTCACAAACCGATCTACGACGACTGTTCTTAACAGATCTAAACTTAAGCAAAACCCAACCCTAATGTGGCGGCGGCTGCTGAATAAATAGAGTATTAGGGCGTGCGTGACCCCTGGACGCTCACCTAATGGGCTCCGACGCGATACACGGCCCAATGGCCCAACAGACGGTGTCTCAGCACCAAAACAGAATCTAAACGCTGACTTGTTTCGACGATTCCTGTTGACTCCGGCCGAATTTTAGGGTGGAACCAGTTGAGTTGGTTAGATAATCTCCTTATCTTTCCAACCATATCAAGTCCATCACAATCGGAGTCCGGATGCATCTGGGGCGTCCATTTTAGTGCAGACTAGTCCTGGAACCCGAGATGGAGTCGCAGCCGAGTCGGACTTGATCTCCTTCCTGTTGTGGGCACCCTTGCTCCTCCTCCTCAACAACTAGGCCTTTCCCAAGTCCTTGCTGGTCCTCTCCAAGGTTCCTAATCATTAAAACATCCATGGCCCCAAGCGTAAGCTCTAAAACACAATTGACTAGGGTAGAACGTACCTGGAGAATTAGCTGTCGTGCACGCGATAGTGTTATCGGTCCATTTATTGTATGTATAGAAGTGATGTCCTCATCAGAATCCCTAACAAATTTTAATTTATCAAAATCGATTTTGCAAGTCTTAATTTGAGCATTAAGACTTGCCACCTCATCATTTAATTTAGCAATAGAAATAAGGTGTTCATCACAAGCATTAACATCAAAATCCTTACATCTATTACAAATAACAACATGCTCTACACATGAACTAGATTTATTAACTTTCTCTAGCTTAGCATTTAATTCATCATTTAAACTCCTTAAACTAGAAACAAATTCATGGCAAGCAGACAACTCAGAGGATAGCATTTCATTTCTTTTAATTTCTAGAGCAAGAGATTTTTGAACACTAATAAATTTGTCATGCTCTTCATACAAAATATCTTCTTGCTTCTCTAGCAATCTATCCTTTTAATTTAGAGCATCAATTAATTCATTAATTTTCTCTACTTTGGCTCTATCTAATCCTTTAAATAAACTAGAGTAATCTACTTCATCATCGGAGGATTCTTCATCACTAGATGAAGTATACTTGGTTGTGTCCCGAACACGTACCTTTTTCTCCTTGGCTATAAGACATGTATGGCGTTTGTTGGGGAAGAGTGAGGATTTGTTGAAGGCTGAGTCAGCAAGTCCTTCGTCGTCAGAGTCAGAAGAGGAACAGTCCGAGTCCCATTCCTTTCCAAGGTGTGCCTCGCCCTTTGCCTTCTTGTAGGTCTTCTTTTTCTCCTTCTTCCCGCTCTTTTCTTGTCCCTGATCACTATCATTATCGGGATAATTTGCAATAAAGTGACCAGTCTCACCGCATTTGAAGCATGAACGCTTTCCCTTGTTTTATTCTTGTTGGGGGTACTCCTTGCATCCTTTAAGTGCGGTCTTGAAGCGCTTGATGATAAGTGCCATTTCATCTTCATTTAGCCCGGTAGCTTCTACTTGTGCCACCTTGCTTGGTAGCGCCTCCCTGCTGCTGGTTGCTTTGAGAGCAACGGGCTGTGGCTCATAGACGGGTAGTGGACCGTTGAGTGCATCGTCCACTTATCGAGCCTCCTTTACCATCATGCGCCCGCTCATGAATTTTCTGAGGATCTCTTCGGGCGTCATTTTGGTGTACCTGAGATTTTCACAAATAAGATTTACAAGATGGGGGTCAATTACAGTAAATGACCTTAGCATGAGTCGGACGACGTCATGGTCCGTCCATCTTATGCTTCCATAGCTTCGAATCTTGTTGACCAGGGTCTTGAGCCTGTTGTAGGTTTGTGTTGGCTCCTCTCCTCTGATTATCACAAATCTTCCCAGCTCGCCTTGCACCAACTCCATTTTGGTGATATGGTGGCGTCGTTTCCCTCATGAGATATCTTGAGGGTGTCCCAGATTTGCTTGGCATTGCCCAAGCCACTCACCTTATTGTACTCATCTCCGCAAAGAGATGCTAGCAACACAGTAGTAGCTTGGACATTCTTATGAATTTGCTCATTTATAAAAATGGCATTGTCAGTACTATCAAAGTGCATTCCGTTTTCAACAATTTCCCAGATGCTACGATGGAGAGAAAATAAATGACTACGCATTTTATGACTCCAGAAAGAATAGTCTTCTCCATCAAAGTGGGTGGGTTTCCCAAGTGGAATTGATAGCAAATGAGCATTAGAATTGTACGCAATACGGGAATAATCAAATGAATAGTTTTGATTAACCGTTTTCTTCTTTGACGAGGAGTCATCGTCATCGTCGTGTGGTGAAGAAGACAAGGCATCGCTGTCGTAGTAGATGATTTTCTTGATGCGCCTCTTCTTCTTCCCGTCTCTTTTCTTGTGACTCGAGCCTGAGTCGGTAGGCTTGTCATCTCTTGGCTCGTTGAAGACAGACTCCTTTTCCTTGTCGTTGACCACCATCCCCTTTCCCTTAGGATCCATCTCTTCGGGCGGTTAGTCCCTTAGATGAAGAGTACGGCTCTGATACCAATTGAGAGCACCTAGAGGGGGGGTGAATAGGTGATCCTATAAAATTAAACACTAAATAGCCACAAAACTTAGTTATAGAAGTGTTAGTGCGACTAAGTAGTTTTGAGGTGAGTTCTTGTGGACAAAACAATCACAGAGAAAGCAATCACAAGACAAGCGATTTTATCCTGTGGTTCGGCCAAGTAACACTTGCCTACTTCCACGTTGTGGCGTCCTAATGGACGAGGGTTGCACTCAACCTCTTTCAAGTGATCCGATGATCAACTTGAATACCACGGCTTTCTTCCTTATAGTTTTTTCCCGTTTGTGAGGAATCTCCACAAGTTGGAGCCTCTCGCCCTCACCAACAAAGATCACAAAGAAGGCACAAGAGTAAGGCTAGGAGAGCAACACACACAACACACAAATCCGCAGCACACACACGCACACAAGCCAAGACTTGAGCTCGAAACATAGCACAGAGAGTTCACAACTCGAACGGAGCTCAAATCACTAACTCAATCGATCAAATGCGCGGAGGCGGAGTGTGGGAGTCTTAGAATGCTTAGTGAATGCTTAGGTTACTCCTCCATATGCCTAGGGGTCCCTTTTATAGCCCCAAGGCAGCTAGGAGCCATTGGAGATAATCTTGGAAGGCCAATCTTGCCTTCTGTCGTGTGGTGCATCGGACAGTCCGGTGCACCACTGGACAGCTACTGTTCGTGTCTGGTGCTCGATTTCTTTCCATACGGAGAACAGCCGACCATTGGTCCTCGGGATCGGTAGGCGCACTGGACACAGTCCGGTGCACACCGGACAGTCCGGTGTACCCAACCGACCGTTGGCGCGACCACGTGTCGCGCGAAGATTGCGCGGCCAACCGTTGCGCTAGCGACCGTTGGCTCACCGGACAGTCTGGTGCACCACCGGACAGTCCAGTGATTTTTAGCCGTACGCCACCGTCGAAACCCGAGAGCAGGAAGTTCACCGGGGACCAGCCTGGCGCATCGGACACTGTCCGGTGCCCCACCGGACAGTCCGGTGTGCCTGGTCAGTGTTGGTGTTGGTTGAAGCTTTGCCAACTCTTTCTCCTTTTCTTCTCTTCTTTTGTTGGCTCTGTTTCTAGCACTTTGATAACCATGTTAGTACATAAAACAATATACTAAGTCTAGAACCATACCTTTGCCTTTGATATGCACTTCTCACACATTTTGCTCATAAGGACTTATTCAGTGTGTTGGGCACTTAATCACCAAAACATTATAGAAATTGCCCAAGGGAATATTTCCCTTTCAGATCCAATCAAAGTCCCCAATTCAATTCTAGTGCTTTAGGACTTGTGAGAGGATCATTCTTGTGTTTCTTTGTTGCTCTTATTGCTTGGTTGGCTTTCTTCTTTCTCTCATTCCTATTCTCAAAGCCTTGTAAGCGAAGCAAGAGACACCAATCGTGTGGTGGTCCTTGCGGGGTCTAAGTGACCCAAGAAATCAAGGAAGAAAGCTCACTCGGTCTAGGTGACCGTTTGAGAGAGGGAAAGGGTTGAAAGAGACCCGGTCTTTGTGACCACCTCAATGGGGACTAGGTTCTTTAGAACCGAACCTTGGTAAAACAAACCACCGTGTTCATCTGCATTATTTCTTGGTTGATTTGTTTTCCCCTCTCTCCCGAACTTAATATTCGTTCTAATGCTAACTTCGGCTTGTAGTGTGTGCTTAAGTTTATAATTTTCAGATTCTGCCTATCCACCCTTCCTCTAGGCGACTTTCAATTGGTATCGAAGCCTGGTACTTCATTTAGAGTCTAACCATTGAAAGAGATGCCGGAAGGATCCGCCAAGAGGGAGATGGAAACCGGCGAGAAGGCTACAAGCCATGGGAAGGCTCCATCATGGGAGTCCGGCGCCAAAGTAAGGGAGGAATCACCTCCCCGCGTCAAGTCGCATCGGAGTGGCGACAAGAAGAAAAAGATGAAGAAAGTGGTCTACTACGAGACCGACTCTTCATCGCCCACCACCTCCAGCTCCGACGCCTCGTCCATCACTTCTAGGCGCCATGAGCGCAAGAAGTTTAGTAAGACCCCCCTACTCTATCCTCGCATTTCAAAACGCGCTCCCTTACTTTCCGTTCCATTAGGCAAACCACCATATTTTGATGGTGAAGATTATTGTATGTGGAGTGACAAAATGAGGCATCACCTAACCTCACTCCACGCAAGCATATGGGACATTGTTGAGTTTGGAGCGCAGGTACCCACCGTAGGGGACAAGGGCTATGACTCGGATGAGGTCGCCCAAATCCGACACTTTAACTCCCAAGCCACTACTATACTCCTCGCCTCTCTATGTCGAGAGGAGTATAATAAAGTGCAAGGGTTAAAGAGTGCCAAAGAGATTTGGGGTGTTCTAAAGACCGCGCATGAAGGAGATGAGGTGACCAAGATCACCAAGCGGGAGACGATCGAGGGGGAGCTCGGTCGATTCGTCCTCCACCAAGGAGAGGAGCCACAAGAAATGTACAACCGGCTCAAAACCTTGGTGAATCAAGTGTGCAACCTCGGGAGCACAAAATGGGATGACCATGAGATGGTCAAGGTTATTCTTAGATCCCTCGTATTTCGTAATCCTACTCAAGTTCAATTAATACGTGGTGATCCTAGATATAAGCTAATGTCTCCCGAGGAGGTAATAGAAAAGTTTGTGAGCTTTGAGTTGATGATCAAAGGCTCCAAACACATCATCGACTTGGAGCAAGGCGGCACCTCCACACCCAAGGTGCAACCTGTCGCATTCAAAGCGACGGAAGAAAAGAGAGAAGAGTCTAAATCAAGTAGGCTCCCCATCGACGCCTCCAAGCTCGACAATGAGGAGATGGCGCTCATCATCAAGAGATTCCGTCAAATCCTCAAGCAAAGGAGGGGGAAGGACTATAAGCCCCGCTCCAAGAGGGTGTGCTACAAATGTGCTAAGCCCGGTCATTTTATCGCTAAATGCCCTATGTCTAGTGATAGTGATAGGGACAACGACAAGAAGGGGAGGAAGAAGGAAAAGAAGAAGTACTACAAGAAGGGCGACGATGCCCATGTAGATAGCTCCACCGACTCCTCCTCCGACAAGGATGCCGCCAACATCGCCGTCAACAAGGGCCTCCTCTTCCCCAATGTCGGGCACAAGTGCTTCATGGCAAAGGACGGCAAAAAGAAGAAGGTACAATCTAGAACCACCCCAAGTATACTACATCTAGTGATGAGGGTAGTTCTAGTGATGATGAAGATGACCTGCTTATTCTTTTTGCCAACCTTAACATGCAACAAAAAGAAAAATTAAATGAATTGATAGGTGCCATTCATGAGAAGGATGAACTTTTGGATAGTCAAGAGGAATTCGTTATTAAAGAAAATAAAAAGCATGTTAAAGTAAAAAATGCTTATGCTCAGGAAGTAGAGAAAAATGAAAACTTGACTAAGGAGCTTAGCATTTGCCATGACGCTATTTCTAACCTTAGAACTGAGAATGCTAGTTTAAATGCTAAGGTTGAGCATTTAAATGCTTTTAATGATTCAATTGCCAATCTTAGAAATGAAAATGCTAGTTTAATTACTAAGATTGATAAATTGAATGAATCAATTTCTAGCCTTAAAAATGAAAATACTAGTTTAATTTCCAAGGCTAAAGATTTAAATGTTTGCAATGATTCCAGTTCCTGTCTTAGAGATGAGAATGCAACATTTCATGCTAAGATAGATGAATTAAATGCTTGCAAACCCTCTACATCTACTGTTGATCATGTTACTATTTGTACTAGATATAGAGATGTTAATGTTGATGTTATTCATGATCACCTTGCTTTAATTAAACAACAAAATGATCATATAGCTCAATTAACTACTAAAATCAATGAGCATGAAATTGAAAATGAAAAATTCAAATTTGCTAGAAGCATGCTCTATAGTGGGAGACGCCCTGGAATTAAGGATGGCATTGGTTTCCAACAAGGAAGCAATGTCAAGCTTAATGCCCCTAAAAGATTATCTAATTTTGTAAAGGGCAAGGCACCTATGGTTCAAGATAATGAAGGTTATATTTTATATCCTGCTAATTATCCCGAGCACAAAATTAGGAGACTTTATGCTAAGAAATATCATTCTGTTTTTCGCCATGCTTTTATGTATAAGAATGAGGCTTCCAGCTCTAGGCATTCTACTCATGTTAAAATGCCTAAAAAGAAAACTCCTACTGCATCAAATGATCATAACATTTCATTTAAGAATTTTGATGCATCATATGTTTTCCTATCAAATCAGGCAAAGTAGTTGCCAAATATGTTGAGGGCAAACACAAGGGCTCCAAGACTTGTGTTTGGGTACCCAAGGTGCTTGTTTCTAACGTGAAAGGACCCAAGACTGTTTGGGTACCTAAGAACAAGGCCTAAAACTGTTTTGCAGGTTTATGCATTCGGGGGCTCAAGTTGGATTATTGATAGCGGATGCACAAACCACATGACAGGGGAGAAAAGGATGTTCTCCTCTTACGAGAAAAACGAGGATCCCCAAAGAGCTATCACATTCGGGGATGGAAATCAAGGTTTGGTCAAAGGACTTGGTAAAATTGCTATATCACCTGACCATTCCATTTCCAATGTTTTTCTTGTAGATTCTTTAGATTACGATTTGCTTTCTGTATCTCAATTATGTAAAATGGGCTACAACTGTCTTTTTATGGATATAGGTGTTACTGTCTTTAGAAGAAGTGATGATTTAGTAGCATCTAAGGGAGTATTAGAGGGTCAGCTATACTTAGCTGATTTTAATAGAGCTGAACTCGATCCTTGCTTAATTGCTAAGACTAATATGGGTTGGCTCTGGCATCGTCGACTAGCCCTTGTTGGAATGAAGAATCTTCACAAGCTTCTAAAGGGAGGACACATTTTGGGACTAACAAATGTTCATTTTGAGAAAGACAGGGTTTGTAGCGCATGTCAAGAAGGAAAGCAAGTTGGGTCTCATCATCCACACAAGAATATCATGACGACCGACAGGCCGCTTGAGCTACTCCACATGGATCTATTCGGCCCGATTGCTTACATAAGCATCGGCGGGAGTAAGTACTGTCTAGTAATTGTGGATGATTATTCTCGCTTCTCCTAGGTATTCTTTTTGCAGGAAAAATCTCAGACCCTAGAGACTTTAAAGGGATTCTTGAGACGGGCTCAAAATGAGTTCAGATTGATAATCAAGAAGATAAGAAGCGACAACGGGACGGAGTTCCATAACTCACAAATTGAAGGCTTTCTTGAGGATGAGGGCATACGCATGAGTTCTCTTCTCCCTACACACCTCAACAAAATGGTGTAGTGGAGAGGAAGAATAGAACTCTACTGGACATGGCGAGGACCATGCTTGATGAGTACAAGACACCGGATCAGTTTTGGGCTAAGGCAATTAACACCGCCTGCTACTCCATCAACCGACTCTACCTTCACCGGATCCTCAAGATGACATCTTATGAACTCCTCACCGGTAAAAAGCCAAATGTTTCATATTTTAGAGTCTTTGGTAGCAAATGTTTTATTCTTATTAAAAGAGGTAGAAAATCTAAATTTGCTCCTAAGGCTGTAGAAGGCTTTTTTTCTAGGGTATGACTCAAACACAAGGGCATATAGAGTCTTCAACAAATCCACTAGATTAGTTGAAGTTTCTTGTGACATTGTGTTTGATGAGACTAATGGCTCCCAAGTGGAGCAAGTTGATCTTGATGAACTAGATGATGAAGAGGCTCCGTGCGTCGCGCTAAGGAACATGTCCATTAGGAATGTGTGTCCTAAGGAATCCGAAGAGCCTCCACAAGCACAAGATCAACCGTCATCTTCCATGCAAATATCTCCACCAACTCAAGATGAGGATCGGGCTCATGATGATGAAGTTCAAGAGGATGAGCCACCTCAAGAGGAGGACAATGATCAAGGGAGAGATGAAGACAAGGAAGATGATCAAGAAGTACAGGGTCAAAGACCGCCACACCAAAGAGTCCACCAAGCAATTCAATGAGATCACCCCATGAACTCCATTCTCGGTGACATTCATAAGGTGGTAATTACTAGATCTCGAGTTGCACATTTTTGTGAACATTACTCTTTTGTGTCCTCTATTGAGCCATACAGGGTGGAGGATGCACTAAGAGACTCGGATTGGGTGTTGGCAATGCAAGACGAGCTCAACAACGTCACGAGGAATGACGTATGGCATTTAGTTCCACGTCCTAACCAAAATGTTGTAGGTACCAAGTGGGTATTCCACAACAAGCAAGATGAGCATGGTGTGGTGACAAGAAACAAAGCCCGACTTGTGGCCAAGGGATATTCACAAGTCGAATGTTTGGATTTTGATGAAACTTATGCACCCGTAGCTAGGCTTGAGTCAATTTGCATTTTACTTGCCTATGCTACTTACCATGGCTTTAAGCTTTATCAAATGGACGTGAAAAGTGCCTTCCTCAATGGACCAATCAAGGAAGAGGTCTATGTTGAGCAACCTCCCAGCTTTGAAGATAGTGAGTACCCTAACCATGTGTATAAACTCTCAAAGGCGCTTTATGGGCTCAAGCAAGCCCCAAGAGCATGGTATGAATGCCTGCAAATTTCTTTATCACTAATGGCTTCAAAGTCGGAAAAGCCGATCCTACACTCTTTACTAAAACTATTGCAAAAGATTTGTTTGTATGCCAAATTTATGTTGATGATGTCATATTTGGGTCTACTAACAAATCTACTTGCGAAGAGTTAAGTAGGATCATGATTAAAAAATTTGAGATGTCTATGATGGGGGAGTTGAAGTATTTTCTAGGATTTCAAGTCAAGCAACTCCAAGACGGCACCTTCATCAGCCAAACAAAGTATATTCAAGACATACTTAACAAGTTTGGAATGATGGATGCCAAGCCCATCAAGAC
Organism: Zea mays; assembly: GCF_902167145.1. Lineage (NCBI taxonomy): Eukaryota > Viridiplantae > Streptophyta > Magnoliopsida > Poales > Poaceae > Zea > Zea mays. Next base: position 30,293,280 of record NC_050103.1, read on the forward strand.
ACCCATGGGAACAAATGGGCATCTCGACCTCGACACGGGAGGTAAATCCGTAGATCAAAAGGTATACCGGTCGATGATAGGATCTTTACTCTATTTATGTGCATCTTGACCGGATATTATGCTTTCCGTATGCATGTGTGCAAGGTTCCAAGCCGATCCTAAGGAAGTTCAACTTAGGGCCGTGAAAAGAATCATGAGATATTTAGTTTACACTCCTAAGTTTGGACTCTGGTACCCTAAGGGATCCGCTTTTGATTTAATTGGATATTCAGATGCTGATTGGGCAGGGTGTAAAATTGATAGGATAGCACATCAGGGACTTGTCAGTTTCTAGGGAGATCCCTGGTGTCTTGGGCTTCAAAGAAACAAAACTCAGTAGCTCTTTCTACCGCCGAAGCCGAGTATATTGCCGTGGGCCATTGTTGTGCGCAATTATTTGGATGAGGCAAACCCTCAAGGACTATGGCTACAAACTGAGCAAAGTCCCTCTCCTATGTGACAATGAGAGTGCAATCCGCATGGCGGATAATCCTATTGAACACAGCCGCACTAAGCACATAGACATTCGGTATCACTTTTTGAGGGATCACCAACAAAGGGGGGATATCGAGATAGCTTATGTTAGCACCAAAGAACAATTAGCCGATATCTTTACCAAACCATTAGATGAGAAAACCTTTAGCAAACTTAGGAATGAGCTAAATATTCTTGATTCTTGGAATTTTGATTGAAGCATTGCACACATAGCTCATTTATATACCTTTGTTCATATCTCTTTTATGACTATACTAATGTGTTTTCAAGTGTAATTCTATGCTAAGTCGTAGATTGAAAGGGACATAGAGTCTTCGGCAAAGACAAGGCTTCCACTCCACTCTTACGGTATCATTCACCCTTCGCCGTCACTCCACATCACTCCAATTTGGTATAATCTTTCACTCATATTTCGTTTACCAAAGGGGGAGAAAATAATTAGGGCTCTCAAAAGTCTCCGTTTTTGGTGATTAATGCCAAAGGGGGAGAAATATTAAGCCCAAAGCAAAAGGACCGCACCACCAACTTCAAAATTTTTCGAAATGATGATTTATGTTTGTCTTTCCAATTGGTATCTTGTGATAAGAAATTTCTTCAATTGATATGATATTTTCAATTGGTATATTTAAAGATGGAATTTCAAAACTAATATCTAAGTATAAGTTCCAATTGGTATCTATCAAAACCCTCTTGAAAGCTAAGAGGAGAATTTTATTCAGGGGGGAATTTTGTTTAGTCAAAGGAAAAGAGTTTGAAACAAGGGGGAGAAATTTCAAATCTTGAAAATGCTTCTTACAATCTTATTCATATACCTTTGACTATTTGCAAAAGACTTTGAAAGGATTTCCAAAAAGATTTGCAAAAACAAAACAAGTGGTGCAAATGTGGTCCAAAATGTTAAAAGAAAGAAAGCAATCCATGCATATCTAGTGAATTTATAAATTGGTTTAATTCCAAGCAACCTATGCACTTACCTTATGCAAACTAGTTCAATTCTGCACTTATATATTTGCTTTGGTTTGTGTTGGCATCAATCACCAAAAAGGGGGAGATTGAAAGGGAAATAGGGTTTAACCTTTTCCTATAAATAATTTTGGTGGTTGAATACCCAACACAAATATTGAACTAACTAGTTTGCTCTAGATTATATATTCCATAGGTGCATAAAGGTTCAACACAAACCAATAAAAGATCAAAGTTAGGGTTCAAAATCAAAGGAGCAAAGGAACCAAGGGTGCCCTGGTCCGGCGCACCGGACTGTCCGGTGTGCCACCGGACAGTGTCCGGTGCACCAGGACCATACAACTCCAAACTCGCCACCCTCTGGTTTCTCAGGCCGCGCTCCACTATAATTCACCGGACTATCCGGTGCACCAGTGGAGCAACGGCTCCTTCGTGCAACGGGCGACTGCAAAAGCTGAAGAAACAGAGCTAAGAGCGCAAACAGTGCGCGACAGAGCAGAGCAGTCGTCAGAGGCACACCGGACAATGAACAGTACCTGTCCGGTGCGGCACAGGACTATCCGGTGCCACTAGAAGACAAGAGCTCCAACGGTTGACAGCGCCTGAACCCTAACGGTTGGGTGACGTGGCAGGCGCACCGGACAGTGTCCGATGGCGCATCAGACTATCCAGTGCGCCCATCGACAGCAGCCCAACCCCAACGGTTGTTTGGTGGTTGAGGGCTATAAATACCCCTCAACCACCTCCACTCCAACCATCCAAGCATTCAACACTCCTCATTCAATACAAGAGCAAAGTGCAACACTCCAAGACACAAATCAAAGCCACCGATCCAATCAAAGTCCCCAATTCAATTCTAGTGCTTTAGGACTTGTGAGAGGATCGTTCTTGTGTTTCTTTGTTGCTCTTGTTGCTTGGTTGGCTTTCTTCTGTCTATCATTCTTATTCTCAAAGCCTTGTAAGCGAAGCAAGAGACACCAATCGTGTGGTGGTCCTTGTGGGGTCTAAGTGACCCGAGAAATCAAGGAAGAAAGCTCACTCAGTCTAGTTGACCATTTGAGAGAGGGAAAGGGTTGAAAGAGACCCGGTCTTTGTGACCACCTCAACGGGGACTAGGGTCTTTAGAACCAAACCTCGGTAAAACAAATCACCGTGTTGATACGCATTATTTCTTGGTTGATTTGTTTTCCCCTCTCTCCCGAACTTAATATCCGTTCTAACGCTAACTCCGGCTTGTAGTGTGTGCTTAAGTTTATAATTTTCAGATTCCGCCTATCCACCCCCCTCTAGGTGACTTTTAGTATGTCATGGTTAAGGAAGGCCAAAGCGGTTATACATTGTGCTAAGGGAACCATAGAACTCACCAGCTCTAAAGGAGAAAGATTTGAAGTTGAGATTACCATAATAGCCTCTACCAGACCCACCGTATTTCTAGTAGATGGGAAGTTTGTAGGCAGCAACATCCGTGTGGTTAGAGATTTCCCCGATGTCTTTCCAGAGGAGTTACCTAGGATGCCACCAGATAGGGAGGATGAATTTGTTATTGATCTCTTACCTGGAACCACTCCTATTTCAAAATGGCCATACAGGATGTCAGTAGAAGAACTAAAAGAACTTAAGAAACAATTAACGAAGTTACAGGAGGCTGGCTACATTCGTCCGAGTTCCTCACCTTAGGGAGCGCCGGTTCTGTTTGTACAGAAGAAGGATGGTTCACAAAGGATGTGTGTGGATTATAGATCACTTAATGATGTCACTATTAAAAACAAACATCCTTTACCCCGCATTGAGGATTTATTTGATCAGATGAGAGGTGCTAGAGTATTCTCAAAGATAGATCTCAGATCGGAGTACCATTAAATGAAGATTAGGCCATCTAATATTCCCAAGACGTCTTTCTCTACCCGATATGGTTTATATGAGTTTACAGTCACGTCGTTTGGACTAACTAATGCACCAGCCTATTTCATGAATCTGATGAATAAGGTGTTCATGGAGTTTCTTGATAGATTCGTCGTGGTATTCATCGACGACATTCTCGTTTATTCCAAGAATGATAGTGATCATGAGGAACATCTGTGGATGGTGTTACAGAAGCTATGAGATAATCAAATTTATGCCAAGTTCAGCAAGTGCAAGTTTTGGCTTGATGAAATACCATTCCTTAGGCACATCATATCAAGGGTGGAATCTCAGTGGATCCGGCTAAGGTAACAGCGATAGTAGGTTGGAAGATTCCAAGTTCAGTCCGGAGGTCCGAAGTTTCCTGGGACTCGCGAGCTATTACCGGTGATTTATTGAAGGGTTCTCCAAGATTGCTAAGCCTATGACCTCACTGTTAGAGAAGGGGAAGGAGTTCAAATGGACCTGGGAATGCCAAAAGAGTTTCAATCAACTGAGGTTTAAATTGATGGCAGCTCCAGTGTTGGTTATGCCAAATTTACAGAAGAGTTTAGATATCTATTGTGATGCAAGACGCCAGGGCTTGGGGTGTGTTCTTATGCAAGAAGGACACGTGATCACCTACACGTCTCGCCAGTTGTGGAAACATGAGTTGAACTACCCCACTCATGACTTAGAACTGGCAGCCGTAGTGCATGCGCTCAAGATTTGGAGGCACTATATTATGGGAACCAAATGCCAAGTCTACACCGATCACAAGAGCATGAAATACATCTTCACTCAGAAAGATCTCAACCTCAGGCAACGTCGTTGGTTGGAGCTCATTAAAGACTATGACTTGTAGATTCATTACTTGGGCTAGAAACGAGTCAAGCCGAGCTCGGCTCGGCTCGCTCAGTGGCTTAGCTCGGTTCGGCTCGGCTCGACTCGCCTACTCACTAAGCTGTAAAAGGAGGCTCAGCTCGATACTGGCTCGCGAGCCAGCTCGGCTCGACTCGTCTACTCACCGAGATGTAAAAGGAGGCTCGGCTCGATACCGGCTCGCGAGCCGGCTCGGCTTGGCTCGCGAGCTGCACCTTGAAAACTAATATTGCATTATATATTGAATTAATAGTCTATAAATGTGAAATAAATAATCATAACACGACATTACAAGTAATCTACATTATAATTGTTATATATCCATCATTAAAGACTAAGAAACAAGTCAGATATCTATAAAATTATCCAATATTCATCATTATTGTGTAGGTTGATTAATTTTGTGCAGCTCGTTAGCCAGAGCATCTCGGCTCGGCTCGCGAGCCGCACCGAGCCGTGTCGAGCCGCTCCGAGCTCGAGCCGGCTCGCGAGCTTCGAGCTTTTTTCCAGCTCTATTCATTACCATCCGGGCAAGGCGAATCTGGTTGCGGACGCCTTGAGTCGGAAGTAGCATGTTCACGCTACCATTTTTGCCCAGCTACCCGATGAGCTAGTAGAGGATTTTCGAAGACTCAACCTGGGAATAGTTGCACACACTGAAGGGATAACTATTGAAGTGGAACCTACCTTGGAGCAAGAAATCCGCAAGGGTCAGATCGGTGATGCTAAAATCCAAGAGATCAAAGATCCAATTACTGAAGGTAGAGGTCCAGAATTAACGGAGGATGAGCAAGGCACAATATGGTTCAAGAACCGGATATGTGTTCCTGAGATTGATAGTCTCCGTGAGACTATATTGAAGGAAGCCCATGACTCTGATTACTCTTGTAACACCCCTGGTGTTACTGGCACTAAAACTTGAGCATGACATCATATGCATTGACATTTCATATTGTTTGTTACACCTAGAATGAATTTAATTGGTAAAACTTCAAAACAAGTTGTGATGTGGTGACTTGAAGTGCACTTAACCCTAGGGTAGGGTACTCAACCCTGAGATTAGGGCAAGAGGGTAATAGTATGCCAAGATGAGTAATATCTCAAAAGTCATTAGAAATATTCATAAGAGATCAAGAGTGATGAATTTGAGTGGCACAAAAACCCTAGAGTGCTCAAAACCCTAAAAGAAACCCTAGAAAACCCTAATTTGTACCCTAGGGGGTGAATTCAAGTTCTCTACACTTTTGGACCAAAATGTAAATATCAAAGTGGTAGAACCTCAAAAACTAAGTAACTTTTACATTGGAGGATTTTTCAAGTAGTGTGGATAAATTTGGCTTATTTGCAAAAAGTTCCATGAACACCATGTGGCTAACTCTGAATTTCAGTAGAATTAGGTCACCTTTGGAGCTTTGTATCTCTTGATTCATGAAGATTTTGCTCTAAGTCAATACATAAATCTTGTAGAGCTATGATAGGAGTACAACTTTGCTTAAGTGACTAAGCATTGATGCTATACAAAATTTGGAGATAAATGGACTTGAAGTCTGGCTGTCAGTCAACCCAGGAACTGAATTTTTATTGACAATGAAATTAGATGAACTTTGAGATCGAATTTGAGTGGGATCCAGTGATTATTTGAGTATGGTTGCTATAGCAAAATCAAAGTTGGATTATAGATCAATAACTTTGTTACAGATGGATTAATAAGTTGCCACATAAAAATTTGAGATCAAGGCCCTGCAAGTTGCTCTATCAGGCGCCCTAAATGGAGCTCCCATGGTACAGTACTGAACAAGATCGTAGGTTCAATGCACCTCGCCGCCGTTGGCCTCCTTGCCTAGATTCATGCCGGCACTGTGATTCGTGCCCAATGGCGCGCGGATAATGACTCAAGGTAAAAAGATCTCGCGCAAGGGATGAAGTCGGGGCACTGTGGCTGCCCTGTCACCGTATCCACTTGCGCTGCGACGTGGCCGCGCGGCCGTCGCGGTGATGATCGTCGTTAACCCGGGCACGCCACGCTACTGGCATTGTTACCACGTCACAGTAGGTCGCTGAAGATAGCCCCTCTGTCGTCGGGGACTTAGCCCAGTGAATGCCACGTTGAGCGGCCTCCGGTGACTCCTCCCCTTTCTTACCGCCGGCTCTTCTCTGCCCAAATTCGTCGTACTCGCGATTGCTCTCTATAAATTGAGCGCTCAATGTGCTCCATTAGCTTGTTACGCGCCCAGTGCTTCGCTCCTCGCCTCCAATCGTCCACCGTAGCTCCTCAATTCGTGATTTCCCTCAATTCGGTTCTCCGCGCTGCCGTGAGTCACCGCGTCGTGGACCGACGTCTCCAGGTCCGCTCTCATCCTCCTCATGCTCGTTTCAGAACCCATGCACACTAAGAATGCTTGTCGGCTCAACCAATTGAGCTAGACCACACTTGATCACCGGGAACGTCTGTGTTTGTCTTCGGTATTCGTCGTCGTCGTGGGCAGACGAACTCCAGGTCAGACTCATGCAATTGATGGAGGGATTAGGGTCACCAGGGGTAAGATTAGGTGTCCACCGAGTTAGGGCACCAGTCGTTGCGCATCCCGGCCAGTACAAGCTCGTCGAAGGGTGCGCTCACCGCCGTTCACCGTCGGGGACCTGGGTCTGCAAAGAAACAGAAGTACAGGGGCTTAAGTGTGAACGTCAGTGAGACATTGAATAGTGGCTAGGGATTCTTTACCCGTTATTCGAACAGCCGGGGTCCTCTGTGCAAGATTGCCAGTGCGGGCACGCGCGCGTTTCCCCATTCGTGGGCTGACTTGGGCTGGTTTGAGCCCATCACTGCTCATTATTTTCCCTTTTCTTTTTCTACTAGGCTTAGGAAATTTATAGGAAATTCTAGAAAAATTATAAAATGATGGGACCAGTTTTACTGGACTCCTAAATTCCTCTAATATTTAATAAAAATAGTTCCAAGATTTTTAGTCCCAACCATGAATTATTTAGCATTTAAGGATGCCTAAACCTAGTCTTTTAGAATTTTAGGATTTAAATGGTAGCTCCAAAAATAGTAAAACTTTTTGGGTAAACTTAATATGATAATTAAAACCTTTGGGTAAAGTTTGGCATGCTTTGGACATTGTTTAATCCCAAACCCAAGAAACCAGCCTTCTAGAGTTCAAATAATTAACCCTAATACAACACTAAACTAGAAAACTCTAGTAGCTGGTGGGCACCGTGAAGGAAAGTTATATTCAAGATACAACTTAATGTGTTCCTACTGTAACTGCATATTCATAGCATCACATGAGCATTCATGTATATGTCTTGTTATGTATAGAAAACGAAGAAGAAATAGTAGTTGAAGAAGAAGTTGCATCACAAGCTGAAATTCCACCTATCGAGAACAATTTCTACTTTGGTATTTGTTGAACAGATCCTGAGCCTCCTACAACACAAGGCAAGCCCCGGTGCATTTACCCTTCCTTGTTATTTCAAACTCTTTATCACTTGAAATGGTGCATTAGGTGATAGGAGCTGCGTGATAAACAATTGCTGCATTTCCTTCCTTGGAACTGATTATCATTGCTTGATACCTGTTTTACTTAAAAGTTTTCTGATGCTTAGTCTTGCCTTAGAAAACAAAATGTTTTGTTTTAAACAAATATGATGTTTCAGATGGGATGGGAAGTTTTCAAAAGAAAAGACTTGATGGTGAATCCATCATGGCCATGATGGGTTCAGCATCGAAAAGATGTACCTCTGACAGGTACCAAACTTTGGGGTTTTAAATGATAAAGACGAGACCGGGCGGGTGACTTGCACGAGAAGGAAGTCTTGGTGTAGTGTCTCCGTCTGAGTCGATTAAGGACCGTGTCAATGTAGGCTTGATGATTGAGGACCTTTTAACTGGCCACATGCCTAATCATGGGTAAGCTTTGCCTCAGGCAGACCAATACCAGAAAGGCCAACACACAATGGGATTGGAGAGATGGCGAGAGTAGCGTGTACCCTCTGTGGCAAGAGGCTGGATGGTGGTGTATTTGTACTCTCGGTTGGCGTGAACCCAGTCTGGTCTTGAGAAACCCGGTGGCGAGTTGACATATGCAAGGGTTAATTGCTACATATGTCGTGTGGTTGGAGATCCCCAGCTGGGTATTAATTGATTCGGATCGCCGTTACTTCTCGGACATGAAGACTTGGTCACTCCCCTACACGTAGCAATCCAGCGAACTGAAGGAATGATAAAAGACGACTAGCATAGGCCAAGTTCTTGAACTAGAATAGACAGAACTCTAGATACAGGTAATGACTTAACCTGATGATAAAACTAGATTTTTAAGGATCCACTATTAGTAAGCATTTATGCAAACAAAGTCTTTGATTCTTGATCAACTTTACCTTGAATCCCACAAGCCAGCATATCCTTGAGAGTCTTTTCCTTTGTCGGGTAAGACTTGCGAAAGTACACTATGTACTCAGGGTTTCCAAACCCATGTTGTTGTAGGTGAGGAAACAACGGAGTTTTGCTGTTTCTGCTCGAAGGTGGTACCAAAGGAGGAGCCAAATCAGTGATCGTGTGTGCGGGAAGATGTTTGCCTCCCAGTTTGAAAACACTAAACTTTTGTGCAGGAGGGTGTTTTGCCTCCCTGGTTTGTAATAATACTTTATGCACTCATATCACCCGGTACTGTAATAATACTCTTTCTCTCTATATTTTATAAATGTAAATTAAGTTATTGTAATCCACTTCCGCTTAATCTATCCTCTGATGTGATGTAATGTCTACATGATGGGTGAAGCGCTCTTAGGTGGAATGATGAGGATACAGAAGACTGAACTTGTCAAGTGATTATGTGCATCTACGGGCTTGTCCAAGGTCCTTAGAACAAAGACAGCTGTAGGTGGGCCTAATACCTTGGGAGGTTCCATGACAGCTCTATTCATCCTGGTAGCACCAAGATGTATCAGGATCTGAAGCAAAAGTATTGGTGGTATGGGCTGAAAAGAGATGTGTCTGCACACGTGGTTGTGTGTGATGTGTCTCAAAGAGTCAAAGCTGAACACCAAAGACCAGCTGGACTCCAGCACCCGTTAAAGGTACCGAAGAAAATCGTTTCTGATAGAGGATCACAGTTTACCTCAAGATTTTGGAAAAGCTTTCATGAGAATATGGATACAAAGTTGAGCTTTAGTTTGACCTATCATCCTCAAACTGATGTCCAGACTGAAAGAACTAATCAAGTACTGGAGGATATGTTAAGAGCTTGTGCCCTTAAGCATGGAGGCAGTTGGGACAAGAGTCTACCATATGATGAGTTCTCTTATAATAATAGTTACCAGGCCAGTCTGAAGATGTCACCATTTGAAGCTTTATATGGTAGAAAGTGTAGGACTCCTCTCTATTGGGATCAGACTGGAGAAAGACAGTTCTTTGGGCCTGAGGTTATTCAAGAGGCAGAAGAACAAGTTTGTGTGATCCAGGAGAACTTGAGGGTAGCACAAACTCGGTAGAAGAGCTATGCTGATAATCAAAGAAGACCACTAGAATTCGAAGAGGGTGATCACATGTACCTCAAGGTGTCACCAATTCGTGGGATGAGGAGATTCAAAGTTAAGGGCAAGTTATTGAAAGGTAAATGTGCCCTTGGGGCATTTCAATAAATGTTTTGGTGATTAGATGTCCAACACATGTTATTGTGATTAATATGTTCTAAGTGGTTGAGAGATGCAAATCAAAGAATCAAGGTATGACTCTGGCCTTAGTAAACTGTTTTTGGTACTAACATATTTCTCTAAGTGCTAGTTTGGCTAAGTCCAGCCAAACTTGCAACAGCCTTCGGTGCACCGGACTGTCCGGTGTGCACCGGACAGTGTCCGGTGCACAGGCACGTCTAGCAGCAAACTCGCTGCTCTCAGGAATCGGCGAGGGCGCCATGGCTAAAAATCACCATACTATCCGGTGGCGCACCAGACTGTCCGATGAGCCAGCAGCGCCCGATCCAAAGGTCGGCAGCGTGATCAGCGGGCGACGCGTGGCCAGAGCCAACGGTCACCAGGTCGCACCAGACTGTCTGGTGTGCACCGGATAGTGTTCGGTGTGCCAAGGGGACTGAAGGCTCAACGGTCGGCTTCACCAGATAAGGAAAGAAATCGGGCACTGTTCATGTCCGGTGGTGCACCTGACTGTTCGGTGCTCCAACCGGCAGAAGGCAAGAATTGACTAGCAAATGAAGATCCAACGGCTCCTAGCTACCTTGGGGCTATAAAAGGGACACCTAGGCTCATGGAGCACCACACCAAGCCTCCATTGAACATCCTGAGATGCCTAGACTCCCCAAACACGCATTTGGATCATCGTGACTGAGATTTGAGCACTAGTTGTGTTGTGAACTTGTTGCATTGTTCTTGTGTGCTCTCTTCTTGACTTGTGTGCGTGTCATTGCTGTGATTCTAGCTCTTGCATGTGTTTCTTTCCCTCCCTTACTCTTGTCTCTTTTGTTGTGATCAACTTGTAAGGGTGAGAGGCTCTAACTTGTGGAAATTTCTCACAAACGGGAAACAACTATAAGGAAGAAAACCATGGTATTCAAGTGGATCATTGGATCACTTGAAAGGGGTTGAGTGCAACCCTCGTCCATTGGGACACCACAACGTGGAAGTAGGCAAGTGTTCTACTTGGCCAAACCACAGGATAAAATCACTGTGTCTCTTGTGTCTCTTTTCATTGTGATTGGTTTCTCTTCTAAAGTTCTCGCTTAATCACTTGTGCGATTGTTCCAAAGTTCAATACTCATTCGAAAGGAACAATCAAGTGAAGAGTTCTCGCTATAGCAACTTGGTTTTAATCTTACAAACATTTTATAACCAAGTTTGGGATATTTAGTGCTTGTTTTTAAAGGATTACCTATTCACCCCCCCTCTAGGTGCTCTCAATTGGTATCAGAGCCATACTTTTCATTAAGGGACTAACCGCCTGAAGAGATGTATCCTAAAGGCAAGGGGATGGTGATCAACGATAAGGAGAAGGAGACCCTCTACGAGCCAAAAGACGACAAGCCCACTGACTGAGGCTCGAGTCACAAGAAAAGGGATGGAAAGAAGAAGAGGCGCATTAAGAAGATCATTTACTACGACAGCGATGCCTCCTCTTCTTCACCAAGGGATGACGACGACGAAGACTCTTCGTCAAAAAAGAAAACGGTTAATCAAAACTATTCTTTCGATTATTCTCACATCCCTTATAACTCAAATGCCCATTTACTATCTATTCCACTTGGAAAACCCCCACACATTGATGGAGAGGATTATTCATTTTGGATTAATAAATGCGTAGTAATTTATTTTCCCTACATCCTAGTATCTGGGAGATTGTTGAAAATGGAATGCATTTCGACAGCACTGACAATCCTGTATTTATAAATGAGCAAATACATAAAAATGCCCAAGCTACTACTGTTTTGCTAGCATCTCTATGCAGGGATGAATATAACAAAGTGAGCGGCTTGGACAATGCTAAGCAAATATGGGATACCCTCAAGATCTCTCACGAGGGTAATGATGCCACCATGATCACAAAGATAGAACTGGTGGAAGTCAAGCTTGGGAGGTTTGCCATGATAAGGGGAGAGGAGCCAACTCAAACGTACAATAGGCTCAAGACCCTTGTCAACAAGGTCCGAAGCTATGGGAGTACAAGATGGATGAATCATGACGTTGTCCGACTCATGCTAAGGTCATTTACCGTTATTGATCCTCATCTTGTAAATCTTATTCGTGAGACCCCCAGGTACACCAAGATGACGCCCGAAGAAATTCTTGGAAAATTCGTGAGCGGGCGCATGATGGTGAAGGAAGCAAGGTATGTGGACGATGTCTTAAATGGACCGCTTCCTCTACACGAGTCGCGACCTGTTGCTCTCAAAGCAACCAGCAGCAAGGAGGCGCTACCTAGCAAGGTAGCACAAGTGGAGGCTGTCGGGCTCAACGAGGATAAAATGGCGCTCATCATCAAGCGCTTTAAGACCGCCTTGAAGGGACGCAAGGGGGTACCCTAACAAGAACAAATCGAGGAGAAACCACTCCTGCTTCAAATGCGGTAATTCTAGTCATTTCATAGCACAATATCCCAATAATAACAATGACCAGGCCCAAGAAAAGTATGGGAAGAAGGAAAGGAAGAAGAACTACAGAAAGGCGAAGGGTGAGGCGCACATTGGAAAAGAGTGGGACTCCGACTGTTCTTCATCCGACTCCGATGATGAAGGACTAGCTGCCTCGGCCTTCAACAAGTCTTCTCTCATCCCCAACGAATGACACACATGTCTCATGGCTAAGGAGAAGAAGGTATGTATACGATATACACCTAGGTACACTTCTAGTGATGAGAAATTTTCTGATGATGATGAAATAGATTATAGTGATCTTTTTAAAGGATTAGATAGATCTAAGGTAGACAAAATAAATGAATTGATTGATGCACTTAATGAAAAAGACAAGCTACTAGAAAAACAAGAAGATATTCTCTATGAGGAACATGATAAGCTTATTAGTGTTCAAAAATCTCTTGCACTAGAAGTTAAGAAAAATGAACTATTGTCTTCTGAGTTATCCACCTGCCATGATTCTATTTCTGGTCTAAAAATTTTAAATGATGATTTAAATACTAAGCTAGAAAAAGTTAATGTGGCTAGTTCATGTGTAGAGCATGTTGTAATCTGCAATAGGTGTAAAGATTTTGATATTGATGCTTGTAATGAACATGTCTCTACTATTCTTAAATTAAACAATGATGTTGCAAGTCTTAATGCTCAACTTAAGACTTCTGTCGGTGGGGAAAATCCACCGGCCGGGTGGCGGAATACACCCGCCCTAATCCTAAGATGAGGAGGGGGCCTAAGCGGTTGCCTGTTTGGTAAATTCGGGATGAACACAAGAGGACACAAGGGATTATAGTGGTTCAGGCCGCCGGATCATAATACCCTACCTCCACTGTGTGTAAGTTGTATTGAGTGTGTGATTGAGCGTGTCCCTTGTAACGCTGTGTGCCTTCCCTTTTATAGTTTAAGGGAGGCACATATAAGGATGCTGAGCCCCGACATGCGGGCCCAGGAGCATAATGGAAGAAATACATTGTGAATAACTAATGCTAACAGAGTAACGCATGAGTAATCAGCGGGAGTCATGATGGTTGCAGTCCATGCAGCATTGATAGGTAGTAACCCTTTTCTCGGTAACGCAGGAGTAATGGTGAGTCATTGCCCTCGATATGGTAACATGTGAGTAACTACACGGCCCAAGTATCATGGACTGAGCATGCCGCCTGTCAGTGGAATGGACAGGCGCACGTCTTATCCGTAATGAATGCGAAGGCGCGCGTAGCCCAGAGGCGTCATGCCAAGTTCCGCCCGTTGGCTTATGCCGCACGCAGTATGCCACATGGCAGCATCGGGTCTCCGCCTGAGCGGGGAGCAGGAGTCTATGCGGATAGGTCCGGATCCCACCAGACCAGGTCTGGACACGTGTCAGCTCCGGACCCCCGCCTGGGTCCTAATTAAGGCCCGGGTATGTTCTGTCCTGGAACCCTGGGATCCCACTGTGGGCGGCCCGGACCCCATACGGGGGGTCCGGATCCCATTCTAGGGGTCTGGTTCGCACACATGGAAGCCTGGGCCAAACTTGTAGGCCTTGACCGTATATACAGGGGTCCGGCACTCTCCCATGGGGGTTCAGACTCACTGTTGATGCCTTGGAGTACATCACTTTCTCTAGACACGTGGCAGCCCCGAACACGCCAATGTGGTGGGGTCAAGCGCTGTTGCTGGCCCAGAGTAGTCGCCCGAGGCTGGGGCGAGTCATGGCCTGGTCCCACATACAGCGCTTTTACCACACGACTAGAGATAACCGCGTGGGTACTGTGTCTTTATATAGTAGTAAGGGGTACCCTAGTTTCAGGGTACCGACAGTGGCCCCGGGCCCACCTCAGGGGAGGATGCGAGCCTGCAGGTGGGGCCAAAGCTTGTACTTTGCCTCAACATGACATGATCGGTGATTGGCACGCCGTTTTAGCGCGTCTGCTAACGCGTCCACTGTCAATCCGCCTTCAGTCACGTCAACTGTCATATCTGTCCCCGCGGTTGACTGACCCGTGGCCCCCACACCTGGTGGTTTCGTCGGGCCACGCATGGGGCGCCTCGTTGCCGCTGCCTTGGTTTAAAATATAACATTTTGTCTTCTGCAGTGGCCCCGAGGCGGTGCGCTATCGCACGCGGCGGTTCGCGCGACCGTTTGTTCTTTCCGCACCCAAAGTCCGGCACACAACCTGTATGACTTGTGGACCCTGTCAGTGTTTTGGGTCCGACCGCGCACACAGGGTTGCCCCTCGAGGTGCTTTTTGGAGTAGGACGGTGTTACCGACTGTAGCTTGATGGTTCGTGCCAGATGCACGAGAGACAGTAGACAGTCTTGTACAGGTTCGGGCCGCTTTGAGATGCGTAATACCCTACGTCCTGGGGTGGATCTATTATGTGGTGGGTTTCAGGGAGTTCTCTAGTACTGGAGATGCTAGAGAGCTGAGTAGATGGCTAATGAGTGAGTTGTGTTCGAGGGGGTGTCCCCTAGGCCTTATATACTCGACCATGGGGCGTTACATGTGGATACGATAACAACGTGCGCCTAAGTAATAGTAAACCGACTGAGCTTATCTTCCTATTATTCTGCCGACTTATCATCATTCAGCTCTGACGCCTGAGGCCGCAGCGCGGGAGAAACGGATCACTGCTGTGGATAATGCTTGAATTCATTGGGTCGTCTGGGCTCAAGTTGATCCAATCTTGTGCCGATTCATTCTGCCAGGCATTCCTCCCCAGGCCCGCGAAGGGATGGCCTTGCGAAACAATAGGCCCAAGGCCTTTCGCAAGGTATTCTAGTCTTCTAGTGGACCCTGGGGATATCTGTCCCCCACAAGCCCCCAATCTTTGAGTTGATTTTGAAATAATCGGCCCAAAGATTCCAGGTCCAGCTTGTAGTTTTTGATATTGGTAAGGAATGCTTTGAAAATAGGCCTGTCGAGTTGTTGCTTCTAAACTCTGAGTGACTCGATAAAAACGATCTTTTGTTATCCTCACATGTCATTATTCATTGGTCTTCACTTTATTCTTCAGAAATCGGTGCTCTATCTTGGGCTTGTGCTTTGGAGATCAGCTTTCTGCTCTCTAGGGTTCAGGATTCATTGGGTGCACCGGTGTAGCCCCCGAGCTTTGAGTGGATTACTGAAAATAATCCACTCAAAGGTCTTCACCTCATGCTTTTTTAGGAATCATCTTTATCTTCATCTCATGCTTTAGAAATTAGCATTTCATCGTTAGTTCATGCTTTAGAGATCGGCATTCTGTCTTTTGGGGTTAATGATTCATTAGGTGCACCGGAGGTGCACCCAATGGGTGTAGCCCCCGAGCTTTGAGTGGATTACTGAAAATAATCCACTCAAAGGTCTTCATCTCATGCTTTTAGAAATCATCCTTTTATCTTTGTCACATGCCTTAGAATTCAACATTATATCATCAGCTTTATGCTTTAGAGATCAGCATACGGTTTTGCCTTTGAGATCAACAACGCGGTCTACCCATGTCTTGTTAGGTTTGAAATTTATTTGATTTGCGACAGATTGGACGTCCGATAGATGGCTCTTGGCTGGTCTTCACTTCGCTTCGTGCTTCAATGCTTCTGTTGATTAGACTTGTACTTCAGCATCTATTTTTGGCTTTCCTCCTATCTCTATCGATATCTTCCTTCTGTCTTGATACATTCATTGCGTATACTGTATGGATGTGACTGCTTGGGAAAATCTATTGAAAATTCCTGGGCGTCTCCCCCAATGGGTGTAGCCAAGGGACGACTTGGTGCGCTGAGCGTTTAGCAAACTGCCCCTGAGTAGTAACTTGACGTGACCGTGGGGTGTAATCATATCTTCCAAGCAGTTGACTTGAGTCCCAATGGGTGTCATGTTACGTGAAACGGCGTTAGCCGCCTGACTTGTTTCCAGACGATTTGAATTGCTTATTGAATATTTGCGACTGTTCAGTGACCGTGGTATGAGATGAGCGGTTGCTTCACTTGCGTCTTCACACATCTCTCTATCGTTTGTTGCTTATTCTCCTCTTTTCTCTTCTCCTCTACTCCACCATGGGCAAGAGCAAGAAAGGCGGAAGTTCATCGCACCATTCCGGTGACAAGCGTAAGTGTGAGCCGAACCCTCCCTCGGAGGACTTCAGCGATTCCGAGTACTCGGAGGAGGAGTTTTCCTCCGAGTCCGAGGGGTCACCAGTCTACACCTCTCCCCCGGCATCGTCCGATGACTCGGACGATTCCCAGGGGATCGCCGCCGATGTGTGCACATACATCCGGGCCATCGAGCGCTCTGAGCTCGAGGGCTCGGATGAGTCGGAGGTCTCCTCGGGCGAGGAGAACTCCTCTGACTCGTCCGAGGAGGAGAGCGGCGGTGATGGCGACGACGAGGGCGACGACGACGACGGAGGCGACGGCGATGGTGATGGTGACGGCGACGACGGCAAGGGCGACGGCAAGAGCGGCGGCGGCAGCAGCAAGGCCAGTGGCAAAGCGCCACTGGCTTAGATATCATTATAGATAAGTAGTAGTAGAAGTAGTATTAGTGGAATAATGTAGTAATAGTTAGTAGTATAGTGTAGTGTAGGTATGTCACACCCGATTCCTAAGCGCAGAGCCGGGTGCATAGCATATGTGTGCCAGGATCTATTTCCACACATATGTTGACGTCACAAGTGTAATATATCAAAAGAACAATGCATAAAAGCGTAAATACGATTATATTAACATATTACACATTGAACAGACATAATTCCTTAACCTTTATTCATCAAAGTACAGGGAAACAAGGACATCCATCCACAGGAATATGACCGGGGGTATCACTAGACTAGCATCCATGGAGTTCAGCATCATATCTTCATCTGCAACTTCTGATCAAAATTAAGCAAGGGTGAGCTCACTTATGGTCGGGGCTCAGCAAGTGGGGGAAAAACTAATGCAAGGTAACAAGGTGAGGCTAAGGTTGAGCAGTAAGCATTTTAGTTGGTCAACATTTTATTAACAACACCTGTCTTACTAATAAGTGTGAATCCCAAGTATCCCATTAAACAAAGGTATAAGAGTATATAAAAAAACACTTAAGTGAAACTACTTAAGCAAACCATTGGCAGATCATCGGATCTCAAGATATTTCCATCTTCAAGTTCAATTATCATGTGAGGAGTCCAGGCTGCTCATAACCGTGAGCACGGCCGATATATCAGTTTTACACTCTGCAGAGGTGGCGCATCTTTACCGATGAGTCGCGATTCCCTTTTAGCCCGGGTTAGCTAGACCCGTATTCACTTTCGAGGTGAATGGCCAGGGTCTCACTACGAGGCTTCTCCCTAGAGTCCTTATTACGTAAATGTTGGAAATGGTCAACTGCATAAGGTACACCTACCGTAACCAACTTATAGTCCAGTCCACAGGGTAAAGCTTTAGGAACTATGCCCGTATCCAATCTGCCTGAGCCGGTACTATAAGCGCTTGCCAGGTGCCCCCGTTCCTGGTCGACCACGACCAACACCCAACATAAGACTTCCCTAGTTATTTAGCCAAGACCAGAGCCATGATAGTTCTCATGGTAGCACTGTTTTCCCGGGTGGTCACTCCATGTTCCAATTAATATGCAATAATCTTGTTTAGCCATCGGGTTAACAACAATAAAGTAAACTTACCATTTGGAACATTAATATCATAAACAGGAGTGACTGCATAAATTTAAAGTTGTAGCAATAGCATAGCTACTTGATTAGATCATAATCCCAGGTTAAACAAGGAGTAAGGTTGGAAAGGTTAGGGGTATCTAAAAAGGTAACCCATCAAATTATGCATATATATCGAAGAGTAAACTTTATTAAATGTATTGTTTGGGATCAAACAGAGTATGCAGAGGGAGAAGTCCACTTGCCTTGCTTATTGAAAACTTGAGGTTCTTCCACGAATAGGAATAGATCTTGATTCTCAACTACTAGATCAACCACTGAATATCACACAAACAAACAAGAAGAACAAACACCACTCAACAACATACAACATTCATCATACGTAAAGCTAAAAGAAAGCCTAACAAAAAGAGCGCTCGCTTTTCAAAAACATCGCAAATAATGGTTATAATAAGAGGGTATTCTTTTCAAAAATGTGTGATCTATACTTTATAAAACAAAACATGAGCTTAAAATATCTTAATTAAAATATACAAATATTTGATTTAGCAATTTAGTCTTTTATAAAACGTCATATGCGATATGTCTAAGATTAAGGGTTTATAAGACGATAAAACACGTTATAACGATATTAAACATTTTTAACCTTTTAGAAAGGATGTATGTTATATATCTAAGGTTAATGGGCTACGAAACACGTTATTAATTTTAGAAGCATTATAGAACATCTTATAAATCATTGTTAAACATTCACTTATGACAAACTAAGATATAAGTCTAAATAGGTTTTATACGAAAATATCATTATTATTAAACACCTATTTTATGAAAAGCTAGGTTATAGACCTTAAGTGGATTTTCATACAAAAGATAATGAATAAATAACTATCTTTTATTTTAGAAAGTACATGGTCTATATCCTTTATTAAGAAAGCTATATACAAAACAATATGTAAACTAACATTTTTTTAATTATGGAAACAACATGAATACTAATTACATTATTTTATCCTTTTTAGAAAAACTAATTGATATACATATAACATGGACTAAATACGATGAAATGATTAGCCCTACCCATATATCTAGTTATGAACAATTTGACTATAGGTTTGATTAATTAATTATAGGAAAAGATAGTTAATCTATTAAGTATCTTTAGTTTAATTTAGGAACAATTGATCTAATTCTTTAATAAGGAACTATGTTTAACAATATTTAAACTATCATTTTAGTTATGTAGGTATGAGCACCTAATTAAGCTATAACAAAAATCCCAATCTAGCGTACACTTATTTAATATAAAATAGTTGAATACAAATCTTTAAAAGGTAATTATATAATTATTTATCTAGTATGTTTGATTAAGAAAAGCTGAACTACAATTCTTTTTCAAATCATAATTAGAAAACTACACAAAAATTGACTACAACAAACATAATTTACATTAATTTACAAGAGCACACAAACTACTAAAACACATAATTAAATAGGTTTATCACATACTTACAAAGCTTAACAAAACAATGATTATTTTGCTAAATATTATTTTATTTAAAATAAATTAGCGCGGGGCTAGATCAAAATTTAAGGGGTCGATGAAGGAATATAAAGCAAAAATAAATCTTGTCTTCTACCTTCGTCAAGGCGTGCAGCAGAGGAGTAGATAAGCAGGGAACTTCCGCGAGGTCGCAGCACACAGCAAAGTCCGGCGAGTAGATCGGTGATGAACTCCAGACGCGGGAGTTCCGGACGCAGGCGATTTCGGCGACGACGAACTTTACGGTGGAGAGTAGAAGATCGACCGACGGTGGTCGGCGCGAGCAGGGAACTAGGCGGGATGCTTGACGGTAGCAGGGAGGATCCTGGGAGATGGGGGAGCGCTCAAGTCGAGCTTCAGCAAGCGGCACGTCGAACACTGGTGAGCAGCACAGAGCGGCGGCAAGCTGTGCAAGCAGCACTGGCGAGTGGCACAGCAGTGTGGTAGAGGCAGGAGGCGAGTGCGAAGAGCTGCAAGGCATGATGGATATAACGGGCGAGGAAGAAGGGGCACAGGCGCGCGGCGCTAGTGCACAGGAAGGCGAGCAATGGCTTGAGACGAGGCAACACGATGAAGATTCGACTGACGTGAGTTGGGGAACGAGAACGCGAGCGGGGCAGTGAGGCGCGGGCGCCGGTGGCTCGACGGCGCGACTACGGCAAGTGGTTCTGGCGGCGAGCGTGCATAACAGAGAAGAAATCATGCTGAAGGGAGCAGGAGGTAGGAGGCAAGCACAGCTCGGACTTTTATAGCCTAGGCGGGGAGGGAATTGTGGCAGAACCACCCGAATTATTCCAGCTTAAGTGCCTAAGTCACGCCTCAGGGGCCGTAACACACTTAAATCGGAATAACCCGTCAGTCCTTCAGATCTAGTCTGATAGAGCCACTTAACCAGGATCAAATTCGACAATCTCACTCGAAGGTGAGTCACAGAAGAAATACAATAAAACAGGAAACCTCAAATTAAGTACTGAGTTATTACATAAATCGGAGTTTTTGGCGTAGCAAATAAAGTTCACAAAATAAAGTGCAGCGGATAATCGATGTCGTCGGTAATGAGGAAATGGGCAAGGCCTAGCCCACTACTCCTCATGCTCCTCTCCTGCCGGAGCAACATCCCACTCGACCGTCCAACCCGGTGGCAGGCCAAGTCACACCATCAACCATATCCTGAATGGTACCTGCAAAAATGGTGCCACAAGCAAGGCTGGGTATACTAATACTCAACTAGACTTAACCGGTGTGAGGAGTCTACTCCTCTACCTCTAGACTATGCAGCTGTTTGGCTGAGGGGTTTGGTTTGCCAAAAGCACTAGCTGTTTCTAAAATCAATTTTTAGCTTTTCAAATTCTACCATCATTAACTTAGCTAGATTTGCTCCTTCTAAGCATACATGGTAACAAGCATTTAGTTCAATCGACAAGTTATCTCATGTAACCACATTTCACTTCTTACTCGGTGCAGTACAAGGAATAAAGCAGTCTCATTAGCTGCGAGAAGCAGATGATTCGAATCGAGTTTTAACCTTGTAAGGTAAACCTAAACACACGGCATGTCAGGGTACTCTGACCCCACACATGACAACCGTCCCCATCGATTCCCCGTTCTCGTCCAGGCCTCACCGCCTTGGCATACAATGCTCCACTGACCTCGGCTGCCGCCGTGCAGTGACCGCACTTGTACCCACCATAGCTAGCATGGGAGACCCAGTCTCAGGTCGCATGAGGGATAAAGTCCGCGCCCGGCTTCAATCAGGTACTAGGTTTACCGGTTACCATTTTTCCCGGCATGTGCTTAGTACGTTCAAAAGCTTGACTCAGGTATCCACACATTAATCCTTAATTCATTTTTTCCGTCTCATGGACAAGGCATCCTCCCTGGATCCAAATCCATAGACTACATATATCCCATTATCAAGATGAATACAATCAATTCCTGACCTCGCGCGAGTGCTAGAAAAATCACTCGACTTCTACCGAGATCCTGATTAGCAAGCAGCTACTCGACCTAGCATACTAGTATTCATCTCAAAGGAATCCTAAGTTCATGCAACTAGAGGTTTCAACCAACTCCTACACTTAAGTGCACATTGCAATCCTACAAGCATTAAGTGTAGTAAAATAGCATAATTAATAGGTTATGCATAAAACCGGGGCTTGCCTTCAATTGCTGGGGCTGCGGGGAGATCCTCAATAGCAGCCTCTGAAGCCTGCTCCTGGTCCTCCTCTTGGACAGGTCCTTGCTCGGGGATGAGCACGTACTCTACATCGGCAAGATTACAATCTAATGAATGCAATGCGTAAGATATATGCATGATATGATATGTGCTTTTAGAAATTACAACTTTAAAGGTGTATGATCTTTCTTGAGTTAACCAAGGTTAACTTTACTTATGTAAGACCCTTGGGTGGTATACTTGGTAAATTGGGTTAAACTTAGTTAAGGTAAGTGGTGGATTAACTTTTTGGGGTTCCACTGGATTCCTTTTAAGTCCTAGGGAGAATTGATAAGTTCTCAAGTTAGGCTTATTGAGGTGGGGTTTATTCCTTCTTTCCTTTTCTTTTATTCTCTTTAATGTTTGGGAGTAGGTTTGAACTACAAGTTGCTTTAATAAAATTCTAAAAATTCTGCAAAAATTATAGTAGCTTGTTACTGGTGTGTGTTTCTCTGTCTCAAATTTTGGGGATCAGAAAGTGAATAGTTTTCTCTGGACAAAATTATTAAATTCTAGGGCAGAAGGGGTGATTTGAACTACAACTATTATTTAACAGTGGGTCATCCTTCAAACCTCATTTTTTCTGGCTTTTAGGTGTTATAACATGGCTTGATACAAATTTCTAATCATTAATACCTTTTAATTATTTTTCTATGGTTTTCTCAAGTTTCTAGCCAAATGGGTGCTTTATACTACTACTATATTTGATAAGCATCAAACAACAGAGTTCTTATTTTTCTTAGTTATTATTTTGTGCAAGAGCAATCATTCTGAAGTTTGGCATCTTTTTGCTTAAGAGAAGGGGTGGTATGCATTATTTGAATCAAGTAGTCTTTCTCTTAAATCCTTAGCAATTGGTATGAGTTTGCTTCTTTTTCATGGGTTGGAATTTTTCTCTGGTGGTTTATCTCATTATGGACTTAGCTAATTTTTGGTTGCCCATTATCATATTATTTGGGGTTGTTCATGATTTATTTGGAAAATGCCTTATTATCACTTTGTATTTAATTTCCTTACTTAAAAAGTTGGGCTGAGGTGCTCTGTATTTTTGTAGTGGGGCTCTGGTGGTTGTAAGTCTACTGGATTTTTATTATTCATTTTGATGATAGCTTTGCCTCCTTAATAATTGATTTTCAGTCTACATAAGGCTAAATAAATCCTTTTAATTTAAAACTGGTCCAAATTAATGGTCTCTGTATTTTTCCTAGATTCTCTGTTACATAAGTAAACTAGGAAAAATAATCTTAATCACTGTTCATTAATTTCTAATGCCCTTCTGATTTTCTCTAAGTTTTGGACAAATTGGCTTTAAATGAATAACTACATCATATTTTTCAATGCTGGGGTTCCTATTATTTTTAAACAGTGTCTAAATAAGGTTTGAACATCTACAAATTTTCTTAAGTTCAACACAGAAGAAAAACTAATTTTCCTTAATTAAACAAGGTTTGGTGGGTTTCTGTTTTTAAATTCAAACTCTAAAATTTAGAATAGAAGCATAGGGTTTATTATTTTTAAATGATAGTTCATAATATTCAGGAGCTAGCAAAATTGGTTTGACAACTTTCTATGAAGAATTCATCAAGTTATGGGTTTTCTAAGTTCTCTGGTCATTTAAAAAGAATAACAGAATTGGTTTAAATGGAAAATCCACTTTGCACTGGGGTCCCTGGCGGGTTTTTAAGTTTTCTTCGCGGATCAGTCCTTAGGCTACTATTCACATGAGTCACTGACGTTGCAGAAAACCCCTCGGGTTCTACAAATCCTAACCTGAGGTCCTTCTTCTACCTTAAACAGTAACCGCGGCGGAAGAAAGGGCGGAGGGGCTTACCGGCGGCGAGATTGCTCCGGTGAAGTGGTCGAGGATGAAGGGGAGGTCTCGGGGATCACAACGGTGTGCGGGACGCCGTCGGAGATGGTCGGAGTCGGTCGGTCCACGCGCGCAGGCGGGGATGCTCGTCGGCGGCGAGGAGACCGGCCTGGTCACGGCGAGATAGTTCAATCAGATGGGTCAGGGAGGTTCACGGGATGCCAGAGAAGACATGAGCGCAAGGAATTAGGCGGAGACTCACTGGATAGCTTGGTCCACACGCAGCGGCGGAAGACCGAAGTCCGGTGAGGTCGATCTAGGGCCTCCGGTGAAGTCCGGTCAGGTCTGAGGGCTTGGCAAGCTTCACGGGCTACTGGCGGAGCTAGCCGAAGCACTGGCTTGCCCAGAGGATGGCTGGAGTGGGCTGGCCACGATGGCCGAAGCTCTGGCGGCAATGGCGGGCGGAATTAAGCTCGCCGGAGCTAAGGGAAAGTGGCTGGCCGGTGAGGGTGAGTGCGGGGCAAAGTGGGGCGCGCCTGGGAAGGCTTTATAGGCGCGGCGCGGTGCACGGGCGGTCGTGGACCGGCGAGTGCGCGCGGGCGTGCACTGGGAGGCGCGGTGCGCGAACGGGCGTGAACCGGGGGTGTCAGCCACGGTCGAACACGTGTTACTGTTGCCTCTGCCCCTGTTCAAGCGCCGATTGGGAGCAAATCTTCGCGAATTTGGGCAAGATCGTTGTGAAGGATTTGTTCACCTGACCAAGCTTTGTCTTTTGTGTATGGACATCGCGCGGTTTTAGGCTAGGGACAGGGAGTTGTAGCGTCACCAAGGTGCCAGTGTCAGAATGCCTAGTCCCGAGGTCAAGCTGCGCCAAAACCATGCCAAATGAATTTGGTTTGAGTTCAAACTTTTCCAGGATGTGTTCAAGGGAATTTGGCACGACTTTTATATTTGGATCTCCTGGCTTTGAGTTTTGAAAAGCAGAGAACGCAGATGATCTTTGGGAAGAGGTCTGAAATTCAGAAATTCAGAAATCTGAATTTCTCTAAGGGTTCATAGATCAAGGGCTGATTTGGGGATTTATTTGAGTTATTTTGGCTAAGCTTTGTCAACCTTTCTTGTTGCTCAATAAATATACTTTAACTTATATAATTGGCTCAAGTCAAAATTTTAAACTTTTCATTCCCTTTCTCTTATTTTCTTGAATTTTGCTCATAGGGCTCACTTAGGGTTTTTATTAGGGTTGCACATTCTTACCTTTTTAAAAGACTCAATTGTTTTGATCATGATACTTTTAAGTATATACTCAGTGAATTCTTTATTACTTAAGTTAATTTGATGCTCATGCTTACTTTGGTTCACATGAAATAATGGTTCTTGGTTTGGCATTTGAGAGAAACCCTAGGTGACACTGGGGTGTCACAGCCTTCCCCCCTTAAAGGAATCTCGTCCCGAGATTCGGGCCAGAGTCCTCCCAGGGTGAAGCGAAGGGTGAGACTTATAGGAAATGGGTGATTATTGTTATTATTAGGGTAAAACTGCTCTTCGAATGTCATTCTCTTTGCAACTTCAGAAGGAAGTCCTTTTAAGTTTTACTTCATAGTTTCTTCATTCTGAATTAAGATCATATTTTTGGAAATTAGGTTCGAAAGGCAGGAGGAGGGGTTGGGGGTGATTACGTACCAGCTTCCTTAGGTAGGCAATCGGGGAAGTTGGATCTTAAGAATTCCTCAGTTTCCCAAGTAGCTTCCTCCTCTGAGTGATTACTCCACTGGACCTTGTACATCTTGATCGATTTAGCCCGAGTTGATCTTTCCTTGCAATCCAGAATCTTGGAGGGGTACTCTTGGTACGATAGATCTGGCTCTATCTCCAATTCTGGCTCTGCTATGATCTCGGTCGGCAATCGAACACACTTCTTCAGCTGAGATACATGGAATACACTGTGAATGGCAGACATCCTTGAAGGTAACTTCAGCTTGTATGCCACGGGTCCACATACTTCTATGATCTCATAAGGTCCAATGTAACGAGGGGCTAGCTTGCCTTTGATCCCAAACCTCTGCACTCCCTTGGTGGGTGATACCTTGAGGTATACAAAACTTCCCACCTCGAACTGGAGAGGTTTCCTTCTTTTATCATGATAACTCTTCTGCCTGGCCTGAGCAGCTTCTAGATTCTTCCTGATTAGCTTGACCTTCCTTTCGGCTTCAGTCACTAAATCAGGTCCAAAAACTTCTCTTTCACCAGGTTGAGACCAATTGAGTGGTGTCCTGCACCTTCTTCCATAGAGAGCTTCAAAAGGTGCCATCTTTAGGCTGGATTGATAACTATTGTTATAAGCAACTCTGCCAAGGAGAGGTGCTTATCCCAGTTCTTGCCACAATTGATCGCACAAGCTCTCATCATATCCTCCAGGATTTGGTTTACCCTTTCCGTCTGACCATCAGTCTGTGGGTGGTAAGCTGAACTCCTGATTAGCTTGGTTCCCAAAGACTCTTGCAATTGTTCCCAAAATCTGGCAACAAATTGGGCTCCTCGGTCAGAAACAATGGTCCGAGGTAATCCGTGCAAACACACGATCCGGCCAATATACAATTCTGCATACTTCTGAGCCTTATCAGTGGTGTGCACAGGAAGAAAATGTGCCACTTTCGTCAATCGGTCCACAATAACCCAAATTGAATCATGATGACGAGAGGTGTTGGGCAGACCCACAATGAAATCCATGCTGATGTCGTCCCACTTCCACGAAGGTACAGGCAGTGGTTGCAAGGCTCCAGCTGATTTCAAGTGGCTTGCCTTTATCCTCTGACAGGTGTCACACTCTGATACATACTGGGCTATCTCCCTCTTCATTCTGGTCCACCAGTACAAAGGCTTCAGATCATGGTACATCTTGGTGCTTCCCGGATGCATAGAGAATTTGGAGAGATGAGCCTCATCCAAAATTTTCCTCTTGAGATCCTGGTCCTTAGGAATCACCAATCTGCTTTTGAACCATAACACACCCTTTTCATCCTGGCGGAAACAATTATACTTCTCAACTTTCTGATGGAGATTCTTCTTGATAATCTGCACTCCCTTGTCACTGAGCTGGGCCATGATAATCTGGTCTTGCAAAGCTGGCTCAACAGAAATGTGAGACAAAGAACCAGAAGGAATCACTTCAATTTGCATCTTGCTCAACTCATCACACAAGGTGTTAATGCGAGAATCCATCAGAACACAATTGCATTGCAACTTCCGACTCAAGGCATCTGCTACCACATTAGCTTTTCCTGGGTGATAATGTACCTCCAGGTCATGATCCTTGATCAGCTCTAGCCATCTTCTCTGCCTCATGTTGAGATCAGCCTGAGTAAAGATGTACTTAAGGCTCTCATGATCCGTGAAGATGTTGCAGTGGGTTCCCATTAGATAGTGCCTCCACATCTTCAATGCATGAACCACTGCTGCTAACTCAAGGTCATGAGTGGGATAGTTTTGCTCATGAGGCCTGAGTGCTCTTGAGGCATAAGCAATGACTCGGTTGTCTTGCATCAAGACACAACCTAGCCCGGTGCCAGAGGCATCGCAATACACATCAAAAGGCTTGCTGCTATCGGGTTGCGCCAATACTGGTGCTGTGGTCAGATGCTGCCTTAATGCATGGAAGGCATCTTCGCACTTCTGACTCCACACAAATTTGACTTCTTTCTTCAGCAACTCAGTAATAGGCTTCGCAATTCGAGAGAAGTCCGGAATAAACCTTCGGTAATAACCAGCTAATCCCAGAAAACTCCGAATCTGGCGAACAGTTGTTGGTGGCCTCCAATTCATCACCTCTTGTACTTTATCAGGATCAACAGCTATTCCAGCCTGGGAGATAGTGTGACCCAAGAATTTGATTTCCTTTAGCCAAAAATCACACTTGGATAACTTGGCATAAAGGTGGTGCTCTCGCAGACGTTGAAGCACTACATGCAAATGCCCGGCATGTTTTCTTCGTTCTTTGAGTACACCAGAATATCATCGATGAAAACCACCACGAACTTGTCCAACTCCGGCATGAAAACAGAATTCATCAGATACATGAAATATGCTGGTGCATTTGTCAGCCCGAATGACATCACCAAGAATTCATATAGCCCATATCTGGTCGAGAATGCCGTCTTCGGAATATCACTTGCTCGTATTTTGATCTGATGGTAGCCAGAGCGAAGGTCTATCTTGGAAAACACCTTGGCCCCGACCAACTGGTCAAAAAGAACATCAATACGAGGCAAAGGATACTTGTTCTTGATAGTTACCGCATTAAGAGGGCGGTAATCTATACATAGCCTCAAGCTTTCATCCTTCTTCTTCACAAATAGTGCTGGACATCCCCAAGGCGAAGTGCTTGGGCGAATGAAACCCTTATCCAGCAACTCTTGCAACTGTTTCTTCAACTCTGCCAACTCAGCGGGTGGCATTCGGTAGGGCCTCTTAGAAATTGGGGCCGTTCCCGGTTGCAACTCGATGGCGAATTCAATATCCCGGTCTGGTGGCATTCCTGGCAATTCATCAGGGAAGACATCTGCATACTCACAGACCACTGGGATCTTCTTCAGGGGTAACTCCGTCATAGAGAAAGTACATGACTGAGAAGAACCCTGACTAGGCAGAATTAAAGTGAAATTCCCGCAGAAAGGAGAATTAACTTCCACGGTATGGCTGGCTACA
This sequence comes from Zea mays, assembly GCF_902167145.1. Classification (NCBI taxonomy): domain Eukaryota; kingdom Viridiplantae; phylum Streptophyta; class Magnoliopsida; order Poales; family Poaceae; genus Zea; species Zea mays. The sequence continues at coordinate 30,321,566 of NC_050103.1, forward strand.
TCCAGCACAACTTGGTGCAAGGTCATCCAATTTGCCCCTAGAATAATGTCCACATTTTCCAATCCCAACACAAGAAGAGTGGTTTTGACAATGTGGCTTCCCAGTTGAATAGGCACACTTTGGTTTAATTGATTAGTTGAAATTTTACCCCTAGGTGTGACTATCATGAATGACCCTTTTGAGAGAGAATGACAGTTCGCATTTAGCACTGAACTTTTGGCTAATGAAACTATGAGATGCACCAGAATCAAACAGAATTAAAGCAGGTTGATTATAAACTGAAAAGGTACCGGTCATGATAGGAGCTCCTTCAGGTACTTCCTCCAGGGTAGTGAAGTTGAGCTTCCCTTGCCTGACTTGCACCTTCTGCTTTCTTCCCTTGTCTTGATTTGGTGCTGGCATCTGCCTCTGCTGGTTCCTGGGACAATTCTTGGCATAGTGGCCCACATTGCCACAAGTGAAACACTTGTTCCCATTGCCCTGGTGGAACTGCTGCTGCTGCGGAGGCTGATTGTTCCTTGGGGCGGGAGCTGGGTAGCGGTTGGGTGCCGGCTGCTGCTGTTGCTAAGGTGGCCTGATCACCCATCTGCCTGCCTGCTGCTGAAAACCCCTGCTCTGATTGTGAGAAACAATCCGGAACCTCTGAGCCTGAGCGGATGGTGCTGCCATTGGTCCCTTTCTCTTCTTCTCTACCCGGTGAGCAACAATGCAATCCTCCTGGGAGATGGCCATATTGACCAACTCATTGAAGCTATCAGCCCGGACAGTGTTGAGTCGTTCCCGCAGCTTGGTATTGAGACCCCTGCGGAAGCGATCCCTCTTCTTTTCATCAGAATCAGCATGATACCCTGCATACTGGCATAAGTCGTTGAAGGCTTGTGCATACTGCAGTACCGTGTGGGTTCCTTGATTAAGGGCCAGAAATTCATTCAACTTCCGATCAAGAATGCCAGCTGGGATGTGGTGTCCTCTGAAGGCAGTCTTGAATTCCTCCCAAGATATCTCACGATCAGCGGGGAGCATAGCACGAAAGTGGTCCCACCAAGTCCGAGCTGGGCCGCGAAGCTGCTGTGCGGCGAAGCGAGCCTTGGCCTCATCAGGGCAGTCTCCTGTGAGGAGGGGAAACTTGGACTCGACGACGCGAAGCCATACGTCGGCGTCCAACGGATCCTCTGCCTTGGTGAACAAGGGCGGCTGCGTGCTCAGAAACTCCTGGTATGTTGCCATAGCCGGAGGTCGCTGATGCTGGCCTCCACCATGCTGCTGAGGGTGGGGCTGGCGCTGCAAGAGCTGTCGCAGAATCTCATTCTGCTGGGCCATCAGCTCCTGCACTATGGGAGCTGGAGGAGGTGGCGGGGGAACCTGCTCGTTCTGCCCGCGACGCTGCCTAGCTGCCATCTGAAAACAGAGATTGTCGCCATTGTTATCCCAACTCACAGTTTCGAATGGCAAGATATCATCTCATATGGAAGGAAAAATGCCATAATCATAATATTAGGTTCGAAATGAAGATAACATGGTGACAAAAGATCCCACAGATTTCAAAAGTTTACAGGGTTACATCAATCAGGGGAAAGTACCCGTAAGCCTAGTCCAAAATGTGATATTACTAAGCTCGCATAGGTTTCTATCCGCCTAAAAGTGTCGAAGTGACTGCTTAACCCTGAGCGGTGGAAGCGACACTGGATACGGGTGAAGGAGGCATCGCGGAGGTAGTCCCATTGGCACCAGGGGCTGGTCCTAGCTCCTCGGGAGCCTCTTCTCCCTCGCTTCCTGCTTCATTGGCCTCCATCTCCAGGTGGTGCATGTCCAAGTGGTCATTTGCCTCTTCGAGTTCCCTCTGCACATCGTGAAGCTGGTTCTCCAAGACATCGATAGTGTTGTCTCGGATCTCCACCTGCTGCTCCAAGGTGGCAATGCGCTGGCTCAGCCTTTCCACCTGCAGATCCTTCTCCACCAACTCTGTGGATAGGTCGACCACAAAATCTTCCCGACTGTCGAGAGTGAGCTTGGCAGTCTGAGCGGTGTTAGCAATAAGTGCCATAGCATCGCTCTGAAGGGCCTGAAGACGGTACAGCGCACTCATGCACTGAACAGTGACCCTCCCAACCAAGTCAGGATACATTGCCCACACATCCTTCACATGGCTCACGCGGTTACACCACATGGGATCATCCTTCTTTTCAGCAGGGAAGAGTCCCAAGGGGTGCATCACCATCTCCAGGGGATGGTAGCCACAGAAAGTCGTCAGAGTCTTCATGGCTGCTGCCTCAACGGTGTCGTCCGTCCTGAGTCCAATCGTCTCAGAGTCAAGAGAACGCCAACCCGGTTGAAGGGGATGAGCCTCCAAAGTCAGCCAGACCCGACAACGAGGTACCCGATGCTCCTCATACAACTGCACCGTGTACAAAGGGGGCGTAGGGTAACCGGCGGAGTTAAGCACTTCCCACAAGATGGAAGGAAAGCCATCGCGAGAAAGGAAGTCAGAACTGAAACGAGAGTCTCCTCCACTGGCGGGGGTGGGTGAATTTATCTGCGGAAGGGAATCAAAGATAAAGATTATGGTGGAGGGAAAAGAAAAAGAGAGCCCGAATGATTTTAAGAAAGGGGGTTAGCTCAAAATTTTAATTCCTCTTTATGTTTTATAATGCATGCATGCTGGAAGAAACGTCGCCTCTCAAAAGAAAATAGGGTGCTTTTTAGGGCATCCTTAAAATATAAGTACTGGCCCACGGGGCCTAGTTAATTAGCCACCTATTTCTCCCTCTATGTCTAAGGCCTTTCGTCCTAGGTCTAGCGGTCTAGTCCTTACGATCTGTAGTAGTTTATAGGCAAGTTTTAGATTTTGAAAATTGGTATTCATGGTTTATTGTCCTTCTCTATGGTGGAATTTGCTCCGATACCAGCTGTGGCAGAACCACCCGAATTATTCCAGCTTAAGTGCCTAAGTCACGCCTCAGGAGCCGTAACACACTTAAATCGGAATAACCCGTCAGTCCTTCAGATCTAGTCTGATAGAGCCACTTAACCAGGATCAAATTCCACAATCTCACTCGAAGGTGAGTCACAGAAGAAATATAATAAAACAGGAAACCTCAAATTAAGTACTGAGTTATTACATAAATCGGAGTTTTTGGCGTAGCAAATAAAGTTCACAAAATAAAGTGCAGCGGATAATCGATGTCGTCGGTAATGAGGAAATGGGCAAGGCCTAGCCCACTACTCCTCATGCTCCTCTCCTGCCGGAGCAACATCCCACTCGACCGTCCAACCCGGTGGCAGGCCAAGTCACACCATCAACCATATCCTGAATGGTACCTGCAAAAATGGTGCCACAAGCAAGGCTGAGTATACTAATACTCAGCTAGACTTAACCGGTGTGAGGAGTCTACTCCTCTACCTCTAGACTATGCAGCTGTTTGGCTGAGGGGTTTGGTTTGCCAAAAGCACTAGCTGTTTCTAAAATCAATTTTTAGCTTTTCAAATTCTACCATCATTAACTTAGCTGGATTTGCTCCTTCTAAGCATACATGGTAACAAGCATTTAGTTCAATCAACAAGTTATCTCATGTAACCACATTTCACTTCTTACTCGATGCAGTACAAGGAATCAAGCAGTCTCATTAGCTGCGAGAAGCAGACGATTCGAATCGAGTTTTAACCTTGCAAGGTAAACCTAAACACACGGCATGTCAGGGTACTCTGACCCCACACATGACAACTGTCCCCATCGATTCCCCGTTCGCGTCCAGGCCTCACCGCATTGGCATACAATGCTCCACTGACCCCGGCTGCCGCCGTGCAGTGACCGCACTTGTACCCACCATAGCTAGCATGGGAGACCCAGTCTCAGGTCGCATGAGGGATAAAGTCCGCGCCCGGCTTCAATCAGGTACTAGGTTTACTGGTTACCATTTTTCCCGGCATGTGCTTAGTACGTTCAAAAGCTTGACTCAGGTATCCACACATTAATCCTTAATTCATTTTTTCCGTCTCATGGACAAGGCATCCTCCCTGGATCCAAATCCATAGACTACATATATCCCATTATCAAGATGAATACAATCAATTCCTGACCTCGCGCGAGTGCTAGAAAAATCACTCGACTTCTACCGAGATCCTGATTAGCAAGCAGCTACTCGACCTAGCATACTAGTATTCATCTCAAAGGAATCCTAAGTTCATGCAACTAGAGGTTTCAAGCAACTCCTACACTTAAGTGCACATTGCAATCCTACAAGCATTAAGTGTAGTAAAATAGCATAATTAACAGGTTATGCATAAAACCGGGGCTTGCCTTCAATTGCTGGGGCTGCGGGGAGATCCTCAATAGCAGCCTCTGAAGCCTGCTCCTGGTCCTCCTCTTGGACAGGTCCTTGCTCGGGGATGAGCACATACTCTCCGTCGGCAAGATTACAATCTAATGAATGCAATGCGTAAGATATATGCATGATATGATATGTGCTTTTAGAAATTACAACTTTAAAGGTGTATGATCTTTCTTGAGTTAACCAAGGTTAACTTTACTTATGTAAGACCCTTGGGTGGTATACTTGGTAAATTGGGTTAAACTTAGTTAAGGTAAGTGGTGGATTAACTTTTTGGGGTTCCACTGGATTCCTTTTAAGTCCTAGGGAGAATTGATAAGTTCTCAAGTTAGGCTTATTGAGGTGGGGTTTATTCCTTCTTTCCTTTTCTTTTATTCTCTTTAATGTTTGGGAGTAGGTTTGAACTACAAGTTGCTTTAATAAAATTCCAAAAATTCTGCAAAAATTATAGTGGCTTGTTACTGGTGTGTGTTTCTCTGTCTCAAATTTTGGGGATCAGAAAGTGAATAGTTTTATCTGGACAAAATTATTAAATTCTAGGGCAGAAGGGGTGATTTGAACTACAACTATTATTTAACAGTGGGTCATCCTTCAAAACTCATTTTTGCTGGCTTTTAGGTGTTATAACATGGCTTGATACAAATTTCTAATCATTAATACCTTTTAATTATTTTTCTATGGTTTTCTCAAGTTTCTAGCCAAATGGGTGCTTTCTACTACTACTATATTTGATAAGCATCAAACAACAGAGTTCTTATTTTTCTTAGTTATTATTTTGTGCAAGAGCAATCATTCTGAAGTTTGGCATCTTTTTGCTTAAGGGAAGGGGTGGTATGCATTATTTGAATCAAGTAGTCTTTCTCTTAAATCCTTAGCAATTGGTATGAGTTTGCTTCTTTTTCATGGGTTGGCATTTTTCTCTGGTGGTTTATCTCATTATGGACTTAGCTAGTTTTTGGTTGCCCATTATCATATTATTTGGGGCTGTTCATGATTTATTTGGAAAATGCCTTATTATCACTTTGTATTTAATTTCCTTACTTAAAAAGTTGGGCTGAGATGCTCTGTATTTTTGTAGTGTGGCTCTGGTGGTTGTAAGTCTACTGGATTTTTATTATTCATTTTGGTGATAGCTTTGCCTCCTTAATAATTGATTTTCAGTCTACATAAGGCTAAATAAATCCTTTTAATTTAAAACTAGTCCAAATTAATGGTCTCTGTATTTTTCCTAGATTCTCTGTTACATAAGTAAACTAGGAAAAATAATCTTAATCACTGTTCATTAATTTCTAATGCCCTTCTGATTTTCTCTAAGTTTTGGATAAATTGGCTTTAAATGAATAACTACATTATATTTTTCAATGCTGGGGTTCCTATTATTTTTAAACAGTGTCTAAATAAGGTTTGAACATCTACAAATTTTCTTAAGTTCAACACAGAAGAAAAACTAATTTTCCTTAATTAAACAAGGTTTGGTGGGTTTCTGTTTTTAAATTCAAACTCTAAAATTTAGAATAGAAGCATAGGGTTTATTATTTTTAAATGATAGTTCATAATATTCAGGAGCTAGCAAAATTGGTTTGACAACTTTCTATGAAGAATTCATCAAGTTATGGGTTTTCTAAGTTCTCTGGTCATTTAAAAAGAATAACAGAAATGGTTTAAATGGAAAATCCACTTTGCACTGGGGTCCCTAGCGGGTTTTTAAGTTTTCTTCGCGGATCAGTCCTTAGGCTACTATTCACATGAGTCACTGACGTTGCAGAAAACCCCTCGGGTTCTACAAATCCTAACCCGAGGTCCTTCTTCTACCTTAAACAGTAACCGCGGCGGAAGAAAGGGCGGAGGGGCTTACCGGCGGCGAGATTGCTCCGGTGAAGTGGTCGAGGACGAAGGGGAGGTCTCGGGGATCACAACGGTGTGCGGGACGCCGTCGGAGATGGCCGGAGTCGGTCAGTCCACGCGCGCAGGCGGGGATGCTCGTCGGCGGCGAGGAGACCGGCCTGGTCACGGCGAGATAGTTCAATCAGATGGGTCAGGGAGGTTCACGGGATGCCAGAGAAGACATGAGCGCAAGTGTCACACCCGGTTTTAAGGAACAAAGCCGGGTGCATCTCATACATGCGCCAAGAAGACAACATATACAATAACAGAGTGTATAGAGATAAATGTCATAAAACATCAGAGTATTTATTACATAGCGGAAGACTTATTACAAAATAAAGTAATGAATATAAAACGAACTAAGGATCGTCGGCGCAAATGTCAACTGAGAAACGCCACCTAGATCAGATCATACTCCTCGCCTTGTGGCTCCTCCTGAACCACCTGGTCTTCTCTTGTGGGGGGGTGTGAGACAGCAAGGGTGAGCTCACATACGTTCATAGCTCAACAAGTCGTGGGGAATAATGTGGCATGAACTCACCAAAGGTGGGAGTTCATGAAGTGTAAGGCTGATCAATGAAATAAGGGCTGAAGCTGAGCATTGCTTTTAGAAGTTGGTCAAAATTTTATTAGCAATTACTAAGTGTAAGTAAATACCAACCCATAGTAATAATAAATAAAAGTAATAGTAAAATAATCCCAGATGCAATGAAATGACAGGTTAAGTTTAAGTTCCATAAATTAATCATGTGAGTGTCTGAGCCGCTCATGACCGTGAGCACGGCTAGTATACCAGTTTTACACTCTGCAGAGGTTGCGCATCTTTACCCACAAGTCGTGTTACCCATTTGCCATGGAGTTGATCAGACTCCATACACCTCTACCGAGAAAGCGAGGCAGGGTACCACTACGAGGCCTTTACAAAGTTCCACTAGCTTCAGACTACCCGCTACAGTTTATAGGAAGCTCCAGTGCAGGGTTCTTGCCTGACCGCCATCGCAGCAAAATCAACCCAAGGACCTCCCTACACTGACCACTCCCCTACTGCCCTTGCCCCTTTCGGGTAAGGCAGCCCTCCACTAGCTTTCCTAGTTAATCAGCCAAGGGCGTCCCATTATACCCTTGTGGTAGCACTGTTTTCCCGGGTGGTTCTCCATGTTCCCATTAACATAATGATCTTATCATGAACATAAAATAATGAACATATAATAACAAGTGTAAAAATGAGTGATGAATATCTCTATACCCAAATCCACATAAAGCAATAGCATGTACTACCCAAAAAACTTAGTAGTAAAACCAGTGGTGAAGCAAGGTATAAAGATAGTCAAAATCTAGGGTAACCTATTGGGTCCCATCAAAATTAACCTATGCAGATCATTATGATTAATAAGAACATGAATGGGTGAAAGAAGTGATCAAGGGAACAACTTGCCTTCAACGAGCTCCTGCCAGCTATCTCTACCAGTTGAACCTCAGATTCCACAGTGGCTTGCTCGTCTACTCGCATCAACACAATACATACATAGTATAGCATAAATTAACATCACATCAAACATGTAAATAAAATATACAGTAATAAACTAGACATTAAAATATGATCATAGGAACTGGAATTAATAATTTTGGAGTTATACATTTTAAGTTATGAAATTCCAAAGATTTTATGCATTTAATCTAGGGTTAAGTGAGAAATAAATTTTAATGTGTATTTCATGTAAAAGCAGTGGTATTATTTGATAGACAATAATATTTTGAAAATTTAGGAACTGGAATGGACCAATTTGGAGTTCATATGAATTTCCTATGAATTATTGAAGTTCTAGCAATTATTTTTCTATTAAAAATCCATTTTCCAAATTATTTATTCAATTTCAAACTGCACTGGATTGGGCCTCAAATTCCAGAAAGCACAGGGGCTCGCATGAAAGAATCCCCAAGACTCAGACTGCCCGCAGCGCCGCACCCTACCCGTCCCCTACGCTAATATTGTTCATGCTGTAGAGGCTACAGTTATCCCCTATCTCCCGCAGCGGCGAGCGCTACACTCTCCCCTTCCTCGCCGCACTCTTCTCTCTCACGCCACATGCAGGGGATGACTGTAGCCGCCCCCTCGCCTCCTTCGCGCGGACGGAGCCGACCGCGGAAGACAACGGAAACTTCCCACTCCACCTCGCTTCGCCTCGAATCGTCCGCGGAAGAGAGATTTTGCGCGGCGACGCGGCGGCGGATCTCCCGTCGGGTTGTGGAGTCGGCCCCGGCCCCGCTCAGTTGCGCAGAAGACGAACTCGACTTCGTCACCACGCAGTTCCGTTCGCGACCGAAGACAAAGCGGGGTCAAATCCGCTTCGCACGAGGTACCCCGCGACCGATTCGTTGCCTTCCGTATCCGACCTTGGACGGCTCCATCAGATCCACATGGAGACGCTACGATTCGGCGTGTTGCGGCCGAGATCTCCCCTTCTTAAGGTAATACCTTGTTCAACCTCGTCAAATCAATACTTATTTGACGATTCATTTCGAACAGCACTCGTTTTTTTCTTTGATTCGCCGTGTACCGGGCGAGATCCTCCCGTGTTGAGGTATACCATCTTGTACCCCGTCATATGAATACTTCTTTCAACAATGATTTACAACACCAATGGTTTTGTTAAAAAATCCTAGTTTATTTTCCCCAGCCCTTACGACTTTACCAGATCCACACTTGTAGTTTAAGCTGTCAACTTGTTACATTGTTCATCCTCCCATTTAGCTACCTGGTGCAACAAACTTTGTAACCTTGTTTCGGTTTAGGATTTGTAGTCGATGCAGACGCCCCCTCCAATATTTGAGTTCACCCTTAGTTGCCAATGCAAGCAAGGTTTGCAACCTCGTATCCTAACATTAGCCATGCCGGTGTACTGCATTTGCCCAGTGAAGTTGAATCCACTGAAGCAGATATTTATTAAGTGAACAACTTGTATTTGTGGCGTTTATGTCCAATGTTACCATATCATAGCATTGTAGTCTTGACCAATAAATGTCATTGGACTGACAACCCGATTAGTTCACGAATACACGTATTTTCATGAATTGTTCAGTACAATTCATGACATGTTCATTTACCTTTGACTATGATTAGCTGCCTCATCATGTGTGTGCCTGAACATGTGTTTGACCCACAAACATATGTAATGTTGAAGACTTCATCTTGTGTTTCATTCATAACACTTGTAGCTGCCAACAAATATTTTACTGCTAAGTAGTTTGTACATATCTGTTATTTTCCCCAGCCCTTAGGAAAGTGATGGTACATATCAGTTATGATTTGCAATCTCTAGTTTCTACATCCCTTATATTTGGTACTAGTTTGTAATGTTATTGCATGTTTTTATGACACCCTTGTGGTTGAAACAAAATTTGTATGTAATTTTATATGCAAACTTTTGTCATTACAAGAATGCATATGCTTTTAAAGTGTTTCAACATGTTACTTCATAAATTAAATGTTTGCAGCCCATTTGTGAATGGCATCCTCCCAAGAAGATAAGATGAAGGCTTTGATGAAAGTCCTTGTCGACTGTACAGAGGATGCCACAAAATCCCTGGGGGGTTTAGTTGATCATGCATTAGACCACATGCATGACGAAGAAATCCTAGCTAGGACATTGTTTGCTATCAAAGATAAACTAGAGTTGCTTCAGCAGGATGCCTTAGAGGCAAAAGTCCAAGCCTTTCCAAAACTAGCTAAGTACGACTGGGATGACATCAGTGTTGATCCTCCCTCTCCGTCACCCCCTCCAACAGTTACTGATCCTTCTGTTGACGAAGAGGAGTTCTACTGCCCCGACGTGAGTGACGAATGGTATTTCAGTGATTCAGATAGGTCTACCCGTAATAGCTACTGGAATATGTTTTAGGGTTATGTTGGCAGTGAAAGGTACATGACATCCTTTTGAACACCCATATGTCATGTATGTCTATGTCTAAGCAGTAGACTGTCCGAAGAAGTACTTAGTTCGATGTAAGGAATAATTGTAGTCTGTGAACTTTGCTCAGTATCAACTCTCATGTGTTTGGTTTAGTACTGTAACCGTTAATGCGAACCTTTTATTATAATTGTTACTGCTTATTATGTTTGATTTCTAAATCATTAGTTCAAATGCATATGCTCAAATGTAACTCTTATTACCATCTGACTTAATCTGTCCCCTGTCCACCCTTACTAGAATGGACCCATCAAACAATGCGACTTCTTCTCAGCCCATGTCAAACTCATCTATTGGCCAGCAGTTTCTTCCTCCACCCCCTATGTGGCCCACGGCTTACATGCAGCAGAGTGCTATGGATTGTAACCTCGTGGGAAACCTGAATTTTCCAAACCCTGCTCAAGGTCCGACAACAATGTGGGCACCCATGCATACAGGGAATACTTCTTCCCAATCTTCCATGATTCCGGCCTCTCAATCAGCTATGTACTGGAATCATTATTTGAATTTTGTCAGGAATCCTCTTGGGCCACCAGAAGTTAACCCATTTCCTGATTGCATTCCACCATCCAATTCCAGTACACCATTGCATGGTTCCAATACTATACCTTCCATACCTGTGAATTTGGACTCAGATGCAGAACATAGTGTTCAAGACATCAATAGTCCTGAAAAGAATGCACCTCCAATACAAAAACCCAAAAAGGCTAAGGAACAAAACTTTACTGGCCCTGAAGATCTTCTACTTTGCACAACCTGGTTGCAAATTAGCAGTGACCCTGTTGTGCACACTGGGCAACGTAGGGAGGGCCTTTGGGCTAGAATTGAAAAAAGATACAACGAACAGAGGGGGAACTTTCCTTGCCGAGTGAACAGAGCGCTTAGCAGCAGATGGGATAAGATAAGAGCAGATGTAAGTAAGTTTGCTGGCTACTATGCAAGAGTTCTTAGAGAGAAACAAAGTGGGTTAACTGATGACGACAAGGTAACCCAAATTTTCATGACTTTAAATCATTTACAAATGATTGTATATACATGTTAACACATTTGTAAAATTAAACCATAATTTGTACAGACTTCGAAGGCCGCAACATTATTTGCACACGAGGAGAACAAAAATTTCCAGTACATGCATTGCTGGCACCAACTAAAGGGAGAACCGAAATGGGAGAGCATTTGTAGTGGCCAATCGTTCCGCGGATTGAATGCAAATCCAGTTGGGTCAACAGGTACTCCGTCTGCTCCGACAACTGAAAATGATAGTTCATCAGCAGGGTTGACAGGAAAACGACCGCGTGGTCGTGATTTCAGTAAATCAGAGAGAAACAAACCTGCATCATCTTCATCTCCAGAGTACCTTAGCCGTTTGCAAGAAATAACTGAAAAACAAATTCAGAGGTCCATTGAAAAGGGTGCAAAAAAAGAGAAGTGCACAGAAGAAGACAGGGAAATGGAGAAAAAGAGGTTAGAATTGGAAGCCGAAAAGGTCATCATACGAAAAAGGGAATTGAAACTTCAAGAACTTGAATCTGCTGAAAAAAGATTACAAAGGCTGGAGGCAACGAATGAAGAAGATGTCCAACCCCAAGTTTGGATTATGATGCAAAAACAAAAACAGAAGTTGCAAGAATTCATATTTGGTTACGAGTGACAGATATATTCGGTTACTGGTAACTTGCACTTGTTTTACTGAACCTGTTTGTATTATTTGGTTATGTGAGAACGTTACATTTGTTTGGCAGACCATTATATTATTTGTACGAACCATAAGTCGTCAAGGACAGTCGTGCAGTGCTGTTTGTTCTATGGTGTTGTAATCGAGAATAATTATTTCCAGTTGATGTGAACATGTTTGCTTTAATTTTCATATATTTGCTGCGTGTTGAGCTTGGAATCGCTTGTGATGTGTACAAATCGTTTACAGTGTTCATGTTATTGTGTTGAACGAACAAGTACAGGTTTGCACTGACAAACTTCTTTATTTCTGAACCGATACGTAGGACTTGCGAATGGAAATTACACATAGTAGAATCTAGTTTCAATAAACTTGAGCATACGAATGCTGCAGTTTACATGCTTCCACGCCGAGCCCACAAATGCTCGACAAGGTCATTTTGGAGGGAGCACGATCTTTCTTGGCGACGAAGATCGAAGTGGTTAATCACCCATTCTGCCCTTCCTTCAGCAATTAGATGTGGTGCTTGGCTCGTTGAAGTGTTATCTCCAAAATCAGTATTAGCTGCAAATGGCCCTTCGTCTTCAACAATCATGTTGTGCATTATGATGCAAGCAGTTATAATTTCAGTTAAACGATTACGATCCCAACCATATGCTGGACCTCGCAGCACCGCCCACCTAGCTTGAAGAACTCCAAATGCACGCTCAATATCCTTTCGACAACTTTCCTGCATTTGTGTGAAATAGACTTTCTTTTGCTCATATGGGTGCCTTATAGCTTTTACGAAAGTTGGCCAGTTCGGGTAAATACCATCAGCAAGGTAATATCCAAAGTTATATGCATTACCATTAATTGTGTAATGCACATGTGGCTTTCGGCCAGATGTCATGGGGTCGAAAACTGGTGATCGGTGGAGCACGTTCACGTCGTTGTTTGTCCCGGGCATGCCAAAGAAAGCATGCCAAATCCAAAGGTCATACGTTGCCACAGCTTCTAGGATCATAGACGCTCGACCATTTCTGCCACAAAACTGACCACGCCATGCGGTAGGACAGTTCCGCCACTCCCAATGCATGCAATCTATAGAACCCAACATCCCTGGGAAACCCCTTGATTCGCTATGGTGCATGATGCGTGTTATGTCAGCTTCGTTAGGAGTTCGTAGATACCAGCCACTGAAGTATGCAATGATACCTCGACAGAAATGATGAAGGCATTCCCTAGCTGTCGACTCCCCTATTTGAATGTACTCGTCTACAGCATCTGAAGGTAACCCATATGCTAGTACCCGCAATGCCGCACATACTTTTTGTAGTGGACCTAGACCAGGCATACCAGTTGCGTCTACCCGTTGTGTAAAGTACGAATCATGTTGTTGAAGACCTTGCAAGATTCTCAGGAAGAGAGGCCTACTCATGCGGAACCTAAGTTTATAATAAAGAAAATTTGTAATGAAATTGCAAATATGAAACCGTATGCGAATAATAATTTGTGGGTACCTTCTACGAAAGACGTGGGGTGGATACACAGGGTTCTCGGCGAAGTAGTGATGATGGATAAGATTTTCTCCACGAAAATGATCTCTATGAATAACCCGCCGAGGCAAACGGGACCGTCGTTGGAGGTGGCGTCTCGCCTCTATGTTTAGGACAAGAAGATTGACAAGCATAAGTGTTTCCTACTCACTATCACTCGAGTAAGAGTCTTCATCGCTATGGCTGTGAGACATACTGTGAAATGTTGGAATTGTTGATGTAGTGAAGTTTGTTATGACATTTGTGAAGAGATGGATTGCATATATATAGGGGAGAGGAATGCGGCTTCAGGTGCAAGCTAGTGGCTTCGCACGAAAGACAAACATGGCTTTCGTTGGAAGTCAAGTGCGGCTTGCCGCATACGACTAGTGCATTTTGGTTTGCAGGAAATTTGATTTCTTATCACAGGATGGATAAAACGTGATCACAAAAAAATGCAAATTCGAATGTATTGTAAAATAATAGTTGTTATATATTTTTTGTGGAAGTAATTGTAAAGTAATTATTTTTTATAAATTTTATTTTTGAATACATGCGTAACACGTCGGACGTGTGCAAAATAATTAAAGAAAATCAAAATTGAAGTTGGTTAAAGTTAGTTATATGGAAATGGTTTTTTAATGAGTAGAGGGATATATAGGGGAAAGTATAGGGGGAACGGTTGCGGGACGAGTGAATATAGGGAATGGAATCTTGCTGACGTGGCTGCATAGTAACATTTAGGGGGAAAAATTTAGGGTGAACGGTTGCGGACAGTCTCAACGCACTGCCCCTGTGGACGGCGGGTTGATACCCTTTAATCTGGAGGTTCTATTTGTAAAAGCGCTCGGCTGAAGCTATGACCATCAATCCTAGCCGCACGATCGAATTACAGCGGATGAGATTAGATGGTGAAGGGGTATGAACCGGTAATCAATAGGAATCACCCGATTAGAATTCTACGGCTTGGATTTAAAAACACCCGCAATCGCCACGGCTCGCCCGATCGCGATCGAACGAACAGATTGCATCCCCAGTGAAGAGTTATTACGGATGTAATCACCACCGTCGGTGTGTGGATCGACGGTCCCAGTTCAATACGGCAAAAACGTTATGCGCCATTTGATCTCAGCCGCCCGTCACAAATCCTACGACACCCGGCATTCCTGCATACTAATCCAACCGGACGGCGGCGCACCAGCCGGACCATGGCGGCGCCATCGCCGGCGTCGCCCAACCTCCGGACCGCGCGCCCGAACACCGAATTGATTGCAGCAACACGTAGAGGGTATCGATACGATAGAGAAGAGAGGTCGCTCACCGAGAGTCTAGGAGTGCCCTGATCCTCCCACGGAACACGGCGGCACCGAAGTCCGACGAAGGATTCCGGTCACAACGGCGGTCGATCTCGAGTAGCGCGGTCCCCCACGCCCTTCCCAGAACCTGAGGAAGGTCCCCGTGTACCTCCCGGGGCAGCCGACTGCGCGGCAGGGGATTTCCCCCACGGCGGAGCACAATCCTCTCTCCTCTACCCCGCCCCGGCCGCTGGTCAGTATGGTGGCGCACGGCAATTCTCCAGCGCGGATAGGTAGGAGCGGCAGACGCGTCCAGGGGACTTATATCCAGGTCGAGAGCGAAGACCGAGGGAGGGTCGGCGAGTCAGCTGGCCGGAGCTCTCGCGGCAGCCGTTACGCGCCCGCGAGCGAAGAAAGGGGAAAGCGGCACCTTACCAGCGGGGCCCGCAAGCCAGAGAGGGCGCGAGACTCGGTAGTGAGCTCCTGTCGCCCGGTCCCGCCAGTCGGTGTCCCACACCGCGACGCGCGCGCGAGGGGCATGTGCAGTGGGCCGCGCGGGGAGAAACCGTGAAGTGGGCCGAGACAAGGAATTCGACCCAAGTCGAGTCTGTCACCATTTTTTTGTTTTTCATTTAAACTCCAAATTTGTGTGTGGATCCAAATTCAAATCCAAATTCCAATTCACTTATGTTTTGAACTTCAAATTTTCCAGTAAATATAACTTCTACAATATTATTATTTACTTATTTTTATCCACACCATTTTCTTCTCTTTTCTAGATTCAAGAATTTCTTTTATTTTCCAATTTTTAATTTTAGGAATTTAATATATTTCTTCTTCAAATTATTTTATGTTGTCACAAAATGCACACAAAATAAAATCCAGCATGATGCATAACTTGGTGGCATACATTTTTATTAATTATTTGTTTTCAAATGAAGTGTTCACATGTGATGATAAATATGGATGACACATATATGTATAAAGGAATATAATTTCTCTTTCTACACTCTTATTACAAAGTGGGTATTACAAATCCTACCCCCTTAAAAATAATCTCGTCCTCGAGATTTAAGAAGATCTAGGGAAAAGATGGGGAAAATCTATGCGAAGCTCTTCCTCTCTCTCCTAAGTAGCTTCATCTTCACCATGGTGACTCCATTGAACCTTGCACATTTTAATCACCTTATTCCTTGTAACTCGAGTCAAAGTGTCCAAAATCTTGATTGGGTACTCAGCATAAGTCAGATCATCCTGCACACTGAGGTATTCCATTGGTAGTTGCTCCTCAGGTACCCTGAGGCACTTCTTTAGCTCAGACACATGAAATACATCATGTACATCTGATAGATGATCAGGTAACTCCAGTTGATATGCAACTTCTCCCACTCGCTTTAAGATCAAGAAAGGTCCAATGAAGCGAGGGGACAACTTTCCTTTAACTTTAAATCTCCTCATACCTCGGAGTGGTGACACCTTGAGGTACACATAATCTCCTTCTTCAAATTCCAGTGGTCTTCTTCTATTATCTGCGTAGCTCTTTTGCCTGGTTTGAGCCACTCTCAAATTCTCTCGAATTATACGAACTTGTTCTTCTGCCTCTTGAATAAGTTCAGGTCCAAAGAACTGTCTTCCCCTAGTCTGATCCAATATATAGAGGAGTCCTGCATTTCCTGCCATACAGAGTCTCGAACGGTGACATCTTCAGACTGGCCTGGTAACTATCATTATATGAGAACTCAGCAAAAGGTAGGCTCTTGTCCCAACTACTACCATGCTGAAGGGCACAAGCTCTCAACATGTCCTCCAATACTTGATTAGTCCTTTCAGTCTATCCATCATAACCCATATAGAATCATATCCTTTCGAGGTGCGAGGCAATCCAGTAATGAAATCCATACCAATCTCTTCCCACTTCCACTCGGGTATCTTGAGTGGATGCAGTAGTCCAGTTGGCCTCTGGTGTTCAGCCTTAACTCTTTGACACACATTGCACATAGCCACATGTGTAGCCACATCTTCTCTTCAGTCCATACCACCAGTACATCTGCTTTAAATCCTGATACATCTTGGTACTACCAGGATAAATAGAATAATCCGAGTCATGGGTTTTCCTTCAGTATAGTCTCACGAAGGCTTTCAATCTCAGGAACACATATCCGATCCTTGAACCATACTGTGTCTTGCTCATCTTTTGTGAATTCCGGACCTCGACCTTCAGTAATAGGATCCTTGATCTCTTGTATCTTAGCATCCCCAATTTGTCCTTTGCGGATTTCTTGTTCCAAGGTAGGTTCCACATCAATAGTAACTCCTTCTGTGTGAGCAACTATCCCCAGGTTAAGTCTCCTGAAATCCTCAACAATCTCATCGGGTAGCTCGGCAACAATAGCGGAATGAACATGCTCCTTGCGACTCAAGGCATCTGCAACCAAATTTGCCTTGCCCGGGTGATAGTGAATCTCCAAATCATAATCCTTAATAAGCTCCAACCAACGGCGTTGTCTAAGGTTGAGATCCTTCTGAGTGAATATATACTTCAAACCCTTATGATCCGTGTATACTTGGCACTTGGTTCCCATAATATAATGTCTCCAAATCTTAAGTGCATGCACCACGGCTGCCAGTTCTAGGTCATGAGTGGGGTAGTTCAACTCGTGTTTCCGCAACTGACGAGACACGTAGGTGATCACATGTCCTTCTTGCATGAGCACACGCCCTAATCCTTGGCCACATGCTTCACAATAAATGTCAAATCCTTCTGTAGATCTAGCATAACCAACACTGGTGGCGACATCAACCTCTTCTTCAACTGATCAAAGCTTTCTTGGCACTTCTCATCCCACTTAAATTCTCTTCCTTTTTCCAAAAGCGATGTCATAGGCTTAGCAATTTTAGAGAACCCTTCAATAAATCTCCGATAATATCCTGCGAGTCCCAAGAAACTCCGAATCTCAGTAACTGTAGTGGGCACTCTCCACTCCATTATCTCCTTCACTTTAGCAGGATCCACTGCTATTCCTCCATTAGAAATAATATGACCAAGGAATGGCACCTTATCAATCCAAAACTCGCACTTGCTGAACTTAGCGTAGAGTTGATTATCTCGCAACTTCTATAGCACCAACCTCAGATGTTCCTCATGATCGCTATCACTCTGAGAATAAATAAGAATATCATCGTTGAATACCACGACGAATCTATCCAAATACTCCATAAACACCTTATTCATCAAGTTCATAAAATAAGCTGGTGCATTGGTTAATCCAAATGACATAACAGTGAACTCATATAATCCATATCGAGTCGAGAAAGCTGTCTTGGGAATATCCGATGGTCTAATCCTCATCTGATGATAACCTGATCAGAGATCAATCTTTGAGAATATCCTTGCACCTCTCATCTGATCAAATAAATCCTCAATGCAGGGTAACAGATACTTGTTCTTCACAGTAACATCATTAAGTGATCTATAATCCACACACATCCACTATGATCCATTCTTCTTTTGTACAAACAGAACCGGTGCTCTCCAAGGTGAAGACTCGGACGAATGTATTCAGCCTCTTGCAACTCCGTTAAGTGCTTCTTGAGTTCTTTTAACTCTTCTACAGACATCCTATATGTCCATTTAGAAATAGGAGCAGTTCCAGGTAGGAGATCTATGACAAACTCAACTTCCCTATCTGGTGGCATCCCTGGTAACTCCTCTAGAAAGACATCCGGAAGATCCTTAACCACACGGATGTTGTCACCAACAAACTTCCCATCTACTAAGAATGCCGCTAACCTGGTGGCGGTAGTTACTGCAATTCCAACTTCAAATCTTTCTCCTTTGAAACTAGTGAGTTCTATGGTTCCTTTAGCACAGTGCATAAACTGCTTTTGCCTTTCTTAACCATGACATACCAAGGATCACGTCTATAGTGCTCTCTTCTAACACTATAGGGGTAACCCATCTGGGTTAGAAATACAAGGTAGGAAAGGAAGAATTGTAGACAAGGCGAGTAATTACGGGAAATGTTAATTTGGGGGGATTTATTAGCTAAGTGTGTTGCCTACTAAGCTAATTCATTACCTTATGGTGGTACATGCTAAGATGTTCGTCTATACTATTTCAATCAATCAAAGAAGCAAATCAGACATTGATCATCACAACAATCAACCAACATTTTTAATAGAGAAAATAGTTTTAGTTTAGTCTTAGGCCTCCTATCTCTTAAAAATATCATAGGGGTAGGGAATCCAAGGTTTGAAATCCATCTTGTCTCAGAGTGGAAAAGGTAAGAATGATCAGAGTAGAACAATAGAAGGTGAGACAGGATCAAGATAAGATAAGTGGAGAATGAATCAGAGTAAGGTAAGTACATAAAGGTTTTGTCCATTTCTATCTAGGTTTCGTCCTACAGTCAACATTTCCTCTGATACCACTTCTGTCACACCCGATTTTAAGGAACAAAGCCGGGTGCATCTCATACATGCGCCAAGAAGACAACATATACAATAACAGAGTGTATAGAGATAAATGTCATAAAACATCAGAGTATTTATTACATAGCGGAAGACTTATTACAAAATAAAGTAATGAATATAAAACGAACTAAGGATCGTCGGCGCAAATGTCAACTGAGAAACGCCACCTAGATCAGATCATACTCCTCGCCTTGTGGCTCCTCCTGAACCACCTGGTCTTCTCCTGTGGGGGGGTGTGAGACAGCAAGGGTGAGCTCACATACGTTCATAGCTCAACAAGTCGTGGGGAATAATGTGGCATGAACTCACCAAAGGTGGGAGTTCATGAAGTGTAAGGCTGATCAATGAAATAAGGGCTGAAGCTGAGCATTGCTTTTAGAAGTTGGTCAAAATTTTATTAGCAATTACTAAGTGTAAGTAAATACCAACCCATAGTAATAATAAATAAAAGTAATAGTAAAATAATCCCAGATGCAATGAAATGACAGGTTAAGTTTAAGTTCCATAAATTAATCATGTGAGTGTCCGAGCCGCTCATGACCGTGAGCACGGCTAGTATACCAGTTTTACACTCTGCAGAGGTTGCGCATCTTTACCCACAAGTCGTGTTACCCATTTGCCACGGAGTTGATCAGACTCCATACACCTCTACCGAGGAAGCGAGGCAGGGTACCACTACGAGGCCTTTACAAAGTTCCACTAGCTTCAGACTACCCGCTACAGTTTATAGGAAGCTCCAGTGCAGGGTTCTTGCCTGACCGCCATCGCAGCAAAATCAACCCAAGGACCTCCCTACACTGACCACTCCCCTACTGCCCTTGCCCCTTTCGGGTAAGGCAGCCCTCCACTAGCTTTCCTAGTTAATCAGCCAAGGGCGTCCCATTATACCCTTGTGGTAGCACTATTTTCCCGGGTGGTTCTCCATGTTCCCATTAACATAATGATCTTATCATGAACATAAAATAATGAACATATAATAACAAGTGTAAAAATGAGTGATGAATATCTCTATACCCAAATCCACATAAAGCAATAGCATGTACTACCCAAAAAACTTAGTAGTAAAACCAGTGGTGAAGCAAGGTATAAAGATAGTCAAAATCTAGGGTAACCTATTGGGTCCCATCAAAATTAACCTATGCAGATCATTATGATTAATAAGAACATGAATGGGTAAAAGAAGTGATCAAGGGCACAACTTTCCTTCAACGAGCTCCTGCCAGCTATCTCTACCAGCTGAACCTCAGATTCCACAGTGGCTTGCTCGTCTACTCGCATCAACACAATACATACATAGTATAGCATAAATTAACATCACATCAAACATGTAAATAAAATATACAGTAATAAACTAGACATTAAAATATGATCATACGAACTGGAATTAATAATTTTGGAGTTATACATTTTAAGTTATGAAATTCCAAAGATTTTATGCATTTAATCTAGGGTTAAGTGAGAAATAAATTTTAATGTGTATTTCATGTAAAAGCAGTGGTATTATTTGATAGACAATAATATTTTGAAAATTTAGGAACTGGAATGGACCAATTTGGAGTTCATATGAATTTCCTATGAATTATTGAAGTTCTAGCAATTATTTTTCTATTAAAAATCCATTTTCCAAATTATTTATTCAATTTCAAACTGCACTGGATTGGGCCTCAAATTCCAGAAAGCACAGGGGCTCGCATGAAAGAATCCCCAAGACTCAACGCACTGCCCCTGTGGACGGCGGGTTGATACCCTTTAATCTGGAGGTTCTATTTGTAAAAGCGCTCGGCTGAAGCTATGACCATCAATCCTAGCCGCACGATCGAATTACAGCGGATGAGATTAGATGGTGAAGGGGTATGAACCGGTAATCAATAGGAATCACCCGATTAGAATTCTACGGCTTGGATTTAAAAACACCCGCAATCGCCACGGCTCGCCCGATCGCGATCGAACGAACAGATTGCATCCCCAGTGAAGAGTTATTACGGATGTAATCACCACCGTCGGTGTGTGGATCGACGGTCCCAGTTCAATACGGCAAAAACGTTATGCGCCATTTGATCTCAGCCGCCCGTCACAAATCCTACGACACCCGGCATTCCTGCATACTAATCCAACCGGACGGCGGCGCACCAGCCGGACCATGGCGGCGCCATCGCCGGCGTCGCCCAACCTCCGGACCGCGCGCCCGAACACCGAATTGATTGCAGCAACACGTAGAGGGTATCGATACGATAGAGAAGAGAGGTCGCTCACCGAGAGTCTAGGAGTGCCCTGATCCTCCCACGGAACACGGCGGCACCGAAGTCCGACGAAGGATTCCGGTCACAACGGCGGTCGATCTCGAGTAGCGTGGTCCCCCACGCCCTTCCCAGAACCTGAGGAAGGTCCCCGTGTACCTCCCGGGGCAGCCGACTGCGCGGCAGGGGATTTCCCCCACGGCGGAGCACAATCCTCTCTCCTCTACCCCGCCCCGGCCGCTGGTCAGTATGGTGGCGCACGGCGATTCTCCAGCGCGGATAGGTAGGAGCGGCAGACGCGTCCAGGGGACTTATATCCAGGTCGAGAGCGAAGACCGAGGGAGGGTCGGCGAGTCAGCTGGCCGGAGCTCTCGCGGCAGCCGTTACGCGCCCGCGAGCGAAGAAAGGGGAAAGCGGCACCTTACCAGCGGGGCCCGCAAGCCAGAGAGGGCGCGAGACTCGGCAGTGAGCTCCTGTCGCCCGGTCCCGCCAGTCGGTGTCCCACACCGCGACGCGCGCGCGAGGGGCATGTGTAGTGGGCCGCGCGGGGAGAAACTGTGAAGTGGGCCGAGACAAGGAATTCGACCCAAGTCGAGTCTGTCACCATTTTTTTGTTTTTCATTTAAACTCCAAATTTGTGTGTGGATCCAAATTCAAATTCAAATTCCAATTCACTTATGTTTTGAACTTCAAATTTTCCAGTAAATATAACTTCTACAATATTATTATTTACTTATTTTTATCCACACCATTTTCTTCTCTTTTCTAGATTCAAGAATTTCTTTTATTTTCCAATTTTTAATTTTAGGAATTTAATATATTTCTTCTTCAAATTATTTTATGTTGTCACAAAATGCACACAAAATAAAATCCAGCATGATGCATAACTTGGTGGCATACATTTTTATTAATTATTTGTTTTCAAATGAAGTGTTCACATGTGATGATAAATATGGATGACACATATATGTATAAAGGAATATAATTTCTCTTTCTACACTCTTATTACAAAGTGGGTATTACAGCAAGGAATTAGGCGGAGACTCACTGGATAGCTTGGTCCACACGCGGCGGCGGAAGACCGAAGTCCGGTGAGGTCGATCTCGGGCCTCCGGTGAAGTCCGGTCGGGTCCGAGGGCTTGGCAAGCTTCACGGGCTACTGGCGGAGCTAGCCGAAGCACTGGCTTGCCCAGAGGATGGCTGGAGTGGGCTGGCCACGATGGCCGAAGCTCTGGCGGCAATGGCGGGCGGAATTGAGCTCGCCGGAGCTAAGGGAAAGTGGCTGGCCGGTGAGGGTGAGTGCGGGGCGAAGTGGGGCGCGTCTGGGAAGGCTTTATAGGCGCGGCGCGGTGCACGGGCCGTCGTGGACCGGCGAGTGCGCGCGGGCGTGCACTGGGAGGCACGGTGCGCGAACGGGCGTGAACCGGGGGTGTCAGCCACGGTCGAACACGTGTTCCCGTTGCCTCTGCCCCTGTTCAAGCGCCGATTGGGAGCAAATCTTCGCGAATTTGGGCAAGATCGATGTGAAGGATTTGTTCACCTGACCAAGCTTTGTCTTTTGTGTATGGACATCACGCGGTTTGAGGCTAGGGACAGGGAGTTGTAGCGTCACCAAGGTGCCAGTGTCAGAATGCCTGGTCCCGAGGTCAAGCTGCGCCAAAACCATGCCAAATGAATTTGGTTTGAGTTCAAACTTTTCCAGGATGTGTTCAAGGGAATTTGGCATGACTTTGATATTTGGATCTCCTGGCTTTGAGTTTTGAAAAGCAGAGAACGCAGATGATCTTTGGGAAGAGGTCTGAAATTCAGAAATTCAGAAATCTGAATTTCTCTAAGGGTTCATAGATCAAGGGCTGATTTGGGGATTTATTTGAGTTATTTTGGCTAAGCTTTCTCAACCTTTTCTTGTTGCTCAATAAATATACTTTAACTTATATAATTGGCTCAAGTCAAAATTTTAAACTTTTCATTCCCTTTCTCTTATTTTCTTGAATTTTGCTCATAGGGCTCACTTAGGGTTTTTATTAGGGTTGCACATTCTTACCTTTTTAAAAGACTCAATTGTTTTGATCATGATACTTTTAAGTATATACTCGGTGAATTCTTTATTACTTAAGTTAATTTGATGCTCATGCTTACTTTGGTTCACATGAAATAATGGTTCTTGGTTTGGCATTTGAGAGAAACCCTAGGTGACACTGGGGTGTCACATGAATCTTATCGTGGATTTAATTGCCACTTGAATCATCAGAGAAACGTACGCTATTAATGGTGGTGGGAGAATAATTAGACAAACGACTAAGGTTAGTGAGGAGAGGAACCGGTCAGTGGGGGAAGAGGAAAGGGAGGAGGGCGCTGCTGCAGAGCGTCGAGGCGGCGGCGCGGCACTGAGGTGCTACGAGCAAGGAACCCGCGTGGGCTGCGGCTCAGCAAATAGTGAACGCACGGGAGAGAAGAGAGGAGAGAATGAAGAAGCTCATGACAGGTGGGGCCCATTTGTAAGCGTAATAGATAGAAAATGGAGTGGGCACGAGCTTCCTGACCGCTCCACGCTCGAGAGTTTTTTTTCTTTCTTTTTTTATTTACAAATCCTTTTTCTTTTAAAATAATATAATTTATGTAAACAAAAAGAAATCTATTAACATATTAAAATACATATTTTCAAATATTGTAGCAACTCATTATGTTTCTATGGAAAGATTCACACCAAGAAATAAATCCCAACAATGCAAATACATATATATGTATTCCTAAATAATAGAATGAATTCAAGAATATTGCTAACACTAATTTTTTTGAAAAAAAATATTATTTAGAAAAATTATATTATTTTAACAATTGAGGTTTCCATAGAGAATTAAATCCAAGAATTAAATTTGTAGATCAATTCACATAGAATTTATGCTTCGGCATGAAGGCATCAAATACTTGATAAAATTTATCGATTCAAGAAAACTGTTCAATTAATTTATATTAATCTATTATTTGAGAATAAAATATTTTCCTTAATATTGGATATCGATAACTCAAACTGGATTGCTTTTATGTAATGGATTTAGGGTGTTACAAATTCTACCCCCTAAAAAGAATCTCGTCCTCGAGATTAGGGAAGGCTAGCAAGAAAACAAACAAGATACATGGTTATTTGTAGGTTCTTAGTTCACATTGAACTCTTCTAATATTAAGGAACTTCCTTTCTTCTTTGCTCCGCAATGTATACTAATCAAGCAACCTTCATCATCGTACTTATAAAATGGTTGGTCTTCTGAATTATCGCTTAGGTCATGCTTGGCAGCTTTCTTCTCTAGTCGGTCTAGACGTTTCTTGGGGCATTCGCGAATAATATGTTCTTCATTCTTGCAGTAGAAGCAAGCATCTCTTGCTTTGAGTTCTTTGCGAGTCAACTTTTCTTGACCAACAGGTGATGAGGGATGATTGGGTGTCTGTATCTCACATAGCTGAGTCTGACTTGATTCTTCCGTTTGTGTATCAATGTGTTTTGGGGCTTTTGCTTGTGGTTGGGGTGGACTACTCATGTATCCAAACATTTTCCTATTCCTTTTGTTGTTCTTCACGATGTTGATAGAAGTTTCTGTGCATTTTTGTTCATATTTCATGTCTGGAGACTGAGATAGCTTAATCTCGGAGGTGTTCGGTAGTGAACTCTTCTTAGGACAATTACGAAAGTAATGATCTTCACGTCCACATTGATAGCAAGCTTTTCTTGAAGCTATTTCTTGACTTTTTCCATGTTTCCCTTTTTGTTTCTTGGAACTGATGCGACGACGAGGCTGAAACTGTATGCAGGTCATAGTCCATCCATCAATGTAACACTCATTTGCTTCTTTTTGGAGCTGAGCATCCTTGTGATGTTTCCTTTTTGGAAAACCTGGCAATTCATCGTCTCACAGTGCATCTGCTACTAGTTGTTCTTGGGAAGACCATTGACTTTTTATACCCGAAAATAAAATCCGGTTCTTCTGTTTTGTAGTTTCACTTTCGTTTGTACTGATCTGGCGACAAGGAATTCCATAGTACTCACAACAACAACATGTTCCAAGATCATTTGTCTGTTGGTGTGCATCCTTTTGTGTCTGTTCATTAGTTGTTTCATTTCTAGTGACGTTTCGACTTGCCAACACTTGTTGGTATGAGGAGGTGAGTTGAGATGCTTTCTGTATTATCAGAGCTTATGCCTGTAACAGCTTTTCTAAGTCACCTATTGAGGGTGATGTTGTGGTTGATGTCATATGGTTATCGGTAGTCTGCTCATGTGTTATAAATTCTGCTAAATCAACTTGTTGGAGTCTAGCTACCACTTGAGATGTTGCTTGCAGAAAGTGTGCATGTGCCTTCTTGAACTGTTCCATCTGATCCTTAGCTAGAGGAGTTACCAACACAATGTATTCTTTGCATTTAGTGACCTCACTTGCAGTTGACATTCCAAGGACTGACATCTGTATGGGTATGGAAGAATAGAAGGGACGAAAGGGTTGAGCAAAGACAGATTATAGAGAGCAGAGAAAACCCATCTATCTAAGGTTTTACCTAGCTAACTGATGTCATTGTGGACAAAAGTCACACAATACACCAACAATCATTTCAAAGAAGCAAATCAAACATGAACACAAAGGACAATGAATTCAAGCATACCAGCACAACACAATCCAATTCTACTCATTCAACCAAAACAAAAGGTGAGACAAGGTTTGAAATAAGAAAGATATTATAAAGTCAAGGAGTCAGGTAAGAATTATCAAGGAGTTAGACAAGACATATTTGTCGGTGGCCAATAGTGAAATAAGATAATCATGAACTATTAAAGTTAGGATAAATGATACAACCAAGGATATAAAGTGAGTTAGGGAGAAATCATTATCAAGGAGTAGAGAGCCAAAGGTTTCATACATCAAGGTAAATATTGCGCAAGGGTGGCAATACAATGGCACAAAAGCAAAAGTATAAGAATTCAATAGGGAGAAAGCATTATCAAGGAGAGAAGTAGAGAGACAAAGGGTTCAATATATCAAGGTAGATATTGTCCAAGGATGACAATACAATGGCAAGAAAACAAGAGTAGAAGAAATCAAGGGTTATATAACAATATTATGGATTAGAAAACAACTACAATATAACATCGTCCTTACCAATTTAGTCGAAAACTTAGCACTATAAAACTATCCTATCAACCTAACCAAGAAGAATGGTAATAGATCCAAGAGATCTATAACGAAACTTCTTGCGGGGCGGGGATAAGACAGAGAATGGGGCATCTTCCATAGCTTCTAAAGGGTTTCTTCTGGTAGACTTCACTTCAAGTTCCACAATCCTAACTTGATCATCTTGTAGTGCTTCCGAGTAGAGTCTTCTGATAGACCAAAATCAGACTAGAAGAGTTGAAAATAAAAGAGACGAGTTTTAATATAAAGTAAATTTTAATGGAGGAAAATATATTAAGCTTTGAAAGACTGACTGGGCTTTCCATTTCTAACTAATCTAGCGACCTACGGTCACATTGCTTTGATACCACTTCTGTCACACCCGTTTCCTAAGGGCAGAGCCGGGTGCATAGCATATGTGTGCCAGGATCTATTTCCACACATATGTTGACGTCACAAGTGTAATATATCAAAAGAACAATGCATAAAAGCGTAAATAACGATTATATTAACATATTACACTTTGAACAGACATAATGTCTTAACCTTTATTCATCAAAGTACAGCGAAACAAGGACATCCATCCACAGGAAAATGACCGGGGGTATCACTAGACTAGCATCCATGGAGTTCAGCATCATATCTTCATCTGCAACTTCTGATCAAAATTAAGCAAGGGTGAGCTCACTTATGGTCGGGGCTCAGCAAGTGGGGGGAAAACTAATGCAAGGTAACAAGGTAAGGCTAAGGTTGAGCAGTAAGCATTTTAGTTGGTCAACATTTTATTAACAACACCTGTCTTACTAATAAGTGTGAATCCTAAGTATCCCATTAAACAAAGGTATAAGAGTATATAAAAAAACACTTAAGTGAAACCACTTAAGCAAACCATTGGCAGATCATCGAATCTCGATTTATTTCCATCTTCAAGTTCAATTATCATGTGAGGAGTCCAGGCTGCTCATAACCGTGAGCACGGCTGATATATCAGTTTTACACTCTGCAGAGGTGGCGCATCTTTACCCATGAGTCGCGATTCCCTTTTAGCCCGGGTTAGCTAGACCCGTATTCACTTCCGAGGTGAATGGCCAGGGTCTCACTACGAGGCTTCTCCCTAGAGTTCTCATTACGTAAATGTTGGAAATGGTCAACTGCATAAGGTACACCTACCGTAACCAACTTATAGTCCAGTCCACAGGGTAAAGCTTTAGGAACTATGCCCGTATCCAATCTGCCTGAGTTGGTACTATAAGCGCTTGCCAGGTGCCCCCGTTCATGGTCGACCACGACCAACACCCAACATAAGACTTCCCTAGTTATTTAGCCAAGACCAGAGCCATGATAGTTCTCATGGTAGCACTGTTTTCCCGGGTGGTCACTCCATGTTCCAATTAATATGCAATAATCTTGTTTAACCATCGGGTTAACAACAATAAAGTAAACTTACCATTTGGAACATTAATATCATAAACAGGAGTGACTGCATAAATTTAAAGTTGTAGCAATAGCATAGCTACTTGACTATATCATAATCCCAGGTTAAACAAGGAGTAAGGTTGGAAAGGTTAGGGGTATCTAAATAGGTAACCCATCAAATTATTCATATATATCGAAGAGTAAACTTTATTAAATGTATTGTCTGGGATCAAACAGAGTATGCAGAGGGAGAAGTCCACTTGCCTTGCTTATTGAAAACTTGAGGTTCTTCCACGGATAGGAATAGATCTTGATTCTCAACTACTAGATCAACCACTGAATATCACACAAACAAACAAGAAGAACAAACACCACTCAACAACATACAACATTCATCATACGTAAAGCTAAAAGAAAGCTTAACGAAAAGAGCGCTCGCTTTTCAAAAACATCGCAAGTAATGGTTATAATAAGAGGGTATTCTTTTCAAAAATGTGTGATCTATACTTTATAAAACAAAACATGAGCTTAAAAATATCTTAATTAAAATATACAAAGATTTGATTTACCAATTTAGTCTTTTATAAAACGTCATATGTGATATGTCTAAGATTAAGGGTTTATAAGACGATAAAACACGTTATAACGATATTAAACATTTTTAACCTTTTAGAAAGGATGTATGTTATATATCTAAGGTTAATGGGCTACGAAACACGTTATTAATTTTAGAAGCATTATAGAACATCTTATAAATCATTGTTAAACATTCACTTATGACAAACTAAGATATAAGTCTAAATAGGTTTTATATGAAAATATCATTATTATTAAACACCTATTTTATGAAAAGCTAGGTTATAGACCTTAAGTGGATTTTCATGCAAAAGATAATGAATAAATAACTATCTTTTATTTTAGAAAGTACATGGTCTATATCCTTTATTAAGAAAGCTATATACAAAACAATATGTAAACTAACATTTTTTTAATTATGGAAACAACATGAATACTAATTACATTATTTTATCCTTTTTAGAAAAACTAATTGATATACATATAACATGGACTAAATACGATGAAATGATTAGCCCTACCCATATATCTAGTTATGAACAATTTGACTATAGGTTTGATTAATTAATTATAGTAAAAGATAGTTAATCTATTAAGTATCTTTACTTTAATTTAGGAACAATCGATCTAATTCTTTAATAAGGAACTATGTTTAACAATATTTAAACTATCATTTTAGTTATGTAAGTATGAGCATCTAATTAAGCTATAACAAAAATCCCTATCTAGCGTACACTTATTTAATATAAAATAGTTGAATACAAATCTTTAAAAGGTAATTATATAATTATTTATCTAGTATGTTTGATTAAGAAAAGCTGAACTACAATTCTTTTTCAAATCATAATTAGAAAACTACACAAAATTGACTACAACAAACATAATTTACATTAATTTAGAAGAGCACGCAAACTACTAAAACACATAATTAAATAGGTTTATCACATACTTACAAAGCTTAACAAAACAATGATTATTTTGCTAAATATTATTTTATTTAAAATAAATTAGCGCGGGGCTAGATCAAAATTTAAGGGGTCGATGAAGGAATATAAAGCAAAAATAAATCTTGTCTTCTACCTTCGTCAAGGCGTGTAGCAGAGGAGTAGATAAGCAGGGAACTTCCGCGAGGTCGCGGCACACAGCAAAGTCCGGCGAGCAGATCGGTGATGAACTCCAGACGCGGGAGTTCTGGACGCAGGCGATTTCGGCGACGACGAACTTTACGGTGGAGAGTAGAAGATCGACCGACGGTGGTTGGCGCGAGCAGGGAACTAGGCGGGATGCTTGACAGTAGCAGGGAGGATCCTGGGAGATGGGGGAGCGCTCAAGTCGAGCTTCAGCAAGCGGCACGTCGAACACTGGTGAGCAGCACAGAGCGGCGGCGAGCTGTGCAAGCAGCACTAGCGAGTGGCACAGCAGTGTGGTAGAGGCAGGAGGCGAGTGCGAAGAGCTGCAAGGCATGAGGGAGATAACGGGCGAGGAAGAAGGGGCTCAGGCGTGCGGCGCTAGTGCGCAGGAAGGCGAGCAATGGCTTGAGACGAGGCAACACGGTGAAGATTCGACTGACGTGAGTTGGGGAACGAGAACGCGAGCGGGGCAGTGAGGCGCGGGTGCCGGTGGCTCGACGGTGCGACTATGGCAAGTGGTTCTGGCGGCGAGCGTGCATAACAGACAAGAAATCGTGCTGGAGGAAGCTGAAGGGAGCAGGAGGTAGGAGGCAAGCACGGCTCGGGCTTTTATAGCCCAGGCGGGGAGGGAATCTCGTCGTGGATTTAATTGCCACTTGAATCATCAGAGAAACGTACGCTATTAATGGTGGTGGGAGAATAATTAGACAAACGGCTAAGGTTAGTGAGGAGAGGAACCGGTCAGTGGGGGAAGAGGAAAGGGAGGAGGGCGCTACTGCTGAGTGTCGAGGCGGCGGCGCGGCACTGAGGTGCTGTGAGCAAGGAACCCGCGTGGGCTGCGGCTCAGCAAATAGCGAACGCACGGGAGAGAAGAGAGGAGAGAAGGAAGAAGCTCATGACAGGTGGGGCCCATTTGTAAGCGTAATAGATAGAAAATAGAGTGGGCACGAGCTTCCTGACCGCTCCACGCTCGAGAGTTTTTTTCTTTCTTTTTTTATTTACAAATCCTTTTTCTTTTAGAATAATATAATTTATGTAAACAAAAAGAAATCTATTAACTTATTAAAATACATATTTTCACAAAAATATTGTAGCAACTCATTATGTTTCTATGGAAAGATTCACACCAAGAAATAAATCCCAACAATGCAAATACATATATATGTATTCCTAAATAATAGAATGAATTCAAGAATATTGCTAACACTAATTTTTTTTGAAAAAAAATATTATTTAGAAAAATTATATTATTTTAACAATTGAGGTTTCCATAGAAAATTAAATCCAAGAATTAAATTTGTAGATCAATTCACATAGAGTTTATGCTTCGGCATGAAGGCATCAAATACTTGATAATATTTATCGATTCAAAAAAACTGTTCAATTAATTTATATTAATCTATTATTTGAGAATAAAATATTTTCCTTAATATTGGATATTGATAACTCAAACTGGATTGCTTTTATGTAATGGATTTAGGATGTTACAAGGTAGTAATGTAATGTATCGAAAAATGGGGAAAAGACCGTCTCATAATGGGTCGGTCTTTTAAGTTTGTGGAAGGACTTCCCCTTTTATATAATGAAGAAAACTTTGGCTTGTTATGTGCATATCTTTTGCCTTTCCATCGTTCCTTTATAGTCGATCAACAACTTGTATTTGTGCCCAATGCAGCCGTTGTTCTCAGAGATAATCGCTCGAGTAACAACTTGTAATTGATCTGTCGTATTTAATTCTACCTGCATTTACGTAGAGAAAAAATGACTGAGTTACTGCTGGTGTCCTCAGGGGTAACAGCCGAATTATGTTGGATTGCATCGGTGTTGGCGTTTTAGAGGTAACCGCCGAGTCATGCTAAGCCACGTTGGCGTTTTAGAAATAGCAGCCGAGTGGTGCTTGGCGACATCGGCGTTTTAGAGGTAACAGCCGAGTCATGCTGAGCCACGTCAGCGTTTTAGAAATAACAGCCGAGTGGTGATTAGCGACATCAACATTTTAGAGGTAACAGCCGAGTCATGTTGAGCCACGTTGGCGTCTTAGAAATAACGGCTTAGTGACCTAGCGCTTTTTAGAAACGGTGTCTGACCCGGGAAAACCCCATTTATATCACGTCACCGCACGCCTCTGCGTTCTGAGCCTTAGCCTCGCTTTTTTTTGCCTCCGAACATCCTCTGCTTCCCTTTGATTTCGCTTCCGCTTAGTCCACTGACGAAATTGAGATGGCGCCCAAGCGGAAAAATCAGAATTCTGCTGCTGCGGTCATTCCTCCTATTGATTTCAACAGCCAGTTGCCTTTCGCAGGTAATCATATGTCTGTTGTTTCCGAGTCGGATCTTCTCCACCTTGTCTCTGTCGGAGTTCTTCCTCCGAAGGAGCTTTGCTCTTGGCGGATTTGTCGTGGGGTTACTGTCCCGACAGAGGATACCCACGAGTCCGTTGTTTACATCCCTTTTCTTATCAGCGGCCTTGCTCTTACCATTTCTCCCTTCTTTCGCGGTCTCCTTGACTTTTACAATCTGAATCTGACTCACCTGAATCCCAACTCTATTCTGCAAATTTCTGTCTTTGTTCATCTGTGCGAGGCCTACCTTGGAATTCTTCCTCACTTCAGTTTGTGGAAGTATTTGTATCACTGTCGTCCTGGGATGGCTGGGGGGCAGCACCAGCTTGTGGGTGGTGCAAGTCTGGAGATGCACCGTGGGAGGAAAACAGAATAACTTGACATCCCACTTAAGGATAGCATTAAAGGATGGCGTTTAGAGTGGTTCATTGTGGAAAACCATGGCAAGTCCCTCCCCCCTCGGTCAGGGAGACAGCCGGATGTTCGTACTCCAAGTTGGGTTGAGTCTCCTACAGACTTGGAGATAACAGAAGCCAAGGCTCTGCTTGCTGAAATTTGTTTGTTGAAGGAGAGAGGTCTGACCGCTGAAGCTGTGGTTGCAGACTTTGTTTTTAAGAATATTCAGCCACTGAAGGACAGAGCATACCCAGCTTATTTGTATAGTGGTGTCATCGACTCAACCCGGGTTACCAACAAGAGGATTCCTGTTGTGGATTTGGTGAGCCGACTGGAGATGATCTTGAGGGGCAAAGTATCAAATATTGGTGCTCCTGTTGCATATTCTGCTTGGAATCTGCCACCTTCTAAGTCCTTTTTTGATTTTGTGTACCATCCTCCTGCTAGTGATAGTGGTTTGGGTCTTAGAGTGCGACCCTCTCTCAGAGAAGTTAAGGTTCTGGTTGCTTCTCTTGGTGATCTTCCCAATGATGAGAGGCAAGTTCACTTTGAGATGCCTATGAGTCCAGGTGATGCAGAGATAAGTGCTATGCTGGACATGTTGGTTGGGGATTCTTCTGACTCGGTCCCTGCTGAAACAATGGCTGTTGCAACTATCCCAGAGCCTGAAAAAACTGTGGATACTCGAAGGCCTGAGGGTACTCGCCCGAAACGACTCCGCCAGGTCAGTCATCTAACTGCACCCGCCGAAGGGAAGAAAAAGAAAAAGAGACGGCTTCGGCGAGTGTCGTGTTTGGACCAGGATGCTGGCCCTTCTGCTCCTGCTGCTGAAGAAGTACCAGTGGAACTCTTTACTGGAGCTGATCCCAATGGGTGTGACCCTGCTGATGTTGAACCCAATGGGTGTGACCCTGCCAGAGCTGATCCCAATGGGTGTGACCCTACCAGAGCTGATCCCAATGGGTGTGACCCTACCAGAGCTGAACCCAATGGGT
Organism: Zea mays; assembly: GCF_902167145.1. Lineage (NCBI taxonomy): Eukaryota > Viridiplantae > Streptophyta > Magnoliopsida > Poales > Poaceae > Zea > Zea mays. Next base: position 30,354,957 of record NC_050103.1, read on the forward strand.
GTGACCCTGTGTCGTTTATTGTTCGTATTGTTGACAAGGATGAAGAAGAAGAGGAAGTCCCATTAATTCGGAAAAACAGTCGGCGTTATAGAGTCAGCGGGGGGAGTAGCGATATTCCTTCTCCAGCTCTGTCTACTCTTGTTGGTCTGCAAGAATTATCCATAGCAAATTTTGATTAGGCTCTCGAGGACGTTGTTCCTGAAGATCTGTTGTCCGAGCCGGCTAATGGAGATATGATGGACGTCTGCTCTGACATTCCAGATGTGGGATTAGAGGTATCCCGGGCAGCGTCTCGTGCCTCGTCAACCTTGGATGGCGGTCTTTGGAACCAATAGGTTGGTCAAGGTCGTTCAATTCCCATGGAGGTGACTGAGAATCCTTCAACCTTAGAGGTGGTTGTTGCGAAGAACCCAGTCTTCAAGGGTGGTGCCGGTGGTTGCCCAGCCCCCGAGGGTGTTGCCGGTAATGATTCGGCTCGAGTGGGTAGCGCAAGCTGCAACCCAGCCCCCGAGGGTGTTGCCGGTGATGATCCGGCTCTGATGGGCAGTACGGGCTACAACCCAGCCCCCAAGGGTGTCCGAGCGGGCTCCCCTTCTCATACCTCCATGGATGTCCACGTTGGGTCTTCTCCACCACATTTTGGTGGCGTACTAGCAGCGCATGCTTCAAGTGAGGGAGTCGCCTTAGAGGTTGGCGCACCGGATGCTGGAGTTCTGATGCCTGTTAGTGGTGTTGAATTAATCCTTGGTGATGTTCTTCAGATTGCCCCGGTTGATATTCCTTCATCGAGCCACCACCTAGCTTCTCGTGACTTGGGATTCCCGTCATTCTTCTCTAATCTTTAGGTAATTTGGCTTTTCATGTTCTATCAATACTCCTAGCAAATTACTGTCTTTGTACTCATTTGTTTTTAATATCAGGCTTTGGTCGACGGGATGGCTGGTCAATTGAGATCACAAGGTGCCTCTATCCCAGAAGGAGCTCTGTCTCTGACGCAATGGAATCCGTTGCTGCTTCAGAAGCAGATATCTGATTTGAAAATGACAAATGCTGGTTAGTGTCTTTGTTTCTTCCTTGGCTACTTGGTTAGTCTGTTTTTAACTGTGTGTCCTTCTTCAACTATTTTTTGTTAGATATGGCCCGGTGGTACTCTGAACTCGAGGAGAAGTATTCCCAAGGTTAGATCGATCTGGCTCGGGTTTCTGCTTCTTTAGATGATGCCAATTCGTTGAATTCTTCTCTTAGTGCTCAGCTTGACTCTGAAAGGGCGGCTAACGAGGTAAGCTTACTTGACTTTCTCTGCTGTGTTTTTACTGCTTACTAGATGCTTGAGAGCTGATTCTTGTCTATAGGAGGAGAAACGTGTACTTGCGGCTTCTCGCGATAACCTTGATAGATTGTATCGTGATGCCAGCAATTCTCTGACTATTTTGGAGAGGAGCCACCGTTTTACCATGGCAGATTTGGATCATCATCGTCACGAGCTGCAAGTATCCCAAGATGAGGTCCTTCGTCTTAGGCAGTTGGTGTCGAGCAAAGACTCCATCATCAAGGATCTGCGTGCCTCCAAAAGATCAGTCGTCCAGGAGCTAGAAGCTGCTCGACTGGCTACCAAGGTTGCCGAAGACAATTCCACCATTCTGAAGGCTCAGTGCGACAAGGCTATGGATAAAGCCATTCGCGCGGGGCGGATCTTGATGAGAAGGCCGGGCGTGGTTGTTCCTGATGATATAGTTGCTGATGTCAAAGCTGCTCCTAACTCCTCGAGTCGCCCTTCTTCATCGGTTGCTCCTGACAAAAACATTGCCAAGTAGAAATACTGAATACATTCATGAACTATATGTGTATGTGATCAATGTGCCCGAATACTTTGTTAGAACGTGTTCTTGGTACTGAATGCTATTTTTTGTTTTTCTGTTGTTGGAACTCATCAGTTGTTACGATTGTAGAAGTAAATGCAATGTGCTGGTTTTGAAACTTTTCCCTATTTTATGAGGCATAGAGATCGCCCTAAGATGAGTGATCGTAAGCATGTTTATACTAGGTCGAGTAGGCGTGAGCATGATGCACCGCCTTAAGTCATTGCCGACTTAAGTCGATTGCTCCATTAGTAGGGTATAGTGGTCACCCTAAGTTAAGTAAGCGTGAGCGTGTTGCACCGTCTTAAGTCACTGTCGACTTAAGCCGATTGCTCTGTTAGCAGGGTATAGTGGTCACCCTAAGTTAAGTAAACGTGAGCATGTTGCACCGTCTTAAGTCACTGCCAACTTAAGTTGATTGCTCCGGTAGTAGGGTATAGTGGTCACCCTAAGTTAAGTAAGCGTGAGCATGTTGCACTGTCTTAAGTCACTGCCGACTTAAGCTGATTGCTCCGTTAGTAGGGTATAGTGGTCACCCTAAGTTAAGTAAGCGTGAGCATGTTGCACCGTCTTAAGTCACTGCCGACTTAAGCCGATTGCTCCGTTAGTAGGGTATAGTGGTCACCCTAAGTCGAGTAAGCATGCAGATTGATAACAAATAGTTCGAGTGCCTTTGAGAATGAAGTCTTTTAATTGATGATGTATTTTCCGATTAAAGAATACAATGCTGCCCCGATAGCTTTTGAAATCTAGCTAGGGGTAAAACTTCCTGAGATGCTCTATATTCCATGAATTCCCTATTTCCGTGCCATCCATTTGAGTAAGCCGATATGATCCTGGCTGAGTGACTTCTGCTACCATGAATGGCCCTTCCCATAGCGGCGACAATTTGTGCCGTCCTTCCCCCGTTAGAATTCGGTGAAGGACCAAGTCTCCCACTGCGAAGGATCGATGTCGTATGGCCTTATCATGATAGTGCCTCAGGGTTTGCTGGTACCTAGCTGACTGAATTACTGTATTCAATCGTTCTTCTTCCAATATATCAATATCCTCCAGTCTAGTAGCTATTGCCTCAGCTATGTTTTCGAAGACCAGCCTTGGTGCCCCAAACCTGAGATTGGCAGGTAGCACTGCCTCCGAACCATAGACCATGAAGAAGGGAGTGTTTCCTGCGAACTTTTCATTCTTGTCGAAGACTTTCTTCCTGAGTGCTTTCAATATCATTCCATTAGCCCTTTCTACCTGACTGTTGGCTCTTGGGTGTGCTACTGACGCATATTTGATCTGGATGCTTCTTTGTTCGCAGAAATCAAAGAATTCCGAGCTAGTGAAGTTGGATCCCAAGTCAGTTATAATGCTATTCGGTATTCTGAACCTGAATATTATATCTTGTATGAATTCCACTGCCTTAGCTGAAATCAGAGAAGCAATGGGTTTGTACTCTATCCATTTAGTGAATTTGTTAATGGCAACTAGCACGTGAGTGTATCCTCCCTGAGCTTTCTTGAAGGGTCCAATCATGTCTAGTCCCCAACACGCAAACGGCCATGTTACGGGTATGGTATGCAGTTGCTGTGCTGGTAAATGCTGCTGCTTTGACAAGAATTGGCAAGCTTCACACCTCTGAACTAACTCGGCTGCATCACTTTTTGCTATCGGCCAGTAGAAACCAGACCTAAAGACCTTCCCAACCAGAGTCCTGGATGTTGTGTGTATCCTGCACTGTCCGGCATGGACCTCATCTAACAGTTGCTTCCCAGTAGCTGAAAGAATGCACTTCATGAGGACTCCTGTTGCGCCCCTTCTGTACAGTGCCTCCCCAATGAGGGTGTAGTGAGCTGATTGCCTTGCGATGCGTTCTGCTGCAGTTTTGTCATCCGACTCCTCTTCATTCTTTATATATCTGATGATTGGCTCCCTCCAGTCATTAGAGTCTGACTCTTGCTTGCTCAGAACATTGCACTCTTCTGCTCGATCTAAGGAAATACTCGGGCGTGGTACTTCTTGGACAATAACTCCAGGTGGGACCTGGGTCCGACTGGATCCTAGTTTTGACAACGCGTCTGCTGCCACGTTGCGATCTCTCTCTACATGATGAAATTCTAGCCCTTTAAATTTGTCATCCAGCTTTTGGACGGCTGTGCAGTACTTGCCCATAGAGTCATTCGAGCAATCTCATTCTTTATTTATCTAACTTATGACCACCAGTGAATCTCTGTATACCATCAATCTCTTAATGCCCAATGATATGGAAATGTTCAGTCCGTGGATCAAAGCCTCATATTCTGCTGCATTATTGGATGCCGAGAATAACAACTGGAGAGCATATTTAAGTTGTTCACCTCCAAGTGCAATGAAGAGGATCCCTGTGCCTGCCCCCTGTAGCTTCAGCGAGCCATCGAAATACATCCGCCATACTTCTGCAGTCTCCGGGTTATCTGGTACTTGTTGCTCGGTCCACTCTGATACGAAGTCAACTAGTGCTTGAGTCTTTATTGCGGTGCGAGGCCGAAACTCGATGTCGTGAGCTCCCACCTCGCAGGCCCATTTGGCAATCCTTCTGATGGCTTCTTTGTTGTGGAGAATATCCCCTATTGGAAATCCGGTGACTACTATGACTTTGTGGTCGTCAAAGTAGTGACGGAGCTTGCGTGCAGTTAGAAGTACTGCATACAATAGTTTTTGAACTTGAGGACATTTCTTCTTTGAGGGCCCCAGAACTTCACTGATGAAATAGACAGGATGATGTACTGGATACGCATGCCCTTCCTCTGCTCGCTCGACTACCAACGCGGTGCTCACCACGTGAGTCATGCAAGAGATGTACAACAACAGATCTTCGGCCGGCTGACTCGGCGTGGCTCGGCGTGGTGGCTTTAACACTGGCATTGTTGTCAGGAACTTTTTCACTGCATCAAGGGCTTCGTGGGCTTCTGAGGTCTACTAGAACTTATCCACCTTCTTGAGCAATTTGTAGAATGGTAAGCCTTTTCTCCTAACCTTGATATGGACCTGCTTAAAGCTGCCATGCATCCAGTAAGTCTTTGCACTTTCTTCTGTGACCGTGGTGCTTCCATCCTCATGATAGCCTCAATCTTTTCTGGGTTAGCTTCCATCCCTCGGTGGATGACAATGAATCCAAGCAACTTCCCTGCTGGCACTCCGAAGACACATTTTTCCAGATTAAGCTTCCATCGATATCGTCGCAGACTGTTGAAGACCAGCTACAAATCTTCAATGAAGTTTTTTGAGTTTTCTGTCTTGATCACCACATCATCCACATAAGCTTCTACATGCTTGCCCCAGTGATCGGCTAAGCATGTCTGAATGGCTCTCTGGTAAGTCGCTCCAGCGTTTTTGAGGCCAAACGACATGGAGGTATAGCAGAAAGCTCCAAACGGGGTGATGAATGCAGTTTTTTCCTCGTCTTCTTTTGCCAGGCTGATCTGATGGTACCCGGAGTAGCAATCCAAGAAGGACAACACAGAACACTCGGCGGTCGAGTCTACCACCTGGTCTATTCTAGGAAGTCCGAAGGGATCCTTCGAACAGTGTTTGTTGAGATCCGTATAGTCAACGCACATGCGCCAATCCACTTTATTCTTTTTGAGTACAAGAACAGGATTTGCTAACCACTCAGGATGCAGTACTTCTCTAATGAACCCTGCTGCGACTAAGCAAGTTAGCTCGGCACGGATAGCTTCTCTTTTGTCGGGCGTGAAACGACGTAACTTTTGTCGTATCGGCCTTGCCTGGGGATAGACCTTTAGTTTGTGCTGGGCCAGCTCTCTCGGGACTCCCGGCATATCTGCAGGTTGCCATGCAAATACGTCTCGATTATCTTGCAAAAACTGGACGAGCGCGCTTTCCTATTTGTCATCCAGGCTGGAGCTGATGATAGCAGTCTTGCGTTCATCAGCGAACCCAAGCTTGATTCTCTTGGTTTCCTCAGTCGGCCGCATAGAGGTCATGGCTTGAGCTTCATTTGTAGGTACTGTGAGGTCCCCCTCAGGCTTTGAGTTTGCCTGCATAGAAGAAGTCGTTGATGGTTTGGTGGTGAGGGCCGCCTGAATGGCCACTCGGAAGCACTTTGCGGCGCCTTGGAAGTCAGCACGCACAGTGATGATTCCTTGTGGTCCAGGCTTCTTCAATATCATGTACATATAATGCGGAATGGCCATAAACTTCACCAATCTAGGCCTACCAATGATGGCGTTGTATCCGCAGTCGAAGCTTGCTACCTCAAACCTCAGGAACTCGGTTCAGTAGTTATCGAGAGTTCCAAAGGTGACCGGCATGTAGATGTTGCCGAGTGGATATTCTCCTTCAGTCAGCACGATGCCGAAGAAAGGAGTGTCTGACTCGTGGAGCTCTTTGAGTGCGACTCCCAAGCCTTGAAGTGTCCGGGGGAAGGTGACGTTGATGCTGCTTCCCCCGTCCACTAACACGTTCTTTACCCTGCTCTCTCGGATTACCGGATCAACGAGGAGCGGGTACTTGCCCAGATGATCGAAGTTGAGCCACTGATCCGCCCGAGTGAAGGTGATCGGGTGTTCGGACCATCGATACGGGGCGGGAGGACCGGTGGCTGCCACCAGTATCTGACGGTCATTGAGCTTCTGCTGCCTTTTACTTTCTTGTGACCCATGTCCGCCGAAGATGACATTGACTTCTCCGTCGACGCGCGGGAATGCTCCACCTCCTCCCCCTTCCTATTGTTGAGGTTGTCGAGGTTCTCTGGGTCCTCCTCGTGGTGGGGGAGGTGGTAGAGGTTGGAAGGGTCGGTCGTTCCCGACGGAGTGCTTGAAGTCTCTGCAGTTCCGGAGGGTGTGGCGCATGTCCTTGTGGTACGGGCACTGGGCGTCGAGGATGTCGTCCAATGTACGTTCGCCTCCGCGAGGTGCTCCTCGGGCGTGAGAGGCGGGTGGCCCGACGGCGTGGACTTATTCGCGAGGCCTCTTCTCCCAACGCTTGTCGGGTTGTTGGTTCGTGTCACGTTGCGGTGCCGTTGGTGCAGGCTTCGCTCCTCCAATGAGGTCCTGAGCTCGTTCGTCGGTGGTGATGTAGAGGTCCGCTTCCCAGAATAGCTGTTCAGAGGTAGTCGGCGCCTTTTGTAGTATGGCTCGGACGAAGGCCGAGTCATTAGATCCCTGGTAGAAGTCCTTGATTATTGCTGCTTCTGCAACCTCGGGGATACGATTTCTCATGGTCTGAAACCTTTTGAGATACGACCGGAGAGTCTCTTCCCCTCGGCGCTTGATGGATTTGAGGTCCCATGGCTGCGCCGGTTTGTCGGAGAGAGATTGGAAGTTGGCGATGAAACACCGACTGAAGTCGCTCCAGTCGTCAATGCAGTGTCGGGGTAGGTGTCGTAGCCATTTTAGCGCATCTTGCCCGAGGACGATGGGCAAGTATGCAGTCATCACATCTTCAGTTGCCCCAGCGGCTCGGGTAGCGGTGGTATAGACGGCCAACCAGCCTCCCGGGTCCTGCTTAGGCTCATACTTGTCGACGTTGGAGACTTTGAAGTTTGGGGTCCACTGAATGGCCCTGAGACGTGGAGTGAGCGATGATACTCTGCATGTGTCCTCCTATCGACGACGATGATGTCGGTCCTGGGGAGGGGAGTTGTTGACGTGGTGCCTCGACCGTCCTCGGGTCGTGCTGCCAGTTGAAGCTGTTGCCGACTCAACTCTGGTGGCCTAACTTCGCGCAGGGATGTCGTGATCTCGATCATACTCTTCTCGGTGCCGAATCTTGTTCTCGTGTCGTCGTTCGCGCGAAGCATTAATGGAGCTCCGTGCATCTCGCTGACTGTTGATGGCGTGTCGTAGATCGCTTGGAGGATGAGCGAGAGGCAAAAGATGATTAGCTGCCCGAGTGAGCAGCCGTCGATAGCCCTCGGCGTCCGGAGTCTGGGGGAGGCCATCGGCTATCCGAGCCAATCTCCACCGACCTCGCTCGGTGTGTTCATGGCTTAGGCGAAATCGAGGTTCAGGTTCTGTCCGAGAAGAGGGTTCTCTCGGCGTTGTCTCGCCTCCTGTTCGGCCTGCTCTTGAGCTTGCCGACGATCACGTCGTCGGGAATTCCTTCTTTCCCTGAAGACCCGTCCTTCTGGAGTTTCTCCTACCTCTGAGATCTCATCTCGTGACACAGGCTGCGTCGGGTCCCGCTTTCCGGCTTCATGATGTCGCCAGATATTTCGGCGTCGGTTCCTTCGTCGGCGAGATTCCCGCTGAAGAGGTTCCTCCCCTGGTGCGGTTGGTTCATTGTCGGAGATGGAGGTCGATTCCACTCTTCCCTCGATGAAGAGGACGTCGGGGTAGAATGGAATCGTCATAGTGACAAGCTTCTTTCTATTCTCCTTTGAGGGCGGAGGTACTAGAAGAGCAGCTCGACGAGCCTTCACCTCGTTTGCTTCCTTTTTCCTTGTGATCTGTGTCCATTTTTCCGTAGAGGAGGTGGACAGCGGGGTTCTCCGGGTAGACGGATCCTCTGCTCCTGACTTGCAGGAGGTAGTCTTTGCTTGGAGCGCTGGAGGTTGCGCTTTTTCCTGCTTCGCTCCGGCTTTCCCGGAGATTGTTGAGGAAGGTTTTCTCTCCGGTGGATCCGTGATTCGATGTAGAGTTCCCTCTTCATCTGCCACAGATGAGATGGTTCCGAAGCAGAACACAGATCCAGGGCGGAGGATGATCTTGCGCTGGAAAGTGATGGCCATTGAGCTAGCTTGGATCAGTGACACACCCCCTACCTGGCGCGCCAGCTGTCGGTGTTTTGGGTCCGACCGCGCACCCAGGGTTGCCCTCGAGGTGCTTTTTGGAGTAGGACGGTGTTACCGACTATAGCTCGATGGTTTGTGCCAGATGCACGAGAGATAGTAGAAAGTCTTGTACAGGTTCGGGCCGCTTTGAGATGCGTAATACCCTACGTCCTGGGGTGGATCTTTTATGTGGTGGGTTTCAGGGGAGTTCTCTAGTACCGGAGATGCTAGAGAGCAGAGTAGATGGCTAATGAGTGAGTTGTGTTCGAGGGGGTGCCCCCTAGGCCTTATATACTCGACCGTGAGGCGTTACATGTGGATACAATAACAACGTGCGCCTAAGTAATAGTAAACCGACTGAGCTTATCTTCCTATTATTCTGCCGACTTATCATCATTCAGCTCCGACACCTGAGGCCGCAGCGCGGGAGAAACCGATCACTGCTGTGGATAATGCTTGAATTCATTGGGCCGTCTAGGCTCAAGTTGATCCAATCTTGTGTCGATTCATTCTGCCAGGCATTCCTCCCTAGGCCCATGAAGGGATGGCCTTGCGAAACAATGGGCCTAAGGCCTTTCACGAGGTCTTCTAGCCTTCTAGTGGACCCGGGGGATATCTGTCCCCCATAGACCTGGGCCCCCGTGTCATAGAGTGGGTTGCCTGGGTCCTAGGTGCGCGTCGGGCGGGATTTCCTACGGCGATTCAGGGGCACGCGGAAGGGTTTCCCTGAACAAGGACTCAGGTTTCCTTGAAAAAGGATTCACCTCGCGTGTAGCAATTACCTTTTCACATTCTCTCCCAATCGCCTTCGCCCCTTTGCCTTCGTGCTCCTTTGTTCCACGCCCGCGCCGTTGCACACGCCATGGCTTCGCTTGGTCATCCAGACCGTTTTCAGTCTGAGGAGGCGCTCAACCTAGTGCGCGACCTGCTTGGGTGGAGCACACTAGGGCTTGCCGGAAGAATCCGTGCCAGCGCCGTCCCCCTTGGCAATCTCGCCGTCGGGGAGTTTGTGCTGTTCACCTCCTACATCTCCTGTGGGTTGGCGCTGCCGATCTCGCCCTTCTTCTTGCTGCTGCTGGAGGAGTTCGGGCTTCAGCTTCAACACCTCACGCCCCACTCCATCCTCCAGGCAGCCATCTTCGTCCACCTTTGCGAGATGTTCGTAGGTGTGGCCCCCTGTACTTCCCTCTTCCGCTACTTCTTCGTGCTGGTCAAGTCCGAGAAGACTAGGGACCACATCGGTGCCTACTACTTCCAGACGAGGCTAGATCCAGCCGTCATCTACATCCCCACCTTTGGCGGCGCAAGGTGGGAAAACTGGTGCAGCGACTGGGTGATTGCCAGCGCCGAGGCCAATGCCCGCCTCGTCCCGTCGAGCGATGGGCCAGCGCTCGACCGCAAGCAGTGGAGGTCCAAGCCGTCCCTTTCGCCAGAGTTCCTACCCGTACTGGATAGGATCAAGGGCTTGGCTACGGTCGACCTGACGTCGATGCACATGGTCGGCGATCTCCTGAAGCATCGGATCGCGCTGCTGTAGAGGAGACCGCGCCTGTGCTGCTGGTTCACTGGCCCGAACGACATCGACAGGATCTAGCGCGGGCCGGGCACCAATCTGTCCTAGGACGAGCTGGCAGTCCTGGTGGGAGGGATTACTGGGGAAACTTTTGTCCCTGAGTCCCTGATACTCCCCCAGAACATCCATGCGCTCTGTGACGACCTAGGCCTGAGGATGGCGATCTTGGCCACACTGCCGACCCTCGACGAGAGCGGCGTGGCGGTTCGCCAGACCGGCGGCTGGGACCCCCACCACGGGATTCGGATCTCAGATGCACCGGCTAGATGTCCCCAGCCCGCCGGTGTGGCTCCCAGCGCCAACCCCACCGTGGCCCCCAGCACCTTGGACAAGGGTAAAGGGGCTACAAGCAGCGCCTCCGCCCTAGGTGGCTCCGGGGGGTCGGAGGAGGAGAGGCGATGCAGGCTACGTCGCGCTGACGGGTCGCTCGTTTCGGAGCCCCCCAGAAGCACCAGAGGACTGCAGGCGGGGCCGAGGAGGCCAGCTCCCGGGCCCACGGCGCGCGCAGTGTGCGTCAGTCCTCCAGTCCCGCCACCACCACCACCGTCTGGGGGTGATCACCCCCAGGGGCACCAGCAGCAGCCACAACAATAGAAATAGCAGCCGCAATAGTAGTAGTAGCAGGAGCGGCGATCGCCTCGCTTCTAGGGTCACTGGAAGGTACAGGGCCCCAAGTAAGTGTAGTCCCTTTTTCTTTGAACCTAATCATCATGCCGATAGGTCTTAACCCATCATCTGTTTGCCAGGGCTTCTTCCCCCTCTTCTCCTAAGGTCACGCCCCCTTCACCAGATACCAGGCCCACTGGCGGGTTTGGCTCTCAGCAGCAGGAATCTGCTGATAGTGGTGTCGGCGGTCCGCCCCCAGCTGCTGCCAAGACAGCGCCAGCAGCTTCTCATGCCCCAGTCGGGGGTCCGGCGGTAGCGGCACCAGCGTCAGGCGGTGTCACAGTGGCAGAGGAGGTCCCAGCTGGGGGATCCGCGCTCGCTCCTGACACTGGGGGTGACGCAGGAGGCGCGTCCAGCTCCAACCCCCCGCCTGCTCCGGAGGAGATGGAGGTGGTGTTTGGGCGACGACTCCGGTCTGGTGCCGAGCAAGAAGCTGCGCTAGTCCCCCTCCCTCGCATGTTGTCCTGTGCCCACCAGGTCCTTAGTGACCCCGGGGCAGCAATCTTGCGGGAGTGGGAGGCGCTTGAGGATGAGCACCAGCGCCTCAGTGACTGGCGCACCCAACTGGAGGAGCGCCCCAGGTCGGTGTCCCGACAGTTCCTCTCCGAGCGGTCCTAACTCGAGTAGGACCGCAAGGAGTACAAGAGGGACCTCCAGAAGGTGTGCGCCAGGGAGCTGGAGGCGTCTCGGAGGGAGAAGAAGGTGACCAGGAGGGAGGAGATCGTGTCCCAGCGGGAGGCCCTCACAATAGAGTACCAGGCCAAGCTGAGCGCCCTGGACCAGACCCTGGAAGCCCAGCGGGCCCAGCAGGTCAAGGCTATGGAGAGGCTATAAAAGTGGCAGCAAGAGCTCGAGGGCAAGGCCAGCGACGCCGCCCTCGCCGAGGAGAACCTCAAGGCGAAGGAGCAGTCCTTGGACAGGCGGGAGACGGACCTCGCCAGGTGAGAGACGGATCTCGTCTTCAAGGAAGAAATGCTCACCCGGTGGGGCGAGTTGCTGGCTGAGCATGAGCTCGAGGTAGGGGAGAAAGAGAGGAAGCTGGAGGAGCAGATCTGCCAGTTCAATGTAGCGCAGGCGGCGCCGGGTCCCCTGGCGATGGACCAGGAAGGCCCTTGAAGATCTCCAAGCAGAGCACCGCGCCGGGGTCCAGCGTATTGCCGTGTGGGCCGGCGAAGCAAGCATGGCACTGGTGCCGCTAGGGATGAGCCCCATCCTAGTGTCTGAGCTGCCAGCGTCGATCTCCGATGCGCTCCCGGTGCTGGACTCTGCCGCCGACCGCCTCCGATGCCTGGATCAGATCCTCGGGCCCCGCTTGGAGGCAGAGGGCGGCAAGCTCTACCAGGCGGTGGTTGAGTACGTCTTGACGTTCTTCTGGAGTCACGACCCGGCCATATCCTTGGCGCCGGTGATCGCTGGTCTGGTAGCCGCCACAGAAGATGCCGCCCGGGAGAGCACACAAGACGTCGTGGAGCTGGTGGCCGAGCGCTTCCAGCGCGATCCTGCTGACGACCTGTAGAGACAAAGCTAGGATTCCTCTGGGAAACAGTTGTAACAACTTTTGGTCTTGTGTAACATACTTTAAGAACTGTTAATGGAGTTGAAACTGGAACTTATCTGTATGTTATTTGCCCTTATGGTGTGTAGCACCATCAACTTCTCTCTGGTACTTGGCCCCCCTAAAACGTAGGCTCGACGTGTCGAGGCTGGATTCCAGTATACCAAAGAGAAAATTGGTTGTCGGGTCCCTAAGGGGTAGTCTCTACAGTTTGAGACTACCTACCTCTAGACTGGATCTGCACACTGCTTCGGGTTTGGAGTTTTAGGGGCACACCCATAGGACCCACCATCTGGTATCTTTCATCCTTTGATTTATGCAACAGGGCCTGCAGGATTTAACCTGGGAAACCAAGCCGTGTGCCCGGACCTAGTGGATCACAGCTCCAAATACTAGGGAACTCGTTGCAGAGTGATTGAGCGTGCAAGCTTAGGGTACGGAACCATGCTAAGCAGCTACACATCTCTGGACCACTCCAGGAGACGAGTGCCCATTCTCTAGAACTGGCCTCCAGGTTGCCGGACCCCCTGCAGCAGTAGAGGGGTCCTGAACTGCAAGCCTGGCTACTCAATTCGGATGTCATCATACCAGCGAGGGTGGGAAACTGTATGGGTGGGTTAGATAAAAAATAATGCTGGTGAATTGAAGTAGAATATAACCATCACAAAAGCACATTTGGGGGGTAAATCTTTTCCTTATAACTTGATATACATGGGTGTAGACCAACAGACCGGGCTTACGAGGGCGGACCTCACCGGATTGACGTACACATATGCGCAACCTAGTTACAAAGAAAGAAAACTCAACCCTCCCAGTTTTGCTTTTATGGGTAGAACTTACGGAGATGCTCTATATTCCAGGGATTGGGAAGAGGTACTCCTTCTGTTGTTGCAAGGCGGACACACCCGGGCCGGCATATTTCTGTCACCTTGAAGGGTCCTTCCCAACTGGGGGAGAGTTTGTGGAGCCCTTCTCAGTTCAGTACTCGCCTTAGGGCTAGGTCCCCGACCCTAAGCTCCCTACTATGCACAAACCGTTGGTGGTAGCGCTTGAGCGCTTGGTTGTACCGTGCATTTCGGATTGCCGCTTGCCATCTGCGTTCATCGATGAAGTCCATGTCCTCACGCCATAGCTGTTCCTGCATAGACTCATCGAAAGACTAGACTCGTGGGGAGCCCATAATGACTTCCGGGGGAAGGAAGGCTTCGGCCCCGTAGACCAGGAAGAACGGGGTCTCCCCGGTAGCTCGGCTGGGTGCGGTCCGGTTCCCCCATAGTACGGACAGAAGCTCGTTGACCCAATTTGCACCATGTTTTTTAAGCAGTCATAGGTGTGTGTCTTAAGTCCCCTAAGGATTTCTGTGTTTGCCCTCTCAGCCTGACTGTTGCTCCTGGGATGAGCCACAGACGCAAAGCAGAGCTGGGTGCCGATGCCCTCGCAATACTCTTGGAAGAGCCAACTTTTGAACTGGGTCTCGTTGTCCGTAATGATATGGCTTGGGACCCCAAATCTGTAGACAATCGACTTGAGGAAGGCAACAGCAGCACCTTGGGTGATACTGACCACAGGGGTGGCCTCCGGCCACTTTGTAAATTTGTCGATGGCGACGAAGAGAAAATGGTACCCGTCGATAGCCCTGGGAAATGGTCCCAGGATATCCACCCCCCATACGATGAATGGTCAGGAGGGTGGAATCATTTGCAGAGCCTGAGCCGGTGTGTGTATCTGCTTTGCATGGAACTGACATGCTTCGCGGGACTTTACCAACTCGGCTACATCCTGGAGAGCAGTTGGCCAGTAGAAGCCGTGCTGGAAGGCCTTACCAACCAGTGTGCGGGATGATGAATGACTTCCACACTCTCCTCCATGGATCTCCACGAGTAGCTCACAACCCTCCTCCTGGGTGATGCACCGCATAAGAATGTCGTTGGCGCCACGGCGGTATAGATCCCCTTCTACCACCGTGTATCGTTTAGCCAACCGCACTATGCACTCTGCGGACACATGATCTTCAGGAAGGATATTTTCTTTCAGGTAGTCCTGGATCTCGGAGATCCATACATCGGGACCACTCTGAGATAATGGTTGTGGTGCTAAGAGGTTGGCAGGAACCTCTGTAGCACACACAATCCTTTGTGGGTTCTGCAGATGGAACGCCACCGAGACCGCTAGCTTCGAGGTGCTAGTCTCACCCCCTTCACCCGGTTCGGCAGGCTGGGTGGTGGGTCTCAGCAGTCGTCTTTCGAAGACGCCCTCGGGCACGGGTGCCCAAGTTGATGCCCTCGTGGAGAGTGAAAGTTGCCTAGAGGGGGGGTGAATAGGCAAATCTGAAATTTATAAAGTTTAAGCACAACTACAAGCCGGGGTTAGCGTTAGAAATATAATCGAGTCCGAAAGAGAGGGCAAAAACAAATCACAAGCGAATAAGGTGAATGACACGGTGATTTGTTTTACCGAGGTTCGGTTCTTGCAAACCTACTCCCCGTTGAGGTGGTCACAAAGACCGGGTCTCTTTCAACCCTTTCCCTCTCTCAAACGATCACCTAGACCGAGTGACCTTCTCTTCTCAATCAATTGGGACACTAAGTACCCACAAGGACCACCACACAATTGGTGTCTCTTGCCTTAATTACAAAGAACTTGGGAACAAGAATAGAGGAAGAAGAAAAGCGATCCAAGCACAAGACCTCAAAAGAACACGGCAAAACTCTCTCTTCTAGTCACTATTGCTTTGAGTGGAATTGGGACTTGGAGAGATTTTGATTCACTCTAATTGTGTCTTGTATTGAATGTGTTCGCTGAAAACTTGGATGCCTTGAAGTGTGGTGGTTGGGGGTATTTATAGCCCCAACCACCAAAGTGGCCATTGGGGAACTCTACTGTCGATGGGCGCACCGGACAGTCCGGTGCGCCAGCCACATCACCCAGCCGTTAGGGTTAGACCGTTAGAGCTCTGACAAGTGAGGCCACCGGACAGTCCGGTGATGCACCGGACAGTCACTGTTCACTGTCTAGTGTGCCTTCTGCGCCTGCACGCGCAGTCGCGCACTGTTCACTGTTGCTTTTGCAGACGACCGTTGGCGCTGTTAGCCGTTACTCCGCTGGCACATAGGACAGTCCGGTGCTACACCGGACAGTCCGGTGAATTATAGCAGAGAGGCTACCCAAATTCCTGAAACTGAGGAGTTCGAGCTGATTCACCCTGGTGCACCGGACACTGTCCGGTGGCACACCGGACAGTCCGGTGCGCCAGACCAGGGCTGCCTTTGGTTTTCTTTGCTCCTTTCATTTGAACCCTTTCTTATAACTTTGTATTGGTTTGTTGTGAACCTTTGGCACCTGTGGAACATATAATCTAGAGCAAACTAGTTAGTCCAATAATTTGCGTTGGGCAATTCAACCACCAAAATCAATTAGGAAAAGGTTTGAGCCTATTTCCCTTTCAATCTCCCCCTTTTTGGTGATTGATGCCAACACAAACCAAAGCAAATATATAAGTGCAGAATTGAACTAGTTTGCATAAGGTAAGTGCAAAGGTTGCTTGGAATTGAACCAATTTAAAACATTCATAACATATGCATGGATTGTTTTCTTCTTATTTAACATTTTGGACCACACTTGCACCACTAGTTTTGTTTTTTGCAAATTCTTTGGAAAACTCTTTTCAAAATCCTTTTGCAAATAGTCAAAGGTATATGAATAAGACTTTAAAGAAGCATTTACAAGATTTGAAATTTTCTCCCCCTATTTCAAATGCTTTTTCCTTTGACTAAACAAAACTCCCCCTCAAAGAAATTCTCCTCTTAGTGTTCAAGAGGGTTTTACAAATTGAGATAGAATTTTCAAATATACTAATTGAAAAACATTTAAAGATCTTAAACTTATTTCGAACAATTTTGAAATTGGCGTGGTGGTGCGGTCCTTTTGCTTTGGGCTAATACTTTCTCCCCCTTTGGCATGAATCGCCAAAAATGGATACTTTGTGAGTGAAATATGAGCCCTTAATTACTTTCTCTCCCCCTTTGGCAAACAATATATGAGTGAAGATTATACCAAATTGGAGAGCGATGCGGAGTGTCGGCGAAGGATGAATAATTCGATGGAGTGGAGTGGAAGCCTTGTCTTCGCCGAAGAACTCCATTTCCCTTTCAATCTATGACTTAGCATGAAATACAGTTGAAAAATACATTAGTCATAGCACATGAAAGAGATATGATCAAAGGTATATAAATGAGCTATGTGTGCAAAATATCAATCAAAATTCCGAGAATCAAGAATGTTTAGCTCATGCCTAAGTTTGGTAAAAAGTTTTCTCATCTAATGGCTTGGTGAAGATATCGACTAATTGTTCTTTGGTGCTAATATATGCAATCTCGATACCCCCCCTTTGTTGGTGATCCCTCAAAAAGTGATACCGAATGGCTATGTGCGTAGTGCGGTTGTGCTCAACGGGATTATCTGCCATGCGGATTGCACTCTCATTATCACATAGGAGAGGAACTTTGGTTAATTTGTAACCATAGTCCCTAAGGGTTTGCCTCATCCAAAGCAATTGCACGCAACAATGGCCTGCGGCAATGTACTCGGCTTTGGCGATAGAAAGAGCTACTGAATTTTGTTTCTTTGAAGCCCAAGACACTAGGGATCTTCCCAAGAACTGACAAGTCCCTGATGTGTTCTTTCTATCAATTTTACACCCTGCCCAATCAGCATCCGAATATCCTATCAAGTCAAAAGTGGATCCTTTGGGGTACCAAAGACCAAACTTAGGTGTATGAACTAAATATCTCAAGATTCGTTTCACGGCCCTAAGGTGAACTTCCTTAGGATCAGCTTGGAATCTTGCACACATGCATACAGAAAGCATAATATCCAGTCGAGATGCACATAAATAGAGTAGAGATCCTATTATCGACTGGTATACCTTTTGATCTACGGATTTACCTCCCGTGTCGAGGTCGAGATGCCCATTAGTTCCCATGGGTGTCTTGATGGGCTTGGCATCCTTCATCCCAAACTTGGTGAGAATATCTTGAATGTACTTCGTTTGGCTGATGAAGGTGCCCTCTTGGAGTTGCTTGACTTGAAATCCTAGAAAATACTTCAACTCCCCCATCATAGACATCTCGAATTTTTGAACCATTATCCTACTAAACTCTTCACAAGTAGATTTGTTAGTAGACCCAAATATAATATCATCAACATAAATTTGGCATATAAACAAATCATTTGCAATTGTTTTAGTAAAGAGAGTAGGATCGGCTTTGCCGACTTTGAAGCCATTAGCGATAAGAAAATCTCTTAGGCATTCATACCATGCTCTTGGGGCTTGCTTGAGCCCATAAAGCGCCTTAGAGAGTTTATAGACATGGTTAGGGTACCCACTATCTTGAAAGCCGGGAGGTTGCTCAACATAGACCTCCTCCTTGATTGGTCCATTGAGGAAGGCACTCTTCACGTCCATTTGATAAAGCTTGAAGCCATGGTAAGTAGCATAGGCAAGTAATATGCGAATTGACTCAAGCCTAGCTACGGGTGCATAGGTTTCACCGAAATCCAAACCTTCGACTTGTGAATATCCCTTGGCCACAAGTCGAGCTTTGTTCCTTGTCACCACACCATGCTCATCTTGCTTGTTGCGGAAGACCCACTTGGTTCCTACAACATTTTGATTAGGACGTGGAACTAAATGTCATACCTCATTCCTCGTGAAGTTGTTGAGCTCCTCTTGCATCGCCAACACCCAATCTGAATCCCTTAATGCGTCTTCCACCCTATATGGCTCAATAGAAGACACAAAGAAGTAATGTTCACAAAAATGAGCAACACGAGATCGAGTGGTTACCCCCTTATGAATATCGCCGAGGATGGAGTTCACGAGGTGATCTCTTTGTATTGCTTGGTGGACCCTTGGGTGACGCGGTCTTAGACCCTGATCATCTTCCTTGTCTTGATCATTGGCATCTCCCCCTTGATCAGTGTCCTCCTCTTGAGGTGGCTCCTCTTGATCTTCATCTTCATAATCTTGAGCTTGATCCTCATCTTGAGTTGGTGGAGATGCTTGCATTGAGGAAGATGGTTGATCTTGTGCTTGTGGAGACTCTTCGGATTCTTTAGGACACACATCCCCAATGGACATGTTCCTTAGCGCGACGCATGGAGCCTCTTCATCATCTAGCTCATCAAGATCAACTTGCTCTACTTGAGAGTCGTTAGTCTCATCAAACACAATGTCACAAGAAACTTCAACTAGTCCAGTGGACTTGTTAAAGACTCTATATGCCCTTGTGTTTGAATCATAACCAAGTAAAAAGCCTTCTACAGCGTTAGGAGCAAATTTAGATTTTCTACCTCTTTTAACAAGAATAAAGCATTTGCTACCAAAGACTCTAAAATATGAAACATTGGGCTTTTTATCGGTTAGGAGTTCATATGATGTCTTCTTGAGGATTCGGTCAAGGTAGAGGCGGTTGATGGCGTAGCAAGCGGTGTTGATTGCTTCTGCCCAAAACCGGTCCGAAGTCTTGTATTCATCAAGCATGGTCCTCGCCATGTCAAGTAGAGTTCTATTCTTCCTCTCCACTACACCATTTTGTTGTGGCGTGTAGGGAGAAGAGAACTCATGCTCGATGCCCTCGTCCTCAAGAAAGCCTTCTATTTGTGAGTTCTTGAACTCCATCCCGTTGTCGCTTCTAATCTTTTTGATCCTTAAGCCAAACTCATTTTGAGCTCGTCTCAAGAATCCCTTTAAGGTTTCTTGGGTTTGAGATTTTTCCAGCAAAAAGAACACCCAAGTGAAGCGAGAATAATCATCCACAATAACTAGACAGTACTTACTCCCGCCGATGCTTATGTAAGCAATCGGGCCGAATAGGTCCATGTGGAGTAGCTCAAGTGGCCTATCGGTCGTCATGATGTTCTTGTGTGGATGATGAACACCAACTTGCTTCCCTGCTTGACATGCACTACAAATCCTGTCTTTCTCAAAATGAACATTTGTTAGTCCCAAAATGTGCTCTCCCTTTAGAATCTTGTGAAGATTCTTCATCCCAACGTGGGCTAGTCGGCGATGCCAGAGCCAATCCATGTTAGTCTTAGCAATTAAGCAAGTGTCGAGTTCAGCTCTATTAAAATCAACTAAGTATAGCTGACCCTCTAACACTCCCTTAAATGCTACTGAATCATCACTTCTTCTAAAGACAGTAACACCAATATCCGTAAAAAGACAATTGTAGCCCATTTTGCATAATTGAGAAACAGAAAGCAAATTGTAATCTAAAGAATCTACAAGAAAAACATTGGAAATAGAATGGTCAGGAGATATAGCAATTTTACCAAGTCCTTTGACCAAACCTTGATTTCCATCCCCGAATGTGATAGCTCTTTGGGGATTATGGTTTTTCTCATAGGAGGAGAACATCCTTTTCTTCCCAGTCATGTGGTTTGTGCACCCGCTATCAATGATCCAACTTGAGCCCCGGATGCATAAACCTACAAAACAAATTTAGGCCTTGTTCTTAGGTACCCAAACGGTCTTGGGTCCTTTGACATTAGAAACAAGCACCTTGGGTACCCAAACACAAGTCTTTGAGCCCTTGTGTTTGGCCCCAACATATTTGGCAACTACTTTGCCTGATTTGTTAGTTAAAACATATGATGCATCAAAAGTCTTAAATGAAATATTAGGTTCATTTGATGCAATAGGAGTTTTCTTTTTAGGCAATTTAACATGAGTGGATTGCCTAGAACTAGATGCCTCACTCTTATACATAAAAGCATGATGAGAGCCAGAGTGAGACTTCCTAGAATAAATTCTCTTAATTTTGTGTTCGGGATCATGAATAGCATCAACATTAATATTTCTACATCTAGTGCAAATAGTAACATGCTCAATGGTAGATGTAGAGGGTTTGCAAACATTTAATTCATCAATCTTAGCATGTAAAATATCATTCTCATTTTTAAGATTGGAAATAGAAATATTGCAAACATTTAAATCTTTAGCCTTAGTAATTAATTTTTCAATCTCAATTTTAAGACTAGAGAGTGATGCATTCAACTTGTCAATCTTAGTAATCAAACTAGCATTATCATTTCTAAGACTATCAATTGAATCATCACAAACATCTAACTTCTCAACCTTAGCAATTAATTTAGCATTTTCATCTCTAAGGTTGGAAATAATATCATGGTAAGTGCTTAGCTCACTAGTTAATTTTTCACATTTTTCTACTTCCTGAGCATAAGCATTTTTAACCTTAACATGCTTCTTATTTTCCTTAATAAGTAAGTCCTCTTGGCTATCCAAGAGTTCATCCTTCCATGAATAGCACCTATCAATTCATTTAATTTTTCTTTTTGTTGCATGTTTAGGTTGGCGAAAAGGGCAAGCAAATTATCCTCATCATCACTAGAGTTCTCATTACTAGATGTTGCATATTTAGTGGAGGCTCTAGATTTTACCTTCTTTTTGCCGTTTTTGCCATGAGGCACTTGTGGCCGACATTGGGGAAGAGAAGACCCTTGTTGACGGCGATGTTGGCGGCGTCCTCGTCGGAGGAGTCGGTGGAATTCTCATTAGAGTCCCACTCCCGACAAAATGGGCATCGCCGCCCTTCTTCTTGTAGTATCTCTTCTCCTTCTTCTTCCCCCTCTTGTCGTTATCCCTGTCACTATCACTAGACAAAGGACATTTAGCGATAAAATGATAGGGCTTACCACATTTGTAGCAAACCTTCTTGGAGCGGGGTTTGTAATCCTCCCCCTCCTTTGCTTGAGGATTTGGCGGAAGCTCTTGATGATGAGCGTCATCTCCTCGTTATCGAGCTTGGAGGCATCGATGGGGAGTCTACTTGATGTAGACTCTTCTTTCTTCTCCTCCGTCGCCTTGAATGCGACAGGTTGCATCTCGGGTGTGGAGGAGGCGCCTTGCTCGATGATTTTCTTGGAGCCTTTGATCATCAATTCAAAGCTCACAAATTTTCCTATAACCTCCTCGGAGACATTAGCTTGTATCTAGGATCACCACGAATTAATTGAACTTGTGTAGGATTAAGAAAAATGAGTGATCTTAGAATAACCTTGACCATTTCATGGTCATCCCATTTTGTGCTCCCAAGGTTACGCACTTGGTTCACCAAGGTCTTGAGCCGGTTGTATATAGCTTGTGGCTCCTCCCCTTGGTTGAGCATGAAGCGACCGAGCTCCCCCTCGATCGTTTCCCTCTTGGTGATCTTGGTCACCTCGTCTCCCTTGTGCGCGGTCTTGAGCACATCCCAAATTTCTTTGGCACTTTTCAACCCTTGCACCTTATTATACTCCTCTCGACTTAGAGAGGCGAGTAGTATAGTAGTGTCTTGGGAGTTGAAGTGCCGGATTTGGGCTACCTCGTCCGAGTCATAGCCTTCATTCCCCACAGATGGTTCCTGCGCACCAAACTCAACAATGTCCCAAATACTAGCGTGGAGTGAGGTTAGATGGTGCCTCATTTTATCACTCCACATACAATAATCTTCACCGTCAAAAACCGGTGGTTTGCCTAGTGGGACGGAAAGTAAAGAAGTGCATTTGGAAATGCGAGGATAGCGTAAGGGGATCTTACTAAACTTCTTGCGCTCATGGCGCTTAGAAGTGATGGATGGCGCGTCGGAGCCAGAGGTGGATGGCGACGAAGAATGGGTCTCGTAGTAGACCACTTTCTTCATCTTCTTCTTCTTGTCGCCACTCCGGTGCGACTTGACGCGTGGAGGTGATTCCTCCCTCTTCTTGTTGCTGGACTCTCCCGATGGAGCTTTCTCGTGGCTTGTGGCGGGCTTCTCGTCGGTCACCATCTCCTTCTTGGCGTGAGCTCCAGACATCACTTCGAGCGGTTAGGCTCTAATGAAGTACCGGGCTCCAATACCAATTGAAAGTCGCCTAGAGGGGGGTGAATAGGCAAATCTGAAATTTATAAAGTTTAAGCACAACTACAAGCCGGGGTTAGCGTTAGAAATATAATCGAGTCCGAAAGAAAGGGCAAAAACAAATCACAAGCGAATAAGGCGAATGACATGGTGATTTGTTTTACCGAGGTTCGGTTCTTGCAAACCTACTCCCCGTTGAGGTGGTCACAAAGACCGGGTCTATTTCAACCCTTTCCCTCTCTCAAATGGTCACCTAGACCGAGTGAGCTTCTCTTCTCAATCAATTGGGACACTAAGTCCCCACAAGGACCACCACACAATTGGTGTCTCTTGCCTTGATTACAAAGAACTTGGGAACAAGAATAGAGGAAGAAGAAAAGCGATCCAAGCACAAGAGCTCAAAAGAACACGACAAAACTCTCTCTTCTAGTCACTATTGCTTTGAGTGGAATTGGGACTTGGAGAGATTTTGATTCACTCTAATTGTGTCTTGTATTGAATGCACTAGCTCTTGTATTGAATGTGTTGGCTAAAATCTTGAATGCCTTGAAGTGTGGTGGTTGGGGGTATTTATAGCCCCAACCACCAAAGTGGACGTTGGGGAACTCTGCTGTCGATGGGCGCACCGGACAGTCCGGTGCGCCACCAGACACTGACCGGTGCGCCAGCCACGTCACCCAACCGTTAGGGTTCGACCGTTAGAGCTCTGACAAGTGGGGCCACCGGACAGTCCGGTGGTGCACTGGACAGTCACTGTTCACTGTCCGGTACACTTTCTGCGCCTGCTCTGACTCTACGCGCGCAGTCGCGCACTGTTCACTGTTCACTGTTGCTTTTGTAGACGACCGTTGGCATTGTTAGCCGTTACTCCGCTGGCACACCGGACAGTCCGGTGCTACACCAGACAGTCCGGTGAATTATAGCGGAGAGGCTCCCCAAATTCCCGAAGCTGAGGAGTTCGAGCTGATTCACCCTGGTGCACCGGACACTGTCCGATGGCACACCGAACAGTCCGATGCGCTAGACCAGGGCTGCCTTCGGTTTTCTTTGCTCCTTTCATTTGAACCCTTTCTTATAACTTTGTATTGGTTTGTTGTGAACCTTTTGCACTTGTGGAACATATATTCTAGAGCAAACTAGTTAGTCCAATAATTTGTGTTGGGCAATTCAACCACCAAAATCAATTAGGAAAAGGTTTGAGCCTATTTCCCTTTCAGAGAGTTCATCTACCGCTGAGTTGTTTGCCCGAGGAACATGTTGCAGTTTCAGGGCAATGAAGTCCTTTTCCAACTTCCTTACGTGGAGGAGATAAGCTGCGAGCCTGGACTCATTGCAGCTACATTCTCCACGGACCTGCTTGATAATCAGTTGGGAGTCCCCCTTCACGAGGAGCTGGCGGATCCCTAGGGATAGGGCCGCAGACAAGCCAAAGATCAGTGTTTCATACTCTGTCATGTTGTTGGTGGCCTTGAACTCAAGGTGCACCATGTACTTCACTTGATCTCCGCTTGGGTCGATGAGGACCACTCCAGCGCCGCCACCCTGCTGGCGGACGGATTCGTCGAAGAAGAGCGTCTAGTGGGGCTCGGTGAAGACCAGAGCCCTGGGCTCCGCAGATGTGGGGTCCGAATCAGGATCCGGACCCCTAGGAGCGCTCGGGGAAGGGGTCCACTCCACGATGAAGTCGGCCAGGACTGTAACACCTCAGGTGTTACTTAGAGTTTTTCACTCAAGACTACACAAGTAAGCCCATCATCACATGTGACTTAAGTTGGGAAAAGTACACCAAATTTTGAGCTCAAGATCCTAAGTAAGTGCAACCCATCCTAGAAGTCATACCTTGGCTTGTCATGCACATATAATGGGGAGAATTGCCCAAACCCTAATTCAATCCCCTTTGGACAAGTGGAGCACTAGAAGTAAGTATGATCAAAAGGCTATGAAAACCACATGATCATGACTTGGGCCAATTATAAAAGTTGTAGTACACTTGATACCCTACAAATGATAGTAAGAAAGTGACCCCAAAAAGATTTCAGAAAAACCCCAAAAGGTTCACCAAAGGGTTGAGCATAAAGGAAAATCAGAATTTTCTAAGTCCAAAAACCAAACCTTTTGCAAAGATCAAACATGTTCACCTTGATCCCAAACTCAAAACCACTTGGCCCAATTTACAAAGTGGCGCCAAAATACCTCTAGAACACCCTGGAAAGGTTTGGACCCAACCCTAAGTCGTTTGACACGACTTGGCACAAGATTTGTCTCGGTTTGGACAGCTACGACAAAGACAACTTCCCACCCCCATATCTCTCTAACCCGACCACATCTCTCCTTGGAACTCACATGAACTAGGTAGCCCTAGGTGCAGGGAAGAGATCTCTCACAGGTCTTAGGGCAAGATTCGCACGTTTTGGCCGCTCAGCAGAGGATAGAACAAGAACAGAAGCAAAGAGCCACGTGTTCGACGCGCTCTGAGCTCGCCAAAGCACGCCCGACGCCCGCCCCCGCGTGCCCCGCGTCGCGCCAAGCCGAGCCAGCGCTGTTGCCCGCGCCCACGCCTATAAAGCCACCAGGGACTTCGACCGTACTCCCCCACGCGCGCTCGACCTCACCGGAGCACCAGATCACAGGCGTTGCCCCGCGCACGGTGTGCCCGCGGCCACCCAAACACCCGCCACCATAGACCGGCCAGCAGAGCCTCTCCCAGCCGCGTCCGACCCTCGGAGTAGACCGTGCATGCCTCGGTGAAGCTCCCCGAGCAAGGAGTCGAACTTTGCCTCGCCGGAGAAGCCAGTCCACGGTTGCCGGACTTCACCCGACCGCCGGTGAACGTAGACCGAGCTCCACGGTGAGTTATTCTTCAATTCCTTGCACGTGTCGACTCATCAACACCCTGTGAAGCTCCCCGTGCACTTGGATTGACCGGAATCGCCGTGGTTAGGCTGGAACACTCGCTGCCGACGAGTTCATCCGCCTGCGCACGTGGCCCGGCTGATTCCGACCACCACCGCCGTCGAGCCGTACCTCGCTGTGACCGCCAGGACCTCCCGGAACCAACCCCGCCCCTCGCCGGACCTCTCTCGCCGCCGGTAAGCCGCGCCGCCCTTTTTCCTTCCGCTGTTACTGTTTTCATAAGGGGAGGGACCTCGGGGGAGAAGAAGTAAAGGCCAGGGGTTTTGTGCACTGTCAGCGACTCAAGGGAATAGCGGCGCAGGGGTATAACTGAAGGGATTTGTTTTAAAAGAAGCCCAGGGTCTTCGATGCAAAGTGGATTTCCAGAAAACCTTTTTAATATTCTGATTTAAATGCAAGCAGAACTTGAAAAATTCATAACTTCAGTTTTGTTCACCCAAATCGAATCAAACCAATTTTGCGAGATTCTAAATATTGTAAACTACTTAGGAAAAATATAAAACCCCTAAGTGTTGTAGAAAACTTCAAAGTTTTGATTTAAATAATTATTTGGTCAAAAGTTAAAGGAAATAAGGAAAAATAGCTACACTATTAGACTGGGATTAAGAAAATTCAGAGAAGTACTTAATCACTTCCTAACCTGTTTAAAAATAATAAACCTCTCTGTACACCAAATTAAGGTAGAGTTTGCCATTTAAATCATTTTTAGCCTAAAGTTAGAGAAAATATAAAAGGTAGTTTAAAATAAGAACCAGGGAGCACCCACATTTTTGTTGGCTCCCTTATTCAGTGTAGTTCACTAGAAAAATTTATTATACCCTTGTTTAGTAGAAAAGAAAGGAGATACTTTTTAAATTAGAAAAAAAGAAAAACTTAGAAAAATCCTAGAAAAATAACCCTGAGGAGAAAACACCCCACACCTTGGGATAACTAATGTTTTGTTATTGTAAACATAGAGAAGTTATGAGTTCTGTTGTTTGACATTTTTCAAATAACAAGTTAGTTATAAGTATCTTTTTAGCATTAAACTTTAGAAAATCATAACTAAATAACCACTAAGTAACCTTCTGTGATTTTTGGCACAGAAGCATGTTATTACCTATAAATACCAGCAAAAAATGACTCTTAGTACAGAACCCACCCCTAGTTAAGAGTTGTAGTGCAAAGTGGCCCCTTTGCCCCAACTTTTGTTATTTTTGTCCAGGGCATATTCTATTTATTCGGGACCTCAAATTTATAGGACATACTACAGTGACAAATAGTAACCCACTGTAATTTTTACAGAATTTTTGGAAAAAGTTAAATCACTGTTGTAGTTCAAACCCACACTAAAATTCATAAATAGAAAATGAAAAGGGGAATTGATCGTGGAGACTAATGTTACCTAACCAAACCAGCAAAACCCCTTGAGTGCCTACTAAAGCATTTAATAGGCATCCCAAGTCTTAATCCATTATGCTTAGGCAAGAACCTCAAACCTAAATTGATAAGCCTAAAACCTTAAGAGCCTCTTATGACAAGGAAATCCTAAATGATTAACTAACTTAGTTTTTCTGCACTAAGGCATAATTGTTATTAAATTCTACATATCATGGCATGCATATATCTTATTCATTGCATTCGATAGATTGTAACCTCGCGGATGGAGAGTACATCCTCGTGCCAGAGCAAGGAGTTGCTTAGGAGGTAGCCCCGGATCCAGCACCAGAGCCTGCCCCACAGGATCTGCCTGCCCCAACTTTGGAAGGCAAGCCCCGATTTTATGCATAACCTATTTATTATGCTATTTTACTACACTTAATGTTTGTAGGCTTGTACTGTGCACTTAAGTGTAGGAGTTGACTGAAACCTTAGTTGCATGAACTCAGGATACCTTTTGAGATGGATACTAGTATGCTAGGTCGAGTGGTTGCTTTATTAATTAGGGATCTCGGTAGAAGTCGAGTGATTTTTCTAGCACTCGCGCGAGGTCAGGAAATTGATTGTATCCATTTGTGATATCGTAATGATGGTGGTCTGTGGACAACGGTCCATGGGGATGCATTTTCTACGAGACGAAAATTGGAATAAGGATTAAGGTGTGGTACCGTGTGTCAAGCGTTTGAATGTACTAAGCACATGCCGAAAAATATGGTAAATCGGTAAGCCTAGTACCTGATTGAACCTGCCAGCAGACATATCCCCTCACGCGACCTGAGACGTGGTCTCCCATTCCGGTTATGGTGGGTACAAGTGCGGTCACTGCACGACGGCAGTCGGGGTTAGTGAGGCATTGTACGCCAAGGCGGTGAGCCCTGATCTGTTGCCAGGGAATCGACGGGGATGGTTGATGTGTGTGGGGACGGAGTGCCTCGCCACGTCGTGTGTTTAGGTTTACCTTGCAAGGTTTAAAAACTCGATTCGAATCGTCTGCTTCTCGCAGCTAATGAGACTGCTTGATCCATGCTGCTACATTGAGTAACAAGTGGAAATGTGATGACTTGGCACAAGTTGTTGATTGCTAAATGTTTGATACCAAGTATGATTAGATAGGTATACATTTAGTCTTAAGAGAGTCACACTAAAACTTGACAAAGGTAAAACTTGATTTATAGACTCAGCTAGTGTTTTTGGCAACCAAACCCCTCAGCCAAACAGCTGCATGTCTAGAGGTAGAGGAGTAGACTCCTCACACCGGGTAAGTCTAGCTGAGTATTAGTATACTCAGCCTTGCTTGTGGCATAATTTTATAGGTTCTCTGGAGGACATGGTTGCTGGAGTGACTTGGCCGTCCATCTTGCCACCGGGATGGACAGTCGAGTGGGACCCTGCCTCGGCTGAGGAGGAGCATGAGGAGTGATGGGATGGGCTTCCCCATCTCTCTGTTTATTTATCGTTAGTTTTATTCCGCTGCATTCCGAACAATGATGACTACTTTTGCTAAAACTCTGATGATGATGTAATAAAATCTAATACTCCTCAATGTATGGTTTTATGCTTTATTGTATTTGCTCTGTGCCTCACCATCGAGTGAGTATGTGGTACTTGATCCTGTCAGTGGCCTTGTCGGACTAGATCCGAGGGATTGACGTGTTATTCCCATTTAAGTGTGGTCTAGCCTCTAAGGCAGGACTTAGGCACTTAAGTTGGAATAATTCGGGCAGTTCTGCCACAAGGACTTGGCTTTTGACAGCGTGGCGAGGCTGGAAGTCCAGTTGGAACTCGGCAAGCTCCACTGTCCACTTGGCGATGTTGCCCATGGCGTTAGAGTTGTGGAGAATGGCCTTTAACGGAAAGGAGGTCACCACCACAACTCTGTGTGCCTGAAAATAGTGGCGCAACTTCCTGGACGCAACAAGTATAGCATAGATAAGCTTGTGTGTCTCAAGGTACCTGGCCTTTGCCTCATGGAGGACTTCACTGACGTAGTAGACTGGCTTCTGGATGGTTTGGACCTCTGCGGTTGGTTCCGAGTCCCCAAACTCCTGGCCTTCCATCAACATCGTGGTGGTCGGACCACCACCTTCTCCTAGGGGAACTTTCTGACTCCCCTGGGGATGTTGTGGCGTCCTTTCGGCGACCAGCACCATGCTCACCGCCTCTGTAGCCGCTGCAATGTATAAGTACAACGGCTCCCCTAGCTCTGGAGCTACCAGTATTGGTAGGGACACAAGGTGCTGCTTCAACTCTTGAAAGGCTTGTTCTGCTTCTTCAGTCCAAGAGAATGGACCGGACTTCCGCAATAGCCTGAAGAAGGGCAGCGCCCTCTCAGCCAATCTTGAGATGAAGCGGCTAAGGGCAGCTAGTGACCCCGTAAGCTTCTAGATGTCCTTGATGCGGGCCGGAGGCCTCATTGTCTCAATTGCCTTGATCTTCTCTGGGTTTGCTTCGATGTTCCGGTGTGAAACCAGGAATCCCAACAACTTCCCTGCGGAGACACCAAAGACGCACTTGTCCGGGTTCAGCTTTGTGCGGGTTGCCCGCAACTTGTCAAAGACCAGGGTCAAGTCTTCCACTAGCGTCGACCCTATCTTAGTCTTGATCACGATGTCATCGACGTATACCTCTACCCTATCCCTAATCAGGTCACCAAAAGTCTTACTCATCACCCGTACAAATGTTGGCAAGGTGTTTTTCAAACCGTAAGGCATTACAACATAACAGTAAAGCCCATCCACTGTTACAAAAGTGGTATGCTTCCTATCTTTCCTAGACATCTGGATCTGATGAAAACCAGAATAAGCATCTAGGAAGGACAAGAGGTCGCACCCGGAGGTAGAATCCATGATTTGATCTATTCGTGGAAGTGGATAGGGGTCCTTGGGACAAGCCTTATTGAGGTTGGTGTAGTCGATGCACATCCGAAGCTTCCCGTTAGCCTTGGGAACGATGACTGGATTGGCCAGCCATACTGGGTGATGGACCTCTTCGATGAAGCTAGTGTCAAGCAGCTTTTGGACCTCCTTTCGGATGAAATCATGTCGTTCAATGGACTGTCTTCGAGGCTTCTGACTCACCGGTTTGGCATCAGGGTGGATCTTCAGATGGTGCTCGATCACCTCCCTGGGGATCTCGGGCATCTGCGACGATTCCCATGCGAATACGTCGGCATTTGCCTAGAGGAAGGCGATGAGCGTGATTTCCTATTTCTCCTCCAGATCACCCGCGATGCGAGTGGTCTAGGAAGAATCCGCACTGAGCCGGATGGTCTTGACGGGGACGCCTTTTGCTCTAGATGGTTGCACCTTAGGCACCTTGGCAGGCGTCTTGGTACAGGAAGTCGAGGGGTCCCTCCCCGCGTCATCCGGGCGAGTGGCTTCTGCCGCCAGGGCGTGCAACTTCTCGACAGCTGCAAGCGCAGTGGGGTGGTTGCCCCACATGGTGAAGACCCCAGCAGGGGACGAAATCTTCAGGACCAAGTACCTGTAATGGGCTATGGCCATGAACCGGTACAGGGTCGGCCTGCCAATGATGGCATTGAAATGGAGGTTAACCTCCGCAACATCGAACTGGACGTTCTCAGTGTGGAAGTTCTCCTCGGTCCCGAATGTAATCGGGAGTGCGATGCTCCCAAGGGGATACACCAGTTGAGGGCCCACTCCAGAGAATGGGCGAGAGGGTCCCGGTCGGGACCCTGGGATCTACATCTGCTGGAGCGCAGCGTGGCTGATGACGTTGAGCCCTACCCCACCATCAATCAGCACATGATGTAGCTTCATGTTGGCGCTGACAGGGGCGGCGATGAGTGGTAGTATACCAGCCCCTGCCATGTTTTCGGGGCAGTCGGATGCCGAAGGATATAGTGGTGCTCTGCCACCGCTGATGGGGGCTGCCTTCGGGACCCCTAGGGTCGCCGAAAGAACTTCACGGCGTAGGGACTTCACGTTCCTACGGGAGGTGAGCTCCCAGCTTCCGCCATACATCACGTACAACTTCTTGCGGCGGTCGTTGTCATCACCGGAGTCAGAGTATCCAGTGAGGATGTCCTTGAGGACTTGCTCGGGGGCCTGATACCTGAGGTCCCGCTCTCCTGCGGCTAGGTCGCCTTCATCGACCTTCTCCTTGCTAGGCCGGCAATGAGGCGGCGAGCCATCCTTGGAGGCCTGCTCGCGCCGCTCGCGGATGCGCTTCACGAGCTTAAGGATCTCCCAGCATTCCGAGGCGCTATGTCGACTGTTGGGGTGGACAGGGCATGACCCACTATCACTACTCTGTTGCCGTGGGCACTTGCCGCGCTCGTTCTGGCCCCCAGCCGCAGCTACGGAGATTGGAGCACCAGACTGCGGCCTATCATGACCGCGGTTCTTCATCTTTTTCTTGCCACCGCCTTGGGTGGTGGCACCTGAGCCACCCATCTGGGCAACTCCGGTCTGCGGTGCTGAGTGCCATGCACGACCCTCAGCAACTCTAGCACATTTGTCGGCCAGAGTGAAGAGCGTAGTGACGGTTTCCACATCATGCATCGCCAATTTCTCCAACATTTTCTTATCACGCACCCCCTGTCGGAAAAGCAGTGATAATGGAGGCATCGAAGATGCGAGGTATAGTCCCCCGTACCTTGGTGAAACGGGAGATGAAAGCCTGGAGAGTCTCCCCGGGTTCCTGCCTCACTGCATGGAGATGAGCCTCCACGCCATGCTGCTGATAAGCACTAGCGAAGTTCACTGTGAACCATGCATAGAGCTCTTCCCAGGAGTAGACCGACCCTGGGTGAGATTCATGAGCCAGGTTCGGGCCGGCCCGGTCAAGGCTACATGGAAGTAGCTTGCCATTACGGCTGTGTTTCCACTAGCTGCCGTAATGGCGGTGACGTAGAACTGCAAGAATTCCAACGGGTTTGTCGTCCCGTCGTACTTCTCCGGCAGGTGTGGCCGGAACTTGGGTGGCCAAGTTGCCGCGCGGAGATGATCCGCTAATGCGACGCAGCCCACACCAACCAATCGGACACCCGCCTGGATTCGGGCATCCCTTGCAGTGAAGTCTTGGTCGAGGTTGCGTCCCTCGAAGTTTTGTCGGCGCTCACGCGCCCTCTCCAGAGAGACTCGAGCATCCTCGCCCGCACGCCTACAGTTGAGCTCTGCCCGCAGGTCGTCAGCCCTCTCCAAAGAGATTTGAGCATCCTCGCCCGCACGTCTGCGGTTGAGCTCTGCCCGCAGGTCGTTAGTGAGCGCATAGATGTCGATGCCTTGCGTTGATGCCGGAATGATTGAGGCCTGGGCCTGGCCAAGCCAGAATGTGCCATGCCAAGGAGACGGTCGACATCTTCGCACCACTGCCTCATGGCCCCCGGCAATGCTGCGGAACTTGGAGGGTTGCGTAGCAACTCCCTGGCTGCAGACAACGCCCCAGGAGCAGCCCTTGATGGAGCCCTAGACGTATGCGCAGGCGTGTGCTGCTGCACAGCGTGCATAGCAGCAGCACCAGGCGCAGGACGGTTGGAGCCTCGTGGCATGGAAGATGCTGCCCCTTCCTCCATCAGGAAGTCCTCGGGAGACAAGCCACGGTGCTCGACAATCTGAACCATCGTGTCGAGTAAGAAAACAGGCGAAAAACCTAAAGCCAAAGCCCCCTACCTGGCGCGCCAAATGTCGGTGGGGAAATCCACCGGCCAGGTGGCGGAATGCACCCACCCTAATCCTAAGATGAGGAGGGGGCCTAAGCGGTTGCCTGTTTGGTGAATTCAGGATGAACACAAGAGGACACAAGGGATTATAGTGGTTCAGGCCGCCGGAGCATAATACCCTACCTCCACTGTTTGTAAGTTGTATTGAGTGTGTGATTGAGCGTGTCCCTTGTAACGCTGTGTGCCTTCCCTTTTATAGTTTAAGGGAGGCACATACAAGGATGTTGAGCCCCAACATGCGGGCCCAGGAGCATAATGGAAGAAATATATTGTGAATAACTAATGCTGATAGAGTAACGCATGAGTAATCAGCGGGAGTCATGATGGTTGCAGTCCATGCAGCATTGATAGGTAGGAACCCTTTTCTCGGTAACGCGGGAGTAATGGTGAGTCATTGCCCTTGATATGGTAACGTGTGAGTAACTGCACGGCCCACGTATCATGGACTGAGCATGTCGCCTGTCAGTGGAATGGACAGGCGCACGTCTTATCCGTAATGAATGCGAAGGCGCGCGTAGCCCAGAGGCGTCATGCCAGGTTCCGTCTGTTGGCTTATGCCGCGCGCAGTATGCCACGTGGTAGCATCGGGTCTCCGCCTGAGCGAGGAGTAGGAGTGTATGCGGATAGGTCCGGATCCCACCAGACCAGGTATGGACATGTGTCGGCTTCGGACCCTCGCCTAGGTCCTGATTAAGGCCCGGGTATGTTCTGTCCTGGAACTCTGGGACCCCACTATGGGCGGCCCGGACCCCATACGGGGGGTCCGGATCCCATTCTAGGGGTCCGGTTCGCACACGTGGAGGTCCTGGACCAAACTTGTAGGCCTGGACCGTATATACAGGGGTCCGGCACGGGTCCGGCACTCTCCCATGGGGGTCTGGACTCACTGTTGATGCCTTGGAGTACATCACTTTCTCTGGACACGTGGCGGCCCTAGACCCGCCCATGTGGTGGGGTCAGGCGCTGTTGCTGGCCCAGAGTAGTCGCCCGAGGGTGGGGCGAGTCATGGCCTGGTCCCACATACAACTCTTTTACCATGCGACTAGAGATAGCCGCGTGGGTACTGCGTCTTTATATAGTAGTAAGGGGTACCCTAGTTTTAGGGTACCGACAACTTCCAAGGATAACTATGAGAAACTAAAATTTGCTAGGGATGCCTACACCATTGGTAGACACCCCTCAATTAATGATGGACTTGATTTCCAAAAGGAGACCAAGAACTTTACAAGCCATAGGACTTACAATCTCAACAAGGAGAAACGGAAGGCTCCTATGGCTAGTAGCTCTCAAAAGAACCATGCCTATCTTTATAAGAAAGTTCCTAATGTTACTCATCATGATAAGTGTCATAATCATTCTGTTTTTCCTGTATGTCATGATGATGTATTTAGTTATCATGCCATGTTTGCAACTAGCTCCTCTTAGGCTCATGGTAGAAATAGGCCTAGGCGTAATCATGTTGTTTCTCATGTGCCTAGGAAAGTATCCACTGGTCCAACTGCTATTTATCATACATGTGATGCTTCATTTGTACTGTCATGTAAAATGCTAAAGTAGTTGCTAGAAAGTTGGGATCTAAATGCAAGAAAGACAAAACTTGCATTTGGGTTCCAAAATCTGTTGTAACTAACCTTATAGCACCCAACAAGAGTTGGGTACCTAAAACCCAAGCTTAATTACCTTGCAGGTTTATGCATCCGGGGGGCTCAAGCTAGATTATTGATAGTGGATGCACAAACCACATGATGGGGGAGAAGAAAATGTTTACCTCCAACGTCAAGAACAGGGATTTCCAAGACACCATCATCTTTGGAGATGGGAACCAAGGCAAGGTCAAGGGCTTAGGCAAAATAGCCATCACAACCGAGCATTTGATCTCTAATGTGCTTCTAGTAGAATCGCTCGGGTACAATTTGTTGTCTATAAGCCAATTATGTCATATGGGTTATAATTGTTTATTTACAAATGTTGATGTATCTGTCTTTAGAAGATGTGATAGTTCATTAGCTTTTAAGGGTGTATTAGACGACAAGCTCTACTTTGTTGATTTCTCAAAAGAGAATGCCGATCTAGATGCATGCTTGATTGCTAAGACTAACATGGGCTGGCTCTAGCACCGCCGTCTAGCACATGTTGGAATGAAGAACCTTCATAAACTTCTAAAGGGAGAACATGTGTTAGGACTAACCGATGTCTGTTTTGAGAAAGACAGACCTTGTGCAGCATGCCAGGTAGGAAAGCAGGTGGGAAGCACTCATCAAAGCAAGAATGTGATGGCGACATCAAGACCACTGGAACTCCTACACATGGATCTCTTCGGGCCCATTGCTTATCTCAGCATCGGGGGAAGTAAGTATGGTCTTGTTATTGTAGATGATTTTTCCCGCTTCACTTGGGTTTGCTTTTTGCAGGATAAATCTGAGACCCAACGAACCCTAAAGCGCTTCTTAAGGAGAGCTCAAAATGAATTTGAGTTAAAGGTGAAAAAGATAAGGAGCGACAATGGATCAGAATTCAAAAACCTTCAAGTCGAAGATTATCTTGAGGAGGAAGGCATCAAGCACGAGTTCTTCGCTCCCTACACACCACAACAAAATGGTGTAGTAGAGATGAAGAACAGGATGCTAATTGACACGGCGAGGACTATGCTTGGAGAATACAATACGCCTGAGCGGTTTTGGTCAGAAGCTGTGAATACAGCCTGCCATGCCATCAATCGGCTCTATCTGCATCGCCTCCTTAAGAGGACCACATGCGAACTCCTAACTGGTAACAAACCCAATGTTTCATATTTTCGTGTATTTGGGAGCAAATGTTACATTTTGGTAAAGAAAGGTAGGCATTTGAAGTTTTCTCCCAAAGCTGTAGAAGGGTTTTTACTAGGGTATGACTCAAATACAAAAGCGTATAGGGTCTTCAACAAATCATCAGGATTAGTTGAAGTCTCTAGCGACATTGTATTTGATGAGACTAATGGCTCTCCAAGAGAGCAAGTTGATCTTGATGATATAGATGAGGATGAGGTTTCGACGGTCGCAATGCGAACAATGGAGATAGGTGATGTGCGACCACAGGAACCACAAGAGCAAGACCAACCTTCTTCCTCTACGTTGGTGCATCCCCCAACTCAAGACAATGAACAGGTATCTCAAGAAGAAGGGTAGGATCAGGGGGAGCACATAAAGAACAAGATAAGGAGGAAGAAGCATCACAAGTTCCTCCAACTCAAGTCTAGACGACGATTCAAAGAAATCATCCAGTGGATCAGATTCTGGGTGATATTAGCAAGGGAGTAACAACTCACTCATGTTTAGCTAATTTTTGTGAGCATTACTCGTTTATTTCTTTGATAGAATCTTTTAGGGTAGAAGAAGCCTTGCAGGATCCGAACTGGGTGTTGGCCATGCAGGAAGAGCTCAACAACTCCAAAAGAAACGAAGTTTGGAGCCTCGTGCCACATCCAAAGCAAAATGTTGTGGGAACCAAGTGGGTGTTCCGCAACAAGCAAGACGAACACGGTGTGGTGACAAGAAACAAGGCTCGACTTGTGGCAAAAGGTTATGCTCAATTCGCGGGTTTGGATTTTGAGGAGACTTTTGCTCCTGTGGCTAGGCTAGAATCAATTCAGATTTTATTGGCCTATGCTGCTCACCACTCTTTTAAGCTTTTTCAAATGGACATGAAGAGCGCCTTTCTCAATGGACCAATCAAGGAGGAGGTATACATGGAACAACCCCCTGGCTTTGAGGATGACAGGTATCCCGACCACGTCTACAAGCTCTCAAAGGCGCTCTATGGACTTAAGCAAGCCCCAAGAGCATGGTATGAATGCCTTAGAGATTTCCTTATTACTAATGCTTTCAAGGTTGGGAAAGCTGATCCGACTCTCTTTACTAAGACTTGCAATGGTGATCTTTTTGTATGCCAAATATATGTCGATGACATTATATTTGGTTCTACTAATCAAAAGTCTTGTGAGGAGTTTAGCAGGGTGATGATGCAAAAGTTTGAGATGTTAATGATGGGCGAGTTGAACTACTTCCTTGGATTTTAAGTGAAGCAA
Organism: Zea mays; assembly: GCF_902167145.1. Lineage (NCBI taxonomy): Eukaryota > Viridiplantae > Streptophyta > Magnoliopsida > Poales > Poaceae > Zea > Zea mays. The sequence continues at coordinate 30,391,350 of NC_050103.1, forward strand.
CTCAAGGAAGGAACCTTCATATCCCAAACAAAGTACACTCAAGATTTGCTCAAGAGGTTTGGGATGAAGGATGCAAAGCCTGCAAAGACATCGATGGAAACGAACGAACATCTTGACCTCAACAAAGGAGGTAAGTCCGTTGATCAAAAGGCATACCGGTCTATGATAGGATCTCTGCTTTATCTTTGCGCTAGCAGACCGGATATTATGCTAAGTGTATGCATGTGTGCTAGATTTCAATCCGACCCCAAGGATTGTCACCTTGTGGCCTTTAAGCGAATTCTTATATATTTAGTTTCTACGCCTTGTATCCAAAGGGGGTCTACCTTTGACTTAATCGGATACTCGGATTCCGACTATGTCGGGTGCAAGGTTGATAGGAAGAGCACATCAGGGACTTGCCAGTTCCTGGGAAGGTCCCTGGTGTCTTGGAGCTCTAAGAAACAAACTTTCGTTGCCCTATCCACCGTTGAGGCCGAGTACGTTGCTGCAGGACATTGTTGTGCGCAACTACTTTGGATGAGGCAAACCCTCCGGGACTTTGGCTACAATTTGAGCAAAGTCCCACTCTATGTGATAATGAGAGTGCAATCCGCATAGTGGATAATCCTGTTAAACACAGCCGCACTAAGCACATAAACATTCAACATCACTTTTTGAGAGACCACCAGCAAATGGGAGATATCGATATTTATCACATTTGCACCAAGAACCAGCTAGCCGATATCTTCACCAAGCCTTTAGATGAGAAAAGGTTTTGCAGGTTGTGTAGTGAGCTAAATGTCTTAGATTCGCGTAACTTGGATTGATCTCTAGCATACATGTGTTCTATGCCTTTGATCATGTTACTTTAAGCATTCATGTCTTTTATTGCTTATTTTCGATGCTCAAGTTGTACAAGTCATCCTCGGACCTCACAAGTCCCTATGGAAATGATGCACATGTTTAGGGGGACGATGATCTACAACTTGACTCTCTTAAGACTAACTTGTTTGTTGACGTACTCCTGAAATAGTCTCAAAGATGTATTGAAAGGGAAAAGTAAACTTGGACAAAGAAAGGGCTTCCACTGCACTCCGGTATAAGTGTATCTTGTTCCAAGTTCGTACTAATGTTCTCATTGCCTTTTGCTCATATTTTACACCTTTGGTGAGGCAATTGGGTTAAGGGGCCAAAAGTTCTCCTGTTTTGGTGCTTAATGCCAAAGGGGGAGAAATTAAGGCCAAAGCAAATGGATTAGCCAACCACTTGTGAATTTCAAAAATTGTAGAGTTAGAATCTTTGTGTTTGATCAAAACCTTCTTATTGCAAAAATTGTTCTCTTACGGGGGAGAATATTGAATATGGGAAAAAGGGGGAGTTTGTGGCATTTGTTCAAATTTACACTTGAAAGATCTCTTGATTTGCCAAAACAAGTGTTTTTGATATAGAGACAGGAAAAAGAATTTGTTTTGTGAAAATAAACCAAGTGGTGGCAAAAGTGATCCAAATATGCCAAATCATATATGAGTTAAATTAGTCTTTAATTTGCACTCTTTAGCTTCTCTTTGAAAATGTAGTTGCATTTTGAGTTGCTTTTAATGTGTTGGCATAAATCACCAAAAAGGGGGAGATTGAAAAGGAAATGTGCCCTTGGGGCATTTCAATAAATGTTTTGGTGATTAGATGTCCAACACATGTTATTATGATTAATATGTTCTAAGTGGTTGAGAGATGCAAATCAAAGAATCAAGGTATGACTCTGGCCTTAGTAAATTGTTTTTGGTAGTAATATATTTCTCTAAGTGCTAGTTTGGCTAAGTCCAGCCAAACTTCCACCAGCCTTCGGTGCACTGGACTGTCCGGTGCACATGCAGGTCCAGCAGCTTTGTAAAGGGTTGAGTGCAACCCTCGTCCGTTGGGACACCACAACATAGAAGTAGGTAAGTGTTCTACTTGGCCGAACCACGGGATAAAATCACCGTGTCTCTTGTGTCTCTTTTCATTGTGATTGGTTTCTCTTCTAAAGTTCTCGCTTAATCACTTGTGTGATTGTTCCAAAGTTCAATACTAATTCAAAAGGAACAATCAAGTGAAGAGTTCTCGCTATAGCAACTTGGTTTTAATCTTACTAACATTTCATAACCAAGTTTGGGATATTTAGTGCTTGTTTGTAAAGGATCACCTATTCACCCCCCCTCTAGGTGCTCTCAGTTATCCCCTCGCTTTATTGGACCCTTCAGAATCTTTAGGCGAGTTGGGGAGATGGCCTATCAGCTTGAGCTACCTGATCATCTATCTGATGTGCATGATGTATTCCACGTGTCTCAACTCAAGAAGTGTCTCTGTATTCCAGAGGAACAGCTACCAATGGAAGAGCTCAGTGTTCAGGGTGATCTAACTTACATGGAGTATCCTATCAAGATTATTGACACTTTGACTTGAGTTACAAGGAATAAGGTGATAAAGATGTGCAAAGTGCAATGGAGTCAACATGATGAAGATGATGCTACTTGGGAAAGAGAAGAAGAGCTTCGAATAGAATTTCCCCACCTCTTCCCTAGTCCTACCTAATCTCGAGGACGAGATTCTTTTTAAGGGGGGTAGGATTGGTAATACCCAAACTTGTAACCTATATTAAAGGAAATAATTTCCTATGTGATTTGCCTATATTCATTTGAACAAGTGAATAACCACACCTAAAAGGGAATAATTAACAAATGAGACATCAACAACTTGTGCATCATGTTGGAGTTGTTTGGTTGTGCATTTAATTATAATAGTGACCATAGAGACAGAAATAAATTAATGTCTAAATTGGAGATTAATACCTAATTTGAATATTTAGGAATGAGGAATAACAAAGAAAGAGAGGAAAATGCCACATAACATAAAAGGAAATAAATACATAAATAAATATATTATGTTCATCACTAGATTTGAATTTGTACATTTCATATATGTGCAAGTTCACAACCAAATTCAAATTTGAAATCTAAAATGAGAAAGGAAAATAAAAAGGAAAAAAGAAAACCCTAACATGCCGCATGGACCTAATTCGAATTGGTCGGCCCATTTCGCCACGCCGTCCATGCAGCCCAGCCTTAAACGGTGCGCTGACACATAGGCCCTCCTTGTCAGTCGTCCATAGCTCTTGTTCCGCTGCGCGACTCGGGTCCACCTAGCAGACCGTGTGTCGCGTTCACCTGCATGATCTGCATGGCGGGCGCGTGCATGCCGGCGTTGCCGGGAAACTCAGAGCTTCGTTGTGACGTGTCGTTCGGTTTGTGGGAGCCGACCATTACGGACTCGGGTGATATAGGCCCACGCTTCCCGTCGTCCGTGGATAGTTTCGCCCAACACCAAGAACCAGAGCAGGGGAAGAAGTGATTCGCTGCGCGATTGCTTGTTCGCAAGGTCGATTATCGACTCTGAGTGTGTACAGGCAGTGCGGGAGAGAGGTCGGTAGCTCATTGAAGAAGCCGCAAGCGCGGGGGAGCCGGAGACGACGAGATTTTCTCTCCGGAAATTTGTGCCTCCGCAGCTCCGTTTGGGTGGACCGACGACCATTTCACCACCTTAGCCCCGGTAAGGTCCCATTCCTACGCATGTGTGATTGTTCGCTTGGTCTAGAGTTGGAATTAGGGCAAGAGATCGGGTCTTGGTTGTGGATTTGGACTGGCGACGTCGGTGCCGCCGCAAATCGGGGCTCCGCCGTGGGCAGGGGCCTGCGTTTGATGGCGGCTACAATTGGTGGGGAAATTAGATTCGAGGAGTCATCAATTGTGCGAGGGCTGAGCGAATTTGAAAATGGCGCTCGGGTTGGTCGAGTTAACAATCCTGGCAGTCTCGCCACCGCGCGTTGGGCTACGCCACCATGTGTCAGTGCCGAGGGGGGGAGAGTCTCCAGTCCGTTGGATCATAACCGGGTGTACAAGATTAGTGCGGGATCGGCGGATGAGATCCGTGAGTACTGAATCGTTGATCTCACGATAAACGGTAGGGGTAGTTCGCGGGATTCATTAAATCTGGGCCTTAGATCGTGGATCCAACGGCCACCATGCACGTCGGTGGTGTAAACGAAGGGATTTAATCTGGGCCGTCGAATCAGATTGTACGGCTGTGATCGTTCAGTACGGCTTTGGCCAGGGAATTTTGCTTAAGAGACCATAGCAAATTGATGAATCAACCCGCAGTCCTGGCGGCTGTAGTCTGAGTCTGGAGAAGTTTGCAGACTAACCCTGGGATTTCAGGTTATTATGCGTGCAGTCCACACATTTAATAAAACAACGAATTTTGTTTAGAAAATATTTTTAGTACACAATTAATTGCATAAACTTGTTTAATTCCTAGAAAATTCATATTAAATCATTTTTAGACCATTCTAGTTCTTATAATTTTGTATTAATAATGTCTATCACTTGATAACACTGTTGTAACATGATACCCACACTAGAATTGATTACTCAATTAGTTTTGTACCAAGCACATACGAACTTCGGAAAATCATAACTTAAAATCCGTAATACCGAATTTAGTGATTCTTTTTCCTATGATCTCGTTACGATGCATAGATTATTATTATATATTTTGTATACATGTTTGGTGTGATGTTAATTTCTCCCTTGTACCATGCTTGTTTGTATTGTGGCGAGTAGAAGAGCCAGTGGCTGAGGAGTCGAGTGTTCAGCAAGTAGAAGTTGCTGAGCAGGAGCTCATTGAAGGCAAGTTGTGCCCTTGACCACTTTTATTTACCCAATAATGTTCTTTATAATCATTTATCATGCATAGACTTAATTTTGATGGGACCCAATTGGTCACCCTAGTCTGGTTATCTTTTCACCTTGTTTACCCCTGAATTTTTAGGTAATCATTGCTATTGCTATACATGGTTTTGGGTGTTGAGATACTATTAAACATGATCATTGTTTATTACTGTTCTATTTATGTTCATGATAAGACAACTATGTTCATTGGAACATCGAGCTTAACTTGAGAAACACGTGCCACCACAATGGTGGAATGGGATGCCCTTGGCTGACTAACTAGGAAAGCTAGTGGAGGACTATCTTACCCGATAGGGGCAAGGGCAGTAGGGGAGTAGGCGTGTAGGGAGGTTCCCAGGTTGATTTTGCTGTGATGGCGGTCAGATGGGGGATTCCTGCATTTCTCTTCCTAGAAACTGTAGCGGTTTTTCTAAAGCTAGTGGAACTTTCTAAAGGCCTCGTAGTGGATATCTAGCCATTCACCTCGGTAGTGTCTAAGGGTCTAGCTAACCCTGGCGACATGGGATACACGACTTGTGGGTACAGGGTACAACCTCTGCAGAGTGTAAAACTGGTATACTAGCCGTGCTCGCGGTCATGAGCAGCTCAGGACTCTCGTATGATTAATTTATGGAATTAAATTCAATTTGTCATTTGCATCGTATTGGGATTTATTATTAATTTTGATCTATTATTACTCTGCTTTGGTATTTACTTATATTTAGTAACTGCTAATAAAAATTTGACCAACTTATTAAAAGCAATGCTCACCTTTAGCCCTTATTGTTGATCAGCCTTGCACTTCACATGAACTCCCACCTTTGGTAAGTTCATGCACATTATTCCCATAACTTGTTGAGCTATGATCTTTTATGAGCACACACTTGCGATATATAAACCCCCCACAGGAGAAGAACAGGTGGTCCAGGAGGAGCCGTACAATGAGGAGTACGAGTTGATCTAGGTGGCGTCTCCCAGTCAGCTTTATGGTGCCAAGGATGGACGTTTAGTTTGCTTTATTATTATCATTTATTTTTGTAGGACTTTCGCTATGTAATAATGATATTTATGATATTTGTGACATTTACCTCTATACACTTTGTCATTATATGTGTTGTTCTTATTTAGCACACATATGAGACGCGCCCGGCTTTATCCCTTAAATCCGGGTGTGACAGACCAAGACCCTTGCTGTTACATTCTTCGTTGCTGATGTTGAAGGGAATTATAGTCTAATCGTATGCAGAGATTGGATTTATGCTAAACAATGTATACCTTCTACTTTACATCAAATGTTACTACAATGGGTAGGTGATGATGTAGAACAAGTACATACTGATGCATCGGCCTGCATCGTCGTGGTCGATGCCCATGTACTTTGGACCTATGAGACCGCTACATGTCTCACAGGAGTTGACTTTTCTGATTATCAATTCATAAGTATAGATAGGAGAGGCTTCATCCCTCTAATGCTAGAGCCGTTGGAAAATCGGTTGAATCCCAAGTAAAGTTTAAATGATGAGTACACTCATAAGAAACATGTCCCAGGTCGTGGACAGTCCGGCCCTTGAGGCCGGATGGTCCGATCTTTCGCAGGATGGTTCGGCCTTTAAGGCCGGACAAGCATCGCAGCATGGATCAGGTGTCGCGGACGGTCCGGCCTTCAAGACCGAACGGTCCGCACCCACGCAGAGACCATCTAGTTCCTCTGAGGGAGGCCTAATAGAGGAATTTAGGGATCTCGACAAGTTAGGACAGGGGTTTACATCGGCTGATCCTTTGGAGGAGATCGACATAGGAGATGGTAAAACTTCGAGGCCGACTTTTGTCAACTAGACCCTAGAGACCGATCCTAGGAATGAAATGATCGATCTATTAAAAGAGTATTCTGATTGCTTTGCTTGGAATTATACTGAGATGCCAGGATTAAGCCGAGAGATAGTAGAGCATCGACTGCCTATTAAGTCCGGTTTCAGACCTTTCAAATAGAAAGCTAGAACATTTCGTCCAGACTTACTCCCATGAATAAAGGACAAAATTCACCGGCTGCTAGAAGCTAATTTTATTAGACCTTGCAGATACGCAGAGTGGGTCTCCAATGTTGTGCCGGTGGAAAAGAAAGAATCGTGTAAGCTCAAAGTATGCATTGATTTTCGCAATTTGAATAGAGCAACTCCTAAAGATGAATATCCCATGCCCATAGCTGACACGTTAATCAATAATGCGTCAGGAAATAGAATTATTAGCTTTCTTGAAGGTAATGTCAGATATAATTAGATTTCCATGGCCGAAGAAGATTCGTCCAAAACGACCTTTATATGTCCAGGCTTTTTTGGTTTATTTGAGTGGTTTGTAATGACATTTGGTCTGAAAAATGCTAGTGCTACTTATCAGAGGGCTATGATTTTGATCTTTCAAGAGCTATTGGAAAACACTGTGGAAGTCTACATTGTTGATATCGTAGTCAAATCGGCTGAGTTTAGTTCTCAAATAGCTGATTTGCGCAAAGCCTTTGATAAAATGTGTAGGTATGGTCTAAAAAAGAACCCACGTAAATGTGATTTTGGAGTGCCGGCTGGTAAGTTCTTAGGATTCACCATTCATGAACACTGACCGAATTAAATTCATTCGGAATGTGGGACCTCCAACATGTAAGCTTGAAATGCAGAAGTTCCTCGGCAAGGTAAATTATTTACAAAAGTTTATTTCTAATCTAGCTAGGAAGATCAATGCCTTCACTCCTATCCTTCGGCTTAAAATGATGCTGAATTCACCTAGGGGTAGAACAGCAAGAAGCATTTGACATAATTAGAAGATATTTGTCTTCAACTCCTGTATTAAAAGCACCACAGGCAGGAGTACCATTCAGATTATACATTGCAGCCGAAGATAAAGTTATTAGAGCTGTTCTGACACAAGAAACCAAAGGAAAGGAGCATGTGGTAACCTACCAAAGTCGGAGGCTGGTGGACGCTGAAGCAAGGTACACTTTCATTGAGAAGCTATGTCTATGCCTGTTTTATGCTTGCACCAAATGTAGATGTTATTTGCTAACTAGTCATTGTATTGTTTCTGGTCAAACCGATGTGATTAAGTACATGTTACAAAACCCGATTATGAGTGATAGAATTGGTAAATGGGCTTATGCACTTATAGAATATGACTTGGCATATGGACCATTGAAATTTATGAAAGGCCAGGTCATAGCAGATTTTATTGTAGAACATCGGGTTGATGATACTCATGAGCTAGATATATCATACCTCACTGTTACTCCCTGGAATTTATATTTTGATGGACCGGTTTGCAATTAAGGACAAGGAATTGACATTTTGCTTGTTTCACCAAGTAACGCCTCCTTCGACTTCTCTAGCCGATTAAAAACTTACTGCACTAACAATCAAGCCGAATATGATGCCCTTTTGTTCGGCTTGGAGCTTCTAAACTATATATGGAAGTAAACCATGTGAAGGCATTTGGTGATTCTCAGTTGGTTTTCCAACACGTATTAGAAGAGTATCAATGTTTAGATGGTACTCTAAATAGTTACCTTGAAAATGTTGGGGCACAATTCATTCTTTCGATGAATTCAGCAATCGGCACATATCCAGGGTTGAGAATTGTAGAGCTAACAATTTAGCGCAGGATGCATTAGGTTATTGGATAAAGCGAGGGAGGTTTCACAACACCAAAAATCTGATAACCGATGTCACGCTATATTCCCAGGTCTCGGACCATCCGGGTATGTGAGCCAGACCGTCCGACGATGCCAGGAAAGTTCTCCTGATTGATTTAGTTGATAACAGAGCCAATGCATTTGATTGGAGGACGCCCATAATTAATTACCTACGAAATCCCAGTGTTAGGACGGATAGGAACATTCGGCGTACAACTTTCAATTATGTTCTAATGAGCAATGAACTTTACCGCCGAACAGTCAACGATATCCTGCTTAAATGCTTGGGCCCAAATGATGCTATATTAGCCATGGCCGAAGTACATGAGGGGATTTGTGGTACCCATCAATCGGCTCCAAAGATGAAGTGGTTATTACGAAGACCTGGTGAAAGGGAAATGGACCTAAAACATCTCATATAATCGATTTTGGTGGTTGACGTCCATCACAAACCACATGGACTAACTAGTTTGCCTAGTTGTCATTTATCTCAAGTGCATAACGTTCAACATAAACCAACAAAGAAAATAAGTTGGGAACTCTACAAAGTTTGGAGCAAAGACAAGCATTGGTGCTGCCAGTGGCGCACCGGACACTGTCCGGTGCCTAGGCCAAGGCACCAACAAATTGACCACTCTCGGGTTTTCTGGGAGGCGCTCCGCTATAATTCACCGGATTGTCCGGTGTGCACTGGATAGTGTCCGATGAGCCAACGGAGAAACGGTCAACTGCGTGCAACGATCGACTATGATGAACAGTAAAAGCGCACAGTGCAGAAGTCAGAAGTCAGAGCTGCAAAGTCAGAACGCACCGGACTGTCTGGTGCCACAAGAGGACAAAGGACTTCAACGATCGACCGCTCCAAACCCCAACGGTTTGCTGACGTGGCACGCACCGGATAGTGAATAGTGTCATGTTCGGTGCACCACCAGACTATCCGGTGTGCCATCGACAGCAACGACTAGAATAGTGGTTGGGGGCTATAAATACCCCCAACCACCACCATTCAAGCCATCCAAGTTTTCTGAACTCAACATTCAATACAAGAGCAAAGGCATACACTTAAAGACACATCCAAAAGATCAAATCCTCTCCTAGCCTCAAAATTAACTCATTTGCTTAGTGACTTGAGAGAGGGTGTTTAGTGTTTCTTTTGTTGATCTTGTTGCTTAAATTTCTTTCTCCTTCTTATTCTAATTCTTCTAAGTGCTTTGTAAAGCTAGCAAGAGACACCTAAGTGTGTGGTGATCCTTGCGGGGTCTTAGTGACCCAAGTGATTAAGGAGAAGCACTCGACCGGTCTGTGTGACCGATTGAGAGAGGGAAAGGGTTGGAATAGACCCGGCCTTTGTGGCTTCCTCAACGGGGACTAGGTTCTTTGGAACCGAACCTCGGTAAACAAATCACCATGCTCATTTGTGTTGATCATCATTTGATTTGTTTCCCTTTCTTTCCTCTCTCTAAAAAGTTCTCTTGCTAACATTGATTTGAGTTTGCTCCAAAGGTTATCCACATTAATTGAGCAACTCATAGCAAGGAGAACTATCTTCCGCACTCCGAATTATTTCTAACACTAACCCTGAGCATAGTGCGTGTTTAAAGTTTGTAAATTTCAGGTTTCGCCTATTCACCCCTCTAGGAGACTTTCACCTGCCTTCTATTGGCCTAACATAATAGCTGATTGTTTCAAGTACTACAAAGAATGCCAAGTATGTCATAAATTCGGTGACTTACAGTTGGTCCCTACAGCCGAATTACATCCTATCATTAAGCCTTGGTCTTTCAGAGGATGAGGATTGGACTTTATAGGAGAGATACATCCTTCATCATCAAAAGGGCATATGTTCGTGTTAGTTGTCACTGACTACTTTACCAAATGAACTAAAGTCGTTGCTCTGAAGAATATGACACATAGGGAGGTAATTGAGTTCATAACTGAGCATATTATTCATAGATTCGACATTCCCCAGACTTTGAGTACAGACCAGGGGGCTTCTTTTATGTCAAAGGAGGTACGTGGGTTTGCTGAATTATATAGAATTAAATTGTTTAATGCATCTCTGTTTTATGCTCAGGCCAATGGACAGGTCGAGTCTAGTAATAGGACATTGATTAGCCTGATAAAAAAGAAGATATCTGATCATCCTAAGCATTGGCATAAGATTTTATCCGAAGCTTTTATGGGCTCATAGAATATCTAAACAACGTGCTACTAAAATATCTCTGTTTGAGCTTGTCTATGGGCAGGAAGCAGTGTTACCTGTAGAGATAAGTTTAAATGTTGTCAGGTTCGCCAAGCAAAATGATATGACTATCGGTGATTATTATAATTCAATGATGGACAATATTGATGAAGTGTCTTACAAGAGAATGACAGCCTTAGGAGAAATAGAAAAGGACAAGATCATGGTCACCAAAGCTTACAACAAGAAGGTCAAGGCTAAACCGTTCCAAGTAGGGGACCTGATATGGAAGGCCATCTTGCCTCTAAGGATAAAAGACCGGAAGTTTGGGAAGTGGTCGCCAAGCTGGGAAGGCCCTTATAAGGTCACACAGGTAATGTCCGGTAACACCTACTTGTTGCAAACATTACAAGGCAAAGACTTGCCCAAGGCGTTAAAAAGACGTTTCCTCAAGCAGTACCATCCTAGTATGTGGCAAGATGCCTAAGGAAACCAATGTGACCACATCGTGTTAGTTGCTTTTAGTTCGCTCAGCTCCGCTAAAAGGCAGGGGGCATATGTTGGGCACCAAAATGGACGACCGGACGGTCCGGCTTGTGACGGAACCTCCCAAGTTATTAGGCCCACATACATTTGTCCTTGTCCAATAGACCTTGGACAACCCTGTAGATGCACATAATCACTCGACAAGTTCGGTATCTGTATCCTCATTTCCTCGCCAAGAGCGTTTCACCCATCACGCAGATATTACAACACATCAGAGGAATGAATGAGCGGAAGCGAATTACAATAACTTAATTTACTTTCATCAAAATATAGAGAGAGTGTTATAGTTATTACAAAACCAGGGTGTATGAGTGCATCAGTATTATTATTACAGACTTGGGAGGTAAAAACCCCTCCCGCATAAAAGTATATTGTTTTTCAAGTGGGAGGCCAACATCCTCCTGTGGCTTAACTGTTGAGGTTCTTCTTTGGGCACCACCTTAGAGCAAAAACAACAAAAGTATGTTGTTTTCTCACCTACAACAACATGGGTTCGAAAACCCTGAGTACGGAGTGTACTTTCGCAAGTCTTACCCATCAAAATAAAAGACTCTCAAGGATATGCTGGCTTAAGCGAGTCAAGGTGAGGCTGATCAAGTAGCAAAGACTCTGTTTGCAAAAATGCTTACTAAAAGTGGATCCTTAAAAATCTAGTTTTATTAGCAAGTTAAGTCATTACCTGAATCTAGAGTTCCTTCTACCCTAGTTCAAGCACTTGACCTGCACTAGCAGTCTTTTATCAACCCCTTTAATTCACTGGAATGCTACGTGTAAGTCAGTGACCAAATCTTCATGTCCGAGAAGTAACGACGATCCGAATCGATTAATACTCAGCTGAGGATCTCCAGTCACACGACATATGTAGCACTTAACCCTTGCATATGCCAACTCGCCACCGGGTTTCTTAAGACCGGACCGGGTTCACGCCAACCGAGAGCAACAGATACACCACCGTCTAGCCTCTTGCCACGGAGGGTACACGCTACTCTCGCCATCTCTCCACTCCCATTGCGTGTTGGCCTTTCTGGTATTAGTCTGCCCGAGGCAAAGCTTACCCATGATGAGGCATGTGACCAGTTAAAGGGTCCTCGGTCAGCAGGCCCACATCGACACGGTCCTTAAGCGACTCAGACGGAGACACTACACCGAGACTCTCTTCTCGTGCAAGTCACCCGCCTGGTCTTAGCTTTATCATTAACACCCTAAAGTTTGGTACCTGGCAGAGATACATCTTTTTCGATGTTGAACCCATCATGGCCATGATGGATCCACCATCAAGTTTTATTTTTTGAAAACATCCCTTCCACTGTGGAGCATCACCTTTTGTTTCAAAACAAAACATTTGTTTTACTATAGCAGGACTAAGCATCTGAAAACCTTTTAATAAAACAGGTAATCAAGAAATGGTAAATAATTCCAAGGAAATGCATCAATGGCTTAGCACACAACTCCTATCACCTAATGCATCAAACAAGGTGATAAAGATTTTAAAAAAACAGCAAGGAGGTGGCAAATGCACCGGGGCTTGCTTTGCGTTGTTGGGGAGTCGGGCTCTGTTCCACAAATATGAAAATAAAAACAGCTCCCGGCATGTGGATTTTCTGTTGATGGAGCAGTCTCCTCTTCTTCAATAGTTATTTCTTCCTCGTTCTCTATATATAACCATATATAACTATGAATGCTCATGTAATGCTTATAAAAATGCAATAATAGAAAAGATACATCAAGTTGTATCTTGGATACAATTTTCTTTCACGGTGTACGAGGGAAACTATGGTCTTCTAGGTCAATACCCTAGTAGGGTTAGACAGTTTTACCCTAAGGAGCTAGGGTTTTTGGTTTAGGCATCAAACAATGTCCAAAGCAAGTCAAACTTCACTCATGGGATCTAAATATCGTATTAGGCTTATCCAAAAAGTTTGGTGATTTTTGGAGTTATTAAATAATTTCTAAAATTCCAAGAGACTAGGTTTTGGCCCTCTTAAATACTAAATAATTTTTGGTTTAGGCTAAAATTCTTGGAACTATTTTTATTAAATACTAGAGGAATTTAGGAACTTAGAAAAATTGGTCTTATATTTTTAGAATTTTTCTAGAATTTTCTATGATTTCTCTAATCCTGGCAGAAAAAGAAAAAGAGAAATGGTGAACAATGGTGGGCTGAAATTGGCTCGAGTCGGCCCACACACAGGTGAAAGTGCGCCCGCGGTGTTTATTTTGCGCAGAGGACCTTGGCTTTTTAAACAAACAGTAAAGAATCCAGGGCACTATTTCCTTGTCTCACTGACATTCGCACATAAGTCCCTGCACTTTTGTTTCTTCGCAGACCCAAATCCCCGATGCTGAACGCCGGTGAACATGCCCTCCGGCGATTCTATACCGGCCAAAATAAGTAACGACCGGACCCCTAGCTCGGCTGACATCTAATTCAACCCCTAACGATCATTACCCCTCAATCAATTGCACAATTCCAGGTTGGGAATTCACTATCCACGACAATGGCGGAAACTAAGAACACACCGACATGTTCTGGGTTCCCCAGGGCGATCTAGTTTAATTCAAAAGGTCTATGAGTATCAGGGGACATGAGAGAGGCTAGAACATCACGCAGAAGAGCATGAGCTAACATGTAGACGTCTGGCCACGGCGAGGTGTTCATGGGTGCGGAAAACTGATTTGGGGAGAGAAAGAAATTGGAACTCTCTGGTGGCTAATTGGAGGCAGTAGCGGGTGCTCTGGCTTCATGATGACTCAGCGGAGCTGATGGCATGCTTAATTTATAGTGTCTGAGGGTGGTGGCTCTTGAATTTGGAATGGCGCGCTGGCGGCCGAAAAGAGGGGAGATCAATGGCGGCTCAGTCGTGGCGTTCGCCGGTGCAACGGTTCTAAAATGGTGAGTCTAGGCATGCCACAGTTACTACCATGCGGTAAAGAGCTATGGTGTGGCATAAGTGAGGTTGCCGGAGTACCACGGCGATACCGGTGGTCCGGCCACGTCGCACGGCGACAGACGCGGTTGATAAGCTTCACCCCGCGACCAAATCCACTCCCCCTCCGATCTTTTCACCCGCCTGGTACTATCCTGCCCGAGTCCTGCACGAATCACCGCGATCAGCGCGAATCCCTGCGCGGAGGTCACCGGCGGCGAGGGGATGAATCTGAAGATCTTTCTACAGTCACTGTACCATCAGACTTCTTATGAGGGCGCCTGACAGAGTGATTTCAGGAGCCTGGATCTTTGATTTTCATGTAGTAACTACTTAATTTATCTGTATCAAAGTTGTAGCCCTATGAACCAGCTACAATTCGACTATAGAGACCTTGCTCATTTAGTTACTCCTTCGAGCTTGATTCGAGTCCAAAGTTCAGCAGAACTCATTGTCAGTCCAGTTTCAGAGTTGTACCCGACTGATAGACCAACTTCATGTCTGTTTTTCTTCAAATTTTGTATGTTACCAAAGTTTAGTCACTTAAGCAAAGTTACACTCCTTTCATAGCTCTTCAAGTTTGCTATGTTGACCAAGAGCAAAATCCTCAAGAATTCAGAGATATGGAGCACCAAAGTTGACCCTATTCAACTGAAATTCAGAACTTCATCACATAGTATTCATGGGGTATTTTGTATTTAAGTCCAAATACATCATTTGACTTGGAAATCCTCAAAAGTGAAAAAGTACTTGATTTGTAATGTTCTAGTACTTTGATATTTGCACTTGGGTCCAAAAGTGCACAAAATTTACAATTACCCCCTTAGGGTTTCAATTAGGGTTTCTAGGGTTTTGTTTTTAGGGTTTTGGGCATATTGTGGTTTTGGTGCCACCAAAGTCCATCAAATGTGATACCTTATGATCATTTCTCATGTCTTTTGAGGTTTTAACTTATTTGGGCTTCATTTTCACTCACAAGCCCTAATTTAGGGGACAACATATCTGGTGCACATGGTGCACATATTAAATCATCACCACTCATTTTAGATCTAATGTCTCTAGTTGTTTGGTACATTTTACTAAGGACACCCTCCAACGTGGTGGTGTGTAGTGGTGGAAGGTGTTATTTGTAAATTGAATAATCAACTAGAGACGTTAGATCTAAAATGAGTGCCGATGATTTAATATGTGCACCATGTGCACCAGTCTTCTATGTGTACCAGATATGTCCTCAATTTAGGGTTAAGCACTCTACCCTAGGGCTAATCACATATCAATTCACATCATTACAACTTATTTGAAATTTTTACCTAGTGAATGCACTTTAGGTGTAACAAACACATGATATGCCAATGCTCATGATGTTATGCTCAAGTTTTAGTGATAGTAACACCAGGAGTGTTACACGACTCTGGAGCCGGACGGTGCGCACGCGCAGTATCAGTTAGGGTTCCGAGTTTCTTGGGGGAATTGTTAGCTATAATCGCGGATTTAGCTCGGGATACGGATTGAAACAGATCCAGACCTTCCCTCTATATATAGATAGAGTACTACGACCGATTAATAATCAACAATCGAATCAATACTCAGTTTATCTCTCATTTTACCTTAGACATTAGGAGTAGTTCTGGTTTAGTTCTAGTTTAGCCTCTCAATCCCCAAATTTTCTGCTTCTCTTCGGCTCTACGTCGATTAGAGATGTATAGGTCGACCTGCTGACCATAGACAAAGCCTAGGACCTCTCCTCAACGGGGTCTCTCCCGGGAGTGAGATCCAGGCGTTGCTAGTGAACTCCACTGTCCCTGCGCACGCGCGGACCATCCGGCCCGTCAGGCAGGGAACCCGAGCCCTATGCCAGGTCGCAGACCATCGGTGCCTGTGTAGAGAGCACCGCTGCCGGTTCTCAACGCAGTGATTGGTGCCCAGATCGGCGCCAGCAGACGCTGCTACATAGATGGATGTCACTATGATGGATTATATTGGAAGCAGCATATATCTTTCCGGCCTAGTGCATGTCAACACACTCACCACTCAAGTACTTGCTTTGTACTACTACGCACAATATTCATGAGATATTTTGTACGTACTAATTTTTTTTGAACGTTTGTACGTACTGATTTTTACCAACTCTGTTTTGCACACCGTACATATTAGCTTTATCGTTCTAAATCAATTATTCCCAACTTTAACCATCAATTATATGTACAAAACAAAATCAAAATTCAGCTATGGACCTTTAGATCTCTGGTGGGCCACTGCAATTTTGTCATAGAGCATATCTCCATCTGATGACATCTTGAAAGATTCAAAAAATGCGAAATCTAAGAAACTAAAACATGTATTAAGGCCCCAAACAATTTTTTATGGAGCACCTTGTTCAAATGATGATGCATGGGTGATTTGGAGAGTGGGTTTAGAACGACTCTATCCTCACTTACTTGCATCCATTCCAATTAGTAACACATAGCTAACCGCAACAGGCACTGGAAAAACCAATGTAAAGAGGTCACCGCTAGATGCAAACCGTTTTTCACGATCTCTCTCCCACACGCACACACACACGGAACCCCTACTTTATTCTACTACCAACTCTTGCATTCAAAAGAGTGATGAGTCTTGCTACGCGCCTCTCGGTACGTTCGTCAACTTCTTCGGCATGCTGCAAAAAGACATACGTACTACACAAGATAACTGAGACCGATGCGGTGAGTGATGCTCATCAGGTATCCTGCAACAACAAACAGCAAAATATCGCACTAATAAGCAAGCAAGCAAGCAAGCAAATTCCTTGTAGTTTGTTTTTTTTCCCTAAAAGAAGAAGATCAGGTCCAGGTACTACATGCTGCTCTTATATCGATCAGATTACTCAAGGATTGCGCTATGCAGATTACTGCAGGAAAATTATTTCCAGTGGATGGAATATGCTGCAAGTGCAAGGTTGCAAGCTGTTCAATCACCATCCTATATACACTAAAAATAATAATCACAATAAAAACAGAGGAGGAATGAGGATCACCTTTTTTTTTTACTTGAGCAAACTTTGCTGAACAATCACCATCCTATATACACTAAAAATAATAATCCAGAACCTATACGCATTTCCGGTCAACACTTGGCTTGAGCGAGCTGGTTGGCATGAACTACAAGATAAAAGTAGTGGTACGAGCAATCCAATCAAGGTGCTCCCACTGTTTCAACCTATAAAGTGAAGTATATGTAACCCAGACAATCAAATAGTTGATATACAGACAGAACTTTCTACATATCCCTTCACCACCTTGCCAGAAAAGCCTTTGGAATGGCAAATCCTTTATTACCCAGACAAACCGAACTAAGCACACACAATCAAAAAGACGTAGAAACAAGAAACAGGTCTTCAACCCGGCCAGAAGGCACTTCGCAGTTCTATCATTTTTTAATCGTTTTATTACTTTATTTTAGGTCAAGGTATATAAGTGTTTTGATGATTAACGGCAACATAAGATTATTGTGACTAACGTGTGTTTTGCAGAGGCTTAGATCACAACGATGGAGATTGGTTTGAGCAATCCATGGTCTTCATGCCCCTCCTTATGAATTTCGTTGTGGTTTTTAAAGGATGAAAGATAAGAATAAGAATGGACTAGTTTTAAGTGTCGATGGGAGTTGAGAGACATTTAGAGTACTTTAAGACGTTGTTATTTCCTTTAACCGTACTATAAAAGAGGGTGTGAACGAGTAGCTAGACCTAGAGAAGTCTAGTGAGTTCTATGTGGCTTAGGAGAGACCCACGACAAGTACGGACCAACCCAATTCCAAATATTCAATTACCAGCTGTGTGTTTGCTAGGGATTTCTGGTACAGGATCTTCTCAGGTTTGGGACTAACAACTAGAACTCCTGATCTGTCTGAATTATCTTTTGTGGAGTGGTGGAGTAGAGCGACCAAACACCTGACAAAACCTACGAGAAAGGGTGTAAACTTAGTAACCGGGAACTGGGAACTTGGCCACGTTCCTCGTTCCGGGAACGTTCGTTCCGTTTCGGGAACGTGGGAACAATCTCGTTCTAGTAGTGTTAAATCCTAGTTTTAGTAGCATACCGCGTACCACGTTCCTGTTCCTCGATCCCATCGATCCGGGAACTTGGTTACTAAGGGTGTAAACTCGCCGGTGATCTTGAGTGCTTGGTCGATCTGGAAGCACAGAAATGCTGTAATTTTTTAAGGGGCTCAGCCTTGCTTGCAAACAGCTCTTCGATTTTTTGAGGATGAGCGTCAACTATGGTATTCTGTGGGAGCTAGAAGCTTGAAAGCTATAGGTCAAGTTCTTCGAGCAGACTAGTTTTTTTTTAGGATGAGCGTCAACTATGGTGTAAACTCGCCGGTGATCTTGAGTGCTAGGTCGATCTGGAAGCACAAAAATGCTGTCAGCCTTGCTTGCAAACAGCTCTTCGATTTTTTGAGGATGAGCGTCAACTATGGTGTTCTGTGGGATCTAGAAGCTTGAAAGCTATAGGTCAAGTTCTTCGAGCAGACTAGTTGTTAGTAGGCTAGGAGCGGCCATATCTTGCCTATAATGTGTGCGCATAGCTAAAATTTGTTTGTATCAAAGCAGCCCCTCTCCTAGGTCCGGGGTGGGGGTGTAGCTTGTACCTAACTCTTTTTCCCCTCTTAATACAATGATGCGCAGCTCTTCTGCGTATTCGAGAAAAAGAAGGGTTTTCAAGGCATCAGACACGGTGTTTCAGGGTTGTCAGACCACAGTGGATCGGTCTGACGCCTCCACGTAGACAACCCGAGAGCACCTGATCGCCGGATCCTATGAACAGTACCTCACCGGACCATTGCGTTGGGTCTAATGATCTGTGCGATCAGACTCGAGAATTCCAGGGGTGCGTCGAACGATACTACGACATTGTTTATGCTAGGGGTTTTCTACATGATCGTTGGACCTCGTGAACAGTTATCTCCTCATGAACATTATTTATGCAAGGGACACGTTAGGGTTTCCTGTGAGTGTATATATATGTAACCACCCCTATACAATACATCAAGCATTCCACAATCTTACATGGTATCAGATTAGGTTTTTCTAGCCGCCACCCTTTTTCACCTCAGCAGGAGAACAGCCACCAGGGTCACGCCTCCCTCGTCCGTGCGCTGCCGGAGGTGACGGCGGGGCGAAGCCTCCTCTGCTCCGGGTCACGCCTCCGGATCCGCCCTGCACCCGCCGTCTGGGCCGCACCGGCCACCTTGACCTGTCGCCGGATCCGCCCCGCACCCACGCCAGGCCGACACGCCCGCGGCCCGCCACGACGTGGCACCACACGCGGTCGAGGCCCCACACTTGCCTCTGCTGTGCCGGAAGCGCGGCCTCCCCTTCCTCGGCCTCGTCATGGTGGCCCCTCCCCGCCGGCTCTCCCTCTGTCGTCGCCGACCTGCTCGTGACCACTAGGCTTGCGCCAGTGGCCCTTCTCCCCTTCGCAGCCATGGCCGCCCCTGTCGGCCAGCCCCTCACCTTCCCTGACCGCACGCGTAGCTGCCTCACTGGTCGCGGGCGCGGCCTTCTTCCCCGGCCTCATAGGCTGGCGCCTCCCAAGCCGCCACTACCAGATCCACGCGCCCCTGCGTCTACGTCACCAAATCCGCGAGCACGCGGGCGTGGGCCGCAACCGCACGAGCAGGCGTGCGGGCACGAGCTACAACCACCGCGTGTGCAGGCCTGCGCTCCCGCGGAGTCGCCGCCGCCTCGTCCACACTCATGGCTGACAGTCGTCTCCCCCCGGATCTGCTACTACTACTACTCTGGCGGCCGATGCCGCCCCTCCTCTGCCTCTAGCTCCCCGCCTTCTTTGGCCTGATCTAAGCCCGTCGAGGCACCCAACACGTCCCTTGCCCTGTGGCAGCACCTGGCCACCCCTGCAGCGGTGGCCCTGGCCTCTCTGGTAGCCTCCTTTCCCGTTGCGCACGTCGCGACCTCCCCTGTCGGCGTGCTCTCCCTAGTGTCGACCACCTCGACCAACAGCGCCTCTCCTTCAAGCTTCTCCCGTCATCGGCATCATCACCCCCTGTATGGTTGATTTCGGCACAGGCCCCTACCCGGCTGGACCCATCGCGTCTCCCTCCCCCTTCATTGCTGCCATCGTTGGTTCTGTCGCTGCCGCGGTCTCCCTGGCTGGATCCACGTTGTTGCGGCCTTCCCGGCTTGATCTGTTGTCCCTTTGGCCGGATCACCGTCTTCTTGGCTAGATCCGTCACTGTCGTGGCCTTTCCGGACGGATCCGCCGTTACCCCTTCTACTCTGTCCGGCGCAGATGCGTGTGCTGCTGTCGGCCTCCCTTGCGGGGCTCCTCGATGACCGGACACGGAAAGAAGCAAGAAGGTCCACGGTGCTACTGTTGTCCCTTTTGCATTGTCCCGTCGATCGTTGACGCTCGAACGTCGACCCCTCCCAAAGAACAGGATACTGCTACGTGTCTCTTGACCACAGCCGCCTCGACTTTGGTTACCTTGACATCTAGGGGCTATCATCTTGGAGTACACACCGGTCTCTACTCCAGTCGCAACATTCGCACCTCACGACGTTGCGACTGCGGGGGATTTCAACCCGTTGATTCCTACCTTCGGCTTCTACTCCAGTCTCATCGTGTTGCGATGCCCCTGTTGCGACTACAGGGTGACGTTAGACTGTGTGTGTTCTCTTTGTGTCGGGGGGGCACCACTGTTGGGCTGCTGGCCCATTAGGATATTCCTGTGAGTCTATATATATGTAACCACCCCTATGCAATACATCAAGCATTCAACAATCTTACAAACTCAAGCCAGTCAACAATTCCAAAATCCGGATCCTAATAATTGTTGGGGACCTGTCCATGGTGGTTAGTACGGAGATCTAATCAAATCAAAGATGCTAGCTTCAGGCCAAGAGATAGCAACAACAACACAAGTTTGTCTATGTCCAAGTCAGCGATGATGGAATGGAAATGAAGCCGCATATCACTGGGCTACTTCTATACTAGGCTCTGTTTGGGAGAGCTTCACTTCAAGAATTTCAACTTCGTTCTAACTTCTTCCATCCAAACAGGTCTAGCTCCACGAGCTCTAGCATTAAAAAACGAAACTAGAAACCAGTTTTATAAAATTCATGAAGCTCCTTACATGGTACTTTAAAAACATTGTTTTTATATCTCCTCATGAACTGCACGAAATTACCCACCATGCTACTGGCTACGCAATATACAACATTTGTTCTCTCTCGCGACAGCCTACTAATCATCAAGGGTAATCAAGGAAACTAACACAAATCAATTGTACTAGCCAGTTGCATGTGCTTTGCTACGGCTTTTATATATCATATAAATATGTATTAAGATATTTATTCAAATATAATTATTATTTATTTCTAAACACTAAGGTACGTGTGGTCTGGTGGTTAGCCCCAAATTTCCGGAGCTAGGGTGTGGGTTCGAGTGCTCGCTCTGCACTTTTTTGCGCTGTGTGGTAGCTACGTGGGTGGGGTCGGGTGCTGAGCAGGCGCAATAGCTGGCATGCACGTAGGGCGGGCCCAGAGTGTCAGCGTGGAGGGTGAAGATGTGGTAGCACCAGGTACTCACATTAGGTTCTTAATAGAGCAGTAGATATTGAGATATTTATAAACACTAAGTTATGTGTGGTTTGGTGGTCACCCCCAAATGTTTGGAGCAAGGAGGTGTTGGGATTCAAACCATGATAGTTGGCTCCAAACCTGCATTTATACTCATCTAGCCAACAAAATATACATGTATTTTGTGTTTTATACTCTATATTTATAATATTTATAAATGGAAACCGTAGGCCTCTAAATAATAGGTAGAAAACAGGCGCGTACCATGTTGATGTCGGGGGGGGGGGGGGGGGGGGGGGGGGGGGGCGGCATGGAGACGAACGAAGGGTCAGGGCTCCTCCGGGCGGGCGACGAAGAAGGCGTAGAATCCCGCAACGACGGTGAGGATCCCCATGCCCCAGACGAGCAGCTGGGCCCAGGGCGGCATCACGGCGGCGATCTTGTACGAGAACATGAGTGTGAGGAGCGTGGAGAGGCCCCAGACGGCGAGCTTGAGGCGCTGGTCCCGGCGGCGCTCCAGAAGGTGGAGGCAGCGGAAGAGGAGGACGAGGGCGGCGTACGCGGCGAGGACGAAGGCGACGGCGTAGGGGTCGTCCCAGGAGCGGTAGACGGCCATCCCGCAGTTGAAGCTGAGGAAGGCGAAGCCCAGCGACGGTAGCCACCCCGGGCGGCCGTCGCGGTCCATGTCCGCTGGGCGGAGCAGACCGGCCGGCGCAGATCTGCCGGCGGCGGAGCTCCGATTCGGCCCCTGCTGCTGTTTTTTCCCCGATGCACACGGGCACGGCACGTGAGCAGAGCGGAAGTGGGTGGGGACCCCACACGACGCGGTCGCGATTTTGCAGGCATCGTGCCTCGCACGTGACTGGCGGCCATCCTGCTACTATTGACTATTCTGCTCATCGTGGGAGTGAGTGGATGGAGGCTCACTCATCGCCCGCTCTGGCTGACTGATGAGCTCATACAAATGTCTGTATCATTTGATTGGTGCAGAGCTTAAACTCGAACCGGGGGTTTTCGAATGAAAACGAAACAAAATTGGCCCGGCCCACGACATTGGGGGCAATCCAGGCTCAGCCCAACTACTCTCTCGTCCTCTTGTTCCACTGTTTCCCACCCCAAAATACTCCACCACCGCACCCACTAGGGTTTCCGCACCGCATTGCAGAACCTCGCCGCCTCCACCCGCACCACACCACCGGCGATGTCCACAGCGGCGGCGCAGGGCGGCAGCGACAAGCCGGCGCTCCGGAGGCCCGTCTTCACCAAGGTCGACCAGCTCAGGCCGGGCACCAACGGGCACACCCTCACCGTCAAGGTCGTCAGCGCCACCCCCGTGCCTGGGCGCGCGCGCCCAGGCGCACCCGCCGCCGCCCCATCCCGCGCGCCGCGCATCGCCGAGTGCCTCGTCGGGGACGAGACCGGCGCCATCGTCTTCACCGCCCGCAACGACCAAGGTGAACGTTTGTCCTCCCCTCCTACGTGCTCTGCCTTCCCTTTCCCTCTATCGTTCGTTTTCTGCTCCGCTGTGGAGGACTAGATTTCTCTACCTGCGACTGTGATCTGACTGCAAAACGATTCTGCGGAGGAAGATGAGGTTTGCGGCCTTCTATCTCTTATTAGTCAATTGGTTATTGTTATTGTTTTCGCAGTAGCCGCTGGGATGTCAGATGTATGAGCGCGTCATTTCAATCCTAGTTGCCAATGCAAATTTTTGTTGCTGATTATATGATATACAAAACCAAAAGGCTGGGGAAAAAAGTACTTCAGACGACCTCGTCTTGTTAAGAATTTATTTATGGTGTGTTTGATTTCTGGAACAAGCTCATCCCCAAGGTTAGGTGCTGCATCATGAGTTTATTTCTCATGTTTGTACTAATTAGTAGCTTGTGAGGAACGACTTGGTGGAGAACCTACTCATATTCCACAGACCAAAACAAAACAAAGTAAGGATTTGACAAGATTTTGGACCAGGCCATTCCTCAAACCAAAGATACCCCTAGTTTCAGTTATGGATGAGATAGCCGGTAGCGAAACTGAGCCTGTGTAGCTTCCGACAAATGTTTGTTGGCATTCCTTTATGTGCGACAGTGTGTACAATCAGCCGACCACATAACAAGAGGTCAAAAGTAACTATCAACCGTTACTTATTGCCCTTACCTTTTAGGCCTCTTATGCGATGCGATGCATTTAAATTGAGCTAAGATGATGGATCATAATAAACAACTGTGCACCAGCTGCTCATATAGGTTACTTGGATCTCATGTACTGACACACTATGGCGGCACATCTGCTTCCTACTTTGAACGGAAATGAGGTCAGCCGACCTTCTTTTATGTATGCAACAGTGCGTACAATCAGCAGACCATGTGCCATCTCAGAGAGTCCAAAGTATCAGCCGTTACTTGATTCCATATCCTTGAGAGTGTTGTCTTCAACTGAAGTTCAGCAAATGCCATCAAAGCTTTCGAATGTGCCATTGTTAGCTTGATTCCATGGTTTGCATCTTTTTAAGGACAATTATTTTGTCTTTGCTCTTATTTATTTTTTTAACTGTATGACTGCATCCCAGAGGGTGTACAGTACATGCAGCGCTATCAGCCTCTCATTCATGGTTACAACTGGCGTTTGAAACCATTTATTCTTGGCTTCTTTTTATCTTTGATGTCATGTGGACGTCATGGTTGATGATTGTTTTGACTGTGCATTTGTCCTGGGCTTATGATGTGCTCTTCTCCTTTGCAGTTGACTTGCTGAAGCCCAATGCGACAGTGATCTTGCGCAATGCCAAAATAGACATGTTCAAAGGATCAATGAGGCTTGCAGTGGACAAGTGGGGGCGGATTGAGGCTGTAGAGCCAGCCAGTTTCACGGTGAAGGAAGACAACAACCTGTCTCTAATAGAGTATGAATTGGTTAATGTGGCTGAGTAACTGTCCAATCCAAGCGTTTCTGCCCCCTTTATTTCGTGCCATAAGAAGGAAGTACCATGAATGAACATTATAAAGCCTCTTGAAGCGAAGCGAGTTTATTTGCTACGGTGGGGTAGATAAAGGTCAAGGCTGTATGGCCTGTGTTAGAACTTTGGATAAATTAAGATGAATTGCCCTTGCATCTATGAGATTGTTATCCATCTTTGTACTGCTCGTGTTGCTTTGATGCAAGAAATCTGAAGCAGGAAATGCGTACCCAGTGCTCTGGACACTGGCGTCTGTTGTAATTGTGTGGCTACCCCAAAAGTGTGCAATTAATATCTTTCGACGGGGTGTGATTTAGTACTGATTTAAACTGGTTTTTTGGTATCAACAATCACAAACGGAATGTCGTTTGGCCAAGAAAGGAAAGGAGGACCCTGTGGTTGGCAGTCCACTAATCTGTTCCCTGAATCCTAAAAAAAGCAGTGCTTGTGTTGGCGGAGGCCAGGCCATGCCCCCGGTTTGAGGAGAGGCCTCGCAAGCATCTCAGGCGACGCGAGGGGATCAGGGGACATGGGCGGCGGCGAGCATGACCATGAGCCCGATGAGCCTGAGCCTGCCAGGGACAAGGAGCACGAACACGATGAGGCGTCGGTGGAGGCGCTCTTCGCTGGGCAGTCGCCGGCGCCGTGGTGGCGGCAGGTGACGGTGCGTTCCGTGACGGCGAGTGTGTTCGTGGGCGCCGTGTTCAGCTTCATGTCGATGAGGATGGGGCTGACCATCGGCCTGGTGCCGTCCTTCAACATGTCGGCGAGCCTGGTGAGCTTCTTCGTGATCAGCTCGTGGACGCGGCTGCTGGGCCGCTGCGGCGTGGCCACCCAGCCCTTCACCCGCCAGGAGAACGTGGTGGTGCAGACCTGCGTCATCGCCTGCGCCACGCTGTCGCTCTACGGCGGCTTCACGTCCTTCCTGCCGGCCATGTCGCCGCCCGTGGCGAAATCGGCCGGGGCCCCGGGGACGGGCAACAACGTGTACACGCTGCATCTCGGCAAGATGATGGCGTTCAGCTTCCTCACCGGCTTCACCAGCTTGTTCATCACGCTCCCCTTGACCAAGGTCTGGTGGGTGGTCACCATCTGTCGTCTCATCTGATTCCATTCATCAACAAGCTAGAGAATAAGAAGAAGAATGATGATGCTGATGTACACGCATTGCAATGCAGGTCATGATCCTGGACTACAAGCTGCTGTTCCCATCGGGGTCGGCCATAGCTGGGCTTGTCAACAGCTTCCACACGCCAGCGGGAGCAGCAACAGCAAAGTAAACACACGCATGCAAACGCAATGCAGCATCTTTAGTTTTCAATCAAATAGCAATAACCAATGCAAGATTAGTTTCTAATGGCAAGCCACATAAATAATAAAAGATTGCAGATAGCCACTCTGCTGCGATCTCTAGGCGGGAGCTTCAGCTGGGCGGTGTTCCAGTGGTTCTACACGGGAGGCGACGGCTGCGGCTTCCAGGCTTTCCCTCTCTTCGGCCTCGAGGCCTACAAGAAGCGCTTCTACTTCGACTTCTCTCCAAGCCTCGTGGGCATCGGCATGATCTGCCCTCCCATGGTCAACTTCTCGCTGCTCTTGGGCGCCGTCGTGTCCTCCGCGATCCTCTGGCCCATCCTGCAGGGCAAGCGAGGGGAATGGTACGACGCCGACGCCTCGCCATCCAGCCTCAGAGGGCTGAACGGGTACAAGGTGCCCATGGGCATCTCCTTGGTGCTCGGGGACTGCCTCTTCCAGCTGGCTGCCGTCAGCATCAGGGCAGCGCGGGGCTTCCATCACCGCCGTCAGCATCAGCAGGATGAAGATGACGGTGGTCAGCAGTCCCTGTCGTACGACGACCGGCGCAGGATCCACAACTTCCAGAGCGAGGGGATGCCCACCCACGTGTCGCTCGCGGGCTACGCGATCCTGGCAGGCATCGCCACCGTGTTCCTCCCCGGCATCTTCCCGCAGATCAGGTTCTACCACGTGGCCGTGTGCTACGCCATGGCGCCCCTCCTGGCGTTCTGCAGCTCCTACGCTTCGGGCCTCACGGACTGGTCCCTCGGCACCATCTACGGCAAGCTCGCCATCTTCATCTTCGGCGCGTGGGTCGGCGAGGCGTCTGGCGGCGCGATCGCCGGCCTCGTGGCCGGCGGCGTGGTGGTGGTCGTCATCGGCAACTCCTCCGAGCTCATGCACGACTTCAAGTCGGCGTACCTGACGCTGACCTCGCCGCTGTCCATGTTCGCCAGCCAGGTGATCGGCACCACGCTGGGCTGCATCCTCAACCCGCTCCTCTTCCTGGGCTTCCAGGAGATGGCCGGCGGCGCGGACCACCTGGGGGAGGCCGGGTCGCTCTACGCCGCGCCCATGGCCATGGCCTACCGCGGCATCGCGGACCTGAGCGTGGAAGGCATCAAGACGCTGCCCAGGCACTCCGTCATGCTCTGCGTACCTTGCTTCCTCGTGGCGCTGTGCGTGGATGCCCTGGCGGCCGTCGCCGCGGCCAACGGCTGGAGGATCAAGGGCTACGTCCCAAACATCATGGCCATGGCCATCCCCTTCTTTGTGGGGCCGACCTTCGCCATAGACATGTGCCTGGGGAGCCTCCTAGTCATCCTGTGGAGGAGAAGGAACAAGCAGGCAGCGAACCTGCTGTCGGTCGTGGTGGCGTCTGGTTTGATCTGTGGCGATGGGCTCTGGGCGCTGCCGTCTTCGCTGCTGGCCATCTTCAAGGTGGAGCCGCCTATGTGCATGAAGTTCCTGTCCAACTACCAGACTGAGCAGATGCGGAAGCACCTCATCCTAGCAGCAGCTGCACGCCGAAGAACAAGTTAATTGTTGTACCCTTACTTGTTTGAGAACGAGGAATGAGAATGGATTGTTTAGTAGCTAGCCACACCCACACACTCCTCCTTGTTTTCCAAGATAAAATAGGCTTGATAGCTCGATCTAGAATCTAGATAGATAAAACAGCACACACGTCTCTTGCTTCTTGCAAGCGTCTAAATCACCAGATTATGCTTTATGATTCTACTTGTACAAACATTTAGCTCCTGCTATAGTAAAACTACACAATAGTTTATAGTCAATGAAAAACATATAAAAAGGTCAGACAGAGCATCATGCAAAGAGTGTATGAAGTCGTCAATCGTCACATAAAGATAAACAAAACAAAAGCACATGTCATCTTCTTTTTTTCGCCCCATCACAATTCACAACTCTTTCCTAAATAGGTGAATGTCCATGCGTTGCGACAAGAGTAAAGAATTTGTATGAAATATATATGTTACATTGCAAGAAAGGGACTAAATCAATCCGCATGAGCTCCATCTTTATTGAAGAAAAGGTAGTTCATCCAAGGCGCCCAATAGCATGAATGGCTCTGTTATTGTGAATAGCATATATACAGTGTCAACATAAGGCAATTTTGAATGATAACATAGACCATTAAATTGGTTTCACAAAAATAAGGGTATATAAGAAAATCAATGATGCTATAAGTGCTAATTGCATCTCGAAGAAAACTGTTGGACTGATATCTATCTGAATATATAAAAAAGTACTAATTAACTATCAGTTATGTAACACCTTAGTTGTAACCCGTGAAACCCAGTTTAGATATACACACCAGAGCTGTGTAATTATTATGCTGGTTGGACTTTGAAACAAGGCACCAGAAAATCTTGCAAAAGACCATATGCAATTTTTACAGAAAATCTTGCACTGAAAAACAAGCCACTGTCCATTGATGTACATGCAAAACGGCAAAAGTATGATGAGCATACCTGTAGCTCTTCAGAGATTAATCTGATAACAGCTCGTCAACCAATATTGCCTTGTGTTCCCTATTTTTTAGCCTACTTGAGCAGAACTCAGATGCAGGCTCAACGACCGTACCGACCTAAAGCCAACATTCAAATATTCAGTACACATCAGCCACATATAAAGCTTTCCACAAATTAGGATGTGATAATAAAAATGCTGAATAAGTATGCCTGATGGCGATTAGGCTACTTATTTGGAAGTACTTGGGAAGGGCCTTGGATTCTCCTGCCCGCTTGAAGTGACTTTTTAGGTCAATTATATGCCTCAACTGGAAAAACACATTGCAAATATATTATCACATAAACATTCCAAAGGATAAACCAGAATCACTAAACATACAACACAATATCAATCGAGTTGAGACAGACACATCGGACACTGTGCATTACAATTTACATGGTATATCGAAACTAAAGTAAAACAATTCTGAGTCTTCTTTGTAGAAAGTAAAATAGCTGCAATTAGATGGTAACACTGTCGGATTGTTGCAGTAAACCGCTCTCTATGTTTGCCCTACTACACACTGATCCAGTGGTAGCTACACAAACATGTTTTGCTTGCTTTATCACTCGTTGGTCCAAAAAATTCTTGACGACATATTATCCGCTTTACAGGCTACTACAACATGAATGGCTGGTCTGACCATGAACCACTGCATGTTCGACGACATCGGCGCCATGGAGTTCGTCAACTCGTGGACCAAGACGGCGCGCGGCGTCACTGAGCTCACCGTCTCGCCGCTCCCGCGGGGCGACTTCGGCAACGGTATCGTGCTGACCAACGCCCTGGCCACGACCCGCGGGCTGTTGTCTGCTCCCATGTCACGCGCAACTGGGCTGGTGCAGGAGGCCGTGCGGATGGTGACTGACGACTACATGCGGTCGGCGATGGACTACTTCGAGGCGACGTGGGCCCGACCGTCGCTGGCGTGCACGCTGCTCATCACCACGTGGTCGCACCTCGAGTTCCACGACGCCGACTTTCGGGTGGGGCGAGCCCGTCGTGTTGGGCCCAGTCACGCCGCCAGAGAAGGAGGTCATCCTCTTCCATGTTCCGCGCGAGAGCAGGTGAAGCGTCCCAATCCTTTGGGACTCAAATGTGATACAATTACTAGTCCCAGGAGGCTAGTAACCACATTTCTTACTTCAAATAGTACAGAGTTTCAAATAAATGTTATTACAATACCAGAGTACAAGCTCGAGAGAGCCAGAAATACAAAGCGCAGTAGAAGATAAACTAGCCCAAGCCATAGGCAGAACTGGGTGCAGACACAACCCCCTCAATCAAGCATAGCAGAAAAGAAGTCTTCAGTTGCTGAAAAACATAAATAAATCTGGGTGAATACACTAGGTATTCCGCAAGCCCATCCCGCTCCCGTAAAGAGAAAGGGACCTATATCATACATGCTTTATATGGTGGAGTTGAAGTCACTCTTCTTTTTCTCAGAGAAAGGCAGTACTTTTAGGGGTTTTCCCAAAGAAATAGAAATAACACATTACTCAACCACGGCTGAGCTTCCCGCTCCCGTGGCATCGTTTTCATTTCCAAAAACACACTCACACACACATTTTCCTGCTCACGGAGGTTGTAAAACACTAATTGTCATACCACACCAGACTCGTCCATTCCAGTGGACATAGACTATTCGAATAGGTTTGAACTCTGCGTAGAGGGGTACACTTTACCCACTAGTTCGGCTCTGCGATCTCATGACCAATGAGATCCGAATCCGAATCTCTTTCTTTCCTCGCACGTCCTAACCTTAACAGTTATACCGGAAGGAGTCAGGCCACCACCATGTCCAAACCGGACAAAACATTCCCCCTCCTTATCCTCCCGGTGCTCCCCAGCCTTCATAACCCTGGGGTTGGACCGTACGAGTTCAGATTGAGTGACTGCCCATACAGTCTCGAGTGGTTGTACTTATCATGAGTACAGGTAGTGAAGGATGACAAACCGGTCCTTATATGAGGGGACAATCCTTTTGCTCACACCTAAACCAGTTGAGCCATCACCTTAGGCCCTCCCCTAAACCAGGGAGTCCCTGATCATCCCACTCACAAGGTGATGAGGGTGAATACCCTTCATCATACACTTTTTGAAAACATAGCTTAGTCAAAACACTGCCCTTTTTCCCATCCCACATTTTGTACTCAAAAGATGTTTGTTAATGCGGGCTATCTCTCTGCTCACAATGCAAATGTTCCATCCCTTAATCCCAGCTTAGGTAGTGGTAGAAAGAATAGGTAAATTATGCATCAAGGGAAGGATGGAATTGCCTTCGTTGAAGCTTTCCTGGCACAGAAGATCTATTTCAGAGGGGTCGGGTTCCTGCCCTTCTTCCGGAGCTACAAATTCCGAAGGATCGGATCCCTCTTCCGCTAACAAACACACATAAGGAACAATACATCAATCATAGTGACTTGGTGGGGTGCGCCAATTATTATTTTTATGCCCTATAATTTATTTAAACTATTTTTGGTGCATAAAATATCAGTATATGAATATATATATGAAAATAGGAAAAAGAAATGGAAAACGGAAAAAGAAAAGGAATTCTCAACTAGCTGGGCCGGGGGGGGGGGGAATTTCGGCCCAGCGAGCGCGGGCGCGCGCAGGCGGCCCAGCCGGCCCACGGAGGAGCGGAGCGGGCGGACGCCGTGGGTGCGGGCCCACACGTCAGCGAGAGGAGGGGGGTGCTAACTGGTCGGGCTCGACCGCCGGTGAGGTTCGCGGCGGTTCTCCGCCGGGAGCCCGGTTTTGCGACGAAGGAGTGGTGGCGAGGCACAGGTGGGGTAGGGGATCATGGGGGTATGGCCAATTTGGCCGGAGGGTGCCTGGGGTGGCCGGTCCACGGCACGGTGGCGGGCGCTCGCGGCGGTGAGGTCGTCGGCGAGGCTGCCGAGCGCAATAGGAGGCGGGGATGGGTGCATTGTGTTTGTGAGGGAATGGCGAAGCTCAAGAACTATATGAATTAGGCTGGAACTTAGCAGAGGGAGAAAGGCGAGGCTCACCGGAGCAGGGGAAGGACGCGGCGGCGCTGGCTCAATCGAGCTCGGGGAAGGAGGAAGAGGGTGGTCGAGGCTGGTGTGAGGGATTGGGGAGCTCGGGGTGGTCCTTTTATAGGTGCCCGGGGCAGGGAAGGGGCGAGAGGTGGCGTGCACCGACGAGCTTGCCACGGCGGGGATGGTGGCGCACAATGGCGACGACGAGACGGCATGGGCAGGGGGTGACGGGATGGCTTGGCTGGCACAAGGGGACAGAGGCGCAAGGCGCCAACCGGGCAGGCGAGCGAGTAATGGCGAGACGACGGGGCGGTGGCGACCGGCGGCGATCGCGTCGCTAGCCCCGGTCATGGGTGCGAGGAAGGCGCTAACGGGCGGGCCCCGCTTGCCAGGGAGGGAGAGATCGCGAGGGAGGGGAGTGCGGGCTGACGGGTGGGGGCGGGATGTTAGAGGCGGGTGCGGGCACGCGGCGATGGGCCGCTTGGGCTGCGGGAGGGAGAGGAGTGCGGGCGCGCGCGCGAGGGAGAGAGGGGCCTAGGCCGGAAGCGGGCCAGCCGGTGGGGTTTCCTTTTCTCTTTTTTTTCTTTTTCTATTTCTTATTTCTACTTTCTATTTCTATTTCTTTTATCTCCTTTTTTTGAACAAATAAATAGCTAAATAATCTTGGGTGCTAGAAAAAATAATAATCTATGTGAGGTGCTTCTAACAATCAAATGTATGCATATGATGAGATGACCTATGGGGTGGAATTTAGGGATAGATAAAGGGGGGGGGGTTAGGAGATTAGGGTTCCAAACCTCGGGTTGAAATTTTGGGATGTTACAAACCTACCCCACTTAAAGGAATCTCGCCCTCGAGATTCAGACGTGGCTCGAGAAAAGGTAAGGGTATTCCCTCCTCAAAGAGTCCTCACTTTCCCAGGTAGCTTCGTCTTCTCCTTCTCTGCTCCACTGAATTTTACAGAGTCTCACTTCTGAGTTGCGGGTCTTCCGGACTGCTGAGTCAAGAATCTTTATTGGCTTTTCTCGGTACTGAAGATCTTTCTGAATCTGGATTGTCTCTTCTTCGATGTGACTTTCTGGTACTTGTAGGCATTTGCGGGGCTAGGACACATGAAACACATTGTGGATATCAGACATGGATTCTGGTAATTCAAGACGGTATGCTGCGGGTCCCACTCTGGCAAAGATAGGATAGGGGTCGACGAATCGTGGTGCTAGCTTTCCTTTCACTTGGAACCTTTTGACACCACGCATCGGGGAGACCTTGAGGTAGACGAAGTCTCCTTCCTCAAATCTGAGTTCTCTCTGCCTGTTGTCCGCATAACTTTTCTGCCAACTCTGAGCTTCAAGTAATCTTTTGCGGATCAGGGCAACTTTCTCTTCAGCCTCTTTAACAAAGGCATGTCCTTCCAGTGTCTTTTCCCCTACGTTGGACCACATGAGAGGGGTCTGGCACTTTTGTCCATACAATGCTTCGAACGGTGACATCGTGATACTGGCCTGATGGCTGTTGTTATACGAGAACTCTGCATAAGGTAAACTGGACTCCCAGTTTCTGTCGAACGTTAACACACAGGCTCTTAATAAATCTTCGAGGACCTTGTTGACCCTTTCTGTCTGACCATCTGACTGGGGGTGATAGACGGTGCTGAAGTCTAGCTTGGTGCCCATAGCTTTGTTGGAGGCTCATCCAAAATTTGGAGGTGAACTGGGTTCCCCTGTCAGACACTATCTTCCTTGGAATGCCATGGAGTCTGACTATCTCTTTAAGATAAATCCGGGCAAGGGTGGCTCCTCCAAAGGTAGTTTTCACTGGGATGAAGTGGGCTACCTTGGTAAGACGGTCTATTATTACCCAGATAGAGTTGTTCCCTTTTTGCGTCCGGGGTAGTCCGGTTACAAAATTCATGCCTATTTCCTCCCACTTCCCCGGGCACTGGAAGGGGTTGCAATAGGCCTGCAGGCTTCTGGTGCTCGGCTTTCGTTCGCTGGCAAGTGTCACACCGAGCCACATACTGTGCTATCTCTTTCTTCATCCCTCTCCACCAGTATCTAGTTTTGAGGTCTAGGTACATCTTGGTGGTTCCTGGGTGGATGGAGTAGGCTGAGTTGTGAGCTTCATCGAGTAGAACTTCTCGTGCCTCCCCTTTTGGTACACACAGACGGTTCTTGAACCATAGGACTCCTTGTTCATCTGTCCTGAGGTTCGGAAGTTGTTCTTTGCGAGCTTTTTCCACAAATCTTGTTGTCTCCGCGTCCAGGCGTTGACTTGCATATGAGGTCTTCTAGCATTGGCTTGACTTCTAGGCTGCCGTTGTTTCCCAGACATGCATTCAGCTGAGCTGATTCCTTCTTCCAATCTTCTAAAAAGTTGATCCCATTCATCCCGAAAGGTTTTCGGCTGAGGGCGTCTGCTACCACGTTGGCCTTTCCGGGGTGATAATGGATCTCAAGGTCATAATCTTTGATCAGTTCCAGCCATCTTCTCTGATGGAGGTTGAGATTTGGCTGAGTGAAGATATACTTCAGACTCTTGTGATCGGTGAAGATGTGACATTTGTTCCCGATTAGGTAGTGCCTCCATATTTTCAGGGCATGCACTATGGCTGCAAATTCCAAATCGTGGGTGGGATAATTCTGCTCATGTGGCTTGAGTAAGCGTGATGCATAAGCAATGACTTTCTCATTTTGCATCAGAACACACCCTAAGCCTTGCCTTGAAGCATCACAGAAGACGACGAAATCCTGGTGTATATCTGGTAGTGTCGGCGTTTCGAGACCGGGGGGGTCCCTGGACCGACGAGTGAAATGTCGCCGCGTGCCCCAGCCCAGATGGGTCGGCGCGAGACGGAGCGCGAAGGGGGGGAAAAAGGCAGCCGGAGCGAGAGAGAGAGAGAGAGGTGGAAATCCCGCGGCCTTCGTGTTTGTCCCGCGCCCAGGTCGGGTGCGCTTGCAATAGGGGGTTACAAGCGTCCACGCAGGAGGGGGAGCGAGCGGCGTCACGCGAGCGCCTGTCTCGTCCTCTTCCCCGCGCGACCAACCCTCTGTAAGAGGGCCCTGGAGGACGTGCGTCAGGAGTCAGAGCGGCGCAGGGGGCTCTGTCCTTCTGTCAGGCCGGTCAGTGGAGCGGCGAAGTGACTGCGGTCACCTCGGCTCTATCGACTGGAGGACGTGCGTCAGGATAAAGGTGTCAGGCCACCTTTGCATTAAATGCCCCTGCGATTTGGTCGGCTGGCGTGGCGACTTGGCCAGGGTTGCTTCTTGGCGAAGACTGGGCCTCGGGCGAGCCGGAAGTATGTTCGTCGCTGGAGGGGGGCCTCGGCGAGACGGAGATCCTCCGGGGTCGGCTGCCCTTGCCCGAGGCTGGGCTCGGGCGAGGCGTGATCGAGTCCCTCGAATGGACCGATCCCTGACTTAGTCGCACCCATCAGGCCTTTGCAGCTTTGTGCTGATGGGGGTTACCAGCTGAGAATTAGGAGACTTGAGGGTACCCCTAATTATGGTCCCCGACAGTAGCCCCTGAGCCTCGAAGGGAGTGTCAACACTCGCTTGGAGGCTTTTGTCGCACTTTTTGCAAGGGGACCAGCCTTTCTCGGTTGCGTTTTGTTCCGGTGGGTGCGCGCGAGCGCACCCGCCGGGTGTAGCCCCCGAGGCCTCGGAGGAGTGGTTTGACTCCTCCGAGGTCTTAATGCCTCGCGCAATGCTTCGGCTGGTCTGGTTGTTCCCTCATGCGAGCTGGCCGTAGCCCGGGTGCACGGTCGGGTCCCAAGTTCTCGGGCTGGTATGTTGACGCTGTCAACGGTTTGGCTGGAGCCGGGTTTGCGAGAGTAGCCCGCGAGCCTCTGCACAGGGCGAGAGGACGGTCAAGGACAGACTCGACTTTTTTACATACGCCCCTGCGTCGCCTTTCCGCAAGGAGGAGGGGGGAAAGCGCCATGTTGCCCTCGGAGGGCGCCGAACATGGTGTCTCCGGTGAGCTGCTGGCGGGTAATCCGAGCGGACGTCCGTGCCCCATTTGTTAGGGGTCGGCTAGAGGCCCAGAGGCACGCCCAAAAGTACCTGCGGGTGATCTGCCGGACCCGGTCCCCTGTCGACGGGGTCCGAGGGCTCGATGCCTCCCTCTGATGGGATTCCGTTACAAGATCGTTCCCGCTGGTCTCGGAAATGTCCTAGGGTACCTCGGGAGCGCAGCCCGAGCCTTGGTTATGTATCGAACGTACCCATGGTCATCCCTCGCTCTGTGTCTGAGGCAGCTGTGAACCCTTCGAGGGCCAGCCTACGAACCCCTGATTAGTAGTGGGCGCGGAGCCCGAGTAGCCTGAGGCGGTCGTTGAACCCTTCCGAGGGGCTAGCCTTCGAACCTCTGACCAGTAGTGGGTGTGGAGCCCACGCGCTCTGAGGCGGCTGTTAAACCCTTCCGAGGGGCCAGCCTTCGAACCTCTGATCAGTAGGGAGGCTCGGAGCCTGTTTCCTTCATGAAGAAGGATCCTTTTCGAGGTATCCCCCTTTCTCGGTCCCTGTTGTAAGAGAGAGAAAGAGGAAAAGGAAAAGGATACGAAATCGAATGACGTGGCGTACCTTTTTTGACGCGGTCATCATGGCGAAGGCGAAACGTCGCTCGCTTCCCCTACCAGAGGCGCCGCCTGTCCCGCCGCGGAGTTAATGCGACGGAGCGAGCGGTTCGCGGGGCGGCCGTTGCGCGTGCGCGAGCCATTCGAGGAACGACTGTTTCGCTTTGGGTTTTTTGAATCCCGCGGCGGGTACGGGCGAAACGTTGAACGGGTCTCGTCTTGGTCTTTATATGCTCGGGGGAGGGTCTGGCGATGGTTCTTTGCTCCGCTTCTCGCCTCCTCCTTATGTTTTCGCAACCCGAGAGGTTTAGCCGGAGAAAAGGAAACCGCCCACCCAGTCCTTTCCGCCGCCACCCCTTTTGCTTGGTGATGGCCGACCGGGTGACCATCATCTCGCCGCGCGATCCATGGCCCTTCTCCACAGTCACAGCGGATGACCTGGAGGATCTTGTTGCTGAGGGTTTACTTTGCCCTCTCTCTGATGAGAGGCAGCCGGAGTGGATTCCCCCCGCGAGCGGAGCCGCTCCGTCCCCGCCGCCGGGGTACGTCGTGAGCTTCGTCTCCTTCCACGAGCGGGGGTTCGGTGTGCCGGCAAGCCGCTTCATGTGGGCGATCCTGTACAACTATGAGGTGGAGCTGCACAACGTCAGCCCCAACTCCATCTTGCAAGCCGCCATTTTCGTAGCGGTGTGCGAAGGATACTTGGGGATCGCCCCCCACTGGGACTTGTGGACTCATCTCTTTTCTGCGGAGCTTTTTGCTTCGCCGACGGGGGAGAGAAGGGTCCGCGCGGCAGTGCGGGCCGGCGGTTGCATCCTCCAGCTGAGGCAGTCGCGGGCGTCGCTGTACATCCCCGCCATCCTTGCGTCCTCGAATAAAGGGTGGCAACACCGGTGGTTCTACCTCCGGAATGACGGCGAGATGCTCCCGCCGTTTTCCCAGCGAGTGGTCACCGCCGCCGCCGATGCTTGGCGCTACGGGACCCCGCACGACAGACAAAAGAACCTCGAGCCCCTTCTCAAGGCCCTGGAGGTGTTGCGGAAAGGAGGACTCACCGCCGCGGGAGTGATTGCCGCCATTCACCGCCGTAGGGTGCTTCCCTTGGCGGAGCGGCGGTTGCCGCTTTGGGAGATGACGTCGGAGGCTGACTTGGAGGGCTCGCGGATGTCCTCGGATCCTCTTCCCATCGACATTCTCCACGGGCGGGTAGCCGTCGCGTTGGGAAAACCGGACGCCAGCGCCTTCTCTCAGCCCTTGATGCGCCCCGACCACGGGTGCGTGACCCTGGTGAGTGTCCGCTCCTTCCTTCTCCTTGCGTCAGGTTGCCCTTGGTCCTTACGGTCGGGATTTCCATCCGTCTCCAGGAGGTAGGGTGGCACAAGCCTTCCCGGCCACGGGTCCCGGAGGACGCGGTGGACCGAACAGCGCGGCGGGTTGCCGCGGAGGAGAAGAAGAAGAAGAAGGACGCGGAGAAGGCCCGGGCCCGCAAGCGGACGCGGGCCCGAGACACCTTGGAAAAGCTCCATCATCGGCAGGAGAGGGAGCGACTCCCGAGGGAGCCGTCGCCGGAAACGCCTGGCGACAACGACGATGATGAAGATGATGACGAGGATGACGACATGGCTGCCCGCCTCGGCCTCAGCCCGGGTTTGGGGCTAGGCCAGGAGTTGTCAAGCCAGCCCCCGAGTGGGCTGGCGCCGTTAGTTCCCAGAGTCGGGACACCGAGGTCCCGGTCCGAAGAGCGGGGGCAGCCCGAGGGGGTACTTGACCCCTCGGCCAGGGAAGTTGAGGTGCCCCCGGGGAGTCAGGCCGAGGCGGCTGTTCCCCGGGAGCCATCGCCCACGCCGGCAGCGCAGGAGAGCGACCCTCAGGTCGTCGTGGCAGCGCTTGGGCAGTCTGTCTCCCAGGCGTCCAAGGTGCCCAAGGCGAGGGTGGTACCGAAGTTGGCGGCGAGGCAGACCTCGGCGGCGCCTTCGGGGGTCGAGATCCGAGAGACCTCTCCTCAGGCACGGTTGATCATGGCCCGGAGCGGGTAAGTATCTTGGAATGTCTTTGTTCTGGCTTCTCATTCGTATGTCCCGACCGTGACTTTTCTTTCCTCCTCAGCAAGCGAAGCCATGGCCTGACCGATCTGGCTCCCCGGAAAGCCCTTAAGACGGCGTCGGCTTCCGCAGCCGGTGCCACGCCGGGCCTCGCTGTTCAGCTGACCTTCTCGCAAGGCGCTCCATAGCGGGGGGCTCAGGCGGCACCAGTCGCCGCGGAGCGAGTTCCCGAGGCCGGCTCTTCTGCCGAGGCGGCCATCGTGCTGGGGGAGGCCGCTAGCGCGGACGTGGCCTCGGGCCCACCGGACATGCCGCCGGTGCTGGCGCCAGCTGCTGCTGAAGCCGCTACCATCCTGGTCGGGGAGCGGCCTGTCGCCGCCGACGCTGAGATGGCCGAGGCGCCGGCGCTCGGTGCCTCGGAGGAGGGGGGTGTGGAGACGCGATCCGTCCCACCGAGCGGCAGCCTTGTCCCCGCGCGGCGGAGCTCCGAGAGGCGGCGCTAGTTGCTCCGGTTCCGGACCCGTGAGGCTTCGGATCCCTTCTTCGTTCTTGACGATGAGCGGGAGGAGCAGTCTTGGGATGAGCTCCACGAGTGTGCCGAAGCAACGGTGGGGTCGCTCCGGTCATCGCTGGAGGTCCCCAAGATCCTCCAGGTAATGGTTTCAGGCATACCTTTTTTGTGACCAAGGCGTCTTTTGTGACACCCCACTTCCTTCCCTCAGGATCTGACGGATCTGAGCGCCGCCAAGTCGTCGTTCATCTGCCACGAGGTCGATATCTGGGGCTCGCTGCGATCCCTGAGGACCTCGCTTGCCGGGGCTACTGCGCGTCTCTCCCAGCAGGGCGCCGAGGTGGCGGACCTTAGGTTGCTCTGCGCCGATCTGAGAGCAGAGGCGGCAGCGGCACGCGCAGAGGTGCAGCGACGGCAGTCGGAATTCGACCAGGTCGCCGATGAGCGAGACCAATCCCGGGGCCGGGCTGCCGAGGCCGAAAGCCGGGCTGGAGCCCTTGCAGCAGACCTAGTCGTAGCCCAGGCCGCAGCCTTGGAGCAGCGTGCCCGAGCCGGAGGTATGTCCTGGCCATTTTCGGTTTTCGTTTCAGCTTGTTTCCTCCGCTTGTGTTTGAGGCCTTGCGCTCTGGCGGTTCGCAGAGCTTGAGTCCGCCCTTGATGAGTCCACCAGGGCGCTTGCCGGGGCGGCCGAGCAGAGGGAGGCCGACCACGCGGCCATGTCCGAGGCCATCTCGGACTTCTGCCGGGTCTTTGGCTTCGGCGACGTCCCCTCAGGAAGCTCCCCTCAAAGTCGCTTACAGGCCTTGGGCGATCACGTGCACGGCAGACTCCGCGAGGCGCTACAGCACGGTGTCAGGCGGGCCTTCGCCGTGCTCGCTTCCCACTACGTCGTGGATCTAGAGCGGGTTAGCGAGGGGTATTGCCTTCCTGACGAAGATGAAGCCGCCTTGGCTGAAGTCTAGAGGCTCGACACGGCCGCCGCGGGTCTGAGCGCGGTGCTGGCGACCACCTTCGAGGCAG
The DNA here is from genome assembly GCF_902167145.1 of Zea mays. Classification (NCBI taxonomy): domain Eukaryota; kingdom Viridiplantae; phylum Streptophyta; class Magnoliopsida; order Poales; family Poaceae; genus Zea; species Zea mays. The sequence goes on from NC_050103.1 coordinate 30,430,940, forward strand.
AGATCCTCCTGCCTGCGCCGTCGTCCGAAGCCGGGGTGGACTTTGCCGAGGGCGGGGACGAAGCCGAAGGCGCGGCTCCTTCCCCGGGCGACGCCTAACTCTGTCGGAGCAGTTTCCTTTGGATGCACGTGTGTCTTTTTGCGGCTGCTGAGGCCTGAACACTTTTATCGTTGTATAAAGTCGTGCCCCTTTTCCTTTCATTTTGTGTGTCCGGCCCCGCTCGTCAGTAGCGGGGTGGCATGCCCAAGTAGGAGTCATTTTTCGTGGTAGGTGACGAGTGAGGTATCCGTAACCTAGAGGCGTAGGAGTCCCTCGGCTCAGTCAGCCTTGCCACTTACATGCACCCGCGTTTGCTTCTTGGGGTCCTGCTACCGACATAGCCGGGGGAACGTGGAAGCCTTCTGGATTGAAAATTTTGACGTGGAGGGGGTTCCCCCCTTTTTAGCCCTCGAGGGAGGGTCGGGCTTTGCCGAGGCAAGGCTGACCCTTCCTTGATGACCAAATTTTGCGTGGGAACGAGGTATACGAAAATCTTGAAAACATCTTTAGGGTAGAAGCGACGTAGCTGTTGGATGTTTGAAGTGTTGGTGTAGACCTCGCCTTGAATGTCGGCCATCTTGTTCGTTCCGGGCTTCAGAACTTTGGCGATGACGAACGACCCTTCCTAGGGGTGCGTGTAGCCCCCGGGTGGCTTCTGCAAGGGGGGGTTCTTCCTTGCATAGAACTGTCACCCTTCGTAGGTGTGGACAATTCTAGTGGCGTCGACCACCGCCGTCGGCCAGTAGAAACCTTGTCGGAAGGCGTTTTCGGCTGCGGCGGTAGAGCCCCTTCCCATCTCCCAGCAAGACAAACGACTTGGCGCGCCGTGCCAACCGTCGAGTTTCGGCTCGGTCGAGGGGTAGCTCTCCTCGGTGGAGATATTGCAGGTACGGGGTCTGCCAGTTTCGATTAGGCGTGACCCCGCTTCGCTCCTCCTCGATGCATAGTGCCTCACCCTCGGGGGCCGAGGGTACCTCGGACCGAACCGAGGGTGCCTCGGGCTGGGCCGAGGGTACCTCAGGCTGGGCCGAGGGTACCTCGGACTGAGCCGAGGGTGCCTCGAGTTGGGCCGAGGGTGCCTCAGGCTCGGCCGAGGCCTTCTCGGGCTCGGGCGTGTAGTCGGTCTTGGCAGAGGGTTGATGCAGGTCTCGGCAATGCACGCCCCTCTTCTCGTCTCTCAACCACAATCGCGGCGCTAACCACCTGAGTGGTCGCGGCGACGTAGATCAAGAGGGCTTCTCCGGCAGCGGGGGCACCAAGATGGGCGCATTCATGAGGAGCGCCTTCAGGTTCCCGAGGGCTTCCTCGGCCTCAGGGGTCCAAGTGAAGTACTCGGCCTTCCTTAAGAGGCGGTACAGAGGCAGGCCTCTTTCGCCGAGGCGTGAGATGAAGCGGCTCAGAGCCGCAAGACATCCCATCACTCTCTGTACGCCCTTCAAGTCCTTGATGGGCCCCATGCTGGTGATGGCTGCGATCTTCTCCGGGTTGGCTTCGATGCCCCGCTCGAAGATGATGAACCCCAAGAGCATGCCTCGGGGTACCCCGAAGACACACTTTTTGGGATTGAGCTTCACGCCTTTCGCCTTAAGACATCGGAATGTCACTTCAAGGTCGGAAAGGAGGTCGGAGGCTTTCCTCGTCTTGACTACGATGTCGTCGACGTAGGCCTCGACCGTCCGGCCAATGTGTTCGCCGAACACATGGTTCATGCACCGCTGGTACGTCGCACCCACATTCCTCAAGTCGAACGGCATGGTGACATAGCAGTACATGCCGAAGGGTGTGATGAAAGAAGTCGCGAGCTGGTCGGACTCTTTCATCCTGATTTGGTGATACCCTGAGTAGGCATCGAGGAAAGACAGGGTTTCGCACCCAGCAGTGGAATCCACGATTTGATCGATGCGAGGCAGAGGGTAGGGAACCTTCGGACATGCTTTGTTTAGACCAGTGTAGTCTACACACATCCGCCATTTCCCTCCTTTCTTTCTCACAAGCACAGGGTTGGCAAGCCATTCGGGATGGAATACCTCTTTGATGAACCCTGCCACCATTAGCTTGTGGATCTCCTCGCCTATGGCACTGCGCTTTTCTTCGTCGAATCGGCGCAGAGGCTGCTTGACGGGTCGGGCTCCGGCTCGGATATCCAGCGAGTGCTCGGCGACATCCCTCGGTATGCCGGGCATGTCCGAGGGACTCCACACGAAAATGTCGGCGTTCGCGCGGAGAAAGTCGACGAGCACTGCTTCCTATTTGGGATCGAGCTTGGAGCCGATCCGAATCTGCTTGGAGGCGTCGCTGCCGGGGTCGAGGGGGACGGACTTAACCGTCTCCGCTGGCTCGAAGTTGCCGGCGTGGTGCTTCACGTCTAGCACCTCCTTAGAGAGGCTCTCCAGGTCGGCGATGAGGGCCTCGGATTCGGCGAGGGCCTCGGCGTACTCCACGCACTCGACGTCGCATTCGAACGCGTGTCGGTACGTGGGGCCGACGGTGATGACCCCGTTGGGGCCCGACATCTTGAGCTTGAGGTAGGTGTAGTTGGGGACGGCCATGAACTTCGCGTAGCATGGCCTCCCCAATACTGTGTGGTAGGTTCCTCGGAACCGACCACCTCGAACGTGAGGGTCTCCCTTCGGAAGTTGGAGGGTGCTCCGAAGCAGACGGGAAGGTCGAGTTGTCTGAGGGGCTGGACGCGCTTCCCGGGGATGATCCCGTGGAAAGGCGCAGCGCCTGCCCGGACCGAGGACAGATCAACACGCAGGAGCCCGAGGGTCTCGGCGTAGATGATGTTGAGGCTGCTGCCTCCGTCCATGAGGACCTTGGTGAGTCTGACATCGCCGATGATGGGGTCGACAACGAGCGGGTATTTCCCCGGGCTCGGCACGTGGTCGGGGTGGTCGGCTTGGTCGAAGGTGATGGGCTTGTTGGACAAGTCTAGGTAGACTGGCGCCGCCACCTTCACCGAACAGACCTCCCGACGCTCTTGCTTGCGGTGCCGAGCCGAGGCGTTCGCCGCTTGCCCACCGTAGATCATGAAGCAGTCGCGGACCTCGGGGAACTCTCCTGCCTGGTGATCTTCCTTCTTGTCATCGTCGTGAGCCCTGCCACCCTCCGCGGGTGGCCCGGCTCTGTGGAAGTGGCGTCGAAGCATGGAGCACACCTCAAGGGTGTGCTTGACGGGCCCCTGATGATAGGGGCACGGCTCCTTGAGCATCTTGTCGAAGAGGTTGGCACCTCCGTGGGGTTTTCGAGGGTTCTTGTACTCGGCAGCGGCGACAAGGTCCGCGTTGGCGGCGTCGCGTTTCGCTTGCGACTTCTTCTTGCCCTTCTTCTTGGCGCCGCGCTGAGTTGACGCCTCGGGGGCATCTTCCGGTGGGCGGCCCTGGGGCTGCTTGTCCTTCCGGAAGATAGCCTCAACCGCCTCCTAGCCAGAGGTGAACTTGGTGGCGATGTCCATCAGCTCGCTCGCCCTGGTGGGGGTCTTGCGACCCAGCTTGCTCACCAGGTCGCGGCAGGTGGTGCCGGCAAGGAACGCGCCGATGACATCCGAATCAGTGATGTTGGGCAGCTCGGTGCGCTGCTTCGAGAATCGCCGGATGTAGTCCCGAAGAGACTCTCCTGGCTGCTATCGGCAGCTTCGGAGGTCCCAGGAGTTCCCAGGGCGCATGTACGTGCCCTGGAAATTGCCGGCGAAGGCCTGGACCAGGTCGTCCCAGTTGGAGATCTGCCCCGGAGGCAGGTGCTCCAACCAGGCGCGAGCGGTGTCGGAGAGGAACAGGGGGAGGTTACGGATGATGAGGTTGTCGTCGTCCGTTCCACCCAGTTGGCAGGCCAGCCGGTAGTCCGCAAACCATAGTTCCGGCCTTGTCTCCCCCGAGTACTTTGTGATAGTAGTCGGGGTTCGGAACCGGGTCGGGAACGGCGCCTGTCATATGGCGCAGCTGAAAGCCTGCGGACTGGGTGGTTCGGGCGAGGGACTCCGATCCTCCCTGCTGTCGTAGCGTCCCCCACGCCTGGGGTGGTAGCCTCGGCGCACCCTCTCGTCGAGGTGGGCTCGACGGTCGCGGTGATGGTGCTCGTTGCCGAGGCGACCCGGGGCCGCAGGCGCTGTGTTGCGCGTGCGCCCGGTGTGGACCGAGGCTTCCCGCATGAATCGGGAAGTCGTGGTGCGATGTTCCGAGGGGTACCCCTGCCTTCGGGAGGCGGAGCTTTCGGCCCGTCGGACCGCGGCGCCCTCCAGGAGATTCTTGAGCTCTCCCTGGATTCGCCGCCCCTCGGTGGTTGATGGCTTCGGCATCGCGCGGAGGAGCATTGCCGCTGTAGCCAGGTTCTGGCCGACTCCACTGGAAGCGGGTGGCGGCCTCATCCTGACATCATCGGCGATGCGGTACTGGAAGCCCTGGGGCAGATGACACATTTCTCCGGCCGGAGGTTGGCCCGCGCATTCCTGCCCGACGTCCCGGCGGATCGGCTCAAGCGCTCCTGCTCCCTCATCGAGCCTGGCCGGCACCCCACGGATTTGCTCGAGCTGTGGGTCATGACCCCCCGCCTGAACGGGGACCACTGCTAGCTCCCGTAGGATGTCAACGCGAGGCACAAGCCTAGGGAGATCACCGTTCTCCGGCATACCAAGATGGTTGCCTTCGGAGGGACCCCCTAGATCGACGTGGAAACATTCACGACTTGGGCCGCAGTCCTCGTCGCCGAGGCTGCGGCTACCGTCGGAACAGTCGGAAAGGCAGTAGTCGCATGCGGTCATGAAGTCCCGCATGGCACTGGGGTTACCAAGTCCGGAGAAGTCCCAACAGAAGTCGGGCTCGTCATCTTCCTCGGACCCCGAGGGCCCGTAGGTCGAGACGTCCGTCAGCCGGTCCCAGGGTGACCGCATACGATACCCCAGAGGGTTTGGACTCGCCTCTACGAGAGCGTCCGCCAAAGCGAAGCCGCTTGGCGGGTCGAGGCTGAATCCAAGAGGCGTGAGATGGAATCGGTCGGTACCTCTTGGTCGACGGGCGGTGATGAAGTCACGTCAGGGACTGACTGCACCGTCGTCTCAGGTATGAGGGTGACGCCCAGCAAGCCTTTCGCGAGCGTGCTGGCGTCGTCCGTTTGCTTGGAATTGGCGTGTTGCGGGGAGACGACGCTCGTCTTTGTCTCAAACGCGAGGTCGATGCCCGACGCGCCCCCCGTTGGGGCGCCGGCGCAGGCGACTCGCTCGACAGCCGGCGAGGTGCCGCCTCCTGCATGGCCTTGGTTGCCCCGCCTCCTTCTCCGTCGGCGGGGGAGAGGGCGGGGCGAGCTCGAATGTTGCTCTTCCACCACGCGGGGAAGACGTCGTCAATTCCGCCGCCGGTGGGCGGACTGTCGGCCGCCATTGTCGTTGTCGCACGGCGGGGGAAGGAGTATCATGTCGTAGCTGCCGTCGAGGGACATGAACTCAAGACTCCCGAAACGGAGCACCGTCCCGGGCTGGAAAGGTTGCTGGAGACTGCCCATCTGGAGCTTGACGGGAAGCTATTCGTCAACACGCAGCAGGCCCCTACCTGGCGCGCCAACTGTCGGCGTTTCGAGACCGGGGGGGTCCCTGGACCGACGAGTGAAATGTCGCCGCGTGCCCCAGCCCAGATGGGTCGGCGCGAGACGGAGCGCGAAGGGGGGAAAAAGGCAGCCGGAGCGAGAGAGAGAGAGAGGTGGAAATCCCGCGGCCTTCGTGTTTGTCCCGCGCCCATGTCGGGTGCGCTTGCAATAGGGGGTTACAAGCGTCCACGCGGGAGGGGGAGCGAGCGGCGTCACGCGAGCGCCTGTCCCGTCCTCTTCCCCGCGCGGCCAACCCTCTGTAAGAGGGCCCTGGTCCTTCCTTTTATAGGCGTAAGGAGAGGATCCAGGTGTACAATGGGGGGGGGTGTAGCAAAGTGCTACGTGTCTAGCGGAGGAGAGCTAGCGCCCTAAGTACACGCCATCGTGGCGGCCGAAGAGGTTTTGGCACCCGATTCGTGTGGTGTCGTGGCCATCGGAGGAGCGCTGGAGCCTGGCGGAAGGACAACTGTCGGAGCTGTCGAGTCCTTGCTGACGTCCTCTTGCTTCCGTAAGGGGGCTGAGAGCCGTCGTCGTCAGGGAGCGTGCGGGGCGCCATCATTACTTGTCTAGCGGAGCGAGCCAGATGGGACGCCGGTCTTGTTCCCCGTAGCCTAAGTCAACTTGGGGTAGGGTAATGATGGCGCCTCCTGTTGACGTGGTCGGTCCGCGCCCTAGGTTGGGCGATGTGGAGGCTCCTCCGAGGTCGAGGTCGAGTCTATCTTCCGTGGCCGAGGTCGAGTCCGAGCCCCTGTGTCGGGCGAGGCGGATCGGAGTTTGTCGTCTTCCGGGGCTGTGCTCGAGTCCGAGCCTTGGGGTCGGGCGGATCGGAGTTCGTCGTCTTCAGGGGCTGAGCCCGAGTCCGAGCCCTGGGTCGGGCGGAGCGGAGTTTGTCGTCTTCCGGGGCTGAGCCCGAGTCCGAGCCCTGGGTCGGGCGGAGCGGAGTTCGCCGTCTTCCGGGGCTGAGCCCGAGTCCGAGTCCGAGCCCTGGGTCGGGCGGAGCGGAGTTCGCCGTCTTCCGGGACTGAGCCCGAGTCCGAGCCCTGGGTCAGGCGGAGCGGAGTTCGTCGTCTTCCGGGACTGAGCCCGAGTCCGAGCCCTGGGTCGGGCGGAGCGGAGTTTCCTATGGTGCCTGAGGACGGGCCTGACTGCCTGTCAGCCTCACTCTGTCGAGTGGCAAAGCAGTCGGAGCGGCGCAGGCGGCGCTGTCCTTCTGTCAGGCCGGTCAGTGGAGCGGTGAAGTGACTGTGGTCACCTCGGCTCTGTCGACTGGAGGACGTGCGTCAGGATAAAGGTGTCAGGCCACCTTTGCATTAAATGCTCCTACGATTTGGTCGGCTGGCGTGGCAACTTGGCCAGGGTTGCTTCTTGGCGAAGACTAGGCCTCGGGCGAGCCGGAAGTATGTTCGTCGCTGGAGGGGGGCCTCGGGCGAGACGGGGATCCTTCGGGGTCGGCTGCCCTTGCCCGAGGCTGGGCTCGAGCGAGGCGTGATCGAGTCCCTCAAATGGACCGATCCCTGACTTAGTTGCACCCATCAGGCCTTTGCAGCTTTGTGCTGATGGGGGTTACCAGCTGAGAATTAGGAGACTTGAGGGTACCCCTAATTATGGTCCCCGACAGGTAGTGTCAAGACGTGCGCGGTCGTGAGCTTCTTCTTTATGATCTGGAAACTTTCCTCACACTTCGGGGTCCACATAAACTTATTGTCTTTCTTGAGGAGCTCGGTCATAGGTCTTGCTATGCTAGAGAATCCCTTGATAAAGCGGCGGTAATATCCTGCCATTCCCAGAAAGCTTCGAACTTCACTGACGTTGGATGACTGCTTCCATTTTGATACTGCTTCTACCTTGGACGGGTCTACTTCTATTCCTTCTGCAGTCAAGATATGCCCAAGGAAGGCTATCTTTTCTAACCAGAATTCACATTTGCTGAGCTGAGCATAGAGTTGATGTGCCCTGAGTCTTCCAAGGACGATCCGGAGGTGACGCTCATGATCTTCACGATTCTTGGAGTAGATAAGGATGTCGTTAATGAAGACTATGACAAACTTATCCAGTTCTTCCATGAATACCTTATTCATGAGGTTCATGAAAAAGGCGGGTGCGTTCGTTAGTCCGAAAGGCATTACTGTGAACTCATATTGTCCGTACCGGGTGACAAATGCAGTCTTTTGAATATCTACTTCGTTGATTCTCAGTTGGTGATAACCAGACCTCAGGTCTATCTTGGAGAAATATTTGGCCCCTTGAAGCTGGTCGAAGAGGTCGTCGATTCGAGGGAGTGGATACTTGTTTTTGATTGTAACTTCATTTAAAGATCGGTAATCAATACACATCCTCATACTTCCATCCTTTTTAGTGACGAAAAGGACTGGTGCTCCCCAAGGGGATGAGCTGGGACGGATGTACCCTTTTTGTTGAAGCTCTGCGATTTGGAGTTTTAATTCTGCTAACTCGGCAGGAGCCATGCGGTATGGTCTCTTTGCGATGGGTGCCGTACCAGGGATCAAATCTATGTAGAACTCCACTTCTCTTTCTGGCGGCATTCCTGGCAACTCTTCTGGGAATACATCCATGAATTCTTCTACCACTGATATGCTTTCTGTTGCTAGATTAAACACCATTGGATCATTGGCGGGTGGCTGAGCCTGACAAGAGACTGACTTTCCTTGGTGGTCCATGAGAAGGACTGTCTTGTTTGCGCAACTTATGATGCTTTTGTGCTTGGTCAACCAATCCATTCCTAAGATCACATCAATCCCTTGGGATGGCAAGACGGTTAAGTCTGCCAAGAACACTACCCCACTTAAAAGAATTCGGACTTGGGAGCATTTGAGCTGGCATAGAAGGTCTGACCCTGGGGTTCGGGTGACCAAGGGGATTTCTAGAGGGGTGGAGGGGATGCCATGCTTTTCCACAAAACTAGTGGCTATAAAAGAATGGGATGCTCCTGAATCAAAAAGTACAATAGCGGGAGTAAATTCAACAAGGAACTCACCGAGCACTACTCCCGGAGCTTGTTGAGCCTCCTGAGCATCGACGTGGTTTACTCATGCCCTTCCTTGATATTGGGTCTTGTTCTACTGGCTGATGGAGGAGGGCGCCTTGGGGGCGGGTGCTGAGGTATTCTTGGGGCCATTCACCGAGTTGGAGTAAGCAGGTCCTGATGCCTTCAACTGGGGGCAGTTGTTCTTGAAGTGACTGGGGTCTCCGCAGTGCCAACAGGCATTTGCTGGTGGTTGGTTGCTTGCAACCGAGGGGGCCTGAAAGGAGCACTGACTCTGCTGGCTGAAACGTGACGGAGTGGGTCCAGCTGGTCTATTGAAGCTTGGTCCCTTGGGTGGAAACCCAAAGGATTGAGTTCTCTGGTGTCGGTCTTGCTGCTGAGCTCGGAGGACTTGGAATTTCCTCTTGAGGTGACCTTTTTCTTCTTCCCTTGCCCTTTCCACTTGTATGGCTTTGTTTGAGAGGTGCGAGAAGCTGAGGAAATCTTGGTTGGCTAGGATGGTCTTGAGTTCTAGTCGGAGTCCTTTCAAAAAGCGGGTCATCTTCTTGGCTTCTGTGCTGACGTCATCAGGCGCGTAGCGGGCCAATTCTGTGAATTTGTGCATGTACTCACTGACAGATCTTCCACCTTAAGTTAGTTCCCAGAATTCATCTTCCTTGAACTGAATGATCCCTTGGGGCACATGGTGTTCTCGGAAAGTAGTTTCAAACTCTGTCCAGGTAGCATCTCTGACGACAGCGCTGAAGGTATCCCACCATGCTAGGGCCATCCTGGAAAGTTGATGAGCAGCCAATTGAACACGCTGATTCTCTAGGCATCCGATGGCTTCTAACTTCCTTTTAATTGGGCGTAGCTAGTCATCAGCATCGAGGGGATTGCTGGATCCAACGAATGTGGGAGGCTTGAGCCTCAGAAAATCTCTCATCCTGTCTTGTGGTCTTCCACCATTTGGGCGTTGATTCTCCAGACTTCTAGTGACGACCTCAATGAGTCGGTTTGGTTGGCTAGGACTTGGGCTAAATCTAATGGCAGCTCCGGAGGTGCGGGGAGGTGGGTCTCACTCCCTTCTCCACCGGCTTCTCCTTCTGCTCCTAGGGGAAACCCTGCTCCAATCTCGAAGGCGGTAGGCGTGGTTTTATCCGAAGCCATCTGCCAGGGGGAGAGAGGTACTATTATGCATATGCCAAATTTTTTTCAACCAAGTTATTTTATTAATTACACCAGTTCATTACAAGCATACAGTTACCACAAGTTGCACTACACGCGAGCGCTTTCTAAGGTACTTCCGAACTCCTTTTCTAAGGTGTCCCCAAATTCCTTGAGAAGGTCATCAAGGCTAGCTAGGGACATATCCTCGACGTCGGACAAATTCTCTATCCTAGAGAGAGGTGGTGCTGGAGTGGCTTTCTTCTTCCGCTCAGTCTGGCATCCTTGGCTCTTGGTCTTCTTTTGGATTTTCTTCGTGGGGGCGAGCTTCTTTAGCTTCTTATCGTAATCCATCTTTAGGGTTCGGTAGGCTTCACGTGTGTTGGCCTCTTCGCCTTCTGCTATATCGAGACACTCTTGGAGGGATGCCTTCTCCTTTTTAAGTTCCTTGACCTGCTGCTCTAAGCTTTCCACCCGGGAGTTTAGGTGGGTGCAGTGGGAGGAAAGGTCATCGTAGTGGTTATCGAGAGTGTGGAGATATCCGGCCATGTAGACGATGGTGGGGTCATCCTCGGTAGGATCTCTTCCTGACAGGGCCTAAAGTCTTTTCCTCCAGGTGGGGGTATTTTTGTTGCTAGGTGGGAAGTAACAAAGGGGGGTTTCAAAAACTTCTTTGCTGTAGTTTTGGCATAGCTGACGGAGGGCTTTTCGGGCAACATTTTGGCACGTGTCTGGGAAGTGGTGTCCAGTGAAGGTAACTTGGAAAGGAGGGTGATTTGGGTAACTTCGGCTTTCTCCCAGGTAGACTGCCATAGCACTTCTCAATTCCGTTTTCGCGGTATTCTTTCTAGACATACTCTGGCTTCTTGCGGATCCCCATGCGAAGCGCGCAACTCCACAAGAGATGAGGGAATCCTTCCTCCTCTGAGCAGTAGGATGTCCTAATGACCCAAGAGCCTTCCATCTGGTAGAGGAAAAGAAGGGTATGTTAATATCGGGGGAAAGAAGAGGAGTTCTTCTTAGGGGTAAGAGGTGTTTTCTTGTTAAGGCAAACTTTTAAGGTCGGGGTTGTGATTTACGGCCAGTCTGATACCACCTGAAGCGTCCCGATCCTTTGGGACTCAAATGTGATACAATTACTAGTCCCAGGAGGCTAGTAACCACATTCCTTACTTCAAATAGTATAGAGTTTCGAATAATTGTTATTACAATACCAGAGTACAAGCTCGAGAGAGCCAGAAATACAAAGCACAGTAGAAGATAAACTAGCCCAAGCCACAAGCAGAACTGGGTGCAGACACAGCCCCCTCAATCAAGCATAGCAGAAAAGAAGTCTTCAGCTGCTAAAAAACATAAATAAATCTGGGTGAATACACTAGGTATTCCGCAAGCCCATCCCGCTCCCGTAAAGAGAAAGGGACCTATATCATACATGCTTTATATGGTGGAGTTGAAGTCACTCTTCTTTTTCTCAGAGAAAGTCAGTACTTTTAGGGGTTTTCCCAAAGAAATAGAAATAACACATTACTCAACCACCACTGAGCTTCCCGCTCCCGTGGCATCGTTTTCATTTCCAAAAACACACTCACACACACATTTCCCTGCTCACGGAGGTTGTAAAACACTAATTGTCATACCACACCAGACTCGTCCATTCCAGTGGACACGGACTATTCGAATAGGTATGAACTTTGCGCAGAGGGGTACACTTTACCCACTAGTCCGGCTCTGCGATTTCATGGCCAATGAGATCCGAATCCGAATCTCTTTCTTTCCTCGCACGTCCTAAACTTAACGGTTATACCGGAAGGAGTCAGGCCACCGCCATTGTAACACCCCATGTGTTACTTAGGGTTTTCACTCAAGCCTACACTATTGAACCCATCATCACATGTGGTTTAGTTTGAGCAAAAGACACCAAACTTGGGGGTCAAGATCCTAAGTAGGTGTAACCCATCTTAGAAGTCATGCTTTGGCCTTATCATGCACCTAAAGAGGAGAGAATGGCTCAAACCCTAATTCAAATCCCTTTAGGCAAATGGAGCCCTAGAGGGGAGTATAGCAAAAAAGCTATGTAAACCACATTATCATGACTTGGGCTAATTATAAAAGTTGTAGTACACTTAATACCCTACAAAAATAGTAAGAGAGTGACCCAAAAAAGGCTTCAGAAAAACCCCAAAAAGGTCACCAAAGAGAAGGGCATAAAAGAAAAATCAGATTTTTCTCAATTTCAAAACCAGCCCTCTTTCAAAGATCAAACATGTTCACATTTTTCCAAACCTCAAAACCATAGGGCCCAATTAACAAAATGACGCCTAAAGATCCCTAGAACACCCTGGAAAAATTTGAACCCAACCCTAAGTTGTTTGACATGACTTGACACGGTTTTTGTCTCGGGCTGGACAACTCAGACAGAGCCAACTTCACACCACAATATCTCTCAACCCCGACCATATCTTCGCTTGGAACTCACATGGAAAAGATAGGATATGGTGCAGAGAAGAGACCTTACATGGGATTTTTGCTGAGATCTACACGCTAAGGCGACCAATCAGGCCTTTGAACACCAGCAGAACCAAACCACCACGTGTTCGACGTGGGTAGGCACTCGGGAACGCGCCCAGAGCATGCGCGCACGCGCGCCCTCGGCCGCCCCCGTGCCCACACCCATGTCGTGCCCGCGAGTGGCTATAAAGCTCGCCCTCATGCAGGGCCACCTTCCCTGTCACCCCCTCCACACCGCGCCTAGCTTTCCCGAGCCAGCCCGCAGCTCTGGTGATCTCCCCGCGACCCATCAGAGCCGCCGAAGGGCGCCCACCGTGGCCAAACCACTCCCGCCCACCTCCGCTCGATCCGAGCCCTCGAATAGCTTCCTTGAGAGGCCGTGAAGCTTTCCCAAGCTTGAGCCGAGGACCAGCCCCACCGGAACAGTGCGATCACGCTCGCCGGAGTTTGTAACCCCGCCTGCGCACGTGGACCGGGTAACCCACTGAACCATTTCTCGATTCCTTGCGCACGTAGCCTCTACATCACCCAGAGGAGCTCCTCGTGCACCTTGATTGAACCCTACCGCCGTGGTTTGGCCGGAGCAGGTGCCGCCGACGACCTCCGCCGCCTGCGCTCGTGGCTAGAGCAGCTCCAGCCACCTCCGACGCCGACCCGCACACCGACGTGACCGCCGTGACCTCCCCGACATCACCGACCACCCCACCGGAGCCCTACTGCCACCGGTGAGCCTCGCCGCTGTGATCTTTGCCCCGGTTACTGTTCCAGCTAGCCAAGGATCGCGGGTTAGATATAGGATAAGTTCAGGGGGTTATGCGTAAGGTCAATGACTCATGCGAATTGTAGACCGAGGGCTGATTTGTGAGAGAAAAGGGGGAAGAAAACCCAGGGACTTCAGCGCAAATCTGTTTTTTTCCATTTCGAATTTACTTTTCTTTTAAATACTGCAGAGAACTTGATAAATACATAACTTGAAGAATACTCATCCAAATTTAGTCAAACCAATTTTGCTAGACTTTGTGAAATATAAACTATCAAGAAAAAATAGTAAACCCCATGGTTCTTGTAATGTTTTCTAGAGTTTTGATTTAAATAAGAAAACTGCCCAAAACTTAATAATAAAGGGAAAGATAGAAATGTTGTTAGACCAGGGTTGAGAAAAATAGTGGAGACACTAACCTAGTAGTTACACTGTTTAAAATTAATAAACACCCAGTATACAAGGTTAAGGAAGATATATTCACTAAAACTTGTTTATGCTCAAACTTAGGAAAATAAAAAAAGGAATTGAAAATGGAAACCAGAGGGCAACCATACTTTTCCTAGCATGCCTAAGTGATGTAGTTCACAAGAAAAATCTGTTGAACCATAGTCCAGTGAAAAGAAATTGCACTCACATTTATTCATGGAAAATAGAGAAAACATTGAAAAGTCATAAGAAAATAATCCTAAGGAGAAAACACCCCTACCTTAGGAATGACTACTCTTGTGCTAAGAAGAACCTAGGAAAAATACAAGTTTTGTTGTTTGATACTTTTCAAATAGCAAGTTAGTTATAAGTGTGTTCTTGGCATTAAACTTTAGAAAATCATAACTAAATAACCACTAAGTAACCCTCTATGATTTTTTGGTACAGAAGCATGTTATTACCCATAGATACCAGCAAAAATAACTCTTAGTACAGAACCCACACCTAGATAAGAGTTGTAGTGCAAAGTGACCCCTGTGCCCCAAGTTTTGTTATTTTTGTCCAGAGCATATTCTATTTATTTTTGACCTCAAATTTATAGGACAGACTACAACGACCAATATTAACCCACTGTAATTTTTACATATTTTTTGGAAAATTTGAAATCACTATTGTAGTTCAAACCCATCTTAAGAGCATAAATAGAAAATAAAAAGGGGAATTAGTAGTGGAGATTAATGTTGCCCTAACCAACCCAGCAAAACCCCTTGAGTACCTACTAAAACCTTTAAGGGGCAATCCAAGTCTTAATCCACTACGTTTTCCTCTAAGCAAAACCTCAAACCTAGGTTGCTAAGCATAAACCACTAAGAGCTTCTTATAACAAGGAAACCCTAAGTTATCAACTAACTTAGTTTTTCTTCACTATGCATAATGGTTACTAAATTCTGCATATCATAGCATACAAATATCTTATTCATTGCATTCGATAGATTGCAACCTCGCTGACGGAGAGTACGTGCTCATCCCTGAGCAAGGAGTTGATCGGGAAGGAGTCCAGGAGCCAGCACCAGAGCCTGCCACCGAGGATCTCCCCGCAGCCCCAGCTTTGGAAGGCAAGCCCCAGTTTTATGCATAATCATTTATTATGCTATTTTACTACACTTAATGTTTTTAGGTTTGTAATGTGCGCTAAGTGTAGGAGTTGATTGAAATCCTAGTTGCATGAACTCAGGAATCCTTTTGAGATGGATACTAGTATGCTAGGTCGAGTAGCTGCTTTACTAATTAGGGATCTCGGTAGAAGTCGAGTGATTTTCTAGCACTCGCGCGAGGTCAGGAATTGGTTGTACCTACTTTCATATCATAATGATGCTGGTATGTGGACAACAATCCATGGGGATTGGTTGTCTACAAGATGGAAAATTGGAATAAGGATTAATGTGCGGATACCTGTGTCAAGCGTTTGAACGTACTAAACACATGCCGAGAAATATGGTAAATCGGTAAGCCTAGTACCTGAGTGAACCTGCCCGCAGACTTTACCCCTCACGCGACCTGAGACGTGGTCTCCCATTCCAGTTATGGTGGGTACAAGTGCAGTCACTGCACGACGGCAGTCGGGGTCAGTGAGGCATTGTACGCCAAGGCGGTGAGCCCTGATCTGTTGCCAGGGAATCGATGGAGACGGTTGATGTGTGTGGGGATGGAGTGCCTCGCCACATTGTGTGTTTGGGTTTACCTTGCAAGGATAAAAACTCGATTCGAATCGTCTGCTTCTCGCAGCTAATGAGACTGCTTGATCCATTGTACTGGATTGAGTAACAAGTGGAAATGTGATGACTTGGAGAAAGTTGTTGATTGCTAAATGTTTGATACCATGTATGATTAGATAGGTACACATTTAGTCTTAAGAGAATCACACTAAAACTTGAAAAAGCTAAAATTTGATTTTTAGACTCAGCTAGTGCTTTTGGCAAGCAAACCCCTCAGCCAAACAGGTGCATGTCTAGAGGTAGAGGAGTAGACTCCTCACACCGGGTAAGTCTAGCTGAGTATTAGTATACTCAGCCTTGCTTGTGGCATAATTTTACAGGTTCTCTGGAGGACATGATTGCCGGAGTAACTTGGTCGTCCATCTTGCCACCGGGTTGGACAGTCGAGTGGAACCCTACCTCGGCTGAGGAGGAGCATGAGGAGTGATGGGACAGGCTTCCCCATCCCTCCATTTATTTATCGTTAGTTTTATCGTTACTTATCGTTAGTTTTATTACGCTGCATTCCGCTTAGCTTTTGCACCTTTGGGGTACTAGGCTAGACAGAATTGAGTCTTTTGGAGTCACTGATGTAATTGTAACAAACTCTTTTGGAAGTATGGAGGGTGAATGATGTCAGCTTTGAATTAAGAAGAAAAGTTTTATGCCACGTAATATCTTTTATAAATTATGCAAGAAAATATTGGTTTTACCCTTTCGACTCTTTCACCACGTATGAACCCTGACATTAGAAATATGGTTCTGAGAGCATCCTTAATTTTTCAGATGGCAGGAAGAGCGTGTCGTGGACAGAATGAACACATTCCTCCACCACCGCCACCGCCTCCTACCATGCATGAGTTGATGGCTCAACAGAATGAGATTCTGCGACAGTTGGCTCAGCGTCAGCCGCCACCTCAGCATTATGGTGGTGGTGATCACCATCAGCGTCCCCCAGCAGCGGCCACTTATCAAGATTTCCTTAGCACTCAGCCGCCGTTGTTCACTCGGGCAGAGGACCCACTTGATGCTGATGTATGGCTTACGGTAGTGGAATCCAAATTTCCACTACTAAATGGAGTTTGTTCAGATGTGGCTAAGGTCAGGTTCGCCACCCAGTAGCTTCGCGGCCCCGCGCGAACATGGTGGGATCATTTCGTCGCTATGCAGCCAGTTGACCACATGGTGGAATGGAGAGAGTTCAAGGCAGCCTTCAGAGGGCATTATATACCAGCAGGCATTATGGATCGCAAGCTTAATGAGTTTCTGGAACTCACTCAGGGGAATCGTACTGTGTTGCAGTACGCTCAGGCCTTCAATGACCTGTGTCAGTATGCTGGATATCACGCAGACATTGATGAGAAGAAGAGGGACAGGTTCAGGAGGGGCCTCACCACTAAGCTCCGCAACCGTCTCAACCCAGTCAGGGCCAATAGCTATAATGAGTTAGTCAACATGGCCATTTCTCAGGAGGACTGCATCACAACCCGTCAGGCAGAAAAGAAGAGGAAGACCCCTATGACAGGATCATCAGCTCAGCCTCAGCGCTTCAGGATTGTATCTGACACTCAGAATAGGGGACCTCAGCAGCAGCAAGGATGTTGGGTGATCCGACCAAAGCAGCAGGCACCCAACCGCTCTCAGCTCCTAGTTCAGAGGACCAACAATCAGCCATAGCAGCAGCAGTACCGTCAGGCCAATGACAACAGGTGTTTCACTTGTGGTAACACCGGACATTATGCCAAGAATTGCCCCAGAAATCAGCAGAGGCAGGGGCAGAATTCCAACCAAAATCAAGGCAAGAGGCAGAAGGTGCAAGTAAGGCAAGGCAAGCTAAACTTCACCACCATGGCTGACATTCCAGAGGGAGCGCCCGTCATGACTGGTATCTTTTACGTTTTGAATTATCCTGCAATCATTCTTTTTTATTCTAGTGCATCACACAGTTTTATCAATACAAAATTTAGTGCCAAATGCCAGTTACCTTTCCATCACACCGATGGGAGTATTACAATTTCAACACCAGGAGGCAGGGTTGCCACCTATCAAATCAACAGGCATGTGCCTATAAAGTTTGGTAGTCTTATAATTAAAACCACCCTCCTCATTTTGGGTTTGGATAGCATGGATATCATATTGGGAACTGACTGGTTAACAAGACATCAGGCAGTAATTGACATCGCAACAAGGGTCATTGAGATACATTCATCTACTTGTGGTGAAATTACATTATATTTGCCCGATCAGGGTTGTACCCGTTCCTGTGCATTCACCATGATAGAATCACCGGTTGAGAGAATCCCAGTGGTCTGTGACTACCCAGATGTTTTTTCGGATGAATTGCCACGGATGCCACCCGACAGAGACATAGAGTTCGCGATTGAATTACAACCCGGAACTGCCCCTATATCCAAGAGACCTTATAGGATGCCCCCAACAGAGTTGGCGGAGTTGAAAAAGTAGTTACAAGAATTGTTGGACAAGGGATTCATTCGCCCAAGTACTTCTCCATGGGGATGTCTAGCCTTATTCGTAAAGAAGAAAGATGAGAGTTTGAGGTTGTGTGTCGACTACCGCCCTCTCAATGCAGTAACAATCAAGAACAAGTATCCATTGCCCCGCATTGATGTGTTGTTTGATCAGTTGGTGAGAGCCCAGGTATTTTCAAAGATAGATCTTCGCTTTGGCTATCATCAGATAAAAATCAGGGCCAGTGATATTCCCAAGACGACCTTCTCTACCAGATATGGGCTTTATGAGTACCTGGTGATGTCTTTTGGACTGACCAATGCCCCGGCTTATTTCATGTATTTGATGAACTCAGTCTTTATGCCAGAGCTGGACAAGTTTGTGGTGGTCTTCATTGATGACATTCTGGTTTATTCCAGGAATGAAGCCGAGCACACTAAGCATTTGCATAGCGTACTTCAGAGACTGCGCGACCATCAGTTGTATGCTAAATTGTCCAAATGTGAATTCTTGCTGAGGGAAATCAAGTTCTTGGGCCACACCATTTCTAAGGATGGGGTATCTGTTGATCCTTAGAAAGTCCAAGAAGTGATGAATTGGAAACCTCCTACCACTGTACGGCAGATCCGTAGTTTTCTGGGATTGGCAGGGTATTATCGACGGTTTATTCCGGATTTCTCCAAGATTGCCAAGCCAATGACTGAATTGTTGAAGAAAGGAGTCAAATATGAATGGAGCCAGAAATGTGAGGATGCCTTCCATACACTAAGGCAACATTTGACGACAGCACCCGTATTAGCTCAGCCTGACAGCACCAAACCCTTTGAGGTTTATTGCGATGCTTCCGGTACTGGATTGGGATGTGGCTTGATGCAAGACAACAGAGTCATTGCCTATGCATCCAGAGCACTCAGACCCCATGAGCAAAACTACCCCACACATGATCTGGAGTTAGCAGCCGTAGTTCATGCTCTCAAGATTTGGAGACATTACTTGATGGGAACTCATTGTAATATCTATACTGATCACAAGAGTCTCAAGTATATTTTTACTCAGGCAGATCTTAATATGAGGCAGAGAAGATGGTTAGAATTGATCAAAGACTATGATTTGGAAGTACATTACCATCCTGGCAAAGCCAATGTTGTGGCAGATGCCATAAGTCGGAAGGCCCAGTGCAACTATGTGAATATGGATGCAAAAATCATCACCCTGTGTGATGAGTTGTGCAAGCTGAAAATAGAAGTTGTTTCCTCCGGTGCCCTAAGTTATATTTCAGTGGAGCCCACTTTACATTAGCAGATAGTCATGGCATAGATCGATGACAAGGGTGTTCAAGTCATTAAGGAAATGATCGAACAAAAGGTGAACAAATACAAATGCTTCCGTCAGGACAGCAAAGGAATTCTATGGTTTGGAGACCGATTGGTTGTTCCCAAGAACCCCGAGCTTAGAAAGAAAATAATGGATGAGGCTCACCTTTCCAAATTTTCCATGCACCCCGACAGTAACAAGATGTATCATGATCTCAGATCCTTGTACTGGTGGACCAGAATGAAAAGGGAAATTGCTAAGTATATATCTGAATGCGACACTTGCCAGAGAGTCAAGGCCAGTCATTTGAAGGTAGCAGGCACCTTATAGCCCCTTCCCATACCATCTTGGAAATGGGAGGATATTTGCATGGATTTTATTGTGGGATTGCCCAATACCTCTCGACACCATGATTCTATTTGGGTCATCGTGGATAGGTTGACCAAGACAACTCATTTCTTGCCAGTGCATACCACCCACAAGACAGAGAAGTATGCAGAAATCTATATTGATCAAATAGTGCGTTTGCATGGAATTCCGAAGACTATTGTATCTGACAGAGGAGCACTGTTTGTGGCATGCTTTTGGGAGCAGCTCCAAAAGTCACTTGGGATCCATGTAATAAGAAGCTCAGCATACCATCCTCAGACAGATGGTCAGACAGAAAGAGTGAATCAAATTCTCGAAGACATGTTGCGAGCCTGTGTGCTACACTATGGTAAAAATTGGGACAAGTGCCTTTCCTTGGCGGAGTTTTCATACAACAACAGCTACCAGTCCAGTCTAAAGATGGCACCTTTCGAGGCCTTGTATGGGAGAAGGTGTAGGACACCGCTAAATTGGTCTCAAGCTGGAGAGAGGGAAATATTTGGACCTAACTTGGTACTTGAAGCAGAGGAGAAGGTCAGAGTCATTAAGAAGAACCTAGAAGCTACTCAGGCCAGGCAAAAGAGCTATCATGACAAGAGGAGGAAGCCTCTACAGTTTGAAGTGGGAGATCATGTTTATCTTAAGGTGTCACCCACCAAATGTGTTCAGAGATTTGGAATCAAGGGCAAGTTAGCTCCTCGCTACATTGGACCCTATGAGATCAAAGAAACTTGTGGGCCGGTAGCATATCAATTGAAGTTGCCACCCCATATGTCATCAGTTCATGATGTATTCCACGTATCTCAGCTACGACAGTGTGTCCGCTTACCCACAGAAGTGCTATCTGAACCAGAATTGGAGATAGAACAAGACTTGTCCTATCCAGAGCACCCCGTCAAGGTATTGGATCAAAAGGAGAAATCAACGCGGGCAAGGTCGACCAGGATGTATAAAGTTCAGTGGAGTCACCATTCAGTAGAAGAGGCTACGTGGGAGACTGAGGATTTTCTACGTTCTCGCTTCCCCGACTTTCTGCCCAAAGGAGTCGGTACGTAATCCAAAAAAAACCCCACCCCCACCTGCCCTTTGAATCTAAATGTAAGAAAAACCTAGATGTTAAAGGTATTGTAAGCTTTGAAAATGACTTTAAAAGGACTTCCTTCTGAAGTTGCAAAGATAATGACATTCGAAGAGCACTTAACTAGAGAAACTTGGATAAAGGAAAATGCAACACCCCAGCACACCTTCTTGGTACCCCCTCTAAAGGACCCCTACCCAAAATCTTAGGACGAGATTCCTTTAAGGGGGGAGGGCTGTAACACCCCAGGTGTTACTTAGGGTTTTCACTCAAGCCTACACTATTGAACCCATCATCACATGTGGTTTAGTTTGAGCAAAAGACACCAAACATGGGGGTCAAGATCCTAAGTAGGTGTAACCCATCTTAGAAGTCATGCTTTGGCCTTATCATGCACCTAAAGAGGAGAGAATGGCTCAAACCCTAATTCAAATCCCTTTAGGCAAATGGAGCCCTAGAGGGGAGTATAGGAAAAGCTATGTAAACCACATTATCATGACTTGGGCTAATTATAAAAGTTGTAGTACACTTAATACCCTACAAAAAATAGTAAGAGAGTGACCCCAAAAAGGCTTCAGAAAAACCCCAAAAAGGTCACCAAAGAGAAGGGCATAAAAAGATAAATCAGTTTTTTTTCTCAATTTCAAAACCAGCCCTCTTTCAAAGATCAAACATGTTCACATTTTTCCAAACCTCAAAACCATAGGGCCCAACTAACAAAATGGCGCCTAAAGACCCCTAGAACACCCTGGAAAAATTTGAACCCAACCCTAAGTCATTTGACATGACTTGACACGGTTTTTGTCTCGGGCTGGACAACTCAAACAGAGCCATATTCACACCACAATATATCTCAACCTCGACCATATATTTGCTTGGAACTCACATGGAAAAGATAGGATATGGTGCAGAGAAGAGACCTTACACATGATTTTTGCTGAGATCTACACGCTAAGGCGACCAATCAGGCCTTTGAACACCGGCAGAACCAAACCACCACGTGTTCGACGTGGGTAGGCACTCGGGAACGCGCCCAGAGCACGCCCGCACGCGCGCCCCCGCGCGCCCTCGGCCGCCCCCGTGCCCACACCCGTGTCGTGCCCGCGAGTGGCTATAAAGCACGCCCTCATGCACGGCCACCTTCCCTGTCACCCCCTCTGCACCGCGCCTAGCTTTCCTGAGCCAGCCCGCAGCTCCGGCGACCTCCCCGCGACCTGTCAGAGCCGCCCGTGGGCGCCCAGCATGGCCAAACCACTCCCGCGCACCTCCGCTCGATTCGAGCCCTCGGATAGCTTCCTCGAGAGGCCGTGAAGCTTTCCCAAGCTTGAGCCGAGGACCAGCCCCACCGGAACAGTGCGATCACGCTCGCTGGAGTTCGTAACCCTGCCCGCGCACGTGGACCGGGTAACCCACTGAACCATTTCTCGATTCCTTGCGCGCATAGCCTCTACATCACCCAGAGGAGCTCCTCGTGCACCTTGATTGAACCCTACCGCCATGGTTTGGCCGGAGCAGGTGCCGCCTACGATCTCCGCCGCCTGCGCTCGTGGCCAGAGCAGCTCCAGCCACCTCCGACGCCGACCCGCACACCGACGTGACCGCCGTGACCTCCCCGACGTCACCGACCACCCCACCGGAGCCCTACTGCCGCCGGTGAGCCTCGCCGCCGTGATCTTTGCCACGGTTACTATTCCAGCCAGCCAAGGATCGTGGGTTAGATATAGGACAAGTTCAGGGGGTTATGCGTAAGGTCAGTGACTCATGCGAATAGTAGACCGAGGGCTGATTTTTGAGAGAAAAAGGGGGAAGAAAACCCAGGGACTTCAGCGCAAATCTGTTTTTCTTTTCCCATTTCGAATTTACTTTTCTTTTAAATACTGCAGAGAACTTGATAAATACATAACTTGAAGAATACTCATCCAAATTTAGCCAAACCAATTTTGCTAGACTTTGTGAAATATAAACTATCAAGCAAAAATAGTAAACTCCATAGTTCCTGTATTGTTTTCTAGAGTTTTGATTTAATTAAGAAAACTGCCCAAAACTTAATAATAAAGGGAAAGATAGAAATGTTGTTAGACCAGGGTTGAGAAAAATAGTGGAGACACTAACCTAGTAGTTACACTGTTTAAAATTAATAAACACCCCAGTATACAAGGTTAAGGAAGATTTATTCACTAAAACTTGTTTATCCTCAAACTTAGGAAAATAAAAAAAAGGGATTGAAAATGGAAACCAGAGAGCAACCATACTTTTCCTAGCATGCCTAAGTGATGTAGTTCACAAGAAAAATCTGTTGAACCATAGTCCAGTGAAAAGAAATAGCACTCACATTTATTCATGGAAAACAGAGAAAACTTTGAAAAGTCAGAAGAAAATAATCCTAAGGAGAAAACACCCCTACCTTAGGAATGACTGCTCTTGTGCTAAGAAGAACCTAGGAAAAATACAAGTTTTGTTGTTTGATACTTTTCAAATAGCAAGTTAGTTATAAGTGTCTTTTTGGCATTAAACTTTAGAAAATCATAACTAAATAACCACTAAGTAACCCTCTATGATTTTTTGGCACAGAAGCATGTTATTACCCATAGATACCAGCAAAAATAACTCTTAGTACAAAACCCACACCTAGATAAGAGTTGTAGTGCAAAGTGACCCCTCTGCCCCAACTTTTGTTATTTTTATCCAGGGCATATTCTATTTATTTTTGACCTCAAATTTATAGGACAGACTACAGTGACCAATATTAAGCCACTGTAATTTTTACAGAATTTTTGAAAAATTTGAAATCACTGTTGTAGTTCAAACCCACCTTAAGAGCATAAATAGAAAATGAAAAGGGGAATTAGTAGTGGAGATTAATATTACCCTAACCAACCCAGCAAAACCCCTTGAGTACCTACTAAAACCTTTAAGGGGCAATCCAAGTCTTAATCCACTACTAGGTGGATGCCCGTGCATTGCAACGGAAACATATCGTCAGTATAGGGAACGCGGCTCCTACCAATCTGGTATCAAAGGTCTCGACGATCATGAGCTCTGCCGCTGCCCCCAGGCAGCAGCCGCCACCAGCATTAGGCGGCCCCAGCAACGTCCAGCGCGCTGGTCGCAACCCCTGCTTCGTCGGGAGCCATGATGCTTCGCTGATACTCCCCCAAATACCCAGCCTCCTTGCCGAACAACGCCACTGGGGGCATGGCGGCCCCGCAGCCAATGGTACGCTGTACCGCATGGTAGACGAGCTGCTCTTCCAAGAGCGCATCAGCCTGCTGCCCCACGTAAATGGACAAACAAAAAAATTGTTGCTACAAACTTATGATCAGCTAGACAAAAAACAATATAAATGATATATAAAGTTGTTATTATGAGTAAGTTAGAAAGCGCTACAACAATACGACAACCCCATGAGGTCATGATGCACAATAACAGAGATTCAATATGCATAAAACTCCCAAGTGAACAACATATGTGATGAATCTGCTACTGACGCTAGAGCTGTCAATGCTCCCCCGTGCACCATTTGCTTGCCATTCTAGAATATGAACATGAGCAATTAGCATTGTTTACTAACCATGATAACAAATATATTTGAAGCAACCTGAAACCTAATTCAACACAAGTAATTGCATACCAGAAGAAGAACAAGTAATTTATTTACGATTTCATCCATTTAAGGCGTCAAAAATTCTGGTGTACAATTATCACTAAAATTCAAAATCGCTGAAACGACATATGCCTATAAACAAGAAGAGCAATACAGGTCAAAATAGATTGTCAGGTCCTAAGACGTATGACATGAACATGTAATATGGTATAGTATAATATAGGCATACAAATTGTATAAACTTAATATCTCAATGCACACAAAAGACTTAAACAACATTCAGTTCAGAGGTCTCGCATACATAAATTTAGTAGTTGCTTGGTAATCAAATTACTTTTTTATCGAAGAAACTTGTAAGCTCAAAGATCAAAAGGGATTTGTTTGACATTTAGATGTGCTAGGTGCCCACATATATTTATATTTAAAACATGTAAACCACACACAAACCATATTGGTCTACATCAACCTGTTTATTGATGCAACCTCAATTAAAAAATGTGATGTCTTACAGTTTTTAATAATAGGCAAATATGTTGACAACCGTACATTAATCTAATCATTTTTATCGATATTGATAAATCTTTGTTGTATATTAGCAGGAATGGTATAATGACATGAATTATCCTCATAACTTAATAGATCAATTACAAAGTTCCTTCAATGAGTGCGCGGCTCGTGAACGAATCCCTAACCCCACAATTAAAAGCAAGCAACCCCCTCTCCCCATCTGCGCTAATTAATCACATCACGAGATCCCCTTGCCCACCTCATTCGCCTCAGTCACACGCCTCAATCTCGCCTCGCCGCGCTCGCGACGCACCAAGGTGCCCTCGTATCCCGCGGCGCCGGATTGGGTTCCCTCCGGGGATCACGCGGCGAGCCTCGCCGCTCGCTCCACAGGTCAGTTCCTCCATTCTCTCTGCCCTTCGAATGTGGACGTTGCTGCGCGCTCGATCGATGGGCGACGTGCTCCGTTACCGGTCCAGGATTGATGCTGAGAGCGAGTGGATGATGGCAGCGGGCAATGCTGTCTTTGCGGCGTTGGTCTTTGTCATTTGTCAACGCCGCTGGGGTTTGACTTTTGCGTGAATACAAGTTTCAATGGGCAACTCATATGGATTGTCGGTGGCTGCGCAGATAGAGGGCACCAACGCTCGATGGTCAAACTTTAGAGCTGGACCTTGGATAGCGGCGCGACAGCGATGAATACGGAGGTCGAGCGGACGGGGTTGGGGGCGGTTTGCGGTGGCGATGAATACGGGGGTCGGGCGGTTTGTCGCAGCGATGAATACGGAGGTCGGGCGGGCGAGGTTTCCGTGGAGCGGGCGCGTGGTTTTCGGGGGCGGGGGCAGTCTACACACCGCCCTTAATTGTTAGTACAGATTTGCCTCTAAGCAAAACCTCAAACCTAGGTTGCTAAGCATAAACCACTAAGAGCTTCTTATAACAAGGAAACCCTAAGTTATCAACTAACTTAGTTTTTCTTCACTATGCATAATGGTTACTAAATTCTGCATATCATAGCATACAAATATCTTATTCATTGCATTCGATAGATTGCAACCTCGCTGACGGAGAGTACATGCTCATCCGTGAGCAAGGAGTTGATCGGGAAGGAGTCCAGGAGCCAGCACCAGAGCCTGCCACCGAGGATCTCCCCGCAGCCCCAGCTTTGGAAGGCAAGCCCCGGTTTTATGCATAACCATTAATTATGCTATTTTACTACACTTATTTGTAGGTTTGTAATGTGCACTAAGTGTAGGAGTTGATTGAAACCCTAGTTGCATGAACTCAGGAATCCTTTTGAGATGGATACTAGTATGCTTGGTCGAGTAGCTGCTTTACTAATTAGGGATCTCGGTAGAAGTCGAGTGATTTTCTAGCACTTGCGCGAGGTCAGGAATTGGTTGTACCCACTTTCATATCATAATGTTGCTGGTCTGTGGACAACAATCCATGGGGATTGGTTGTCTACGAGATGGAAAATTGGAATAAGGATTAACGTGTGGATACCTGTGTCAAGCGTTTGAACGTACTAAACACATGTCGAGAAATATGGTAAATCGGTAAACCTAGTACCTGAGTGAACCTGCCCGTAGACTTTACCCCTCACGCGACCTGAGACGTGGTCTCCCATTCCGGTTGTGGTGGGTACAAGTGCGGTCACTGCACGACGGCAGTCGGGGTCAGTGAGGCATTGTACGCCAAGGCGGTGAGACCTGATCTGTTGCTAGGGAATCGATGGGGACGGTTGATGTGTGTGGGGACGGAGTGCCTCGCCACGTTGTGTGTTTGGGTTTACCTTGCAAGGATAAAAACTCGATTCGAATCGTCTGCTTCTCGCAGCTAATGAGACTGCTTGATCCATTGTACTGCATTGAGTAACAAGTGGAAATGTGATGACATGGAGAAAGTTGTTGATTGCTAAATGTTTGATACCATGTATGATTAGATAGGTACACATTTATTCTTAAGAGAATCACACTAAAACTTGAAAAAGCTAAAATTTGATTTTTAGACTAAGTTAGTGCTTTAGGCAAGCAAACCCCTCAGCCAAACAGCTGCATGTCTAGAGGTAGAGGAGTAGACTCCTCACACCGGGTAAGTCTAGCCGAGTATTAGTATACTCAGCCTTGCTTGTGGCATAATTTTACAGGTTCTCTGGAGGACATGGTTGCTGGAGTGAGTTGGTTGTCCATCTTGCCACCGGGTTGGACAGTCGAGTGGGACCCTACCTCAGCTGAGGAGGAGCATGAGGAGTGATGGGACAGGCTTCCCCATCCCTCCATTTATTTATCATTAGTTTTATTCCGCTGCATTCCGAACAATGATCACTACTTTTGCTAAAACTCTGATGATGTTGTAATAAATTTAATACTCCTTAATGTATGGTGTTATGCTTTATTGTATTTGCTCTGTGCCTCACCATCGAGTGAGTACATGGTACTTGATCCTGTTAGTGGCCTCGTCGGACTAGATCTGAGGGACTGACGTGTTATTCCTATTTAAGTGTGGTCTAGCCTCTAAGGTGGGACTTAGGCACTTAAGTTGGAATAATTCAGGCGGTTCCGTCACAGCCATGTCCTGAAAGTCGCCTAGAGGGGGGGTGAATAGGCAAATCTGAAATTTATAAAGTTTAAGCACAACTACAAGCCGGGGTTAGCGTTAGAAATATAAACGAGTCCGAAAGAGAGGGCGAAAACAAATCACAAGTGAATAATAGCGGATGACACAGTGATTTGTTTTACCGAGGTTCAGTTCTTGCAAACCTACTCCCCGTTGAGGTGGTCACAAAGACCGGGTCTCTTTCAACCCTTTCCCTCTCTCAAACGGTCACTTAGACCGAGTGAGCCTTTCTCTTCAATCAAATGGGACACTTAGTCCACTACAAGGACCACCACAACTTGGTGTCTCTTGTTTTGATTACAAGTGAGTTGAACACAAGAATAGAGGAAGAAGAAAAGCAATCCAAGTGCAAGAGCTCAAAAGAACACAAAAAGTCTCTCTCTCTAGTCACTAATTTGTTTGGAGTGATTTCGGACTTGAGAGAGGATTTGATCTCTTTATTTGTGTCTTGGAATGAAGTCTAGAGCTATTGTATGAGGTTTGATGGCTGAAAACTTGGATGCATTGAAGTGTGGTGGTTGGGGGGTATTTATAGACCCAACCACCAAAATGACCGTTGGTGAAGGCTTCTGTCATATGGCACACAGGACAGTCCGGTGCGCCACCGGACACTGTCCGGTGCGCCAGCCACGTCACCAGGTAGTTGGGTTTCGACCGTTGGAGCTTCTGACAACGGGGCCACCGGACAGTCCGGTGGTGCACCCGATAGAATCTGTTCACTGTCCGGTGCGCCTTCTGGCGCCTGCTCTGACTTCTGCGCGCGCAGGTGCACACTATAGCGTTTCACTGTTCCTCTGCAGACGATCGTTGGCGCAGACGACCGTTGCTCCGCCTGGCACACCGGGCAGTCTGGTGCTACATCAGATAGTCCGGTGAATTATAGCGGAGCGGCCTCCCCAAATTCCCGAAGGTGGCGAGTTTGGAGTGGAACTCCCTGGTGCACTGGACAATGTCAGGTGCGCCAGACCAGGGCTGCCTTTTGGTTGTCTTTTGCTCTTTTTATTTGAACCCTTTCTTGGACTTTTTATTGGTTTGTGTTGAACCTTTGGCACCAGTAAAACTTATAATCTAGAGCAAACTAGTTAGTTCAATTATTTGTGTTGGGCAATTCAACCACCAAAATTATTTAGGAAAAGGTGTAAGCCTATTTCCGTTTC
Source organism: Zea mays (assembly GCF_902167145.1). Taxonomy (NCBI): domain Eukaryota; kingdom Viridiplantae; phylum Streptophyta; class Magnoliopsida; order Poales; family Poaceae; genus Zea; species Zea mays. Next base: position 30,459,271 of record NC_050103.1, read on the forward strand.
AATCTCCCCCTTTTTGGTGATTGATGCCAACACAAACCAAAGCAAATATATAAGTGCAGAATTGAACTAGTTTGCATAATGTAAGTGCAAAGGTTACTTGGAATTAAACCAATATACTTTTCATAAGATATGCATGGATGCTTTCTTCATATTTAATCATTTTGGACCACGCTTGCACCACATGTTTTATTTTTGCAAATTCTTTTGGAAATTCTTTTCAAAGTCTTTTTGCAAATAGTCAAAGGTAAATGAATAAGATTTTGAGAAGCATTTTCAAGATTTGAAATTTTCTCCCCCTGTTTCAAATGCTTTTTCTTTGACTAAACAAAACTCCCCCTCAATCAAATTCTCCTCTTAGTGTTCAAGAGGGTTTTAGATATTAATTTTGAAAGGGGTTATACCAATTTGAAAATTCTATCAAAAATAAGATATCAATAGAAAAACCTTCTTTTAATACAAATTTGAAAGACTACATTTTTGAAATTGGTGGTGGTGTGGTCCTTTTGCTTTGGGCTAATACTTTCTCCCCCTTTGGCATGAATCGCCAAAAACGGATACTTGTGAGTGAAATATAAACCCTTTTACTTTCTCTCCCTTTGGCAAATAATATATGAGTGAAGATTATACCAAATTGGAGAGCGGTGCGGAGTGACGACGAAGGATGAATAATTCGATGGAGTGGAGTGGAAGCCTTGTCTTCGCCGAAGACTCCATTTCCCTTTTAATCTATGACTTAGCATGTAATACACTTGAAAATCACATTAGTCATAACTGTGGCAGAACCACCCGAATTATTCTAGCTTAAGTGCCTAAGTCACGCCTCAAGAGCCGTAACACACTTAAATCGGAATAACCCGTCAGTCCCTCAGATCTAGTCTGATAAAGCCACTAAACCAGGATCAAATACCACAATCTCACACGAAGGTGAGTCACAACAGAAACACAATAAAACAGGATACCTCAAATTGAGTACTGAATTATTACATAGATCGGAGTTTGTCAAGTAGCATTAAGTTCTCGAAATAAAATGCAGCGGATAAACGAGTCACCGATAGCGAGGAAATGGGCAAGGCCTAGCCCACTACTCCTCCTGCTCCTCTCCCGTGGAAGCAGCATCCCACTCGACCGTCCAACCCGGTGGCATGGTGGTAGGCCAAGTCACACCATCAACCATACCCTGATCCGTACCTGCAAAAATTGTGCCACAAGCAAGGCTGAGTATACTAATACTCAGCTAGACTTACCCAGTGTGAGGAAACTACTCCTCTACCTCTAGACCATGCACCTGTTTGGCTGAGGGGTTTGGTTTGTCAAAAGCACTAGCTGTATCTAAAATCAAGTTTTAGCTTTTCAATTTCTAGCATCATCAGATTAACTAAGTTTGCTTCTTCTAAGCATACATGGTAACAAGCATTTAGTTCAACCAACAATTGTCTTATGTAACCTCATTTCACTTCTTACTCAATGTAGTACAAGGGATCAAGCAGTCTCATTAGCTGCGAGAAGCAGATAATTCGAATTGGGTTTTTTATCCTTGCAAGGTAAACCTAAACAAACGACATGTCAGGGTACTCTGACCCCACACATGTCAACCGTCCCCATCGATTCCCCGTTCGCGGCCAGGGCTCACCGCCTTGGCATACAATGCTCCACTGACCCCGGCTGCCGTCATGCAGTGACCTCACTTGTACCCACCATAGCTAGCATGGGAGACCCAGTCTCAGGACGAGTGAGGGATAAAGTCCGCGCCCGGCTTCACTCAGGTACTAGGTTTATCGGTTACCATATTTCCCGACATGTGCTTAGTACGTTCAAACGCTTGACTCAGGTATCCACACATTAATCCTTAATCTTTTTTCCCGTCTCATGAACAAGGCATCCTCCCTGGATCCAAGTCCATAGACCATTAGAGATCCCGTTATCAAGATGAATACAATCAATTCATGACCTCGCGCGAGTGCTAGAAAAATCACTCGACTTCTACCGAGATCCTGATTAGCAAAGCAGCTACTCGACCTAGCATACTAGTATCCATCTCAAAAAGGATTTCTAAGTTCATGCAACTAGAGGTTTCAAGCAACTCCTACACTTAAGTGCACATTACAATCCTACAAGAATTAAGTGTAGTAAAGTAGCATATATAATTATGGTTATGCATAAAACCGGGGCTTGCCTTCAAATGTTGGGGCTGCGGGGAGATCCTCAGTGGCAGTCTCGGGAGCTGGCTCCTGGTCCTCCTCTTGGACAGTTCCTTGCTCGGGGATGAGCACGTACTCTCCGTCAGCTAGATTACAGTCTAATGAATGTAATAAGTAAGATATATGCATGACATGCTAAGTGCTTTAGTAATTAGACTTGATGGTGAAAGAGTCACTTAATTTAGATAGGGTTCACTGTTGCTACTAGAGATTCTTGTGGTATATTTAGTAATTTAGATCACACTCAGTTAAATGAAGTGGTAAGTCTATCTCGGTGTTCCCTGAATTCTTTTTAATAGAAGATTCTTGTGAGAATTCAATAGGACTTTTAGTTGAACTTATTGAAGCGAGGTTTATTATTTTCCTTTCTTCCTCTTATTTCCTTTATGCTTTTAAGATAGATTTGAACTACGAGTTATATCAATAAATTTCCAAAAATTCTGGAAAAATTACAGTGGCTTCTTACTGGTGTATACTCTTCTGTCTCCAAATTTGGGGTTTAAAAAGTAAGTAGTTCTCTCTGGACAAAATTATTAAATATTAGGGCAGAATGGGTGGTTTGAACTACAACTATCATTTAACAGAAGGTTATTCCTTAAAACATATTTTTGCTGGTATCTAGATGCTATAACATGACTTTGTACAAATTTCTAGCCATTAATATTTACCAGTCATTTTATTATGATTTTCAAAGTTTATAGCCAAATGGGTGCTTTCTACTACCACTATATTTGAAAAATATCAAACAACAGATTTCTGATTTTTCCTAGCTTCTATTTTGTGCAAGAGCAATCATTCTGAAGTTTGGCATATTTTTGCTTAAGGGAAGGGGTGGTAGGAATTATTTGGATTAAATGGCCCTTTTTATGAAGTACTAGCAATAGGTATTATTGTGTATCTTTCAAATGGGTTTGCATTTTTTCTGGTGGCCTATCTCATTATTGATCTAGCAAAATTTTATTTGCCCATTATTGCATTAATTTGGGTTACTCATGATTTATTTGAAATATGACTCATTATCATGTTTTATTTATTTACCCTACTTAAAATGATGGGCTGGGGTGGTTATCATTTTTGTAGTGAGGTTCTAGTGGTCACAAGTCCACTGGATTTTTATTAACAATTTTGGGTCTGGTTTCATAACTCCAATAATTGTTTTGTAGTTGGAATAATGCTAAATAAAACATTTCACTTTAATTCTGTTCTGGACTAGTGGTCTTTTTATTTTTCCTAGGTTCTTTGTTATTTAAGTAGGCTAGGAAAACAATTGTACTTACTGTTCATTATCTATTAATGCTTTTCTGATTTTCCTAAGTTTTGGGCAAACATGGCTTTTAATAGATATTCCTACTTAAATTTTCAATACTGGGGTTCCCACTATTTTTAAACAATGTTTAATTGAGGTTTGAACATCTACAAATTTTCTCAAGCCTAGCACAGAAGCATAACTAATTTTCTTTAATTAAACAAGGTTTGGTCAGTTTCTGTATTTAATTCTAAACTCTAAAAATTAGAACAGAAAGCATGGGGTTCAGTATTTTTAATTGACAGTTCATAATATTTAGAATATAACAAAATTGGTTTGATAAATTTTGGTTAAGTATTTCTCAAGTTATGAATTTCCTAAGTCTTCTGCTGAATAATAAAAGATTAATTCGAAATGGTTTAAGGAAAAACAGTTTTGCGTCGGGGTCCCTTGTGAAAGTTCTTAAAAGAATTACAGACAGGTCCCCGGGGCACTATTCATTTGACTCTACGGTTCTGCAGAAAACCCCCTAGGGTTTCTAGAAATCGAACCCGCGGTCCTGTCCCCAATTGAACAGTACCCGCGGCGAAGAAAAGGGCGGAGGGGCTTACCGACGGCGAGGCTGCTCCGGTGAGGTGGTCGAGGATGTAGGGGAGGTCTCGGGGATCACGACGATGTGCGGGTCGCCGTTGGGGATGGTCGGAGTCGGCCGGTCTGCGTGCGCAGGCGGAGATGCTCGTCGGCGGCGAGGAATCCGGCCTACTCACGGCGCAATAGTTCAATCAAACGGGTCAGAGAGCTTCACTGGGTGCTAGGGAAGACGTGGGTGCAAGGAATTTGAAAATGGCTTACCGGAGAGATCGGTCCACGCGCGGTGGCGGGCGACCAAAGTCCGGCGAGGGCGATCTCGGGCTTCCGGTGAAGTTGTGTCGGGTCCGAGGACTTGGAAAGCTTCACAAGCTAATGGCGAAGCTAACCGAGGGGTTGGTGTGGCTTGGGCGCGACTGGAGGGAGCCGGCCACAGCAGCCGAGGCTTGGAAAGCTTGGCGGGCGGTGGCGCGGCGTGCTCGGGGCAAATTCCGGTGATCTCTGGCTTGGGCAAGACTTGTGAGCACGCGGGGAGGGATGGCCAAGGCTCAGGGCTGCTTTATAGGCACGACGCGGTGCATAGGCGGCCGTGGACCGGCGAGCGCGCGCGGGCGGGCACTGGGGAGCGCGGGTGCGCGAACGGGCGTGAACCGGTGGTGTTAGCCACGGTCGAACACATTGAACCGTTGCCTCTGCCCAAGTTCTAACGCCGATTGGGCACAAATCTTCGCGAATTTGGGCAAGATCGCTGTGAAGGATTTGCTCACCTGACATTGATTTGTCTTTTGTGTATGGACGTCGCGCGGTTTTAGGCTAGGGACAGGGAGTTGTAGCGTCACCAAGGTGCCAGCGTCAGAACGCCTGGTCCCGAGGTCAAGTTGCGCCAAAACCATGTCAAATGAATTTGGTTTGAGTTCAAAATTTTCCATAGTGTGTTCAAGGGAATTTGGCACAACTTTGATATTTGGACTTCCTGGTTTTGAGTTTCGAATCGAAAAACAGAGAACGCAAAGGATCTTTGGAAAGGGTTCTGAAATTCAGAATTCTGAATTCTGAATTTCCCCATGGGACCATGGTTCAAGGGCTGATTTGGGGATTTTGGAAAAACCAAATGGCCAAACTTTCTTACTATAATTTGTTAGTTATTTGGTGAGCTAAAACATTGTAATTTGGTCTTTTCTACAATTTGCATTTTCCCCCCAAGATTTCTCCCAATTTCCCCTTATGCTTAATTTGCTCACTTAGGATTTATTAGGGTTTGAGATTTTTCCTTCCTTAAGGTTCATGACAAGATTAAGAAGAGTTTGAGAAGACTCATTATAAATCTTTGTTCTTAATCTTTGATGTTCATTCCTTTACTAGGTTTACATGTGATAATAGGTTGGGGTTAGCTTAAAGAAGAACCTTAGGTGACACTAGGGTGTCACAGCCTTCCCCCCTTAAAGGAATCTCGTCCCGAGATTCGGGTCGGAGTCCTACCGGGGTGAAGCGAAGGGTGAGGCTTACTTGAAGTGGATACTTTCTTTATTAAGACATACTGCTCTTCGAATGTCATTCTCTTTGCAACTTCAGAAGGAAGTCCTTTAGAAATTTGTTTTATAACTTATTCTTTTCAATTCAAGATTATATTACTGAAATTTAGATTCAAAGGGCAGGAGGAGGGGTTGGGCATGAATACGTACCAATTTCCTTAGGCAGATAATCAGGAAAGTTGGAACACAGAAATTCTTCAGTCTCGCAAGTAGCCTCTTCCTCTGAGTGATTACTCCATTAGATCTTATACATCTTGATCGATTTTGCCCGAGTTGATCTTTCTTTGCAATCCAGAATCTTGGAAGGGTACTCTTGGTACGATAGATCTGGTTCTATCTCCAATTCGGGTTCTGCTATGATCTCAGTCGGCAATCGAACACACTTCTTCAGTTGAGATACATGGAACACACAGTGGATGGCAGACATTTTTGGAGGTAACTTCAACTTGTATGCCACGGGTCCACATGCTTCTATGATCTCATAAGGTCCAATGTAGCGAGGGGCTAACTTGCCTTTGATCCCAAACCTCTGCACTCCCTTGGTGGGTGATACCTTGAGATAAATGAAATCTCCCACCTCAAACTGGAGAGGTTTCCTTCTCTTATCATGGTAACTCTTTTGCCTGGCCTGAGCAGCTTCTAGATTTTTCCTGATTAGTTTGACCTTCCTTTCGGCTTCAGTCACTAAGTCAGGTCCAAAAACTTCTCTTTCTCTAGGCTGAGACCAATTGAGTGGTGTTCTGCATCTTCTCCCATAGAGAGCTTCGAAGGGTGCCATCTTTAGACTGGATTGATAACTGTTGTTATAAGCAAACTCTGCCAAGGAGAGGTGCTTATCCCAGTTCTTGCCACAATTGATTGCACAAGCTCTCAGCATATCTTCAAGAATTTGATTTACCCTCTCAGTCTGACCATCAGTCTGTGGGTGGTAAGCTGAACTTCTGATTAGCTTGGTTCCCAAAGACTCTTGCAGTTGTTCCCAAAATCTGGCAACAAACGAGGCTCCTCGGTCGGAAACAATGGTCCTGGGCAATCCGTGCAAACACACGATCCGGTCAATGTACAACTCTGCATACTTTTGAGCCTTATCAGTGGTGTGCACTGGGAGAAAATGTGCCACTTTCGTCAGTCGGTCCACAATAACCCAAATCGAATCATGATGACGAGAGGTGATGGGCAGACCCACTATGAAATCCATGCTAATGTCATCCCATTTCCACGAAGGTATGGACAGGGTTTGCAAGGCTCCAGCTGATTTCAAGTGGCTTGCCTTTATCCTCTGACAGGTGTCACATTCTGATACATATCGGGCTATCTCCCTCTTCATTTTGGTCCACCAATACAAGGGCTTCAGATCGTGGTACATTTTGGTGCTCCCTAGATGCATGGAGAATTTGGAGAGATGGGCCTCATCCAAGATTCTCTTCTTGAGATCCTCATTTTTAGGAACCACCAATCTGCTTTCAAACCATAAGACACCCTTTCCATCTTGGCAAAAACATTTATACTTCTCGGTCTTCTGATGGAGATTCTCCTTGATAATCTGCACTCCCTTGTCACTGAGCTGGGCCATGATGATCTGGTCTTGCAAAGCTGGCTCAACAGAAATGTGAGACAATGCACCAGAAGGAATTACTTCAATCTTCATCTTGCACAACTCATCACACAAGGTGGCAATGCGAGAATCCATCAGAACACAATTGCACTGCAACTTCCGACTCAAGGCTCTGCTACCACATTGGCCTTTCCTGGGTGATAATGTACCTCCAGGTCATAATCCTTGATCAGCTCTAGCCATCTTCTCTGTCTCATGTTGAGATCAGCCTGGGTAAAGATATACTTAAGGCTCTTATGATCAGTGAAAATGTTACAGTGGGTTCCCATCAAATAGTGCCTCCACATTTTTAATGCATGAACCACTGCTGCCAATTCAAGGTCATGAGTGGGATAATTCTGCTCATGAGGCCTAAGTGCTCTTGAGGCATAAGCAATGACTCGGTTGTCTTGCATCAAGACACAACCTAGTCCAGTGCCAGAGGCATCACAATACACATCAAATGGTTTGCTACTGTCGGGTTGCGCTAAAACTGGTGTTGTGGTCAGATGTTGCCTCAGTGCATGGAAGGCATCTTCGCACTTATGACCCCAAACAAACTTGGCTTCTTTCTTCAACAGCTTAGTTATGGGCTTCGCAATTCGAGAGAAATCCGGAATGAATCTTCGGTAATAACCGGCTAATCCCAGAAAACTCCAAATCTGACGGACAGTCATGGGTGGCTTCCAGTTCATCACCTCTTGCACTTTATTAGGATCAACAGCTATGCCTGCCTGAGAAATAGTGTGACCCAAGAATTTGATCTCCTTTAGCCAAAAATCACATTTTGACAACTTGGCATAAAGGTGGTGCTCTCGCAGACGTTGAAGCACTACATGCAAATGCCCCGCATGTTCTTCTTCGTTCTTTGAGTACACCAAGATATCATCGATGAAGACCACTACGAATATGTCCAATTCAGGCATGAAAACAGAATTCATTAGATACATAAAATATGCTGGTGCATTTGTCAGCCCGAAAGACATCACCAAGAATTCATATAGCCCATATCTGGTTGAGAAAGCCGTCTTCGGAATATCACTTGCCCGTATCTTGATCTGATGATAGCCGGAGCGAAGATCTATCTTGGAAAACACCTTGGCTCCGACCAACTGATCGAAAAGAACATCAATACGAGGCAAATGATACTTATTCTTGATAGTCACCGCATTAAGAGGGCGGTAATCTATACACAGCCTCAAGCTTTCATCTTTCTTCTTCACAAACAAGGCTGGACATCCCCAAGGCGAAGTACTTGGGTGAATAAATCCCTTGTCTAGCAACTCTTGCAATTGCTTCTTCAACTCTGCCAACTCAGCGTGTGGCATCCGGTAAGGCCTCTTGGAAATAGGTGTCGTTCCCGGTTGCAACTCGATGGCGAACTCAATGTCCCTGTCTGGTGGCATTCCTGGCAATTCATCAGGAAAGACATCTACATACTCACAGACCACTGGAATCTTCTTCAGAGGTAACTCCGTCATAGAGAAAGCACATGACTAAGTAGAACCTTGGTTGGGCAGACTTAAGGTGAAACTCCCACAGAACGAGGAATTGACTTCCATGATGCGGCTGGCCACATCAAGCACTACTTGGTGCAGGTTCATCCAATTAGTGCCCAGAATAATATCCACGCTTTCCAAACCCAACACAAGAAGGGTGGTTTTGATAATGTGGCTTCCTAGTTGAATAGGCACACTTCGGATTAATTGGTTGGTTACAGTTTTACCCCTAGGTGTGGTTATCATAAATGACCCTTCTGCATGACAGAAGGGCAATTTGCATTTAGCACTGAACTTCTGGCTAATGAAACTATGAGATGCACCAGAATCAAATAGAATTAAAGCAGGTTGATTAAAAACTGAAAAGGTACCAGTCATGATGGGGGCTCCCTCAGGTACTTCCTCCAGAGTAGTGAAGTTGAGCTTCCCTTGTCTGACTTGCACCTTCTGCTTCCTCCCCTTGTCTTGACTTAGTGCTGGCATCTGCCTCTGATGATTTCTGGGGCAGTTCTTGGCATAGTGGCCCACATTGCCACAAGTGAAGCACTTGTTCCCATTGCCCTGGCGGAACTGCTGCTGCTGAGGCTGATTGTTCCTTGGGGCGGGAGCTGGAAAGCGGTTGGGTGCCGGCTGCTGCCGCTGAGGTGGCCTGATCACCCATCTGCCTGCCTGCTGCTGAAAACCCCTGCTATGATTGTGAGAAACAATCTTGAACCTCTAGGCCTGAGCGGATGGTGGTGCCATTGGTGCCTTTCTCTTCTTCTCTGCCCGGTGAGCTACAATGCAATCCTCCTAGGAGATGGCCAGATTGACCAACTCATTGAAGCTATTAGCCCGGACAGTGTTGAGTTGTTCCCGCAGCTTGGTGTTGAGACCCCTGCGGTAGCGGTCTCTCTTCTTCTCATCAGAATCAGCATGGTAACCTGCATACTGGCACAGGTCGTTGAAGACCTGAGCGTACTGCAAGACCGTGCGGGTTCCTTGGTTAAGTGCCAGAAATTCATTCAACTTGCGATCAAGAATTCTAGCTGGGATGTGGTGCCCTCTGAAAGCAGTCTTGAATTCCTCCCAAGACACTTCACGATCAGCGGGTAGCATAGCACAGAAGTGGTCCCACCATGTCTGACCAGGGCCACGAAGCTGTTGCGTGGCGAAGCGAGCCTTAGCATCATCAGGGCAGTCTCCCGTGAGGAGGGGAAACTTGGACTCAATGACGCGAAGCCACACGTCGGCGTCGAACGAATCCTCTGCCTTGGTGAATAGGGTTGGATGCGTGCTTAGAAACTCATGGTAGGTTGCCGCTGCCGGAGGTCGCTGATGCTGGCCTCCACCATGCTGCTGGGGGTGGGGCTGGCGCTGCAAGAGCTGTCGCAGAATCTCATTCTGCTGGGCCATCAGCTCCTGCACCGTGGGAGCTAGAGGAGGCGGCGGGGGAACTTGCTCGTTATGCCCGCGACGCTGCCTAATTGCCATATGAAAACAGAGATTGCCGCCAATGTTATCCCAACTCACAATTTCAAACAATAAGCTATTATCTCATATGGGAAGGAAATGCCATAATCATAATATTAGGTTTGAAATGAAGATAACAAGGTTACAACATCTCACAGATCACGAAAGTTCTCAAGAGTTACATCAATTAGGGGAAATACTCGTAACCCTAGTCCAAAATCTGCCATTAACTAAGCTCGCGTAGGTTTTTATCCGCCTAAAATGTCAAAGCGACTGATCAACCCTGAGCTGTGGAAGCGACACTGGATGCGGGTGAAGGGGGCATCGCGGAGGTAGTCCCATTGGCACCAGGGGCTGGTCCTAACTCCTCGGGAGCCTCTTCTTCCTCGCTTCCGACTTCATTGGCCTCCATCTCCAAGTGGTGCATGTCCAAGTGGTCATTAGCTTCTTCGAGTTTCCGCTGCACATCGTGGAGCTGGTTCTCCAAGACATCAATAGTGTTGTCTCGGATCTCCACCTGCTACTCCAATGTGGTGATTGAAAGTCGCCTAGAGGGGGGTGAACAGGCAAATCTGAAATTTACAAACTTAAGCACACACTACAAGCCGAGTTAGCGTTAGAATTAAAGGAGAGTCCGAAAGAGAGGGCGAAAACAAATCACAAGCGAATAAGAGTGGATGACACAGTTATTTGTTTTACCGAGGTTCGGTTCTTGCAAACCTACTCCCCGTTGAGGTGGTCACAAAGACCGAGTCTCTTTCAACCCTTTCCCTCTCTCAAACGGTCACTTAGACCGAGTGAGCCTTTCTCTTCAATCAAATGGGACACTAAGTCCACTACAAGGACCACCACAACTTGGTGTCTCTTGTTTTGATTACAAGTGAGTTGAAAACAAGAAAGAAGGAAGAAGAAAAGCAATCCAAGCGCAAGAGCTCAAATAAACACAAATGTCTCTCTCACTAGTCACTATTTTGTTTGGAATGATTCCGGACTTGGGAGAGGATTTGATCTCTTTGATTGTGTCTTTGAATGAAGTCTAGAGCTCTTGTATGAGGTTTGATGGCTGAAAACTTGGATGCCTTGAAGTGTGGTGGTTGGGGGTATTTATAGCCCCAACCACCAAAATGACCGTTGGTGGAGGCTGCTATCGTATGGCGCACCGGATAGTCCGGTGCGCCACCGGACACTGTCCGGTGCGCCAGCCACGTCACTAGGCCATTGGGTTCCGACCGTTGGAGCTTCTGACAACTGGACCAACGGACAGTCCGGTGGTGCACCGGACAGTCACTATTCACTGTCCGGTGCGCCTTCTGGCGTTGCTCTGACTTCTGCGCGCGCAGGCGCGCACTGTTCACTTTTACTATTCCATTGCAGACGACCGTTGGTGCTGTGTAGCCGTTACTCCGCTAGTACACCATACAACCCGGTGCTACACCGGACAGTCTGGTGAATTATAGCGGAGCGGCTCCCTGAATTCCCGAAGGTGGCAAGTTCGGAGTCTGGTTCCCTGGTGCACTGGACATTGTCCGGTGGCACACCGGACAATCCGGTGCACCAGACCAGGGCACACTTCGGTTGTCTTTTGCTCTTTTTATTTGAACCCTTTCTTGGACTTTTATTGGTTTGTGTTGACCCTTTGGCACCTGTAGAACTCATAATCTAGAGCAAACTAGTTAGTCCAATTAATTTGTGTTGGGCAATTCAACCACCAAAATTCATATAGGAAAAGGTGTAAGCCTATTTCCCTTTCAATCTCCCCCTTTTTGGTGATTGATGCCAACACAAACCAAAGCAAATATAAAAGTGCAGAATTGAACTAGTTTGCATAAGGTAAGTGCAAAGGTTGCTTGGAATGAAATCAATAATTATTTCTACTAGATATGCATGGATGGCTTTCTTCTTATTTAAAATTTTGGACCACGCTTGCACCACTTGTTTTGCTTTGCAATGTTTTGGAAATTCTTTTTCAAATCTTTTGCAAATAGTCAAAGGTATTGAATAAGATTTTGAGAAACATTTTCAAGATTTGAAATTTTCTCCCCTGTTTCAAATGCTTTTTCTTTGACTAAACAAAACTCCCCCTTAATGAAATCCTCCTCTTAGTGTTCAAGAGGGTTTTAGATATTAATTTTAAAGAGGGTATACCAATTTGAAATTATATAAAAAATAAGATACCAATTGAAAAAATCTTTTCTTAACCAAATTTGAAAACTACATTTTGAAGTGGTGGTGTGGTCCTTTTGCTTTGGGCTAATACTTTCGCCCCCTTTGGCATGAATCGCCAAAAACGGATACTTGTGAGTGAAATATAAGCCCTTTCTCTTCAAACTTTCTCCCCCTTTGGCAAATAATATAGGAGTGAAGATTATACCAAATTGGAGAGCGGTGCAGAGTGACGGCGAAGGATGAATAATTGATGGAGTGGAGTGGAAGCCTTTTGTCTTCGCCGAGGACTCCATTTCCTTTTCAATCTATGACTTAGCATAATATTCACTTGAAAACACATTAGTCATAGCACATGAAAGAGATATGATCAAAGGTATATAACTGAGCTATGTGTGCAAAATATCAATCAAAATTCCTGAAATCAAGAATATTTAGCTCATGCCTAAGTTTGGTAAATGTTTTCTCATCTAGTGGCTTGGTAAAGATATCGGCTAATTGTTCTTTGGTGTTAATATAAGCAATCTCGATATCCCCCCGTTGTTGGTGATCCCTCAAAAAGTGATACCGAATGGCTATGTGTTTAGTGCGGCTATGCTCAACGGGATTATCCGACATGCGGATTGCACTCTCATTATCACATAGGAGAGGAACTTTGGTTAATTTGTAACCATAGTCCCTAAGGGTTTGCCTCATCCAAAGCAATTGCGCGCAACAATGGCTTGCGGCAATGTACTCGGCTTCAGCGGTAGAGAGAGCTACAGAATTTTGCTTCTTTGAAGCCCAAGACACTAGAGATCTTCCCAAGAACTGGCAAGTCCCTGATGTGCTCTTTCTATCAATCTTACACCCTGCCCAATCAGCATCTGAATAACCAATGAGATCAAAAGTGGATCCCCTGGGGTACCAAAGGCCAAACTTAGGAGTATAAACTAAATATCTCAAGATTCGTTTCACAGCCCTAAGGTGAACTTCCTTAGGATCGGCTTGGAATCTTGCACACATGCATACAGAAAGCATAATGTCCGGTCGAGATGCACATAAATAGAGTAAAGATCCTATCATTGACCGGTATACCTTTTGATCTACGGATTTACCTCCCGTGTCGAGGTCGAGATGCCCATTAGTTCCCATGGGTGTCTTGATGGGTTTGGCATCCTTCATCCCAAACTTTGCAAGAATGTCTTGAATGTACTTCGTTTGGCTAATGAAGGTGCCCTCTTGGAGTTGCTTGACTTGAAAGCCTAGAAAATACTTGAACTCCCCCATCATTGACATCTCGAATTTTTGTACCATGATCCTACTAAACTCTTCACAAGTGGATGTGTTAGTAGACCCAAATATGATATCATCAACATAAATTTGGCATACAAACAAATCATTTGCAATTGTTTTAGTAAAGAGAGTAGGATCGGCTTTTCCGACTTTGAAGCCATTAGCGATAAGAAAATCTCTTAGGCATTCATACCATGCTCTTGGGGCTTGCTTGAGCCCATAAAGCACCTTAGAGAGTTTATAGACATGGTTAGGGTACTCACTATCTTCAAAACTGGGAGGTTGCTCAACATAGACCTCCTCCTTGATTGGTCCATTGAGGAAGGCACTTTTCACGTCCATTTGATAGAGCTTAAAGCCATGGTAAGTAGCATAGGCAAGTAATATGCGAATTGACTCAAGCCTAGCTACGGGTGCATAGGTTTCACCGAAATCCAAACATTCGACTTGTGAATATCCCTTAGCCACAAGTCGGGCTTTGTTCCTTGTCACCACACCATGCTCATCTTGCTTGTTGCGGAAGACCCACTTGGTTCCTACAACATTTTGGTTAGGACTTGGAACTAAATGACATACCTCATTCCTTGTGAAGTTGTTGAGCTCCTCTTGCATCGCCAACACCCAATCCAAATCTTTTAATGCGTCTTCCACCATGTATGGCTCAATAGAAGACACAAAGGAGTAATGTTCACAAAAATGAGCAACACGTGATCGAGTGGTTACCCCTTATGAATATCGCCAAGGATGGAGTTCACGGGGTGATATCGTTGTATTGCTTGGTGGACTCTTGGGTGTGGCGGTCTTGGACCCTCATCATCTTCCTTGTCTTGATCATTAGCATCTCCCCCTTGATCATTGTTCTCCTCTTGAGGTGGCTCCTCTTGATCTTCATTTTCATCATCTTGAGCTTGATCCTCATCTTGGGTTGGTGGAGATGCTTGCATGGAGGAAGATGGTTGATCTTGTGCTTGTAGAGGATCTTCGGATTCCTTAGGACACACATCCCCAATGGACATGTTCCTTAGCGCGACGCACGAAGCCTCTTCATCATCTAGCTCATCAAGATCAACTTGCTCTACTTGAGAGCCGTTAGTCTCATCAAACACAATGTCACAAGAAACTTCAACTAGTCCAGTGGACTTGTTAAAGACTCTATATGCCCTTGTGTTTGAATCATATCCTAGTAAAACGCCTTCTACAACCTTAGGAGCAAATTTAGATTTTCTACCTCTTTTAACTAGAATAAAGCATTTGCTACCAAAGACTCTAAAATATGAAACATTGGGCTTTTTACTGGTTAGGAGTTCGTATGATGTCTTCTTGAGGATTCGGTGAAGATATAACCGGTTGATGGCGGAGTAAGCGGTGTTGACCGCCTCGGCCCAAAACCGATCCGAAGTCTTGTATTCATCAAGCATGGTCCTTGCCATGTCCAATAGAGTTCTATTCTTCCTCTCCACTACACCATTTTGTTGTGGCGTGTAGGGAGAAGAGAACTCATGCTTGATGCCCTCCTCCTCAAGAAAGCCTTCGATTTGTGAGTTCTTGAACTCCGTCCTGTTGTCGCTTCTTATTTTCTTGATCCTCAAGTCGAACTCATTTTGAGCCCGTCTCAAGAATCCCTTTAAAGTTTCTTGGGTTTGTGATTTTTCCTGCAAAAAGAACACCCAAGTGAAGCGAGAATAATCATCCACAATTACAAGACAATACTTACTCCCGTCGATGCTTATGTAAGCGATTGGGCCGAATAGATCCATGTGGAGTAACTTAAGCGGCCTGTCGGTCGTCATGATGTTCTTGTGTGGATGATGAATACCAACTTGCTTCTCTGCTTGACATGCGCTACAAACCCTGTCTTTCTCAAAATGAACATTGGTTAGTCCCAAAATGTGCTCTCCCTTTAGAAGCTTATGAAGATTCTTCATCCCAACGTGGGCTAGTCGACGATGCCAGAGCCAACCCATGTTAGTCTTAGCAATTAAGCAAGTGTCGAGTTCAGCTCTATTAAAATCAACTAAGTATAGCTGACCCTCTAACACTCCCTTAAATGCTACTGAATCATCACTTCTTCTAAAGACAGTAACACCTATATCCGTAAAAAGACAGTTGTAGCCCATTTTACATAATTGAGAAACGGAAAGCAAATTGTAATCTAAAGAATCTACAAGAAAAACATTGGAAATAGAGTGGTCAGGTGATATAGCTATTTTACCCAATCCTATGACCAAACCTTGATTTCCATCCCCGAATGTGATAGCTCGTTGGGGATCTTGGCTTTTCTCATAGGAGGAGAACATCTTTTTCTCCCGAGTCATGTGGTTTGTGCACCCGCTGTCGATGATCCAACTTGAGCCCCCGAATGCATAAACCTACAAAACAAATTTAGGCCTTGTTCTTAGGTACCCAAACGGTCTTGGGTCCTTTCACATTAGAAACAAGCACCTTGGGTACCCAAACACAAGTCTTTGACTCCTTGTGTTTGCCCCCAACATATTTGGCAACTACTTTGCCTGATTTGTTAGTTAGCACATAGGAAGCATCAAAAGTTTTAAATGAAATGTTATGATCGTTTGATGCAATAGGAGTTTTCTTCCTAGGCAATTTTGCATGGGTTGATTGCCTAGAACTAGATGCCTCACTTTTATACATAAAAGCATGATGAGATCCAGAGTGAGACTTCCTAGAGTGAATTCTCCTAATTTTATCCTCAGGATAACCAGCAGGATATAAAATATAGCCCTCATTATCCTGAGGCATGGGAGCCTTGCCCTTAACAAAATTAGACAATCTTTTAAGAGGAGCATTAAGCTTGACATTATCTCCCTGTTGGAAGCCAATGCCATCCTTAATGCCAGGGTGTCTCCCACTATAAAGCATGCTACGAGCAAATTTAAATTTCTCATTTTCTAGTTCATGCTCGGCAATTTTAGCATCTAATTTAGCTATATGATCATTTTGTTGTTTAATCATAGCAAGGTGATCATGAATAGCATCAATGTTAACATCTCTACATCTAGTGCAAATAGAAACATGATCAAGCGTAGATGTAGAGGATTTGCAATCATTTAATTCAACAATCTTAGCATGTAAAATAGCATTCTCATCACTAAGATTGGTAATAGAAATATTGCAAATATCTAGTTCCTTAGCCTTAGCAATTAATTTTTCATTTTCAATCTGTTGGGGACTTGTTCTCAAATGCTATGAGTTAAGAACAAGGCAACACAAAACGTTAATGGTTAAAGTCCTTCGTCCTTCGGAGCATTATTTCCCCTTTAGGATATAATGACTCTCGGACGAAGGTTACGAAGAACATACCTTCGTAAGCATGACATATAAAAATGAAGAGGGAATCGTATGAAATATAACAACATGAACAATTAAATATATTGTTACTATTGAATTATTCTTATCTTATTATTATGAATGAATAGAAATGATAACTTATTACAAATGTACCTTCGGCTTGAAGGAAGATAAAGAGTACAAGCGTGACGCAAAGGCAAAATGTTAAGCCAGCCTGAACAGTACGGGAGTAATGTTCATCTATTTATAGGCACGGGACGGAGCCCATGTAAAATTACACCCATGTCCTTCACATTTGTTAATGATTATATAGTAATCCATCAAGGTCTGAATAGCCTTTTCCTTTTTAAGTCGGTTTCATCTTCTGCCATCGTGCCGAAGCTTCCCTGCACATAGCTTCGGCTTTTCGCCAATCTTCGTATTCCTTGTGCTTCTTGACACCATGGTTCTAATCCAAATCCAAAGGTACCTGTTCATGTATTATACTCCAGAAACATTGTTAAATCATGTTTTTGAGGACCTTTAGAAGCCGAAGGCCCCCAATAGTAGCCCCTCGCAATATTAATTTGTTAGAATGATAAATTCAGATTGCGATATGGATGAAGGCCTTAAGCCGAAGGTCCGAAAAAACACCTTCTCTTTGCTAGAATAGCAACAGTCAATGACAGGCGGGGCCCTCCCACTTGCAACGCACTGGGCGTATAAATAAGAGCACACTGCGGGCACACTTGGTACCCTTTCTTGCCATCTGCTCTTGCTTTCTCAATATTTTAGCTTTTGGACACCAACGCTTGCCTAGCTTTTTAGACTTTTTAGCTTCGGCCTTAAAAGCACATTTTCGACATTTTCGAAGATGTCTCAAGATAACAAAGCTGTCACCGAAACAAAGCCGAGCCTTTCTGAAGAGAAGAATCTTGGGTTTCTTGAATCGATAGCAAAGACGAACACAGAGAAGATCACTAGGGAGATTTTAGAAGGTTTATCTGAAGATACTGGTGAAAGTGACAGCTATGATATAGAAAGTGGAGGTGAAGACTCCGAAGATCGACCATGGTGACCTAGTCACGCAGTCTTCGGAAAATCGAGTATTAAACAAAGTCATCTCAATAACATGAGGGGAAGATATTTTCGAGACATGTCTACTGTGAGGGACGATGACGGAGAGAAGATTGTACCTACTCCTGAAGAGAATGAAGTTGTGATCTTCCGAAGCTTTTTTAAAGCTGGGCTTCGGTTCCCCTTAAGCAAATTTGTGGTTGAGGTTTTAAAGATCTATCAGGTTTACCTTCATCAAATTACCCCTGAAGCTATTATAAGAATGGGAATCTTTGTCTGGGCCGTGAGAAGTCAGGGCTTGGAGCCAAATGCAAAAAGTTTCTGCAGTATGCACGAACTGCTTTATGAGACGAAACCCTGGGGCAAAGAGCAATATCATAACAACTTCGGCTGCTATAGCTTCGTCGCTCGTTCTGGCTCGAGCTGCCCCGTGCCAACCTTTCAGAAAAGATGGCCTGGGGACTGGATGAAAGAATGGTTTTTTGTGAAAAATGATTTAAAGGCACGAGAGGACATTAAAGATATTATCATGCATCCTATCTGGCAGCGCTTCGACCTTCGGAAACCGAAGGTGGAAATTGATGAAGCAGCCGAAAAATGCCAAAAGGCCTTCGGCACGGTATGTTGTTTCATCGGGACGAGGGATTTAGTCCAGGAACACATAGCCTTCAGAGTGTGGCTGCTTGTAGAGCAATGGGAGATGCCAAAGGAAACTATCAGTAAATCTGACGAAGGCGGACTAGTTAGATTGAAATACACCTTCAGATACGAGGGTAAGTTTATTGAGCCAGATGATGATTGGCTGAAATGCATCAAAGCTACAAGCGACGAACTTCTTGGACCATATTCAAAGGCGGAGGACAACGCGCTGTCTACGACCTTCAGAGGCCGGAAGAAGAAGAGGTTGAATAGAGTTTTCGATGCTATTGGGTTTGTGTACCCTGATTATCGGTACCCGCTGAAAGGGCAAAAGAGAAAGAGTGCCACTTCTGGAAAAGGAGATGTTTCAGTTGCTCTAAGTGAGGCCGCGCCAAAGAGGAAGAGGGTGAAGGTCCTTACTCACCGACCGCGCTTCATCGAACCGGCCTCAGTGCCCGAATTTGGTGGTGAGACCTCTATGGCTATTGAAGCCAAAAGACCTACTTTTACACAGAAGAATGAAGAGCCGGCTGCAATGCCGAAGGCTGATAAAATTGGAGGGCCGAGAGCTGAAGGGACAAAAACATCAGAAATTTTAAGTCCTTCGGCTGAAGTTGAAGTGCCAAAAACCCAAAAAGGTACAGCAGTGACCCCAAAAAGAAAAAGGATGGTTAATGTTCTGGATGTATTAGAGACAATAAAGTCTTCGAGCACCACTCCGAAGAAAATTGCCAAAGCTCTCGAAGCGCAAATTGAGACAACAGCCTCTGATGCCGAAGCTACAAAGCACCAAGCTGAAACTAAAGCTGGGCCTTCAGAGCCCGCCAAAGTGAAATCCTTGGGAACCATAGAAAAAGAAACAAAAGCATCAGAACAAATTTTGGCTGAAGAAACTGGCACTGCCACCCCGAAGCATTTTCCAAAGCTCTCAATTATACTTTACGACATGCTTCGGGGAAACAGTTGACTGAAAAAGAAAAACAAGAGGCTCAATTCTATGCCCAAAAATTGAAATATCCGAAGGGGGCATTGATTTTCAATGGCAGCGGAGAAGAAGACTTCTTATACTGTCTCCCAGACAGCAAGGAGATCTCTGTCTGCCGAGAGATGGGAAGAAGCTTCGGATTCCCAACGCTAGAAGACGGGCTCTCAGTGCTATCAAAAGATGAATTGGCCAACAGCTTAGCGTACAATAGCTTAAAGGTGAGAGGACAAAATCTTTGTGTTTAAAAACAAGATGTTTTCGTTTGCTTATACTTAATACCACACTTCTTTTGCAGGGCCTTATTCTTAGCAACGCCCTCAGGGCGCAAAAAAGCACCGAAGACGAGGGATATACCATGGCCTTGAATAACCTTCGTTCCGAAGTAATTGAGCTAAGGAACGAAGGTCTTGAAAAAGACAAAATATTAAACTCACTGATAAACAAGATAAAAGAAGACGAGGCTATTTCGAAAGCCCAATTTGAGACCCAGAAGCACGAAATTGAAGATCTTCGGAAACAGCTGGCAGAAGAAAAATTAAAATGTGCGTTTGACGAAGCTGACCGAGACGCCAGTGAATACTGGGAGAAAACAGTTGTGGAGCTTCGTTCTTCAAAAGAGAGATGCTATGAAAAATCTATGGCATGTGTAGAAAAGATAAAAACCAGCTTCGCCAGTATTGGCGCATACTCAAATGAGGACAACTTCGTAGTAGGCGATCCCGAGGGTCCAATCGAATGGATCAAGAGCGAAGCCGAAGCCTTTGAGGAGGTTTTGAGTGGCCGTGGAGATGTCTGTGCCTTCTCAGGCGCCAGGGGGATTGCGGCTATCTTAGAGAAGGTAGGATGCGAGCATGTGAAGATTCTGGCCCAAGCCGAAGCTGCGTTTTCTATTGAAGATACAAAAGACCCTTCGGCTGAGGCAAGCCTAATTGACGGAAAGTTTTTTACCGATATCTGGGAAAATGGTGGCCGAGAGATGGCCCACGAAATTATAAAGAAGAGTGAAAAAGATACCCATGATGCTAGAGAAGCAGCAAAGGCAGTTGAAAAAACTGCAGAACTTGAAAGGCAGATGGGTATTGTCTAATTGCTTTTGACTTTATGTTTTATTTTTGTGACTTCGAGCTTATTCATGTTTTGTATTGCAGCCGAATTATCCCCTCCCCCGGAGCCCTTTGAGTCACAAATGAACCCCAAAGCAAAAAGTGAAGATGAAATTATTAAGATGGCCGAAGCTATTATGGACAAAGTTGTAACCCAACTGCTAAACGAATCTGCGGAAGTAGTTCTAAAAGAAGACTAGCTATTGTTGTCAAAACATTTGGAGTACTGATGTAACATTTGTTGAACAAAGTGTGTAATATTCTATAGTTTTGAAAGTAATATATATAAGTTGTATGTAATTCAGTTTTTTACGATGCATGAAACTTTACATACATACCTTTTTTGAGCCTTTGGCGAAAAAACACCTTCCCTTCTTTTCATGCTTCGTAAAGAATATCCATATGCGTGAAAATATTATGCTTCGTAAGCAATAGATTTCCTCCGATACTAAAGTTGACAAAACTGCACTTCTTCAGACTTTATTTTGTGCCTTGACATAATTTCTTCGAAAATAATTTCCGAAGGTTAAAATTGTATTCCCTTCTTGTGCCATTGATGCAATATGATGTATGATGTCATGTTTATGCGAATGATGTGATGATGCTATGGTATGTAATGATGATATTTGTGCCGAAGGTACACACACATTCCCATAGTAGAATACAGTCTCTTCGCCGTTTATTTTTCGGCTTCACCGTTTATTTTTCGGTGTATCAGCGTTGACTTTTCGCTGCAAGCCTCCCTTAGGAGCTTCTTCGCCTTTTATTTCGGCGGTATTAGCGTTTATTTTTCGCTGTAAGCCTCCCTTAGGAGCTTCTTCGCCTTCTATTTCGGCGGTATCAGCGTTTAGTTTTCGCTGTAAGCCTCCCTTAGGAGCTTCTTCGCCTTTTATTTCGGCGGTATCAGCGTTTATTTTTCGCTGTAAGCCTCCCTTAGGAGCTTCTTCGCCTTTTATTTCGGCGGTATTAGCGTTTATTTTTCGCTGTAAGCCTCCCTTAGGAGCTTCTTCGCCTTTTATTTCGGCGGTATCAGCGTTTATTTTTCGCTGTAAGCTCTGCATTCCCTTTGGAACGACTTTTGAGCAGAAAACTTACGCTGCGTTCCCTTAAGAACGACTTTTGTTGCTCCGACAAAGACTTGCCATGCATTCCTTAACACAGCTTTTTGTTGCTTCGTCAAAACTTTTGGAACTTCGTCAATTTATGAGGAAGGTATATTACATTATGATAATGATGAAGCTATTACAAGAAATTGAAATCAACAAAAGAACTAAACTTTCAATGATTGCTCTTTATTGAAAAAGGTAAATGATAACAAATGTAAAAACTGTTTCAGAGGTAGGATATGTCTTAGTAGATGTGCTTTGATTCTGGCACAGTACTGTTGACTGTGCGAGCTTCGGACTGCTCCCTAAAGTCTCGCTGCTGGTGAGTATGCTGGCTAAAGTTTCAGAGGTAGGATACGCCTGAAGGTATTCTTCATGATCCTGAGTGCACTGGAACAAAGCTTGAGCAGTGACCGGCTTCGTTTGAAACCCTTGGAAGCTGGTGATGAGCATGTCCTTCAGCTTTTGCCACGATGTAATTGTTCTTGGCCGAAGAGAAGAGTACCAGGTTTGTGCAACATTTTTGACTGCCATGACGAAGGATTTCGCCATGACTGCAGTATTACCACCATATGAAGATATGGTTGCTTCGTAGCTCATCAGAAATTGCTTCGGATCTGAGTGTCCGTCATACATTGGGAGCTAGGGTGGTTTGTAAGACGGGGGCCAAGGTGTAGCCTGCAGTTCTGTTGATAGAGGAGAAGCATCATCAAAAGCAAAATTTCCATGATGGAAATCCTCATACCAGTCTTCCTCGTTGATGAAGCCCTCTTGGTGAAGCTCTCTGTACTAGGGCCTCCGGTTCTGCTCATCTTGCGTAAGATGACGAACTTCTTCAGAGGCTTCGTCTATCTGCCTTTGTAGGTTAGCTAGCCGGGCCATTTTTTCTTTCTTCCTTTGCACTTGTTGATGCAGCATCTCCATGTTCCTGATTTCTTGGTCCAAGTCGTCCTCCTGGGGCGTTGGACTGGTGGCCTTCCTCTTCTGGCTTCGGGCCTCCCGAAGAAAAGGGTCTCCTGGTTCGGGTCCAGCGGCTGCAGAGCGGCAGCCCCTGTTGCTGAAACTTTCTTTGGTGGCATGACGAAGGTCGATGCTTGTCGAAGGTGGTCGAAAAGGGTTCACCAGAGGTGGGCGCCAATGTTGGGGACTTGTTCTCAAATGCTATGAGTTAAGAACAAGGCAACACAAAACGTTAATGGTTAAAGTCCTTCGTCCTTCGGAGCATTATTTCCCCTTTAGGATATAACGACTCTCGGACGAAGGTTACGAAGAACATACCTTCGTAAGCATGACATATAAAAATGAAGAGGGAATCGTATGAAATATAACAACATGAACAATTAAATATATTGTTACTATTGAATTACTCTTATCTTATTATTATGAATGAATAGAAATGATAAGTTATTACAAATGTACCTTCGGCTTGAAGGAAGATAAAGAGTACAAGCGTGACGCAAAGGCAAAATGTTAAGCCAGCCTGAACAGTATGGGAGTACTGTTCATCTATTTATAGGCACAGGATGTAGCCCATGTAAAATTACACCCATGCCCTTCACATTTGTTAATGATTCTATAGTAATTCATCAAGGTCTGAATAGCCTTTTCCTTTTTAAGTCGGTTTCATCTTCTGCCATCGTGTCGAAGCTTCCCTGCACATAGCTTCGGCTTTTCGCCAATCTTCGTATTCCTTGTGCTTCTTGACACCATGGTTCTAATCCAAATCCGAAGGTACCTGTTCATGTATTATACTCCAGAAACATTGTTAAATCATGTTTTTGAGGACCTTCAGAAGCCGAAGGCCCCCAACACAATCTTAAGGCTAGAAAGGGATGCATTCAATTTATCAATCTTAGCAATTCAACTAGCATTATCATTTCTAAGGTTAACAATTGAATCATCACAAACATTTGATTTCTCAACCTTAGCAATTAAATTGGCATTTTCATTTCTAAGGCTAGAAATAGTGTTATGGCGTGCTTAGCTCACTAGTTAATTTTTCACATTTTTCTACCTCTAGAGCATAAGCATTTTTAGTCTTAACATGCTTTTTGTTTTCCTTAATATGGAAGTCCTCTTGGCTATCCAAGAGTTCATCCTTCTCATGAATAGCACTAATCAATTCATTTAATTTCTCCTTTTGTTGCATGTTAAGATTGGCAAAGAGAGTGAGCAAGTTATCCTCATCATCACTAGAATTATCCTCATCACTAGAGGTTGCATACTTAGTGGAGGATCTTGATTTTACCTTGTTCTTCTTGTCGTCCTTTGCCATGAGGCACTTGTGGCCGACGTTGGGGAAGAGAAGCCCTTTGGTGACGACGATGTTTGTGGCGTCCTCGTCGGAGGAGGAGTCGGTGGAGCTCTCATTGGAGTCCCACTCCTGGCAAACATGGGCATCGCCGCCCTTCTTCTTGTAATACTTCTTCTTTTCTCTTCTCTTTCCCTTCTTGTCGTTGCCCCTGTCACTATCACTAGATAATGGACATTTAGCAATGAAATGATCGGGCTTACCACACTTGTAGTACACCTTCTTGGAACGGGGCTTGTAATCTCTCCCCTTCCTTTGCTTGAGGATTTGGCGGAAGCTCTTGATGATGAGCGCCATTTCCTCGTTGTCGAGCTTGGAGGCGTCGATGGGAATCCTACTTGGTGTAGAATCCTTCTTTTCTTCTTCCGTCGCCTTGAATACGACGGGTTGCACCTCGGGTGTTGAGGTGGCGCCTTGCTCGATGATTTTCTTGGAGCCTTTGATCATCAATTCAAAGCTCACAAATTTTCCTATCACTTCCTCAGGAGACATTAGTTTATACCTTGGAACACCACGAATTAATTGAACTTGAGTAGGGTTAAGAAAAACGAGTGATCTAAGAATAACCTTGACCATCTCATGGTCATCCCATTTGGTGCTCCCGAGGTTGCGCACTTGGTTCACCAAGGTCTTGAGCCGGTTGTAAATTGCTTGTGGCTCCTCCCCTTGGTGAAGCATGGATCGACCGAGCTCCCCCTCGATCGTTTCCCGCTTGGTGATTTTGGTCACCTCATCTCCTTTGTGTGCGGTCTTGAGCACATCCCAAATCTCTGTGGCACTCTTCAACCCTTGCACCTTATTATACTCCTCTCGACTTAGAGAGGCGAGGAGTATAGTAGTGGCTTGGGAGTTGAAGTGTTGGATTTGTTCGACCTCCTCCGAATCATAATCCTTGTCCCCTTCCTTTGGTACCTGCGCTCCATACTCAACAATATCCCATTTGCTTTTGTGGAGTGAGGTTAGGTGATGCCTCATTTTATCACTCCACATAGAATAATCTTCACCATCAAACATAGGTGGTTTGTCTAATGGGACGGAAAGTAATGGAGTGCGTTTTGAAATACGTGGGTAGCGAAGGTGCGTCTTACTATACTTCTTGCGCTCATGGCGCTTAGAAGTGACGGATGTCGATTCCGAGCCGGAGGTGGAGGGTGATGAAGAGTCGGTCTCGTAGTAGACCACCTTCTTCATCTTCTTCTTCTTGTCACCCTTCCGTTGGGACTTGATGGAGCAAGAGGATCCCTCCTTGTGCTTGTGGGCGGACTCCCTTGAGTGTGTTCTCCCCGAGCTTGCGGACTTGTCGCCGGTCCCGATCTCCCTCTTGGCGGATGCTCCCGACATCACTTCGAGCGGTTAGGCTCTAATGAAGTAATCGGCTCTGATACCAATTGAAAGTCGCCTAGAGGGGGGTGAATAGGCGAATCTGATGAAATTTACAAACTTAAGCACACACTACAAGCCGGGTTAGCGTTAGAATTAAAGGCGAGTCCAAAAGAGAGGGCAAAAACAAATCACAAGCGAATAAGATCGGATGACACGGTGATTTGTTTTACCGAGGTTCGGTTCTTGCAAACCTACTCCCCGTTGAGGTGGTCACAAAGACCGGGTCTCTTTCAACCCTTTCCCTCTCTCAAACGGTCACTTAGACCGAGTGAGCCTTTCTCTTCAATCAAATGGGACACTAAGTCCACTACAAGGACCACCACAACTTGGTGTCTCTTGTTTTGATTACAAGTGAGTTGAACACAAGAAAGAAGGAAGAAGAAAAGCAATCCAAGCGCAAGAGCCCAAATGAACACAAATGTCTCTCTCACTAGTCACTATTTTGTTTGGAGTGATTCCAGACTTAGGAGAGGATTTGATCTCTTTGATTGTGTCTTTGAATGAAGTCTAGAGCTCTTGTATGAGGTTTGATGGCTGAAAACTTGGATGCCTTGAAGTGTGGTGGTTGGGGGTATTTATAGCCCCAACCACCAAAATGACGATTGGTGGAGGCTGCTGTCGTATGGCGCACCGGACAGTCCGGTGCGCCACCGGACACTGTCTGGTGCGCCAGCCACATCACCAGGCCGTTGGGTTCCGACCGTTGGAGCTTCTGACAACTGGACCACCGGACAGTCCGGTGTTGCACCGGATAGTCACTATTCACTGTCCGGTGCGCCTTCTGGCGCTGCTCTGACTTTTGCACGCGCAGGCGCGCACTGTTCACTTTTTACTGTTCCGTTGCAGACGACCGTTGGCGTTGTGTAGCCGTTACTCCACTGGCACACCGGACAGTCCGGTGAATTATAGCGGAGCGGCTCCCAGAATTTCCGAAGGTGGCAAGTTCGGAGTCGGGTTCCCTGGTGCACCGGACAGTCCGGTGCGCCAGACCAGGGCACACTTCGGTTGTCTTTTGCTCTTTTATTTGAACCCTTTCTTGGACTTTTATTGGTTTGTGTTGAACCTTTGGCACCTGTAGAACTCATAATCTAGAGCAAACTAGTTAGTCCAATTAATTTGTGTTGGGCAATTCAACCACCAAAATTCATATAGCAAAAGGTGTAAGCCTATTTCCCTTTCAGTGATATGCTGGCTCAGCCTTTCCACCTGTAGATCCTTCTCCACCAACTCGGAGGACAAGTCGACCACAAAATCTTCTCAGCTATCCAGGGTGAGCTTGGTAGTTTGAGCGATGTTAGCAAGATGTGCCATTGCATCTCTCTGAAGGGCCTGAAGGCGGTATAGCGCACTCATGCACTGAACAGTGACCCTCCCAACCAATTCAGGATACATTGCCCACACGTCCTTTACGTGGCTCACACGGTTACACCACATGGGGCCATCCTTCTTCTCAGCAGGGAAAAGTCCCAAGGGGTGCATCACCATCTCCAGGGGATGGTAGCCACAAAAAGTTGTCAGAGTCTTCATGGCTGCTGCTTCAGTGGTGTCGTCCGTCCTGAATCCAATTGTCTCGGAGTCAAGGGAACACCAACCCGGCTGAAGGGGATGAGCCTCCAAGGTCAGCCAGACTCGGCAACGAGGTACCCGATGCTCCTCATACAACTGCACCGTGTACAAAGGGGGCGTAGGGTAACCGGCGGAGTTAAGCACTTCCCACAAGATGGAAGGAAAGCCATCGTGAGAAAGGAAGTCAGAGCTGAAACGAGTGTCTCCTCCGCTGGTGGGGGTGGGTGAATTCATCTGCGGAAGGGTATCAGATGTAAAGATTATGGTGGAAAGAAGAATATAAAAGAGCCTGGATGGTTGAAAAGAAGTGGGTTAGCTTGAATTCTTTTACTTCTTTAATTCTTAATCCCTCAAAATTTTATAATGCATGCATGCTGAAAAGAATAACGGCTCCTCTCCAAAATAAAGGGTGCTCCTAGGGCATCCTTCAAGAATCTAAGTACTGGCCCACAGGGCCTACTTACTTAGCCACCTATTTCTCCCACTATCCCTAAGGCCTTTCGTCCTAGGTCTAGCGGTCTAGTCCTGACGATTCTTAACAGTTTTCTAAGCAAGTTTTAGATTTTGAAAATTGGTACTCATGGTTTATTGTCCTTCTCTGTGGTGATATTTGCTCTGATACCAGCTGTGGTAGAACCGCCCGAATTATTCCATCTTAAGTGCCTAAATCACGCCTCAAGGGTCGTAACACACTTAAATCGGAATAACTCGTCAGTCCCTCAGATCTAGTCTGATAAAGCCACTTAACCAGGATCAAATACCACAATCTCACACAAAGGTAAGTCACAGCAGAAACACAATAAAACAGGATACCTCAAATTGAGTACTGAATTATTACATAGATTGGAGTTTGTCAAGTGGCAATAAGTTCTCGAAATAAAATGCAGCGGATAAACGAGTCACCGATAGCGAGGAAATGGGCAAGGCCTAGCCCACTACTCCAACTTCTCCTCTCCCGTGGAAGCAGCATCCCACTCGACCGTCCAACCCGGTGGCAAGGTGGTAGGCCAAGTCACACCATCAACCATATCCTGCAACGTACGTGCAAAAATTGTGCCACAAGCAAGGCTGAGTATACTAATACTTAGCTAGACTTACCCAGTGTGAGGAAACTACTCCTCTACCTCTAGACCATGCAGCTGTTTGGCTAAGGGGTTTGGTTTGCCAAAAGCACTAGCTGTATCTAAAATCAAGTTTTAGCTTTTTAATTTCTAGCATCATTAGATTAACTAAGTTTGCTCCTTCTAAGCATACATGGGAACAAGCATTTAGTTCAACCAACAATTGTCTTATGTAACCTCATTTCACTTCTTACTCAATGTAGTACAAGGGATCAAGCAGTCTCATTAGCTGCGAGAACCAGACGATTCGAATCGGGTTTTTTTATCCTTGCAAGGTAAACCTAAACACACGACATGTCAGGGTACTCCGACCCCACACATGTCAACCGTCCCCATCGATTCCCCGTTCGCGGCCAGGGCTCACCGCCTTGGCATACAATGCTTCACTGACCCCGGTTGCCGTCGTGCAATGACCGCACTTGTACCCACCATAGCTAGCATGGGAGACCCAGTCTCAGGACGAGTGAGGGATAAAGTCCGTGCCCGACTTCACTCAGGTACTAGGTTTATCGGTTACCATATTTCCTACATGTGCTTAGTACGTTCAAACGCTTGACTCAGGTATCCACACATTAATCCTTAATCTTTTTTCCCGTCTCATGAACAAGGCATCCTCCCTAGATCCAAGTCCATAGACCATTAGAGATCTCGTTATCAAGATGAATACAATCAATTCCTGACCTCGCGCGAGTGCTAGAAAAATCACTCGACTTCTACCGAGATCCTGATTAGCAAAGCAGCTACTCGACCTAGCATACTAGTATCCATCTCAAAAAGGATTTCTAAGTTCATGCAACTAGAGGTTTCAAGCAACTCCTACACTTAAGTGCACATTACAATCCTACAAGCATTAAGTGTAGTAAAGTAGCATATATAATTATGGTTATGCATAAAACCGGGGCTTGCCTTCAAATGCTGGTAGTGCGGGGAGATCCTCAGTGGCAGTCTCGGGAGCTGGCTCCTGGTCCTCCTCTTGGACAGTTCCTTGCTCGGGGATGAGCACGTACTCTCCGTCAGCTAGATTGCAGTCTAATGAATGTAATAAGTAAGATATATGCATGACATAATAAGTGCTTTAGTAATTAGACTTGATGGTGAAAGAGTCACTTAATTTAGATAGGGTTCACTCTTGCTACTAGAGATTCTTGTGGTATATTTAGTAATTTAGATCACACTCAGTTAAATGAAGTGGTAAGTCTATCTCGGTGTTCCCCTGAATTCTTTTTAAAGCCTTAGTGAGAATTCAATAGGACTTTTAGTTGAACTTATTGAAGTGAGGTTTATTATTTTCCTTTCTTCCTCTTATTTCCTTTATGCTTTTAAGATAGATTTGAACTACGAGTTATAGCAATAAATTTCCAAAATTCTAGAAAAATTACAGTGGCTTCTTACTGGTGTATAATCCTCTATCTCCAAATTTGGGGTTTAAAAAGTAAGTAGTTCTCTCTGGACAAAATTATTAAATATTAGGGCAGAAGGGGTGGTTTGAACTACAACTATCATTTAACAGAAGGTTATTCCTTAAGACATATTTTTGCTGGCATCTAGATGCTATAACATGACTTTGTACAAATTTCTAGCCATTAATACTTACCAGTCATTTTATTATGATTTTCCAAAGTTTCTAGCCAAAGGGGTGCTTTCTACTACCACTATATTTGAAAAATATCAAACAACAGATTTCTGATTTTTTTCCTAGCTTCTATTTTGTGCAAGAGCAATCATTCTGAAGTTTGGCATCTTTTTGCTTAAGGGGAGGGGTGGTAGGAATTATTTTGATTAAATGGCCCTTTTTATGACGTATTGGCAATAGGTATTATTGTGCATCTTTCAAATGGGTTTACATTTTTCTCTAGTGGCCTATCTCATTATTGATCTAGCAAAATTTTATTTGCCCATTATTGCATTATTTTGGGTTACTCATGATTTATTTGAAATATGACTCATTATCATGTTCTATTTATTTACCCTACTTAAAATGATGGGCTTTGGTGGTTATCATTTTTGTAGTGGGGTTCTAGTGGTCACAAGTCCACTGGATTTATATTACAATTTTGGGTCTAGTTTCATAACTCCAATAATTGTTTTCTAGTTGGAATAATGCTAAATAAAACATTTCACTTTAATTCTGTTCTGGACTAGTGGTCTTTTTATTTTTCCTAGGTTCCTTGTTACTTAAGTAGACTAGGAAAAACAATTGCACTTACTGTTCATTATATATTAATGCTTTTCTGATTTTCCTAAGTTTTGGGCAAATATGGCTTTTAATAGATATTCCTACTTAAATTTTCAATACTGGGGTTCCCACTATTTTTAAATAGTGTTTAATTGAGGTTTAAACATCTACAAATTTTCTCAAGCCTAGCACAGAAGCATAACTAATTTTTTTTAATTAAACAAGGTTTGGTCAGTTTCTGTATTTAATTCTAAACTCTAAAAATTAGAACAGAAAGCAGGGGGTTCAGTATTTTTAATTGACAGTTCATAATATTTAGAATCTAATAAAATGGTTTGACAAATTTTGGTTAAGTATTTCTCAAGTTATGAATTTCCTAAGTATTCTGCTGAATAATAAATGATTAATTCGAAATGGTTTGAGGAAAAACAGTTTTGCGCCAGGGTCCCTGGTGAAAGTTCTTAAAAGAATTACAGATAGGTCCCCCGGGCACTATTCATTTGAGTCTACGGCTCTACAGAAAACCCCCTAGGGTTTCTGCGACGAACTCGCGGTCCTATCCCCAATTGAACAGTACCCGCGGCGAAGAAAAGGGCGGAGGGGCTTACCGGCGGTGAGGCTGCTCCGGTAAGGTGGTCGAGGATGTAGGGGAGGTCTCGGGGATCACGGCGATGTGCGGGTCGCCGTCGGGGATGGTCGGAGTCGGACGGTCCGCGTGCGCAGGCGGAGATGCTCGTCGGCGGCGAGGAATCCGGCCTACTCACGGCGCAATAGTTCAATCAAACGGGTCAGAGAGCTTCACTGGGTGCTAGGGAAGACGTGGGTGCAAGGAATTTGAAAATGGCTTACCGGAGAGCTCGGTCCACGCACGGCGGCGGGCGACCAAAGTCCGGCGAGGGTGATCTCGGGCTTCCGGTGAAGTTCTGTCGGGTCCGAGGACTTGGAAAGCTTCACAAGCTAATGGCGAAGCTAACCGAGGGTTTGGTGTGGCTTGGGCGCGACTGGAGGGAGCTGGCCACGGCGGCCCAGGCTTGGAAAGCTTGGCGGGCGGTGGCGCGGCATGCTCGGGGCAAATTCCGGTGATCTCTGGCTTGGGCAAGACTTGTGAGCACGCGGGGAGGGATGGCCGAGGCTCGGGGCTGCTTTATAGGCACGACGCGGTGCACAGGCGGCCGTGGACCAGCGAGCGCGCGGGCGGGCGCTAGGGAGCGCGGGTGCGCGAACAGGCGTGAACCGGGGGTGTCAGCCACGGTCGAACACGTGGAATTGTTGCCTCTGCCCAAGTTCTAACGCCGATTGGGCGCAAATCGTCGCGAATTTGGGCAAAATCGCTGTGAAGGATTTGCTCACCTGACATTGCTTTGTCTTTTGTGTATGGACGTCGCGCGGTTTTAGGCTAGGGACAGGGAGTTGTAGTGTCACCAAGGTGCCAGTGTCAGAACGCCTGGTCCCGAGGTCAAGCTGCGCCAAAACCGTGTCAAATGAATTTGGTTTGAGTTCAAAATTTTCCAGAGTGTGTTCAAGGGAATTTGGCACAACTTTGATATTTGGACTTCCTGGTTTTGAGTTTCGAAAAATAGAGAACGCAAAGGATCTTTGGAAAGGGTTCTGAAATTCAGAATTCCGAATTCTGAATTTCCCCATGGGACCATGGTTCAAGGGCTGATTTGGGGATTTTGGAAAAACCAAATGGCCAAAGTTTCTCACTATAATTTGTTAGTTATTTGGTGAGCTAAAACATTGAAATTTGGTCTTTTCTACAATTTGCATTTTCCCCCCAAGATTTCTCCCAATTTCCCCTTATGCTTAATTTGCTCACTTAGGATTTATTAGGGTTTGAGATTTTTCCTTCCTTTAGGTTCATGACAAGATTAAGAAGAGTTTGAGAAGACTCATTATAAATCTTTGTTCTTAATCTTTGATGTTCATTCCTTTACTAGGTTTACATGTGATAATAGGTTGGGGTTAGCTTAAAGAAGAACCCTAGGTGACACTTGGGTGTCGCAATAGCACATGAAAGAGAGATGATCAAAGGTATAAAAATGAGCTATGTGTGCAAAATATCAATCAAATTCCTAGAATCAAGAATATTTAGCTCATGCCTAAGTTTGGTAAAAGTTTTCTCATCTAGTGGCTTGGTAAAGATATCGGCTAATTGTTCTTTGTGTTAATATAAGCAATCTTGATATCTCCCTATTGTTGGTGATCCCTCAAAAAGTGATACCGAATGGCTATGTGCTTAGTGCGGCTGTGCTCAACGGGATTATCCGCCATGCGGATTGCACTCTCATTATCACATAGGAGAGGAATTGTGGTTAATTTGTAACCATAGTCCCTAAGGGTTTGCCTCATCCAAAGCAATTGCGCGCAACAATGGCCTACGGCAATATACTCGGCTTCGGCGGTAGAAAGAGCTACAGAATTTTGTTTCTTTGAAGCCCAAGACACCAGAGATCTTCCCAGGAACTGGCAAGTCCCTAATGTGCTCTTTCTATCAATCTTACACCCTGCCCAATCAGCATCTGAATAACCAATTAAATCAAATGTGGATCCCCTGGGGTACCAAAGGCCAAACTTAGGAGTGTAAACTAAATATCTCAAGATTCGTTTTACGGCCCTAAGGTGAACTTCCTTAGGATCGGCTTGGAATCTTGCACACATGCATACGGAAAGCATAATATCCGGTCGAGATGCACATAAATAGAGTAAAGAACCTATCATCGACCGGTATACCTTTTGATCTACGGATTAACCTCTTGTGTCGAGGTCGAGATGCCCATTAGTTCCCATGGGTGTCTTGATGGGCTTGGCATCCTTCATCCCAAACTTGGTGAGTATGTCTTGAATGTACTTCGTTTGGCTAATGAAGGTGCCCACTTGGAGTTGTTTGACTTGAAATCCTAAGAAATACTTCAACTCCCCCATCATAGACATCTCAAATTTTTGAATCATGATCCTACTAAACTCTTCACAAGTAGATTTGTTAGTAGACCCAAATATGATATCATCAACATAAATTTGGCATACAAACAAATCATTTGCAATTGTTTTAGTAAAGAGAGTAGGATCGGCTTTTCCGACTTTGAAGCCATTAGCGATAAGAAAATCTCTTAGGCATTCATACCATGCTCTTAGGGCTTGCTTGAGCCCATAAAGCGCCTTAGAGAGTTTATAGACATGGTTAGGGTACTCACTTTCTTCAAAGCCGGGAGGTTGCTCAACATAGACCTCTTCCTTGATTGGTCTATTGAGGAAGGCACTCTTCACGTCCATTTGATAAAGCTTGAAGCCATGGTAAGTAGCATAGGCAAGTAATATACGAATTGACTCAAGCCTAGCTACGGGTGCATAGGTTTCACCGAAATCCAAACCTTCGACTTGTGAATATCCTTTGGCCACAAGTCGGGCTTTGTTCCTTGTCACCACACCATGCTCATCTTGTTTGTTGCGGAAGACCCAATTGGTTCCTACAACATTTTGGTTAGGACGTGGAACTAAATGCCATACCTCATTCCACGTGAAGTTGTTGAGCTCCTCTTGCATTGCCAACACCCAATCTGAATCCCTTAATGCATCTTCTACCCTGTATGGCTCAATAGAAGACACAAAGGAGTAATGTTCACAAAAATGAGCAACACGAGATAGAGTAGTTACCCCCTTATGAATATCGCCGAGGATGGAGTTCACGGGGTGATCTCTTTGTATTGCTTGGTGGACTCTTGGGTGTGGCGGCCTTGGATCCTCATCATCTTCCTTTTCTTGATCATGGGCATCTCCCCCTTGATCATTGCCCTCCTCTTGAGGTGGCTCATCTTCTTGATCCTCATTCTCATCCTCTTGAGCTTGATCCTCATCTTGGGTTGGTGGAGATGCTTGCATGGAGGAAGATGGTTGATCTTGTGCTTGTGGAAGCTCTTCGGATTCATTAGGACACACATCCCCAATGGACATGTTCCTTAGCGCGCCGCACGGAGCCTCTTCATCATCTAGCTCATCAAGATCAACTTGCTCTTCTTGAGAGCCGTTAGTCTCATCAAACACAATGTCACAAGAAACTTCAACTAGTCCAGTGTACTTGTTAAAGACTCGATATGCCCTTGTGTTTGAATTATAACCAAGTAAAAAGCCTTCTACAGCCTTAGGAGCAAATTTGGATTTTCTACCTCTTTTAATAAGAATAAAACATTTGCTACCAAAGACTCTAAAATATGAAACATTGGGGTTTTTACCGGTGAGGAGTTCATATGATGTCTTCTTGAGGATCCGGTGAAGGTAGAGACGGTTGATGGCATAGCAAGCAGTGTTGATTGCTTCCGCCCAAAACCGGTCCGAAGTCTTGTACTCATCAAGCATGGTCCTCTCCATGTCAAGTAGAGTTCTATTCTTCCTCTCCACTACACCATTTTGTTGTGGCGTGTAGGGAGAAGAGAACTCATGCTTGATGCCCTCTTCCTCAAGAAAGCCTTCTATTTGTGAGTTCTTGAACTATGTCCCGTTGTCGCTTCTAATCTTTTTTATCCTTAAGCCGAACTCGTTTTGAGCCTGTCTCAAGAATCCCTTTAAAGTCTCTTGGGTTTGAGATTTTTCCTGCAAAAAGAACACCCAAGTGAAGCGAGAATAATAATCCACAATAACTAGATAGTACTTACTCCCGCCGATGCTTATGTAAGCTATCAGGCCGAATAGGTCCATGTGGAGTAGCTCAAGCGGCCTGTGGGTCGTTATGATGTTCTTGTGTGGATGATGAACACCAACTTTCTTTCCTGCTTGACATGCGCTACAAACCCTGTCTTTCTCAAAATGAACATTTGTTAGTCCTAAAATGTGCTCTCCCTTTAGAAGCTTGTGAAGATTCTTCATCCCAACGTGTGCTAGTCGGTGATGCTAGAGCCAACCCATGTTAGTCTTAGCAATTAAGCAAGTGTCGAGTTCAGCTCTATTAAAATCAACTAAGTATAGCTGACCCTCTAACACCCCCTTAAATGCTATTGAATCATCACTTCTTTTAAAGACAGTAACACCTACGTCAGTAAATAGACAGTTGTAGCCCATATTGCATAATTGAGAAACAGAAAGCAAATTGTAATCTAAAGAATCTACAAGAAAAACATTGGAAATAGAATGGTCAGGAGATATAGCAATTTTACCAAGTCCTTTGACCAAACCTTGATTTCCATCCCCGAATGTGATGGCTCTTTGGGGATCATGATTTTTCTCATAGGAGGAGAACATCCTTTTCTCCCCAGTCATGTGGTTTGTGCATCCACTATCGATGATCCAACTTGAGCCCCCGGATGCATAAACCTACAAAACAATTTTAGGCCTTGTTCTTAGGTACCCAAACGGTCTTGGGTCCTTTCACATTAGAAACAAGCACCTTGGGTACCCCAAACACAAGTCTTGGAGCCCTTGTGTTTGCCCCCAACATATTTGGCAACTATTTTGCCTGATTTGTTAGTTAAAATATATGAAGCATCAAAGGTCTTAAATGAAATGTTATGATCATTTGATGCAATAGGAGTTTTCTTCTTAGGCAATTTAGCATGGGTTGATTGCCTAGAACTAGATGCCTCACTCTTATACATAAAAGCATGATGAGAGCCAGAGTGAGACTTCCTAGAGTGAATTCTCCTAATTTTGTGTTCAGGATAACCGACAGGGTATAAAATGTAACCCTCATTATCCTGAACCATGGGAGCTTTGCCCTTAACAAAGTTGGACAATTTCTTAGGGGCATTAAGCTTGACATTGTCTCCCTTTTGGAAGCCAATACCATCCTTAATGCCTGTGCGTCTCCCACTATAGAGCATGCTTCTAGCAAATTTAAATTTTTCATTTTCCAAGTCATGCTCACTAATTTTGGCACTAAGTTGAGCTATGTGATCATTTTGTTGTTTAATTAGAGCTAGGTGATCATGAATAGCATCAACATTAATGTCTCTACATCTAGTGCAAATAGTAACATGCTCAACGGTAGATGTAGAGGGTTTGCAAATACTTAAATCAACAATCTTAGCATGTAAAATAGCGTTCTCATCTCTAAGATTGGAAATAGCAACATTGCAAACATTTAAATCTTTAGCCTTAGCAATTAATTTTTCATTCTCAATTTTAAGGCTAGCAAGAGATTCATTCAACTTGTCAATCTTAGCAATTAAACTAGCATTATCATTTCTAAGATTAACAATTGAATCATCACAAACATTTGATTTCTCAATCTTAGCAATTAATTTGGCATTTTCATTTCTAAGGCTAGAAATAGTGTCATGGCAAGTGCTAAGCTCACCAGTTAATTTTTCATTTTTCTCTACCTCCTGAGCATAAGCATTTTTAGTCTTAACATGCTTTTTGTTTTCCTTAATAAGGAAATCCTCTTGGCTATCCAAGAGTTCATCCTTCTCATGAATAGCACTAATCAATTCATTTAATTTTTCCTTTTGTTAGATGTTAAGATTGGCAAAAAGAGTAAGCAAGTTGTCCTCATCATCACTAGAATTTTCCTCATCACTAGAAGTTGCATACTTAGTGGAGGTTCTAGATTTTACCTTCTTCTTCTTGTCGTCCTTTGCCATGAGGCACTTGTGGCCGACGTTAGGGAAGAGAAGGCCTTTGGTGACGGCGATGTTTGTGGTGTCCTCGTCGGAGGAGTCGGTGGAGCTCTCGTCGGAGTCCCACTCTCGGCAAACATGGCATCGCCGCCCTTCTTCTTGTAGTACCTATTTTTCTCCTTCCTCTTTTCCTTCTTGTCGTTATCCCTGTCACTATCACTAGACAAAGGACATTTAGCGATAAAATGACCAGGCTTACCACATTTGTAGCACACCTTGGAACGGGGCTTGTAGTCTTTCCCCTTCTTTTGCTTGAGGATTTGGCGAAAGCTCTTGATGATGAGCGCCATTTCCTCGTTGTCTAGCTTGGAGGCATCGATGGGGATCCTACTTGGTGTAGAGTCATTTTCTTCTTTTGTCGCCTTGAATGCGACGGGTTGCACCTCAGGTGTTGAGGTGGCGCCTTGCTCGATGATTTTCTTGGAGCCTTTGATCATCAATTCAAAGCTCACAAATTTTCCTATCACTTCCTCGGGAGACATTAGTTTATATCTAGGATCACCACGAATTAATTGAACTTGAGTAGGGTTAAGAAATACGAGTGATCTAAGAATAACCTTGACCATGGTCATCCCATTTGGTGCTCCCGAGGTTGCGCACTTGGTTCACCAAGGTCTTGAGCCGGTTGTACATGGCTTGTGGCTCTTCCCCTTGGTGAAGCATGAATAGATCGAGCTCCCCTTCGATCGTCTCTCTCTTGGTGATCCTTGTCACCTCATCTCCTTCGTGCATGGTCTTGAGCACGTCCCAAATATCTTTGGCGGACTCTAATCCATGCACTTTGTTATACTCCTCTCGACTTAAAGAGGCGAGGAGTATAGTTGTCGCTTGGGAGTTGAGGTGTTGGATTTGTTCGACCTTCTCCGAATCATAATCCTTGTCCCCTTCTTTGGTACTTGCGCTCCATACTCAACAATATCCCATATGCTTTTGTGGAGTGAGGTTAGGTGATGTCTCATTTTATCAGTCCACATAGAATAATCTTCACCTTCAAACATAGGTGGTTTGCCTAATGGGACGGAAAGTAATGGAGTGTGTTTTGAAATGCGAGGATAGCGAAGGGGCATCTTACTATACTTCTTGCGCTCATGGCGCTTAGAAGTGGTGGATGCCGATTCCGAGCCAGAGGTGGAGGGTGATGAAGAGTCGGTCTCGTAATAGACCACTTTCTTCATCTTCTTCTTCTTCTTGTCACCCTTCCGTTGGGACTTGATGGAGGAAGAGGATTCCTCCTTGTGCTTGTGGGCGGACTCCCTTGAGTGTGTTCTCCCCGAGCTTGCGGACTTGTCGTCGGTCCCGATCTCCCTCATGGCGGATGTTCCCGACATCACTTCGAGCGGTTAGGCTCTAATGAAGTACCAGGCTCTGATACCAATTGAAAGTCGCCTAGAGGGGGTGAATAGGCAAATCTGAAATTTATAAAGTTTAAGCACAAC
The DNA here is from genome assembly GCF_902167145.1 of Zea mays. NCBI lineage: Eukaryota > Viridiplantae > Streptophyta > Magnoliopsida > Poales > Poaceae > Zea > Zea mays. Next base: position 30,497,614 of record NC_050103.1, read on the forward strand.
TACAAGCCGGGGTTAGCGTTAGAAATATAAACGAGTCTGAAAGAGAGGGCGAAAACAAATCACAAGCGAATAATAGCGGATGACACGGTGATTTGTTTTACTGAGGTTCGGTTCTTGCAAACCTACTCCCCATTGAGGTGGTCACAAAGATCGGGTCTCTTTCAACCCTTTCCCTCTCTCAAACGGTCACTTAGACCGAGTGAGCCTTTCTCTTCAATCAAATGGGACACTTAGTCCACTACAAGGACCACCACAACTTGGTGTCTCTTGTTTTGATTACAAGTGAGTTGAACACAAGAATAGAGGAAGAAGAAAAGCAATCCAAGTGCAAGACCTCAAAAGAACCAAAACGTCTCTCCCTCTAGTCACTAATTTGTTTGGAGTGATTCCGGACTTGAGAGAGAATTTGATCTCTTTATTTGTGTCTTGGAATGAAGTCTAGCGCTCTTGTATGAGGTTTGATGGCTGAAAACTTGGATTCATTGAAGTGTGGTGGTTGGGGGGTATTTATAGACCCAACCACCAAAATGACCGTTGGTGAAGGCTTCTGTCGTATGGCGCACCGGACAGTCCGGTGCGCCAGCCATGTCACCAGGCCGTTGGGTTCCGACCATTGGAGCTTCTGACAATGGGGCCACCGGACAGCCCGGTGGTGCACCGGACAGGACCTGTTCACTGTCCGGTGCGCCTTATGGCGCCTGCTCTGACTTCTGCGCGCGCAGGCGCGCACTGTAGCGTTTCACTGTTCCTCTACAGACGACCGTTAGCGCGCACGACCGTTGCTCCGCCTGGCACACCAGACAGTCCGGTGCTACACCGGACAGTCCAGTGAATTATAGCGGAGCGGCCTCCCCAAATTACCGAAGGTGGCGAGTTTGGAGTGGAACTCCCTAGTGCACCGGACACTGTCCGGTGGTGCACCGGATACTGTCCAGTGGCACACCAGACAGTCCGGTGCGCCAGACCAGGGCTGCCTTTGGGTTGTCTTTTGCTCTCTTTATTTGAACCCTTTCTTGGGCTTTTTATTGGTTTGTGTTGAACCTTTGGCACCTGTAAAACTTATAATCTAGAGCAAACTAGTTAGTTCAATTATTTGTGTTGGGAAATTCAACCACCAAAATTATTTAGGAAAAGGTGTAAGTCTATTTCCCTTTCATGTCCAAACCGGACAAAACATTCCCCCTCCTTATCCTCCTGGTGCTCCCTAGCCTTCATAACCCTGGGGTTGGACCGTACGAGTTCAGACTGAGTGACTGCCCATACAGTCTCGAGTGGTTGTACTTATCATAAGTACAGGTAGTGAAGGATGACAAACCGATCCTTATATGAGGGGACAATCCTTCTGCTCACACCTAAACCAGTTGAGCCATCACCTTAGGCCCTCCCCTAAACCAGGGAGTCCCTGATCATCCCACTCACAAGGTGATGAGGGTGAATACCCTTCATCATACACTTTTTGAAAACATCGCTTAGTCAAAACACTGCCCTTTTTCCCATCCCACATTTTGTACTCAAAAGATATTTGTTAATGCAGGCTATCTCTCTGCTCACAATGCAAATGTTCCATCCCTTAATCCCGACTTAGGTAGTGGTAGAAAGAATAGGTAAATTATGCATCAAGGGAAGGATGGACTTGCCTTCGTCGAAGCTTTCCTGGCACAAAAGATCTATTTCAGAGGGGTCGGGTTCCTGCCCTTCTTCCGGAGCTACAAATTCCGAAGGATCGGATCCCTCTTCCGCTAACAAACACAGATAAGGAATAATACATCAATCATGTGACTTGGTGGGGTGTGCCAATTATTATACATTATTATTTTTGTGCCCTATAATTTATTTAAACTATTTTTGGTGCATAAAATATCAGTATATGAATATATATATATATATGAAAATAGGAAAAAGAAATGGAAAAAGGAAAAAGAAAAGGAATTCTCAGCTAGCTGGGCCGGAGGGGAATTTCGGCCCAGCGAGCACGGGCGGGGGCAGGCGACCCAGCCGGCCCACGGAGGAGCGGAGCGGCGCGGGCAGACGCCGTGGGTGCGGGCCCACGCGTCAGCGAGAGGAGGGGGGCGAACCGGTCGGGCTCGACCGCCGGTGAGGTTCGTGGCGGTTCTCCGCCGGGAGCCCGTTTTGCGACGGAGGAGTGGTGGCTAGGCACGGGCGGGGGTAGGGGATCATGGGGGTAGGGCCAATTTGGCCGGAGGGTGCCTGGGGTGGCCGGTCCACGGCGCGGTGGCGGGCACTCGTGGTGGTGAGGTCGCTGGCGAGGCTGCCGAGCGCAATAGGAGGCGGGGATGGGTGCATTGTGTTTGTGAGGGAATGGCGAAGCTCAAGAACTATATGAATTAGAATGGAACTTAGCAGAGGGAGAAAGGCAAGGCTCACCGGAGCAGGGGAAGGACGTGGCGACGCTGGCTCAATCGAGCTCGGGGAAGGAGGAAGAGGGTGGCCGAGGCTGGTGTGAGGGATTGGAGAGCGCGGGTGGTCCTTTTATAGGCACCCGGGGCGGGGAAGGGGCGAGAGGTGGCGTGCACCGGCGAGCTTGCCACGACGGGGATGGTGGCGCACAGTGGCAATGACGAGACGGCTCGGGCAGGGGGTGACGGGATGGCTCGGCTGGCGCAAGGGGACAGAGGCGCAAGGCACCAACCGGGCAGGCGAGCGAGTAATGGCGAGACGATGGGACGGTGGCGACCGGCGGCGATCGCGTCGCTAGCCCCGGTCACGGGTGCGAGGAAGGCACTGATAGGCGGGGCCCGCTTGCCAGGGAGGGAGAGATCGCGAGGGAGGGGAGTGCGGGCTGACGGGTGGGGGCGGGATGCCAGAGGCGGGTGCGGGCGCGCGGCGATGGGCCGCTTGGGTCGCGGGAGGGAGAGGAGTGTGGGCGCGCGCACAAGGGAGAGAGCGGCCTGGGCCGGAAGCGGCCCAGCCGGGGGGTTTCCTTTTCTCTTTTTTTTCTTTTTCTATTTCTTATTTCTACTTTCTATTTCTATTTCTTTTATCTCCTGTTTTTGAACAAATAAATAACTAAATAATCTTGGGTGCTAGAAAAAATAATAATCTATGTGAGGTGCTTCTAACAATCAAATGTATGCATATGATGAGATGACCTATGGGGTGGAATTTAGGGAGAGATAAAAGGGAGGGTTAGGAGATTAGGGTTCCAAACCTCGGATTGAAATTTTGGGATGTTAAAGCAGGGGAGAGCGCGGATCGAGGCCTCAATCCCATCCGCGAGCAGTGATTCCGCTCGATTTGGGCACCAGAGTGCCTTCCATGTAGAGCGCGGGAGCAGGGGATGCTCACACAGAAAGGGAGGTGCAGTAGGAGGTGGCCGACCTTCCATTGATGTTGCGAGGACTACGGGTTTGAAGATCTGGCTTCCATTGACGGCGCGGGAGGAGGTGAGGTGGCGGACCTTCCAAGGACTGCGGGCGAGGAGATTTGGCTTTCCTTCCATTGACGACACGGGCGCGGGAGGAGGTGAGGATGCTACCTTCTGAGGACCGTAGGTTTGGAGATCTGGCTTCCATTGACGGTGCGGCAGGAGGTGAGGTGGCGGACCTTCCGAGGACTGCGGGCGAGGAGGAGATGGCGGACGCAACGACGCGGGTGAGGAGGAGATGGTGGACGCGATGGCGCGGGCATGGGATGGATGAGCGGGGATCGCGGTAGTAAGAGGCGATTGCGGGAGATAGGGGCGGGGGCGTGCTTCACCAAAAAAAAAGGTGGACGCCCACTCTCATTGGAGCTAATTGACGGCTTCTTTGACTCCTTTGGCTTGTGCTAAACTAAAGTGTACAGATATATTCTTTAATACTCACAGGACAACAACCTTGCATATGTTAGCTAGGTGTAAAATGTGAGGAATGATGACACACGATAATATAAATTGAGTAGGTCTGTTTCACACTACGACTAAGAAATATTCCTACACTACGTTCAGAAAAATCCTACCAGCAGCAAATTAATCTGTAACAGTCACATGCATACTGTGAAATGTTCAAAGATCAATAGAAAAATACGAACTCATGTACACAATGGGCATTATACATAAAACAAAAAATGTGAAATATTATTGCAAAGTAAAATCGATGCCCCAAGATGGTAACAAAGGCACATCACCCAATCATGAGTTTCAACAAAACTTAAAAAATGAACAGGAAGTACCTCATTCTAATTAATAGAACCATCCTAAGAATCTATAGGCATAAAGTCTTTTTACTGTCTTCTGAAGAACATGATTCGCAATGCAACTTAGAGAGAGAGACTGCCTTTACTTCTTTGACTTGTGCTAAACTAAAGTGTACAGATATATTCTTTAAAACTCACGGGACAACAACCTCGCATATGTTAGCTAGGTCTAAAAATTGTGTGAGACCATCCATAGGTCAATTTCACGCTCTCTCGCTGCTATACTCAACTTATGAGATAAGGATCACAACCTAATTACTAATGAAACTAAAGAGAAATTGATGAATTGATTATGATGGATCTTTAAAAAAATGGAATAAGACAGGCCCAACCAATTGCTTGACAGCACAGGCACATCAGGTTCAAGAAAGCAGCAACATGATACCAGTCATCGAATAAAAGGAGATCAATACAAAGAAAGGTACAAAAGGTAGCCGAAGGAACACGGTAAAAAATCTCGCCTGGACTAAACTCCAAACAACGTTTAGAACCAAAAGCAAAGACGGTAGATGAGCAATTCTCCAATATCCCAACCACTCGATCTTTTGGGGAAAATATTAAATATCCCAACCACTCATGCTCGCTACCCTCTTCGACCATTCCTTGTTTGCTCTCTGAGAAATCGACCCTTTTCTGCTTCTGAGAAAGCATCAGACAAATTTTCAACTCCTCTGAAAACTAATCACTTCTCTAATAAAAAGCTCAATTGATCTACATGATACACCATGCATTTGGAATAAAGTCGTCCCGTCCGTGGATTGAAAGGGTGCGAAATAAACCAAACCATATCAAAAACAAATTCGAACAACAGCTACATATCCGAATCTATCTAGATCATTATTCGCTGCAAAGAACACCTCACAAGAGTTTACTATGTGTCCTAAAGATAAACCCTCCTAACTTCAGAAATTACAGGTTTTTTACATGCAGACGCTTCCCTCCTCGAAATCAGAAAGAAACGAAACTGAATACCAAAATATGTCCCCGCCCATTTACCATCTAGTATAAGCGTGATCATTTTCGATAATCAAAATCATGCGAAAAAAATGAGAGAGAGAAAGCAGTGTTTAGGGGACCAAGGATCGCAGACGGAGCGGGCAGACGCCACTGTCCATTGATGGGAGCCCACCGGAAGAAATCACCACCCGCCATCTGGCAAGAATCGACCGGGCAGACCCCACTCTCCCAGTTTTGCCATGTGCGGGCACTATAAAACTGACAGCTTGAACACGCCAGCGATATCACCAGTGTCTGAATCGATCGTTCGTCTGGGCTTTCAACTTGCGAGTGCGCCATCCTCGAGGGAGAGCAGCACCTTGATCCCGCCGTAGTGGTTGTGGCCTATAACCACGATGACCTCCTCCACCTTGAGGGTGCAGATGGCATACTCGATGGCGGCAGCTATGTCAGGCGTGCGATGCAAGGGGCAAACCCAGAGCCATCGCTGGTGTACTCCACGACGATGGGACGGTCGGTCGATGAGCCCCAGAAGAGCGACTCGCTGGCGAGCGGCGAGAGCTGCTTGCAAGCGGGGATTGAACCATAGGTGGGTGCGTCAGCGGGGTGTGGGTTGATTTAGAAAAATTAAGGAGGAAGAAGCGCGGTTGTGGGCGGAGGAAAAAGCGCGTGGAGGTTGCGTTATGGCACACGGGGATGGCAGGCGCGTGAGAAGCAGGCGGAGGAAGAAGCGCGTGGAGGTTGCATGCATCCCTATCTAGGTGCGTGAGAAAGAGGCGACCGAGATGAGGACAATGGAGGTTGTTGGTGACTTGGCGTCGTTCCGATGTTTGCGGTCGGGGCAGCTCGTGCGCGGAGTGGTAAAAAGCTCGATTGATCTACATGATACACTGCACATTTGGAATAAAGTTGTCCCGTCCATGGATTGAAATGGTGCGAAATAAACCAAACCATATAAAAACCGAATTCGAACAACAGCTACATATCCGAATCTATCTAGATCACTGTTCGCTGCAAAGAACACCTCACAAGAGTTTACTGTGCGTCCTAAAGATAAACCCCTCCTATCTTCAGAAATTAAAGGTTTTTTTACATGCAGACGCTTCCCTCCTCGAAATCAGAATGAAACGAAACTGAATACCAAAATATGTCCTCGCCCATTTACCATCTAGTATAAGCGTGATCATTTTCGATAATCAAAATCATGCGAAAAAACGAGAGAGAGAAAGCAGTGTTTAGGGGACCAAGGATCGCAGACGGAGCGGGCAGACGCCACTGTCCACTGATGTGAATCATCTAGGCCCCTTAGTGATGTTTTGGTAATTAATGACAATTGTTTGTGGACTAATAGTTCTTGGAGAAATAAGAATGCAGGGTTGGACCACATAGAACAGGAAATCATGGAGATTTATAAGCATTGGTTGTGGATCAAGTGAAGGCAAAGGTATTACATAGGTTTTGTTTTTGCCGGTCTCCAGGAGTTTAGAGAAGATACTTGACTGGATTAGTAGGCTAGATAGCCGTACTATTAAGAGGGGTCAATGTCTTTGATCTATGCAAAACTTAGTGCCTCATAGAGCATCTAGTGGTTGCATTTGCATGAGGACTAACATCGCTTCAAATTTCATGAGTTAAAAATCCTTTCAAAAGCCTGTTTGAAAAGTGCCAAGTCTTGGGATGTGCGGACTGTCCGGGCCTTGAGGGCGGACCGTTCGCGATCCTCCAGTGGGGTCCGAAGTCTGTTCACTTCGGACAGGTCCTGTTCATTTGTACTGCGGACCGTCTGGGCCTTGGGGTCGGACCGTCCGCAGTCCTGAACAGAGGAGGCTGCTCTCGGCACAGTCCCTGAATTATAGTGCGGATCGTCCGGCCTTGATGGGCGGACCGTCCGCAAGTGCCAAACTTGGTTTGGGTAGGCACTGTGTGGTTTTTGGGATTTGTACTACGGACTGTTCGGAGGATAAGCCCGGACAGTACTGACTCCCAGGTCACGGACCGTCCAACCTTGTAGGTGGACGGTCCGCATGTGTTAAACTCCACTTGGTCAGAGCTCTGGTGCTCCAAGTTGCCAGGTCGCGGACAGTCCGACCAAGGTGGGCGGACTGTCCGGACCTTACTTTTCTGTCAGCTCTGACAGATTTCAAACGGGAAAAATAGTCGTTATGTGTTCGGCGGACCGTCCGGCCCTAGGGCGCGGACCGTACGCGTGTGCGCAGAACATGTGTCTTTTGCTCATAACGGTTGGATTTGAGTGAGGGACTATAAATAGAAGGGGAGCTTGTGTGTGAGGGCTCTCTTGGCCATTCCTTGCATACATTGAGCTCATTTGTAATCCTCCAACTCACTCTCTCACACGTCTTGCTTGAGATTGCATTCTAGTGAGAGATTGAGTGTTTCTAGTGCATTTGCATCCATTGGTGATTCTTGAGGCACTAGGTGGTACACCGAGCAAGCGTCATCAGCTTGTTACTCTTGGAGGTTGCCACCTCCTAAACGGCTCGGGTGATTGTCTCTGTTGAGCTCTCCAAGAAGATTGTGGAGAAGTCGCGGTGTTGATTGTGAGGGGTTCGCGCCTACCTCGCCGGAGCGGCAAAGGTGACATTAGTGGAATCGAGGTATTGAGTGATTTCTTGTCCACTTGGCTCAAAGATCAAGCCGTGTCTTGACAGAGGAGCAAGTGAGAGCTTGAAGTCCACCGCAACGTGGATTAAGGCTGATCGGCAAATCGCCGATACCACGGGATAAAATTCGGTATCTTTATTTTCTTGCATTACTTATTGCCGTGCAAGTGATTAGTATTTTGCATATTGTTCATCAAGTATTCAATCACCTTAGTTGATTCTCATAGATTGTTTACTTGTTATCACTAGAGAATTTATAGCTCTTGTTATATTGATTAAATTTCCCTAGTGTTTTTTATTTTAGTCAAAATCGTCTATTCACCCCCCTCTAGCCGGTGTCCTAGATCCTACAAGTGGTATCAGAGGTGAGGACTCCATTGTTTGTGGATCTAATCATCCCGAAGTGGGACGAAATGGCTAGTAACAACAATGTGCACATTGGGAAGCCACCACATTTTGATGGGAATAACTACGACTATTGGAAAATAAGAATGTCAATGCATCTTAGAGCAATGGGTGGAAAAATTTGGCCAATTGTTAAGGATTGTTAAGGATGGATTTGTTGTGTTGAAAGAAGATGAACCATCCGTTAGTGACAATGAGAATATTATTACAAATGATCAAGCCATGAATGTATTCTATGATGCTCTTGATATAAATGAGTTCAATAGTATCAAGAATCTCACAACCACTCGTGAGATTTGGATTAAGCTAATGGAAATTCATGAAGGAACTACAATTGTGAAGAGTGCCAAGCTATATGTGTGCAAAGGAAAGTTTGAGCAATTTATTATGAAAGAAAATGAGAGTGTATCCGATATGTTCAACCGGTTAAATGAGATAGTGAATGAACTCAAGGGACTTGGTTTTAATGTACCGGATGTGGATTTCACTCATAAGTTCCTTAGATCACTTCCGGAGAAATATGAGACCATTGTGACAATGTTAGTAAGAAGTGATCTATCTATAACTTCTCCAACCGAAGTATTGGGGGAAATTCTTACTCAAGATATATTCAAGAAATCTCAAGCCGATGCTATAAGTTTGGCAAAGAAAGTGAAGAATGAATCAATTGCTTTCAAAGCTAAAGCTTCTAAGGCAATTGAAAAGGAAGATAGTAATGATGAAGAAAATGAAAGTGAGAGTGATGGTGATATGGCTCTATTTGTAAGGAAATTCAACAAATTCATGAAGATGAAGAGAGGTCAACCTAGAAGAGGTCAAACATCAAGAAGAAATGCTTTCAATGATAGAAAATGTTTTGAGTGTGGGGAACCCGGTCACATTGCCACGAATTGCCCTAGCAAGAAGAAGAAGGGCAAAGATGAAGGTGATAAGAAGAAAAAGAAATTATACAACAAGAAGAAAGATGGCAAAGCCTACCTAGTTGAATGGGACTCGGATGATAGCTCGGATGATGATGACACCTCATCCAAGCTTAATGCCGGAATTGCCATCAAGGAAGCTCCCTCACTTTTCTCATCCCCTCATTGTCTCATGGCAAAGGGAGATGCTAAGGTAAAAATTATCACCGATTTAAATGATATAAATGATGATGATGATGTTGATGATGATGGCTATTCATATGATGATCTTGTTAGAATGTTAGGTGAGGCCGATGACTACATGCACAAAGAAAAAGAAAAAATTTAAGACCTTGAAGGAATTATATAAAAAACTCCAAGTGTCTTTTGAGGAGCTCAAGACCTCTCACAACGATCTAAAAGAGAATTGTGAGAAGCTTGCGGATGCTCAAAAATCATCTATTGTGCATGAAGTTGTGGTGGTCACCGAGGATGTTGGAGTCACTTGTGACTTACTTGATAGTCCTACAAGTGAACCACTACCTACTAACTCTATTTGTGATAAATACAAAATTTCTCTTATGAATGATAATATTGCTCTTGATGAATCAAAAATAATTGTTGAGAATGAAGTGTTAGTAGATAGAGTAAATGCTCTAACTCATGATCTAGAGAAGGCATATGGTGGAAAGGCTAAATTGGATTTCATATTGGGAAATCAACGGTGCTCACTTAACCGTGAGGGTCTTGGATATGTTCCCAAGAAAGGAAAGAATGCTTTTATAAAGCAAAAGACATTGTTTGTGAAAAAATGTGACAAAGTGTGTCACAAGTGTCACAAGAAGGGACATATTAAGAAAAAATGACCTAAGCTCAAGAATGTATCCTCCACTTGTTTTGAGCATTGTTATGTTCTTTCTCATAATGCAAAATGTGTTTATGCTAGATTTGTTGGTACTTCAATTGTCGGCAACAAAAAGAAAGCTATTTGGGTGCCAAAGACCTTGGTCACTAACATCCAAGGACCCAAGCAAGTTTGGGTACCTAAAAGAGATTGATTTCCTTTTGTAGGTGAACTACAAGGCGGGAGGGAATCATTGGGTGTTAAATAGTGGATGCACTTAACACATGACCGGAGATACGAAAATGTTCACCCAAATGAGTGAGGAAGATTGCTCAAATTATGATAGTATCACATTTGGAGATAATCACAAAGGAAAGGTTAAAGGATTGGGTAAAATTGTTATTTCGAATGATCATTCCATATCAAATGTGCTCTTGGTTGAGTCTTTGAATTTTAATTTACTATTCGTAGCTCAATTATGTGATTTAGGATTTAGTTGCAATTTCACGGTTGATGATGTTATTATCTCTAGTGTTGATGGTAGCAATCTTAAGTTTAAAGGTTTTAGACGTGAAAATCTTTACCTTGTTGATTTCTCATCTAGTGAGGCAAAGCTCACAACTTGCTTATTCTCAAAGGCTTCACTAGGTTGGTTATGGCATAGAAGACTCGGTCATGTTGGAATGAAGCAACTCAATCGGTTAACCAAGCATGACTTAGTCCGTGGCTTGAAAGATGTGAAATTTGAGAAGAACAAATTGTGTAGCTCTTGTCAAGCCGGGAAGCAAGTGGCAAATACTCATCGAAATAAAAGTGAAATGTCTACTCATCGACCTTTGGAATTACTTCACATGGATTTATTTGGGCCCACATCGTTTGTGAGTATTGGTGGTAATTCCTATTGTATTGTGATTGTGGATGATTGTTCTAGATTCACTTGGGTTTATTTTCTTCGGGATAAATCTAATGTGTTTGAAACATTCAAGTCATTTGCTATATTGGCTCAAAATCAATTTGATTTTGATACCAAGAAAGTTAGAAGTGATAATGGGTCGGAATTCAAAAATGCAAGAATTGATGAATATTGTGATGACAAGGGTATTAAACATGAATTCTCTTCCAAATATATCCCGGAACAAAATGGTATTGTTGAAAGAAAGAATAGGACTCGCATTGATATGGCTAGGTCTATGTTAGCGGAATATAATGTGTCGGATTCTTATTGGGCCGAGGCAATAAACATCGCTTGTCATTCATCAAATAGGCTATATTGTCACAAGCTTTTGAAGAAAACTCCCTATGAATTGCTCATTGGTAGAAAGCCAAATATCTCATATTTTAGGGTATTCGGTTGCAAATGCTATATTTTTAGAAAGGGAAGCCGACTCTCTAAATTTGAGAAGAAATGTGATGAGGGTTTTCTTCTTGGATATTCATCAAATAGTAAGGCTTATAGAGTTTTCAACAAAACTCATGGTATTATAGAAGAATCATATGATGTTGAGTTTGATGAAACTAATGGGTCTCAAGATGAAAGTGATAATCTTGATGATATTGGTGGAACTCAATTGAAAAATGCTATGAAAACAATGGCCATTGGTGAAATAAAGCCAAAGGAAGATGATGATGAGAATAGTGTGGTTGTCATCCCATCCTCTTCAACCATAAATGAAGAAAATCACCAAAGCCAACAAAATGATGAAGTTATGGATACTCATGATCAAGATACTTCAAGTGATTCGGTTCCTCCTAATGCTTCAACTAGCAATTATCAAACGGTATCAAGAATTCATCATTCTATTGTGAAGGATCACCCGGTTGATCAAATTGTGGGTGCTATTAGTAAGGGTGTCCAAACTCGCTCTCGCAAAGCTTCATTTTGTGAACATTTCTCTTTTGTATCTTGTATGGAACCTAACCGTGTAGATGAAGCTCTACTTGATGTTGATTGGGTGAATGCAATGCATGAAGAATTAAATAACTTCACTCGAAATGAAGTTTGGGAGCTTGTTGAGAGACCAAAGAACCACAATGTTATTGGTACAAAATGGGTGTTTCGCAACAAGCACAATGAAGATGGGGTAGTAGTAAGAAACAAGGCAAGATTAGTTGCACAAGGATATACTCAAATAGAGGGATTGGATTTTGGGGAGACATTTGCTTTCGTGGCAAGATTGGAAGTAATCCGGATTCTTCTTGCTTATGCTTGTGCACATAATATCAAGCTCTACCAAATGGATGTAAAGAGTGCCTTTCTAAATGGTAAGATTAGTGAACTAGTGTATGTTGAACAACCTCCCGGTTTTGAGGACCCCAAAAGACCTAACCACGTGTTCAAGCTTTCTAAAGCTCTCTATGGGCTTAAGCAAGCCCCACGCGCTTGGTATGAAAGGCTTAGGGATTTCTTGCTTTCCAAAGACTTTAAAATTGGGAAGGTTGACACTACTCTATTCACTAAAAGAATTGGCAAAGATTTGTTTGTTTGTCAAATTTATATTGATGATATCATTTTTGGATCCACTAATGAATTGTTTTGTGAGGAATTTGGAAAAATGATGTCAAAAGAATTTGAAATGTCTTTGATAGGAGAATTGAGCTTCTTCCTTGGTCTTCAAATCAAACAATTGAAAGATGGAATCCTTATAAGTCAATCAAAATATTTGAAGGACATGCTCAAGAAGTTTGGCTTAGAGAATGAAAAGCCTATCAAGACCCCCATGTCAACAAATGGTCATCTAGACTTAGATGAGGGAGGTACTATGGTTGATCAAAAACTTTATCGCTCAATAATTGGTAGTTTACTTTATATACCGCATCTAGGCCTGATGTTATGTTTAGTGTTTGCAAGTGTGCTCGATTTCAAGCTTCACCTAGAGAGATTCACTTGAAGGCCGTAAAAAGAACTCTAAGATATTTGAAGTATACTCCCAATATTGGTCTATTGTATCCCAAAGGTGCTCAATTTGAATTAATTGGATATTCGGATTCGGACTATGCGGGGTGCAAAGTTGATAGAAAGAGCACCTCCGGTTGTTGTCAATTTCTTGGAAGATCTCTTGTTTCATGGTCTTCTAAAAAGCAAAATTCCGTTGCTCTCTCTACCGCCGAGGCGGAATATATATCGGCCGGAAATTGTTGTGCTCAATTATTATGGATGAAACAAACTCTATTGGATTATGGGATCATTTTCAAAAATGTGCCTCTCATGTGTGATAATGAGATTGTGGTAAAATTGGCTACAAATCCGGTCCAACACTCAAGAACTAAGCATATTGATATACGGCATCACTTCTTGAGGGATCATGTTGGAAAGGGAGATATCTCTATATATTCAATTGGCACGGATGATCAATTGACCGATATATTTACAAAGCCATTGGATGAAACAAGATTTTGTGCACTAAGAAGTGAAATGAATGTGATAGATCTCTCAAATGTGGCTTGAGGTTGAACGCACATGTGTAGTATTGCATTTCGCTTCTAAATATGCTCTCTACGCTATTTATTGGGTTTTTTATGAATTTTTTCATCCTAGATTGATCTAAGTTGTTTGATATGAAAATGTGTATTTCTCAAATACATAATGTGTGTATGCATGCATACTAACCCTTGAATTGGTCGAAATGTCCATATAGAGCATCAAATTAGATTTGAAATTCAAAATCAGGAAGTGGACAGAATTTGAAAAATTGAGTATCAGGCCGCGGACCGTCCGCCTATGGACCGCGGACCGTCCGCAGTATCAGGATCTGGACAGTCCGGGTCAGCAGTGCAGACAGTCTGAGTTACTAGGGCACAGACCGTCCGCCGCTCCTGCGCGGACCGTCCGTGACAGGCAGTTAAATCGAGCTCAGCCAGTCAACTTGTCACTTTCATCTATTGCCTCTCCTCTCACACTCTCCACATGCCTAAATGTCACTTTTGTCGATTGTGTGCGGACGGTGAAGTGAAGTTGCACATGGACTGTCCGGAAGCTTGCAGGAAGTTCAACAATCATGTCTTCATCCCGGTATTTCATAATCTCATGGATTTCAACAAATTTCTTCAAATTTGGGGATTCTTCGGATTTTCTCTCTGGATTGGTGGGATTGTTAGTGCTACTCATTGTGAATGTTGTGCAAAAATTTGAACAAGTTTGGATGGTTATTTTATGTTGAATCGTTGATTGAGTGATTGGGGCGGCTAGGGTTCTTGAAAAATCGCCCCTGGACGGTCATGGACCATCCACCAGGTGGGCGCGGACCATCTGGACCTGTGGCGCGGACAGTCCGGCCCTCTAGCACAGACAGTCTGGACCCTGACAGAGAGTTGCACTTTCTTTCTCTATAATTGTGGCGTTATCAACAATTCACCTATGGATGTTTCTCATATTTATTGCAGTGGTCTGGGTGGTCTTCGGAAGAAGCTTGCCGGTCGCTTCAAATCAAAGTGCCCTCGTGCCGACGATGCATACTACAATCCAACCACTGACTCAGAGGCCCAATCTTCAGCTGGGGGCAGTGTATCTATGGACACATAAGACGTTCCGCATACTCATCCTGACTATCTGATTGACATTACAGGATGGACTTTTCCAAAGAGGAGGTTCTCTATGGAAGAATATTTCTCCAGGAGGACTGTCAAACAATATACTCTGTCATCAGACACCAATGTTCAATTCTTTCACACTCAGCTCCAATTTGATGTCTTTTGGGGCACATTGATGGATACAAACTTTCACAAACATCAAGTGATTGATTGGACTTTTATGCTGGGACAATCAGTTATGGAGGACCTGATTCCAAAATTTGAGACATGTGGTCTATATCACTTTATGGGTCAGAGGACTGATTTCAGTGAGATGGTAGTAAAGCAATTTCTGGCCACTGCTGAGATTGATATCGATGAAGAATCCATCACATGGATGACTGGTTTCAAGAGATATTCTGCAACATTTGCTGAATTTGCAGCTGCCAACAGTCTGGATTATTGTACCATTTCAGCTGGGATTGATTTATACACTGAAGATAACTTTGAAGACTTTGTGCAATTTTATGAGCCAGCAAGGCTGGGAATACCTAGGAGGTTTGGAGAGACAGCAGGACTGAGGCATCATCCTGCTGTGATTAACAAAATTGCAAGAGTCACAATTCTTCCCAAGAGTGGGGACAAGAGCAAAATTAGAGACAAATTTTGGAACATTATCCACCATGTCATGAATGGTGAGGTAATGAATGTTGTGCTTTTCATGATGAGACAATTAAATGATCTAAAAATGGACAAAAACCAGAACCTAGCATACGCTCATTATATTATGGCTCTCATTAAAGCCAAGACCAGATTTGAGGGGCACTGTGAGATAGTTCATACACCCTTTAGACCCTTCAAGAATGAAATTGGGTTCCTCACCAGGCCACTCACTCCCTTCCCAGATGATGAGGAAGATGTTGGTTATGATGTAGGAGAAGCTCCTGAAGCTGAGGCAGAGCAGATGCCTCCTCCTCCACCTCCACCTCAGCCTCAGCAGTACTGGCAGCCTGGTCCAGGCTATTTCGACCCATATTTTCAAAACATGCAACAAGGGCTTCAGACCCACATGGATAACCGCTTCCAGGGAATGATGACTCATATGGACCAGCGCATGGATGCCATGCAATCTCGCTTTGATGATAACTGGGATGCGCTAAACACTGAGTACTCTGAATTTCGCAGTCACATCCAAGATCATGTCACTGATCCCATCATGAACAGACTCAACAACATGCAGCAGAGTTTTCAGGACAACATGGGAGCTCCGTCTAGTCAATTTGACAATCTCTCTACCAATGACATCATGCAAGAGATAAGTCAGAGGCAGCAGCAACTCCAGAAGGACTTTGGGCAGTTCTCCTCTCTCTTTGACACCTTCAGCACTCACTACTATAGCATGCATCCTCCACCAGGTGGTCAGTGAAGCCCCTCCTTTGTGGTAATTGATGCCAAAGGGGGAGAGAAGCAGAGGAGTTGTCATATTCAGGGGGAGCTTGTTTATGTGGACATTGAGACCATGCATGTGCATGTTTACCATTTTATGTCGTATGCACTATTTTATGTCTTATGCACTTGGTATTGGCTACTATTTGAACTCTATATCTTATGCCTGTGGACAACTATTTGTAATATTCTGTGGGTTGAACTATGTTTAGTTCAAATTACTCTGTGAATGGTTAATCGAGGAGTGATTATAATGGTTGCGCTTACTTTACATATTACCTCTTGTATGCCTCGATAACCATGACTGTAGGAAGATCTCCATCAAAACTCTGATCGATTATGTGTGTTGTATCTTCAGCTTGAAATATCATGCACACACATAGGGGGAGCTTTTCCTACATTCTGAGTTTTATTGGAATTTATCTATCTCTCGGACAGAACTTCAAATCAAGATAAGTCCTATGAAACTCATCTCTAAAATCCTTCTTATACCTAAGGTATGAGGGAGATTTGGAAAAACAAAACTTCTCTTGGATAAAATGTGTAGTGTTGTCATCAATTACCAAAAAGGGGGAGATTGTGAATCATCTAGGCCCCTTAGTGATGTTTTGGTAATTAATGACAACTGTTTGTGGACTAACGGTTCTTAGAGAAATAAGAATGCAGGGTTGGACCACATAGAACAGGAAATCTTGAGATTTATAAGCATTGGTTGTGGATCAAGTGAAGGCAAAGGTATTACATAGGTTTTGTTTTTGCCGGTCTCCAGGAGTTTAGAGAAGATACTTGACCGGATTAGTAGGCTAGATAGTCGTACTATTAAGAGGGGTCAATGTCTTTGATCTGTGTAAAACTTAGTGCCTCATAGAGCATCTAGTGGTTGCATC
The DNA here is from genome assembly GCF_902167145.1 of Zea mays. Taxonomy (NCBI): domain Eukaryota; kingdom Viridiplantae; phylum Streptophyta; class Magnoliopsida; order Poales; family Poaceae; genus Zea; species Zea mays. The sequence goes on from NC_050103.1 coordinate 30,514,373, forward strand.
TGCATGAGGACTAATAGCGCTTCAAATTTCACGAGTTAAAAATCCTTTCAAAAGCCTCTTTGAAAAGTGCCAAGTCTTGGGATGTGCGGACCGTCCGGGCCTTGAGGGCGGACCGTCCGCGATCCTCCAGTGGGGTCCGAAGTCTGTTCACTTCGGATAGGTATTATTCATTTGTACTACGGACCGTCCGGGCCTTGGGGCCGGACCGTCCGCAGTCCTGACCAGAGGAGGCTGCTCTCGGCACAGTCCCTGAATTATAGTGCGGACCGTCTGACCTTGATGGGTGGACCGTCCGCAGGTGCCAAACTTGGTTTGGGCAGGGACTGTGTGGTTTTTGGGATTTGTACTACGGACTGTCCGGAGGATAAGCCCGGACAGTACTGAATCCCAGGTCACGGACCGTCCGGCCTTGTAGGCGGACGGTCCGCATGTGTTAAACTCCACTTGGTTAGAGCTTTGGTGCTCCAAGTTGCCAGGTCGCGGACGGTCCGACCAAGGTGAGCGAACTGTCCGGACTTTACTTTTCTGACAGCTCTGACAGATTTCAAACGGGAAAAATAGCCGTTATGTGTTTGGCGGACCGTCCGGCCCTAGGGCGCAGACCATCCACGTGTGCGCAGAACATGTGTCTTTTGCTCATAACGGTTGGATTTGAGTGAGGGACTATAAATAGAAGGGGAGCTCGTGTGTGAGGGCTCTCTTGGCCATTCCTTGCATACATTGAGCTCATTTGTGATCCTCCAACTCACTCTCTCACACTCCTTGCTTGAGATTGCATTCTAGTGAGAGATTGAGTGTTTCTAGTGCATTTTTCATCCATTGGTGATTCTTGAGGCACTAGGTGGTACACCGAGCAAGCGTCATCGACTTGTTACTCTTGGAGGTTGCCGCCTCCTAGACGGCTCGGGTGATTGTCCCCGTTGAGCTCTCCAACAATCGGCCAGGCAGACGCCACTCTCCCAGTTTTGCCATGTGCGGGCACTATAAAACTGACAACGTCAACACGCCAGCGATATCACCAGTGTCTGAATCGATCGTTCGTCTAGGCTTTCAACTTGCGAGTGCGCCATCCTCGAGGGAGAGCAGCACCTTGATCCCGCCGCAGTGGCTGTGGCCTATGACCACGATGACCTCCTCCACCTTGAGGGTGCAGATGGCGTACTCGATGGCGGTAGCTATGTCAGGCGTGCGATGCAAGGGGCGAACCCAGAGCCATCGCTGGTGTACTCCACGATGATGGGACAGTCGATGAGCCCCAGAAGAGCAACTCGTTGTCGAGCGGCGAGAGCTGCTTGCAAGCGGGGATTGAACCATATGTGGGTGCGTCAGCGGGGTGTGGGTTGATTTAGAAAAATTAAGGAGGAAGAAGCGCGGATGTGGGTGGAGGAAGAAGCGCGAGGAGGTTGCGTTATGGCACACGGGGATGGTAGGCGCGTGAGAAGCGGGCGGAGGAAGAAGCGCGTGGAGGTTGCATGCATCCCTATCCAGGTGCGTGAGAAAGGGGCGACCGAGATGAGGACAACGGAGGTTGTTGGCGACTTGGCGTCGTTCCGATGTTTGCGGTCGGGGCAGCCCGTGCGCGGAGTGGTAAAAAGCTCGATTGATCTACATGATACACTGCGCATTTGGAATAAAGTTGTCCCGTCCGTGGATTGAAAGGGTGCGAAATAAACCAAACCATATAAAAAACTGAATTCGAACAACAGCTACATATCCGAATCTATCTAGATCACTACCTCACAAGAGTTTACTGTGCGTCCTAAAGATAAACCCCTCCTAACTTCAGAAATTAAAGGTTTTTTTTACATGCAGACGCTTCCCTCCTCGAAATCAGAAAGAAACGAAACTGAATACCAAAATATGTCCCCGCCCATTTACCATCTAGTATAAGCGCGATCATTTTCGATAATCAAAATCATGCGAAAAAAATGAGAGAGAGAAAGCAGTGTTTAGGGGACCAAGGATCGCAGACGGAGCGGGCAGACGCCACTGTCCACTGACGGGAGCCCACCGGAAGGAATCACCACCCTCCATCCGGCAAGAATCGGCTGGGCAGACGCCACTCTCCCAGTTTTGCCATGTGCGGGCACTATAAAACTGACAACTTGAACACGCCAGCGATATCACCAGTGTCTGAATCGATCGTTCGTCTGGGCTTTCAGCTTGCGAGTGCGCCATCCTCGAGGGAGAGCAGCACCTTGATCCCGCCGCAGTGGTTGTGGCCTATGACCATGATGACCTCCTCCACCTTGAGGGTGCAGATGGCGTACTCGATGGCGGCAGCTATGTCAGGCGTGCGATGCAAGGGGCGAACCCATAGTCATCGCTGGTGTACTCCACGACGATGGGACGGTCGGTCGATGAGCCCCAGAAGAGCGACTCGCTGTCGAGCGGCGAGAGCTGCTTGCAAGCGAGGATTGAACCATAGGTGGGTGCGTTAGCGGGGTGTGGGTTGATTTAGAAAAATTAAGGAGGAAGAAGCGCGGTTGTGGGCGGAGGAAGAAGCGCGTGGAGGTTGCGTTATGGCACATGAGAATGGCAGGCGCGTGAGAAGCCGGCGGAGGAAGAAGCGCGTGGAGGTTGCATGCATCCCTATCCAGGTGCGTGAGAAAGAGGCGACCGAGACGAGGACGACGGAGGTTGTTGGCGACTTGGCGTCGTTCCGATGTTTGCGGTCGGGGCAGCCCGTGCGCGGAGTGCTACAGTATTGACTTAATATAGTACAGATTCCTGCAGGCATACACTGATCTATGACGATAAAATTGATAATTTTAGATGCCGATGTGATGTCGGAGCTATGGGCCGACGCCGACCCTATTCTATGGTTGCAAAATGGGCTGGCCCGTTTTCTCAGCCCGGTAGGGAAGACCAAGACCTGGTCACGGAGGAACTCCAGCTTCTGGAACCTTCCTTCCGCTCACGACCTCAGTCCCCTCCCAGGCCCAGGCAGCCGCCGCCCGTCTCTCTCTCCTCCGAGTCCCTTCTCCCACCGCTGCAAGCGCTCGCCCGAGCCACCTCCCTCTCTCCCTGTGTCCTGACCGTGATTTGGGCGTGGCATCCTAAGGCGGTCAAGATTCGAGAGGCTGGAAGAACCAAGCGTAGGGCCTCCGCCACCACGTCGTCGTCCGCGCGCGCCGCCCGCCGGCGCAAGGAGGCGCCACAGCCTCCGACGCCTAGGGAGATGGGGGCCGATTACTACAAGGTCCTCGGCGTCGACCGCGGCGCCGGCGACGACGACCTCAAGAAGGCCTACCGGAAGCTCGCCATGCGATGGCACCCCGACAAGAACACTACCAACAAGAAGGAGGCAGAAACCAAGTTCAAGGATATCTCTGTTGCATATGAGGTTGCCCGCCCCTCCCTTTCACTCTCCATGTCCTGCCAGGATTATTAGTGTTCGATTCGCCGGTTTCGATCCATTCGCTGTCCCTGCCCCTGTGGTTTATGATGACGGACAAAATCCTCGGGGCGACTCCCTGTCTGTTGTACCGGCCATCTCTTTGGAAGTAAGGTAGTGAATTCGATACTGCCAACTGGACCACGCCCGCCAATACTGCAAAGGATTTAACTTTCTCAGATGTCTCTCTTTTGATCCATATTTTAGCTTATCGATTCGAGTTTCTGATTAGCTGCACCGCCGAATTATGCATTTCACCCCATGATTCGCTTTTTTTACTGCTACTAGTTCAGTTCTTGCATCTGTTGACTTGACCAATCCTGTGTGCCGCCTATCAGGTCCTTAGCGATCCCAAGAAACGTGCAATCTATGATCAGCTAGGAGAAGAAGGGCTCAAGGGGCAGCCGCCCCCAGGAGCAGGAGGTTCTGGCGCATTCCCCTTCTTCCCTGGCGGGGCTCATTCCACCGCTCCCCATTTTAATCACAGGAGTGCGGATGATATATTTAAGGAGTTCTTTGGATCCCCTGGCATGGGTGGCATGAGAGCGGAACCAGGATTCCAGAGGTCAATGTTTGGCAACGATATCTTCTCTTCACGCTTTGGCGCTGAGGGTTCCACCAGTATGCAGCAGCCACCACGCAAGGCAGCTGCAATTGAGAACCCACTTCCAGTCAGCCTTGCAGATCTGTACAAGGGTGTCACGAAAAAGATGAAAATCTCAAGAGAGGCTATAGATGCCAGCGGGTAAGCTTCCTCCATTATTCAAGTAGTTTGTCGGTCGCCAGTCAGGGTTGTGCTGTGTGTCTTGGTAAGCTCCTTTTAGGGAATTCTCTCATAGTAGACTAGACTACTTACTTTTTTTTACCACATTATTGAAAACGTAATAAATAAATCCTATTCAAATAAAACCTAAATTCTAACCATGTTCAAAAGGCATGCTAGCTAAGCTTCCTTTTAACCATTGACAGTGATGTATTTCCCCTTTGGCTGTATGACAGAGTTGGGACCTATAGTTTAGAGCTTCTCACCTAGTCCCTCTGATTCAAATATACCTTGTTGTAGGATTTGTGCAAGTCAAAGCTTTTTTTAACGATGATTGCCAATACGTAAAGAATATGCAGACAGACAACCTAAGACAGATGTACTAGATTCATCATGAGAAGTGCTCTGTCCTCATAATATATAGATATTATATTTTCCTTGTGTTATTGTTTCTTTTAGAGAGTTCTCAGTGCTAGACTTATGCTTTCAGTATGATAAACTGTCCTTTCAGTGTGGATTGGTATGTTAAATCTACTGTTCTTTTGTTACATGGATGCTAATCTTAGTGCTGTCAATAGGAGAATCTCAAACGCAGAGGATATTCTGACAATAGAAGTAAGGCCTGGTTGGAAGAAGGGAACAAAGATTACATTTCCCGACAAGGGGAATGAAGCTCCAAACATGAAAGCTGCTGATATTGTTTTCATCCTCGATGAGAAGCCCCATGATGTTTTCACTCGGGATGGGAATGATCTTGTGGTGACTGAGAAAATCTCGCTGGTGGAAGCGCTGATTGGATATACTGCACGTGTCACTACGCTTGATGGGCGGAGCCTATCATTGCCCATCAACTCGATAATCCATCCGAGCTACGAAGAGGTAGTTCCTAGAGAGGGCATGCCAATACCCAAGGACCCCTCTAAGAAGGGAAATCTGCGGATTAAGTTCAACATAATGTTCCCTTCTAGGCTGACGTCTGATCAGAAGGCTGGTCTCAAAAGGATATTGGGTTCTTAGGCCGCCTCAAATGACATTTTATAGTGAAAGGTATTGTGAATATCGCCAGTAATTGGCTAGGTAGATTATTTATTTATTTATGTAACATATCTGTAACGGATGGTTATAATGTGTCAGATTTTTATCTCATTATTATTTACTGAAGGCTTTCCTACAGGCGAAGCCATTTTTGCGGGCTCCGGCTCCTCCTGTGAAAATGTGAAAAGGGCTTCGGCTCCTCCTGGAGGATTATGCACGACAGGAGCTCAGGATTATGCTGTAGGCAAACTTCGGTGTTTACTGGCACAAATCAAGTGGGATTAAAACTTATGATAGAATGCTTATTTCTTCTTTGGCCATGCTATAAAGATATAGGGCATGGATGTGCAGTTTAAAAGTCTAATGATGAGTGATAATGTACACTTATAAAATCTAGTAATTTATTGAAGCACAAAAAAAATTGAAAATAAATCCAACTTAAAGAGTTTAAAATAGATGAGTTGATAATACTGCAGCAGGAGTCCGACTCTGTCCTGTTTACAAAGAAGATATATAGATAGGTCCATGTCCAATGAGTATAGTCGATCTAAACTGCTGAGCTGAGAGAGAGGGAGAGAGAGAGAGTTACAGGCGTATATGAAGGTCACTCGACGATCATCTGTTCTGCAATGTGCTGCTGTTCAACACCAGATAATAGATTGGTAATAAACAAAGCGACTCAAGACGAATACTACAAAACAAGGCATAATCTTGATTGTCGACGATGTTGTTGTTGTGTCCCAGACGCAGAAGGTAAAATATTCACAGCAGTCAGCTCATCATGCGCTCTTTTTCTGGATTTAAGAAAATATATAGTAAGATGGCACAGCAATCAAATGTGCATCCACATTTCCACTGATACCGCTTCATGTATTGAGGAAAACTCACCCTTTTCTCCTCTTCAATCTTAGCCTTAATGTAAGAGTACATAGCAACACCAGCTATGGCAATGGACGTGCCAATTCCAGTTTGTGTGCTAATTTTGTTGCCTGTGAGGTTTAGCAAGTGTTAGCTAGCTAGAGCATTACATCACAGCAGCAGGGGAAAACAAGGGGGGGGGGGGGGGGACTGTCGTCCACTCACCAAAAACAACGATTGAGAAGCCAATGACAAACACACGCTTCAACACATTGCCCACAGCATGTGTCAGAGGAGCCACTCGCTCCAAGGTGTTCGTAGCAATCTGCAATACCATTCATTGGTCAACAAAATGGTAGATCAGTAAATACTAGGCTTCATGTGGCAAGCCAAAGCCAGCTAAAATTGCTAAACGGGTGATTCATGTTACCTGGTTGTACAGATGGTAGAACAGTCCAACCAAGAATAGGTCACTAACAAACTTTGTCAAGCCTACTTTTGCAATGGCATCACTGAATCCATGCTGCATTAGCCGGGGCCCTTCAAACTGCACAATCATATATGGACCATTAAAATTGTATGTATGGCCCACGAATCCTATTTCTTACTACTACTTAACTGTGGTAATCCACACTTACGATCACTGCAGGCGGAATGCAAACAATGAGAGCAATTATTGAAATGTAAGCATACACGTTGGTGCTATCCATGTCAGTCTGCAATGCCAGAAACGATTAGAAGGATGGTTAAGACAAGAGAGCAAATCGTAAACAACAGACCATGGCTTTCTTGGAATAAATGCTCCTGTAGGTGAATGAGATGTTTGATATCATGGCATTGATGAAGCCAGTCCAGTTGAATGAGAGCTCAGTAAGGGATGCCATTGAAACACCTGGCAGGTAATTTCATGTGATCGCTTAGCTAGAGCATTAGGATTAATTATGAGATGATGATCGAACTGAGGATTACATACCGATGACAACAGGGGCAAGAGAAAGCCACAGAGAGAAGGGAACTTGCTGTCCAAGGATAAACTGAGTAGCAGCTGCGCTGAAGAAGGGCTCCAGAGCTGCATCGCAAGTATGTGACATAAGAACATGGGCAAGAAGAATCCACATCGAAATAAAAAATTGGAAGAAAAGAAAAAAAATCACCTTTGATAGTGTGGGCAAATGAGACTGCAACAGCAGCGAAGGACACATTGCTAGTGATGTGACCAATACCATGGCACAGGGCGACTGGAAAGAGAAGCTTCAGGAGCGTGCCATTGATAGGCTACAAAACAAAGAAATACTGCTAGATGAGGCCGGAAATACTAGCTAGTCCGTCCTTCATTAGATTAGATAAACGATGCATGGGGATGGGCTACCGCTCGCTTGGGGAGACCGACACTCCAGCTGATGAGGCAGTATACGACACCCACTACTAGATGGATCAAGGACACAAAGCTGCAACGAGCAAAATGTTGTTGGTCCTCATCTATTTATGAATCAATTAATCAAGCCTGCCAGGTTTGCCTACTTACTATGGATAGGGGAAGTAGTTGTAGATCTTCTTGTTGAGGATGTTGAATATGACGTTGAGGAAGTACCTGCAGAAGCCCATGTTTACACAGGACAGAACAGGTGATGAAGCAAATGTGCAGAGAAACAAACGTACCACATGAAGAAGAAGAAGCCAGTGACCAGGGCCGGGTACTTCTCCAGGAAACCCACAGACTTGGCCTCCCTGCTGTCGCCAAGGTAATTAATTAGGAATCAAGTCATCAACAGAGGTGGTGGCTGGTGCATGGGATGGGAGTGCCAGCGAGCAAGCAGCTGACCCTGCGGCTGCGGCGGGCCGCCGTGGCGTGTGCCTCCTGGCGCCCTGCGACGACGACGGGAGCAGTGTGGCGGGGAGGAGGAGCGACGGGCGGAGCTGGCGTCCCCAGACGAGCGGGGCGGCATCGGGCAAGGCGGCGCAGTTCAACGTCCCAGCGGCGTGGTGCGACGGCGCCGCGAGCGCGGGGGCCACCCGACGGCGGAGGCGGATGAGGCCGGAGACACCGGCGGCCCCGCCGGAGAGCGTCCCGAGCGCCGACATTGCAGTTGCAGGAGCCTGCAGGCAGGGGGTAGTCTGGGGGGCAGAGGCAGAGGCTGGCGCGGGCTGGGACTGTGGATGGTATCAATAAGAAGGGTTTGTGGGTGGTGGTCTGGTGGAGGAGGGAGGCGCCGGGGAGTTGGTTGGCGGAGAAGCGCGCGGGGCGGATAGATAGAGCACACGCAACGCCGCGCGGGGTGGCGGACGGCCACGCTGGAGCCCGACGTCGCCGTCGACAGCTTCAACCGGGTTTGGGATTGGTGGTGCTGGTGGTGCCCGGACCCGGACCCGGACCCGGAAGTGAGGAAAAATCGACAACGGGCCGACCGGTAGTTTGGGCCGTGCCAAAGCACCAAAAGCAGTCACGGTGCGTTTTTTTTGTTTTTGTTTTGAGAATCCGTTGGACAGTGCCGGAAATCAAACAGGATTGGATTTTCCTTGAGACAGGACAACGGATGCTTTTGTGTGTGTGTGTGACGTTACATCAACCTAGTCTCACCATATAGAAATATAATATCAGCAGCCAAGTTTCTCATGACAGGCTACATGGATATTTTTTTTCATGGCATAGCAACAACCTAGTCCCATCACACAACATAGCAAAATAAGTTATCATTATATATACTTGTTTAAGGATTTTTTTTGCTTCCAGTAAACATTGTACGGCTCCTAGTAAAAAGTTGATAATGTGCTAGTTCCTTACCAACATATACACTCCTATGTGAAGCCTACAACCATCCTAATGATAAACACAACATGAAACAACTTGACTTCCGAGAACCAAAACCATTGGAAGTTAACTAACTTTCGATTGTTTTGTATATTCTAACTTTCGACGGTCCTATAATTAGCTATAGTAAGTTACACTAGTCATCGTAAGTCATTTATAGCGTTATTTTGAAGAGCAAGAGATTTTCTTCCTACATTTGTATATACAACCTTTGCTTGGCAAGGCGACAACGCTCACGCTTGCTACAAAGACCTAGATGGATAGAGGAGGGAGGGTGAATAGCCCATAAAAATTACTTATGCATCTAACGAATTCTACTAGGGACAATAAAAGGATATGCTAAAGCGATTACTTCCTCTAGTTTTACTCAAGATAATTTTCCCTAAATAAACGAATAGCATGTAAGAGATATGTATAAATAAGACAAGCTATGTGCTAAATAATAGATACATGTTAAGAGAATGAGCTAGTAACAAGTATATGGAGAAGGCGAGGATAGTTTGTGAGCAAACTACATGGGGGCAATGATGACATAATATTTATCCTTGAGGTTTTGGTTCTTATCGGCAACCTATGCCCTCGTTATGCCGACTCCAAACTAGGTGAGTCACATACTTAATTCGTGTAACATTCCGAACCAACAAAGAGTGCTGTAAGAATGACTCGAGGTACTCCAACAAGCCACGATATTACTAGAGTTGGTCTTTGTGAATCCCTCACAGGGATAACCATTAAGCCCCTTCCAATACGATGACCAGAGCTAGCAACAATCACCAAAGCTGATAAGGATTCTCCATTGTCCAAGCCATCTAGATGACAACAACCACAAAGGGTAGTTGGAATCACGTAGCTCAATAATTACTAGTGCTAATAGGACAATAACTCAATATAATCATTAAAGATGATTCCTAATCTCACTTTGGATCAATCACTATCAACAAATATGAGTGAGATGTTTTCTTTGGATTACTAGAGTGTGTATCGAGTTGGAAAGTCAGAATGCTCACCCCAAATACGCACAAAGTTCTATTTATAAGGTCCCAAGAGCAAATTAGTCCTTGGAACCATTACTATGAAGTATGCGGGCTCATCGTACTGTCTGACGCTCCACCACGCCAGACCATCACTCAGGGTCCAACAACCTTAGACCACACCATGTGGACTAGTCGTTAAAATGTTAGCGTTGTTGCCTCCAATGACTATATGACAGTATAGTCCAACACTCCTAGTCCAACGACCATTGACCCATAAATCATAGTGTTTGGCGCCCTCTGAAAATAGACAGAGAGAAACTTGTGGCATTAGATTGATCCAATAGTCTTCATCGAACCAAAGCATATAGTCCGACGCCCATATGTCTAGTCACACAAGTTGCCTGATAGTGGGACTATCCTGGTAAATAGTACGCTTCTCCAGTCCGATGTCACAATTTTCTCAACCATCATGCCATAACTCATGGGTCAATGCTATCCCGGGACTTATAAAAGAGTATATGTGAGTGTTGGACTGGTCCAATGATCCCTATCAAACCAAAGCACAGAGCACGATGATCACTTTGATCATGTAGTTAGGGTTAGTCATCAGATTAGCACCATTCTAGTATGATGTCTCAATCTGTCAAGGTCAGATGCTTGTATTAGTTCTATTTCTTTCAACCTTTGAGCATGTGTTAACTCCAACAAACCCTAAATACTAGGGTGTATGGGTTAGCCTTTGTCAATAATGTCTAAGGTGGAACTTCACTAGATCCAATGCATCTTATCAAAATAGGCATCCATGTGGTCCTATGCCTTTGCATGATCAATCATCTCACCTAGTGGCATATAAACGACTTTCTTGGACCTTGAATTTCCCTCTTTATATTATGACTACTTATCATAAATTCGATCACACACTCTATTGTCTTGGGTCTATAAAGCGAAATGTCTTGGCTTATATCCTTACTTTGACTCTTTGCATTTTTTCTTTTTCACCTGTTATGTTGAGCAGTTGCTCACCTTATGATCATTATCATCTTTCTCATGTTCTGTAACCTTACTCAACTTTTGAGTATGGAGTCTCATTCACAACAATTAGAGTAGAGATTAGTTTAATAATTGTCTCAGTTATCGAAACAATATATAAAGTTTTCATCTAACAGACCCATCAGCTTGCATGTTCTTGCCCTCCGTGGCCTAGTGGGTACTAGGCCACGGGCTCGAACTTAATTAGCCAAATCAAAGTTTTAGTTGTTTAAGTCAGGCTGGCCCCCTGGCCCTGGCCCTAGCTATGAATTATATAATATTGGTGAATTATTCTGGCGTCCGCTCGCTCTTGTCGCAGACCAAAGCACCAACGTGTGACCTTGCTCGCCACGGCATGCCATATAATGAAAGTGAAGTGAGCATATGCATGCATGATGGGCACCCCCACTACACTACACACAAATATATCGAGTCGTTCCTAGCTTTATTCGTAAATTAAAACATTCCATTCATATATCTTTATTTGATGAATAACGAGTGCACAGCAAAACAGCGTAAGCCAGCTACTTCATTCATTCAAATTCACGTACACTGCCACTTGTTGGTCTCTTGATGCATGCTGCTCGATCTCTACTTTACTTCAGCATATATACTCTATCTCTCTATAGATACAAATATGCACGTGTGTGTAAAGCATATGAGCGCTCATGTGGGTCCGTCACAATTACAAACATGAACAAAAACACAACCGCAAACAAATTAGAGAACACATGAATCACACAGTACATATTAAAACGTAGTAATTGCCAAACATGCAAATTAAAAAAAGAACCTTGAAACTATAATGAATATAACAAAAGCAAACCGTACTACAATTGTAAAATCCAGTCATATATAAAGAACTAAAGTTTGTCACTCTACTTTAGTCACCCTATTTACTTCTTTATAGGCTAAAAGTGACTAAAATTTATTTAGTCACCCCAAACCAAACAGACCCTAAGTATCGCAAGAGAACTCTCCGTTCTAACTCACATTACCAGATATATATTTAATTTCATAGTTGCAACTCTGGTACGTGTTGATTGCAATATTGCAAAATTGAACATAATTAAATAGCAACATCATGTTTGCATGCATGAGTTGCCACGGCAAGTCATGTTGTGAAGACAACATTTTTACTTCTTTGGTCCATGTGTCCTACTTTTACATTTATACACCCGCGTATCACAACAGTGAAACGAGGGATTTTCGACGGCTAGTGGAAGCCGTCGGAAACTATATTAACGTTCGAGGTCTGGCTTGAAGGCCACCAGATGTAAAAACACTGTCGAACCTTTGCCAGTTTCTTGTTGTGCATGGAGAAAAATCGTGTAGTTGTAACAATTAATGTGAAACAGTTACAGCTTCATACATGAAAAAATAATAATTACAAACACACCTTATTTATATTCTCGCAGTACATTGTGGCTTTTGCGATTGAATGAATCGTGCACGCGTCGATATTGACATGGACGCCGCCACGCGAGATTGCACTAAGCACGCGTGCGGGAACCGCAGGGTATTCAATTCTGTGCCTACAAAGAGACGGAATATATAAACATGCATGCATCGATCGATCATCCTTGATTAATACTACGTATTATTCTTTTTTTTTCTGTAGTGGTCAATAATATTCTTTTTTTCCTAGCTCGTCCCACAGCTGTGGTCGACACAAGAGGATCGATCGGTACGGTATGTTAAATAAACAGTTTGTCTAACAATTTATTTGTTCAGCTATTTCGCAGAGTGAATTAAAAGTAGCCAATAAGTAGAAACAGTTTTTTACCAGTTTCTTGCTTTTCTAACAAGAAGTAGCTGTACCAAATACGAACTATATATCGATCGAGTGGACTACAAACTTGTATACACACTAGCTTAGTACTACTGTAAGTTTGTAACAATATTTGTCTCTGATGCTAGCTCTCGTACGTAATCGCTTAGTTTTCATTAAGCTAAGCCAACTTTGTCTTTTTAGATATATCTAATACTCGATCTACTAGCTAGCTTTTGTTTCTTATATAGAATCATCATCATCATCAAGCTAGCTAGCTACCAGCGGAGCCAAAACCTGCTTGAAAGCAAAGCACCATGCAGTATATATAGTAATAAGCCTAGCTAGCTTATTTGTATTCCTTCAAAATCAGTTCCCAATGAGATCGACACCTCTCCCATGACCATTTGGCAGATCTAAAGATGACAATAGATACGAGCTAGTATAAACAAATAACCGTGGACAATTATCAATTGGACACGAGTACGGTGGAATTTGTTTTCCCGTCGGTTTAAGATTTATTCCCGTCGATTCCTGGCCGACGGGAATTAAGTGTTTTCCTGTAGTGTTCGTGGGTATGGATATTCTTTACTCCGATGAGTATCTGACATGTGGACCATACGAATTCAATACATCATCCTAAATTCTCATTTTTCAATTTCCATTCTTAATTGTTTTGTGCTAAAATTATCTTTTGGTGCTACTGAAATGATAAGTTTTTGAAACGTGATAAAATTGGTGTTTGGTGTTGAATGTTAAAATTATAGTGTGCGGATAGTTAACAGATATCCAATGGATAGCAGATACATAACATATATAGGTATGAGTACAAATCTGTATCCGCCATTGCTAGGCGGATCGAGAGGGGGGCTCTAGCTCCCTGCGCATGTGTGGACATGGGAGGAGGAAGGGATAAGACAATGGAGAAGGAAGGGAGAGGAAGAAAGAAGAGGAGGACGAGAGAGGAATGACGAAGAAGATAAATAGAAAAAAAGAAATAATAAGATAAAGAAAATAAGATCCACCAATATATTTCATCGTATAGTGTACTGCATCTTCATGTAGCACTCTAACTTGATTTTTTTGTCTGGTTTTTATTGCTTCAAAACTCTTTTTGGAAAATATGTATAAAATATTTAAGAACATGATTATTGGAGAGAAATAAGGGCATGTACAATCCAGAGACCTGAATTGGTCTTTAAAGTATAAGAGACAAATAAAAAATTATATGATACAATCTAGAGACCATAGATCATAAATGCAGTCAATACACAATATGTATAAAGAGCGCATCTCTTGATTTTTTTCACTTGCCCCCTCTAAAGATACCCCTAATTATTGAGATTGTACAAGCTCATTTCCTATTATACAAAGCAGGTTCGAAACAGCCTCCACCACGCTGTCCACGTCAGCCATCAATTTTCCAGTCGTTCGATATTTGATCAATGGTCATGGCAGCGTCTGAGCTCTTCTCATTTCCCTTCCATATAGGGCTCTTGAATCTTCATTCCCAGCTATTGTCTCTCTCGCCCACCACACTCCACTCGCAATGTATGACATGGACATCGCCGCCCACTCCATCGCCTAATCATCCTATCGTCGTGCTCCGCCGCGCCCTGCAGGTGCTTCTCATCCGCCGCGTCCTGCAGGTGCACTGCTCGTAGCTGTTGATCTGGTTTGCCGCCATTGATTCGTCGCCTCCTTCATTTTAGGGTTCCTGTTTTTCGACCGAACGCGCTTCAAATCAAGGTTTATTCGCTATCTCCAGTTTTGTGTTTGAGTTTGCCTCAAGTAATCAATGACTTCCATCACAAATCGTTTCAAGATTTGCGTTTTCCATCATTAATTAGTGGAATCGCATTTACAATTTCCAAAGGTGACTGTTCCTTCGTTTTAGGGTTCCTGTTCTTCGACCGAACGCGCTTCAAATCAAGGTTTATTCGCTATCTCCAGTTTTGTGTTTGAGTTTGCCTCAAATAATCAATGACTTCCATCACAAATCGTTTCAAGATTTGTGTTTGTTTATAGCGCTGCCTAAATAAAATGCTCAATGAACTCAAGAGTCTTCTTGTCTGCTGTTTGTTGCGAGCTGCTAAAGCATGTCAGTTGTATTACCATAGAAAATACTGTGTTTATGTGGCGTCCGAGCTTGCTTAACGTTTCTTGTGTTCCTAGTTACCTCGCCTCTCCATACCGAATTTCAGATAAATTAGTGCCTTGTAGTACCTTTCGTGCATCATCTGGTTCTTGTTTCATGGTAGCACAGGGGTCCAGGAAGAGGTCAGCAGATGGAACTGTTAAAATTTGAAAAATTCTCAGCTTGAACTAATTGCATGGTTTTTTGAGATTTAGCAAAGCCTAAATGTGTATTTCAGCTGCTCGATGTACCATTTCCCCCTGAATAGCCTAAACTGTCCAGATGATGATGGGAACTTTTTCCCTTTTTCAAATTAACTTCAGTGTCTCTTTGTTTGATGAGTTGATGTTTTTTCCCATCATCATCTGGACAGTTTAGGCTATTCAGGGGGAAATTGGTAGACATTGTCTTCTTAGATTTTTTCCCTATATGTACAAATGGCCTTGACCATCTTTTGGGTTTCATCATTCTAGAAACCCCTTTCTTAGGGTTTAAGTTTTTTGTGTGGGGGTTTAGGGTTTAATCCCCTTCTTATGTAGTGCAATTTTCAGTTACGGAAGCAGGTCTTCCTACAGCCCCTGCTTCAAAATAGCTTGCTTTATATTTTTGTAGAATTCATCAAAAGAATAGGAGTATAAGCATTATGTTTTCATTAAAAGAATAGGAGTGTCATCATTATGTTTTCCAGATGGGATTAACATTGTACTTGCCAATTGTTTGTATCAGCAATCTTGTCCTTTCTTGGTGATATCGGTACGCGCAAGAATTATCATCTACCCACCATCTATCCGAGGAGGTAATTGCATTTTGCCTTCCCTACAAATTTGCGTAGAAATCAATTTGTTCCATATGAGAATTATGGTCCTTCTGCAATGTTCTATATGTCTTCCCTACTAATTTAATTACCTACAATATTGCAAATGGATCTTCTATCATGTTTCATATGTCTTTCCCTACTAATTCAATTGCCTACAAACTATGGCTTAGCTCACAGAGACCATCTGCCATGTGTTTATTGAACATTCTACTTGCTCCCTTGACCTCTTTTGGTCATACCATAGGGTGGTTTTTGTACTGGTCCTCTTGGACCTTAAATTCCCCTCTTCTTATTACAAAGATGCGCAGCTCTCCTGCGTTTTTCGAGGGAGAAAAAATGGTTCATGACGGCTTCTCTGTACGTTATTTGCCTTCCCTACTAATACAACTGCCTATAAATTTGCATAGAAATTAATTTATTTAATATGCAAATAGTTCTTGCAATGACTAGGACTACTCTTACTAATTTATTATGTTCTGGAGAACACCAAACCACATAAGCTAAGGATTAGCTCACAGAGATCTTCAGTCATGTGTTTATTGAACCTTCTACTTACTCACCTGACTTCTCTTTGCCATACTGACCCATCGTGTCTTGTAAAAATAAGTTTACAGCCTACCAAAAAATATGTTCATATCATGTAGATGCATAATGCAGTATTTTCATCTGTGAATTTGAGAACGCAATTGAAAAGTAATTTAGTGTTTGCCATTTATATATATATATATATATATATATATATATATATATATATATATATATATATATATATATATATATATATATATATATATATATATATATATATATATATATATATATCCTACAATAGAGTGCTTTATGCAGCCATCGTAACCATGAAGTAGTATTCTTTTCTTTCATTTCTCTGAATACTGTCATTAATTCCTAGAGAGTATTTCTTTAAAAAGTAATAATCAGATACTTCTAGTTGGTTTGAGAGGGATTGTATCAGTTCTCTTCTTTTTTTGTCCTTTCTATTTCCCATATCATGTTAATGCCTGATTGTTTTGATGTACTCGGTTCATTAAATTAAAGGAATTTAGGTTCAAAGAACATTCGTTAAGCAGTGGCCATATTAGTTATGCATTGAGCTTCTTTGTTCAATAAACTACATAATACACCAACTGTAAAGTACACAGCTAAATTAGGTAACCATAGATGTACATACATAGAAGCATAAACATACAATTACATGTACACACATAGAGAGTGTATGTCTCAGATTTTTTCCCCTAGAGATAACATAAGAGATTAGTGCCACTATATTTCCTATATACAAACATATCTGGATATATACACATATATATATTGTCTATATCGATTGTCTAGTACGAATAACATACAAGAAGCAAAGTAAGTATCTTCGTACAATCATAAATAAACATCGCTTTATTTCAATTCATTTCAATTCCACATGTTCCCATAATTATATAGCTATGTACTCTTCTTTTAGCAAAAAAAGTAGTGTTCATTTGGCCCAGACCACATTTTTTTAATCCTAAACATTTTAGATTTGCCATACGTGCAATCGATCTTATATGACGTACATAAACATTTACACACAACACTTTTAAAAATAAGAGAGATCATTCTAGATTTTTTTTGGTTTGTTTGAAATATGGCCAATCCATATCAATCTTGTGTACAAGACTATCCTATGTTTCATATAGAAGGAAGAATCTTTGAGAGGGCAGATAGAGGGATTTAGGCTATCTTCAACAACTTTTTTATTTTCAATTTCAATTTGTAAATAGTGTTATGTACAGTGTTATTTACATTGACGTGTGTCCCTGTTTTACACTAAAAAACAGCCTTATTAAATAGAAACACCGCATTGGGTTGCAAGCTCACATGCGAGTCGGGAAGAGGCCTACTGGTCAGCGACACAGCGCCATCAGACAGGATTTGGCAGTGGAGAACGTGTGAAAACAAAGACCGACACGCGAGGTCAAAGTCGTCGTCTCGCTCGAGGCCGACCACCACCACCTTGTTTTTACCCAGCCCACATTATTAATTAACGGAACGTACAGTACCAGTCTCACACTCTCACTCTCCTCTGTTCTGCTCTGCTCTGCTGGAGGCTGGAGCTGCCTCTCTCGTCCCCACTTCTTGCGGCAGCGGGGAGCGGGCAGCAGCGCCGGCGAGTGACACTACTGTCTACTGCCCTCCAGCTCTCACCCGGCCAGTCTCTCCAGGTTCGGTTCCCCCCCCCCCCCCCCCCCCCCCCCCCCCCCCCCCCCCCCAACTTGGGCCGGGGCCCCCCCTCCCTGTTGCTTTCTCTGCTGGGTAGCTTCGCACTTGCTTCCCCCACCCCCCATGGCCCCATCTAGCCATCTCCATCACCACCACCATTCCATTCCCATTCTCCTCCCCATGCTCGCCCGTGCCGACGCCGACGCCGGCTCTGCCCCCACAAAGCGTACACAAACCTTCCTCTGAGCCACAACCACCCACGGCTCCATAGATCTGCCATGGCTGCCAGTGCCTCCTTCCTCCCCATCCTGCTCCTCCTCCTGCTCCTTGCCAATGCCGTCCGCGCGCTCAACCAGGACGGCGTCCACCTGCTCGAAGCCAAGCGCGCGCTCACCGTCCCGCCGGGCGCGCTCGCCGACTGGAACCCGCGCGACGCCACGCCCTGCGCCTGGACGGGCGTCACCTGCGACGACGCCGGCGCCGTCACCGCCGTCTCCCTCCCCAACCTCAACCTCACGGGCTCCTTCCCTGCCGCCGCGCTCTGCCGCCTCCCGCGCCTGCGCTCCGTCGATCTCAACACCAACTACATCGGCCCGGACCTCGATCCCGCCCCCGCCGCGCTCGCACGCTGCGCCTCCCTCCAGCGCCTCGACCTCTCCATGAACGCGCTCGTCGGCCCGCTCCCCGACGCGCTCGCCGACCTCCCGGATCTCCTCTACCTCAACCTCGACAGCAACAACTTCTCCGGACCCATCCCGGACTCCTTCGCCCGCTTCAGGAAGCTCCAGTCGCTCTCCCTCGTCTACAACCTGCTCGGCGGCGGGGTCCCGCCCTTCCTCGGAGCAGTCGCCACGCTCCTGGAGCTCAACCTCTCCTACAACCCCTTCGCGCCGGGACCCGTGCCGGCCACGCTCGGCGGCCTCTCCGACCTGCGCGTGCTCTGGCTCGCCGGCTGCAACCTCATCGGCCCCATCCCGCCGTCCCTCGGCCGTCTCGCCAACCTCACAAACCTGGACCTGTCCACCAACGGCCTCACCGGCCCGATACCGCCGGAGATCACGGGCCTCGCCAGCGCGCTCCAGATCGAGCTCTACAACAACTCGCTCACGGGACCCATCCCCAGGGGATTCGGCAACCTCAAGGAGCTGAGGGCCATCGATCTAGCCATGAACCGCCTCGACGGAGCCATCCCGGAGGACCTCTTCCACGCGCCCAGGCTGGAGACCGTGCACCTCTACTCCAACAAGCTCACGGGCCCCGTGCCGGACTCGGTGGCCAGGGCGCCCTCGCTCGTCGAGCTCCGCCTCTTCGCAAACAGCCTCAACGGCGCGCTGCCCGCCGACCTCGGCAAGAACGCGCCGCTCGTGTGCCTCGACGTTTCCGACAACTCCATCTCCGGCGAGATCCCCCGGGGTGTATGCGACCGCGGCGAGCTTGAGGAGCTGCTCATGCTCGACAACCACCTGTCGGGACACATCCCCGAGGGGCTCGCCCGCTGCCGGAGGCTGCGCCGGGTGCGCCTCTCCAGCAACAGGATCGCCGGGGACGTGCCCGACGCCGTCTGGGGCCTGCCGCACATGTCGCTTCTCGAGCTCAACGACAACCAGCTCACGGGAGAGATCTCCCCGGCAATCGCCGGCGCCGCCAACCTGACCAAACTAGTGCTGTCCAACAACCGGCTGACCGGGAGCATCCCGTCGGAGATCGGGTCGGTGTCCAACCTTTACGAGCTGTCGGCCGACGGCAACATGCTGTCTGGCCCGCTGCCGGGCTCTCTTGGCGGCTTAGCTGAGCTGGGCCGCCTTGTGTTGCGGAACAATTCGCTGTCTGGGCAGTTGCTCCAGGGGATCCAAATCCAGTCGTGGAAGAAGCTGAGCGAGCTCAGCCTCGCGGACAATGGCTTCACCGGATCCATACCGCCGGAGCTCGGTGACCTGCCGGTGCTCAACTACCTTGACCTCTCCGGCAACGAGCTTAGCGGCGAGGTGCCGATGCAGCTGGAGAACCTGAAGCTGAACCAGTTCAATGTGTCCAACAACCAGCTGCGTGGCCCGCTGCCGCCGCAGTATGCCACGGAGACGTACCGCAGCAGCTTCTTGGGCAACCCTGGGCTTTGTGGAGAGATCGCCGGTCTATGTGCCGACTCGGAGGGGGGAAGGCTGTCAAGAAGGTACCGTGGCTCAGGCTTTGCCTGGATGATGCGCTCCATCTTCATGTTTGCAGCTGCCATCCTGGTCGCCGGAGTGGCGTGGTTCTACTGGCGGTACCGGAGCTTCAGCAAATCGAAGCTGCGCGTGGACCGCTCGAAATGGACATTGACGTCTTTCCACAAGCTCTCATTCAGCGAGTACGAGATCCTTGATTGCCTGGACGAGGACAACGTGATTGGCAGCGGCGCGTCCGGGAAGGTGTACAAGGCCGTGCTGAGCAACGGCGAGGTGGTGGCGGTGAAGAAGCTGTGGAGCACGGCGGTGAAGAAGGAGGAGGGCTCTGCATCTGCATCTGCTGCCGACAACAGCTTTGAGGCGGAGGTGAGGACGCTGGGCAAGATTCGGCACAAGAACATCGTGAAGCTGTGGTGCTGCTGCAGCTGCCGGGACTGCAAGCTGCTGGTGTATGAGTACATGGCGAACGGCAGCCTGGGGGACGTGCTGCACAGCAGCAAGGCGGGGTTGCTGGACTGGGCGACGCGGTACAAGGTTGCGCTGGATGCGGCGGAGGGGCTGTCCTACCTCCACCACGACAGCGTGCCGGCGATCGTCCACCGGGACGTGAAGTCGAACAACATCCTCCTGGATGCGGAGTTCAGTGCCCGTGTGGCGGACTTCGGGGTGGCCAAGGTGGTGGAGGGGGGGACCACCGCCATGTCGGTGATCGCCGGCTCGTGCGGTTACATTGCGCCTGGTATGTACTGTACTGTACTTGTTTTCTTCAACCTCAAGCTAGCTAGCGTAGATTGTTTCTGATGGGCGGGCCTGACATTTTTGCAACCATGCACAGAGTATGCATACACGCTTCGTGTGACCGAGAAGAGCGACACCTACAGCTTTGGCGTGGTGCTGCTGGAGCTGGTGACGGGGAAGCCGCCGGTGGATGTGGAGCTGTTCGGGGAGAAGGACCTGGTGAAGTGGGTGTGCAGCACGATGGAGCACGAGGGCGTGGAGCACGTCCTGGACAGCAGGCTGGACATGGGTTTCAAGGAGGAGATGGTCCGGGTGCTCCACATCGGGCTCCTGTGCGCGAGCTCGCTGCCGATCAACCGGCCGGCGATGCGGAGGGTGGTGAAGATGCTGCAGGAGGTGCGCGCTCCGCCGGCGCGGGTGGTGGTGGACAGGGACGGGAAGCTGTCGCCGTACTACTACTACGAGGACGCGTCGTCGGAGCAAGGGAGCAGCTAGCGTGTAATTGTCTTGCATGGCATTGATTCCGGGCGGTAGGGTGGACGAAACAACAGCTAATTGATGACTTGCATGGCCCTTGGTTGGTTGCATTGCATTGCATTTGCTTTGCTAGCTACCAATTCACAGCATCAGAGATGAACTGATGCAAGCATTCTACGAGCCTGTTCTTCTAATGCTTCTATGTTATTTTGTCATTATAAATTAGTCCGAAAAGCTAGCTTGACTTTAATCTGAATCCAACAGTCTAACAGTCTGTCTGGCTCTGAAACATCTGCTGCAGCAGTACAAGAGGGACCAGGCGCTCTTCTTCTGATGGGTCCCTCGCTCGGTCGTTCAAGTTGGACTTTCCTCTGACAAATTGGAATTTGTGTCGCTCGGCAGCATTTTGCCGCACTCGATGTTGAACAATAGATTTATGAATAGATTCATCAAGTCACAGGAAAGAATATATCTATTAAGTAAATACTAAAAATCTTAAATACAGGTTCCACCAAGCCTTCATGTTAATCCTCAATAGAAAAAAAGATAGATCCTACAAATTCTCACAAAAGTCAAAAACACAGTACCATCAATTCAGCATAACCTAATCAACATCGGTAATGAACTTATTGGATATATTCTATATTGGTAATAAATTTACTAGATCTATTCTATTTTCTAAGTAATTGCATACCTTGTCTGTTGCACAAAACAATATAAAGTAGCTTACAACTCTATATTTAAATTACTTATCCAACTGGTTTAAGGTGCTTTGGCTCCTATAATTACTGAGTCTCAGACATTCTTATGCACTCGTAAGGCCACTTGGAAGTATCTATGGTGAGACAACATTTTTCTAGCTTGTTTGTGATCACAAATAACAAGTTCCTTGAGTTTTTTATACCTATGAGGAGCTCAAACACTCGGGGTCATGGAATTTTTTATCACTATTTTGGGTTTTTGATTCCTTGGAATGTTGTTTGTTCTAACATGTCAAACATGAAAGTCTAATAACTCTGTCACATGATGCTTTCCTTGGGACCATTTTTGTGTAGTTTTTTCATGTCCCATCCACTCGAACCGATTTTAATATTTTCACCATTTTTTTAGTTATAGCTCGCTGGATTTAGATGTTTTGGGATCTGGAACTATCAAGTCCTATACATTCTTATGCAACTATCAAGGCCACTAAGATGTATCTAGGATCAGGCAATAATTTTCTAGTTAGTATCTGCTTATAAACAACGAGTTCTTTGAATTTTCTACATCTATGAGGAACTCAACTGCTCGGGCCATGAGTTTGTTTTTTTTTGCTATTTTGGGGTTTTTATTTCTTGGATTTTTATTTATTGTGACATGTCAAACATGGCAATCTAAGCACTCATCCATATGTTGTTTATCTTGTGACCATTTACTTGTGTAGATTTTTCACGTCCCATGCACTCAGATCGATTTTAATGCTTTCACAATTTTTAATGAGTTACTCACTGGTTTAGAGTGTTTTGGGGGTTTCTAAACTATCGAGTCCAAGACATTCTTTGGCAACTATTAAGGCCACTAAGATGTATATAGGGTGAGACAATATTTTTCTAGCTAGTTTCTTACCACAAACAATATGTTCTTTGGATTTTCCTACACCTATATGTGGAGCTCAAATAACCAATGTCATGAGTTTCTTTTTTGCTATTTTATGTTTATTATCTCTAGGCTTTTTGGTTGTTGTGGCACTTAGTCACATGTTGTTTTTCTTGGGCCAAATTTCTTTTGTACATTTTTATGGTCCATGCTATCAGACCAGTTCTCACGTTTCACCATTTTGTGAACTATAGCAGGTGTTTTGGGGGTCCTAGAACTACTGAACCCAAACATTCTTAGGCAACTCGTAGTGCCACTTGTATGTGTCTATGATGCGTCAACATTTTGTAGCTAGTTGATCACAAATGACGAGTTCTCTAGATTTTGTACACCCATGAGGAGCTCAAATACCCAGGGTCATGAGTTTGTTTCACTATGCTCAAATGACGAGTTCTTGGTATTCTAGTTTTTTTATTCCTGGGATTTTTGTTTGTTTTGGCACTTTCCACATGCTCTGTTTTTCTTAGACTTGTTTTCTTTTATAGATTTTTTACGACCCGTGCTCACAAATATATTCTCACATTTTCACAATATTTCATGAGCTATAACGCACTAGTTTCATGTGTTTGGGGGTCCTAGAACTATTGAGCCCTTATCATTCTTAAGCCACTGCTAAGTATCATGGATGAGATAACATTTTTCTAGCTAGTTTCTAGTCACAAATAACAAGTTCTTTGGATTTTCTACACCTATGAGGAGCTCAAATGGTCAGGGTCATGAGTTTTTATCACTATTTTGGGTTTTTGATTCCTTGGATTGTTGTTTGTTCTGACATGTCAAACATGTATAAGAGCGCAATCACATGATGCTTTCCTTGGGACCATTTTATCGTGTAATTTTTCATGTCCCGTGCACTCAGACCGATTTTAATGTTTTCACCATTTTTTGTGAGTTATAGCTCACTAGTTTTAGGCGTTTGGGGGTTCTTGATCTATAGAGTCCTAGACATTTTTATGCAACTATTAATTCCACTAAGATGTATCTAGGGTTAGACAACAATTTTCTAGCTAGTTTTACTTATAAACAACTGAGTTATTTGAATTTTCTACACCCATGAGGAGCTCAACTGCTCGGGTCATGTGTTTCTTTGCTATTTTGAGCTTTTTATTCCTTGGATTTTTGTTTGTTTAGACATATCAAACATGGCAATCTAAGCACTCAACCACATCTTGTTTTTCTTATGACCATTTACTTATGCAGATTTTTCACGTCCCATGCACTCAGATCGATTTTAATATGCTTTCACAATTTTTCATGAGTTATAACTCATTAGTTTAGGTGTATTGGAGGTTTCAAAACTATCAAGTCCAAGACATTTTTTGGCAATAGGTCACTAAGATGTATCTAGGGTGAGACAACATTTTTGTAGCAAGTTTCTGATCACAAACAACATGTTGTTTGGATTTTCTACACCTATGTGGAGCTCAAATAACCAGGGTCATGAGTTTTGTTGCTCTTTTATGTTTATTATCCCCAGGATTTTTGTTGTTCTAGCACTTAGCCACATGTTGTTAAAGGTATTGTAAGCTTTAGAAATGACTAAAAAAGGACTTCCTTCTGAAGTTGCAAAGAGAATGACATTCGAAGAGCAGTTAACTAGAGAAACTTGGATAAAGGAAGAAGCATCAAACCAGCACACCTTCATGGCACCCCCTCCAAAGGACTCTACCTAAAATCTCGGGACGAGATTCCTTTAAGGGGGAGGGCTGTAACACCCCAGGTGTTACTTAGGGTCTTCACTCAAGGCTACACAAGTCCTGCCCATCATCACATGTGGTTTAACTTGAGCAAAGTACACCAAACTTGGAAATCAAGATCCTAAGTAAGTGCAACTCATCTTAGGAGACATGACTTGGCTTTATCATGCACATATAGTGGAGAGACATGCCCAAACCCTAATGGAAACCCCTTTGGACAATTGGAGCACTATAAGTGAGCATGACCAAAAGGCTATAAAAACCACATAATCATGACTTGGGCCAATTATAACATTTGTAGTACACCTAATACCCTACCAAAAATAGTAAGGAAGTGACCCCAAAAAGGTTTCAGAAAAACCCCAAAAGGTTCACCAAAGGGTTGAGCATAAGAGAAAAATCAGAATTCTTCTAAGTCCAAAACCAACCCTTTTCCAAAGATCAAACATGTTCACCCTCTTTCAAACTTCAAAACCACTTGACCCAATTGACAAAGTGGCGCCTAAAGACCCTTAGAACACCCTGGAAAAGTTTGAACCCAACCCTAAGTCGTTTGACACGACTTGGCACGAGTTTTGTCTCGGTGTGGATAGCTCTGACAGAGCCGACTTCCCACCCCCATATCTCTCTAACCCGACCACATCTTCCCTTGTGTTGGGGACTTGTTCTCAAATGCTAAGAGTTAAGAACAAGGCAACATAGAAAGTGTTAAACGTTAAAGTCCTTCGTCCTTCGAAGCATTATCTCCCTTTAGATATAATGAATTCTGGACGAAGGTTATGAAGTACATGCCTTCATAAACACAATAAATGATGAAGAAGGATTCATATATAAAATATGGAAAATAAAATAAACACTTTAAACGTAATTATTATCAACTTATTTTTATTTGCGTTACTATATCAACAATAATAAATTGTAAATGTACCTTCGGCTCGAAGGAAAGAAAGAGTACAAGAGTGATGCGAAAGCGAATGCCAAGTCAGCGTGAACATTACGGGAATACTGTTCACCTATTTGTAGGCACGGGTCGCAGCCCATGCAAAATTACATCCAGGCCCTTTGCTTTTGACAATAACTCTATAGTAATCTATCTGGGTCTAGATAGTCTTTTCCTCTTTAAGTCGGTTTCCTCTTTTCTGCCATCATGCCGAAGCTCCCTTGCGCACAACTTTGGCTCTGTTCCATCCTTCGCATTCTTTCCGTGCTTCTTCATACTGTGAGTTCTAGTTCGAAGATCCCTGTCCACACATTATACTCCAGAGACATTGTTAAATCATGTTTTTGAGGACCTTCGGAAGCCGAAGGCCCCCAACAGTAGCCCCTCGCAATATTAATTTGTTAGAATGATAAATTCAGATTGCGACATGGACGAAGGCCTTAAGCCGAAGGTCCGAAAAAACACCTTCCCTTTGCTAGAATAGCAACAGTCATTGACAAGCAGGACCCTCCAGTTTTCAACGCACTAGGCGTATAAATAAGAGCTCACCACGAGTTCATTTGGTACGCTTTTTTGCCATCTGCTCTTGCTTACTCAATTTTTAGCTCTTGCGCACCAACACTTGCTTGGCTTTTTAAATTTTTAAGCTTCGGCTTTGAGAGTACTTTCTCAGCATTTTCGAAGATGTCTGAAGATAAGAAAGCTGTCACTGAATCGAAGCTGAGCCTTTCTGAGGAGATGAATCTCGGCTTTCTTGAATCAATAGCAAAGACAAATACAGAGAAGATTACTAGGGAGATTTTAGAGGGTTTATCTGAAGACACTGGTGATAGTGACAGTTATGATGTGGAAAGTGGTGGTGAAGATTCCGAAGATCGACCCTGGCGACCAAGCCATGCAGTTTTTGGAAAATCAAGCATTAAACAAAGCCATCTTGTCAATATGAGGGGTAGATATTTTTGGGATTTATCTATTGTGAGGGCTGACGAAGGAGAGAAAACTTGTCCTACTCCCGAGGAAAATGAAGTCGTGATATTCCGAAGTTTCTTCAAGGCTGGGCTTCGGTTTCCTTTAAGCAGTTTCGTGGTTGAAGTTTTGAAGATATTTGAAATCTGCCTTCATCAAATTACTCCCGAAGCAATCATAAGGATGGGAATCTTCGTATGGGCCGTGAAGAGCCAAGGTTTGGAGCCAAATGCAAAAAGTTTCTACAGTATGCATGAGTTATTATATGAGACAAAACCCTGGGGTAAAGAGCAATATCATAACAATTTTGGCTGTTATAGCTTCGATGCCCGCTCTGGGTCAAGCTGTCCCGTGCCAACTTTTCGGAAGAGATGGCCCGGGGACTGGATGAAGGAATGGTTCTATGTGAAGAACGACTTGAAGACACGAGAAGATATTAAAGATATCATCATGCGCCCTATCTGGCAGCGTTTCGGTCTTCGGAAACCGAAGGTGGATATTGACGAAGCAGCCGAAGAATGCCAGAGGGCCTTCGGCGTAGTTTGCTCTTTCATCGGGACAAGGGATTTGATCTAGGAACACATTGCCTTCAGAGTATGGCCACTTGTAGAAAAGTGGGAAATACCAAAGGAAACCATCAACAAACCTGACAAAGGTGGACTAGTTAGGTTAAAATACACCTTCAGATATGGAGATAAGTTTGTCGAGCCAGATGATGATTGGCTGAAATGTATTGAGGCCACAAGCGATGAACTGCTTGGGCCATACTCGAAGGCAGAAGATACTACACTATCTGCGGCCTTCGGAGGCCAAAAGAAGAAAAGACTCAACCGAGTTTTTGATGCCATTGGGTTCGTCTATCCTGACTACCGTTACCCAATACGGGGTCAAAAAAGAAAAGATACGGCTTCTATGAAGGAAGTTGCTTCGGCCGCTCCTA
Organism: Zea mays; assembly: GCF_902167145.1. NCBI lineage: Eukaryota > Viridiplantae > Streptophyta > Magnoliopsida > Poales > Poaceae > Zea > Zea mays. The sequence continues at coordinate 30,541,735 of NC_050103.1, forward strand.
GTGAGCCAGCGCCGAAGAGGAAAAAGATGAAGATTCTTACGCACCGGCCACGCTATATTGAACCGGCCACAGTGCCTGAGTTTGTCGGTGAAACCTCTTCGGCCACCGAAGCCAAGGAGTCAACTCCTCTGCAGAATATTGAAGAGCCGACCGTAATGCCGGAAATGGAAAAAATGGAAGAGCCGAGGGCTGAAGAGACAAAGACATCGGAAATTTTAAGTCCTTCAGCAAGAGTTGAGGTGCCAATGCCAATGCCGAGGGCACAAAAAGACCTTACAACAACTCCCAAGAGAAAAAGAATGGTTAACGTGCTATATGTGCTGGAAACAATAAAATCTTCAAGCTCTACTTTGAAGATAGCTGCCGAAGTTCCAAAGACACAAATTGAGGCCGAAGCTGCCAAAAGTCAAGCGGAAACTGAAACTGGGCTTTCAGAGCCTACCAAGAGGGAATTCTTGGAAATTGAAAAAGAAACAAAAAAAAATCTGCAGAAGAAATTTTATCTGAGAAAACTGCCACACCTATTCCCGAAGCATCTTTCGAAGCTCCTAACTATGTCTTACGTCATGCTTCGGGTAAAAATCTGACCGAAAAAGAAAAAACGAGAAGCTCAGTTCTATGCGCAAAAATTGAAATATCCAAAAGGGGCGCTGATATTCAACGGCAGCGGAGAAGAAGACTTCTTGTATTGTCTCCCTGACAGCAAGGAGATTTCTGTCTGTCGGGAGATGAGCAAGAGCTTCGGATTCCCTACATTAGAAGACGGGCTTGCGGTGTTGTCAAAAGACGAGCTGGCCGACAGCTTAGCATACAATAGTTTAAAGGTGAAAAAAATGAGATCTTTGTATTATTTTTTGAAGCCAAATTTTTTCATTTGCTTAAACTTATTAGCGCATTTTTTGCAGGGCCTTATACTTAGCAATGCCCTCAGGGCACAAAAAGATGCCGAAGATGAAGGGTGTACCATAGCTTTGAGCAACCTTCGTTCTGAAGTAATTGAACTAAGGAACGAAGGTCTCGAAAAAGATAAAATATTACATTCGTTGGTGGATAAAATAAAAGAAGACGAAGCTGCTTTCAAAGCTCAAGCTGAGGCCTAGAAGCGCGAAATTGAGGATCTTCGGAAACAGCTAGCCAAAGCTAAAGAAAAATGCACAGTTGAAGAAGCTAAACGAGAAATTAGTGAACAATGGGCAAATCATTTAGAGAAAAACGTTGAAGAGCTTCGTGCATCCAAGAAAAGATGTTATGAAAAGTCTATAGAATGTGTTAGGAAAATAAAAACCAGCTTCGCCAGCGTTGGCGCGTTCTCAAGTGAAGAAAATTTCATAAGGGGCGACCCCGAGGGCCCAATTGAATGGATCAGCCACGAAGCTGAAGCTTTTGAAGAAGTTTTGAATGGCCGCGGAGACATATGTGCCTTCTTGGGTGCTAGGGGGATTGCCACTGTTTTGGAGAGAAAAGGCTGCAATCATGTGAAATACTTGGCACAAAACGAAGCCGACTTATCTTCTGAAGACATAAAAGACCCTTCGGCCGAAGCAAGTTTGGTTGGTGGAAAATTTTTCACCGACATCTGGGAAAATGGTGGCCGGGAGATGGCTCAAGAAATTATACGGAAGAGCGAAAAAGATATTCATGACGCTAGAAAAGTAGCAGAGGCCGCTGAGAAAAGTGCGGATCTCGAAGGGCGAATAGGTATTGACTACTAGTTTTTGGCTTTTGTTGTAACTTTTTGATTTCGAACTTGTTTACACTTTGTAACACAGCCGTACTTTATCCTCCCTCAGAGCCCGCCCAGCCATTAGCGGACCTCAACGTAAAGGGGGATTACGAAATTAGAAAAAATGGCCGAAGCTATCATGGACAAAGTTGTTGATCAACTACTAAATGAAGCTGCAGAAGTAGTTCTAAGGGAAGATTAGATGTTATTGTAAAAACATTTGGAATGTAATATTTGTTGGACAATATGTGTAATATTTTGTAACTTTGAATGTAATATATAAGCTATTTATGATTCAATTCTTTACGATGCATGAAACTTTACGTACATACCGTTTTTGAGCCTTCGGCAAAAAAACACCTTCCCTTCTTTTCATGCGTCGTAAATAATATCCATATTTCATAAAAACATCCAATCTTCGTAAAATCAGTAACCAATAGATCTTTTCATTTCAGAGTTTGACGAAGGTATGCTTCTTCAATAATTATTTTTGTGCCTTGGCACTGTTTCTTCGAAACAATCTCCGAATATCAATATTGAACCCCCTTCTTGCGTCATTGATGCAATATGATGTATGATGTTATGCTATGCAAATGATGTGATGATGTAATGTTATGCAAAATGATATTTGCCGAAGATTGACGTTTATTTTTCACTGCAAGCCTCCCTTAGGAGCTTCTTCGCCTTTTACTTCAGCGGAATCAGCGTTTATTTTTCGCTGTAAGCCTCCCTTAGGAGCTTCTTCGCCTTTTACTTCAGCGGAATCAACGTTTATTTTTCGCTGTAAGCCTCCCTTAGGAGCTTCTTCGCCTTTTACTTCAGCGGAATCAACGTTTATTTTTCGCTGTAAGCCTCCCTTAGGAGCTTCTTCGCCTTTTACTTCAGCGGAATCAGCGTTTATTTTTCGCTGTAAGCTTTGCATTCCCTTTGGAATGACTTTTGAGCAGAAAACTTACGCTGCGCTCCCTTAGGAACATCTTTTTGTTGCTTCGGGAAACTTACACTGCGTTCCTTAGAACGACTTTTTGTTATTTTGGAGATTCTCCTTGTAACCATAAGTTCTTATGCTTCGGCAACTTTTTTTTGGACTCCGTTATTCTGTGGAGAAGGTATATTTTTACTATAGCAAAAGCGAAGCTATTACAAGAAATTGAAAACGACAAAAGCACTTAGGCTCTGTTCCTCTTTAAGTCTTTTCCTCTTTAAGTCGGTTTCCTCTTTTCTGCCATCATGCCGAAGCTCCCTTGCGCACAGCTTCGGCTCTGTTCCATCCTTCGCATTCTTTCCGTGCTTCTTCATACCGTGAGTTCTAGTTTGAAGATCCCTGTCCACACATTATACTCCAGAGACATTGTTAAATCATGTTTTTGAGGACCTTCGGAAGCCGAAGGCCCCCAACACCTTGGAACTCACATGAACTAGGTAGCCCTAGGTGGAGGGAAGAGATCTCTCAAAGGTCTTAGGGCAAGATTCGCACGTTTGGCTGCTCAGCAAGGGATAGAAGAAGGGCAGAAACAAAGAGCCACGTGTTTGACGTGCCCTGGGCTCGCCAGAGCACGCCGACGCCCGCCCCAGCGTTCCCCGCATCGTGCCAAGCCGAGCCGGCGCCGTTGCCCACGCCCGCGCCTATAAAGCCACCAGAGACTTCAACCGTACTCCCCCGCACGCACTCGACCTCACCGGAGCGCTAGATCACCGGTGTTGCCCCGCGCACGGCATGCCCGCGGCCAACCGATCCCCCGCCACCGTAGACCGGCCAGTAGAGCCTCTCCCAACCCTGTCCAACCCATGGAGTAGACCCTGCGTGCCTCGGTGAAGCTCCCCGAGCGAGGAATCGAACTTTGCCTTGCCGGAGAAGCCAGTTCACGGTCGCCGGACTTCGCCCGACCGCCGGCAAGCGTAGACCAAGCGCCACAGTAAGCCATTCTCTGATTCCTTGCACGAGTCGATTGCTTGACATCCCGTGAAGCTCCCCGTGCCCTTGGATTGACCGGTATCGACGTGGTTAGGCCGGAGCACTCGCCGCCGACGAGTTCACCCGCCTGCGCACGTGGACCGGCTGATTCCGGCCACCACCGCCGTCCAGCCGTACCTCGCTGTGACCGCCAGAACTTCCCGGAGCCAACCCCGCCCTTCGCCGGACCTCCCTCGCCGCCGGTAAGCCGCACCGCCCTAATTACTCCCGTGGGTACTATTTAAATCAGGGGAGGGACCTCGGGGGAGAAGAGGGAAAGGCCAGGGGGATTTTTGCAGTGTCAGCGACTCAGAGGAATAGTGGCGCAGGGGTATAACTGAAGGGATTGATTTAGAAAGAACCCAGGGTCTTCGATGCAATGTGGATTTCTAGAAAACCTTTTTAAATATTCTGATTTAAATGCAAACAGAACTTGAAAAATTCATAACTTCAGTTTTGTTCACCCAAATCGAGTCAAACCAATTTTGCCAGATCCTAAATAATGTAAACTACTTAGGAAAAATATAAAACCCCTAAGTATTGCAGAAAACTTCAAAGTTTTGATTAAAATGATTATCTGGTCAAAAGCTAAATGAAATGGAAAAAATAGCTACACTATTAGACTGGGATTAAGAAAATTCAGAGAAGTGCTTAATCACTTCCTAACCTGTTTAAAAATAATAAACCCTCTGTACACTAAATTAAGGTAGAGTTTGCCATTTAAATCATTTTAGCTTAAAGTTAAAGAAAATATAAAAGGTAGTTTAAAATAAGAACCAGAGAGCACCCACATTTTTGTTAGCTCTCTTATTCAGTATAGTTCACTAGAAATTTTTGTTAGACCCTTGTTTAGAACAAAAAGAAATGAGATACCTTTTATTTTAAGAAAACAAGGAAAACTTAGAAAAACCCTAGAAAAATGACCCTGAGGAGAAAACACCCCAAACCTTGGGATAACTAATGTTTGGTTATTATAAACATAGAAAAATTATGAGTTCTGTTGTTTGACATTTTTCAAATAACAAGTTAGTTGTAAGTGTCATTTTAGCATTAAACTTTAGAAAAATCATAACTAAATAACCACTAAGTAGCCCTTTGTGATTTTTTGCACAGAAGCATGTTAGTACCTATAGATACCAGCAAAAATGACTCTTAGTGCAGAACCCACCCCTAGATAAGAGTTTTAGTATAGAGTGACCCCTTTGCCCCAGCTTTTGTTATTTTTGTCCAGGGATTATTCTAATTATTCTGGACCTCAAACTTATAGGACAGACTACAGTAACCAATAGTAACCCACTGTAATTTTTACAGAAGTTTTGGAAAAAATTAAATCACTATTGTAATTCAAACCCACCCTAGAATCATAAATAGAAAATGAAAAGGGGAATTAATAGCGGAAACTAATGCTACCCTAACCAAAACCAGCAAAACCCCTTGATTGCCTACTAAAACATTTAAGAGGCAATCCAAGTCTTAATCCATTATGCTTATCACTAGGCAAAACCTCAAACCTAAATTGATAAGCCTAAAACCCTAAGAGCCTCTTACAACAAGGAAACCCTAAGTTATTAACTAACTTAGTTTTTCTGCACTAGGCATAATTGTTACTAAATTCTACATATCATAGCATACATATATCTTATTCATTGCATTCGATAGATTGTAACCTCGCGGACGAAGAGTACATCCTCGTGCCGGAGCAAGGTGTTGCTCAGGAGGTAGCCCCTGATCCAGCACCAGAGCCTGCCCCAGATGATCTGCCTGCCCCAGCTTTGGAAGGCAAGCCCCGGTTTATGCATAACCAGTTCTATATATTATTTTACTGCACTTAATGATTGTAGGCTTGTATTGTGCACTTAAGTGTAGGAGTTGCCTAAAACCCTAGTTGCATTACCTCAGGATTTCCTTTGAGATGGATACTAGTATGATAGGTCGAGTAGCTGCTTTGCTAATTAGGGATCTCGGTAGAAGTCAAGTGATTTTTCTAGCACTCGCGCGAGGTCAGGAATTTGGTTGTATCTACTTTCATATCATACTTATGTTGGTTGGTAGACACGAATCCATGGGGATGCGTGGGCTACAAGATGGAATTGGAATAAGGATTAACGTGCGGATACCTGTGTCAAGCGTTTGAACGTACTAAGCATATGCTGAGAAATATGGTAAATCGGTAAGCCTAGTACCTGATTGAACCTGGCAGCAGACTTTACTCCTCACGCGACCTGAGATGTGGTCTCCCATTCCGGTTATGGTGGGTACAAGTGCGGTCACTGCACGACGGCAGTCGGGGTCAGTGAGGCATTGTACGCCAAGGTGGTGAGCCCTGATCTGCTGACGGGGAATCGATGGGGACGGTTGATGTGTGTGGGGACGGAGTGCCTCGCCATGTCGTGTGTTTAGGTTTACCTTGCAAGGATAAAAACTCGATTCGAATCGTCTGCTTCTCGCAGCTAATGAGACTACTTGATCCATTGTACTGCATTGAGTAACAAGTGGAAATGTGATGATTTGGCAAAAGATGTTGATTGCTAAAATTGCTTGATACCATGAATGAGTAGATAGTACACATTCAGTCTTAAGAGAGTCACACTAAAACTTGAAAAAGCTAAACTGGATTTTTAGACTCAGCTAGTGCTTTTAGCAACCAAACCCCTCAGCCAAACAGCTGCATGTCTAGAGGTAGAGGAGTAGACTCCTCACACCGGGTAAGTCTAGCTGAGTATTAGTATACTCAGCCTTGCTTGTGGCATAATTTTTATAGGTTCTCTAGAGGACATGGTTGCTGGAGTGACTTGGTCGTCCATTTTGCCACCGGGTTGGACAGTCGAGTGGGACCCTACCTCGGCAGAGGAGGAGCATGAGGAGTGATGGGAAAGGCTTCCCCGTCTCTCTGTCTATTTATCGTTAGTTTTATTCCGCTGCATTCCGAACAATGATGACTACTTTCGCTAAAACTTCGATGATGATGTAATAAATTTAATACTCCTGAATGTATGGTTTTATGCTTTATTGTATTTGCTCTGTGCCTCACCATCGAGTGAGTACGTGGTACTTGATCCTGTTAGTGGCCTCGTCGGACTAGATCCGAGGGACTGACTTGTTATTCCCATTTAAATGTGGTCTAGCCTCTAAGGCGGGACTGGGGCATTTAGTTGGAATAATTCGGACGGTTCTGCCACAGCTGGTATCGGATCTCGTACCACCACAGAGGAATCAATAAACTATAAATACCATCCTTTTTCAAAGTAAAACTTGATAGAAACAAATGTTGGATAGATCGTAGGACGATCAAGATAGACCTAGGACGTGAAGCCTTAGGATGATAGAGGGGTAGCTAGGTGGCTATTTGAGTAAGCCCCACATGCTACTATAAGGGATGGGAGTTCTTCCCTAATCCCTCTAAATTGAAATGCGGTCGTTTAGGACGAGCATGCATGCATCCTTAATTAAACTACTTAATAATTGGGTAAGAACTTTAATACACAATAATGACAGACTAAGTACACCCAGTGCCATTGTCGTAGTTATAGAGAGGCTGAGTTGCGATCCCTTTTCATTTTATGGTTCCTTTTCTTTTACTTACGCTCAACCGTACACAGATGACTTCTCACGGATCCTTGGACGAAGGGAATGCACAGTCCCACACGGACGGGCTTGCATGAGAGGGTTTCCCCCGTATCTTGTGGGAGGTACTTCAGGGAGCTGGTTACACGACGCCTCCCCAGTACGCGGTGCAGCTGTTCGAGAAGCACCGAGTGCCCCGCTGTAGGGTGAGGATGACCCTAGAGCCTCATCCCTTACAGCCAGGCTGGTGTTCGTTGGATTCAGAGTCTTTTGGATACAGGGCTGAGGATACTATCGAGGCGATTGCTCTTCACGGACTGACCACCTTATATGGTTTCCACCCCTTGGAGCTGTCCACTCACCCCATTGGTTTGTTCCCCGCGGAGAAGGAGGACGACCCAATGTGGAAGGACCGAGTGGAGCATGCTAAGGATATATGGGCTATCTACCCAGGTCAGACTGCTCACTTGACGGTGCGGTGCATGAATGCCCTGTATCGTCTGCAAGTGATGCGAGGAGAGGCAATGTCTCATCTGATGGCATTGTTAGAGGCTACCAAAATCACCTTGGATAATAGGGAGGAACTTGTGGTAGACTTGTCCACGGAGATGGTGGAAAAAGACTTACAAGTGGAACAATTGTCAAATGAGATCCAAGAGCTTGAGGAGCTAGTGGGAACTAGGGAGAACACTATCGAGGTTCTCGAGGATCAGCTCATCAACACTCAGCAGCAACTCGCGGAGGCTAACCAGCATCTGGATGTGCACCACCAGGAGATCTAGGACATGGAGGCCAACGAGGATGTCAACATCGAGGGAGGAGAGGAGCCTGCCTCCAGCTTGGACACTGCTAGCTCAGGGAGACCACCTTCCCCCGAGTCGAGCGTTGCCTCGTCTGCGGCGGTGGAACTCCTCGAGGCTAGCTTAGCTTTTGCACCCTTGGGGTACTAGGCTAGATAGAGTTGAGTCTTTTGAGTTATTGATGTAATCGTGACAAACTCTTTTGGAAGTATGGACGATGAATGATGTCAGCTTAAATTGAAGAAGAAAAGTTTATGCCATGTGAAATCTCTTATAAATTATGCAAGAATATATATTGGTTTTACCCCTTTGACTCTTTCACCACGATTGAACATTGAACCTCAGAAATATGATATTGAGAATATCCATGATTTTTCAGATGGCAGGAAGAGCGCGTCGTGGACAGAATGAGCGCATTCCTCCACCACCGCCACCGCCTCCTACTCTACAAGAGCTGATGGCTCAGCAGAACGAGATTCTGCGACAGTTGGCGCAGCGTCAGCCGCCACCTCAGCATTATGGTGGTGGTGATCATCAGCGTCACCCGACGGCAGCCACTTATCAGGAGTTCCTCAGTACCCAGCCACCGTTGTTCACCAGGGCAGAGGATCCACTTGATGCTGATATATGGCTGAGGGTAGTGGAATCCAAATTCCCACTACTCAATGGAGTTTGTTCAGAAGTGACTAAGATCAGGTTCGCCACCCAGCAGCTTCGCGGACCCGCGCGGACATGGTGGGACCACTTTCTTGCGATGCAGCCGGTAGACCATGAGGTGGAATGGAGAGAGTTCAAGGCAGCTTTCAGAGGGCATCATATACCAGCACACATTATGGACCGCAAGCTCAATGAGTTTCTGGCACTCACCCAGTGGAACCGAACAGTGTTACAGTATGCTCAGGCCTTCAATGACCTGTGCCAGTATGCCGGATATCATGCAGACACCGATGAGAAGAAGAGGGACATGTTCAGGAGGGGGCTCAGCACTAAGCTCCGGGACCGTCTCAACACCGTTAGGGCCAACAGTTACAATGAGTTAGTCAACATGGCCATTTCTCAGGAGGACTGCATTACAGCCCGTCAGGCAGAAAAGAAGAGAAAGACCCCTGTGGCAGGACCTTCAGCTCAGCCACAGCGCTTCAGGATTGTATCTGACACCCAGAACAGGGGACCTCAGCAGCAGCAAGGACGTTGGGTGATTCGACCTCAACAGCAGCAGCAGGCACCCAACCGCTCTCAGCCCCCACTGCAAAGGAACAATCAGCAGCAGCAACAGTACCGTCAGGCCAATAATAACAGGTGTTTCACTTGTGGTAACATTAGACATTATGCTAAGAATTGCCCCAGAAACCAGCAGAGGCAGGGACAAAATTCCAACCAGAATCAAGGCAAGAGGCAGAAGGTGCAAGTGAGACAAGGCAGGCTGAACTTCACCACCATGGTTGACATTCCGGAAGGAGCACCCATCATGACTGGTATCTTTTCAGTTTTGAAATATCCTGCAATTATTCTTTTTGATTCTGGTGCATCACATAGTTTTATCAGTACAAAATTTAGTGCCAAATGTCAGCTACCTTTCCGTCACACAAATGGGGGTATTACAATTTCAACACCAGGAGGCAGGGTTGCCACCTATCAAATCAACAAGAATGTGCCTATAAAGTTTGGTAGTTTGATAATCAAAACCAACCTCCTCATTTTGGGTTTGGGTAGCGTGGATATCATATTGGGAATTGACTGGTTAACAAGACATCAGGCGGTAATTGATATTGCAGCAAGGGCCATCGAGGTGCACTCGCCTACTTGTGGTGAGACCACATTATATCTGCCCGATCAGGGTTGTACCCGTTCCTGTGCCTTCGTTATGGTAGAGTCCCCGGTTGAAAGAATCCCAGTGGTCTGTGACTACCCAGATGTCTTTCCTGACGAATTGCCAGGAATGCCACCCGACAGAGACATAGAGTTCACAATTGAATTGCAACCCGGAACTGCTCCTATATCCAAGAGACCCTATAGGATGCCTCCAGCGGAATTGGCAGAATTGAAAAAGCAACTGCAAGAGTTGTTGGACAAGGGGTTTATTCGCCCGAGTACTTCGCCATGGGGATGCCCAACCTTGTTTGTAAAGAAGAAAGATGAAAGTCTGAGAATGTGTGTCGATTACCGCCCTCTCAATGCGGTGACCATTAAGAACAAATACCCACTGCCCCACATTGATGTTTTGTTTGATCAGTTGGTGGGAGCCAAAGTGTTCTCCAAGATAGACCTTCGCTCAGGCTACCATCAGATCAAGATCCGTGCCAGCGATATTCCCAAGACGGCTTTCTCTACCAGATATGGGCTTTATGAGTATTTGGTGATGTCTTTTGGGCTGACCAATGCCCCGACTTATTTTATGTATCTGATGAACTCAGTATTCATGCTAGAGTTGGACAAATTTATGGTGGTTTTCATTGATGATATTCTAGTCTATTCCAAGAATGAAGACGAGCATACTGAGCATCTACACATCGTGCTTCAGCGACTGCGCGATCATCGTCTATATGCTAAGTTGTCTAAATGTGATTTCTGGCTGAGGGAAATTAAATTTTTGGGTCACACAATTTCTCAGGATGGGATATCAGTTGATCCTGAGAAGGTACAAGAAGTAATGGATTGGAAACCGCCTACCACAGTGCGGCAGATTCGGAGTTTTCTGGGATTGGCAGGGTATTATCGACGATTTATTCTAGATTTCTCCAGAATTGCCAAGCCAATGACTGAATTATTGAAGAAAGGAGTCAAGTATGAATGGAGCCAGAAGTGTGAGGATGCCTTTCATACACTAAGACAGCATTTGACAACAGCACCAGTGCTGGCTCAACCTGACAACACCAAGCCCTTTGAAGTTTATTGTGATGCTTCCGGTACTGGATTGGGATGTGTCTTGATGCAAGACAATAGAGTCATTGCTTATGCCTCCTGAGCACTCAGGCCCCATGAGCAGAACTACCCCACACATGATCTGGAGTTAGCAGCGGTAGTTCATGCTCTCAAGATTTGGAGACATTACTTGATGGCAGCTCATTGTAACATTTACACTGATCATAAGAGTCTCAAATATATCTTCACCCAGGCTGATCTTAATATGAGGCAGAGAAGATGGTTAGAGCTAATCAAGGACTATGATTTGGAGGTGCATTACCATCCTGGCAAAGCCAATGTTGTGGCAGATGCCTTAAGCAGGAAGGCCCAGTGCAATTGTATGAATATGGATGCAAGGATCACTACCCTATGTGATGAGTTGTGCAAGTTGAAAATAGAAGTCGTTTCCTCCGGTGCTTTAAGTTATATTTCAGTGGAGCTCACATTACAAGAGCAAATAGTCATGGCACAGATTGGTGACAAGGGTGTTCAAGTTATTAAGGAAATGATCGGACAGAAGGCGGAAAAATACAAATGCTTCCGTCAGGACAGCAAAGGGATCCTATGGTTTGGGGACCGATTGGTTGTTCCCAAGAACCCCGAGCTCAGAAAGAAAATATTGGATGAAGCTCACCTTTCAAAATTTTCCATGCACCCCAGCAGTAACAAGATGTATCATGACCTCAGATCTTTGTACTGGTGGACCAGAATGAAGAGGGAAATTGCTAAGTATATATCCGAATGCGACACCTGCCAGAGAGTCAAGGCCAGCCACCTGAAGGCAGCAGGCACCTTACAGCCCCTTCCCATACCATCTTGGAAATGGGAGGATATTTGCATGGATTTTATCGTGGGATTGCCCAATACCTCCCGACACCATGATTCCATCTGGGTCATTGTGGATAGGTTGACCAAAACAGCGCATTTCTTGCCAGTGCATACCACCCACAAGACAGAGAAGTATGCAGAAATCTATATTGATCAAATAGTGCGTTTGCATGGAATTCCGAAGACCATTGTGTCTGACAGGGGAGCACTGTTTGTGGCACGCTTTTGGGAGCAGCTCCAAGAATCACTTGGGACCCGTACAATAAGAAGCTCAGCATACCATCCGCAGACAGATGGTCAGACAGAAAGAGTGAACCAAATCCTCGAAGACATGTTGCGAGCCTGTGTGCTACACTATGGTAAAAATTGGGACAAATTCCTTTCCTTGGCAGAATTTTCTTATAATAACAGCTACCAGTCCAGTCTGCAGATGGCACCTTTTGAGGCCTTGTATGGAAGAAGGTGTAGGACACCGCTAAATTGGTCTCAAGCAGGAGAGAGGGAAATATTTGGACCAGACTTGGTACTTGAAGCAGAGGAAAAGGTCAGAGTTATTAAGAGGAACCTAGAAGCTGCTCAGGCCAGGCAAAAGAGCTATCATGACAAGAGGAGGAAGCCTCTACAGTTTAAAGTGGGAGATCATGTTTATCTTAAGGTGTCACCCACCAAAGGTGTTCAGAGATTTGGAATCAAGGGCAAGTTAGCTCCTCGCTACATTGGGCCCTATGAGATCAAAGCAAATTGTGGACCCGTAGCATATCAATTGGAGTTGCCACACCACATGTCAGCAGTTCGTGATGTGTTCCATGTATCTCAGCTACAGAAATGTGTCCGCTTACCCACTGAAGTACTACCTGAACCGGAAGTTAAGATAGAACCAGACTTGTCTTATCAAGAGCACCCCGTCAAGGTATTGGATCAAAAGGATAGGTCAACGCGGACAAGGTCGATCAGAATGTATAAGGTTCAGTGGAGCCACCATTCAGTGGAAGAGGCTACGTGGGAGACTGAGGATTTTCTACGTTCTCGCTTCCCCGACTTTCTGACCAAAGGAGTCGGTACGTAATCCAAAAACCCCACCCCACCTGCCCTTTGAATTCAAATATAAGAAAAACTTAGATGTTAAAGGTATTGTAAGCTTTAGAAATGACTCAAAAGGACTTCCTTCTGAAGTTGCAAAGAGAATGACATTCGAAGAGCAGTTAACTAGAGAAACTTGGATAAAGGAAGAAGCATCAAACCAGCACACCTTCATGGCACCCCCTCCAAAGGACTCTACCTAAAATCTCGGGACGAGATTCCTTTAAGGGGGGAGGGCTATAACACCCCAGGTGTTACTTAGGGTCTTCACTCAAGGCTACACAAGTCCTGCCCATCATCACATGTGGTTTAACTTGAGCAAAGTACACCAAACTTGGAAATCAAGATCCTAAGTAAGTGCAACTCATCTTAGGAGACATGACTTGGCTTTATCATGCACATATAGTGGATAGACATGCCCAAACCCTAATGCAAACCCCTTTGGACAATTGGAGCACTATAAGTGAGCATGACCAAAAGGCTATAAAAACCACATAATCATGACTTGGGCCAATTATAACATTTGTAGTACACCTAATACCCTACCAAAAATAGTAAGAAAGTGACCCCAAAAAGGTTTCAGAAAAACCCCAAAAGGTTCACCAAAGGGTTGAGCATAAGAGAAAAATCAGAATTCTTCTAAGTCCAAAACCAACCCTTTTCCAAAGATCAAACATGTTCACCCTCTTTCAAACTTCAAAACCACTTGACCCAATTGACAAAGTGGCGCCTAAAGACCCTTAGAACACCCTGGAAAAGTTTGAACCCAACCCTAAGTCGTTTGACACGACTTGGCATGAGTTTTGTCTCGGTGTGGACAGCTCTGACAGAGCCGACTTCCCACCCCCATATCTCTCTAACCCGACCACATCTTCCCTTGGAACTCACATGAACTAGGTAGCCCTAGGTACAGGGAAGAGATCTCTCAAAGGTCTTAGGGAAAGATTCACACGTTTGGCTGCTCAGCAAGGGGTAGAAGAAGGGCAGAAACAAAGAGCCACGTGTTCGACGCGCCCTGGGCTCGCCAGAGCACGCCCGATGCCCGCCCCCGCGTGCCCCGCGTCGTGCCAAGCCAAGCCGGCGCCGTTGCCCACGCCCGCGCCTATAAAGCCACCAGAGACTTCAATCGTACTCCCCCGCACGCACTCGACCTCACCGAAGCGCTAGATCATCGGCGTTGCCCCGCGCACGGCGTGCCCGCGGCCAATCGATCCCCCGCCACCGTAGACCGGCCAGCAGAGCCTCTCCCAACCCCGTCCGACCCACGGAGTAGACCCTGCGTGCCTCGGTGAAGCTCCCCGAGCAAGGAATCGAACTTTGCCTCGCCGGAGAAGCCAGTTCACGGTCGTCGGACTTCGCCCGACCGCCAGCAAGTGTAGACCGAGCGCCACGGTAAGCCATTCTCCGATTCCTTGCATGAGTCGATTGCTTGACATCCCGTGAAGCTCCCCGTGCCCTTGGATTGACCGGTATCGCCGTGGTTAGGCCGAAGCACTCACCGCCGACGAGTTCATCCGCCTGCGCACGTGGACCGGCTGATTCCGGCCACCACCGCCGTCGAGCCGTACCTCGCTGTGACCCCCAGAACCTCCCGGAGCCAACCCCGCCCTTCGCCGGACCTCCCTCGCCGCCGGTATGCCGCGCCGCCCTAATTACTCCCGTAGGTACTATTTAAATCAGGGGAGGGACCTCGGCGGAGAAGAGGGAAAGGCCAGGGGGATTTTTGCAGTGTCAGCGACTCAGAGGAATAGTTGCGCAGGGGTATAAATGAAGGGATTGATTTAGAAAGAACCCAGGGTCTTCGATGCAAAGTGGATTTCCAGAAAACCTTTTTAAATATTCTGATTTAAATGCAAACAGAACTTGAAAAATTCATAACTTCAGTTTTGTTCACCTAAATCGAGTCAAACCAATTTTGCGAGATCCTAAATAATGTAAACTACTTAGGAAAAATATAAAACCCCTAAGTATTGCATAAAACTTCAAAGTTTTGATTTAAATGATTATCTGGTCAAAAGCTAAATGAAATGGAAAAAAATAGCTACACTATTAGACTGGGATTAAGAAAATTCAGAGAAGTGCTTAATCACTTCCTAACCTATTTAAAAATAATAAACCTCTCTGTACACCAAATTAAGGTAGAGTTTGCCATTTAAATCATTTTTAGCTTAAAGTTAAAGAAAATATAAAAGGTAGATTAAAATAAGAACCAGGGAGCACCCACATTTTTGTTAGCTCTCTTATTCAGTATAGTTCACTAGAAAATTTTGTTAGACCCTTGTTTAGAACAAAAAGAAATGAGATACCTTTTATTTTAAGAAAACAAGGAAAACTTAGAAAAACCCTAGAAAAATGACCCTGAGGAGAAAACACCCCAAACCTTGGGATAACTAATGTTTGGTTATTATAAACATAGAAAAATTATGAGTTTTGTTGTTTGACATTTTTCAAATAACAAGTTAGTTGTAAGTGTTATTTTAGCATTAAACTTTAGAAAAATCATAACTAAATAACCACTAAGTAGCCCTCTGTGATTTTTTGCACAGAAGCATGTTAGTACCTATAGATACCAGAAAAAATGACTCTTAGTGCAGAACCCACCCCTAGATGATTTTTGTCCAGGGATTGTTCTAATTATTCTGGACCTCAAACTTATAGGACAGACTACAGTAACCAATAGTAACCCACTGTAATTTTTACAGAATTTTTAGAAAAATTTAAATAACTGTTGTAGTTCAAACCCACCCTAGAATCATAAATAGAAAATAAAAAGGGGAATTAATAGCGGAAACTAATGCCACCCTAACCAAAACCAGCAAAACCCCTTGATTGCCTACTAAAACATTTAAGAGGCAATCCAAGTCTTAATCCATTATGCTTATCACTAGGCAAAACCTCAAACCTAAATTGATAAGCCTAAAACCCTAAGCGCCTCTTACAACAAGGAAACCCTAAGTTATTAACTAACTTAGTTTTTTTGCACTAGGCATAATTGTTACTAAATTCTACATATCATAGCATACATATATCTTATTCATTGCATTCGATAGATTGTAACCTCGCGGACGGAGAGTACATCCTCGTGCCGGAGCAAGGTGTTGCTCAGGAGGTAGCCCCGGATCCAGCACCAGAGCTTGCCCCAGCTTTGGAAGGCAAGCCCCGGTTTATGCATAACCAGTTCTATATATTATTTTACTGCACTTAATGATTCTAGGCCTGTATTGTGCACTTAAGTGTAGGAGTTGCCTGAAACCCTAGTTGCATTACCTCAAGATTTCCTTTGAGATGGATACTAGTATGATAGGTCGAGTAGCTGCTTTGCTAATTAGGGATCTCGGTAGAAGTCGAGTGATTTTTCTAGCACTCACGCAAGGTCAGGAATTTGGTTGTATCTACTTTCATATCATACTGATGTTGGTTGGTAGACACGAATCCATGGGGATGCGTGGGCTACAAGATGGAATTGGAATAAGGATTAACGTGCGAATACCTGTGTCAAGCGTTTGAACGTACTAAGCACATGCCGAGAAATATGGTAAATCAATAAGCCTAGTACCTGATTGAACCTGGCAGCAGACTTTACTCCTCACGCGACCTGAGACGTGGTCTCCCATTCCGGTTATGGTGGGTACAAGTGCGGTCACTGCACGACGGCAGTCGGGGTCAGTGAGGCATTGTACGCCAAGGTGGTGAGCCCTGATCTGCTGACGGGGAATCAATGGGGACGGTTGATGTGTGTGGGGACTGAGTGTCTCGCCATGTCGTGTGTTTAGGTTTACCTTACAAGGATAAAAACTCGATTCGAATCATCTACTTCTCGCAGCTAATGAGACTGCTTGATCCATTGTACTGCATTGAGTAACAAGTGGAAATGTGATGATTTGGCAAAAGATGTTGATTGCTAAAATTGCTTGATACCATGAATGAGTAGAGAGTACACATTCAGTCTTAAGTGAGTCACACTAAAACTTGAAAAAGCTAAACTGGATTTTTAGATTCAGCTAGTGCTTTTGGCAACCAAACCCCTCAGCCAAACAACTGCATGTCTAGAGGTAGAGTAGACTCCTCACACCGGGTAAGTCTAGCTGAGTATTAGTATACTCAGCCTTGCTTGTGGCATAATTTTTACAGGTTCTCTGGAGGACATGGTTGCTGGAGTGACTTGGCCGTCCATCTTGCCACCGGGTTGGACAGTCGAGTGAGACCCTACCTCGGCAGAGGAGGAACATGAGGAGTGATGGGACAGGCTTCCCCGTCTCTCTGTCTATTTATCGTTAGTTTTATTCCGCTGCATTCTGAACAATGATGACTACTTTCGCTAAAACTTCGATGATGATGTAATAAATTTAATACTCTTGAATGTATGGTTTTATGTTTTATTGTATTTGCTCTGTGCCTCACCATCGAGTGAGTACGTGGTACTTGATCCTATTAGTGGCCTCGTTGGACTAGATCCGAGGGACTGACGTGTTATTCCCATTTAAGTGTGGTCTAGCCTCTAAGGCGGGACTGGGGCACTTAAGTTGAAATAATTCGGACGGTTCCGCCACACTGTTTTTCCTAGTTCCATTTTCTTGCTATTTTAGATTTATTACTTCTAGGCATTTTGTTTGTTGCGGCACCCAGTCACATGTTGTTTTCCTTGGTTCCGTTCTCTTTTGTACATTTTTACGTCTCGTGCTCATGAACATATTCCCACATTTTCACCATTTCTCATGAGCTATAGCTTACTAGTTTCATGTGTTCGGGGGTCTTAGAACTATCATATCCTTTACATTCTTAGGCTACTATTAGGTCCACTACTTCGTATCTTGGATGAGACATCATTTTTCTAGCTTGTTTGTGGTAATAAATAACAAGTTCTTTCTATTTTCTACACCCATGACGAGCTCAAATAATTGAGGTCATGTTTTTTTCACTATTTTGGGTTTTCCATTCCTTGGATTTTTGTTTGTTCTGACATGTTAAACATGTCAATCTAAGAACCCAGTCACATGATATTTTCTTTGGACCATTTTATTGTGTAGTTTTTTCACCATTTTGTGAGTTATATCTTACTAGTTTTAGGGGTTTTGGAACTATCGAGTCATATACAATCACTACCGGACTCGCCTTCTTTGCTGAGTGTCCCAGACACTCAGTAAATGCCTTTTTGCACTAGACAAAGAGCACTCGACAAACATTTTATCGACAAAGGGTTCTTACCGAGTACTTTTTTTGGGCAGTCGACAAATACTTTACCGAGTGTCGAAAAACACTCGGCAAAGAAAAGCACTCAACAAATTAAAAATCACAAAATACCCAAATAACAACAAAACATTTTCTTTTAAATTAGGGAAACAACTCCCTAACCACCGCCATTGCCTATCCATCGCCCTACCATTTTCACCATTTTTTAATCAAATTTACATGTTTTGTGAACGGGACGGTGAGATTCGAACTTGCAACCTCTCTCTCACGTATAACCTCCTCTACAACTACACTACTACATCACTTGTGTCTATATTACGTTTTCGTTCCCCATGTATTATAACAAACCGAGAGTAATTTGATTATTTGAGTCACTAAATGAATTTAATTGAAATTGTTGTCAGCTGTAAAGTTGCATAACTTTTCAAGATCTACAACTTCTATTTTGATAGTTTCTTCATTCGAGTCCGTTTACAAAATTTGAATTCAAATTTGAAAACTTAAAACAAATGTTTCCATGACAAGATGATTTCAAATATTTTTTTTGACAATTACAAAGTTTCATTGAAGTATCAAATATGATTTACAAAATTGCTTAGCCTTGCCTAGAGGTAAATCTTGCGAATAGAGGTTGTCCTTTGCGTTAATGCCTAGCTCAGGGGTTATCCTGAGGAAGGATGACTTCTGCCTGCAAGAATATTTTCATTAGGAGCAATGGTGGGATCTTACTGCAAAGTTCCCTATAATGCTCTTTTCATCCTAAGGAATACAAACAATCATAAGGATGGAAGTACTTAAATTGGGACTTGGGCTAGGAACAAGTGATGTTCTACCTAGGTTGATTAAGGATTATACTGAATGTAGGCTTGCTGATCGAGGACCTTTTAACTAGTCACATGCCTCATCATGGGTAAGCTTTGCCTCGAGCAGACTAATACCAAAATAATATAACACACAATGGGAGTGGAGAGATGGCAAGAGTAGCGTGTACCCTCCGTGGCAAGAGGCTCGACGGTGGTGTATCTGTGCTCTCGGTTGGCGTGAACCTGATCTGGTCTTAAGAACCCCGGTGGCGAGTTGACATATGCAAGGGTTAAGTGCTACATATGTCGTGTGATTGGAGATCCCTAGCTGGGTATTAATCGATTCGGATCGCCATTACTTCTTGGACATGAAGACTTGGTCACTGCCCTGCAATCTAAGTCATGGATGGAATCTTAATGAGCAAAAATCATGTTGGATTGATTAATGTGATGGTGAAATTAGACTAGATGCAAACAAGGTCTATTAATACTTAATCTAGCATTAAAATGTTGAAAGTAAGGACTCACTTTAGTACGCTATTTCTGCAAAAGTATCTAAGTTGATTCTTGCTAAAGCCTTTTCCTTGATTCCTATTTAACCAGCATATCCTTGAGAGTCTTTTCTTTAGTCGGGTAAGTCTTGCTGAGTACTTGCGTACTTAGGGTTTTACCCATTGTTGCTGCAGGTTACGAGTCATTTTGATTGTGATTGATGTTAAGCGCCGGTGGGAACGACCTTCTTATAAGTCTAAGTAACTCTTCTATACTTTTTATTGAGGATGTCACTTAAGCTAACATATATTTCAAACTTATAAATAATTTATAATAGTTCAAAGTTATTTCTTTGAATCACTTTTGTAATCACTCCAATCATGTACATCGTAAAAACTTGATGTAACTTGTAAAATTTGGTAATAAGATTTCCGCTACAAAATTGTTGGTGTGTGATTTGTGTTTACTTAATCCCGCGGTTCTAGTTGTAAGTGGTTTATCCGAGGTCCTTGGGGCACTCAGACAGATCCTGTTAAGTTATCTAGTGCACATGCATAGCCATCTGAGGTCTTTGAGACAAGGACAGGTGCATGTGGGCCCAATAACTTGGGAGGTTCTGCCACAGCTGGTATCGGAGCAGGATTAAGTATAATACGGTCACATACGTATTTTCAAAACAAAGTTTTGGTTTTAGAAAACCTATTTTCAACTAAACACATTGTTTGATTTTGAAAAACAGATTTGGAAAACTATAATGCTAGCGACATCCTCTGTTAAGCCCTAAACTAAGGACTATCAGGTGGCTTAGATCAAAACCACTAACCAACAACCGGGGGTATTGCATACATGTGTATTGTTATTTTTGAGGCCATTCAGTCTTGAATGGATCGATGCTCAGGTAAGGTGAGACGTGAGAGCATGACCGAACAACCGTCGGTCTAGGGAAGAGCATAAAAAGCGCTTGATTATATACATGTTACACATATGTATATATGAAAGCTGCGTTGTGGAGTATTTACTTTTCAGTACCCCATGGATGTGTATGGGTATACAGACATGGGAGTACTGAGAAGTGTAATGTACTTGTAACGACGCACCTACGCTCAGGTAAGAAGGTGAGTTACCATAATGGGCTGCTCTATGGTTAAAGTGTGGCAACGACGCCTATGCGTGGCTCGGTGCTTAATGATGAGCTGGCCTCCATATAGCAATGTATGGAGTATAAACTGTGATAAACTATCATGTGTGAATTGCATCATTGGGAAATTGGGTTGTGATGGAATTTTCTGCAGGTACACTAACCTCGAAAACGTATGTGTAGCTGACGACTAGCAAAATACCATGAGAGTCGTAAGTATGCCATCCATATAGAACACTATTGCACATTATGTTGGCAAAATTAGTGAGGACGAATAAGACGAGCATGCATCCTGATTGTTGCATCATGTTTGTCACCTATACCTCCAAAGTGCTTCCCTCATCTTTATTCCAGTAACTAGTGATTGTAGATAATGTGGTGTAATGCTGTATTATGAACTTCGATGAAATAGTTATCCTCCATTCTTTAGGTAATATGTTTAGGTGTTATACGAGTTTGCTCTTGCACTTGATGTGCTGATAGAAGGTTGGTGACATGCTTGCCTAAACCCAAATCTAGGCCATGTTCTTATTTAGTGAACCATGACCCAAATTTGACTTCTTCCTTATCACTCCATGACCCAACTCATGCAAATAAATGTTTAGATAACTTCTTCGTTGGACATAAAGTGTACCCGGACTTGAAACAAGAATCTCGAGTCATGTTTCCTTCTAAAACCATTCCCTTGTTCGATTGGAACAAGCTAATGTACCTTATCCAGTTCGCCTGTTCTTAAGGATCGCCATGTTGCTTTATCAACCTAACCCAGAAAAGACCTATCTGAGTATTTTCTTGAATTTGATGCCTTTGGTTTCCCCATATCTATCGAAGGCATATCAACTTAATCCTTGACCTTGTAATCTCTGATATGGGCATAGAAATATGCTTGGGGCTGAAGTTACAGTCTCCCATTGTACTTCTTTCATCAAGTTTAGGTTATGGCCATACCTTGGTCGTTTCGTCGGGCCATGATCTATTTGTCTCTCTACTTGTAACCATTCTTACAGGTGGAGTCACTTTTGTATATTGTCATCCTTGCCCAGTCTAATTGTGTTGTGTGAGATTTCTTATTGGTTATATCTGGTAATGGCGTTATGACTAAAACTGACGATGCCGCGACAAAACCGAGGGCCTTCTGTGTGTGCACACACACGGTTATGCTGCTCGGCACGCGCTGGTATCATGGTTAGTAGTTGTAATCCATTATGAGACTATATCAATGTGTTATCTTAGCACAATCTAGTTTTACCACGTGAGATTCTTTATTGGTGCCAGTTCGGTGATGGTGTCATGGTTAATGACTTATGGTGCCGCAACGAAACTGAGAGCCTCCTGTGAATGCACACACAGGATTGTGCTACTCGTCGGATGCTGGTATCAAGGTCTCTGGCCATGATCCATTATGGAACTACCCTAATATGTTATCTTCCGTAGATCCCTTCCTTGAAACGACGATTCCGGTGTTGTTTGTTGAAGTGATCAAGCAACATCTATCATTTTTGTTGGATCAAAAGGGCATACCACTTTCATGTGTGGTCTCTTTTCCTTGATCTTAGTAGTGACTACACATCCAAGTTCCCTTTGCATCCTTTGTGTAAAGGTGAAGCCTTGAAGCTTTTTAGTATTGGAAGACAACTAATTAGTTCTCAAATGGAGATTTGTTTCCCCTGCTGCTGAGATGCAGGAGTTTGTTCATTCGCTCTCTTATTTAATCCGTGCATTCCCAAACCAACTCGGTTCATCTGGCAGGGAGAAACGGATGAACGACATGACCAAATGGATTTCTATTCAAATACATGATCTCTTGTTAACCAGAGTGAACCCTCAACCCTTGGCTTGTCGATGGTACTAAGAGGACTTGTTCAATGTCAAGGGTAGTTCAACAAGTTGGTTTTACTAACTTGTAACTACTTTGTGAACAAAGGTTGAGTTTAGAGATTGTTTTATCGAGTGTCTAAACTCACTTTTGTACAACCCCTCTAAAGGAAGTACTTGCAAAAATCAAGTTAAGACGATTGGTAACAACCTAGTCATCACTCTAGTCATGCCTCAATCGCGTCACGTGTGCTTTTCCAGCATCTATGATCAAGTCGAGCCGTGCTAAGTATTTGATGAAATAGGTTGGTCGTGAAGTCAACATCAACGGATATCTTCATTGATATTTTCTCGAGTCTCTATCATTTTCTTGAACATGGATTCTCGGGCTTACACGAGTTAACTGTGATGTTGTTCGACATCCACACTTGTCTTATGTGCTATGAATTTCTAGTGACCACTTGTTGGTAAACCTCTTTCTGTGTGTTTTACCCAAGAGGTTGCATCTGATTCTATTTGGGTAAAATCGCATATCTACCGCTCGCCCAATAGACTCAGATAGTACAGTGTCATAAGAAAAAGAAAATTGCACACATGGAACCTTATGTGTTCTTCTGGCAGACATTGTCTCTATTGGTGGACATTTCTAAATTAGAATAAAGCGATACATGCTATGTCCACTAGAGAAACCACATCCTGAGATACTCGCCTTTATTTGGAAATGTCTCGCGATTATCGCTGATATGGACATGGGTTACATGCTTCTCTACTCTTAGAAGTCTTTGGTTTTGAATCTCGGGACGAGATTCTTTTAAGGGGGAGGGCTGTAACACCCCTGGTGTTTATATTCCGCTCGACAACGAGTATGGATTTAAGCACGTAATATAAGTGGATAAAACGAATGCTAAATTTTAATCATCTTTGTCTATTGCGATTTTAATATCGCATATGTCTCGTCTGTCGCGAGTGCGACATCGTTTTTATTTTTATCTTTCCGGGCTCTTCCTAAATTTTCGTGATGTTTGGAACATAGTTGTCTCGAAAATCGGTGTGTTCGGTGATTATTTAAAATTCATCGCTCGCACGAATACAAATTCGGAAGCCCGACTCACTCGGATGATTTTATCCCGAACAAATTAATCAGAACCCGACGACTAAGGTTTTCGGTCCAAATAATTTTGTCCCCACTCATTGTAACACCCCTGGTGTTACTGCCACTAAAACTTGAGCATAACATCATAAGCATTGGCATATCATGTATTTGTCACACCTAGAGTGCATTCACTAGGCAAAAATTTCAAACAAAGTTGTATTGATGTGACATGTCATGAGTAAAACCCTAGAGTAGAGTACTTAACCCTAAACTAGGCTTAAAAGAATAAACAAAGCCTAAACAAGAGAAAACTTCAAAACTTATTAGTAATGATCATAAAATATCACCATTAATGGACTGATGTGGCATCCAAACCCTAGAAGTACCAAAAACCCTAAACAGAACCCTGGAAAGCCCTGGACTAAAACCCTAGGGGGTTATATGCAAATGTTGCTCACTTTTGGACCTAAGTGCAAAAACCATGGAGTTAGGGTACCTTAAGTCATATAGTTCACATGTTTGAATATTTGCAAAAGAAACCATGAGTTTTGGGTTTATTTGCAAAAAGGCCACCCTAGTGCTCCAATGGTTAAGTTTGAAAACAGTGGAATAGAGCTGACTTTAGAGCTCTGTAGATCCAAAAATATTAAGAATTTGCTTAGGGTCAACACACCAAACTTGTAAAGTTACTATAGGAGTACAATTTTGCTATAGGGATTAAGCCTTGGTGCCATGAAAAATTTTGAGAAAATTTGACCCAAAGTCGGGCTGTCAGGCAACCCTAGGCCTGAATTTTCAGAAATAGTGAAGTTGGATGAACTTTGAGCTCGATTTTGAGTAAGATCCAGTAACAAATTGTTGATGGACATTATAACAAAGTTAAAGCTGGTTTATTAGGCTATAACTTTGAAACAGAGAGTTGATCCAGTCACTACATAAAATCTAGAGCAAATTGACCCCAAGTATGCTCTGTCAGACTAACTGAATTGGTTGCGCGATGGTACAATATACTGATCAGATCGCCAGCTCAGAGACCTCACCGTCGGCGACCACGCGTGTGGATTCATGCTATCACCGTGATTCACGCTAAATTAAACGCGGATAATGATCACGGGGTGAAAGATCTTGCCGCAGATGAGCTGGGATGTACTGTGTGCTTGATGGTTCATCAGTGCACACCGGCGACGTGGCCGATCGGCTATCACCGGCGTGTTCGCCATTCACCATGAGGGCGCCACGCCTTAGGAAGTTTATCGCGTCGGTATGAGCCGTAGTGACCATCCAGTGACCGTCATAGTTCAGTCGCTCTACGATTGCCACGATAGATCGATGTGACTCATTCCCTTCTCGGCCGCCAGCACAATTCGTCCAAATTAAAGACCACCGCTCAAGCACACTAAATTGAGCACACCGACGGGTCCGTAGGGTAATCAAGCACTAATCCACCAAGTCGTGCCCCCAATTACTCACCAGCAAGCCCCAATTTCGGTTTTCCCCCAATTCGGTCCGAAATCCCGCACCTTACAACCCCGCCGTGGTCATCCTACTCCAGGTTCGCTCATGCCCTCTGCTCTTTCATTTCAGTGTCCTTGTGTGTCCCTTATGCTCCCCGACCTAGCCGATTAGGTTAGGACCCCTTAGATCGCCAGGAACACGTCATGTTGTCCGTTATGCCCGCTGTCACCGTGGACAGGGTGATGTAGAACTCCAATCCAGCAATTAAGCGAGCGGAAACACTTGTTAAGGGCTAGATTAGGTCTCAGCCGAATTAGAGCACCGGTAGTTGAGTGATCCGACCGGTATGAGCTCGCCGGAGCTCGGTTCTCCACCATGCGACATCGTGGACTTCGGGTTGTGAAGGAATAGAAGCGCGGGGGTGTTTTTGCAAGTGTCAGTGGGACAGAGGAATAGCTCCATGACCCTTTTTCAGTTATTCAAACCGATAGGGGCATTTCTGCAAAACCACCATCGCGGGCGCGCGCGACACATTTCGCCTGGACGTGGGCCGTATTGGGTCAGTTTCAACCCAGAACTGTTCACAGTTTTCTCTTTTTCTTTTCTGCCAAGCTTTAGAAATTCCTGGAAAATTGTAAAAAATGCTAAAAATACCAGACCAATTTTGCAAGACTACTAATTTTCTATAGTATTTAACAAAAATAGTTTCATGATTTTTAGTTCAAATAGGGAATTATAGGGTATTTAAAATAGCCAAAATCCATACTTCTGGAATTTTAGAGAGTAATTAATAAACCCAAAAATCACCAAACTTTTAGATAGGCTTTAAATATTATTTAGAAGCCTTGGGTAAAATTTGGCATGATTTGGACCATGTTTGGTACCTAGAGCCCAAAACCCTAACCCCGTGCCCTATGAACTTCACTATAGACTCCAAAAACCCTAGTTTCCCGGAGATCCGTGAAGGAAAGTTATATTCAAGACATTAGATAATATACTTTTATCTTTGCATTTTCATGAGCATTCATGATTATATATGGTTATATATAGAAAACGAGGAAGAGATAGAAGTTGAAGAAGCGAGGACTACACCACGACCACCACCTGAAGAACCTCAGGCAGGAAACTGCTTTTACTTTGATATCTGTGGAGCAGAGCCTGACTCACCTGTCACACAAGGCAAGCCCCAGTGCATTTGCCACCTCCTTGCTATTTTAAAAATCTTTCTCACTTACTTGATACATTAGGTGATAGGAGTTGTGTGCTAAACCAGTTGCTGCATTTCCTTCCTTGGATTTGATTACTTCTCCTCAATCCCTTGATTTACAAAAAGGTTTTTCTTATGCTTAGCTTTGCTCTAGAAAAACAAAATGTTTTGGTTTTGACAAAAGATGATGCTTGAAAGTGGGTGGGATGTTTTCAAAAATAAAACTTGATGGTGGATCCATCATGGACATGATGGGTTCAACATCGGAAAAGATGTACCTCTGCCAGGTACCAGACTTTGGGTTTGAAATGATAAAGCTGAGACCGAGCGGGTGACTTGCACGAGAAGAGAGTCTCGGTGTAGTGTCTCCGTCTGAGTCGATTAAGGACCTTCTCGATGTAGGCCTACTGAACGAGGACCCTTTAACTGGTCACATGCCTCATCATGGGTAAGCTTTGCCTCAGGCAGACTAATACCAGAATAAGATAACACACAATAGGAGTGGAGAGATGGCGAGAGTAGCGTGTACCCTCCGTGGCAAGAGGCTGGATGGTGGTGTATCTGTGCTCTCGGTTGGCGTGAACCTGATCTGGTCTTAAAAACCCCGGTGGCGAGTTGACATATGCAAGGGTTAAGTGCTACATATGTCGTGTGATTGGAGATCCTCAGCTGAGTATAATCGATTCGGATCGCCGTAACTTCACGAACATGAAGACTTGGTCACTGACTTACACGTAACATTCCAGTGAATAAGAAGGGTTGATAAGAAATTGGATAGTATAGGTCAAGTGCTTGAACTAGGATAGAAATAACTCTAGATAGGTAACTTTACTTAACCTGACAATTAAAACTGGATTTTTAAGGATCCACTACTAGTAAGCATTTCTGCGAACAGAGTCTTTGATTCTCGATAAGCCTTACCTTGACTCCCTTAAAGCCAGCATATCCTTGAGAATCCTTTTATTTTGACGGGTAAGACTTGCGAAAGTACACTTCGTACTGAGGGCTTTGTCCCATGTTGTTTTAGGTGAAGAAGCAGCAAATTTTTGTTGCTTCTGTCCCAAGGTGGTGCCTAAAGAGGAAAACCAAGACTGAAGCTGCGGGAGGAAGTGTCCTCCTATAAAACTTTTACTGTTTATCGGGAGGGGTTTTTGCCTCCCAGGTTATGTAATAATATTACTCCTGCACTCCTATATTTACTCTCGTCTGTAATAATACTACTCTTTCTTACTTTAAAATAAAGTAAGTTATTGTAACTGCTTCCGCGTTCTCGTACCTCCGATGTATTGTAATGTCTGCGTGACGGGTGAAACGCTCTTGGGCAAGGTAAAGAATACAGATACCAAACTTAACAAGTGATCAGGTGCACCTACAGGGTTGTCTGAGGTCCGTTGGACAAGGACAACTGTAGGTGGGCCTAATAACTTGAAAGGTTCTGTCACACTCGTCAACCGAGAAATCGCGCATTATCCGAGAAAAATCGTGCGCGAGGTTATGATTCCATTTATTCTTCAGCATACTCTGTACGATAATAAAATCAAATGTGTTTAGTTATCGGATGAATTTTTATCCGATTTCAACTAAACCAGTGTTGTCTTAAATATTGTAGCATGGTCTAATTTGGCTCTTCAAAATCTTAATTTTGGAACCGTGGTATTTTGGCAGGCGTTTTTGCGCGAGAGTGAAAATAACAAAAATGGAAATGGACATATCCTCTCTCTTCTCTGATTTTTCCAGCCGCCATCTCTATCCTCCAGCCATGCGCGCCGCTCAGTCCCTGGAGAAAAATCCCGCCGCCCCTCTCTGCTCCGATCTTTCTCACTGCCGCGCGCGGACGTTGTTTTCCTGAAGATTTTTCCTTCTCCACCGCTTGAAGCTTCATCTTATCCCCTTCCACCTCCGATATCCCCTTCGACCTCCGTTTCCTACGTAGTGCAGGAGCGCTCGGCTCCTTCCTTTCAGCTTCTCCCCCAACCGCGCGTCCTACTACCGGCCGAGCTCCCTAGCCATCGTGCCTGCTGCTTCTCTGCGCCCTCATCTCTTCCCCAAGCTCGGCTCAGCGTAGAAGCTGGCCATTGGACGCTGCTCACTAACCTCGTCGGCTCCCCCATGTGACATAACCTCACAAGTCATTACGCCCACCTATAGTTGTCCTTGTCCAACGGATCTCAGACAACCCTTCAGGTGCCCCTGATCACTTGACAAGTTCGGTATCTGTATTCTTTACCTTGCCCAAGAGCATTTCACCCGTCACGCAGACATTACAATACATTGGAGGTACGAGAATGCGGAAGCAGTTACAATAACTTACTTTATTTTAAAGTAAGAAAGAGTAGTATTATTACATACCGGAGCGAATATAGGAGTGCAGGAGTAATTTTATTACATAACTCAGGAGGCAAAAACCCCTCCCGATAAACAGTAAAAAGTTTTTCTTAAAGGAGGACACTTCCTCCCACTGCTTCAGTCTTGATTTTCTTTTTTAGGCACCACCTTGGAACAGAAGCAACAAAAATTTGCTGCTTCTTCACCTAAAACAACATGGGACAAAGCGTTGGGGACTTGTTCTCAAATGCTATGAATTAAGAACAAGGCAACACAAAATATTAAAGGTTAAGACCCTTCGTCCATCGAAGCATTATTTCCCTTAGGATATAATGATCTTCAGACGAAGGTCATGAAGGACATACATTCATCGTCGCAGTATACATTAATGAAAGAAGAAGCATGCGAAACATAAAAGACAACATGAATGATTATGTAACATTATTAATTCATCTTCTATTATATTATATTATCATGAATAAATAGAAATAGTACATAATTACATTTGTACCTTCGGCTTGACAGAAGGAAATGATTCAAGCGTGATGCACGAGCGAGTACAAATCAGCGTGAACAGTACGGGGGTACTGTTCATCTATTTATAGGCACAGGGCGCAGCCTGTGTGAAATTACATTTATACCCTTTACAATAGATTACAATCATGACACAAACTGTCTTGGGTCAATCTGTCTTTTCATCTTTAAGTCGGTGCAACCCTTCGTCTTAAGCATGTCGATATGCCGAAGTTCCCTATAAGGTAGCTTCGGTGTTTTTTGCGTGCTGATCTTCCGAAGGTGTTTCTTCTTACAGGACCTTCGGCTACGAAGCAAACCCCCAACAATAGCCCCTTTGCGGTGCTAGATCGTTTTTCGTAACGAGCTTGATCCGTGAAAAATTGTCCTAGGCTTCGGAATGCCGAAGGTCCGAAAACACCTTCCTTGAGCTCGTTGCCGAGAAACGATTAAAATAATCAAAGCGTGGGGCGGTCCCACCATGCAACGGGTATGCACGATCTGCCGAATCATCTTGCACGTACCGTGGTCCACCATTCAGTGAGTGCGGGTAACTGTTAAGCGAGTACGGGCGACTTGACAATTCACCTTCACACCTGCAGCACTATATAAACAGACGGGTAGGTGTGAAGTTACTACAGCATTCATCGCCATTGCACTGTTGTTGTTGGGGACCATAATTAGGGGTACCCTCAAGACGCCTAATTCTCAGCTGGTAACCCCCATCAGCATAAAGCTGCGGAGGCCTGATGGGTGCGATTAAGTCAGGGATCAGTCCATACGAGCGACTCGATCACGCCTCGTCCGAGCCTAGCCTCGGACAAGGGCAGCCGACCCCGAGGGATTTCCGTCTCGCCTGAGGCCCCCCTTTAACGGCGGACACATCTCCGGCTCGCCCGAGGCCTTGTCTTCGCTAAGAAGCAACCCTGACTGAATCGCCGCACCGACCGACCGAGCCGCAGGAGCATTTAACGCAAAGGTGGCCTGACACCTTTATCCTGACGCGCGCCCCCCGGCAGAGCCGAAGTGACCGCCGTCACTTCGCCGCACCACTGACCGGTCTGACAGAAGGACAGCGCCGCCTGCGCCACTCCGACTGCAGTGCCACTTGACAGAGTGAGACTGACAGGCAGTCAGGCCCTGCCAAAGGCGCCATAGGAAACTCCGCTCCGCCCAACCCAGGGCTCGGACTCGGGCTAAGGCCCGGAAGACGGCGAACTCCGCTCCGCCCGACCCCAGGGCTCGGACTCGGGCTAAGACCCAGAAGACGGCGAACTTCGCTCCGCCCAACCCCAGGGCTCGGACTCGGGCTAAGACCCGGAAGACGGCGAACTCCGCTCTGCCCGACCTAGGGCTCGGACTCGGGCTAAGACCCGGAAGACGGCGAACTCCGCTCCGTCCGACCCAGGGCTCGGACTCGGGCTCAGCCCCAGAAGACGACGAACTCCGCTTCGCCCGACCCCAGGGCTCGGACTCCGCCCAAGCCTCTGCCGAACGACCTCCGCCTCGCCCGACCCAGGGGCTCGGGCTCGGCCTCGGCAACGGAAGACAGACTCGACCCCAGCTTCGGAGGAGCCCCCATGTCGCCCGGCCTCGGGCGCGGGCCCGCCACGTCAACAGGGAGCGCCATCATCACCCTACCCCGAGCCGACTCGGGCCGCAGAGAACAAGACCGGTGTCCCATCTGGCTAGCTCCGCCAGATAGGCAATGATGGCGCCCCGCGTGCCCTGTGACGACGGCGGCTCTCAGCTCCCTTACGGAAGCAGGGGGACGTCAGCAAGGACTCGACCGCTCCAACAGCTGTCCCTCCGCCAAGCTCCGTTGCTCCTCCGACAGCCACGACATCACACCAGCAGGGTGCCAAGATCTCTCCGGCTGCCACATTGGCATGTACTTAGGGCGCTAGCTCTCCCTCCGCTAGACACGTAGCACTCTGCTACACCCCCATTGTACACCTGGATCCTCTCCTTACGACTATAAAAGGAAGGACCAGGGCCTTCTTAGAGAAGGTTGGCCGCGCGGGAACGAGGACGGGACAGGCGCTCTCTTGGGGCTGCTCGCTTCCCTCACCCGTGTGGACGCTTGTAACCCCCTACTGCAAGCGCACCCGACCTGGGCGCGGGACGAACACGAAGGCCGCGGGATTTCCACCTCTCTCACGCCCGTCTCCGGCCACCTCGCCTTCCCCCCTTCGCGCTCGCCCACGCGCTCGACCCATCTGGGCTGGGGCACGCGACACACTCACTCGTCGGCTCAAGGACCCCCCGGTCTCGAAACGCCGACAGTTGGCGCGCCAGGTAGGGGCCTGCTGCGTGCTGACGAACAGCTCCCCGTCAAGCTCCAGATGGGCAGTCTCCAGCAACCTCTCTGGCCCGGGACGGTGCTCCGTTTCGGGAGTCTTGAGTTCATGTCCTTCGACGGCAGCTGCGACATGATACTCCTTCCACCGCCGCGCGGCAACGACAATGGCGGCCGACGACCCGCCCGCCGGCGGCGGAATCGACGACGTCTTCCCCGCATGGTGGAAGAACAACATTCGAGCTCGCCCCGTCCTCTCCCCCGCCAACGAAGGAGGACGCGGGGCAACCAAGGCCAAGCGGGAGGCCGCGCTTCGTCGGCCGTCGAGCGAATCGACGTCCCCGACGCCCCAACGGAAGGCACGCCGGGCGTCGACCTCGCGTTCGAGACGAAGGCAAGCGCCGTCCCCCCGCGACACACCGATCCCGAGCAAGAAGACGACGCCAGCGCGCTCGCGGAGGGCTTGCGGGACGTCGCCCTCGTACCTGAGACGACGGTGCAACCAGTCCCCGATGTGACTACGTCGCTCCTCGTCGACCAAAAGGTACTGACTAACTCCCATCTTACGTCATTTCGACTCGTCCTCAACCCGCCTAGCGACCTTGCCTTGGCGGGCGCTCTCGTTGAGGCGAGTGCAACCCCACTGGGGTTTCGTATGGGCCCACTGGGGTTGCCTTGGGACCGATTGACGGACATCTCGACCTATGGGCCCTCTGGGTCCGAGGAAGATGACGATCCCAGCATCTGTTGGGATTTCTCCGGATTTGGCAACCCCAGTGCCATGCGGGACTTTATGACCGCATGTGACTATTGCCTCTCCGACTGTTCCGACGGTAGCCGCAGCCTTGACGATGAGGACTGCGGCCCAAGCCGCGAATGTTTCCACGTCGAGCTAGGGGATCCCTCCGAAGGCAACCATCTTGGCATGCCGGAGGGCGGTGATCCTCCTAGGCCGGTGCCTCGCGCCGACATCCCGCGGGAGCTAGCTGTGGTCCCCGTTCCGGCGGGGGGTCACGACCCACAGCTCGAGCAAGTCCGCGGGGCGCAGGCCAGGCTCGACGAGGGAGCAAGAGCGCTTAAGCCAATCCGTCGGGACGTCGGGCAGGTATGGGCGGGCCAACCCCCGGCCGGAGAAATGCGTCACCTGCCCCAAGGTCTCCAGCACCGCGTCGCCAACGACGTCAGGGTCAGGCCGCCGCCCGCATCCAGCGGGGTCGGTCAGAACCTGGCAGCCGCATCGATGCTCCTCCGCGCGATGCCGGAGCCATCAACCACCGAGGGTCGGCGAATCCAGGGAGAGCTCAAGAATCTCCTGGAAGGCGCTGCGACCCGACGGGCCGAGAGCTCTGCCTCCCGAAGGCAGGGGTACCCCTCGGAACCTCATGCCGCGACTTCCCGATTCATGCGGGAAGCCTCGGTCTACACCGGGCGCACGCGCAACACCGCGCCTGCGGCCCCGGGCCACCTCGGCAACGAGCACCATCGTCGCGACCGTCGGGCCCACCTCGACGAAAGGGTGCGCCGAGGCTACCACCCCAGGCGTGGGGGACGCTATGACAGCGGGCAGGATCGGAGTCCCTCGCCCGAACCACCCGGTCCGCAGGCCTTCAGTCGAGCCATCCGACGGGCGCCGTTCCCGACCCGGTTCCGACCCCCGACTACTATCACAAAGTACTCGGGGGAAACGAGACCGGAACTGTGGCTCGCGGACTACCGCCTGGCCTGCCAGCTGGGTGGAACGGACGACGACAACCTCATCATCCGTAACCTCCCCTTGTTCCTCTCCGACATCGCTCGCGCCTGGTTGGAGCACCTGCCTCCGGGGCAGATCTCCAACTGGGATGATTTGGTCCAAGCTTTCGCCGGCAATTTCCAGGGCACGTACGTGCGCCCCGGGAATTCCTGGGACCTCCGGAGCTGCCGGCAACAGCCGGGAGAGTCACTCCGGGACTACATCCGACGATTCTCGAAGCAGCGCACCGAGCTGCCCAACATCACCGACTCGGATGTCATCGGCGCGTTCCTTGCCGGCACCACCTGCCGCGACCTGGTGAGTAAGTTGGGTCGCAAGACCCCCACCAGGGCGAGCGAGTTGATGGACATCGCCACCAAGTTTGCCTCTGGCCAGGAGGCGGTCGAGGCAATCTTTCGAAAGGACAAGCAGCCCCAGGGCCGCCCATCGGAAGAGGCTCCCGAGGCGTCTACTCCGCGCGGCGCCAAGAAGAAGGGCAAGAAGAAGTCGCAATCGAAACGCGACGCCGCCGACGCGGACCTTGTCACCGCCGCCGAGTACAAGAACCCTCGGAAGCCCCCCGGAGGTGCTAACCTCTTCGACAAGATGCTCAAGGATCCGTGCCCCTACCATCAGGGGCCCGTCAAGCACACCCTCGAAGAGTGCGTCATGCTTCGGCGCCACTTCCACAGGGCCGGGCCGCCCGCAGAGGGTGGCAGGGCCCACGACGACGACAAAAAGGAAGATCACCAAGCAGGAGAGTACCCCGAGGTCCGCGACTGCTTTATGATCTACGGTGGGCATGTGGCGAATGCCTCGGCTCGGCATCGCAAGCACGAGCGCCGGGAGGTCTGCTCGGTGAAGGTGGCGGCGCCAGTCTACCTAGACTGGTCCGACAAGCCCATCACCTTCGACCAAGCTGACCACCCCGACCACGTGCCGAGCCCGGGGAAATACCCACTCGTCGTCGACCCCATCATCGGCGACGTCAGGCTCACCAAGGTCCTGATGGACGGGGGCAGCTGCCTCAACATCATCTACGCCGAGACCCTCAGGCTCCAGCACGTCGATCTGTCCTCCGTCCGAGCAAGCGCTACGCCCTTCCACGGGATCATCCCTGGGAAGCGCGTCCAGCCCCTCGGACGACTCGACCTTCCCGTCTGCTTCGGAACGCCCTCCAACTTCCGAAGGGAGACTTTGACGTTCGAGGTGGTCGGGTTCCGAGGAACCTACCACGCGGTACTGGGGAGGCCATGCTACGCGAAGTTCATGGCCGTCCCCAACTACACCTACCTGAAGCTCAAGATGCTGGGCCCCAACGGGGTCATCACCGTCGGCCCCACGTACAAACACGCGTTCGAATGCGACGTGGAGTGCGTGGAGTACGCCGAGGCCCTCGCCGAGTCCGAGGCCCTCATCGCCGACCTGGAGAACCTCTCCAAAGAGGTGCTAGACGTGAAGCGTCATGCCGGCAACTTCGAGCCAGCGGAGACGGTTAAGGCCGTCCCTCTCGACCCCAGTGGCGACACCTCCAAGCAGATCCGGATCGGTTCCGGGCTCGACCCCAAAGAGGAAGCAGTGCTCGTCGACTTTCTCCGTGCAAACGCCGACGTCTTTGCGTGGAGTCCCTCGGACATGCCCGGCATACCGAGGGATGTCGCCAAGCACTCGCGGATATTCGGGCCGGAGCCCGACCCGTCAGGCAGCCTCTGCGCCGATTCGACGAGGAGAAGCGCAGAGTGATAGGCGAGGAGATCCACAAGCTAATGGCAGCAGGGTTCATCAAAGAGGTATTCCATCCCGAATGGCTTGCCAACCCTATGCTTGTGAGGAAGAAAGGGGGGAAATGGCGGATGTGCGTAGACTACACTGGTCTCAACAAAGCATGTCCGAAGGTTCCCTACCCTCTACCTCGCATCGATCAAATCGTGGATTCCACTGCTGGGTGCGAAACCCTGTCCTTCCTCGATGCCTACTTAGGGTATCACCAAATCCGGATGAAAGAGTCCGACCAGCTCGCAACTTCTTTCATCACGCCCTTCGGCATGTACTGCTACGTCACCATGCCGTTCGGTTTGAGGAATGCGGGCGCGACGTACCAGCGGTGCATGAACCATGTGTTCGGCGAACACATCGGTCGCACAGTCGAGGCCTACGTCGATGACATCATAGTCAAGACAAGGAAGGCTTCCGACCTCCTCTCCGACCTTGAAGTGACATTCCGATGTCTCAAGGCGAAAGGAGTCAAGCTCAATCCCGAGAAGTGTGTCTTCGGGGTGCCCCGGGGCATGCTCCTGGGGTTCATCGTCTCCGAGCGAGGCATCGAAGCCAACCCAGAGAAGATCGCAGCCATCACCAGCATGGGGCCCATCAAGGACTTGAAAGGCGTACAGAGGGTCATGGGATGTCTCGCGGCCCTGAGCCGCTTCATTTCACGCCTCGGCGAAAGAGGTCTGCCTCTGTACCGCCTCTTAAGGAAGACCGAGTGTTTCGCTTGGACCCCTGAGGCCGAGGAAGCTCTCGGGAACCTGAAGGCGCTCCTTACAAAGGCGCCTATCTTGGTGCCCCCAGCTGATGGAGAAGCCCTCTTGGTCTACGTCGCCACGACCACTCAGGTGGTTAGCACCGCGATTGTGGTCGAGAGGCAAGAAGAAGGGCATGCATTGCCCGTTCAGAGGCCAGTCTACTTCGTCAGCGAGGTACTGTCCAAGACCAAGATCCGCTACCCACAAGTTCAGAAGCTGCTATATGCAGTGATCCTGACGAGGCGAAAGTTGCGACATTACTTCGAGTCTCATCCGGTAACTGTGGTGTCATCCTTCCCCCTGGGGGAGATCATCCAGTGCCGAGAGGCCTCGGGCAGAATCGCAAAGTGGGCGGTGGAAATCATGGGCGAAACGATCTCGTTCGCCCCTCGGAAGGCCATCAAGTCCCAGGTGTTGGCAAACTTCGTAGCCGAATGGGTCGACACCCAGCTGCCGACGGCTCCGATCCAACCGGAGCTATGGACCATGTTTTTCGACGGGTCGCTGATGAAGACGGGAGCCGGCGCGGGCCTGCTCTTCATCTCGCCCCTCGGGAAGCACCTACGCTACGTGCTACGCCTCCATTTCCCGGCATCCAACAATGTGGCTGAGTACGAGGCTCTGGTCAACGGGTTGCGGATCGCCATCGAGCTAGGGGTCAGACGCCTCGACGCCCGCGGTGAATCGCAGCTCGTCATCGACCAAGTCATGAAGAACTCCCACTGCCGCGACCCGAAGATGGAGGCCTACTGCGATGAGGTTCGGCGCTTGGAAGACAAGTTCTACGGGCTCGAGCTCAACCACATCGCTCGGCGCTACAACGAGACCGCGGACGAGCTGGCTAAAATAGCCTCGGGGCGAACAACGGTTCCCTCGGACGTCTTCTCCCGGGATCTGCGTCAACCCTCCGTCAAGATCGACGACACGCCCGAGCCCGAGGCACCCTCGGCACAGCCCGAGGCACCCTCGGCCCGGCCCGAGGCGCCCTCGGTTCAGCCCGAGGTACCCTCGGCCCCCAAGGGCGAGGCACTACACGTCGAGGAGGAGCAGAGCGGGGCCACGCCTGATCGAAATTGGTAGACCCCGTACCTGCAATATCTCCGCTGAGGAGAGCTACCCCTCGACCAAGCCGAGGCTCGGCGGGTAGCGCGACGTGCCAAGTCGTTCGTCTTGCTGGGCGATGAGGAGGAGCTCTACCACCGCAGCCCCTCGGGCATCCTTCAGCGATGCATCTCCATCGCCGAAGGCCAGGAACTCCTGCAAGAAATACACTCGGGGGCTTGCGGCCATCATGCAGTGCCTCGGGCCCTTGTTGGGAATGCTTTCCAGCAAGGCTTCTACTGGCCAACGGCGGTGGCTGACGCCACTAGAATTGTCCGCACCTGCGAAGGGTGCCAATTCTATGCGAAGCAGACCCACCTGCCCGCTCAGGCTCTGCAGACGATACCCATCGCCTGGCCCTTTGCTGTATGGGGTCTGGACCTCGTCGGTCCCTTGCAGAAGGCGCCCGGGGGCTACACGCACCTGCTGGTCGCCATCGACAAATTCTCTAAGTGGATCGAGGTCCGACCCCTGAACAGCATCAGGTCCGAGCAGGCGATGGCGTTCTTCACCAACATCATCCATCGCTTCGGGGTCCCAAACTCCATCATCACTGACAACGGTACCCAGTTCACCGGCAAAAAATTCTTGGATTTTTGCGAGGATCGCCACATCCGGGTGGACTGGGCCGCCGTGGCTCATCCCATGTCGAATGGGCAAGTAGAGCGTGCCAACGGCATGATTCTACAAGGGCTCAAGCCCCGGATTTACAACGACCTCAACAAGTTCGGCAAGCGATGGATGAAGGAACTCCCCTCAGTGATCTGGAGCCTGAGGACAACGCCAAGCCGAGCCACGGGTTTCACGCCATTCTTCCTGGTCTACGGGGTCGAGGCCATCTTGCCCACTGACCTGGAATACGGCTCCCCAAGGACGAGGGCCTACAACAATCAAGGCGAGATCTACGACAACGCTTGGAACATCAAACAGCTACGTCGCTTCTACCCTTAAGATGTTTTCAAGTTGTTCATATACCTCGCACCCACGCAAAAGTTTAGTCATCAAGGAAGGGTCGGCCTCGCCTCGGCAAAGCCCGACCATCCCTCGGGGGCTAAAAGGGGGGAGACCCCCTCTGCGTCGAAATTTTCCTCGAAAAAAGATCTCTTTTTAGCAGAATTTCTTTCGTGCTTTTTGACTACTTCGAAAAGCGGATCCTGGAAACGACGGAGTACACGTAAGCAGCCAAGGCTGACCGAGCCGAGGGACTCCTACGCCTCCGGGATACGGATACCTCACTCATCACCTTCTGCGATAAGTAACTCGCGTTCGGATAAAGTGATTCCGCGGACCGAACAAGTCTTTACGTTCGGAAGCTCTTCTGCCGAAGCAGTCCTTCAAGCCTTCTCGACGGAGTCGGAGACAGGGCCTCATGGACGGGTGAAAGTACGCGTAAGCGGCAAGGCCGACCGAGCCGAGGGACTCCCACGCCTCCGGGATACGGATACCTCACTCATCACCTTCCGCGAGAAGCAACTCTTGCTCGCACAAACATCCCTGTTACCGACAAAAAGTCCAGATGCTCGAAATAAGAGGAAAGGAGACGCAGCTTTACAACGCAGCGAGGGTGTGTTTTCTGGCCTCAGCGGCCGCAGAAGGCACACGCTACAAGGCGATCTGATCCTACAGGCTCGGGCTTCACGCTGGAGGGGGGCTGTAGCACCCTCGGCATCGACGACACCTTCAGCGAGGACCGACCCAGCCTCGGACGACGACACGGTCCAGGGACTTCTCCGGGAATCTGGCCCGAGCAGGCGGCTCGGCCGGTTACCCCAAGGGGCCTCGGCTAACCATCTTCCAAGGGCGCCAGCCCGGTCCGAGGCCTCGGCTGGTCAACTCCGGCGTCGATCCTGCTGACGGACAACCCGGCTAGGCTCCGGCCAACCAGGTTCCCATTTTTGAGCCAACTCCGCCTCTATTCGTGCTGATATCGCTACCCCTGGCCTCGGCTCATCGAAGAGCGGCCGAGGGGTCTCTTTAACTAAGCTAGAGGAGCCTCAGACAACAAGGTCGATCGAGCCGAGGGACTCCTACGCCTCCGGGATACGGATACCTCACTCGTCACCTTGACACGGGGCGACTCATGCTTGGTGAAGCGGTTCAGATAATCAACAGGCGAGACTTAGTGCTCGAAAATGAGGAAAAAACACGGCTCCGTGCCGAAATTACATACATGTTCAGGCCTCGACAGCCACAATGAACAAACACACTGGCATTCTAGGTGCCATCACGAACGGAACTCCGGTTCCCCCTCCGCAGGTACGAACAACCCCACTCTATGGGGGTGGGCCTGCGGAGCAACAGAAGACCGACGAGCGGCTCGCCACCGCCCGCTCTGACTACAACGACAGTAGCGGCGGGACAGGCGGCGCTCCTGGCAGGAGAAGCGGGCGGCGCTTCGCCTTCGCCGTAATAACCGCGCCAAAAAAGGTACGCCACGTCGTTCGATTTTGTATCCTTTTCCTTTTTTCCTCTTTCTCTATCTCTTGCAACAGGGACCGGGAAAGAGGGATACCCCGAAAAGGATCCTTCCCTGTGAAGGAACCGGGCTCCGAGCCCCCCTGCTGATCAGAGGTTCGAAGGCTGGCCCTCCGAGGGGTTCAACAGCCGCCTCAGATCGCGTGGGCCCTACACCCACTACTGGTCAGAGGTTCGAAGGCCGGCCCCCCGAAGGGCTTCACGGCCGCCTCTGGCTACTCGGGCTCCGCGCCCATTACTGATCAGGGGTTCGAAGGCTGGCCCCCTAAGGGTTCACTGTCGCCCCAGACGCCGAGCGAGGGATGACCAGGGGTACGTTCGATACATAACCAAGGCTCGGGCTGCGCTCCCGAGGTACCCTAAGACATTTCCGAGACCAGCGGGAGCGATCTTGTAACGAAATCCCATCGAAGGGAGGCATCGAGCCCTCGGACCCCGTCGCCAGGGGACCGGGTCCGGCAGATCACCCGCAGGTACTTTTGGGCGTGCCTCTGGGCCACTAGCCGACCCCCAACGAACGGGGCACGGACGTCCACTCGGATTACCCGCTTGCAGCTCACCGGAGACACCATGTTCGGTGCCCATCGAGGGTAACATGGCGCACTCCCCCCCTCCTCCTTGCGGAAAGGCGACGTAGGGGCGTATGTAAAAAAGCCGAGTCTGTCCCTGATCGCCCTCTCGCCCTGTGCGGAGGCTCGGGGGCTGCTCTCGCAAACCCGGCTCCGGCCGAACCGTTGACAGCGTCAACATACCAGCCCGAGAGCTTGGGCCCTGACCGTGCACCCGGGCTACGGCCAGTTCGCATGAGGGAACAACCAGACCGGCCGAAGCATTACGCAAGGCATTAAGACCTCGAAGGAGTGAAACCACTCCTCCGAGGCCTCGGGGGCTACACCCGGCGGGTGCGCTCGCGCGCACCCACCGGAACAAAATGCAACCGAGAAAGGCTGGTCCCCTTGCAAAAAAAGTGCGACGAAAGCCTCCAAGCGAGTGCTAACACTCCCTTCGAGGCTCGGGGGCTACTGTCGGGGACCATAATTAGGGGTACCCTCAAGACGCCTAATTCTCAGCTGGTAACCCCCATCAGCATAAAGCTGCAGAGGCCTGATGGGTGCGATTAAGTCAGGGATCAGTCCATACAAGCGACTCGATCACGCCTCGTCCGAGCCTAGCTTCGGACAAGGGCAGCCGACCCCGAGGGATTTCTGTCTCGCTTGAGGCCCCCCTTTAACGGCGGACACATCTCCGGCTCGCCCGAGGCCTTGCCTTCGCTAAGAAGCAACCCTGACTGAATCGCCGCACCGACCGACCGAGCCATAGGAGCATTTAACGCAAAGGTGGCCTGACACCTTTATCCTGACGCGCGCCCCCCGGCAGAGCCGAAGTGACCGCCGTCACTTCGCCGCACCACTGACCGGTCTGACAGAAGGACAGCGCCGCCTGCGCCACTCCGACTGCAGTGCCACTTGACAGAGTGAGACTGACAGGCAGTCAGGCCCTGCCAAAGGCGCCATAGGAAACTCCGCTCCGCCCGACCCAGGGCTCGGACTCGGGCTAAGGCCCGGAAGACGGCGAACTCCGCTCCGCCCGACCCCAGGGCTCGGACTCGGGCTAAGACCCGGAAGACGGCGAACTCCGCTCCGCCCGACCCTAGGGCTCGGACTCGGGCTAAGACCCGGAAGACGGCGAACTCCGCTCCGCCCGACCCAGGGCTCGGACTCGGGCTAAGACCCGGAAGACGGCGAACTCCGCTCCGTCCGACCCAGGGCTCGGACTCGGGCTCAGCCCCAGAAGACGACGAACTCCGCTTCGCCCGACCCCAGGGCTCGGACTCCGCCCAAGCCTCTGCCGAACGACCTCCGCCTCGCCCGGCCCAGGGGCTCGGGCTCGGCCTCGGCAACGGAAGACAGACTCGACCCCAGCTTCGGAGGAGCCCCCACGTCGCCCGGCCTCGGGCGCGGGCCCGCCACGTCAACAGGGAGCGCCATCATCACCCTACCCCGAGCCGACTCGGGCCGCAGAGAACAAGACCGGTGTCCCATCTAGCTAGATCCGCCAGATAGGCAATGATGGCGCCCCGCGTGCTCTGTGACGACGGCGGCTCTCAGCTCCCTTACGGAAGCAGGGGGACGTCAGCAAGGACTCGACCGCTCCAACAGCTGTCCCTCCGCCAAGCTCCGTTGCTCCTCCGACAGCCACGACATCACACCAGCAGGGTGCCAAGATCTCTCCGGCTGCCACATTGGCATATACTTAGGGCGCTAGCTCTCCCTCCGCTAGACACGTAGCACTCTGCTACACCCCCATTGTACACCTGGATCCTCTCCTTACGACTATAAAAGGAAGGACCAGGGCCTTCTTAGAGAAGGTTGGCCGCGCGGGAACGAGGACGGGACAAGCGCTCTCTTGGGGCTGCTCGCTTCCCTCACCCGCGTGGACGCCTGTAACCCCCTACTGCAAGCGCACCCGACCTGGGCGCGGGACGAACACGAAGGCCGCGGGATTTCCACCTCTCTCACGCCCGTCTCCGGCCACCTCGCCTTCCCCCCTTCGCGCTCGCCCACGCGCTCGACCCATCTGGGCTGGGGCACGCGGCACACTCACTCGTCGGCTCAAGGACCCCCCGGTCTCGAAACGCCGACAGTTGTGCTGCTGAAAAATTTAACCATAGCCGAAGCTTTCCCATCACATCCATAAGCAAAGCAACATTTTGAACTAGCTTCGTCATAAGAAAGAGCTTCGTCAGAACCATAAAGATCATCAACATTCGTAAGAACTGCAAGGAATTCAACACCTGATGGCTAGAGTATGTTCAACCTCTAGGGTGACCCACGACGGAGAAGAGGCCGAAACTACAGAGACTGCTCTGATCTCTAAAGTGATGAAATAATCAGTAATGGTTGTGACAGAGGTAACTGCTGAGGAAGGTGCACCTGCTGCCGAAGTTGAATATGCTGACATTGAAGAAGATGATGCTGATGAGGAAGAAGAAGATTACATCACTCTCATGTCATCCAAACCTAGTCACTTGGACTTTGGAAAATCCACCATTTCTGAGGCTGATATGCCTATGATGGTGAAGCTAGGATACTTCGGAGAAGCTGAGAAGAAGCTGATTCATTTTGGCAAAGAAGAAACCACTCCGACACCGGAAAAAGATGAGGTGGTAGTTTTCAGGAGCTTTTTCAGAGCGGGATTAAGGTTTCCTTTGAAGGAAATGATTGGAGAAGTTTTGGAAAACTTCGAGATCTATCTTCATCAGCTGACTCCTAACGTTATCGTTAGGCTCAGTGTCTTCATCTGTGCTCTCCGAAGCTAGGGAATAGACCCAAATGCCGAAGCCTTCTGCCGAGTGCACGAGCTTCACTATCAGACGAAGGCCAGGGAAGATGGTCTTCATGAAAATTTTGGTTGCTACAACTTCGCCTACCGCAAAGATATGAAGACTGCAGTGGTTAGCTATCGCACCAAGTGGCCAACTGGTTGGAAAAATGAGTGGTTTTATGTTAAAGCCGATGAGAAGAAGAGAGAGAAGCTGAAGACATTGGTACTGAGACCGCTGAGTTTGAGCTACGGGTTGACCAGGCCGCTGTGCCGCATGGTGCCGGGGTCACCATGCCGAGAAGCTGTGTCAGAATTCAGGGTGGTAGCCGAGCAGATCGGGACCAGAGATCTAGTCCAAGAATATTTGGCCTATAAGGTGTTCCTGACACTAACTGAATGGAACATGCCAAAGCTAAAGGGGACAAAGGAGAAGAATGAACTTGTGTGACTACCTTATAGGTTCAAATTAGAGAAACAGTTCAAAGGGCCATGTCAAGAATGGTTAGAAATGATAGAAACCATGTGCAACGAAATTTTGGGGAATTACACTAAAAAAGAAGATCAGCTGATGACTGCAGCCTTCGGCACCCGACCAAAGCGAAGGTTGAATCGGGTGATGGATGCCCTGAACTTCAAATATCCTGATTATGAGCAATTGAACAAGGGTGCTGAAGGGCAAAAAAGAAAAAAGATTGTTAGCGTTCTGAGCAGACAGGCTGCTAGAATGGTGAAAGAAGATGAAGAAATTATGAAGAGAAGAAAATCGATCCCTGAGCCGAAGGTAGCTGCTCCGAAGAAGAGGAAAGCTGCGGCTTCGAAGCCAAAAACAACTTAAATAGAAGAAGTGGCTCCTTCAACACCTTCTGCTGCCGACGTGGAAGAAATTCTAAAGGTAATGACTGAATATTTGCCTATCAAGCTAAGTCCACTGGGGCCACATCTGATGAAGCTTTTACAGAAGAAGGGGGAGCCCTCAGCAGCGAAGAAGTC
Organism: Zea mays; assembly: GCF_902167145.1. NCBI lineage: Eukaryota > Viridiplantae > Streptophyta > Magnoliopsida > Poales > Poaceae > Zea > Zea mays. The sequence goes on from NC_050103.1 coordinate 30,585,065, forward strand.
TGCTGGGCCAAAAAAGCAGAGGATTATTACTGTAATCGAAGCCATTGAAGAAACACCACCGCCGGCCTCAGCGTCAAAAACACCAGCTGTCGAAGACGCTACATCTACCGAAGTTGCCCCCACCGAAGCTGCAACTGTCGAAGATACAAATCTGGAGGGCACATTTCTTGATATTCATAAAATGCTTTTGAATATGGTCGCGGAAGAAGCTGCTGCAGCCGTCGAAGATACCGTGGCCACAATGCTTGGAAAAGAGAAGGAGATCGCCGAAGATACTTCGGAGGAAAAGGATTTCAATTTTCAAAACATAATTGGTCAAAAGCTGTCTAAGGCTGAGAAAGAAGAGCTGAGAGATTATGCAATATCATGCGGCTATCAACCAGGAGCATTGCTCTTCGACGGTATTGATGACGAAAGCTTAGGATGCCTCCGAGACCGAACTGGAGCGAAGGTTATCAGTACTCTGTCGAAGAGTTTTGGTTTCCCGAAGCTTGAGGCCGACATCAGCCGCTACCGACGATAGCATATCGTTGGTAGTTTATTCTATTCTAATTTCAAGGTAAAAACTTTATTTTGGCTTTTCATTTTTTAATGACGAAGGTGTTTTCTGACGAAGGTTGTTTTTGTGCAGATCATGCTATTAAGTAAAGCCTTGAGAATGCAACATGACCTTGAAGATAAAAAACATGAGGTTATAATTGAAGGCTTAGAGAGCAAAATAAAAGATCACGAAGCTGCTCTTGAGAAGAAGGATTGAACTTCAATCAATGGAAGGCTTACTGACGGAAGCCCAAGCTAAAATTGCTAGATTGAATAGTGAACTCCTCGCAAAGACAGAAAGCTTCAAACCAGAAATTCGATGTGAAGTTTGAGACTGAAGTTGAAAAAAGTTCAAATTTATAGAAATCATTGAAAGAGCTTCAAGATAAATGTGTAGACTTCGGCAAGCGATGTGTGCAGCGGCTGAAGCAGGTCTTCAACTCAGTTGGGGCCAGTTCCGAGAAGTTTGAACCTTCAGTTGAAGACCTGTCAGGGACCTTCGAACACATTGATGGTGAAGTTGATGCTCTTGACGAAGTTATAGCTAGGCACGGTGATTTCTGTGCCCTGCTAGCTTCTTGGGGCACAACTGTTGCCTTCATGAAAACTGGTTGCACGCATGGGAAAATCGTCAATAGACCTAACTTCAGCTTATCACCAGCAGACTTAACTGATATCCCTAGCCTGGCCCGAAGCATAGGAAATAGATTTATAACACAAATCTGGACGAAGGGTGGGCGAAGCTTAGCTGGTGACGAAGCTCGAAGTCACCTCAAGCCGGTAATAAACTCATACCTGGTGCTTACCTTTTCCTTGAAACTTGAGTTTACCTTATAATGCTTTGTTATGTACAGGATGACGAAGCCGAAGAGCAATGATCCGAAGCTTGGTGGATGGTGATGAAGCTGAAGACATTGCTATGAAAAAACTCTAGAGAAACTCTTGAATTATCCTTGTAAAGAATATCGTAATTTAAGAATCAGATACTACTCTATAAATTTGTCCATACCTTGCAATATATTTTTACCTTTCCGTCCATGTGTGAAATGCTTTGATGTGGACGAAACTTGTATTTTTTGAGCCGAAGGCGAAAAACACCTTCCCTTCTTTTCGTACACAGCGAAGCATAAATCTGCTTCTTTTTCCTCTCACCGAAGCCTTGTCATTAGAGCCGAAGCAACTGTCTTTACTTGTATGATATGATGATGATCCTACGTATGTCTAAATGAATGTATATGAATGCAATGAATGATGTGATGTATTATGCAAATGAATGTCCAGACACATGCTTACGAAGCCACATCCTAACTCTGCATTCCCTTGGGAATGACTAAATTCTCTTTGCCGTTTATTTTTCGGCTGCTCCGCTTATTTTTCAGTGTAAGTTCTGCATCCCCTTAGGAACATCTTTTGAACTTCTTCGCCTTCTATTTCGGCAGTATAAGTTCTGCATCCCCTTAGGAACGTCTTTTGAACTTCTTCGCCTTATATTTCGGCGGTATTTGGCTCTGCATCCCCTTAGGAACGACTTTTGAGCAGAAAACTTACACTGTGCTCCCTTAGGAACGACTTTTTGTAGCTTCGTCATGCTCTGCATCCCCTTAGGGACGACTTTTGAGCTTCTCCCTATTTTTTTCTCTTTGCACTCGATGATGCCCGCTCAGATGTTACATTTTACATTCTTTTTTGGGGATTTTGCTCTCATGGATCTGAATAAGAAAAGAAAAACTACAAACTATGGCCCCATTAAAAACCTTTCTCCCCCTTTGGAAAGGAAAAGGGTGCCATAGGAAAAAATGAAAAAAGATTACATCAGATACACATAATATCGTCGAAGCTCATCCGCATTCCAAGATCTAGGAATGTCGTTGCCGACCATATCCTTCAACCTGTAAGAACCGGGCCTTGACGAAGATACCACCAGAAAAGGTCCTTCCCACTTCAGCTGTACTTTGCCTACTATGTCCGGATTAGTCACTCTCCGAAGCACCAAATGCCCTGGCTTGATATTTTTCAGCCGGACTTTTCTGTCACGCCATTTTATTGTTTCAGCTTGATATTTATTGATATTTTCCACAGCCTGAAGTCTGGTCCCTTCTATAGTGTCTTTTGCCACGTGATAATCAGCTTCGTCTTCTGCCGAAGCTGTTGTTCTTATTGACCCCGCTTTAGCTTCTTCTGGGGTTTTAGCTTCGTCACCAAATAATAACTTGAATTGCGTAAAACCTGTTGATCTTGATACAGTCGTATTGTGACTCCACACCACTTTAATCAACTCCTCTGGCCACTTTCCTCTGGGCTGATCAAAGATTAGCTTCATTATTCCTGTCATTATAATACCATTTGCTCTTTGGACAAGTCCATTTGACTCTGGGTGCCTAACTGATGCAAAATAAATCTTCGTGCCAATTTGATCACAAAATTCCTTGAAAGCTTCGGCATCAAACTGTATTCCGTTGCCCACGGTTATAGCCTTCGGCACGCCGAAGCGACAAACAATGTTTTGCTAGAAAAATTTTTGGACTGTGACCGAAGTTATTGTGGCCAAAGGCTTCGCTTCAATCCACTTTGAAAAATATTCTACAGCCACCACAACATATCTTAAATTGCCTTGTGCTGGTGGAAGTGGACCTAACAAATTCAGGCCCCATCTTTGCAATGGCCAGGTTGGCTGTATTAACTGGGTTAGCGACGAAGGTTGTTTCTGGTCTCTTGCACATTTTTGACAATTTTCGCACTTTTGAACCAGATCTGATGCATCCGAAGCTGCCTTTGGCCAATAAAATCCTTGTCTGAAGACCTTCCCTAGCAAAGGCCTAGACCCAATGTGAGATCCACACAAACCTGCATGTATTTCCTTCATCAGCTCTGTACCTTCGGTTCTGGATAAACACTTGAGAAGTGGAGAGTAGACTCCATGTTTGTATAACTCCCTTTCTATTATCACATATGGTCTTGTTCTTGCCTCCATTCTCTTATTATAAGCTTTGTCATCTAAAAGACAATTACCTTGGAGGAAAGATATAATTTAAGTCCTCCAATCTTCACTATGTACCGGAGAAATAGTAAGTACTGCTCTCTGCATGAGTTCAACCAAATGTGCCTTTATTGTTTCAAAAAATACTTCCAAAGGTAGGGGAGCCCCTGGGCCGCCGATTTGGCTAGTAAATCTGCGTGCTCATTTTCACTTCTTGGGATATTCTTAACGGAAAAACCTTCGAAAGAAGCCTCCAACCTTCGAACTGTATCCAGATATCTTTCAAGCTTCGGATCTCTTGCCTTGCTACCTTTGTCCACATGGCCAGAAATAACTTGAGAATCAGTTTTCAGAATGGCCCTTCTTATTCCCATTGCCCTTAACTTCCGAAGCCCCAACAGAAGTGCTTCGTACTCAGCAATGTTATTTGTGCAACTAAAATGAAGCTTGGTTGCATAACATGTTTTGACTTTTAAAGGTGCCACTAGGACCACAGCCGCTCCTGCACCAAAGGTTCCCCAAGAACCATCGCAGAACACTGTCCAAGCTTCGACATCTTTGTTTACTTCTTCTTCGTGAGCCCCTAGCGTCCAATCAGCGATGAAGTCTGCTAACGCTAGGGACTGGATTGAGGATCTATGCACATAATCATTGGTGAATTCATTAAGTTCTGCAGCCCATTTCCCAATCCTTCCAGTAGCTTCTCTATTCCTCATAATATCCTTCAGAGGCTGTGACGAAGGAACAATTATGTGATATGCTTGAAAATAATGCCGAAGCTTTCTGGAGGCCATTAACACAACATATAGCACCTTTTCCAAATCTATGTAATTTTTCTTTGATGGACTCAAAACTTTAGAGACTAAGTACACTGGAGCTTGCTTTTTGACTTGGCCATCTAGCTTCTCCTGTACAAGTGCCGCACTCACTGCAGAATGTGAAGCTGCAACATATAAGAGCAATGGAGCCCCTGGCAAAGGTGGAGATAACGTTGTTAAATCAATCAAATATTGCTTCAACTCTTCGAAGGCCTTTTGCTGAGCCGGACCCCACTGAAAGACTTCGGCTAACTTTAGTATTTCAAAGAATGACATATTTCTTTCTGCTGATCTGGATATAAATCTGTTCAATGATGCTAATCTACCTGCCAGCCGTTGAGCTCCTTTCTTTGTGCTTGGCGGTTCCATACGAAGGATAGCTTCAATCTTGCTTGGGTTAGCTTCAATTCCCTTTGTTGATACTTGACAGCCAAGGAACTTACCCTTCTTTACCCCAAAAACACATTGTTCTGGATTTAACTTCAAACCAGCTCGTCTGAAGTTGGCAAATGTCTCTTGCAAATTAGCAATGTGATTTTCTTGCTTAGTGCTTTTAACTATGATATCATCAACATAAGTCAGCACATTCTTGCCTATTTGAGAATGAAGGACTTTGGTTGTCATTCTGCTGAAGCTTCCTCCAGCATTTTTTAAGCCCCTCAGGCATCCGAAGATAGCAATATGTGCCACTGGGGGTTATGAAGCTAGTCTTCGGCTCATCTTCCTTCTTCATCCAGATTTGGTGGTAGCCTGAGTAACAATCTAGTAGACTCATGAGCTCTGACGAAGCTACCACGTCTACTAGAGAATCTATTCTTGGCAATGGGAACTCATCCTTTGGACAAGCCTTGTTATGATCTGTAAAATCAATGCACATTCTCCATTTACCATTGGCCTTCTTCACCATAACAGTATTAGCTAGCCACTCTGGGTACTTGACCTCTCTGATAACTCCAGCGCTGAGAAGCCTCTTCACTTCGTTCCGAGCACCTTTAGCTTTGTCATCAGACATTTTCTGAAGCCTTTGCTTTCTTGGCCTGAAAGATGGATCCACATTGAGTGAATGCTCAATGACATCTCTGTTAACACCGCAAAGATCATTGGCTGACCAAGCAAAGATATCTTTGTTGTTGAATAGAAATCTTAGCAAATTCTTTTCCTTCTCTTTAGATAACTGAGACCCCAGCAGTACCTTTTGCTCTGCTATATCTTCACATAAAAGCATAGGCTTCGGCTGATCCACCGTAGCAGCCTTCTCTCGTTTGTATCGATACTGCTCACAGGCTTCGGCTCCATCTATGTTATGAATTACCTTTGAATCTGTCCAGTTTCCTTCGGCCTTCCTGGCAGCTTATTGACTGCCATGAACAACAATGGGCCCTTGATTCGAAGGTATCTTCATGCACAGATATGCTGGATGAAGTATCGCTTCGAAAGCATTAAGTGTTCCACGACCAATGATTGCATTATAGGGATATTCCATGTCAACAATGTCAAAGACAACCTGTTCAGTCCTTGTGTTATGAACAAAGCCAAAGGTCACCGGCATTGTGATTTTGTCGAGTGCTACAATCTGCCTTCCTCCGAAGCCACATAGAGGATGTGTATCATCATGAATCTTATATTCTGGCTCTTGCATCTGTCTGAAGGCTTTAGCAAATATAATATCCGCTGCACTGCCTGTATCAACCAGAACATTGTGGACCAGAAATCCCTTAATGACACAAGATATGACCATAGCATCATTATGAGGGTAATCTTTGAGCAGAAGGTCCTCCTGGGAGAAGGTGATTGGGATGTGGGACCATTTTGACTTGATGAAGGGTCCCTGCACCCCAACATGCTGCACCCTTCTCTGTGCTTCCTTCTTCTGCTTCTTGTTAGCCGGCTCTGAACCTGAGCCGCCAGTTATCGGAAGCACTAGCTTTGTAGCCAAAGAAGCTTCAGCTTGATTGCTGAACGAAGCCATCAGCTCAAGAGTGGAAGTGAGTTCACCGGAGGTGGGCGCCAATGTTGGGGACTTACTCTCAAATGCTATGAATTAAGAACAAGGCAACACAAAATGTTAAAGGTTAAGGCCCTTCGTCCTTCAAAGCATTATTTCCCTTAGAATATAATGATCTTCAGACGAAGGTCATGAAGGACATACCTTCATCATCGCAGTATACATTAATGAAAGAAGAAGCATGTGAAACATAAAAGACAACATGAATGATTGTGTAACATTATTAATTCATCTTCTATTATATTATATTATCATGAATAAACAAAAATAGTATAGAATTACATTTGTACCTTCGTCTTAATAGAAGGAAATGATTCAAGCGTGATGCAGGAGCGAGTACAAATCAGCGTGAATAGTACGGGGTATTGTTCATCTATTTATAGGCATAGGGCGCAGCCTGTGTGAAATTACATTTATACCCTTTACAATAGATTACAATCATGACACAAACTGTTTTAGGGTCAATCTGTCTTTTCATCTTTAAGTCGGTGCAACCCTTTGTCTTAAGCATGTCGATATGCCGAAGTTCCCTGTAAGGTAGCTTCGGCGTTATTTGCGTGCTGATCTTCCGAAGGTGTTTCTTCTTATAGGACCTTCGGCTATGAAGCAGAACCCCAACACAAAGCCCTGAGTACGAAGTGTACTTTTGCAAGTCTTACCCGTCAAAATAAAAAGACTCTCAAGGATATGCTGGCCTTTGGGAATCAAGGTATGGCTTATCAATAATCAAAGACTCTGTTTGCAGAATTGCTTACTAATAGTGGATCCTTAAAAATCCAGTTTTACTTGTCAGGTTAAGTAAAGTTACCTCAATCTAGAGTTCTTTCTACCCTAGTTCAAGCACTTGACCTATACTAGCCAATTTCTTATCAACCCTTCTTATTCACTGGAATGCTATGTGTAAGTCAGTGATCAAGTCTTCATGTCCGAGAAGTAACGGTGATCCGAATCGATTAATACCTAGCTAGGGATCTCCGATCACACGACATATGTAGCACTTAACCCTTGCATATGTCAACTCACCACCGGGGTTCTTAAGACCAGATCAGCTTCATGCCAACCGAGAGCACAAATACACCACCGTCCAGCCTCTTGCCACGGAGGGTACACGCTACGCTCGCCATCTATCCACTCCCATTGCGTGTTATCTTATTCTAGTATTAGTCTGCCCAAGGCAAAGCTTACCCATGATGAGGCATGTGACCAGTTAAAGGGTCCTCGATCATCAAGCCTACATCAACAAGGTCCTTAATCGACTTAGACGGAGACACTACACCGAGACTCTCTTCTCGTTCAAGTCACCCGCCCAGTCTCAACTTTATCATTTCAAACCCAAAGTTTGGTACCTGGCAGAGGTACATCCTTACCGATGTTGAACCCATCATGGCCATGATAGATCCACCATCAAGTTTTATTTTTGAAAACATCCCTCTCACTTGAAGCATCATATTTTGTCAAAACAAAACATTTTGTTTTTCTAGAGCAAAGCTAAGCATAAGAAAAATCTTTTTATAAAACAGAGGATTAAGGAGAAGTAATCAAATCCAAGGAAGGAAATGCAGCAACTGGTTTAGCACACAACTCCTATCACCTAATGCATCAAGTAAGTGAGAAAGATTTCAAAATAGCAAGGAGGTGACAAATGCACCGGGGCTTGCCTTGTGTGATAGGTGAGTCAGGCTCTGCTCCACAGATATCAAAGTAAAAGCAGTTTCCTGCCTGAGGTTCTTCAGGTGGTGGTGGTGTAGTCCTCGCTTCTTCAACTTCTATCTCTTCCTCGTTTTCTATATATAGCCATATATAATCATGAATGCTCATGAAAATGCAAAGATAATAAAAGTATATTATCTACTGTCTTGAATATAATTTTCCTTCACGGATCTCCGGGAAACTAGGGTTTTTGGAGTCTATAGTGAAGTTCACAGGGCAGGGGACTAGGGTTTTGGGTTCTCGGTACCAAACATGGTCCAAATCATGCCAAATTTTACCCAAGGCTTCTAAATAACATTTAAAACTTATCTAAAAAGTTTGGTGAATTTTGGGATTATTAATTACTCTCTAAAATTTCATAAGTATGGGTTTTGGCTATTTTAAATGTCTCATGATTCCCTATTGGAACTAAAAAGCATGAAACTATTTTTATTAAATACTATAGAAAATTAGGGGCCTAGCAAAATTGGTCTTGAATTTTTAGCATTTTTCTATAATTTTCTAGAAATTATTTAGTCCTGGCGGAAAAAGAAAAGAAGAAAGATGCTACAGTTTTGGGCTAAATCTGGCCCGAGCCGGCCCATACACAGGTGAAAGCGCACCCGCGGTGCCCATTTTCCATAGAGGTCCCTGGTCGTTTGAAAAACCCATAATGACTCCTCTCCACTGTTTCTCTATCTCACTGACATATGCACTAAGGCCCCTCCCTTTCTATTTTTTTGCAAGGTGAGGTCCCCGACTGTGGACGGCGGAGCAGCGGTTCCGGCGAGCTTACCCCGACCGGAAAATGCAACGGCTGGGCTCCTTCTTTGTTTGACTCCTAATTCTAACCCCGGCGACAAGAATCCCTCAACTAATTGCACAATTCCAGGTCGATAACTCACTGTCCACGGCGATGGCGCGAACTTCAGATGAACCGAGGCGTTCCCGGTGATCCTACGTGTTCTAGCCCAATTGGTCAGGTCGAGAAGCATCAAGGGCACTCAAGGGTATTAAAACAAGGGAATAGAGGACGTGAACGGACCTATAGAGTGTTGGCCACAGCGAGCCTACACACGGCGGCGCCGAGAACCGAATTGGGGCAAGAGAGAAATTGGGAGGCTCTGGTAGATATTCCGAGGTAAGGACCGGTGCGATGGATGCGTAATTACCTAGCGGAGTTCACTGGGGCGGCAATTTATAGATGCCATCGGCGGTGGCGGCTAATTTTAAGAAGATGCGAGGCGGTCGGAGAGAGGGACTGAGTCACTGGCGCGGTAATTTGTGGCCTTTACCGGGGCAGACTCACCGGCGATGAGCCAGGACTATAGAGCGGTTTATGGTGACTCATCGCGACGTGGTAAAGCATCGAGGCACGTAGCCTGGCTGGATAACGACGAACTCCGGTGATGCTAGCGTGATTAACCACGGCGGGACACGACGACCGGTCCGGCGAGTGACTGGATTCACCTCGCGCTGGATATTCTTACCACGTTCGACGTTATCCACTCTTCCTGTGGCACAAATCTCCCAGGCGAGCGCGTATTGCGACGGCAGATCACCAGCGGTGAAGGGTGATGAATCTTGGGATCTTTTTCAGCTACTGTACAATGGAATCCCTATTCAGAGCGCCTGACAGACCAATTCGCAGGGCCTAGATCTCAAATCTTTACATGACAACTTGTTAATCTTCCTGTAACAAAGTTGTTGCCCGATGATCTAGCTACAATCTTGCTATAGCAACCATAGTCAAACACTCAATAGATCATGGTCGAATCCCAGTTCAAAGATTGCCCAATCTCACTGTTAGTCTGAATTCAGACTTAGGGCAGTCTGACAGCCCGACTTTGGGCTCATTTTACTCCAAATTTTGCATGTGACCAAAGCTTAATCCCTATAGCAAATTTGTTCTCCTATAGTAGGTCTACAACTTTACTATATTGACTTTGAGCAAAAATTTCAAAAATCCTGAGATACAGGACTCCAAAGTCAGCCTCAATCAACTGTATTTTAGACTTAACCATATGATCACTAAAGTGGCCTTTTTGCATTTAGGCTCAAATCTCATGGGTTCTTTTGCAAATCTCCAAACATGTGAACTATATGACTTAAGGTACCCTAACTTCATGGTTTTTGCACTTAGGTCCAAAGTGTGCACATTTTTATAGATAACCCCCTAGGGTTTCAGTCCAGGGTTTTTTAGGGGTCTATTTAGGGTTTCTGGCACCCCTAGGGTTTGGATGCCACTTAACTCCATTAATAGTGACATTTTATGATGATTACTAATAAGTTTTGAAGTTTTCTCTTATTTAGACTTTGTTTTCTCTTTTAAGCCCTAGTTTAGGGTTAAGTACCCTACTCTAGGGTTTCATTCATGACATGTCCCAACAAAACAACTTTGTTTGAAATTTTTGCCTAGTAAATGCATTCTAAGTATAACAATCACATAATATACTGATGCTCATGATGTTATGATCAAGTTTTAGTGGCAGTAACACCAGGGGTGTTACATCCTTCCCCCCATAAAAGAATCTCGTCCCGAGATTAAAAGTCTAGGGCAAGTAATGGAAAAGGAAACATGTCATATTTTTATTTCCTTATTTTTGGTACATGGCAGGGGTGGTATGGGGTTCATTCCTCTATTACAACAAATGTACGTATCTTACAATTTACACGAAGCTAAAAATCCTGGGAAATTATTGTCTAAAAAGTCTTGAGTTTCCCAAGTAGCTTCATCTTCTGTGTGTTGGTTCCACTGTATCTTGTAAAACTTGAGATTTCTCCTTCGGGTAATCCTGTCCTTTTGATCCAAGACTCGAATAGGATGTTCGGAATATGTCAAGTCTGGTTCTAAGGCAACATCTGTCACTTCAACGGTTTGATCTGGAACCCGAAGACACTTCTTCAATTGGGATACGTGGAACACATTATGCACCGCAGACAATGTTTCAGATAACTGGAGTCGGTATGCTACTGGTCCACATTGTTCAAGAACAAGTAAAGGACCAATGTACTGGGGTGCAAGCTTCCCTTTTACCCCGAAATGTGATACACCCTTCATTGGTGAGACTTTCACGTAGACATAATCTTCAACTTGAAAGTACAAGGGTTTGCGTCGCTTGTCTGCACAACTCTTTTGGCGAGCTTGGGCTTCTTTCAAATTATGTATTATTCGCTGAACTTTTTCTTCTGTTTCTTTTACCATATCAGGCCTGAAGAAACATCTTTCACCTGGTTCAGACCGGTTTAACGGAGTACGACACCGTCGTCCATACAAAGCTTCAAAAGGTGTCATTTTGATGCTCTCTTGATAGCTATTATTGTATGAGAACTTCGCTAATGGTAAACAGTCATCCCATTTCTGTGGGAATTCCAGAACACATGCTCACAACATATCTTCAAGTATTTGATTTACTCTCTCAGTTTGCCCACTAGTTTGAGGATGATAGGCCGAACTGTGGAGTACCTTAGTACCCAAGGATTTGTGAAGTTCTTCCCAGAATTTGGATACAAATTGAGGTCAACGATCCGACACTATTGTCTTCGGAACACCGTGCAAACTGAGGATGCGAGCAATATACATCTAGGCATAAGTGAGGACCAGGTAATATGTCTTGACTGGCAGAAAATGAGCAATTTTCGTAAGCCGATCAATTATAACCCAAATAGAATCATACCTTTTGCTGTCCTGGGAAATCCACAATAAAGTTCATGCTTATATCCTCCCATTTCCAAGTTGGGATAGGTAAAGATTGCAATGAACCAGCAGTTTTCATATGTATGGCCTTGACACGCCTGCAACTGTCACATCTCGCCACATAGTGTGCAATTTCAATCTTCATCTTTGTCCACCAATAATGATGTTTTAGATCATGATACATCTTAGTGCTTCCGGGATGAATAGAATAGCGACTAAGATGTGCTTCATCTAAAATTTGCTGGCGGATCTCATCATTCTTGGGCAGAACTATGCGGTTGTTAAACCATACAATGCCTTGACCATATTTTCTTAAGCAGTTGGCTTTACCGGCCTCCATTTTCTCATGAATGTGTTTCATACCCTCATCTTTTCTTTGGGCATCAATTATCCTTTGCAGGAGGACTGACTCAAGCTTCAAGTGATTTGAAGTTTCATGTTGAATCATTCCGAGGTTCAACTTCTCCATTTCTTGACATAACGTAATGTCAGAAGTCTTCATTGTAAGACAATGACAGAAAGCCTTGCGACTTAACGCATCTGCCACCATGTTGGCCTTGCCTGGGTGATAATGAATTTCTAACTCATAGTCCTTAATAAGCTCAAGCCATCTCCTCTGTCTCATATTCAGCTCTGACTGGGTAAAGATGTACTTCAAACTTTTATGATCTGTATAGATATGACAGATATTCCCCAACAGATAATGATGCCATATTTTCAGGGCATGAACCACAACGGCTAATTCTAGGTCATGAGCTGGATAATGTTCTTCATGTCGGCGCAACTGCCTTGAAGTGTAGGCTATCACTCGGCCCTCTTGCATTAGAACACAACCTAGACCACTGTCTGATGCGTCACAATACACATCAAAGGGCTTTTCAATGTTCGGTTGAGCTAATACCGGAGCAGTGGTCAATAATAATTTCAGATGCTCTAAGGCTTCATTGCATTTTGAGGACCAGTTGAACTTCGTATCGTTCTTCAATAAACTTGTGATTGGTTTCACAAGCTTGGAAAAATATGGAATAAATCGGCGATAATAACCAGCCAGTCCAAGGAAACTTCGGACTTGATGTACAGTGGTTGGGGGTTTCCACTCCAAAATATCCTTGACTTTGCTAGGATCCACTACAATCCCCTTAGCAGATAATACATGTCCCATAAATTGAATTTCCTCCATCCAGAACGCGCATTTACTAAATTTGGCATATAGTTGATGCTCCCTTAAGCGCGTTAACACGATCTGCAAATGCCGAGCATGCTCCTCTTCATTCTTGGAATATATCAAAATATCATCAATGAATACCACCACGAATTTATCCAACTCGGGCATGAATACCGAGTTCATCAGATATGTCAAGTGGGCAGGAGCATTTGTTAATCCGAAAGACTTAACCAGATATTCGAATAATCCATACCGCGTAGTAAATGTGGTCTTGGGTATATCTTCGGGTCGGATACGGATCTGATGGTAACCCGACCTGAGGTCAATTTTGGAAAATACCCGAGCTCTGGTAAGCTGATCAAATAAGATATCAATTCGGGGAAGAGGGTACTTATTCTTGATTGTGACCTCATTAAGGGGTCTATAATCCACGCACATCTGAAGCGTTTGATCCTTCTTCTTGACAAAGATGGCTGGACAACCCAAAGGTGATGAGCTTGGTCAGATGAATCCCTTTTCTAGCAGATCTTGTAATTGTGTCTTGAGCTTTGCCAACTCATTCGGAGGCATTCGGTACGACCTTCTAGAAATAGGAGCCGTACCGGGCTTCAATTCAATCACAAATTCTACATCTCTCTCTGGAGGCAATCCAGGCAGATCTCCCGGAAAGACGTCCAGGAATTCACATACTACCGGAATATCTTGGATCTCTGGTATGATGGCTTCATATACTCTTGAATATAATTTTCCTTCATGGATCTCCGGGAAACTAGAGTTTTTGGAGTCTATAGTGAAGTTCATAGGGCAGGGGACTAGGGTTTTGGGTTCTAGGTACCAAACATGGTCCAAATCATGCCAAATTTTACCCAAGGCTTCTAAATAACATTTAAAGCTTATTTAAAAAGTTTGGTGAATTTTGGGATTATTAATTACTCTCTAAAATTTCAGAAGTATGGGTTTTGGCTATTTTAAATGTCCCATAATTCCCTATTGGAACTAAAAACCATGAAACTATTTTTATTAAATATTATAGAAAATTAGGGGCCTAGCAAAATTGGTCTTGAATTTTTAGCATTTTTCTGTAATTTTCTAGAAATTATTTAGTCCTGGCGGAAAAAGAAAACAAGAAAGATGCTACAGTTTTGGGCTATATGTGGCCCGAGCCGGCCCATACACAGGTGAAAGCGCGCACGTGGTGCCCATTTTCCATAGAGGTCCCTAGTCATTTGAAAAAACCGTAAAGACTCCTCTCCACTGTTTCTCTGTCTCACTGACATATGCACTAAGGCCCCTCCCTTTCTATTTCTTCGCAAGGTGAGGTCCCCGACTGTGGACGACGGAGCAGCGGCTCCGTCGAGCTTACCCCAACCGAAAAACACAACGGCTGGGCTCCTTCTTGGTTTGACTCCTAATTCTAACCCCGGTGACAAGAATCCCTCAACTAATTGCACAATTCTAGGTCGAGAACTCTCTGTCCACGGCGTGGCGCGAACTTCAGATGAACCGAGGCGTTCCCGGTGATCCTACACGTTCTAGCCCAATTTGTCGGGTCGAGAAGCATCAAGGGCACTCAAGGGTACTAAAACAAGGGAATAGAGGGCGTGAACGGACCTGTAGAGTGTTGGCCACAGCGAGCCTACACACGGTGGCGCAGAGAACCGAATTGGGGTAAGAGAGAAATTGGGAGGCTCTGGTGGATAATCCGAGGTAAGGACCAGTGCGATGGATGTGTAATTACCTAGCGGAGTTCACTGGGGTGGCAATTTATAGATGCCATCGGCGGTGGTGGCTAATTTTAAGAAGACACGCGGCGGCCGGAGAGAGGGACTGAGTCACTGGCGCGGTGATTCGTGGCCTTTACCGAGGCAGACTCACCGACGACGAGCCAGGACTATAGATCGGTTTATGGTGACTCACCGCGACGTGGTAAAGCGTCGAGGCACGTAGCCCGACCAGATAATGGCGAACTCTGGTGATGCCAGCGTGATTAACCACGGCGGGACACGGCGACCGGTCCGGCCAGCGACTGGATTCACCTCGCGCTGGATATTCTTACCACGTTCGACGTTATCCACTCTTCCCGTGGCACGAATCTCCCAGGCGAGCGTGAATTGCGATGGCGGATCACCGGCGGCGAAGGGTGATGAATCTTGGGATCTTTTTTAGCTACTGTACAATGGAATCCCTATTCAGAGCGCCTGACAGACCAATTCGCAGGGCCTAGATCTCAAATCTTTACATGACAACTTGTTAATCTGCCTGTAACAAAGTTGTTGCCCGATGATCCAACTACAATCTTGCTATAGAAACCATAGTGAAACACTCACTAGATCTTGGTCGAATCCCAATTCAAAGATTGCCCAATCTCACTATTAGTCTGAATTCAGACTTAGGGCAGTCTGACAGCCCGACTTTGGGCTCATTTTACTCCAAATTTTGCATGTGACCAAAGCTTAATCCCTATAGTAGCTCTACAACTTTACTATATTGACTTTGAGCAAAAACTTCAAAAATCCTGAGATACAGGACTCCAAAGTCAGCCTCAATCAACTGTATTTCAGACTTAACCATATGATCACTAAAGTGGCCTTTTTGCATTTTGGCCCAAATCTATGATCACTAATGTGGCCTTTTTGCATTTTGGCCCAAATCTCATGGGTTCTTTTGCAAATCTCCAAACATGTGAACTATATGACTTAAGGTACCCTAACTTCATGGTTTTTGCACTTAGGTCCAAAGTGTGCACATTTTTACAGTTAACCCCTAGGGTTTTACTCTAGGGTTTTCAGGGGTCTATTTAGGGTTTCTAGCACCACTAGGGTTTGGATGCAACTTAAGTCCATTAATAGTGACATTTTATGATCATTACTAATAAGTTTTGAAGTTTTCTCTTATTTAGACTTTGTTTTCTCTTTTAAGCCTAGTTTATGGTTAAGTACCCTACTCTAGGGTTTCATTCATGACATGTCCCAACAATACAACTTTGTTTGAAATTTTTGCCTAGTTAATGCATTCTAAGTGTAACAATCACATGATATGCTGATGCTCAAGTTTTAGTGGCAGTAACACCAAGGGTGTTACAACCGCGAGTGGTTCCCTCCTGGTGAGCCTGCCGTGTTGACCACCATCTCCAAGCCACGTCAGGATCTCGCCTGGTCTGTGCCAGGATACTATGAGCTCGTCTCTGCTCGTTCCGAGGTCATCAATTAGCTTCCATCTCCGCGGCGCTGTCACCTTCAGTTCCCTTCGTGCGCCTGGTTTCGTCTCCGCTCGTTCGTCTCCCTGGAGCTCGCCGCACGCGCTGTTCCCTTCGTGCGCCTGGTTAGTCCCAGCTCGGACCGAACCGTCTCCACGTGTCCGCGCCTGCTGCTCGACCCTGCTGCGCGAGTTGACTTCCTGCGCGCTGAGTTCTCTGGCTTGCCTCTGCACTCGCCCATGGCCGTCGAACTTTCCCAGCCCAATCCCAAGAGGCAGCACGCGTCCATGGTTGCGTTCGCCGAGCTCCGGTGCTTAGCGTCGAGGTCGCTGCGCGTTGTCGCTCTGACTTCCTTGTCCTTGCGCGGTGTGTGGCGGTCATGTTCACATCCGCGGCATCAGCGTCCCCATCGCCGTTGAACTCCTAGACATGTTCCTCTTTGTTCGCTTGTTCTCGGTTCTGGCCAGGTCTGCGTGCGTGATTTTGAAGCTCTTTTGCGTTCGTCGTGTCGCGTTGTGTGTCGATATTCTCTCCCGATAGACCTCGCTGTCGACCATGTTCAAGTGATTGCTCGGCTCCTTGCCTCCCTTGCATCCTCCTCGATAGACCGTTCGCTCTACTTCAGCTCGCGTCCAGGGATGTCGTGCCGCGCTATCATCACCTCCTATCGTAAACTAGATCCCCGTTGTCGTCGCTTCACCGTACTCGTTGGTCGTACGCCCTTGGAGCTCCCTGTTCAGTAAAATAAATGAACTGGAGATCATCATCGTCTCTCATCTGCCAAGCCGATTTGGTTATGGTAAGCCGATTTGTTTTTACGGTTAATTAGATTGGTTAGTTATATTGTGGCGATGCTCTAGGAAGAATACCTTTTTCATTTCTTTTGTGTGTTATATGTTGCCATAAGGTATTGCAGAAATATTTCCTATGCAGTAGTCGTGTCATGTGCTGTTAGACTTGTATGCAAGGCAAGATTAAATTAATAATGTAAGAAGTGGGATTAGCATTTTTAAAATTATCTAACCGGTAATGCTTTTAGTGTTGCTTGTGAGAATCCTTACTGCATGAAGGTGCTGATCCCTTGCTTTATAGTAGTTATTACATTCTATGTGATTTGCTTGAGTTATTAGTTTCGAGTGAATTTAAAATTAGTGTGGTAAACATGTAATCGACGAAAAACCCAGATTCATATTCGTTAATCAATGTAGTGAATCTGAGCTAAATTTATTACTGGCACGCAAGTTGTTAGCCGAATTGTTAGATAGATTAAATAAATATGTGTGATGCGAAATAAAATTAAATTAGTTCTTGGTAAGCAAAGTGGTATAATTTTTTTTAAGCGAGGAATAAATTTAGCATTTAATTAATTAGCTGATGAGTTGTGTTTAGGCTAATTATGTTTAATGTGTATGGTTTGTTGTTCGTGATGTTTGCGTTAGGTTCGTTTAATTTAGAGACGCGTGATTATTGCGCTTAGTCGTACGTCGGTAACTAGTGTTTCCATATAAAATTGTACAACGCCTCGCCGCTAGGTGTTTAATTCGCTATCGTGTAGCAATATTTAGGTTTGTAATATTCCTGTCTATATGCATTCATGTGCATAATGCATTTCATTTAGGTACGTGAATTAAACACGTGATGCGAAGAACCAGAACTGAGTCGACCACAAGATGGTGCTGATGAATGGAACTGAAGATGGACAGACGAAACAAGTATCAGAACAAAAGACAAGTGGACGACGTCTAACAACACTAATCTAGTGTTATCCAAGCAAGCCCCGGTGCATACAACCCCTATCCTTGTGTTTTTAAATGATTTTTACACACTTTAAGTCTAGCGAAATGTGCATTAGGTTTATAGGAGTTGCTTGGAAACCCTTTGATGCATTGGCTACCTTGAAATCCATTCCTGTTTATAGATACTTCTGGTGAAGTATCAAATATGATTTACAAAATTGCTTAGCCTTGCCTAGAGGTAAATCTTGCGGATAGAGGTTGTCCTTTGCGTTAATGCCTAGCTCAGGGGTTATCCAGAGGAAGGATGGCTTCTGCCTGCAATAATATTTTCATTGGGAGCAATGGTGGGATCTTACTGCAAAGTTCCCTATAATGCTCTTTTCATCCTAAGGAATACAAACAATCCTAAGGATAGAAGTACTTAAATTGGGACTTGGGCTAGGAACAGGTGATGTTCTACCCAGGTTGATTAAGGATTATACTGAATGTAGGCTTGCTGATCGAGGACATTTTAACTGGTCACATGACTCATCATGGGTAAGCTTTGCCTCGGGCAGACTAATACCAGAAGAAGATAACACGCAACGGGAGTGGAGAGATGGCGAGAGTAGCGTGTACCCTCCGTGGCAAGAGGCTGGACGGTGGTGTATATGTGCTCTCGGTTGGTGTGAACCTGATCTGGTCTTAAGAACCCCGATGGCGAGTTGACATATGCAAGGGTTAAGTGCTACATATGTCGTGTGATTGGAGATCCCCAGCTGGGTATTAATTGATTCGGATCGCCGTTACTTCTCGGACATGAAGACTTGGTCACTGCCCTGCAATCTAAGTCCTGGATGGAATCTTAATGAGCAAAAGTCATGTTGGATTAATTAATGTGATGGTGAAATTAGACTAGATGCAAACAAGGTCTATTAATACTTAATCTAGCATTAAAATGTTGAAAGTAAGGACTCACTTTAGTACGCTATTTTTGCAAAAGTATCTAAGTTGATTCTTGCTAAAGCCTTTTCCTTGATTCCTATTTAACCAGCATATCCTTGAGAGTCTTTTCTTTAGTCGGGTAAGTCTTGCTGAGTACTTGCATACTTAGGGTTTGACCCATTGTTGCTGTAGGTTACGAGTCATTTTGATTGCGATTGATGTTAAGCGCCGGTGGGCATGGCCTTCTTATAAGTCTAAGTAACTCTTCTATACTTCTTATTGAGGATGGTCACTTAAGCTAGCATATATTTGAAACTTATAAATAATTTATAACAGTTCAAAGTTATTTCTTTGAATCACTTTTGTAATCACTCCGATCATGTACATCGTAAAACTTGATGTAACTTATAAATTTGGTAATAAGATTTCCGCTGCAAAATTGTTGGTGTGTGATTTGTGTTTACTTAATCCTGCGGTTCTGGTTGTAAGTGGTTTATCTGAGGTCCTTGGGGCACTCGGACAGATCCTGTTAAGTTATATGGTGCACATGCATAGCCGTCTGAGGTCTTTGAGACAAGGACATGTGCATGTGGGCCCAATAACTTGGGAGGTTCTGCCACAGTCAGTCCTGGCCTTCCAATGATGGCGTTGTACCCGCAGTTGAAACGCACGACCTCGAACCTCAAGAACTTAGTTCTATAGTTCTCTGGGGTCCCGAGTGGGTACTCCCCTTCAGTCGGCACGATGCCAAAGAAAGGAGTATCTGACTCGGTGAGGTCTTTGAGTGCGACCCCATGGCCTGGAGTGTCTAAGGGAAGGTGACGTTGATGCTGCTTCCCCCGTCCACTAATACTTTCTTCACCCGGCTTTCTCGGATCACTGGATCAACGAGGAGCGGGTATTTGCCGAGATGATCAAAGTTGAGCCATTGATCAGCTTGGCTGAAGGTTATCGCGTGCTCTGACCACCGGTAAGGAGCTGGGGCACTGGTGGTAGCCACCAGGACCTGCCGGTCGTTGAGCTTTTGCCCCCTCTTGTTCTCTTGTGCTTTGTGCCCTCCGAAGATGACGTTGACCTCCCTGTCAACACGTGGAAAAGCTCCACCCCCCCTTCCTGCTACTAAGGCTGCCTGGGCTCGCTAGGCTCTCCTCGCGGTGGGGGAGGCGGTAGAGGCTGGAATGGTCAGCCATGCCCGACAGAGTGCTTGAAGTCCCTACAGTTCCGTAGGGTGTGGTGCATGTCCTTGTGATACGGGCACTGGGTGTCGAGGATTTCATCTAGTGTCTGTACCCCTCCACGGGGTGCACCGCGGGCTCGAGCGATGGGTGGCCCGGCGGTGTGCACCTCCTCGCGGGGCCTCTTCTCCCAATGCCTGTTAGGCTGCTCGTTCGTGTCGCGCCGTGGCGCAGGTTTCGTACCTTCAATGAGGTCCTGGGCCTGTTCATCCGCGGTGATGTAGAGGTCTACCTCCTGGAACAATTGTTCCGAGGTGATGGGTGCTTTCTGGAGTATGGCTGAGACGAAGGCCGAGTCATTGGATCCCTGGTAGAAGTCTTCAATCACCGCCGCCTCGGCGACTTCGGGAATGAGGTTCCTCATGGTCTAAAACCTCTTGAGGTATGACCGGAGTGTTTCATCCCATGGCTACGTCGGCTTCTTAGAGAGGGACTGGACGTTGGCGATGAAACGCCGACTGAAGTCGCTCCAATCGTCGATGCAGTGTCGGGGTAGATGTCAGAGCCACTGCAGCATGCCTTGCCCTAGGACAATGGGCAAATACGTTGTCATCACGTCCTCTATCGCCTGGGCGGCCCGGGCGGCTGTTGTGTAGACGGCCAACTAGCCACCGGGTCATGCTTGGGCTCGTACTTGTCGACGTTGGAGACCTTGAAGTTGGGGGGCCACTGGATGGCCCGGAGACGCGGAGTAAGCGCGGAGACTCCGCACGTGTCTTCCTGTCGGCGTTCGTGAGGTTGGTCCCAGGGAGGGGAGTCGGTAGTGTGTCGTCTCGACCGTCCCCGGAATGGGCCACTAATCGAGGCCGCAGCCGCCTCAGCTCGGGTGGTGCGACTTTGTGCCGGGACGTCGTGATCCCGGTCATACTCCTCCTGGCGCCTTATCTCAGTTTCGTGTCGTCGGTTGTGCGAAGCGTTGATGGAGCTCCGCATGTCTCGTCGGCTATTGATGGCGTGGTGTAGGTCGCTCGGAAGATGAGTGATGGGTAGAAGGTGATTAGCTGCTCGAGTAAGCAGCCGCTGGTAGCCTTCCGCATCTGGGGTTCGCGGGAGGTCGTCAGCTATCTGGGCCAGCACCCCTCCGACTTCACTCGGCGTGTTCATTGCACGAGCGAAGTCGGAGTACAGGTTCCAACCAAAGAGAGGATTCTCTCGATGCAACCTTGCACCTTGCTCGGCTTGCTCTCGTTCTCGGTCCTGAGCTTGTCGGCAATCACGACGGCAAGAGTTCCGCCTTTCTCGGTGTACTCGCTTGTCGGGAGTTTCTCCTACTTCTGAAGCTTCGTCCCGGGATACGGGCTGCGCCAGATCGTGTTCCCTAGCCTCGTGATGTCGCCGCATGTTCCGGCGTCTGTTCCTCCGTCGGCGTGCCTCATGCTCGGGAGGTTCTTCCCCTTGCATGGTTGGCTCATCGTTAGGGATGGGTGCTGACTCCAATCTCCCCCCGATGAAGAGGACGTCGAGGTAGAATGGAGCTAGCGTGATGGCGCTCTTCTTTCCGTCCTCCTTTGAGGGCGAAGGCGTCAGAAAGATGGCTCGGCGTGTTCTTGTCCCCTGACTCGAGAAGTTTGCTTCCTTCTTTCGAGTGATCTGTACCCACTCCTTTGTGGGCAAGGTGGACAGTGGAGTTTTTCGGGTAGGTGAGCTTCCGACCTTCGGTTTGTAAGAGGTCATCTTCGCTCGAGATGTGGGTAGTGGCGCCACCCGCTATTCTGCTCTAGATCCCCTCGGGATTTCCGAGGAAAGCTTCTTCTCCAGCGGGTCTGCTACGCGGTGTAGAGTTCCCTCTTCATCCGCTATGGACGAGATGGTTCCAAAGCAGAACATGGTCCTGGGGCGAAGGGCGATCTTGCACTTGGAGGTGATGGCCATTGAGCTAGCTTGCACCAATGACACACCCCCTACCTGGCGCGCTAGCTATCGATGTTTAGAGTCCGACCGCACACCCAGGGTTACCCTTGCGGTGCTTTTGGGTAGGACGGTGCTGTTGATTGTAACTCAATGGTTCATGCTGGATGCACGAGAGAGGGATAGTCGATTTTTTGCAGGTTCGGGCCGCTTGGAAAGACGTAATACCCTACTTCCTGGGGCGGATCTATATGTGGTGGGTTACAAGCGATGTCTCCTGGATGGAGAAAAGCTAATGAGATAGGTAGATGGGAATGAAAATGATGGGGTTTCCCCTGGGCCTTATATACATACCGTGGAGCACTCCATACGTACATGAGGATCACATGTCTCCTAAAAAATAGTGAACCGACTCAACTGATCTCCCTACAATCTTGCCGACTTATCCCTAATCCACCCCAATATTTGAGGACGCCATGTGCGAGAAAGTCAGGTGGTTTCTGTGGATAGCGTACGAGTCGACGGATTGTTTGGGCTTGAGTCCGTTGCCTTCTCCGGTCGGCCCATTCTGCTACTAGCTCTAGCTCGGCCCACGAAGGGATGGCCTTGTAGGGTAACTGGCCTGTGGCCCCACGCGAGTCCTTCTCGCCTTCTAGTGGACCCGGGGGATATCTGTCCCCCACACGCGGCGCGGCGGAGCTGCGGCGAGCGGCGGCGCGGTCCGAAGAGCAGTGCACGAGCATGGAGAGAGAGGATAGCGTGAGAGAGAGAGAGAGGGAGCTTGGGTAGGGAGAGAGGAGGGAGCTCGGTGACTTTTATAAAGAGAGGGAAAGAGAGGGAGAGGGAGAGCCGGGGATGAACGACCGGCCTTCAACGCCATCAATGGTGGCGACCAATAACTTGGCCGTTGATGACCTTCGTTAATGGGAGGTAATGGGGAGAGAGGGAGAAGGGGAAACGGTCCGGGGGAGGCGAGCGGGCGCGGGCACGGACGTCGAGGCACGGGGCGTTGAGGCGCAAGCGCGGGTGCTCGGCGCGGCGCGGGCGTGCCAGGCGGCGGTGGCGCAGCCAGGGAGAAGGAGAGGGGCCCTGACGGGTGGGCCCTTCTAGTTGGTGAGAGAGAGGGGAGGGGGATGGGGGCGCGCGACTGGGCCTTAGTGGACCGGTTTAGCCGGTTAGGGTTAGGGTTTTTCCTTTTTTCTTTTCTTTTCTATTTAAAAATATAAATAAATATATTTTTAAATAATTCTAAAAATCATAATAATTATACCAAAGTATTTATAACTAAAATATTTATTTTTGGACCAATATTTCTATATTAATTAATTGGATTTTTAATATAAAAGAAATTCTACTAAACATCCATAAATCAAATATGAGCAAACAAAATTATTCTAAATGGAAATAAAAATCAAACACTTGAAAGAAAAATTCATTACCATATTTACCACTAATAATCTAAATGCATTATTTTTAGTTGATGGTTTTGGTAGTGTTACAGCTGGCGGCGAGAAAAGTGCGCGAGGCGAAAGGGAGTGGGGGTGTGCTAGGGTTTGGTGCGCGTTTTATGGCTGCCAGGGAGGTTGGTGGGGCACCCGTGAGGCCACGCATGGCGGAAAGCTCGGCGGACCTTTTACGGGGGAGTCCACGCATGTGGGGAAGATCTACAGGGCATTGACTGACGTACGGGGTCCGTGTGGTAGTGGCAAAAGGCACAGACGAACGTGCGCGTGCGAGGGGCTGACAGACCGGGCCCTCCTACCGACGTCGGCGTGCACAAACACAGGAGCTGGGCCGCGCGGTGTGAGTGAATGGGCCTAGTGCTGGGTTTCGGCCCAAAGGCATATCTTTTCCTTTTTCTTTTATACTTTCTGATTTGCATTCCCTCACAATTTCAAACCTAATATTTGAATTCAAATTTGTTGTGAAGTTTGTACTTAGATGAAATGTACCAATTAAAGATACCAGTATGAAAAAAACATTTTTATTTATATATTTTTCTTCACTTTGTATATGGTTTTCCTTTTCTTCTCTTTTCTTTCCTCTTTTCATTTCCAAATTCTAGATTTCCAATTAGGTTTAACCTCATTCTCATCATTAATGTATTATTATTATTATATGCACAAACAAATAAACTCTAACATGATGCACTATTCCCTTTATTTAATATAATTGTTAGTAGCTATGTGACCTCATGAATTGAATATGCAAAAATGGGAAAAAACAAACAAGTAATCAAATAATCCTTTTTATAATTCCCAATAATTATGCATTCTACAACTCCAATTATTTGAGTATTACACTAGACCTTCGTCGTGGCCGTGGCCGTGGCCGTGCCCTCGCCACGGAGACGGGCGGCGACGCCGCGATTAGACTATCCACCATGCTCACGCTTGGCGTTAGATATCGGGCGTTCATCCGAGATCGGGTGGCCTAGGTTTAATTAGATCCGAGCTAATCCCAATCGTCCAATGTAGATTTGGCTACTCAGATGCGTGCCCTCGCCCATGCCCCTGCAGCTAGACCTGGCCGATCAGCCCTACCTCTGGTGGCTGACGCCCCTGTCCTGCCTGTCAGCGCTCGCAGCGCATTCGCGCTCGCGCTCGAATCTAATCTCGGTCGTTGATCATGGATCTGACGGTTGAGGAGACCCGATACCCCTTCGCGTGGTCTTTTTGTAAAAGAGACAGTTTCTCGGAAAACAACCCGCCGGCCCTCAGTTTTGTGCGCAGGCCTTTGTCTTCTTACAGACAGACCCTTGACCTTTTAATTAATTACAAATTTTGGCCTAATTTTGTATTTTAAATTTCAAAACTTGTTTATTTCATATCTTTTGCATATGAACTCCAAATTGAGTGATTCAAATTGCAAAATGTTCATAGAATTATTCTCTGTCCAAATAAATTATAAGCATTCACTGTGTACGCATTCTAATTTTATGCCTAGACTATAGGTTATTTTATGTAATAATTTATTTACTTAATAAGATAAATAAAAGGAAACCCTAATGATAATTAGATGTTTAACCTTGTGAGACTAATAATATGTAATGTATGGATTTATCAAAATATGTGGAATTAAATTATGTAAACATGGAGATAGATAATATTTAGGGAATAACAAACTGCTAAGTGTGTTAGTTCACCCTAGAAACTAAGTCCACCTTTTGGTGTATACAATGTTCTATCAAACTTGTGTTCACTTGCTTGCACATGTTTGGTGTTTTGTTCTTTGTGGTTATTCAAATGTGTTGAATGCATGATCGCTTTGCGTAGACTACGAGCAGCCCATGGTTCCTAAGTGTGTTATCGAAGACCTTCCTGAGCAACAACCTGGTGAAGGAAAGTGTCCTCTGACCTATTATGTCCTACTTACTTTATAATTCACTGCCCCACTTTACTCTATTGAAACATAAGGAATTGACTAGTCTGTATTTATCCTGTCCTTGTTACCTTTTGGGTTATTATGGTTAGCTTCATGCTATTGCTTTACTTTAATCAACGAATATGATGTGAATATTTATGATACGATGATGTTATCCTGATGATGATCTTGTGATACTTTAGGGGACTTAGTCTATTTTCTGAGTACCTCTCCGTAAGGACCTGTTCGTTGAGTGACCACTCGGGATAATAGTACAACCATGAGGGTGGAATGGGACACCCTTAGTTGATTAATTAGAGGAACTTGAGGTGTAGATGGCTTCGCCATAGGGCCGTCAATGGGGTTCTGAGAGCACCTAGAGGGGGGTGAATAGGTGATCCTGTAAAATTCAACACTAATAGCCACAAAACTTAGTTATTAATGTTAGAACGGCTAAGTAGCTTGAAACGAGCTCTTGTGAACACAGACAATCAAAGAGAAAGCACATAAGAGACACGCGATTTTTATCCCGTGGTTCGGCCAAGTAACACTTTCCTACTTCCACGTTGTGGTGTCCTAATGGACGAGGGTTGCACTCAACCCTTTTGAAGTGATCCGATGATCAACTTGAATACCACGGTTTTTCCTTTCTTAGTCTTTCTCCCGTTTGCGAGGAATCTCCACAACTTGGAGCCTCTCGCCCTTACAATGATGATCACAAAAGAAGCATAGAAGTAAGGGAGGGGAGAGCAACACACACAAGACTCAAATCCATAACACAATCACGCACACAAGTCACAACTTGAGCTCAAACCACAAAGCACGGAGTTCACAACTCAAAAGGAGCTCAAGTCACTATCTCAAAGAATCGAATGCGTGAAGTTGGAGTCTTGGAGTTTTAGAATGTTTCTTGTAAGCTTGGTAGCTCCTCCATGCGCCTAGGGGTCCCTTTTATAGCCCCAAGGCAGCTAGGAGCTGTTGGAGGCCAACAAGGAAGGTCATCCTTACCTTCTGTCGAGTGGCGCACCGGATAGCCCGGTGCGCCATCGGACTGTCACTGTAGACGTTCCGGTGACGATCTCCTTCCTTTTCTGGCACATGCGACCGTTGCAGCACCGGGCTAGTTGGCACACCGGACACTGTCCGGTGCACACCGGACAGTCCGGTGCCCCCTGCCGACCGTTGGCGTGGGCCACGCGTCGCCCGTGGATTGCGCGACCGACCGTTGCGCTGGCGACCGTTGGTTCATCGGACAGTCCGGTGCACCACCGGACAGTCCGGTGAATTATAGTCGTACGCCGCCGATTTTTCCCGAGAGTGGCCTGTTCACCGGAGGCTGGCCTGGCGCACCGAACACTGTCTGGTGCACCACCGGACAGTCCGGTGTGCCAAGCCGAGCAGGACTTCGGCTGCACCCAGCCAAGCCTTTTGCATTTCTTTTCTTTTCTTCTTTTCTCCATTTCTAGCACTTAGACAATATATGTTAGTACTCAAAACAATGTACTAAGTCTAGAAACGTACCTTGTTACATGATTTGCACTTCTTGTTTGTTTGGCACGTAATCAACTCACTTAATATGTGTTGGACACTTAATCACCAAAACATTATAGAAATGGCCCAAGGGCACATTTCCCTTTCAATCTCCCCCTTTTTGATGATTTATGCCAACACATCAAAAAGCAACAAAATTAAGTGCAACATCGATGCAAATAAGGACCAAATTGTTTTTGACTCTAATTTGGTATATTTGGATCATTCTTTGCCACCACTTGGTTTGTTTTTTTCAAATCAAATTCATTTTCCTATCTCTAAGTCAAACTCACTTATTTGGGCATAAAGAGAGATATTCCAAGAGTGAAATTGATCAAGATACAAAAACTCCCCCTTTTCCCATAATCATAAATTCTCCCCACAAGAGACCAAATTTTGCAATTAGAGTGTTTTGACAAATCAAAAGTTCTAACTCTATTGTTTTCAAAATTCACAAGTGGTAGCTGATCCGTTTGCTTTGGCCTTAATTTCTCCCCCTTTGGCATTAAGCTCCTAAACGAGATCATTTTTGGCCCTTGAACCCCATTGCCTCACCAAAAATGTCAATTAAGAGCAAAAAGGCAATAAGAGCATAAGAATGAACTTAGAGGTGAGTACACTAATACCGGAGTGCAGTGGAAGTCTTTGCATGGTCCAAGTTCACCTTTCCCTTTCAATTCACCTTTGAGACTACATCAAGTATGCTCAAACAAACGGATTAGTCTCAAAGGGTCAAGTTGTAGCACATCTCCCCCTAAATATGTGCATCATACACATATGGACTTGTGAGGTCCGGGGATCCCTTGCACAACTTGAGCACCATAAATAAGCAACAAATTACATAAATGCATAAGTAACATGATCAAAGGCATAGAACACATGTACGCTATAGATCAATCCAAGTTACGCGAATCTAAGACATTTAGCTCACTACGCAGCCTGCAAAAGGTTTTCTCATCTAATGGCTTGGTAAAGATATCGGCTAGCTGGTTCTCAGTGTTAATATGGTACACCTCGATATCTCCCTTTTGATGGTGGTCTCTCAGAAAGTGATGTTGGATGTCTATGTGCTTAGTGCAGCTGTGTTCAATAGGATTATCTGCCATGCGGATTGCACCCTCATTGTCACATAGGAGTGGGACTTTGCTCAGATTGTAGCCAAAGTCTCGGAGGGTTTGACTCATCCAAAGTAGTTGCGCGCAATACTGTCCTGCGGCAACATACTCAGCCTCAGCGGTGGATAGGGCAACAGAGGTTTGTTTCTTTGAACTCCAAGACACCAGGGACCTTCCTAGGAATTGGCACGTCCCTGATGTACTCTTCCTATCAACCTTGCATTCAGCATAGTCGGAGTCTGAGTATCCAATCAAGTCAAAGGTAGACCCCTTTGGATACCAGATCCCGAAGCAAGGCGTAGCAACTAAATATCTAAGAATCCGCTTAACGGCCACAAGGTGACATTCCCTTGGGTCGGATTGATATCTAGCACACATGCATACACTAAGCATAATGTTCGGTCTACTAGCACATAAATAAAGCAAGGAACCTATCATAGACCGATATGCCTTTTGATCAATGGACTTACCTCCTTTGTTGAGGTCGACATGCCCATCAGTTCCCATTGATGTCTTCGCGGGCTTGGCGTCCTTCATCCCAAACCTCTTGAGAAGGTCTTGAGTGTACTTCGTTTGGGAGAGGAATGTGTCGTCCTTGAGTTGCTTCACTTGGAACCCACGGAAGTAGTTCAACTCGCCCATTATCGACATCTCAAACTTTTGAGTCATTACCCTACTAAACTCCTCACAAGACTTTTGGTTAGTAGAACCAAATATTTTGTCGTCGCCATAAATTTGGCACACAAAAAGATCATCGTCACGTCTTAGTGAAGAGAGTGGGATCGACTTTCCCAACCTTGAAAGAATTAGCAATTAAGAAATCTCTAAGGCATTCATACCATGTCTTGGAGCTTGCTTAAGTCCATAGAGTGCCTTAGGGAGCTTAAACACATGGTCGGGGTACCTGTCATCCTCAAAGCCAGGGGGTTGTTCCACGTACACCTCCTCCTTTATTGGCCCGTTGAGGAAAGTGCTCTTCACATCCATTTGAAACAACCTGAAAGAGTGGTGAGCAGCATAGGCTAATAAAATTCTAATAGACTCTAGCCTAGCCACAGGAGCAAAAGTCTCCTCGAAATCCAAACCTGCGAGTTGGGCATAACCTTTTGCCACAAGTCGAGCCTTGTTTCTTGTCACCACCCCGTGCTCATCTTGTTTGTTGCGGAACACCCACTTGGTTCCCACAACATTTTGCTTTGGACGTGGCACCAAGCTCCAAACTTCGTTCCTTTTGAAGTTGTTGAGCTCTTCCTACATGGCCAACACCCAGTCCAGATCCTGCAAGGCCTCTTCTACCCTGAAAGGCTCAATAGAAGAGACAAACGAGTAATGCTCACAAAAATTAGCTAAACGTGAGCGAGTTGTTACTCCCTTGCTTATGTCACCCAGAATCTGATCGACGGGGTGATTTATTTGAATCGTCGCTCGGACTTGAGTTGGAGGGGCCAGTGGTGCTTCTTCCTCCATAACTTGTTCTTCTTGTACTCCCCCTTGATCACACGCCTCTTCTTGAGGAACATGTCCATCATCTTGAGTTGGGGGATGCACCATCATTGAGGAAGAAGGTTGATCTTGCTCTTGTTGTTCTTGTGGTCGCACATCTCCAATTGCCATGGTGCGTATTGCGGCTGTTGGAACATCATCTTCATCTATGTCATCAAGATCAACTTGCTCTCTTGGAGAGCCATTAGTCTCATCAAATACAACGTCACTAGAGACTTCAACCAAACCCGATGATTTGCTGAAGACCCTATACGCCTTTGTATTTGAGTCATACCCTAGTAAAAACCCTTCTACTGCTTTGGGAGCAAATTTTGAATGTCTACCTTTCTTCACCAAAATGTAGCATTTGCTCCCAAATACACGAAAGTAAGAAACATTGGGTTTGTTACCGGTAAGGAGTTCGTAGGAGGTCTTCTTGAGGAGACGATGCAGATATAGCTGGTTTATGGCGTGGCAGGCTGTGTTCACAGCTTCCGACCAAAACCGCTCGGGTGTCTTGAACTCTCCAAGCATCATCCTCGCCATGTCGATAAGCGTCCTGTTCTTCCTCTCTACCACACCATTTTGCTGTGGTGTGTAGGGAGCGGAGAACTCGTGCTTGACGCCTTCCTCCTCAAGATACTCCTCCACTTGAAGTTTTTTGAACTTGGACCCATTGTCGCTTCTTATCTTTTTCACCTTGAGCTCAAATTCGTTTTGAGCCCTCCTTAGAAAGCGCTTTAGGGTCCCTTGGGTTTCTGATTTATCCTACAAAAAGAATACCCAAGTGAAGCGGGAAAAATCATCAATAATTACTAAACCATACTTACTTCCCCCGATGCTGAGGTAGGCAACGAGTCCAAAAAGATCCATGTGAAGAAGCTCCAGTGGTCTTGATGTTGTCATCACATTCTTGCTTTGATGAGTGCTTCCCACCTGTTTCCCTGCCTGACAAGCTACACAAGGTCTATCTTTCTCAAAGCAGACATTGGTTAGTCCTAACACATGTTCTCCCTTTAGAAGTTTATGAAGGTTCTTCATCCCAACATGTGCTAGACGGTGATGCCACAGCCAGCCCATGCTAGTCTTAGCTATTAAGCATGCATCTAGATCGGCCTCCTCTTTCGAAAAATCAACTAAGTAGAGTTTGTCGTCTAATACACCCTTAAACGCTAATGAACCATCACTCCTTCTAAAGACAGAAACATCAACATTTGTAAACAAACAATTGTAGCCCATGTGGCACAATTGACTTACATACATGAGATTGTAACCTAATGACTCTACTAAAAATACATTTGAAATAGAGTGCTCGCTTGTGATGGCTATCTTTCCCAAACCTTTGACCTTGCCTTGGTAACCATCTCCAAAAATGATCGAATCCTAGGAATCCTTATTCTTGACGTAGGAGGTGAACATCTTCTTCTCCCCCGTCATGTGGTTTGTGCATCCGCTGTCGATAATCCAGCTTGAGCCCCCGGATGCATAAACCTGCAAGGTAATTTACACTTGGGTTTTAGGTACCCAACTCTTGTTGGGTCCTACAAGGTTAGTCACAATAGCCTTTGGAACCCAAATACAAGTCTTGTCTCCCTTGCATTTGGATCCCAACTTTCTAGCAACTACTTTTTTATTCTTACATAAGAGCGCAAATGAAGTATTGCAAGCATAGTAAATGGTAGAAGGTTCATTACATACTCTCCTAGGCACATGATGCACAACATTACTTTTCCTAGGCCTACTTCTACCATGCACAAAAGTAGAGCTAGAGGCAATCATAGCATGTGAATCAAAAGCATCATGATTATAACTCCTATTATAATTGAAATGACTAGCAACTTTCCTATTATAAATGAAAGCATGATTCTTTTGAAAACTACTAGCCATAGGGGCCTTCCCTTTCTCCTTGTTGGGAATGGGAGTCCTTTGGCTTGTTAAGTTCTTGGCTTCCTTTCAAAAACCAAGCCCATCCTTAATTGAGGGGTGTCTACCAATAGTGTAGGCATCCCTAGCAAATTTAAGTTTATCAAAGTCAATTTTGCAAGTCTTAAGTTGAGCATTAAGACTTGCCACCTCATCATTTAATTTAGCAATAGACGCAATATGTTCATCACAAGCATCAATATCAAAATCCTTGCATCTATTGCAAATTGCAATATGCTCTACACATGAACTAGATTTATTAGCTACATCTAGCTTGGCATTTAAATCATCATTCACAATCTTTAAACTAGATATAGATTCATGGCAAGCAGATAACTCAGAAGATAGCATTTCATTTCTTTTAATTTCTAGAGCAAGAGATTTTTGAACAATAATAAACTTATCATGCTCTTCATACAAAATATCCTCTTGCTTTTCTAAAAGTCTATCCTTTTCATTTAAAGCATCAATTAGTTCATTAATCTTTTCTACCTTAGCTCTATCTAAACCTTTGAATAAGCTAGAGTAATCTACTTCATCATCACTAGAATCATCATCACTAGAAGTAGTATACTTAGAGGTATTTCGAACGCTTACCTTCTTCTCCTTGGCCATGAGGCAAGTGTGTCGTTCGTTGGGGAAGAGCGAAGACTTGTTGAAGGCCGAGGCTGCCAGTCCTTCATCATCGGAGTCGGATGAAGAGCAGTCTATATCCCATTCTTTACAAAGGTGCGCCTCGCCCTTCGCCTTCTTGTAAACATTCTTCTCCCTCTTCCCATGCTTTTCTTGTTCCTGGTCATCATCATTATCGGGGCATTGTGCTGTGAAATGACCAGTCTTACCACATTTGAAACATGAGCGCTTTCCCCTTGCTTTGTTCTTGTTGGGGTACTCCTTGTGTCCTTTCAATGCGGTCTTGAAGCGCTTGATGATAAGCGCCATCTCATCTTCGTTGAGGCCTGTGGCCTCTACTTGTGCCACCTTGCTTGGTAGCATCTCCCTATTGCTGGTTGCTTTGAGGGCAATGGTTTGAGGCTCGTGGACGGGTAGTGGACCGTTTAGAGCATCGTCCACATATCGAGCCTCCTTCACCATCATGTGTCCGCTCACAAACTTCCCAAGAATCTCCTTGGGCGTCATCTTGGTGTACCTGGGATTCTCACGAAAGGTTGATAAGATGGGGGTCAATTACCGTAAATCACCTTAGCATTAGTTGGAAGACGTCGTGGTCCGTCCATCTTGTGCTTCCATAGCTTCTAATCTTGTTGACCAGGGTCTTGAGCCTGTTGTATGTTTGTGTTGGCTCCTCTCCCCTGATCATCGCGAACCTTCCTAGCTCGCCTTCCACCAACTCCATTTTGGTGATCATGGTGGCGTCGTTTCCCTCATGTGATATCTTGCAGGTATCCCAAATTTGCTTGGCGTTGTCCAAGCCGCTCACCTTATTGTATTCATCTCTGCACAAAGATGCTAGCAAAACAGTGGTAGCTTGTGCATTCTTATGAATTTGCTCGTTTATGAAAACGGGATTGTCAGTATTATCAAAATGCATTCCGTTTTCAACAATCTCTCAAATACTAGGATGGAGAGAAAATAGGTGACTACGCATTTTGTGACTCCAAAATGAGTAGTATTCTCCATCAAAGTGTGGAGGTTTCCCAAGTGGAATTGATAGTAAATGAGCATTATAATTGAATGGAATACGGGAATAATGAAATGGATAATTTTGATTAACCGTTTTCTTTTTCGATGAAGAGTCGTCGTCATCGTCGTCTCTTGGTGAAGATAAGAGGCATCACTGTCGTAGTAGACAATTTTCTTGATGCGCCTCTTCTTCTTCCCATCCCTCTTCTTGTGACTTGAGCCTGAGTCAGTAGGCTTGTCGTCTCTAGGCTCATTGAGGAAGGACTCCTTCTCCTTGTCGTTGACCACAGTCCCCTTTCCCTTAGGATCCATCTCTTCGGGCGAATAGTCCCTTACGTGAAGAGAACGGCTCTAATACCAATTGAGAGCACCTAGAGGGGGGTGAATAGGTGACCCTGTAAAATTCAACACTAATAGCCACAAAACTTAGTTATTAATGTTAGAACGACTAAGTAGCTTGAAACGAGCTCTTGTGAACACAAACAATCAAAGAGAAAGCACACAAGAGACACGCGATTTTTATCCTGTGGTTCGGCCAAGTAACACTTGCCTACTTCCACGTTGTGGCGTCCCAATGGACGAGGGTTGCACTCAACCCCTTTCAAGTGATCTGATGATCAACTTGAATACCACGGTTTTTCCTTTCTTAGTCTTTCTCCCGTTTGCGAGGAATCTCCACAACTTGGAGCCTCTCGCCCTTACAATGATGATCACAAAAGAAGCACAGAAGTAAGGGAGGGGAGAGCAACACACACAAGACTCAAATCCACAGCACAATCATGCACACAAGTCACAACTTAAGCTCAAACCACAACGCACAGAGTTCACAACTCAAAAGGAGCTCAAGTCATTATCTCAAAGAATCAAATGCGTGAAGTTGGAGTCTTGGAGTTTTAGATTGTTTCTTGTAAGCTTGGTAGCTCCTCCATGCGCCTAGGGGTCCCTTTAATAGCCCCAAGGCAGCTAGGAGCCGTTGGAGGCCAACAAGGAAGGCCATCCTTGCCTTCTGTCGAGTGGCGCACCAGACAGTCTGGTGCGCCACTGGACAATCACTGTAGACAGTCCGGTGCTGATCTCCTTCCTTTTCTGGCACAGGCGACCGTTGCAGCACCGGGCCAGTTGGCGCACCAGACAGTCCGGTGCCCCCTGCCGACCGTTGGCACGGGCCACGTGTCGCCCGTGGATTGCGCGGCCGACCGTTGCGCTGGCGACCGTTGGCTCACCGGACAGTCTGGTGCACCACTGGACAGTCCGGTGAATTATAGCCGTACGCCGCCGATTTTTCCCGAGAGTGGCCTGTTCACCGGAGGCTGGCCTGACGCACCAGACACTGTCTGGTGCACCACCGGACAGTCTGGTGTGCCAAGCCGAGCTGGACTTCGGCTGCACCCAGCCAAGTCTTTTGCATTTCTTTTCTTTTCTTCTTTTCTCTGTTTCTAGCACTTAGACAATATATGTTAGTACTCAAAACAATGTACTAAGTCTAGAAACGTACCTTGTTACATGATTTGCACTTCTTGTTTGTTTGGCATATAATCAACTCACTTAAAATGTGTTGGACACTTAATCACCAAAACATTATAGAAATGGCCCAAGGGCACATTTCCCTTTCAGGTTCGGGCACAGTACTTGCTCTGTAGAGGCTGGTTGCCGAGGTTCTTTCGATTTGGTTTTGTTAGTCACCCTTCATGTGGGGAGAAGTATTGTGTTTATCAAACTGGAGAAACCTAACGGATGGCTATGACCTCTAGGGAATCTTTGTAAAGGCTACGTAGTGATACCCTGCCAGACCACCTAGGTAGTGGTCAATGGAGAGTAGCGCTCTCCGGGCAGAAAGGGAATCACGACTCGTGGGTAAAGTGTGCAACCTCTGCAGAGTGTTACAAACTGGTATAGTAGCCATGCTCACAGTTAAGAGCAGCCTTGGGATCCTCTTTTATTAGAACAACTTTGGATACTTTTATGATGATGGTTAATGATGATGATTATAATTCTGATCTCTGGTATTTCCTCTTAGAGGAAGTACTTTTGGGTATTAACTGGGTTTTTTACTAAAACTTGGCTCTACTACTAATAATAAATACCTGATGAACTAAAGGAACTATTTTGACCCTAACCCCACATACAACTAGTCCACTTTAGCCAAACGGGACATTGCTGAGTACGTTGATGTGTACTCACCCTTGCTTTAAAAAAACCACCCACCCTAGGTTGTCCCCACTGTATTCAGTGCTCAGGAGGATATGCAGGCAACATGGAGGGCTTTGAGGAGTTCCAGGACTACGACGAGTTCTAGTTATGATAGTGGCAAACCCCAGTCAGCTGCCTATGAAGGCCTTATCTGCTACGTTCGCTTTTCCGCACTTTAATGTTAGTAAAGACAATGTTATGTTAATGACTTTGTGGATGTCTTGGACATCTTAATGTAATAAAGTATTATTTTCCGCTATTTACTTTGAGCAATGTGTGATGATGTCCAATTATGTAATCGTTGTTACATGAGTTTCTGATCCTGGCACGTACATGGTTCGCATTCGATTTGCCTTCCAAAACTAGGTGTGACAACATGCCACATGAGTGTATTATCTGCCATATGTGTGCCAAACGAAAGAACATCTTAAGGGTTGGGATGTTGTGTATAAGGTATCCCCGCACGGTAAATTACCCATTCCTAACGATGAAGATTATAACTTAGACCCAGACACATATGAGAGAGAGTTTTTTCAAGAAGATGGGCTAGAAGGGCGATTTGTGATAGACTTAACTGAAGCTATCGTATGGAAGTAGGTATTGAAATGGTTGTTGATGAGGAGGATGATGAGGTGCAAAATGAGAATGGCTTAGTAATACTTGAAGGCAATGACATTAATGACGAACTTGCGCCTTTAGATGGTGTTGACTGAAATGGTTGATACTGATGATGAGAGTTATGATCCGACTAACCCCGACACATATGAAGATTATTTTTAAACTATGTAATGCTATATTTTTTTTATTTCACATCTATTCCTAAATACATCTTTTTTATATGTGCTTATTTGTTTACTCTTAATTGCAGGTTGTTGGACAAAGATGGTGGGCGGTGGGATGAGGACGAGGAGGAGGAGGAGCACCCGCAGGACGGCAGAGGAGGCACAGCAGGACGACGACGTCCAGAAGTAGGTGGAGCAGCAGGCCACTGTCGATGCGGCGCAACAGGACGACGACAACGACACTCAGTAGGACGCCTCAGGTTCTCGCACCTCAGGTTCGTGGAACATCTACCTGCGAGGTCCCGCGAGTCTCCCTCAGTCCCCAACAGACGGCCGCTGATTGGACCGAATGGAGAGAGGCATGTAACTTAATGTTCTCCCTGCTTGTTCATATTATGTGTTCAAATTCATAATATAAACTAATACTTTTTATTTATCACTTGGACAGGTCTTAGAAGGTTGTGGAGAATGCTGGGGTCATGACCGCAACGCCAATGGCATCCTCGGTCTGTTGTGCAGGGAACACTTCCCTAGACTGGATGATTACGCCGGAGTGATGGGCCCAACCTACACCTTCGAGCACTACGCCGTCGCCCCCGATGCAGTAGACCAGGACGACAGGGAATTCAACAACAAGGCGAAATGGGTGAAGCAAGAGTTGTGGGTAAGTCTTACTATAATGTAAAATAATGTATGGATACATCATCTTTGTATGCAAAATTTTTTTAGATGCGAGGCTGGATACGAGGCTAGGGAGGATGTGGTGGCCACCACGAGCTATAAGAAGCTCGTCGTGGACATGCACTACGAGGCACGAATCCAAGCCATCGTCAGCTACCACGGCTCCGTCCTTGGGGAGAAGGTGACCAAGTAGGAAGCCCGAACCATGTCGTTGACCAGGGACCAGTACTTGCAGGTAAATACAACAATTTAATATCCGTGACAAAAATTTTCCTTAATTTTATCTTCTGATATGCAGTGTACTTGTTTTACTTTGTAGATGATTCCTTATTGGTGCACCGCACATCCTCAGTGATGGGAGCATATGGTGGGTAGGCGGTGCTCGCCTGAGTGGGATGGGGCGCACAACGCTAGCCGGGAACGACGTCTGATGATGCAAGGTCCCCCCACCACCAGGGCAGCCGCAGCCTAGGCAAATATGCAGAAGCATGGATACGCTCTCTTTTTTATTTAGGTATATAACACTGGATTAGATATTATTTCTAACTATCTCATTGGTTTTCTTGTAGTCGGCGTCACATGGTGGCCAGCCTTGCTCCATCTTCTCGGCTTATGCTATGGCCCACAAGGGCAAGGAGACGTCCGACGTCACCTACAACCCGGATGACAGGCCCGAGGCGTATAGCAACCCCACCGTCTAAAGACACATTCATGAGTACGCCGCCATGGCACAGGAGGTCCATGGGCTAGATTACGATCCGAGGACATCGATAGAGATGTCCTCATGAGGGTCGGAGGAGGCAAGAGACATAGGCGGTACTGGATTGCCGATGGGGCAATCGACTCATCGTCCACTCCCACTCTGTCTCAGGTGCGAGCAAGGAGCATGAGCTCGAGCGCAGCCATATGACCTCAGCAAGACAACTCACATAATCAGATACAATAACTCCAGGTTAGTGCTTTTGTAACTCGTCATTCCTTGTGTTATATACCTTCTCTTTGAGTTACTATAACATTGGGTTGGAATATTACAGGCCCAGCTAGAAGAAGAGAGGAGCGAACGACAGGAGATGGAGGCGAGGATGGCAGAGATGTTCCAGTACATGCAAAGCCTTGGCACAGCAAAGGGTTTTGCTCCACCACCTCTGTTGTTCCCTATAGTTGACCCTGCTCAGTTCCATACTCCTGTGAGTATCAAAATTCTAGTCCTGCATGATATATATTTATCTAGTATAACACATGCAATCTCTTCTCTATGCAGGGACAATCTGGTGCGGCATCCAACAACCCTCATGGATCGCCCAACCCATCGCCGCACCAGTCCAAGCGCCCACCTCATTGATGATCTCTTAGCTTAGTTGTGATTGTGAGACTTGTGTGATAACTTGTCCTAAACTTATGTTTGAGAGTTGGTAATACTTATGTTGGTGAAACTTCGTATGAACAGAGACATGTTTGTGAAAAAACTTGGTAGATTTGTGAAATATGTGGTCTCTATTATGTATGTGATGATTATGTGATATCTGTGATGTATATGTGATATATCTTTTGTTTGTTTCGATGGAATAGAAAAAACAAATTAAAAAGGGGGTATACTGGTCACTTTCCCGAGTGTCACACTCGGCAAAGAGGTGCTTTGCTGAGTGTCCAGGGCATAATACTCGGCAAAGATGGCACACCTGGTCACCGGTAAAGTTTCTTTGCCGAGTGCTATGGCCTCGGCACTCGGCACAGAAGCAACCTTTGCCGAGTGTCTCCTAGTGCACTCG
This sequence comes from Zea mays, assembly GCF_902167145.1. Classification (NCBI taxonomy): domain Eukaryota; kingdom Viridiplantae; phylum Streptophyta; class Magnoliopsida; order Poales; family Poaceae; genus Zea; species Zea mays. The sequence continues at coordinate 30,623,374 of NC_050103.1, forward strand.
GCAAAGGTGCTGACAAAAGGACCCGCTGGCGACCTCTTTGCCAAGTGCTAGTCCGGCGGACACTCGGCAAAGAGAGAAACGCTTTGCCGAGTGGCACCTAATACGCTCGGCAAAGGGACACTCTTTGCCGAGTGTCACCTAGTATAATCGGCAAAGGTTCTGTCTCTGTTACCGTCCGCAGTGACAGCGTGACTTTTCTTTGCCAAGTACCTTGTGACACTCGGCAAAAACTTTGCCGATTGCCCGATAAAAAGTACTCGACAAAAAAGCCGTTGCCAATGTACAGTTCGTCGACCTCTCTTTGCCGAGTGTGACACTCGGCAAAGCCTTCACCGAGTGTTTTCCAGGCTTTGTCGAGTGCTTCAGACACTCGGCAAAGAGACTGATTCCGATAGTGCTGGAAACCTGCTCGGAATAGCAGCGGCAGGGTGCTTTGACGTGCAAATTGGAGAGGGTGATGGGAACAGGTGTGGTTCTATCGTCAAGTTGAACAAGAGTATGGGGGGTTTTATTCTGAAATTCTAGGGAGAGTAGATAAAAGGGTAGATGGCGAGCTGGGAGGGTCTAAGTGAGAATTTTGCATCTACTGGTGGATGTAGATTTGATGGCTAAGATTGTGTTTTTGCACGTTTGCACTACTATATCCGTTTGCACAGGATATATGCCCTTATATATGAATATATTTTGACGGCATACCCTTAACTAAAATCCTAGATCCGCCACTGCCCACGTGTAAAATGTGTATTTTGCCATTTCTACTTCTAAGGGTAATATGCTCCACAAGATGTGTCACACATGCCTCTTTCGTGCTCCTTCATATCCATGTTGTGGGGACATCACTTGGTCGTGGCGAGGTGCTTCGTTTAAGCCATTATGACAAAGCTATTACTTCTGTCGCCATCCATGAAAATGAAGCTATAACAACGAAAGCGGGTCCGCTATCCTTGAAACAAACTCGAAAACAGCTGAAAACTGTCAGCTTGAGGACCTTTGGTAATGGCACGCCCCCAATAAAAGTCAACAATAACAACATTCATATAATAAAGTTGGCTTTTAAATTATTCTCTTGTTTCTTTCTCTTTCATCCTTTTGTTTAGGAGCCCATGTAGTAGCTGACTTTGCATGAGAGCCAACTTTCCCTGCTTCTTGATGTCCCTCTCATCCACGTAAGAGCAAGTATAATAATAGGCTGTCACTAGGCTAAATCATGATATGGAGGAGAGAGAAGAGGAGAAATGAGTTGTAAACTTACCGCCAGTGCTTAGACTCAAGAACAAAAAACTATGTGAGAGAGACAAGTGGGTCATATATTAATAATGAAAAGCTAACTACTATACATACTGGTTAAGACATTGGCTATAAGGATCTTTATAGCCAGCGGTTAACTATATTATTAACCTTGCTGTCAGTAAAGATGCCATATAACACATAGGCTTGAGATCGTTACTATACTTGTTCTTAGTTTAGGTCAATAAGATTATGGAAGGTAGGACGAGTTAGGTAGGCTGTATAAATAAGGAAGTGAGATATATAGCTCGTTATTATACTGATTTAATATCTAATGAAATTTATTAGTAGTTGGAGCCTACGACTCCTAGAAGAAACCGCCGTGGTCCATTGGCCAAGGTCAATCCAAGCAATTCAAGCAAAAGCAAACATACCCATGTTGACAAGGCTTCTCTTTTTCCCAAACCTCACTTCTCCCGAAGTATCAGAGTATCTCACTTCCCTGATTCCCTCTTCCCTTGCAGCAGGCTAGCATTGCAAGGCACGAGGTCATGGCAGGCGAAGGCCAGCCAAAGGATCTCTCTCAAAGAATAAGGGCATATACAACATGAAACAAAGTTTTTTCAAATACAAGAGATGGTTAAACGATTGTATGATATAAATTTAAAATCCTAGATCAAAAATACAGCTAAGAGATATCGCGTATGAAAAGTCGTGAAGAGACGAGTTTTTCCCGAATAGCCTGTTTCTTATATTTTTTTTACTTAACCCAAGAAGACACGATATTAAATGGGGTTATATATATGCCTTAAACGCCACCTTTGCCAGTTTATTTGTTAATTTATCTGAGAACTAGTTGTTCTTCGTTACCTTAACACGATGTCACGATTGATTATCATGAGATAGTTTACATGCAAATATATCAGTTTTTCACTGTATAGTTCTGGCGATGCGTACAATGAGCCAGCATACACATAGAGAGAAGTAAAGAAAGCGAAATGTTTTTTTTTCCTGTGGACTTTGGAAAGGAATCTTTGTGTCCCTTTGGAAAGGCTGTGTCTTGTGTAGTAGGAGGGTTAGGCTAGCCTTGGGGCATGCATGCACAGTGCACAGTGCAATGGAAATGCATGCACGAGGCGGATGGCCGCTAGAATCCTACTAGGGCCTGCTAGAGTTCATACGCTAGAATCCAAGGGATTAGCGTTAAACAAAACTCAAAGGCTACTGCTAGTAATTTGCATCGCTCGCTCGCGATTCGATCAGCTGATTCTCACCTGCTCTCGCTTTGGATTTCGCATCGCATCGCATCTCATCTCATATCATCTCTCCGGCATATAGTGTATTGTATGCGCCACACTGAGTCTGTGTCCAACAAGCTTTTTATCACACTTTTTACTTTAAACTCAACTCTATAAAGAACATTATAAAACATTGTTTTACATAAACATATACATGTTCTGTTAATAAGCACGACTTGGCGTGGCAAGTCCTGTAACCCACTTCCCAATTCCCATGCATGTATTGGCCATACACTCCATCCATTGTCATCATTTTTCAAATTAAAGAGCAATGTTTGCATCTCTTCAATTTATTCATTCATTCACGAGTTTTCAATTACCAAAACTATGTATTGCATTGCACAGTTCGGTTGTCGTTTTTCTTATTCTACTTTTCTACGTGATAAAATTAATACCATATTGTTGAGCACCATATATAGCACCTAGAAGGCCGGACTATTCGGCCAAGTGATCCAGACGGTTGGTTATTAGATCAGATCAGGCGAGATATCTCCATTTTTCATACATGTTTATCCATCTAAATACGTGTAGTTTGTTGGGGAATGCTTGGAACTGATCTAGACCCCCTATATATATATATATGAAGGGTACGACCGATTGCGCGCATGACCAATCAAATCAATCAATCAAATCTACTTTGTTTACTTCGTTCTATGTCGCATTAGGAGTGTGCGTAATTTAGACCTAGTTTAGCTTTCTCCAACCTTCAATCTTCATCCCTCTTCGACTATACGTCATCTAGGAACGTCCCGGGTGGCCTGCCGATCCCAAGGCACCTCCTCGAACTCTCCTCCCTGACGGGATCCCTCCCAAGAGGCGATATCTAGGGTTCCTCGACCCTCTACGTGCGTGGATCGTCCGGCCCCAAAGCATGGACTATTCGGTCGGTGAGCAGAGGACATTCCTGCAACAGGGTCGTGAACCGTCCGATCCTGTGTCGTGGACCGTTCTCGCCGCCGCAGGAAGCACCGCTAGACAGCACAACCTGTGTTTGGCCCCGAATCGGAGCCAACACATTTTTTGATGACTCTTCTAGGGAGCAAATTGGGTGTGACCTACCATAGATTGGCCCCATATGGTCGGCTCAAAGGATCACTCCGACATCTCCCCTAGCAACACCATCAAGCTGGCTATGGAGAGCCTGTCGACTAAAGATCAGCAGGAATTTGAGGAGCACAAGAAGTAGCTGATCAAGGAGGCCGAGGCAAAGTACCTGGTCAATTTCAAGGTGGGCAGGCATCAGAAAGTCGTTCGACAATGGGAAACTGACCTGGCATCGCTCCGACCTACTGCAACCATCCCCAATGTAAGTAAAACATATGACATCCAATCTCTTCGACCGTATGTAGGTGAATAGCGAGAGCAAATACAACAAGTATTGGGGGGTATGTAGGAGGATTATAGGAGACTAGAGCATGTGTTTGAAAAATCTACCATTCCCAATTTCCCATCATATGATGTTGATGCTAGAAACAGTATGCCAAATTCATCGTCTGCAAATAGGTGTTTGCAACCCCAACTATTGTATGGTATGCCGATGAAATCCTATGCCGAGCATCGTAGCCTCCTCCACCAATTTGGGATAAACCCACAAATCTACGCACGGCCGGACCGTCTGGGCCTGAGCTCGGACCGTTCGACCCAGTGGCGGTTGGCTCTATTTTTCGTGATGAGCAGTCAAGATCCGCACGAGGGCTAATTGACACGCTCGAAAATCCGCATATCACACTGGATGGTCCGAGCACACATAGTCTGTGTATCACACCGGACCATCCGAGCACACATTCGGACAGTCCGCATATCACATCGGACCGTCCAACGCGGGGTACGCAGAACAAGATACTGGTTATTACTAGTAATCCTTACACCTGCCTCAGCCAGGTAGAACCCTTATCTCCCATGGCTCCTCAACATCATGGCACGACCCCACGAACGTGTGGGGTCAGTAGTTTTCGGCCCCCAGAAGGTCAAAAAGTTTTAGCATATCTTATGAGGTGCCTAGGGCGAGTATTAATGCCCTCACAGAATCCAAACCCATGTGCAAGGGGATGACATAAAGAAACACAAGCAACCACAAAATTAGACCAAAGGGTACCACCGACCGCTATTGATATAGTAAGGGAAAAATAGATAGAGTATTCTGAGACAAACTCGAAGTTAGCATGACCCGTGGGGAGCATTCATATCGAAAACCCTATGGCAACTGATTTGACTATAACCCATATCCTTAGGGTACAAGAATACCTGAATTTTCAAATTTTTTGAGTGAGAACGGTAGAAGCACACATGAACTCATAGGAAAATTCCTAGCATAACTCAGGGAATTTGGCCGATATGGAGGCTTTCCACATTCATTTATTTTTATTATCACTGACTGATACCGTGTTTGCATGGTATGCCACCCTTCCACCAAATTCCATTTACTCTTGGGGAGAATTAGAGCAAAAATTCCATGACCAATCGAACCAATCAATCAAATCTACTTTATTTCCTTCGTTCTTCATCGCATTAGTAGGCATAATTTAACCTAGTTTAGCTTTCCCTAACCTTCAATCTTTCATTCCTTTTCGACTCTATGTCGTCTAGGGACATCCCGGGTGGCCTACCGATCCCAGGCACCCCCTAGAAACTCTCCTCCCTGATGGAGTCCCTCCAGGAGGCAAGATCTAGGGTTCATAGACCCTCTACGCGTGCACGAACCGTCTAGCCCTAGAGTGCGAACCGTCCAATTGACGAGCAGAGGAGACCTACTCCTGCACCGGGGTCGTGGACTGTCTGGTCTTGTGTCGTGCATTGTCCACGCTGTCACAGAGAGCACCACCAGGCGGTACAACCCCTAGTGTTTGGCCCCAAATTAGAGGCAACACATTTTTTGCACCTTCACTGGCCATTTTTTCTCCAAAGAGTTTGAGTTAGACCTGATAGATTTAGCAACACTACAAAAAGAAAGGGATGAGTTGGTTAACGATTACATTTGTAGGTTTCGGGACACGAGGAACTGATGTTTACAAATTCAAGTCATAGAAAAACAACTATCTCAATTGGATGCGGTCATACCTAAAAGAGAAATTAGAAGGCATTCAATTTCTTTACTCTATCTCAATTGCATCAACGGGGCTTTGGCTTTTGAGAGCTGAAGCGAAGATACATCTAAGGGGACTCATCACAATGTTCACATATTAGAGTGTGATGAAAGTAGTTCAAAAGATGAGTCTCCAAGAACATATGCTACTGAATTGGTTTGGTCAGCAAAGGCCAAACTACTAGCTTGCTCCTCTTTACAACCGGTTCAGAAAAAATGGCAGGAAGAGGTTAAGCTTACTTTTAATGTTGCTAAATATGATAAAAATATTAAATGAATTACTCAAAAGTGGCAATATTAAAATTAATTATACTATCCCATCTGCTGATGAGCTCAAGCCACACACTTATTTTAAGTGGCATAACTCCTTTTTCCATGCCACCAATGCCTGTAATGTATTCCGTCGACAGGTACAATCGACCGTAAATAAGGACCAGTTGAATTTCCAAGAAATGCAGTTGATAAGCAGCCATTCCCTATCAATGTAATGGATTTTAATGTAAAAAAGGTCTTGATTCGACCAAATGTGGCCGATAAAGACAAAGGCAAGAGTATCATCATCGATGACCCTCAAGCTTCTGATGAAAACGAAAAATACCGTTGCAGGAAAGTTGTTGCTGAGAAGACCCTAGATAGAAAGGAGACCCTAAAGATCACCATACAGTCCTACAGTGCTAGGGGCAAACACAAACAAGCGACCGAGGCAAGCTCCCTGTTCTGCGCATCGCGGACGGTCTGGCTAGTCAATGCGGACGGTCTGGAGCGCCGGTGGACAGTCCGGGCAGCTCCTGCGGACTGTCGAACAGTGCCCAGGGACAGCAGCAAATGTGTACTTTCTAGCCACAACATCCCAAAATAGGTACGTGGAAGCACAGTTCAATAAAGGCACCTGATCGGTTGATTAAAGCTGACCCAACTTTTGATCAATTACTGTCCAAATATGTCAACAAAAGGGTCGGTTTCCGTGATCGAAATGAATGAGAAGTGTGAGAGGCTTGAATTGAATGGTGGTGGTTGGAGGTATTTATAGCCCCAACCACTATTTAGTCGTTGCCGTCGATGGGCACACCGGACAGTCCGGTGGTGCACCGGACATGGCACTGTTCACTGTCGGGTGCGTGCCACGCCAGCCGACCGTTGGGGTTTGGAGCGGTTGATAGTTGAAGTCCTTTGTCCTCTTGCGGCATCAGACAGTCCCGTGGCACACCGGACAGTCCGGTGCGTTCTGACTTTGCAGTTTTGACTTCTGACTTCTGCTTTGTTCACTGTACCGTCGTCAGCGCAGTTGACCGTTGGACACAGTTGACCGTTGCTCCGTTGGCTCACTGGACAATCAGGTGCACACCGGACAGTCCGGTGAATTATAGCGGAGTGACTCTGAGAAAAACCCGGGAGCGCCAATTCGTGAGGCGCCTCGGCCTGGGAACGAGACAATGTTTGATGCGCCACCGGCTGCACTAATACTTGTTTTTGCTCCAAACTTTGTAGAGTTCCCCAACTTATTTTCTTTGTTGATTTATATTGAACTTTATGCACATGAGATAAAGGACAACTAGGCAAACTAGTTAGTCCACGTGGTTTGTGATGGACGTCAAACACCAAAATCGATTATAGGAAATGTTGAGGCCATTTCCCTTTCAAGCTCTACACCCCTTCCTAAGCGGAGGGTAGAGACCAAGAGCGCATGCTGGCCTAGAGTCTTGTGTCCCGCTTACCGGGGGTCCAGATGTCATACGGGGATGTAGGGCCCCTATGACGGAGGCAAAGTGGTGATCAAGATGATTAAGAGCGTGTTTGGTTTATTTAGTCTAGGGACTAAAGTTTAGTTAGGAGACTAAAGTTTAGTCATTACCCTGTTTGGTTCTAGAGATTAAAAGTATTCAAAACGGATTAAATGAATCATAAGAGAACCAAAATACTCTTTAGCATTCCCCCACCATTAGTGCAACTGAAATAAAGGTGAGGCAAAAAGTGGAATCTATATGGTTTAGTCTCTTAGTCACCTCTTGAGAGACTAGAGACTAAAACAGTTTAGTCCCCGTTTTAGTCTCACCGTTTGTCAATTTAGAGACTAAAATGAAACGACTAATCTTTAGTCACTCAATCCAAACACGGCCTCATATGTAAAAAGATGTCAAAAGACTCGTTGAAGATTTATAACAAGTTAATAATAACAAGGAATGGGATGCATTGGAAGGATCTACCGGGGATATGTGCGTGAGAATAAGACGTACAGATGAGCAGCAAAGCATCACATTATGGGCTAATGATGCCAATTGCAAAGGCAACAAGCCACAGCTTTTTTACTGTTCCCCATTGCAGTTGAAGCCCACAATCTCTGTCTGCACAAACACCAAGCTAAACGCTACACCTTTCACCTTTTTTTGCACGGTACCTCTACAAATTTTTATATTTAAAATTCCGATCGCTCTCAGTAGGTTGCCAGCCAGTTTGGTTGCACGATAGATCCATCAAATCAATATAATCCCAAGCACATATATAAAGCAGCAAGCTAAGGTAGGGCAAGAAGATACTCCTAAGTCCTAAGTAACAATGGCAAGTGAAGCGGCGGCGGCATCCGTCATCTCCAGAAACCCCTGCCTATTCGCTCCTCCTCTTATCACCAACCAGCAGCAGCCGTCTCATCAAGAACCGCAGCAGGAGATGCCTCTCCCTCCTCCCGCCAAGAAGAAGCGCAACCTCCCGGGCACACCAGGCAAGCTTCTAGCTTCTTCTTCTTGCATTGGTCATCCATCGTTCGTCATCCAAGCTATACCATGCATTCACAGACCCTGCCGCGGAGGTGATCGCGCTTTCGCCGCGGACGCTGTTGGCGACGAATCGGTTCGTGTGCGAGATCTGCGGCAAGGGGTTCCAGCGCGACCAGAACCTGCAGCTGCACCGGCGCGGCCACAATCTCCCCTGGAAGCTCCGACAGCGCAGCGCGGGGAAGGAGCCCCGGAAGCGCGTCTACGTGTGCCCCGAGAAGACGTGCGTCCACCACAACCCGTGCCGCGCGCTGGGCGACCTCACAGGCATCAAGAAGCACTTCTGCCGCAAGCACGGCGAGAAGAAGTGGAAGTGCGACAAGTGCAACAAGCGCTACGCCGTGCAGTCCGACTGGAAGGCGCACGCCAAGACCTGCGGCACCAGGGAGTACCGATGCGACTGCGGCACGCTCTTCTCCAGGAGGGACAGCTTCATCACGCACCGCGCCTTCTGCGACGCCCTGGCCGAGGAGACGGCTAGGCAGCTCAACGCCGCCGCCGCCGCCACGTCGCACCTAAACAATAATGCGCATGTCGTCGTCGGCCTCTCGCTGCCGTCCATGGTGGGCCACATTAATGGCGCTACTGGTAGTATCCTGCTGCCCGGTGCGCCCCCGCAGCTGTACGCGGATCTCTTCGCACCCGCACCGCCGCAGCTGAGCTGGCCGTGCGAGCTGACGAGCGCCGCTGCCGCCGCCTCATCGTCAGCCGCTGCGTCGGGGAAGCAGAAGACGGACAGCGTGCCGTCCGTGTTCAGCGGGTATCCGCACGCCAATCTCGCGGTGCCAGGCGCCGGCGCCGCCGACATGTCCGCGACGGCGCTGCTGCAGAAGGCCGCGCAGATGGGTGCCGTCACGTCCGGGTCCGGCAGCGTGATTATGACGACGACGGCCGGTGGTCATCATCAGCCATCCGACTGTGGTGCAGGTCTGCTGTTTAGCGCATTAACCCAGCAGAACGCTACTAATCTCATCAGCGGTTCTGGAACAAGTACGCTAACGACGAGCCAGCTCACGGCGACCGGCGGGAACATGCCGTACGACGTGCTGTCGGCCGTGCGCCATGCCGGCCTCAAGGATGCCGCCGTTGCCGTGGGGAGGGAGGAGACCAGGGATTTCTTGGGCGTTGGCGTGCAAGCGCTGTGCTCATCGTCGTTGAATGGCTGGATTTAGCTAGTTGACGAACGATGAACCTTTCTCTTATTTATTGGCTGGATTTCTTGCATGCCTTTTTTTTGTTGTTGTACGTGTTATGTTTTCTTATAATTAATTTGCTTTGCGGCCGCGGAGTTAAATCTTAAGACTTGAGAATAAGGATGGATGTCATGACATGCATGTTGGAGGAGTAAACAAGTACAGAAAGATGCAATGTGAGAGAGCTGTGCACGTAGTGCCGCCGACCCTCTTCCATTTCTCATCAACTAACAGGAGCATAGATCCTTATGGAGTTTGTTCATTACTAGCTAGAGTTGTAAGGATGCTAGTAAAGAGCAGCAGGCAGGAATGGATCCTTATTTGCCACGCTGCTGGTGCTTTCGGCACACTGCCGCCCAGGCCCAGCCGCACGCCCGGTGGTGTCCATGGCATGCACGTCGTCACAACCCTTATTGCCCAACGGCAGCCTGTCCAGCGCCGCCGCCACAAACGTGGCCACCATCACTACCACCGGCCCTGCGGCCACCAGCCCTCCCAGCGCGACGCCACCGCCCAGCACGCTGCCCCGCGGCCCCGCCAGGAACACCGCCGTCCCCGTGGCTGGAGCCGGGAACGGGAAGAAGCAGCCGGCCAGGCTCAGTATCTCCATGGTGCCGCGGAGCACCAGCGCTGCTGGCTCCCGGAGCACCACGTCCGTGACTTGCCCGGCCGCGCCCAGCACCAGCGCGCCGCGCCGCCCACGCCGCGCGAACGCCGAGACGCACGACAGCACGTCGCGCCCCGCGGGCACCTCCACCACGTGGGCACGCATCGCGCTGGGGCACTCGTGCGCGATCACCACCGGCGGCTTGCTATTGCTGGTGGTCCGGTTCTGCTTGGAGCACGGCGCGGGACGGCGAGGGAGTTGGTGCCCCGTCCTCCAACTCGCAGCGGCCATTGCAATGCAAACAACGGTCCACGTCTGTATCTGCAGTTATTTGGCTTGGATTTTAAAGGCGTTCGTCGTCCTGCTGCCATAAGCTAGCTACATGTCTGTTAACAAGACAAATAAGCGTGACGAATTATTTTATGTAAGAACTTGTCAGGTGGGTGCTGCATGCTCTAACAAGCTCCCAACTGTTACGGCGGAGCCAGTGCTGGTGGTTTTATAAGAGCAACTCCAATAGAGTACTAAAAAATTCTTCCCCAAACCCTCTTATTGGGAGCTATTGTTAAAATAATTATTCCAAAAAAATCTTAATCCACACCAGACTGCTAATAACTGCTCTCTAAAAAATTTGGAACAACCCCTGCCTCGAGCATTCTGAACAAACTAAAATGACATCTACGATTCTAAACAAAACATGTAGCAGGATGAAAGAACAATCTATCAAACTGATAATTTCTACGCATGTATGCAACCGTATCTAATGCTAAAGTCATTTGGAGAAAGCTAACATAAGAGGTGGGGTCGGTGGTACGGCGGCGGCAGCTACTGCACTAAGGCACAACTGAGCTTGAGGAGGAAGTCGGCGCAGCTCCGACCATAGTCCGTCGCGATGGCCTTGATGTTGGCGATGGTGAGCCGTGCGCGGAGGTGGTCCCACACAGGGACGGAGCTAGACCAGTTTGCCGGTGTCAGCTGACACCGGTGACTTTTTAAAAAATCAATGGAAAATCTTTGATATGTACTAATCATCTATAGAGCTGACATCAGTGTCTAGTAGAACTAACACCGTTGGTTTCTTCAGCTGGGCAGCTGGCTTCGCCTCTGGTCCCACAGCCGCTCCAGCACACCCGTCCAGTCTAGGTCAGGTGTAACAATTTCGTTTTGAACCATCCGAATTTTGTTTTATTGACTAAATTTTGACTTTTGTGTTTTTATATTTTGAACCGAAATCCATCTAAATTCAGACCAAAATTCGTTTTTCGGTTAGTATCGAAAACGGGAAAAATTACCGAGATTCGGTGATTCCGGTGCGGGATAGTAAACAGTGGTCCAGGTCCATGTGCGTCTAGATTGGGGAAGGAATAATGACGCGCAAATATGAGGGAAGGGAGGCCACAAATGAGGGACGTGAAGCTTTTGGGGAAGGAAAAGGGACCTGTTAGAGCTACAAAAAAGTGATTGTTTCCCTAATATTGATTTTGAGGTTAGTTTAAGGTTTCTTTTGGAGTTGCTCTAAGAACATCTCCAAGAGACTCTTTATTTTTTACTCTCTATTTGACTCTTTATTTGTCTCTCCATGAAGATTAAACTGTATATATAACATATTATTCCAACAGACTCTTCAACATGCAAGTTAGCTTGGCTAGCGAGAGTTGCTAGCCAAATTTGGCTAGTGAAGGAGTCAATTTAGAGAGCCAGATAGCTTGGCAAGTTAAATGGCTAGTCTGTTAGAGAACTATTTTACTATTAAGGCTATATCTAACAACGTTCTGTAAATTTTATCCCCTAAGAGCATCTCTAAGAAACTCTTTATTTTTTACTCTCTATTTGATTCTTTATTTGTCTCTCCATAAATATTAAACTCTATATATAACATATCATTCCAACAGACTCTTCAAAATGCAATTTAGCTTGACTAGCGAGAGTTGCTAGCCAAATTTGGCTAGTGAGAGAGTTAATTTAGAGAGCTAAATAGCTTAGCAAGTTAAATGACTACTCTGTTGGAGAGCTATTATGTTATTAATTAGCTAAAATTTAGCTAGTCTATTGGAGATGCTCTAATGACTTGTTTGGTAACTTTATTTTTCTAATAGATTCTTATTTTCCTAAGACAAAAAAATCTCTTGAAAAAATGGGGTTGTCAAACTAATCCTAAAAGAATATTCCTCGCCCTTTACAGCACACTTTAAAAGTTTCTATCCTCTATATCTTCACCTTTTCTAGTAGCGTTCTTTAAATTCGTCCTCTATATGTCATTCCTTGTATTTTCCGACCATATTAATATAATGCACCAGGTGGTTGATGTTGACGTAGCGGGCCCTCGGTAGGCAGCATCACGTTTACAGAACGTACATCAAATCGGTATATTTGGAGGACACCTAAGCGCTCCTCTATTTTAGGACACATTCGAGATTCCTGGACACGATACAGGCTGTGGAGAACGCTAGAGTTTACGGTAGCAAACCATTTACCGTCTCTGCTGGAGACAGCCTAAGGTTGTGTTGGTTTAGAAACATTCTAGCTAGGGATGCATGCCATGATCCTAACCTAGACTTCTCTTATTTATTGTTTGGTTCAAGCCAGATGATCCTTGTTCTGTACTTGGTTTGGGAACATAAAAAACTAGCTACAATGAGTGGATGATACATAATCGGCCTCTTCATAATGCATCGTGCTTGATGTGTCAGTATGTTAGCTACTTGTACTAGAGATTGGAAGAGGAAGGTCGGAACTAGGCAGGGAGAGGAGAAGAACACGAAACCAGGATATTCTCTTGATAATTCATATTGTTTCTTACATAATTCACACCCTTCTCCAAGACAAGTTCTTATTATTTATACCCTATCTTACCCAGCCGACCCCACAAGGCAGAGGCAACCTCAGACGCACTATGGTCCCTTGACACGAGAGTTGGCGCGGCGAATGCGAACGCTACTTGCACCCTATTGTGGCTCACTAGCTTGTTGCTCTATGCATATGTAGCTAGTCCGGTGGCACCTATAGGGCGTGTTTGGTTCGTTTCGCAGTGGAGCCTAGCCGCTCCAAACAGGCTAGCCAGGGCCTGGCTCCCGAGATACAGAAATGAAACTCGTTTCTCCACAGCCTGGCTCACAGCAAGATGTTGCATCCCGCAGTGCAGGTGAGCACAGACATACAGGCAACCAAACACCGCCCCTCAGCCCACCAGATACAGAGACAAGCAACCAAACAAGCGTACGCTGTATCTCACCAGCCTGGCCGGCCCATATGCAGCCTACCAAACACGTCCATAGTTGGTCCGGTGACACAGGCTGTGTGGCATTCCTCGGCCCTTGAGAGTCTGCTTGACCCCAAGCAGGGGTGAATGGAAAACACTGTGTTGACACCTTTTTAGGACACCAAACACTCAACACGAACCAGCGGCGATGCCCTCTGCCCAAGGGCGGACGGTCCGTGCGCAGGGGCCGGACGGTCCGCGGCCTGGTGCGAGGCGCGGCGGTGCTCTCTGCATAGGGGCAGACAGTCCGCGCGCAGGGGCTGGACGGTCCGCGGCCTGGTGCGAGGCTAGGGTTCCTGCCTAACGGCCAGACGGTCCGCGCCCTGGAGCCGGACGGTCCGCGCGTGCGCAGGGGCGGCGGAAGATCGCTGGCGGTGCCTGGATCTCGCTCCCGGGAGGGACCCCGTCGGGGAGGAGAGATCCTAGGAGTTGTCTAGGCTCGGGCAGGCCGACCTAGACTCCTCTAATCGACGTAGAGTCGAAGAGAAGCGAAGAATTTGGGGATCGGAAGGCTAAACTAGAACTAGACTAGAACTACTCCTAGGAAATAAATACAAAATAGAAGTGTTATTGATTCGATTGATGATGATTACAAATCGGCCGTAGACCTCTCTATTTATAGAGGAGGTGGGCTGGACCCTTTACACAACTGATTCCGAGCTAATTCCGCGAATCTAGCTAACAACCGTAGCACAAAATTCGGAACCCTAATCTGTTCTGCGCACGCGCGGACCGTCCGGCCCACAGGCGCGGACTGTCCGGACCGCGGACTGTCCGGCCTCAGGGCCGGACCGTCCGCACGCTCATTTTGGTGCCAAACATATGCCCCTGCCTTTTGGTGGAGCTGGGCAAACCAAAAGCATCTTAACTCGATGTGATCACATCGGTTTTCTTAAGTATCTTGCCACATACTAGGATGGTACCGCTTGAGGAAACGCCCATTCAAAGCTTTGGGTAAATCCTTGCCTTGTAATGTTTGTAGTAAATAGGCGTTACCAGATATGACCTGTTTTACTTTATAAGGACCCTCCCAGCTTGGTGACCATTTTCCAAACTTCCGGTCTTTATTCCTCAAAGGCAGGATGGTCTTCCACACCAGGTCCCCTACTTGAAATGACTTTGCTTTGACTTCTTGTTGTAGGCCCTGGCTACCATGATCTTGTCTTTTTCTATTGCTCCCAAAGCTATCACCCTCTTGTCGGTCACCTCATCAATATTATCCATCATTGCATTGTAATAATCAGTGAGAGTTAGATCATTTTGTCTGCCGAACCTGACAGCATTCAAACTTATTTCCACAGGCAACACTGCTTCCTGCCCATAGACAAGCTCAAAAGGAGACACTTTTGTAGCACTATGTTTAGATATTCTATGAGCCCATAAAGCTTCGGACAAAATATTATGCCAATTCTTAGGATTATCAGATATCTTCTTTTTTTTATCAAGTTAATCAATGTCCTATTACTAGACTCGACCTGTCCATTGGCCTGAGCATAATATGGAGATGAATTAAGCAACTTAATTCTATATAATTCAGCAAATTCGCGTACCTCCTTTGACATAAAAGAAGTCCCTTGATCTGTAGTCAAGGTTTGGGGAATGCCGAATCTATGAATAATATGCCGAATACTGAATTCGTCAAAAGAATGGATTATGCTCCAACATTTTTCAAGGTAACTATTTAGAGTACCATCAAAACATTGATATTCTTCTAACACCTGTTGGACGACCAGCTGAGAATCACCAGATGCCTTCACATGTTTTACTCCCATACAATTTAAAAGTTCCAAGCCGAATAAAAGGGCTCCATATTCGGCTTGATTGTTAGTGCAATAAGTTTTCAAACGGCTAGAGAAGTCGAAGGAGACATCACTTGGTGAAACAAGCACAATGCCAATCCCTTGCCCTTCATTGCAAACCAATCCATCAAAATATAAAGTCCAAGGAGTAATAGTGAGGTATGACATGTCTCGTTTATGAGTATCATTAATCCGATGTTCTACAATAAAATCCGCTACGACCTGGCCTCTCATAGATTTCAATGGTTCATAGGCCAAGTCATATTCTATGAGTGCATAAGCCCACTTACCAATTCTACCACTCATAATTGGGTTATGCAACATGTATTTAATTACATCGGCTTGAACAGAAACAGTGCAATGACTAGACAGTAAATAACATCTACACTTGGTGCATGCATAAAACAAGCATAAGCATAACTTCTCAATAAAAGTGTACCTCGTTTCAGCATCCACCAACCTCCGACTTAGATATGTCACCACATGCTCCTTTCCTTCAGTTTCTTGTGTCAGAACAGCCCCAATAACCTTATCTTCGGCTACAATGTATAATCGGAATGGTACTCCTGTTCGTGGTGCTTTTAATACGGGAGCCGAAGACAAGTATTTTTTAATGAGATCAAATGCTTCCTGCTGCTCTGCCCCCAAGAGAATTCGGCATCATTCTTAAGCCGAAGGATAGGGTGAAGGCATCAATCTTCCCGGCTAGGTTATAAATAAACCTCCATAAATAATTCACCTTGCCGAGAAACTTCTGTACTTCAACCTTACAGGTCGGAGGTCCCACATTCCTAATAGACTTAATTCGGTCAGGGTCTATCTCTATGCCATGTTCATGGATGATAAATCCTAAAAACTTACCATCCGACACCCCAAAAGCACATTTACGTGGGTTCACTTTCAAACCATACCGACACATTTTATCAAAGGCTTTGCGCAAATCAGCTAGATGAGAATTGAACTCAGCTGATTTGACTACAATATCGTCAATGTAAACTTCCACAGTGTTTCCTAACAACTCATGGAAGATCAAATTCATAGCCCTCTGATAAGTAGCACCAGCATTTTTAAGACCAAATGTCATGACAACCCATTCAAATAAACCAATGAAGCCTGGACATATGAAGGCCGTTTTAGACGCATCCTCTTCGGCCATAAAAATCTGATTATATCCGGCATTACCATCAAGAAAGCTAATAATCCTATTTCCTGATGCATTATTGATTAATGTGTCGGCTATGGGCATGGGATACTCATCTTTAGGAGTTGCTCTATTTAAATTGCGAAAATCAATGCATACTCTAAGCTTACTTGACTCCTTCTCTACCAGCACAATATTGGAGACTCATTCTGCGTATCTGCAAGGTCTAATAAAATCAGCTTCTAGCAGCCGGTGGATTTCGTCCTTGATTCGTGGGAGAAGGTCTGGACGAAATGTTCTAGCTTTCTGCTTGAAAGGTCTGAAACCGGATTTAATAGGCAGCCGATGATCTACGATCTCTCGGCTTAATCCAGGCATCTGAGTGTAATTCCAAGCAAAGCAATCTGAATATTCCTGCAATAGACCGATCATCTCATTTCTAGGATCGGTCTCCAGGATCTTGTTTACAAAAGTCGGCCTTGGAGTTTTACCATCTTCTATGTCAATCTCCTCCAAAGGATCAGCCGATGTAAACCCATGTCCTAGTTTATCAAGATCTCTGAATTCCTCTATCATGTCCCCTACAGAGGAATCAGATGATCCTTGTGTGATGGCGGGCTTTCCGGTCTCGGGGACCGGATCGTCCGTAATACTGTCTTTACGCTGCGGTAGATGTTCGGTCTTAAAGCCCGAACTGTTTTGTGAAAGACCAGACCATCCGGCCTTAGAAACCGAACTATCCGTGACCAAAGACTCATGAACTTTGTGTGTACTCATCATTTAAACTTTATTTAGGATTTAGCCGATTCTCCATCGGCTCTAGCATTACAGGAATGAAACACTTCCTATCTATACTTATGAACTGATAATCAGAAAAATCTACTCCTGTGAGACATGTACCAGTCTCATAAGTCCAGAGTATAGGGGCATCGGCCACAGCAATACAGGCCGATACATCAGCATGTACTTGTTCTACATCATCGCCTACCCATTGTATTAGCATTTGATGTAATGTAGAAGGTATACATTGATTGGCATGAATCCAATCTCTGCCTAGGATTAAACTGTAATTTCCTTCTACATCAGCGACGAAGAATGTAGCAACAAGGGTCTTAGTCCCGATGGTTAACTCAACGGACGTGACTCCCCTGGCTTTGATTGAACTATCAGTTCCAACACCACTGAGGGTCATGTTGGTCTTGACAAGTTCGTCATCTTGTTTACCTAATTTTCTGTATAATGAGTAAGGCATTAGATTTACAGCCGCCCCTCCATCTACCAACATTTTAGAAATCGGTATCCCATCAATGTGACTGCGCACGAAGAGCGACTTTAAATGATTTACTGATTCCTTTGGCTTAGTAAAGGCGGCTTCTTTAGGACCAAAATCAAACTGGGCAACAACAGGTTCATCGTCGCCAACAATAGTACAATTGACGGAAAATGTAATAATATTTACGTCCATACCTGGGCGCTCTGGAGAAGCCTCGTAGTCGACCAAGTCTTCTCCCAGTAGGTCGTCTTCTTCCATTGATGTTGGCGTGTCGTTGGAGGCTTCTTGGTGAGGTGCGGAC
Source organism: Zea mays (assembly GCF_902167145.1). NCBI lineage: Eukaryota > Viridiplantae > Streptophyta > Magnoliopsida > Poales > Poaceae > Zea > Zea mays. The sequence goes on from NC_050103.1 coordinate 30,641,322, forward strand.
GGTCCGGACTCTGAAGGCGAACGATCCGCGCCTGGTGTAGATTGTCTGGCCTTGCTGGCTAAGCTATTTGCCATATCTGCAGGGTGTTGCACAAGTGTTGTTTTATTTTCTATTTTTGTGGCCGTTTGTTTTTCCTCAGCGGCCTTTGGTCTCCATTTCTTTTGCGACGGCAGGTACTGTGGATGTGTGTCATTGAAAATCTTTTCCGCCTCCTTCTCCTGGCTCTCCTTCGCCCTTAAGCGCTGTAGTTTTTGCTTTTGGGACCGTGTCAATCCCGCTGGGCACCATCGAGGCATGGAGAATTTTGGATCGGTTGTTTTAATGGTAGCCGTATCTTCTTTTTTGGTTGCGTTGGCCAATTCACCAAAAATCATCAGCCCTTCATTATCTTCCTGTATGACAACATCTACAGTACCTATCTTGATGATGTCCTTTTTTGTTGTTCTTTTGGTTGCTGCAGGTATATGCCCCCCTGCCGGATTAGTCGGCCTTTGAGGCCGAGTACTCTGACACTCCTGTTGGGCCTGTGCCAGATGATCGGATTGAGCGGCGCTCAATCGGTCTTGTACTGGAGGTGCCAACCTATTGAATATAGATGTTTGGGGTGCCCCCCAAGCGGGGTACAGTGGCATCCCAAATGGATATGGTGGCATGCCCCACATTTGATTTGGGACATATGTTGGAGGTAAATATGTGTATGGATATGGCATAAGCAGATAAGGGGGTGGAGGTGTCCATGTAGGTATGTTAGGTCTCACTTGTACAGTATGACCTTTCATTTCTTCCGATTGGTGGGGTGGTCCAATCGGCCTGACCTGACGTTGCTCATGAATGGGTGAGCGGGGTCATTTTGCTGGCCGGTCACTGGGGCCGACCTTCTTTTTCACATATTTGGACAACAATTGATCGAAAGTCGGGCCGGATTTGACCAGTTGACCAGCTGCTTTAAATGTATTTGTTTTCCATGTACCTATCTCTGGTCGTCATGGTTTGAATGTACGTAGTTGTTGCGGGCCCTGAGTGTAGCCGGACCGTTCGCCAGCAGCCTTCGGACCGTCCGGAGAAGCTTCGGACCGTCCGCGTCTGGATGGCGGACCGTCCGTGATGCGCAGAATGGGTTCTTGCGCCTGTCTCCCTGTCTGTGTTTGCCCCTTAGTGCAGAGGCTGTGATGGTCACCTTCAGGGTCTCCCCTCCATCAGGAGTTTTCTCGGCCACCACTTTCCTGCAGGAATTTTTATGATTCCCATCGGCCTCTCCTGCATCGTCGATGACTATCTCTTTGCCTTTGCCTTTATCGGATGTGTTTGGCCGAATCAGGACTTTCTTGCCCTCAAAGTCGACCATGTTTATCGAAAAGGGCTCCGAGTCCACCTGCATTTCCTGAAATTTCAATCGTCCTTCGTTAATGAAAGGGAATTAGGCTTACACCTATTTCCTAATTGATTTTGGTGGTTGAATTGCCCAACACAAATAATTGGACTAACTGGTTTGCTCTAGTCTATAAGTTACACAGGTGTCAAAGGTTCACAAAAGGCCAATAAAAAGACCAAGAAAAGGGTTCAACAAAAAGAGCAAGGGATAACCGAAGTGTGCCCTGGTCTGGCGCACCGGACTGTCCGGTGTGCCACCGGACAGTGTCCGGTGCACCACCGGACAGTGTCCGGTGCACCAGGGAACTCCAAGCCAAACTCTTCACCTTTGGGAATTTTCAGAGGGCTCCACTATAATTCACCGGACTGTCCGGTGCACCACCGGACAGTGTCCGGTGCACCAAGGAAGAGCAGCTCTGAACTCGCCAGCTTCGGGAAACCGCTCCGCTATAATTCACCGGACATGTCCGGTGCACACCGAACTGTCCGGTGAGCCAGCGGAGCAACGGCTACTTCGCGCCAACGGTCGACTGCAGGCGCATTGAATGCGCGCCAGCACGCGCGGGTGGCACACCGGACAGCCTACAGGGCTTGTCCGGTGCGCCACCTGACAGCCAGGCGGGCCCACAAGTCAGAGCTCCAACAGTCGGAACCCAACGGCCTGGTGACGTGGCTGGCGCACCGGACAGTGTCCGGTGGCGCACCTACTGTCCGGTGGCGCACCGGACTGTCCGGTGCGCCATGCGACATCAGCCTCCACCAAACGACTAGTTTGGTGGTTGGGGCTATAAATACCCCAACCACCCCCACATTCAAGTAATCTAAGTTTCCCACCTTCCAACTACATTACAAGAGCTAGCATTCAATACAAGGCACACCAAAGAGATCAAATCCTCTCCCAACTCCACACAAAGCTTTAGTGATTAGAGAGAGTGATTTGTTGTGTTCATTTGAGCTCTTGCGCTTGGATCGTTTCTTTTCTTTCTCATTCTTTCTTGAGATCAAAACTCACTTGTAATTGAGGCAAGAGACACCAATCGTGTGGTGGTCCTTGCGGGAACTTCGTGTTCCATTTGTTTGAGAAGAAGAAGCTCACTCGGTCCGAGGGACCGTTTGAGAGAGGGAAAGGGTTGAAAGAGACCCGGTCTTTGTGACCACCTCAACGGGGAGTAGGTTTGCAAGAACCGAACCTCGATAAAACAAATCCGCGTGTCACACTCTTTATTCATTTGAGATTTGTTTTGCACCCTCTCTCTCGGACTCGATTATATTTCTAACGCTAACTCGGCTTGTAGTTGTGATTAAGTTTGTAAATTTCAGATTCGCCCTATTCACCCCCCTCTAGGCGACTTTCAATTGGTATCAGAGCCCGGTGCTTCATTAGAGCCTAACCGCTCGAAGTGATGTCGGGAGATCACGCCAAGAAGGAGATGGAGACCGGCAACATGCCCACTACAAGCCACGGGAAAGCTTCATCGGAAGAATCCCGCAACAAAGGGAAGGGGAAGGAGAAGAAATCCTCCTCCCACAAGACGCATCGGAGTGGCGACAAGAAAAAGAAGATGAGGAAGGTGGTCTACTACGAGACCGATACTTCATCACCTTCCACCTCCGGCTCCGACGCGCCATCCATTACTTCTAAGCGCCATGAGCGCAAGAAGTTTAGTAAGATCCCCCTACGCTATCCTCGCATTTCTAAACATACACCTTTACTTTTCGTCCCATTAGGCAAACCACCAACATTTGATGGTGAAGATTATGCTAGGTCGAGTGATTTGATGCAATTTAATCTAACCTCACTCCACAAAAGTATATGGGATGTTGTTGAGTTTGGTGTACAGGTGCCATCAGTAGGGGATGAAGATTATGATGAGGATGAAGTGGCCCAAATCCAACACTTCAACTCCCAAGCCTCAACTATACTCCTCGCCTCTCTAAGTCGAGAGGAGTATAACAAGGTGCAAGGTTTGAAAGGTGCCAAGGAAATTTGGGACACGCTAAAGACCGCGCACGAAGGAAACGAGGTGACCAAAATCACCAAGCGGGAAACGATCGAGGGGGAGCTCGGTCGCTTCCGACTTCGCCAAGGGGAGGAGCCACAAGACATGTACAACCGGCTCAAGACCTTGGTAAACCAAGTGCGCAACCTCGGGAGCAAAAAATGGGATGACCACGAAATGGTTAAGGTTATTCTAAGATCACTTGTTTTCCTTAACCCTACTCAAGTTCAATTAATTCGTGGCAATCCTAGATATACACTAATGACTCCCGAGGAAGTAATCGGGAATTTTGTGAGCTTTGAATTGATGATCAAAGGCTCAAAGAAGATCAACGAGCTTGACGGCCCCTCCACGTCCGAAGCACAACCAGTCGCATTTAAGGCGACGAAAGAGTAGAAGGAAGAGTCTACATCAAGTAGACAACCAATCGACGCCTCAAAGCTCGACAATGAGGAGATGGCGCTCGTCATCAAGAGCTTCCGCCAAATCCTCAAGCAAAGGAGGGGGAAAGATTACAAACCCCGCTCCAAGAAAGTTTGCTACAAGTGTGGTAAGCCCGGTCACTTTATAGCAAAATGTCCTATTTCTAGTGACAGTGACAGGGGCGACGACAAGAAGGGGAGAAGAAAGGAGAAGAAGAAGTACTACAAGAAGAAGGGCGGCGATGCCCATGTTTGCTGGGAATGGGACTCCGACGAGAGCTCCACCGACTCCTCCTCCGACGAGGACGCCGCAAACATCGCCGTCACCAAGGGACTTCTCTTCCCCAACGTCGGCCATAAGTGCCTTATGGCAAAGGACGGCAAAAAGAAGAAGGTTAAATCCAAATCCTCCACTAAATATGAGTCTTCTAGTGATGATAATGCTAGTGATGAGGAGGATAATTTGCGTACCCTTTTTGCCAACTTAAACATGCAACAAAAAGAAAAATTAAATGAATTGATTAGTGCTATTCATGAAAAGGATGATCTCTTGGACACCCAAGAGGACTTCCTTATTAAAGAAAATAAGAAGCATGTTAAGGTTAAAAATGCTTACGCTCTAGAAGTGGAAAAATGTGAAAAACTATCTAGTGAGCTAAGCACTTGCCATGAGACTATTGACAACCTTAGAAATGACAATGCTAAACTTATTGTTGAGGTTGATTCAAATGCTTGCAATGTTTCAATTCCCAATCCTAGAAATGATAATGTTGATTTATTTGCTAAGATTGAAGAATTGAACATTTCTCTTGCTAACCTTAGAAATGAAAATGAAGAATTGCTTGCTAAGGCTAAAGAATAAGATGTTTGCAATGCTTCCATTTCCGACCTTAGAAGTAAAAATGATATATTGCATGCTAAGGTTGTAGAATTAAAATCTTGCAAACCCTCTACATCTACCGTTGAACATACTTCCATTTGTACTAGATGTAGAGATATTAACATTGATGTTATTCATGATCACATGGCTTTAATTAAACAACAAAATGATCACATAGCTCAACTTAATGCTAAGATTAGTGAGCATGACTTAGAAAACGAAAAATTTAAATTTGCTAGAAGCATGCTCTATAGCGGGAGACGCCCTGGCATCAAGGATGGCATTGGCTTCCAAAAGGGGGACAATGTTAAACTTAATGCCCCCCTAAAAGACTATCTAACTTTGTTAAGGTCAAGGCTCCCATGCCTCAGGATAACGAGGGTTACATTTTATACCCTGTCAGTTATCCCGAGAGCAAAATTAGGAGAATTCACTCTAGGAAGTCTCACTCTGGTCCTAATCATGCTTTTATGTATAAGGGTGAGACATCTAGTTCTAGGCAATCAACCCATGCAAAATTGACTAAGAAGAAAACTTCTAATGCATCAAATGATCATAATATTTCATTTAAAACTTTTGATGCATCTTATGTTTTAACTAACAAATACGACAAGGTAGTTGCCAAGTATGTTGGGGGCAAACACAAGGGATCAAAAACTTGTGTTTGGGTACCCAAAGTTCTTGTATCTAATGCCAAAGGACCCAAAACCATTTGGGTACCTAAAGTCAAGAACTAAACTTGTGTTGTAGGTTTATGCATCCGGGGGCTCAAGTTGGATCATCGATAGAGGGTGCACAAACCACATGACAGGGGAGAAGAAAATGTTCTCCTCCTACGAGAAAAACCAAGATCCCCAACGAGCTATCACATTCGGGGATGGAAACCAAGATTTGGTCAAAGTTTTGGGTAAAATTACTATTTCACCTGACCATTCTATTTCTAATGTTTTTCTTGTAGATTCTTTAGATTACAATTTGCTTTCCGTTTCTCAATTATGTCAAATGGGCTACAACTGTCTATTTACTGATGTAGGTGTCACTATCTTTAGAAGAAGTGATGATTCAGTAGCATTTAAGGGAGTGTTAGAGGGTCAGCTATACTTGGTAGATTTTGATAGAGCTGAACTCGACACTTGCTTAATTGCTAAGATTAACATGGGTTGGCTCTGGCACCGTCTACTAGCCCATGTTGGGATGAAGAATCTTCATAAGCTTCTAAAGGGAGAGCACATTTTAGGGTTAACAAATGTTCATTTTGAGAAAGACAGGATTTGTAGCGCATTCCAAGCAGGGAAGCAAGTTGGTGCTCATCATCCACATAAGAACATCATGACGACTGATAGGCCGCTTGAGCTACTCCACATGGATTTATTCGGCCCGATAGCTTATATAAGCATCGGCGGGAGTAAGTACTGTCTAGTTATTGTGGATGATTATTCTCGCTTCACTTGGGTATTCTTTTTGCAGGAAAAATCTCATACCCAAGAGACCCTAAAGGGATTCTTGAGACGGGCTCAAAACGAGTTCGGCTTAAGGATCAAGAAAATTAGAAGCGACAACGGGACGGAGTTCAAGAACTCTCAAATAGAAGGCTTTCTTGAGGAGGAGGGCATCAAACATGAGTTCTCTTCTCCCTACACCCCACAACAAAATGGTGTAGTGGAGAGGAAGAATAGAACTCTATTTGACATGGCAAGGACCATGCTTGATGAGTACAAGACGTCGGATCGGTTTTGGGCCGAGGCGGTCAACACCGCCTACTACGCCATCAACCGGTTGTGTTGGGGACTTGTTCTCAAATGCTAAGAGTTAAGAACAAGGCAACATAAAAAGTGTTAAATATAAAGGTCCTTCGTCCTTCAAGACATTATGTCCGTTCGGATATAATGAATTTCGGACGAAGGTTATGAAAGAAGAAACCTTCGTAAACTAGATAGATGATAAGGAAGAATTTGTATATGAAATACAAAAAATAATATAGATATTATAGTCAACTTATTACCATAATAACAAATTATAAATGTACCTTCGGATTGACAGAAAGTAAAGGTACAGGCGTGATGCGAAAAGCGAATGCCAAGTCAGCGTGAACAGTACGGGAGTACTATTCATCTATTTATAGGCAAGGGACGCAGCCCGTGTAGAATTACATTAATGCCCTTTACATTTATCAATAACTCTATAGTAATTCTTCGGGGTCTAATTTGCCTTTTCATCTTTAAGTCGGTTTCCCTTTTCTGCTGTCATGCCGAAGCTTTTCTGCGCATAACTTCGTGATCCTCTTATCCTTCGTCATAATCGCCTTCCGTCTCACTCAAGCTTCGTCCTGACCATACTCTTGTATACTCATAACCCGATTCCGAAGATACATGTTCACATATTTCACTTGGAAAACATTGTCAAATCATGTTTTTGAGGACCTTCGGAATCCGAAGGCCCCCAACAGTAGCCCCTCGCAATATTAATTTGCTGGAATAATAAATTCATATTGCGACATGGACGAAGGCTTTAAGCCGAAGGTCCGAAAAAACACCTTCCCTTTGCTAGAATAGCAACAGTCATTGACAAGTGGGACCCTCCAGTTTTCGACGCACTAGGTGTATAAATAAGAGCTCACCACGAGTTTATTTGGTACGCTTTCTTGCCATCTGTTCTTGCTCACTCGACTTTTAGCCTGCGCGCAACAACACTTGCTTGGCTTTTAAAATTTTTAAGCTTCGGATTTGAGAGGACTTTCTCAGCGTTTGCGAAGATGTCTGAAGATAAGAAAACTGTTGCTGAATCGAAGCTGAGCCTTTCTGAGGAGATGCATCTCGAGTTTCTTCAATCAATAGCAAAGACCAATACAGAGAAGATCACTAGGGAGATTTTGGAGGGTTTATCTAAAGACACTGGTAAAAGTGATAGCTATGATGTAGAAAGTGGGGGTGAAGACTCCGAAGATCGACCGTGGCGACCAAGTCACACAGTCTTCGGAAAATTGAGCATTAAGCAGAGTCATCTTGATAACATGAGGGGAAGATATTTTTGAGACATGTCTACTGTGAGGGCAGATGACGGGGAGAAGACTGTGCCTACTCCCGAAGAGAATGAAGTCGTGATCTTCCGAAGCTTCTTAAAGGCTGGACTGCGGTTTCCCTTGAGCAGTTTTGTCGTGGAAGTACTGAAGATATTTGAAATCTACTTTCATCAACTTACTCCCAAAGCAATCATAAGAATGGGCATCTTCGTCTGGGCCGTGAGGAGCCAAGGTTTAGAACCAAATGCAAAAAGTTTCTGCAACATACATGAGCTATTGTATGAGACAAAACCCTGGGGTAAAGAGCAGTATCACAACAATTTTGGCTGCTACAGCTTCAGTGCCCGATCTGGGTCAAGCTGTCCCGTGCCAACCTTTCGAAAGAGATGGCCCGACGACTGGATAACGAAATGGTTTTATGTGAAGAATGACTTGAAAACACGGGAAGATATTAAAGATATCATTATGCGCCCTATCTGGCAACGCTTCGGCCTCCGGAGGCCGAAGGTGGAAATGGATGAAGCAGCCGAAGAATGCCAGAGAGCCTTCGGCGTGGTTTGCTCTTTTATAGGGACAAGGGATTTGGTCCAAGAACACATTGCCTTCAGAATATGGCCACTTGTAGAAAAGTGGGAAATGCCGAAGGAGACCGTTAGAGAAACTGACGAAGGTGGATTAGTTAGGCTGAAATACACATTCCAATATGGAGATAAATTCGTCGAGCCAGATGATGACTAGCTAAAAAGTATTGAGGCCATAAGTGATGAATTGCTTGGATTATACTCGAAGGCCGAAGACACTGCACTATCAGCGGCCTTCGGAGGCCGAAAGAAGAAGAGACTCAACCGAGTATTTGATGCAATTGGGTTCGTCTACCCCGACTACCGTTATCCAACGCGGGGTCAAAAAAGAAAGAATACATCTTCTGCGAAAGAAGCTGCTTCAGCCGCTCCTAGCGAGCCGGCGCCGAAGAGGAAAAGGGTAAAGGTTCTCACACACCGGCCACGTTATATTGAACCGGCCACAGTGCCTGAGTTTGTCGATGAGACCTCTTCGGCCACCGAAGCTAAAGAACCAACTCCCCTACCGAATATTGAAGGGCTGGCCGAAGTGCCAGCGACGGAAAAAATAGAAGAACCGAGGGCTGAAGAAACAAAGACATCTGAAGTTCTAAGTCCTTCAGCAAAAAATTGAGGCAAGCCAAAAGGGTCCAGCAGTGACCCCCAAAAGAAAAAGGATGGTTAATGTGATGGATGTTTTGGAGACAATTAAGTCTTCAAGCACAACTCCGAAGAAAATTGTTGAAACTTCCGAAGTGCACACTGAAGCCTTTGTTGCCGAAGCCTCAAGGGAACATCAATCTGAGACTGAAGCTAGGCCTTCAGAGCCCACCAAGGTGAAATCCTTGGAAGCCGAAGAAATAGAAATAACAGAACAAATTTCGGCTGAAGAAACTGGTACTGCCGCCCCCGAAGCTTCTTCCGAAGCCTTCGATTACATTTTATGTCATGCTTCGGGGAAAAAATTGTCTGAAAAAGAAAAGCAAGAGGACCAGTTTACGCCCAAAAATTGAAATATCCAAAGGGGGCGTTAATATTCAACGGCAGTGGAGAAGAAGACTTTTTGTATTGTCTCCCTGACAGCAAGGAGATTTCTGTCTGTCGGGAGATGAGCAAGAGCTTCGGATTCCCAACACTAGAAGACGGGCTTTCGGTGCTGTCAAAAGACGAGCTAGCCGACAGCCTGGCGTATAATAGCTTAAAGGTGCAAAAAATGAGATTTTCGTATTTTTTTTCTTGAAACAAAAATTTTTCGTTTGCTTAAATTTATTGACGCACACACATTTTTCTTTGCAGGGCCTTATACTTAGCAATGCCCTCAGGGCCCAAAAAGATGCCGAAGACGCAGGGTGTGTTATGGCCTTGAGCAACCTTCGTTCCGAAGTAATTGAACTAAGGAATGAAGGTCTCGAAAAAGATAAAATATTGCATTCATTGATAAACAGAATAAAAGAAGACAAAGCTACTTTTAAAGTTCAAGCTGAGGCTCAGAGGCGTGAGATTGAAGATCTCCGAAAACAACTAGCCAGAGCTAAAGAGGAACGCACACTTGAAGAAACAAAACGAGAAATCAGTGAACAATGGGCAAACCATTTGGAAAAAAGCGTTGAAGAGCTTCGTGCATCTAAGAAAAGATGCTATGAAAAATCTATAGAATGTGTTAAAAAAGTAAAAACTAGCTTCGCCAGCGTTGGTGCTTTTTCAAGTGAAGAGAACTTTGTAAGGGGTGACCCCGAAGGCCCAATCGAATGGATCAGCCACGAAGCTGAGGCCTTTGAAGAAATTTTGAATAGCCGCGGAGACATGTGTGCCTTTTCGGGTGCCAGGGGGATTGCTACCATTTTGGAGAGGAAAGACTGTGACCATGTGAAATTTCTAGCACAATTCGAAGCCGCCTTATCCTCCGAAGATATAAAAGACCCCTCGGCCGAAGCAAGCCTGGTCGGTGGAAAAATTTTCACCGACATCTGGGACAACGGTGGCCGGGAAATGGCCCAAGAAATTATACGAAAAAGCGAAAAAGGCATCTATGACGCTACAAAAGTAGTAGAGGCCGTTGAAAAAAGTGCAGAGCTCGAAGGGCAAATAGGTACTAACTAGTGGTTTTTGGCTCTGTTGTAATTTTTTGATTTCGAACTTGTTTATGGTTTGTAATAGTAATATAGCCGTATCTTCTCCTCCCTCAGAACCTGCTGAGACATCTGCGGGCCCCCACAGGAAAGGGGATGACGAAATTAGGAAAATGGCTGAAGCCATCATGGATAAGGTTGTTGATCAACTGCTAAATGAAGCTGCAGAAGTAGTTCTAAGGGAAGATTAGATGCTGCTGCAAAAACATTTAGAATGTAAAGTTTGTTGAGAAACATGTGTAATATTTTGTAACTTTCAATGTAATATATTAGCTGTTTATGGTTCTATTCTTTACGATGCATGAAATTTCTTATACATGCCTTTTTTGAGCCTTCGGCGAAAAAACACCTTCCCTTCTTTTCATGCTTCGTAAACAATATTCGTGCTCTCATAAGATCAGTAACCAATCCTCGTAGAATCAATAACCAATAGATCCTTCCACTTTAGAGTTTGACGAAGGTATAACTCTTCAATAGCTATTTTTTGTGCCTTGTCACTATTTCTTCGAAACAATTTTCGAATATCAATACTGAGATTCCCTTCTTGCGTTGTTGATGCAACATGATGAATGATGTTGTGCTGTGTAAATGATGTAAATGATGTAATGATGTGATGTTATGCAAAATGATATTTGCCGAAGGTCGATGTTTTTTCACTGCAAGCCTCCCTTAGGAGCTTCTTCGCCTTTTACTTCAGCGGAATCAGCGTTTATTTTTCGCTGTAAGCCTCCCTTAGGAGCTTCTTCGCCTTTTACTTTCAGCGGAATCAGCGTTTATTTTTCGCTGTAAGCCTCCCTTAGGAGCTTCTTCGCCTTTTACTTTCAGCGGAATCAGCGTTTATTTTTCGCTGTAAGCTCTGCATTCCCTTCGGAATGACTTTTGAGCAGAAAACTTACACTGCGCTCACTTAGGAACGACTTTTGCTGCTTCGAAGAAATTACGCTGCGTTCCTTAGAACAAAATTTTTGATAATTCGAAGGTCCTCCTTGCCACCATAAATTCTTATGCTTCGGCAACTTAAGCCTATGGAGAAGATATATGTTCATTATGGTAAAAAGCGAAACTGTTACAAGAGATTAAAAACAACAAAAAACACTTAAGCCTCCCATAATTGTTCCTTATTAAAAAGAAAATAATACTGAATGCAAAAAACTGATGTCGGGGTAGGATATTTGTCAGTAAATGTGCTTCAACTCTGGCACAGTGCTATTGACTGTGCGAGCTTCGGACTCTTCTCTGAAGTCCCGTTGAAGGTGAGTGTGCTGACTCCCTTCTGGCTGCTGGCCTCGTTGCGTTGGTGGTGGAGGTGGAGGTTGTTGCCAAGATGCTTGGGGTTGGCTTGCCGAAGCAACAGAAGCTGCAGGGTGGTTGCCTACATATTCTGGAATATAAGGTGAATGGTACAAAGCAGTATGCATGACTTGCTTCGGCTGACTCTGTTGCGCTGCAGCTTCTGCTATCTCCTTTTGCTTCTGGATGGTAACATGGCACATACTGGTGGTATGGCCCTTGTCCTCACCATAGAATAGACAATAAATTTTCCTTGGCTGATCCCCAAATCTTCCTCCGAAGCCCCTGGCGCCTCTGCCCCTTGGAGCTGGCGGCCGGAAAGAGCTTTGCTGCTGCCCCGAAGCTTGCGAGGAGTATTGTGGCCTTTGCTGTTGACTCCCTCTATCATCACTCTGAGCAGAGTTGTGAATTGACCTGACGTGCCTCGGATGGAATCTTCCTCCGAAGCCCCTGGTCATTTCAGAGAACCTGTATGCTTCTTCCCTTCTTTGGCGGAAGTCATTGTCAGCTCGAATATACTCGTCCATCTTCTGGAGCAGCTTCTCCAAAGTTTGAGGAGGCTTCCTGGCAAAGTACTGAGCTGAAGGTCCCGGCCGAAGCCCCTTAATCATGGCCTCAATGACAATTTCATTGGGCACTGTTGGTGCCTGCGCCCTCAGACGCAGGAACCTTCGGACATACGCCTAAAGGTATTCTTCGTGGTCCTGGGTGCACTGGAATAAAGCTTGAGCAGTGACCGGTTTTGTTTGAAACCCTTGAAAGCTGGTTATCAACATGTCCTTCAGCTTTTGCCATGAGGTGATTGTTCCTAGCCGAAGAGAGGAGTACCAGGTTTGTGCAACACTCTTGACAGCCATGACGAAAGACTTTGCCATGACTGCAGTATTGCCACCATACGAAGATATGGTTGCTTCATAGCTCATCAAGAATTGCTTCGGGTCTGAATGACTGTCGTACATGGGGAGCTGGGGTGGCTTGTAAGACTGGGGCCAAGGTGTAGCCTGCAGTTCTGTTGACAGAGGAGAAGCATCATCAAAAGCAAAATTTCCATGATGGAAATCTTCATACCAGTCGTCCTTGTTGTAGAAGCCCTCCTGATGAAGCTCTCTGCGCGGAGGCCTTCGGTTCTGGTCATCTTGAGCAAGATGACGAACTTCTTCCGAGGCTTCGTCTATCTGCCTTTGTAGGTCAGCTAGACGAGCCATCTTTTCCTTCTTTCGTTGGACCTGTTGATGGAGCATCTCCAAGTTTTGGATTTCTTGATCCAAGTCGTCCTCCGGAGGCGTTGGACTGGTGGCCTTCCTCTTCTGGCTTCGGGCCTCCCTAAGAGAAAGGACATCCTGATTGGGATCCAATGGCTGCAGAGTGGCAGCCCCTGTGGCTGAAGCTTTCTTCGTCGGCATGACGAAGGTGATGCTTGCCGAAGGTGTTCAAAACTCAAAGAATGGACGTGAGTTCACCGGAGGTGGGCGCCAATGTTGGGGACCTGTTCTCAAATGCTAAGAGTTAAGAACAAGGCAACATAAAAAGTGTTAAATATAAAGGTCCTTCGTCCTTCAAGACATTATGTCCCTTCGAATATAATGAATTTCGGACGAAGGTTATGAAAGAAGAAACCTTCGTAAACTAGATAGATGATAAGGAAGAATTTGTATATGAAATACGAAAAATAATATAGATATTATCATCAACTTATTATCATAATAACAAATTATAAATGTACCTTCGGATTGACAGAAAGTAAAGGTACATGCGTGATGCGAAAAGCGAATGCCAAGTCAGTGTGAACAGTACGAGAGTACTGTTCATCTATTTATAGACAAGGGACGCAGCCCGTGTAGAATTACATTAATGCCCTTTACATTTATCAATAACTCTATAGTAATTCTTCGGGGTCTAATTTGCCTTTTCATCTTTAAGTCGGTTCCCCTTTTCTGCTGTCATGCCGAAGCTTTTCTGCGCATAGCTTCGTGATCATCTTATCCTTCGTCATAATCGCCTTCCGTCTCACTCAAGCTTCGTCCTGACCATACTCTTGTATACTCATAACCCGATTCCGAAGATACCTGTTCACATATTTCACTTGGAAAACATTGTCAAATCATGTTTTTGAGGACCTTCGGAAGCCGAAGGCCCCCAACAGGTTGTATCTACATCGAATCCTCAAGAAGACATCATACGAACTCCTAACCGGTAAAAAGCCCAATATTTCATATTTTAGAGTCTTTGGTAGCAAATGCTTTATTCTTGTTAAAAGAGGTAGAAAATCTAAATTTGCTCCTAAGACTGTAGAAGGCTTTTTACTAGGATATGATTCAAACACAAGGGCATATAGAGTCTTTAACAAGTCCACTGGACAAGTTGAAGTTTCTTGTGACGTTGTGTTTGATGAGACTAATGGCTCTCAAGTAGAGCAAGTTGATCTTGATGAGATAGGTGATGAAGAGGCTCCGTGCATCGCGCTAAGGAACATGTCCATTGGGGATGTGTGTCCTAAGGAATCCGAAGAGCCTCCAAATGCACAAGATCAACCATCCTCCTCCACGCAAGCATCTCCACCAACTCAAAATGAGGATGAGGCTCAAGTTGATGAAGTAGAAGATCAAAGAGATGAGCCACCTCAAGATGACGGCAACAATCAAGGGGGAGATGCAAATGATCAAGACAAGGAGGATGAAGAAGCAAGACCGCCACACCCAAGAGTCCACCAAGCAATCCAACGAGATCACCCCGTCGACACTATCCTCGGCGACATTCATAAGGGGGTAACCACTAGATCTCGTGTTGCACATTTTTGTGAGCATTACTCTTTTGTTTCCTCTATTGAGCCACACAGGGTAGAGGAAGCACTCCAAGATTCGGATTGGGTGGTGGCGATGCAAGAGGAGCTCAACAACTTCACTAGGAACGAGGTATGGCATTTGGTTCCACGTCCTAATCAAAATGTTGTAGGAACAAAATGGGTTTTCCGCAACAAGCAAGACGAGCATGGTGTGGTGACAAGGAACAAAGCCCGACTTGTAGCCAAAAGAATATTCACAAGTCGAAGGTTTGGATTTCGGTGAAACCTATGCACCCGTAGCTAGGCTTGAGTCAATTCGTATATTATTAGCCTATGCTACTTACCATGGCTTCAAGCTTTATCAAATGGACGTGAAAAGTGCTTTCCTCAATGGACCTATCAAGGAGAGGTCTATGTTGAGCAACCTCCCGGCTTTGAAGATAGTGAGTATCCTAACCATGTTTATAAACTCTCTAAGGCGCTTTATGGGCTCAAGCAAGCTCCACGAGCATGGTATCAATGCCTTAGAGATTTCCTTATCACTAATGGATTCAAAGTCGGAAAGGCCGATCCTACTTTATTTACTAAAACTCTTGACAATGATTTGTTTGTATGCCAAATTTATGTTGATGATATTATATTTGGGTCTACTAACGAATCTACATGTGAAGAATTTAGTAGGATCATGACACAAAAATTCGAGATGTCTATGATGGGGGAGTTGAAGTATTTCTTAGGATTTCAAGTGAAACAACTCCAAGAAGGCACCTTCATTAGCCAAACGAAGTATACTCAAGACATTCTAAACAAGTTTGGGATGAAGGATGCCAAACCCATCAAGACACCCATGGGAACCAATGGGCATCTCGACCTCGACACGGAAGGTTAATCTGTCGATCAAAAGGTATACCGGTCGATGATAGGCTCCTTACTCTATTTATGTGCATCTCGACCGGATATTATGCTTTCCGTATGCATGTGTGCAAGATTCCAAGCTGACCCTAAGGAAGCTCACCTTACGACCGTAAAACGAATCTTGAGATATTTAGTTTATACTCCTAAGTTTGGGCTTTGGTATCCTAGGGGATCCACATTTGATTTGATTGGTTATTCGGATGCCGATTGGGCGGGGTGTAAAATCAATAGAAAGAGCACATCGGGGACTTGCCAGTTCTTGGGAAGATCCTTGGTGTCTTGGGCTTCAAAGAAGCAAAATTCCGTCGCTCTTTCTACCGCCGAAGCCGAATACATTGCCGCAGGTCATTGTTGCGCGCAATTGCTTTGGATGAGGCAAACCCTTAGGGACTACGGTTACAAATTAACCAAAGTTCCTCTTCTATGTGATAATGAGAGTGAAATCCGCATGGCGGATAATCCCGTTGAGCATAGCCGCACTAAACACATAGCCATTTGGTATCATTTTCTAAGGGATCACCAACAAAAGGGAGATATCGAGATTGCATATATTAACACTAAGGATTAATTAGCCGATATCTTTACCAAGCCGCTTGATGAACAAACCTTTAACAAACTTAGGCATGAGCTAAATATTCTTGATTCTAGGAATTTCTTTTGATGTCTTGCATACATAGCTCATTAATATACCTTTGATCATATCTCTTTCATGTGCTATGACTAATGTGTTTTCAAGTAAATTTCAAAACAAGTCATAAGTGCATTGAAAGGGAATTGGAGTCTTCGGCAAAGACAAAGGCTTCCACTCCACTCCATGACTCATCCTTCGCCGTCGCTCCGAGCATCTCTCCGGCTTTGGTATAATCTTCACTCATATGTTTTATTTGCCAAAGGGGAGAAAGTAGTTATCAAGGGCTCTAACGATTCCGTTTTTGGCGATTTATGACAGGGGGAGAGAGCATGAGCCCAAAGCAAAAGGACCGCACCACCACCTATTTCAAAATTTTAGTTTTTCAATTGGTACTAATTTTAGAAAGAGTTCTTCAATTGGTATGATTTTCAAATTGGTATCTCATAGTGTTCAAAAGGGGGGGAGAGTAGTATTTTCAAATCAATATCTTAAAACCCTCTTGAACACTAAGAGGAGAAATTTATTGAGGGGGAGTTTTTGTTTAGTCAAAGGAAAAAGCATTTGAAACAGGGGGAGAAAATTTCAAATCTTGAAAATGCTTCGCAAAATCTTATTCATTTACCTTTGACTATTTGCAAAAGAACTTTGAAAAGGATTTACAAAAGAATTTGCAAAAACAAAACATGTGGTGCAAGCATGGTCCAAAATGTTAAAAGATAAAGAAACAATCCATGTATATCTTATGAGTAGTTATATTGGCTCAAATCTAAGTAACCTTTGCACTTACAATTATGCAAAACTAGTTCAATTATGCACTTATATATTTGCTTTAGTTTGTGTTGGCATCAATCACCAAAAAGGGGGAGATTGAAAGGGAATTAGGCTTACACCTATTTCCTAATTGATTTTGGTGGTTGAATTGCCCAACACAAATAATTGGACTAACTGGTTTGCTCTAGTCTATAAGTTACACAGGTGCCAAAGGTTCACAAAAGGCCAATAAAAAGACCAAGAAAAGGGTTCAAAAAAAGAGCAAGGGATAACCGAAGTGTGCCCTGGTCTGGCGCACCGGATTGTCCGGTGTGCCACCGGACAGTGTCCGGTGCACCACCGGACAGTGTCCGGTGCACCAAGGAACTCCAAGCCAAACTCTTCACCTTCGGGAATTTTCAGAGGGCTCCACTATAATTCACCGGACTGTCCGGTGCACCACCGGACAGTGTCCGGTGCACCAAGGAAGAGCAACTCTGAACTCGCCAGCTTCAGGAAACCGCTCTGCTATAATTCACCGGACATGTCCGGTGCACACCGGACTGTCCAGTGAGCCAGCGGAGCAACGACTACTTCGCGCCAACGGTCGACTGCAGGCGCATTGAATGCGCGCCAGCGCGCGCAGAAGTCAGAGCACGCGCGGGTGGCACACCGGACAGCCTACAGGGCTTGTCCGGTGCGCCACCGGACAGCCAGGCGGGCCCACAAGTCAGAGCTCCAACGGTCGGAACCCAATGGCCTGGTGACGTGGCTGGCGCACCGGAAAGTGTCCGGTGGCGCACCGGACTGTCCGGTGCGCCATGCGACAGCAGCCTCCACCAAACGGCTAGTTTGGTGGTTGGGGCTATAAATACCCCAACCACCCCCACATTCAAGTAATCCAAGTTTCCCACCTTCCAACTACATTACAAGAGCTAGCATTCAATACAAGGCACACCAAAGAGATCAAATCCTCTCCCAACTCCACACAAAGCTTTAGTGATTAGAGAGTGATTTTTTGTGTTCATTTGAGCTCTTGCGCTTGGATCGCTTCTTTTCTTTCTCATTCTTTGTTGAGATCAAAACTCACTTGTAATTGAGGCAAGAGACACCAATCGTGTGGTGGTCCTTGTGGGAACTTCGTGTTCCATTTGTTTGAGAAGAAGAAGCTCACTCGGTCCGAGGGACCGTTTGAGAGAGGGAAAGGGTTGAAAGAGACCCGGTCTTTGTGACCACCTCAACGGGGAGTAGGTTTGCAAGAACCGAACCTCGTAAAACAAATCCGTGTGTCACACTCTTTATTCGCTTGCGATTTGTTTTGCACCCTCTCTCTCGGACTCGATTATATTTCTAACGCTAACCCGGCTTGTAGTTGTGATTAAGTTTGTAAATTTCAGATTCACCCTATTCACCCCCCTCTAAGCGACTTTCAGTTAATGGCCGATTGAATCTGTCGATGGAACACATTACAATCATTAGTGGCATGAGAGAATGAGTTATGCCACTTGCAGTATGCACGACGTTTTAGCTCGTCGGCGGATGGAACAGTGTGATTTATTTTAATGTTGCCATTTTTGAGTAACTCATCAAATATTTTATCACATTTACCAACATTAAATGTAAACTTGACCTCCTCTTGCCGTTTCTTTTGAACCGGCTGTAAGGAAGAACAAGCCGAAGATTTGGCCTGCTTTGGCCAAACCATTTCAGCAGCATATATTTCTGTTGATTCGTCGTCCGAGCTACTTTGGTCGCACTCTACTATATGGACATTGTGACGAATGGTTTTGGCAGTCTCTTTGCTTCGGCTTTCACAGGCCAAAGCTCTCTAGTGTAATTATGCTAACGTGAAAAATTGGATGCCTTCTAATCTTTCTTTTAAATAATATCACAATCCATTAAAGGCTAATCCTGCCAGTTATTTTTCTGCTAAATGAATTTGGAAGCATCGGTTTCTTGTATCTCGGAACCTCCGGATATATTCACTAACCGATTCATCCTTCCCCTGCCGCAGGGCCACTAAGTCTACCAAATCTAACTCATAATCACCGGAGAAAAAGTGGTCATGAAATTTTTGTTCTAAATCCCCCCCCATGATGAAATAGAATTAGGAGGTAAAGTGGCGTACCACGCGAACGCGGTTCCTGTTAAAGATAATGAAAATAAACGTACACGAAATGCTTCTGTGTCGGCCAATTCTCCTAATTGTGCTAAGAACTGGCCTATGTGTTCACGCGTGTTTTTTCCTTGGTCACCCGAAAATTTCGCAAATTCGGGTATCCTGGTTCCCTAGGGGTATGGGTGGTGATCAAATCGGCTGTCATAAGGTTTCCGATATGATTGCCCCCTAGGTACCATGCTTACTCCGAGCTTATCTCGGAACGCCCCGACTATTTCCTCCCTCACTATATCAATGGCGGCCGGTGCAAGACCACCGGCTCTCTGGTCAAACATAGGTGGGGTTGGCTGGACATTAGCATGTTGTCTTTCCCCCCATTGGTTTGAGTTACGTGGTGCATTGCCACTTGCCCTATATAGTTCATAGGTTTGATCGTTCCTTTCTGGCCTTCTAGGTGGGGCCGGAAAGCTTTCCTGGGCTCTGGATCTTGAATTATTGGGCTGATGCATTGCATAGTGTGATGGGAAGTGTTGCTGGGACGGGTGAGGATTCAGGTAACAATCCTCCTCAAATAGGTCATGTGCGGACTGTCCGGACATTGGCCCGGACCGTCCGTGATTATATGCGGACCGTCCGTCGTTGTATGCAGACGGTCCGACTGGGTAGTTCAGATTCTGTGCCATATGTGGTGGCTCGGGTGCATGTCTGGGTAACTCATTAAAAATGGGCCCGGCCGTGGCTGGCCCGGACGGTATGCGCTCACGTGCGAACGGTCCGGGTAAGTGCAGATCGGTTGATTTACTACCGATTTGCGGTTGCTCAGGGTACGTGTCCATTGGCATCCCATAAAGGGGTTGGTTGTGACAACCTACAACCGATATATTACGTGTGTTACCTCCTAACTCAACCTCGTGCGAAGAAAAATTTGCAATGCTAGATTTATCAAATGCACGTGCTAATCTCCTATAGTCGTTTTGCATACCCCATATGATATTTTGCATTTGTTCTCGCTGCTCATCTACATAATTCTTAAGAGATTGCAGCTCGTTAGTATTACTTACATTGGGGATATCTGGTGTGGGTCGGAGTGAAGCCGGATCCGTCGCCCGATGTCGGACGACTTTGTTGTTCCTGTCCACTTTGAAGTTGGCCAAGAACTTTGCTTTTGCCTCCTGGATCATCTGCTCCTTGTGCTCCTCGAAGTGGAGCTGTTCGTCGGCCGGCAAGGTTTCCCAAGTTGGCTCTATAATGTTGCTGGGGGAGACTTCAGAGCTATCCCTTGAACCGGCCATTGAGGGCCGATTTGATGAGTCTGAATGTGTTTTCCCCAGAGGAGTCGCCAAAAAGTATGTTGACACCTTTTTAGGGCGCCAAACACTCAACACGAACCAGTGGTGGTGCCCTCTGCACAGGGGCGGACGGTCCGCGCGCAGGGGCCGAACGGTCCGCGGCCTGGTGTGAGGCCACAGTCCTTGATATAGTAGTCATCGAACGCGCGCGACATGACGAGTATCGATGACTCTTGGCTGGGCTGCCAAATGAAGTGCACCCCGAGCTCATCAGCGAGGTAATACACCTGGCCATTGCACCACCAGATGTGCTACTCCTCTACATATATCTTGTTCGAGGACACTCACACAGTGTCAGCGACGACCGTCGTCCCAGCACACAAGAATTCATGGACGGTTAGTAGCAACTTACGTGGTAGGTTGGGCTTTAGGTGGATGATAAACTGGACGACGTGATGGCGCCGTCGTTGGATGCGGTGCCTAGAACAACCCAAGAGTCGCCGACGTTGACGACGACCATGAGGTCCCCCTGTTTGACGATGGACAGTGCGGTACAGCCGCTCTGGACCACGTCCAAGCGGCGGCTGCGTCAGAGCTTACCGTACACAGCGGCGCATGCGGCCACGTAGGACTGCTTCCAGAGGTCGAATTGGCAGTCGTCAAGCTTCTTCTCGTCGTCGATGAGCGACGCCAACGCGAGCGCCTCCTGCTAGTGGTGTTTGTTCAGGGTTTCCAAGTAAGAAACATGTATTCATCTTTGGCGTTGGTTTATGAAAATGACTCACAAGTCAGATCCATGGAAAAAATATTACGGAGAATAAATGTCACACATGCAAAAAAGGAATTTAAGTTGAAAACATTATTCAAACAAAAGAAATTGCATGCAAGGCTCTTTTTTAAATACTACTCCCTGCATCCAAAAATATAATTCAAGAATCTCGGTGATACTTATCTACTACTACACATTGTGCACAGGTAGCAGGTGGGCTTTGGGAGAGATGTAGTAGATGTTTTTACTGTAATAGATGTAGACATAAACACACATGTGGTGTAGTGGTAGCTACGAGCACATTTGCTTGAGGGGTCATGGGTTCAAATCCCCTTGGAGCCATTTGTGTTTTTTAATTTAATTTTAGCTAGGCGTGGGATGTACGTGGGAATGGGAATGGGCTTTGCGGGGAGGGGGAATGGTGGCAGAACATGAGAATGGACTGTGCGGTGAGGGGGAATGGGAAAGGCAGAAGAATGGACTGTGCGGGGAGGAGAATGGGAAAGGCAGAACAGGGAATGGGAATGACAACTGTGCGGGGAGGGGGAATGGAATGATAGAACAGGGAATGGGAATGGAGGAACATGGAATGGCAGCCAACCCCTTACTGCCTTAATAAGTAGTAGAGGAAGGTTGAGTCTAAGGACTTGGGGCTGTGAATTGAAGCAAAGGACTCAGCTATCATCAGGAACAACTCAGAACATCAGAGGCAAGACTTCACAAATATGATTTAATTCAGGAGTCCAATCTACCGAGTTTCTAACTCAACCAAATTTGACTCAGGGGCTATTAGAAAGGATATATATTAGGGGCACCTAAAGACACCTTAACTTACAAGATCTAGACAGGTGGGCCCGAGCACTTGGCCATGTTATCTAGAGACTCGACCCACATGCCATAAAGATACCAGGATCATCTAGGAAAGATGGAGGCACATGATCTTATCAAATCAATAGATAAGATCGATGTCCATGTAATATGGTAGAGTCTGGTTGATAAAAGGAACATGCTTTTAAAGATAGAATTGAGAGTCCTAGTTAGACTCAGTTAAGATGATATATATCGTATTATGTATCTGATTTGCCGCCCCTCCTTGTACTATAAAAGGAGGGACAACATACACTAAGAGGATAGATCATCAGATTATAATTAATAGCCACCTACATATCTATACCCATATATAAAGCATCACTTCTAACTTTGCAACAACCACCCAAATAAATGCACCCAGAACTATCCCACCTTTGAAACCAAGGGACGATATTAGTCTAAATCTCTTATTTCTCTTACTCAAACCCAATGGTCTAGCTTGTTTGGATCATCCCTCCCTCATCAATCATGCTTCCACCCGTGATCCCCTCATAGGGTCGAGGTTGTCGAGCCCGCAGCTGGCACTATCATATGGGTTGGAGTGGCGTAGGTGGCGCGGATAGAGTTGACCATTGGGTAGAGCACACTAGAGTGCAGTGTGGTGGACTCGAGGCTTGACTCTTTGAGGCGCACAGGGTTTCCAAGGGTGAGGACGTTGAGGAAGTCGCTATCGATGGTGGTGGTGGCAATGGTGGTGACCCATGGCGCGGTGTTGATGATGGTGTCATTGTAGGGCCAGGGTTGTCGGTGGAGCATATGACAGAGATGTCGTAGATGGCGGTGTGGAGGGCACCGGGCATGACAGGCTCATGGAAGAGGGACTTGGCGTCATCGGCGAGGGGCACGTCCAAGCCGAAGGATACAAAGATGACATCGATGTCGTCGTGGAAGGCAGACTTGAAGCCCACGAGGACGACGACGGCGGCGCACTCCGCCGACTAGTAGACCTTGTAGGCGACATCGCTGCCTACAGTTTGCCGCCCTTGGCGGTGGCAATGGCATAGCCAAAGAGGCTGACACAGGGTACAAAGATGCCAGCGGCGATGGAGAGTGTGTGGGTGCCGTGGCCCTCAGTGTGACACGTCTAGTTGGCATCTACCATGGGTGAGTTACTGAGCAGCATGTCCCTATTGAAGAATCTAGCGTCGATGAGCTTGCGGTTGCAGGCGACAACGTGCTTGACAGAGTGCTGGCAGGAACCCTTCTAGCGGGATGGCACCTGGCCGTCGTCATCTTGGTCTTTGACGAGCATTTTTACTAGTAGAACATAAGGTATTATGTCGTCTCAAGAGCTCAAACCTGTCTAAATCTTCGTGTCTCTTGTGCATTTACCCTTAATTCTCGATCTCGCAATATAACCCACAAATTCACTACTGAATAATCCTTGACAATAATATTTTTTGGAACTTGGTTAATCCACAAGATGGTTCAAATCATTGACTGCAAATGGATTTTAAGAAAAAGATTGATATGGATGGAAATGATCACATCCATAAGGCATGATTGGAAGTAAAAGGTTTCAAGAAGGTTCATGGTGTTGATTATAATGAAACCATCTTTCCCATTTTAATGCTAAAGTACGTCTATTTGAATCCTCCTAGGAATTGTTGCCTATTTTAATTATGAATTTTGATAGATGGAGCCAAAACGGCTTTCATGAATGGAAACTTAAGTGAGGATTTATACATGACATAGATTTAAGGTTTTGTTGACCCTAAAAATAATAGTAAAATATACAAACTCTAGAAGTATATTTATGGACTGAAGTAAGCATCTCAGAGTTGGGATCTTCATGTCGATGAAGAGGTCAAAAGATTTGTCTTTATCATGAATGAATAAGATCCTTATGTTTAAAAGAAGGTGTTGGGGGCCTGCTTCATCGCCGAAGGTCCTATAAGCAAGTTGGCACATAAGCAGACACACCACGAAGGTACAGGCCGAAGCTATGATCCAGGGAGCTTCGGCATAGTGGCATGCCTTGAGACGAAGGGCTGCACTGACCTAAAGAGGAAAAGACTGATCAGTCCGTGATAGTTTGTGTCATGTTTATAGTTATTTGTCGAGGGCATGAATGTAATTTCGACCGGGCTGCGTCCCGTGCCTATAAATAGATGAACAGTAACTCCGTACTGTTCACGCTGACTTGTATTCACTTGCACGTCACACTTGGATTTTTGCCTTCTGTCAAGCCGAAGGTATACTTGTAATTCAATATTGTTTATATTCATTCATGATGCTATATTAATGATGTCATATGATTATTCGTGATACTTCTCATGTTTCATATGCTTCTACTTCCATTATTATACACTGTGATTATGAAGGTACGTCCTTCATAACCTTCGTCTGAAGATCATTAAATCCTAAGGGAGATAATGCTTCGGAGGGCGAAGGGCTTTAACCATTAATGTTTTGTGTTGCCTTGTTCTTGATTCATAGCATTTGAGAACAAGTCCCCAACATTGGAGCCCACCTCCGGTGAACTCACTTGCACTGTTGAGCTAATGGCTTCGTTCAACAACCAAGTCATACCACCTTCAGCTACGAAGCTGGTGCTCCCAATCACGGGCGGTTCAAGTTCAAAGCCAGCTAACAAGAAGCAGAAGAAGGAAGCACAGAGAAGAGTGCAACATGTTGGGGTGCAAGGCAAGAGATCCGAAGCTTGAAAAATATCTAGATACAGTTCGAAGGCTGGAGGCTTCTTTCGAAGGTTTTTCTGTCAAAAATATTCCAAGAGGAGAAAATGAGCATGCAGATCTGTTAGCCAAATCAGCGGCACATGGGCTCCCTCTACCTTCAGAAGTATTTTTTGAGATAATAAAAGCACCTTCGGTTGAACTCATGGAGAGAGCAGTGCTTGCAATATCCCCTGTACATAGTGAAGATTGGATCTTTCCTCTAAGGTAATTGTCTTTCGGATGACGAAGCTTATAATAAGAGAATGGAAGCAAGGACAAGATCGTATGTGATAATAGAAGAGGAATTATACAAACATGGAGTCTGTTCTCCACTCCTCAAGTGTTTATCTAGAACCGAAGGTATAGAATTAATGAAGGAGATACATGCAGGTCTGTGTGGATCTCATATTGGGTCTAGGCCCTTGCTGGGAAAAGTTTTTAAACAAGGATTTCATTGGCCAAAGGCAGCTTCGGATGCAGCAGAGCTGGTTCAAAAATGTGAGAATTGTCAAAAATGTGCAAGAGACCAGAAGCAACCTTCATCTCTCACGCAGCTGATACAACCTACTTGGCCATTGCAAAGATGGGGCATGGATTTGTTAGGTCCACTTCCACCGGCACAAGGTAATTTGAAGTATATTGTGGTGGTAGTAGAATATTTTTCTTAGTGGATTGAAGCAAAGCTCTTGGCTACAATAACTTCGGCCACAGTCCAAAAAATCTTCTAGCAGAATATTGTTTGTCGTTTCGGCGTGCCGAAGGCAATAACCGTGGACAATGGAACACAGATTGATGTCGAAACATTCAAGGATTTCTGTGACCAGATTGGTACGAAAATCCATTTTGCATCAATTAGGCATCCGAAGTCAAATGGGCTGGTAGAAAGAGCAAATGGCATCATAATGATAGGAATAATGAAGCTAATCTTTAATCAGCCCAGAGGAAAGTGGCCAAACGAGCTGATTAAAGTGGTGTGGAGCCACAATACAACCACGTCAAGATCAACAGGATTTACACCCTTCAACCTATTATTTGGTGATGAAGCTATAACTACAGAAAAAGCAAAAGCAGGATCAATAAGAACAATAGCTTCGTCAGAAGACGAAGCTGATTATCACGTAACAAAAGATACTATAGAAGGGACCAGACTTCAGGAAAAAGAGAACATCAATAAATATTAGGTCAAAACAATAAAATGGCGTGACAGAAAAGTTCAATTGAAAAATATCAAGCCTAGACATCTGGTGCTTCGGAGAGTGGCCAATCCAGACACAGTGGACAAATTGCAACTGAAGTGGGAAGGTCCTTTTCTGGTAGTATCTTTGTCAAGGCCCGGTTCTTATAAATTGAAGGATATGGACGACAACGACATACCTAGATCTTGGAATGCGGATGAGCTTCGGCGATACTATGTGTAATATTGATGTAATCTTTTTTCATTTTTTCTATGGTACCCTTTTCCTTTCAAGAGGGGAGAAAGGTTTTCAATGGGGCCATAGCTTGTAATTTTTCTCTTATTTAGCCCCATGAGGGCCAAATCCCCCCAAAAAAAGATGTAATATGTAAATCTGAGCATGCACCATCGAGTGCAAAAAGAAAAACAAGGAGAAGCTCAAAAGTCATCCCCAAGGGGATGCAGAGCATGACGAAGCTACAAAAAGTCGTTCCTAAGGGAGCGCAACGTAAGTTTTCTGCTCAAAAGTCGTTCCAAAGGGAACGCAGAGCCAAATACCGCCGAAATACAAGGCGAAGAAGTTCAAAAGTCGTTCCTAAGGGGATGCAGAACTTATACCGCCGAAATATAAGGCAAAGAAGTTACAAAGTTGTTCCTAAGGGGATGCAGAACTTATACCACCGAAATAGAAGGTGAAGAAGCTCAAAAGTCGTTCCTAAGGGGATGCAGAGCTTAAGACTCAAAAGACATTCCTAAGGGGATGCAGAGTCTGGGTGTGGCTTCGTGTGTGTATTTGGACATTCATTTGCACATTACATTTCATCATTCATTGCATTCATACACATCCATGTAGACATTCGTAGGTTCATCATCAGCATAACATAAAGCACAAGCAGATGCTTCAGCTTTGATAACAATGCTTCGATGAGCATAAAGAAGCAAGAATACGCTTCGTTGTGTATGAAAAGAAGGGAAGGTGTTTTTCGCCTTCGGCTCAAAAGATACAAGTTTCGTCCACAGCCAAGCAATTCACACACGGATGGAAAGGTAAAAATATATTACAAGGTATGGACAAATTTACAAAGTGATGTTCGATTCCCAATTACAATGTCTTTTACAAAGATATTTCAAATGTTTCTAAGCTTTGTTCAGCAGTTTCAGCAATCTTCGAAATGAGCTTCGGACTATTGACCTTCGGCATCGTCATCCTATACACAACAAAGCAGTATAAGGTAAAGAGTAATTACAAGAAAGCAAGCAACAGGTATAAGTATCGTACCGGCTTTAGCAGGCTTTGGGCCTCGTCACTAGCCAACTCTCGACCACCCTTCGCCCAAATTTGTGTTATAAACCTGCTTCCTATGCTTCGGGCTATATTGGGGAGATCAACCAAATCCGATGCAGATAGGCTAAAGTTTGGTCTATTTAAAATTTTTGCGTGCGTACAACCAGCCTTTAGAAATACTGCAGCTGTGCCACGAGAAGCTAGCAGGGCACAGAAGTCTCCATGCCCGGCTATTACTTCGTCGAGCGCCTCTACTTCGCCCTCGATATGTTCGAAGGTGCTGGAAATGTTTTCGGCCGAAGGAGTAAACTTTTCAGCGCTGGCCCCAACCGAGTTAAAAACCTTTTTTAGTCGATGTATGCAGCGGTGGCCAAAATCCAAACACATGTTCCGAAGCTCTTTCAAAGATTGTTTCAGCTTCGTGTTTTCAGCAGCTTTAGCTTCGTATTTTGTTTG
This sequence comes from Zea mays, assembly GCF_902167145.1. Lineage (NCBI taxonomy): Eukaryota > Viridiplantae > Streptophyta > Magnoliopsida > Poales > Poaceae > Zea > Zea mays. The sequence goes on from NC_050103.1 coordinate 30,668,711, forward strand.
CAAGTTTTTCTTTCCTGTTCGAAGTTCTCTAATTTCTGCAGGAGTTCCTTGTTTAATCTGATATTCTCGGCCTACGCTTCTGCAAGGGAACCTTCCACTGCTTGGATTCGGAAATCTTTCTTTTCAAGAGAAGCTTCGTATTCTTTGATTTTGCTTTTCAGACCCTCGATTATAATTTCATTCTTCTTATCCTCGAGGTCATGTTGCATTTGCAGCGCTTTACTTAGCAGCATACTCTGTACAGAATAGACCTTCATCAGCTAACTTCATTGATTCAAACAAATAATAAAATTTTATTTTATTATAAGAATCTTACCTTAAAGTTGGAATAAAATAAACTACCGGCGATATGTTGTCGTCGGTAGCTGCTAATATCAGCTTCAAGCTTCGGAAAACCGACACTTTTCGACAGAGTGCCGATTACCTTCGCCCCGATACGGTCACGGACACATCCCAAGGCCTCTTCATTGGTTCCACCAAAGAGCATGGCTCCTGGCTAGTAGCCATAGGAAATGTCGTATTCCTGTAGCTCCTTCTTTTCAGCCTCAGATAGTTCCTGTCCGATCCGGTTCCGAAGCTCAAAATCTTCTTTAGCCGAAGCAGCTTCGACAATTTTCTTTCCTTTGTCAGGCACTGGGCCATGACTTGTTCTGCAGCTGCAACTGTTTCTTCTATGCCAATATCCAATAACAATTTATCAATCCCAGATGAGGTAGTCTCCAAGTTGGTAGCTTCGGTGGCAGCTGCAGCTTCGACAGACGTGTTTGCTTCGGCAGTGGCTTCGGTACTTGCAGTAGGTGCTATCTTAGATACCGAGGCCGAAGGAGGCGTCTTTTCAATAGCTTGCATCACGCTACCAATCCTTCGCTTCTTCAGCCCATCTGCCTTCTTTCTAGCCGAAGGTTCTTGTTTCTTCTGAAAAAGCTTCGTCAGATGCGGTCCCAGAGGACTTAGCAGCTTGATAGATAAAGATTCGGTCATTACCTTTAAAATCTCTTCTACTTCGACAGTGGGAGGTGTTGAAGGAGTTTCCTCTTCCACCTCAGTCACCTTCGGCTCTGGAGTTGCAGCCTTTCTCTTCTTCAAAGCCGCTGCTTTCGGCTCGGGACTGGATTTTCTCTTTTTCAAAGTTTTTTCTTCCTCCTTTACCATTCTGGCAGCCTGCCTGCTCAGAACGCTGACAACTCTCTTCCTTTTTGCCCCTTCAGCACCTCTGTTGAGTCGCTCGTAATCAGGGTATTCAAAATTTAGAGTGTCCATTACCTGGTTCAACCTTCATTTTGGTCGGGTGCTGAAGGCTGCAGTCATTAATTGATCTTCTTTTTTGGTGTAGTTTCCCAAAATTTCATTGCAAATTGTCTCAATCATTTCTAGCCACTCTTGGCAAGGCTCCTTGAACTGTTTTTTAAACTTAAAACGATAAGGCAATCGCACAAGCTCAAGTGCTTTCTTTGTTCCCTTTAGCTTCAACATGCTCCATTCACTTAACGTCGGAGATGTTCTGTTAGCCAAGTATTCTTGAACTAGATCTCTAGTGCTGATTTGTTCAGCCACCACCCTGAATTCTGATACAGATAGTTGGCATGCTGATCCTGGCTTCATGTTGCACAAAGGTCTGGTCATTCCGAAGCTCAATGCCAACGGGCACATGACCATCGTCATCAGTTTCCCCCTTTTCTTCTCATTGGCCTTAATATAAAACCATTCACTCTTTCAGTTGGTTGGCCACTTGGTGCGGTGGCTAAGAGCCGTAGTCTTCGTATCCTTGCGGTACGCGAAATTATAGCAGCCAAAAATTTCATGCAGCCCGTCTGCTCTGGCTTTCGTTTGGTAGTGCAACTCATGCACTCGGCAAAATGCTTCGGCATTTGGGTCCATCCCTTGGCTTCGAAGGGCCCAGATGAAGATGCTGAGCCTAACGATAGCGTTAGGGGTCAACTGATGAAGATAAATTTCAAAATTTTCCAAAACTTCTCCTATCATCTCGTTCAGGGGAAACCGTAATCTCGCTCTGAAAAAGCTTTTGAAAACCACTACTTCATCATTCTTCGGCATTGGAGTGGTTTATTCACTGGCAAAACAAATAAGCTTCTTTTTCAGCTTCTCCGAAGTAGCCCAGTTTCATCATCATGGGCACGTCGGCTTCAGACAAAGTAGATTTCTCAAAATCTAGGTGGCAGGGTTTTGATGGGATCAAAATGCTATAATCTTCCTCTTCTTCATCAGCATTTTCTTCTTCAATATCAGCCTGCTCAGCTTCGGCAGCAGAAGTACCTTCGTCAACGGTTCCCTCTGTCACAACTAAGCCCGACTGCCTCATGACTTTAGAAATCGGAGCTGTCTCGGTGGCCTCGGTCTCCTCTCCTTCATGAGTTACCCTTGCAGTCGAGCGTACTCTGGCCATCTGATGGATCTTTTGCGGTTTTTACGAAGTTGATGACTTTTACAGTTTTGATGAAGCTAATTCAAAATGATGGTTCGCTCGAGAATGCAGTGAAAAAGCTTCGATTATGGTTAAATTTTTCAACAGCACAACAGTGCAATGGCAATGAATGATGTGGTAACTCCAAACCTACTCGTCTGTTTATATAGTGCTGCAGGTGGGAAGGTGAATCGCCAAGTCACCCGCAACCGCTGAACAGTCGCCCGCACCCGCTGAACGGTGGACCACTCAGTGCCTGGGAAGTGAATCACCAGATCGCTCATACCCGCTGCGTGGTGGGCCACCTCGCGCTCGAAATATTTTAATCGTTTCTCGGCAACGAGCTCAGGGAAGGTGTTTTCGGACCTTCGGAATTCTGAAGCCTATGAGATTTTTTCACGGATCAAGCTCGTTACGAAAAAATGATCTAGCACCATGAAGGGGCTACTGTTGGGGACCTGCTTCACCGCCGAAGGTCCTATAAGAAAGTTGCCACATAAGCAGACACACCACGAAGGTACAGGCCGAAGCTACGATCCAGGGAGCTTCGGCATAGTGGCATGCCTTGAGACGAAGGGTTGCATCGACCTAAAGAGGAAAAGACCAATCAGTCTGTGATAGTTTGTGTCATGTTTATAGTTATTTGTCGAGGGCATGAATGTAATTTTCCCGTGCCTATAAATAGATGAACAGTAACCTCGTACTGTTCATGCTGACTTGTATTCACTTGCACGTCACACTTGGATTTTTGCCTTCTGTCAAGCCGAAGGTATAATTGTAATTCAATATTGTTTATATTCATTCATGATGCTATATTAATGATGTCATATGATTATTCGTGATACTTCTCATGTTTCATATGCTTCTACTTCCATTATTATACACTGTGATTATGAAAGTACATCCTTCATAACCTTCATCTGAAGATCATTAAATCCTAAGGGAGATAATGCTTCGGAGGACGAAGGGCTTTAACCATTAATGTTTTGTGTTGCCTTGTTATTAATTCATAGCATTTGAGAACAAGTCCCCAACAGAAGGTAGTGGGAGCACACATGTGTTTTTGGTGCTATATGTAGATGAGATATTGTTGATCGAAAATGATATTCCGATGTTGCAAGCCATCAAGTATTTATTAACAAATAATTTTGCTATAAAAAATTAGGAAAGGAAACTTAGATTTCAAGCATTAAGATTTATAGAGATAGAACAAATTGCAAATTGGGTTAAGTCAAAGTACCTACATAGATAATGTATTGAAATGGTTTAATATTCAAGAATCCAAGGAAGGTTTCTTGCCAATGTCACATGGTATTACCCTAAGAGATCTCACTATGTGCTTCGACATTTGGTGAGCAAAAAAAGGTTGAGCGCAACTCTATATGCCTCCATGATTGGATCCATTATGTATGATATGCTATGTACATGCTTAGATGTTGCTTATACTCTCTAAATGTTGCGAGTAGGTACCAATCTAATCCTAGTGAGGATCATTGGGTGGCTGAGTTGAGGAAGAGCTTATTATAAATGATTACTATGATGCTCGCTTCTAAACCGATAGAGATGATAGTCAATCATAATATGTATTTGTGTTCTGCCTCAATGGAGAATCAATAAGTTGAAAATGTTCCATGCAGGAGATGGTAGTTGATTCTATGATGGAGACGGATATATAGCGGTGTGAGAAGCTGCTAAGTAGACTGTTTGCATCAGAAAGTTTATTTCTAAGTTGGGTGTGATTTTAAGTTTGCCAAATTCTTTGGACCTTTATTTTGATAATAATGGTGGCATTGCACATGCCAAGGAACCTAGATAGCACCAACAATCCAAACACATACTTAAGTGCTACCACCTTATTCGTGAGACCGTTAATAGAGGTGATGTGAAGATTTGCAAAGTGCACATGGATATGATTGTTGGTGATTCATTGACGATGACTCTTGCACAACCAAAAAATGAGGCACACATGAGTGCCATTGGTATTAGATACCTACATGGTTGACTTTAATGTAAGTGGAATATAATCGTATAAACATCCTATGCTTATGAGTGTTGAATAAAGTGTCATCGAGTCTCTTGAATTATCATTATTACATTAATTGGTGAGTACGTGACTTGTTTGTGAAACTTTATGTTTTGTATTGTTATTCAAAATATCATTAGGCTTATATCATTATGTGGGATTTTATACACTAGCACATATATTGGTTGTCGATCATGTTTCACAGATCATTGATATAGAGATATGAAATCAATAATGTGGGCACATAATAAAGTTCATGGTTTTGGATTGATCCACTCCAAGAATTTGCAAGAATAATTATGTTAAAAATATGCTATCAAGTGTTCCGGAGTGGTATACTTGTTGGATCTGTAGACTCGAGATCACTATTGTTATCAATACCTTGGAGATGTTGTTGGTGTCGTCGTTGGTCAGTAGCGAACTTAGACGATGAATGTGTTGTCAGGGGTGGATCTACACCTAGGGCCATGGCCTAGGTTCTTGATTCATATAACTCTATATAAATTTCTATTTAATACAATATAAAATAGTTAAGATAAAATGAAGAGAAGGAAATTTAGTAGATTTGACTCGGGTCATAGAAAAATTCTGGATCCACCCTGTGTGTGTGCTGATACGTAAGAACATTTAAGTACTTTTACTATATCAACATGTTCTTTTTCCGCTACGTTATGCGTCTAGTGATAACAATCTATGTACTCATATGTTGAACGTGGTATACGTAGTCGTTTTTCGAGGCTAACCTACCGAGCGCGGGCTGGCCCACCGTACCATTAGGAGCATCTCCAAGGGACTTTTCATTTTTTGCTCTCTATTTGACTCTCTATTTGTCTTTTCATAAAGATTATACTTTATATATAGCATCTCATTCCAACAGACTATCTATCTAGTTTGGCTACACTACAGGAAACACCTAAATTTTCGTGGGCCAAAAGCCCACGAAAATAAGCCTAAACCGACGAAAATAGACAATTTTCGTCGGCAGGCCGACGAAAATAGCCGCCGAAAATAAGTTCAATGAAAATAGGCACCTATTTCCGTCGGTACCGACGAAAAATACCTATTTTCGTCGGCTTTCCCAAGGCCGACGAAAATAGTTGGTCGACTGACTATATTCGTCGGCCCGGTGGTGGCCGACGACAATACGCCCAGGCTATTTTCGTCAGCCAGGTGGGGCCGCCGAAAATACGTGCCCGATATTTTCTTCGGCCCGCTCATGGCCGACGAAAATATGTTCCCAGGATATTTTCGTCGGCCACCACCGAGGGCGACGAAAATTGATGGTTCCCCCCCCAAAACAGATTTTTCTGCACCTATTAATAATTCACAGCAAAGTACACAATATCACAATTCACATATACAGATTCACAAGCAAAATACATAATTCACAAAACACATTCACATATACATATCACAAAACACATTGACATATACATATCACAAAACACATTCACATATACATAAATAGTCCATAAGTCCATAGTCCATACATAGTTTCAATACCATAAGTCCATAGTTTCAAACAAACTCACTACTCACTAATCACTCCTGCGGGCTGTGGGAGTTTTGGCCACTCCCTCCACCACCAGGAAGGTGGCCACTCCCTCCAGAACCATGGACGAGGAAGTCGTGGACGTTGACAGCACCCTCCTGAGCATGTGACGCTGAACCCTGCAATTCATCAATCATTCAAATAAGGCTGTGTTTTGCTATCCCTATACCTATACTGGCTATGTTTGGTCACTATTTGCATAAAACTAAACATGGAACGCCACCTGTGATCCATGGTGATAAGGAGGTTGTGCATGCATCCACGGGTACTATTGTGCTGGCCACCCCTGAGGTGGTGGCACCCACCCTGTCGGTGGTGGTGCCATCCACGCTTGAAATGGCTGCGATCCTTGGGGTGGTGGAGGCGTCCAAGTGCCTGGAGGTGCCTGCGTCCACCCAACACCGGTCCACTGTGGCTGCGACGCTGGAGCTTGTCCTGGCCACTGTCCCCATCCTTGTGCCTGCGAGCCATTTTTGATAATAAAAAAAGAGTTGCTATGGAATTGAAGTGTTCAGATAGTGTTACCTAGGGAGGGCGAAAAGCGGGCAAGTTCATATCAGGGCCGAGTCGAGTAGTCATTTCCTGCAAATGGATGAAACGTTAGAATCGCAACACTATACTTTGAATTCAATGACACGTGATGAGATAGACGAATTACCTGAAAATAAGAAGTCATATACTGCGTCAGCTGTCCGACCTGCTCCTGCGCTGCTCGAGCCTGCTCCTGTGCTGCTCGAGCCTGCTCCTGTGCTGCCCGAGTCTCCTCCTCCAGCTGAGCCTCTCGAGCAGACTTGGAGGAGCGAGAACTCCCTGCCGAAGACGATGTCTTCCCTTGACCTATGGTCTTGTTGTACTCCACAACGCCGGTGCCAAAGGCAAACCTGCATGATACACATAGTTGAGCCATTAAGTGGACACATTCTTGTTAATGAAATTGTCGAATCAAAGACAACCACCTCACCTGCCATGCTTTCTACCCCCACCACTGTGGTACAACGCCGAGGCATCTAAGTCTGAATGCATCCAGTCGAAATCAGGCCCATGGCGTTGAGTCATTTCCTCCCCATATGCATTCTGCAAAGAAAGTTAGAGTTGGAGTTAGACACAAAACATGCAATTTAATTCGTAAATACAAACTTGTTTACCATTTTCTCCCTTGTCGCCTCGCTGCATAGCTCATCAGGGTTCGCCGGATCAGGGCCACGGTGACCACGGACGTAAACCTCCATAAAACTTGGAGCAACTCTACTTTCAGCTTCCTGCATGAAAAAGAAGAGTTAAACCATAGAATTGTAATAGATGTAACATACAAGTTTGATTTATACACTTACCATGCGGCGTGCGGTACCAAGGTGTCCATCGGCGCCGTACCTGTGCCCTGGCCCTTCAGTGCCACGGTTGGCATGGTGCTTGTTGGACTCTGCAATCCACTCAGGTGACGCCCATCTCTTAGCCAACCACCTCCAGGCTTCCATGTCCTTCGCCAGCCAATCCACAATGCTCTCCAAGTACTGCTCCTCTGTGAGGTAGATCTCATTGGCCCCTAATGCTTTGCTCATTTTCTGCCCCTTTATGTTCTTGTAGTAGTAGATGACGGCCGCGATGCGAGCATTGTACATGGCATCCTTGATGACCTTATCAGCGCACTTCCGAAAGTGTCTCTTCACACGTGCCCACTGAGCCTGATCCGCCTCGATGTCATCCGGCAATTGGAACCTCCCCTACATATCAATGGAGAAGTTAAGTTAAAGTAAGATTAGGAGAAGCAATAATGCAGTGAATTGCTTATATACGAAAGTAAACTCACCCAGAACTCGTCCCACACAGCCACCTGACAAGTCCTTCGTTTTTGTTCTGAACTTCCCCCTCCGCTACTGCTTTCCCCTGGCTCCCCTGGCTGGACATAGTCCTTCAGACCCCAGTCGGCCCACTGCATAGCCGCGAACCTCTCGCCATTGAGCTCCACCATGCCAGGGTAGTAGAAGCGACAGAGGCTACCCAACACCGCGTTCACCTTGGGACGTCTGCCTGTACCGTCCCAAGTCAAGTCTTCCCATGACCTACAAACATTAATAAAACAAGTAAACCAGTGCAATCACGTTCATATTAAAAAATTAACACAACAGAAATAAGCCCCACCATTCTCCATGTGGCCGGATGAGCCTTCTCTCAGCAGGCCTCGGACCAAGCGCATTGCTCTTCTTATACCTAAGTATACAAGTAAATTAAATATGATGAAATGATTTAAAACTAATATCAATTAAACTAATATTCATAATAATACCTGAAGGATGTAGAACCATTTGACGTGTCGCCCACGCTGCCTGCCCCCATAGGGTCAACCTCCTCATCCTGCTCACCCTCCTCATCTTGCTCACCCTCCTCACCCTGCACATGACCATCCTGCTGAGGAGCCTCCTGCTCACCCTCCTCACCATGCACTTCGTCTAGACAGTCGAGAAGTTGCTGCTACCTCTGTCGGCTCTTTGAGGTGCCCTGAAAAAGCCCACTGCCCGAGCTGTCCTCGCTGGCCGCGCTGCCCCCACTCCTCCTCGATCTCCTATGCTTGAACATGTTCAACTGTAGATAAATTAATGTCAAACCACAGTATATGAAACAAATAATATGAAAATTAATAATGTGAAAATTGGAATACATAGCTTAATTTATTAACTAAAAGAAACATACTAATCAAAAGTCATCCGCATCCGATGATGCTTCTTCGGCTCGTTGTTTATTCATACGCTCTTGATTTCGTTGGATCCTTACTGATCTTCTAACGACGACAGATCGTTTGCGCTTTGACCTAGGTTCTTCAATTAAGTCGCTTGAATTGCAACAGAGATTTTCTAGGCCTTCTCCATTGGTCACATGGAATCGGTGAGCTATGTCTTGATTCGACGCCGCTTCTGGTTGAAAAACAGCATCATCGTTGTCCCTGCTCGTACTCACGTAGTCAGCACTCTCTGGAGCGATGACTTGTGGGTTGACTTTGATTGCAACCCACCAAGCCCTAAGGCTTGGGTGAGGATATGGCAGGTAGTACACCTGTTTTGCCTGATTTGCAAGGACAACATCGCACATACTGCTCGGAATCCTAAAGCTATGCTTCACCTCGACATTACCATACTTGTCGACATGAGTCCCACTATGAGCATCAAACCAGTCGCACTCGAAAAACACGACTTTAAGTTCCTTGGGGCCATCGAAAATCAACTGTACAATGTTTTGAAGAACACCGTAATAGTCCACTACTTTGTCATCGTCAACATATGAACTTGCCAACACACCACTATTGGTGGTGGCTGCCAATGGTCGACTCTTCTCTAATTTCGTGGTTCGGAAGCGATATCCATTTACATCATAGCGAGTATAGTTCCGGACGGACACAGAGGTATGTGCCATTTGCTGCAAGTCCGGGTGCACAGAGTTTTTGGAAACCTATACAAGGAATTAGTATATGCATTATATCTTCCAAGTCCAAAATTCAAATATTAAGTATGGACAATGAGAGAACGACAATTACTAACATAATTACGAAACCACTGCACGAAGTTTGGTCCACCTTTCAACCCATCACGTCGAAGATTTTCTAATTGGATGGCCGTAGGTTTACTAGTAGATTTCCAACATTCTTCATCAAACATGCTGGACATATTAGAAACATGGAGATTACACACTATAGAAATTATGAGATGAGAAAATCGACGTAAATATGAGGAAAACTTACTCGAACGCCTCCTGTGTGCTGTCAATATTGCTATACATATATAGCATTAGCGTGTTCAAATCTGATCCTTCAATGTGACGTATACTCCCTTTTCCAACTGCTTTACCCGGATTCGCAAAAATTTGAAGGGTGCTTTGGGGTGATTCATTTTCGACATGAAGTCACACTGAAGGCGCAAACACATTGTTGGCTCGAGCGAAATACCTGGTTGAGAATTGAGATATCTCCTTAAGGCAAAAGCCTCCGCAATACACCCTTCGACTCTAGCCTTGTTGCGAACAGACGCCCTGAGCTTTTTCAACGCACTTTCTATAGGATACATCCACCTGAATTGCATTGGTCCGCCTACCAAAGCTTCCCAAGGCAAATGCACAATTAGATGTTGCATCACATTGAAGAATCCTGGCGGGAAAACCTTTTCAAATTTACAAATAAGAATTGGAATTTCTTTCTCAAATTTCTACATCAACCTCTTCGATACCGTCTTTGCGCATACTTCCCTATAGAAGTAACTCAGCTCTGCAAATATGCTCCAAAGCTCATCCTTAAAATAGCCTCGAAACATCACGGGCATCAGCCTCTCCATAATAATATGGTAGTCATGGCTTTTCAAACCGATCAATTTACCGGTCTTCAGATTGACTGCCCATTTCAGATTTGCCGCATATCGATCTGGAAATTTCAGATTCTTCAACCACTTAAATATTTCTTTCCTTTCATCCGGCTTGAGGCAGTAATCAGCTCGTGGCCTACTCTCATGCCCTTTATCGCTTACTTTCAACTCGAGCATCGGCCTCTTACAAATTTCAGCCATGTCTTTTCTTGCCTTCATATTATCTTTCGTTTTATCAGTCACATCGAAACATGTGCTTATGATGCTTTCAGCAACGTTACACTCTTAGTGCATCAAGTCTATGTTGTGCGGCATGATCAAGGCTTTTGCATACGGAAGCTCCCATATTGATGAAATATGGGTCCAGTTGTGGTCCTCCCCGAAGCCTTGGAACCTATCATTTTCTCCTTGCTTCAGACAAGCATGCCATGCCATTATCTGCGGTGCAGTTTGCCTCTTTGGTGGCCCATTTCTAATTTTGGCTCCACTTCTAAATGCAGTAAGCGAACTCCTGAAATCATGCTTGAATGGAGTCCAACGTCGATGAGCATCAAAGAATGACACTTTCCCACCATGCTTCAATCTGAATGCATCCGTATCATTCATACATATGGGACAGCACAACCAACCATGAACACACCATCCAGACCAATCTCCATACGCCAGCAGATCATGCACTGACCACAAATAAGCAGCGCGCATGGTAAACTCCTTTTCAATATGGCTGTCATAAGCCTTCACACCTCTCCACAATTGTTTCAGCTCTTCAATTAAAGGGCGAACAAACATATTCAGCTTTGGCCCTGGATGCTCGGGGCCTGGGATGACTAGTGCAAGGAACATGAACTCTTCTTTATTGACCAACTCAGGAGGAAGATTATATGGCACAATGAAGACAGGCCGTACACTCCTAGGGTCGTTTGCAAGGTGTGAATCCGTCCGTCGATAGACCAAGCCGTACACTCCTAGGGTCGTTTGCAAATTCGGGATCAAACTCGTCAAATGCCTTCCACGCATCACCGTCCGACGGATGGACCATTATGTCTGGATCAGTGACGAGACGTACACCATTCTTTGGCCACGTCATATGCAGAGCTATTTCCTTGTTGAGGAACAACCTTGAAAGCCGAGGAATGATGGGCAACCGACGAAGTTGCTTAGCTGCGACCTTCGTAACTACCAATTCACCCTCATCATTTGTCACCTCGACATATCTAGAAGCTTCGCAATGCTTACAACGGTCCAGCTTGTCATCCTCCTCAAAGAATAGCATGCAACTGTTGGGACACACGTCGATCTTCTCATATGTCATCCCAAGACCAGCCAACATCTTTGCGAAGTACATATTCTTTGGCAACTTATGATTCTCCGGGAGAACCTCGCCCATCAGTTGGACGATGTCGTTGTAAGCACTGTTTGAAATGTTGTGCTTTGACTTTATTGCCATTAGTCTTGTGAGAGTCCCAAGAACTGACATCTGAGTGTGCTCGTGCAGTCTCTCTTCTCCCACGGCGAGTAGCCGGAAGAATTCCTGAGCATCACGTGGAAGCTGCCCCGGCTCCTCAGCGTTCATTTCAACATCCCTACCAAGATCATGCAACATGTCGTCCATCCTATCATGATCGTCATCAAGTTCCACCTCCGCGTCAACATGTCTAATAGACTCTCCATGCCGGTACCATACAAGGTAGTTCGGCATAAACCCACTTTTGCAAAGGTGTTTCTCCATTTCTTCTATCTTCTGAGGCCACTTGTTCTCGCAGCGATTGCAAGGACAGTTCACTAGACGACTTGTTCTATCTTTGAAAGCGTGCTCAAGAAAAGCATTTGTTACACCCATCCATTCATTCGAATGTGCCCCATCCTTTCTCCACCCGTCATACATCACCCTCCGATCACCGTCCATTTCAAAGGCTAAACAAAAGACAAAGAACATCAACGATCGTCCGTGGCTTAGGTGAACTCCCTATTAGGCAAAGGCCCTAAACCCACCTAAGAGTGTAGGTCGATGCTTGTGATTTGTGACGTGTACCCTACGATTGCCACGAAATTTCGGCAGCATAACCCCGCTGCTCTCCAAGCACACGCCTAAACATGGTGTGTTGGAGAACAACTGGGTTATACAACCGAAATTTCGCGTCAATCGTAAGGCACATGTCACAAATCACAAGCATCGGCTTACACTCTCAGGCTGTCCAAAATACGTGGACAATTCCGGAACGGCGAACCTCACAAGCCAATGTGACGTTCGCCGTTCCCGAACGGGTGACGCATACGGTTCGCTACGGTTAACGATCACCGTCCATAATAAATAACTTAAACAAAAGACAAATAACATTCACGGTCGCCACGACACGCCGCACGCGAACGGCACGCCGCACGCGCACGGCCGCCACGGCACGCGCACGGCACGCGCATGGCACGCCACGGCCGCCATGAGCATCAAATATGTCGGGAAAGAAGGGAGACGGGGAGGCTCACCGCGGGGAACGACGACGACGTGGACGGACGGCGGGCACGGCGTGGACGGACGGCGGCCGTGGACGAACGGCGTGGACGGCGGGCACGGCGTGGACGAGTCTGCTCCTATGAACGGCGTGGACGAACGGCGAGCCACGCGCGGCGGCGCGGAGCGGCGAGGGCGCGCGCGGGCCACGAGCGGCGGCGCGGCGCGTGCGGTCAGGCGCGTGCCCCGGGGCGGCGCGTGGAGAGCGGGCGGGCGCGGGTGGCGGTGCGGCGAGGGAGGGCGGGCGCGGACGCTGGCGCGGCGATGGCGGACGGCGGCGCGGCGATGGTGGACGGGGGCACGGCTATGGTGGGCGGGCGGGAGGGCGGGTGTGCGGGCGGGCGCCGACGGCGGCGCGGCGCGTGGAGAGCGGGCGGTGTTGCGGCGAGGGAGGACGGGCGGGCGGGCGCCGACGGCGGCGCGGCGACGGAGGGCGGGCGGGCGGCGGCGCAAAGACGAGCGAGAGATTGACGAGCGAGAGAGAAGGTGCGCTGAGGCCGATTAACGGGCCTCTATTTTCGTCGGCCTCACTGAGGCCGACGAAAATAGTGGTCAGTTAATGCCTTATTTTCGTCGGCCGGGAGAAGGCCGACGAAAATAATTGACTTATGTTCGTCGGCCTAGCTATGACCGACGAAAATACACATTATTTTTGTCGGCCTCGGGGCCCACGAAAATATCGTTCCTATTTTCGTGGGCAGGACGACGAAAATACGTACTGGCCCACGAAAATAAGCCAAATTTTCGTCGGTCCCGAGGGCCGACGAAAATAACTATGTATTTTCGTGGGCCGACCGACGAAAATAGCCAGGCCCACGAAAATTTATGTGTTTCCTGTAGTGCTAGTCAGGCGTGGCTAGCTAATTTTGGCTAGTAAGGGATCTAATTTGGTGACTCGGATAGCTTGTCTAGTCAGGTAGCTAGTCTATCTGAGAGTTAATAGCTAAAATTTGGCTTGGCGAGCCATTTAGTTAGTTTGTTGGAGATGTTCTAATAAAAAGATGATATATGTGTATAAAAGTAAGAAGTAATATAAGGAAATAATAACTATTAGTGTTAGTTGCTTTTGCTCGAGTTATTAATATGTACGTATATGGATATATATCGATGGCCTTGCTGGCTGCATATATAGCGCTGCTTGTATTGCTGGAACCAGATCCGCTGCCTTACGGCAGCCTGCCGTGCGCTCGTCGATCTTCAAACCAACGGTGATCTGCTGTCCTCTCCCTCAGTAGTGTATGGAGCGGCCCACCGCCCAACAGAGTAATTTTGGCCCACTTCTTTTCTTCGTTTCTTATTTCTTTCATCTAGGAACACAGCGCAACGGAGGGAAAACCGTGGGAGGAAAAAGCAGCGGGAAAGGCTGCCTGTTTTGGCGCCAGATACAGAGAGACAGTGACAAAAGGAACCAACGGACAGGGCAAAAAGCACCAAATACAGAGAGACAACGACGAAGGGAACCAACTAACGGACAAGGCAAAAAGCTGAGAAGCAAAGATGGAGGAAGATGCGACCAACGGATCAAACATGTGAGATGCACCACTTTATTTTTATTCCTAATATCATGGTCCATTTGTTCCTTTCTTTTAAATTTTAGTTGTCTTTTTTAGGGAGAATGTGTTGCCCTGTTTGATTCCTCGTATTGGAATGAAATTCAGAAATCCAGATGAGGGCTCGAGATTTTGGTTAGCGTATAGTGGTCAAAAAGGTTTTGATGTTAGAAAAAGGTACTCAAATACAAGTAAGATTGATGGAAACGTCACGTCATGTAGATTTGTTTGTGCTAATCAAGGTCATCGAGGGAAAGATAAAAAGGGGTATGAAGTAAAGTGTCATCGAGCTGAAACTAGAACAGATTGTGAAGTGCGTATGGGACTTGTAAAAGATAAAGAGTTTGGTGGATACAAAGTTTATGATTTGAATTTAGAACACAACCATAACCTTCATTTGCCAGAAACATTCCACTTGATGGTGTCACAAAGGAAAATTTCAGATTTGCAAGCTTTTGAAATTGAAACAGCTGATGACTCGGGAATAGGACCAAAAGCATCACATGAATTAGCATGTCGCCAAGTGGGTGGGCCGCTTAATTTGAGTTACACCATTCGTGACCATAAAAACTATTTGCGTGGCAAGCGACAACGAGAGATGGTATATGGTCAAGCTGGAAGCATGCTCAAATATTTCCAGGATAAAATGGCAGAGAATCCGGCGTTCCAATATGCGACACAAATGGATGCTGAAGAGAAGATTGCAAATATATTTTGGGCTGATGCTAGAATGATTGCCGATTATATACACTTTGGTGACAGTGTTTCGTTTGACACTACTTTTGGGACGAATAGAGAGAGCCGGCCTTTCGGTGTCTTTGTTGGATTCAATCAGTTTAGACAAACTATAGTTTTTGGTGCTGCTCTAATGTATGATAAAACATTTGAGTCTTTCAAATGGCTCTTTGAGACTTTTCTACAAGCACATAGTGGAAAGCAACCCAAAACAATCTACACGGACCAAGATTATGCAATGGGAAAGGCGATTGAGCAAGTGTTTCAAGAGACATGGCATGGATTGTAACCGGGAGCCTCGGTGAAGATGTAGTCCTTGACGAGGAGTACATAGTAATCGGTAATCCTTTGGACCAAACAACAATATGTAGTTGCAACTTATTTAATAGAATTGGTATAATATGTGCTCATGCTTTGAAAGTTCTTGATTTAATGAATATCAAGTCATTGCCTACACAATATATATTGAAACGGTGGACACGACAAGCACGAAGTGGCACTATACAGGACAAGAATGGTAGAATTGTAATTGAGAATCCAAAGTTTGATGCAATGCGCCGTTACAGATATTTTTCTCAAAAACTTCTCAATTTGGCACATCGAGCAGCCTACTATCCAGAGTGCACCTCACTGATGGACAACACGATTGATCTTCTTGGTCAACAGATTGAAGACAAAATTAATATATGTAGTGGTCCTTCTAATGCTGAAAAGAATGCAACTCAGGTTGATATTGTTGTACCAAATGATACATTGAGTAATGCACAATTAAAGAAAAAAGAGGTCCGCATAAGAAGTTCAAAGAGACAAAAATTTGGGTGGGAAGGAAAGCACAAGGGGAGGAAAAAAGGACAAAGCAAAAATATATTGCATGTACAAGCACCGAAGGTATATCAAAATTCTGAACAAGTGAGTTCCATGTATATCTGATTTTTTTAGCATGTCATTCAGTATTTTAGTTCCATGTATATCTGATTTTTTTATAATTTGTTTCTTGCAAGGCACAAGAGGTAAAGGAAACAAGCAATCCAGCAAGTATTGACATTCAGTTCCATAAAAAATATAACACCATCAATTCTTTCACTCAACTGTTGACTGGAGCAAGCAGTGATGATCTAAAAACTGAAAATTTCTTTGAGCTGTGAAGCAAGTCAATGCTATTTTGTAGTTTATTGTTGTATCTTGTTATTGCTAACTGCAAGATAGATGGAGTGTTCAGTGAAAACAATATCAAGTGGATCAATACTTGTATTCACTTTCTTTCATATCCAGTTTAAACAATCTCAATCGCTATGAATTTTTGCTCTCTGCACTCTGTTTTATTGGCGCTGTGCTGATGGTGGTGTAGCCTACGGGAGCCACAGGACTGGAGAAAGAAATAAGGAAAAAGTGGGCCGAATTGGTTCTGTTGGGCTGCTCCATACGGTAAAGGAGAGGGCAGCAGATCACCGTTGGTTTGAAGATCGACGAGCGCACGGCAGGCTGCCGTAAGGCAGCGGATCTGGTTCCGTATTGCTTGGGGTCGTGGCAATTGGGCTTAATTTTTGGATGCATGCGACGTACGTACGTGCAGGTCAAGCAAAGGATCCGCGGATCGTCGGAGTATCTAGCTAGCTAGTTGTATAGTAATTAACACGGTTCCAACACTAGAGTACGTACAATGCATGGCCGGCCGGACACGTCACGTACGTATACCAATAATTAATGCAAACAGAATGTGGACACATTAGGAGCGGTACGGCCCGTAGGCTGCCGTCCAAACAGAATGCATGAAATGTATGCCACACATGCATGCATGCATGCATGCAAATGAATAAGTTCGTTGACCTTTTAGCTAGCTAGCTAGGCATCTTTACGCTAAACTTGCTTTCGAGTTTCTAAGCGTCGTATGCATGCATTCATTGCACTCCAGCTCCAGCACAAAATATATACGACGTAGATAAGGCAGTTATATTTAAAACAGGAAAGAAAATGATAATCACGGACCGAAAAATAACCAATCATTCCATCCGTTCTTTTTTATTATTTGTCGTGATTTAGTTTAAAAATTAACTAGAAGATTCAAGAAGAACGGATATGATATAGTAATAATTAGTTACAGACCTAAAAATAAATTAAATAAAAAAACATATACAAACACATAATCATGAGTTTATTCATATACCCACCGGTTGTGGTTGTGGAGGTAACAACGACAAGGACCCGATCGATCGAGCACAAATTAAATTAAGTATCCTTGTTTTTTTCTTCTTCGATCCTTGTGTAATATATATGCATGCATATATAATTAATATAGCATGCATGCAGGAGCCCAACAATATATATATATATATATATATATATATATATATATATATATATATATATATATATATATATATATATATATATATATAATCGAATGTTTTTTGTTGAATAACAACAATATGAATTTAACGTAGCATATACCATTCTTATTTCTGTTCGTGGACGTTGTTGGATGGTGATATGAGTCAGCTAGGCCGCGTAGTCGCAGTAGCCGTTGGTGCACTTGGTTCTGCACTTGACGCCGCACCCGCCGCAGTTCCTCTTATCGGTGAAGGTGTTGGCGCACTTCCCCTCGCAGCAGGTCTGCGCGAACTTGCACATCTTGTTGCAGTTGCCGCAGTGCTGGAAGCTGTGGTTGGTGTCGACGCATGCGCCCTGGCAGCACGTCGCGCCGGGGCTCCCGGGCGAGAGGCAGATGGACGGCGGCTTCTTGCTGCAGTCGTAGAACGACGACGGGAAGTCGACGCTGCTGCTGGCAAGGAAGCGACTTCTCCTGAGGGGAAGACGACCCGGCGGCGGCGTCGCCACCGTGGGCGGCGGGATGAGGATGAGGGCGAGGGCGAGGGCGAGCGCCATGAGAAAGACGGTGGCTCTTCTCATGGCGATCGACCGGTGGTCCGTCCAAGGAGGGCGGCACCGTACGTACCTGCAATAATATGCCTCGGCAGTTGCCTGTTCTATCGGAGGAGGAGGAGGAGGAATTGAAGGGAGGAGCGAGGCGAGTGCTTGCTTATACTACTAACTAAAAGGAAGCCATGCAATTGCAATGATTGATTTGCACGGCAAGAGCCTGGCTGGAGTGCAGGGCGGGAGTGTGCGGAGCAAGACTGCATGTGTAGCTGCTGCAATGCAAGCTACCGCGGCTCAGATGCGAGGCTCGAGAATTCCTTTGACCCCCAAATATATATATGCATGGCCCTAGCTTGCATTGCTAGCTCCCAAACACACATATATAACACGTACTATAAGTATAGATGGCCAATAGCGCCAGGCTAATCGGGCTAGCCTGGAGCACGGCACAGTCCGATGGATAGTGTCGTGTCTGGGCCGAGCACCGGGCACGCTGGGCCGGCACGGGCACGACCCGATTAGCCTCCAACCATGGTTAGCCCGCTCCGCTAATAACCTAAAACACATCACCCCCTCCCCCTTCGGGCCCCGCCTCGCCCGTTGTCTCTCGCCCTCCTTCTCTCCATCTGCGATTTGGGGGCGACCGGGCGATTTTGGGGGGCGATTCGCCGATTCGTCTCCACCGCCACCTCACCGTTCGACTCCGCCGCGGCCTCGCCTCCGGGTTCGAGCCTCCGTCCTCCGGTAGGGTCCTCCACCGCTCCCTCCACCTCTGGGCTCGGGCTTCCCCTCACCTAGTAGCTGCTTGGCTGATTGTCCGGTCACGGATTTGGTTGCGCTGTTACGGTAAGCTTTCGGTGTTCGTCTTCTTCTTCCTCTAGTCGACGTCTCCGACGAGTTCGAGACTTCTTAATCCGGTGCTTGTTCTTGTGATCTATGCTCGAACCCCGAACCCTAATCTACTATACTGCTTCTTGCTCTGTGATTGTACCCGTGAGGAACTGATCTGGTGCTCCGACTTTGGTAAGTGCTTGATCTGTTACCCTGGACAATGCTTCTGCTAATACCTCTGCTATGGTTTGTCGGCGTTTCGAACCCGAGGGGTCCCTGGACCGACGAGTAAATTGTCGCCGCGTGCCCCAGCCCAAATGGGTCGGCGCGAGACAGAGCGCGAAGGGGGAAAGAGGAGCCGGAGGGAGACATGCGTGAGAGGTGAAACCCGCTGCCTTCGTGTTTGTCCCGCGCATAGGTCGGGGGCGCTTGCAGTAGGGGGTTACAAGCGTCTACGCGGGAGGGAGTGAGCGGCCTTGCGCGAGCGCCGTCCCGTCCTTCTTCGCGCGGCCAACCCTCTGTAAGAGGGCCCTGGACCTTCCTTTTATAGGCGTAAGGAAAGGATCCAGGTGTACAATGGGGGGTGTAGCAGTGTGCTAACGTGTCTAGCGGAGGAGAGCTAGTGCCCTAAGTACATGCCATCGTGGCAGCCGGAGAGGTTTTGGCACCCGGTTCGTGTGGTGTCGTGGCCGTCGGAGGAGCGCTGGAGCCTGGCGGAAGGACAGCTGTCGGGGCTGTCGAGTCCTTGCTGACGTCTTCTTGCTTCCGTAAGGGGGCTGAGAGCTACCGTCGTCATAGAGTGTGCGGGGCGCCATCATTACTTGTTTAGCGGAGCGAGCTAGATGGGACGCCGGTCTTGTTCCCCGTAGCCTGAGTCAGCTTGGGGTAGGGTAATGATGGTGCCTCCTTTGACGTGGTCGGTCCGAGCCCTAGGTTGGGCGAGGTGGAGGCTCCTCCGAGGTCGAGGTCGAGCCTGTCTTCCAAGGCCGAGGTCGAGTCCGAGCCCCTGGGTCGGGCGAGGCGGAGACTGTCGGCTGAGGCCAGGGCTGAGTCCGAGCCCTGGGGTCGGGCGGAGCGGAGTTCGTCGTCTTCCGGGGCTGAGCCTGAGTCCGAGCCCTAGGGTCGGGCGAAGCGGAGTTCGTCGTCTTCCGGGGCTAAGCCCGAATCCGAGCCCTGGGGTCGGGCGAAGCGGAGTTCGTCGTCTTCCGGGGCTGAGCCCGAGTCTGAGCCCTGGGGTCGGGCGAAGCGGAGTTCGTCGTCTTCCGGGGCTGAGCCCGAGTCCGAGCCCTGGGGTCGGGCGAAGCGGAGTTTCCTATGACACCTGAAGCCAGACTTGGCTGCTGTCAGCCTCACTCTGTCGAGTGGCACAGCAGTCGGAGCGGCGCAGGCGGCGCTGTCCTCTTGTCAGACCGGTCAGTGGAGCGGCGAAGTGACTACGGTCACTTCGGCTCTGTCGACTGGAGGGCGCGCGTCAGGATAAAGGTGTCAGGCCACCTTTGCATTAAATGCCACTGCGATTCAGTCGGTTGGCGTGGCGACTTGGCCAAGGTTGCTTCTTGGCGAAGACTGGGCCTCGGGCGAGCCAAAGGTGTGCCCGTTGCTGGAGGGGGTCCTCGGGCGAGACGTAGATCCTCCGGGGTCGGCTGCCCTTGCCCGAGGCTGGGCTCGGGCAAGGCGTGATCGCGTCCCTCGAATGGACCGACCTTTGACTTAATCGTACCCATCAGGCCTTTGCAGCTTTGTGCTGATGGGGGTTACCAGCTGAGATTTAGGAGTCTTGAGGGTACCCCTAATTATGGTCCCCGACAGTAGCCCCCGAGCCTCGAAGGGAGTGTTAATACTCGCTTGGAGGCTTTTGTCGCACTTTTTTGCAAGGGGACCAGCCTTTCTCGGTTGCGTTTTGTTCCGGCGGGTGCGCGCGAGCGCACCCGCCGGGTGTAGCCCCCGAGGCCTCGGAGGAGTGGTTTGACTCCTTCGAGGTCTTAATGCATTTCGCAATGCTTCGGCCGGACTGGTTGTTCCCTCATGCAAGCTGGCCGTAGCCCGGGTGCACGGTCGAGTCCCAAGTTCTCGGGCTGGTATGTTGACGCTGTCAACGGTTTGGCCAGAGCCGGGTTCGCGAGAGCAGCCCCCGAGCCTCCGCACAGGGCGAGAGGACGGTCAGGGACAGACTCGACTTTTTTACATACGCCCCTGCGTCGCCTTTCCGCAAGGAGGAGGGGGGAAAGCGCCATGTTGCCCTCGGAGGGCGCCGAACATGGTGTCTCCAGTGAGCTGCTGACGGGTAATCCGAGTGGACGCCCGTGCCCCATTTGTTAGGGGTCGGCTAGAGGCCCGGAGGCGCGCTCCAAAAGTACCTGTGGGTGATCTGCCGGACCCGGTCCCCTTTTGACGGGGTCCGAGGGCTCGATGCCTCCCTCTGATGGGATTCCATTACAAGATCGTTCCCGCTGGTCTCAGAAATGTCCTAGGGTACCTCGGGAGCGTAGCCCGAGCCTTGGTTATGTATCGAACGTACCCAGGGTCATCCCTTGCTCTGCGTCTGAGGCGGCTGTGAACACTTCGAGGGCCAGCCTACGAACCCCTGATCAGTAGTGGGCGTGGTGCCCGAGTGGCATGAGGCGGCCGTTGAACCCTTCCGAGGGGCCGGCCTTCGAACCTCTGACCAGTAGTGGGCGCGGAGCCCAAGCGCTCTGAGGCGGCTGTTGAACCCCTCCGAGGGGCCAGCCTTTGAACCTCTGATCAGTAGGGAGGCTCGGGGCCTGTTTCCTTCGCGGAGAAGGATCCCTTTCGGGGTATCCCCCTTTCCCGGTCCCTGTTGTAAGAGAGAGAAAGAGGAAAAAGGAAAGGATACGAAATAGAATGACGTGGCGTACCTTTTTTGACGCGGTCATTATGGCGAAGGTGAAGCGTCGCTCGCTTCTCCTGCCAAAGGTGTCGCCTGTCCCGCCGCGGAGTTAATGCGACGGGGCGAGTGGTTCGCGGGGCAGCCATTGCGCGTGCGTGATCCATTCGAGGAACGGAACACGGGCACGCCGTCTTCAGGCCGTGGGAGAGGGTTCCCTTGTTGTCCCTAGATGGGACGTAAGCTTGGCTGACGACGTGACCGCTGCTTCCGCCCGCCTGCCACCGCCATTACTGCCGGCCCATTTTTGGTCGTATTGACCGTCGCGCCTGGCTGGCACTGTTGTGTCATACGCAGGGTTGCCTCGAGTCGCGGTACTGGTTCCGCAGTCGAGGAGGCGCGGTAGTGGCGCGAGTGGTGGTGCAGTTGCTCGCACGTAGCAACCGGCGCGCCGGTTGCGTGACGTGTGGGCCTGGGCCTCCATGCTAGGTGCGTTGGAAGTCGGAGGGTGCGCCCACTTGGTGCGGTTGCATGCCGTCTGCATGGTTGTCCGCCCTTTCACCCGCTGGTCTGGGCGATAGTGGAGGAATGCTTCTAATCGCTGGGCAGTTGCATGCACCGCGCGCGGCGGTTTGGCTTCTTCTGCCCAGGGCCAGCTTGCATGACGCGCGGGACCCAGCCCCCGTGCCGTAGGGGAGGACCTTGGAGCGTGTTGGAGGAGACTCAGCCCGCGATGGCTGAGGACGCAAGTGGGGAGAGTCGCCTTTAAAAGGAGGGTGATCCCCTTGAAAGGCGACCATGTCTTTGCGCCCCCTTATGCATCGCGTCTTCCCTCCTTCCGAGCCCCCGGACGGGGAACTCCCGCAATCCTTCCGCCTTGTCGTTGGAGGAACGCAACTTCGTGGAAGTTGGTACCTTTCAGCCATCGTTCGGCTTCAAGGATTTTCATCAGGCAGCCAGGCTGCACCCCCTCACCGGTGGTCACCCAAGACGGTGACCACCAGCCCCTGGGTGGGGAGAAGCAAGCCGGGATGCGGCCTCTGCCCCTCCCTCAGCTTCAAGGTTGTTCATCATCAGTGTTGGGGAGGGGAGTGCGCCGAGTTGGGGTCGGTCCCTGCGCGGGCGGCGGCCCGCTCCTTCCCTCAGTGATCGGGGGAAGGGCGTTCGCCGTTCGTGGCGCTGGCAGCTGCCGCGTGCCCGGCTCTCTGACCCGAGTGGCTTCGGAGCTGCTTCCGGCGCCGCCTTCCGCCACTGCAGCCGGAAGAGGTTTCTCCGCCGACGAGATGGCCGGTGCCGCCCACGGACTGACCTCCAACTCTATGGCCTTCTGCTCGTCCTTGCCTCTCGAGTGAGGGCATGGGCGAGGGCCTTACGGCAGCAGCATCCGCCCTGAGGTCATCGCTGCTATTGTTCGGCCCCCCAGAGCAGAAGTCGTCGTCGTCGCTGCTGCTGGAGCGGGCGACAGCGAGCCATCCGTCGGCCTTCTGTTGCTCCGCAGGCCTCCCAATCATGTGGGGTTGTTCGTACCCACGGAGGTGGAACCGGAGTTCCATTTGTAATGGCACCTTGAGTGCCGGTGTTTTGTTCATTGCGGCTGTCGGGGCCTGAACATGTATGTTTTTTTGGCACGGAGCCGTGTTTTTTCCTCATTTCGAGCACTAAGACTCGCCTGTTGGCTATCTGAACCGCTTCACCAGGCGTGAGTTGCCTCGTGCAAAGGTGATGAGTGAGGTATCCGTATCCCGGAGGCATAGGAGTCCCTCGGCTCGGTCGGCCTTGCTGTCCGAGGCTTCTCTTGCTTAGTTAAATGAAACCTCGGCCGCTCTTCGATGAGCCGAAGCCGGAGGCAGCGGTGTCGGCACGGACAGAGGCTGAGTTGGCTCGAAAAGAAGACTTGGTCGGCTAGAGCCTGGCCAGGTCGTTTACTGGTGGGACCGACGCCAGAGTTGAGTTGTCGAGGCCGCAAGCCGAGCCGATGTCCTCGGGGGACAGCTGGCTGAGGCTTCGGGGTGACCAGCCCGAGCCGTCTGCTCGAGCCGGATTCCTAGAGAAGGCCCTGGCAGCGATGGCCCGAGCGTGGTGCTGATGTCGTCCTTCGGAGTGGAGATCCTCCGACCGCGTCGCCGTCCGAGGCTAGGTCGGACCTCGCCGAAGGTGTAGTTGCCGCCGAGGGTGCTGCTGCTCCCTTCAACTGTCAAGATCCGAGCCTGCAGGATCGGATCATCTTGTAGTGCGTGTATGTTTTCTGCGGCCGCCGAGGCCCAAACACACTGTCGTCGTGTTGTAAAGCTGTGTTTCTTTTCCTCTTGTTTCGAGTATCCGGACTTATTTGTCAGTAACAGAATTGTTCGTCCGAGCGAGAGTTACTTTTCACGGAAGGTGATGAGTGAGGTATCCGTATCCTGGAGGCGTAGGAATCCCTTGGCTCGGTTGGCCTTGCCGCTTATGTGCACTCTTGCTCGTCCATAGGGTTCTGTCACCGACGTAGTCGAGAAGGCCTGAAAAATCGTTTCGACAGAGGAGTTTTCGAGCGTGAAGACTTGTTCGATCCACAGAATCACTTATCCGAGCGTGAGTTACTTATCACAGAAGGCGATGAGTGAGGTATCCGTATCCCGGAGGCGTAGGAGTCCCTCGGCTCGGTCAGCCTTGGCTGCTTACATGTACTCCGTCGTTTTCAGGATCCACTTTCGAAGTAGTCGAAAAGCACGAAAGACATTCTGGCAGAAAAGATCTTTTTCCGAGGAAAATATTGACGCAGAGGGGGTTTCCCCCTTTTAGCCCCCGAGGGAGGGTCGGGCTTTGCCGAGGCAAGGCTGACCCTTCCTTGATGACTAAACTTTGCGTGTGAACGAGGTATACGAACAACTTGAAAGCATCTTAAGGGTAGAAGCGACGTAGTTGTCGGATGTTCCAAGTGTTGCTGTAGACCTCGCCTTGACTGTTGGCCAGCTTGTACGTCCCGGGCTTCAGAACTTTGGCGATGACGAAAGGCCCTTCCCAGGGAGGCGTGAGCTTGTGCCGCCCTCGAGCGTCTTGTCGCAGCCGAAGCACCAGGTCGCCCACCTAGAGGTCTCGGGACCGAACCCCTCGGGCGTGGTAGCGTCGCAGGGACTGCTGGTACCGCGCCGAGTGTAGTAAGGCCATGTCCCGAGCCTCTTCCAGCTGGTCGAGTGAGTCTTCTCGATTAGATTGATTGCTTTGGTCGGCGTAGTCCCTCGTCCTCGGGGAATCGTATTCTAAGTCTGTGGGCAAGATGGCCTCGGCCCCATAGACTAGAAAGAACGGTGTGAAGCCCATGGCTCGGCTCGGCATCATCCTCAGACTCCAGACCACAGAGGGGAGTTCCTTCATCCATCGCTTGCCGAACTTGTTGAGGTCGTTGTAGATCCGAGGCTTGAGTCCTTGTAGAATCATGTCGTTGGCACACTCTACTTGCCCATTCGTCATGGGGTGAGCCACGGCGGCCCAGTCCACCCGGATGTGGTGATCCTCGCAGAAGTCCAGGAACTTTCTGCCGGTGAACTGGGTGCCATTGTCGGTGATGATGGAGTTTGGGACCCCAAAGCGATGGATGATGTTGGTGAAGAACGTCACCGCCTGTTCGGACCTGATGCTGTTTAGGGGTCGGACCTCGATCCACTTGGAGAATTTGTCGATGGCGACCAACAGGTGCGTGTAGCCCCCGGGTGCCTTCTGCAAGGGGTCTACTAGGTCCAGACCCCACACAGCAAATGGCCAGGTGATGGGTATGGTCTGCAGGGCCTGAGCAGGCAGGTGGGTCTGCCTTGCGTAGAACTGACACCCTTCGTAGGTGCGGACGATTCTAGTGGCATCGGCCACCGCCGTCAGCCAGTAGAAACCTTGTCGGAAAGCGTTTCCAACCAGGGCTCGAGGTGCTGCGTGATGGCCGCAAGCCCCCGAGTGTATCTCTTGTAGGAGCTCCTGGCCTTCGGCGATGGAAATGCATCACTGGAGGATGCCCGAGGGGCTGCGGTGGTAGAGCTCCTTCCCATCTCCAAGCAAGACGAACGACTTGGTGCGTCGCGCCAACCACCGAGCTTCGGCTCGGTCGAGGGGTAGCTCTCCTCGGTGGAGATATTGCAGGTACGGGGTCTGCCAGTTTCGATTAGGCGTGACCCCGCTCCGCTCCTCCTCAATGCACAGTGCCTCACCCTCGGGGGCCGAGGGTGTCTCGGGCTAAGCCGAGGGTGCCTCGGGTTGAGCCGAGGGTACCTCGGACTGAGCCGAGGGTGCCTCGGGCTGGGCCGAGGCCTTCTCGGGCTCGGGCGTGTTGTCGGTCTTGACGGAGGGTTGATTTAGGTCTCGGGAGAAGACGTCCGGGGGAACCGTTGTTCGCCCCGAGGCTATTTTAGCTAGCTCGTCCGCAGTCTCGTTGTGGCGTTGGGCGATGTGGTTGAACTCGAGCCCGTAGAACTTGTTTTCCAGGCGCCGAACCTCATCGCAGTAGGCCTCCATCTTCGGGTCGTGGCAGTGGGAGTTCTTCATGACTTGGTCGATGACGAGCTGCGAGTCACCGCGAGCGTCGAGGCATCGGACCCCCAGCTCGATGGCGATGCGCAACCCGTTGACCAGGGCCTCATACTCAGCCACATTGTTGGACGCCGGGAAGTGGAGGTGTAGCACGTAGCGCAGGTGCTTCTCGAGGGGCGAGATGAAGAGCAGGCATGCGCCTGCCCCTGTCTTCATCAGCGACTCGTCGAAAAACATGGTCCAGAGTTCCGGTTGGATCGGAGCTGTTGGGAGCTGGGTGTCGACCCATTCAGCCACAAAGTCCGCCAAGACCTGGGACTTGATGGCCTTCCAAGGGGCGAACGAGATCATCTCGCCCATGATTTCCACCGCCCACTTTGCAATTCTACCCGAGGCCTCTCGGCACTGGATGATCTCCCCCAGGGGGAAGGATGACACCACAGTTACCGGATGAGACTCGAAGTAGTGTCGCAACTTCCGCCGCGTTAGGATCACCACGTACAGCAGCTTCTGAATTTGTGGGTAGCGGATCTTGGTCTCGGACAGTACTTCACTGATGAAGTAGACTGGCCTCTGGACGGGCGATGCATACCCCTTTTCTCGTCTCTCAACCACAATCGCGGTGCTAACCACATGAGTGGTCGCGGCGACGTAGATCAAGAGGGCTTCTCCGGCAACGGGGGGCACCAAGATGGGCGTGTTCGTGAGGAGCGCCTTCAGGTTCCCGAGGGCTTCCTCGGCCTCAGGGGTCCAAGTGAAGCACTCGGTCTTCCTTAAGAGGTGGTACAGAGGCAGGCCTCTTTTGCCGAGGCGCGAGATGAAATGGCTCAGAGCCGCAAGGCATCCCGTGACTCTTTGTATGCCTTTCAAGTCCTTGATGGGCCCCATGCTGGTGATGGCCGCGATCTTCTCCGGGTTGGCCTCGATGCCCCGCTCGGAGACGATGAACCCCAAGAGCATGCCTCGAGGAACCCCGAAGACACATTTCTCGGGATTGAGCTTCACGCCTTTCGCCTTGAGACATCGGAATGTCGCTTCAAGGTCGGAAAGGAGGTCAGAGGCTTTCCTTGTCTTGACTATGATGTCATCGACATAGGCCTCGACCGTTCGACCAATGTGTTCGCCGAACACATGGTTCATGCACCGTTGGTACGTTGCACCCGCATTCCTCAAACCAAACGGCATGGTAACATAGCAGTACATGTCGAAGGGTGTGATGAAAGAAGTCGCGAGCTGGTCGGACTCTTTCATCCTGATCTGGTGATACCCCGAGTAGGCATCGAGGAAAGACAGGGTTTCGCACCCAGCGGTGGAATCCACGATTTGATCGATGCGAGGCAGAGGGTAGGGAGCTTTCGGACATGCTTTGTTCAGACCAGTGTAGTCTACACACATCCGCCATTTCCCTCCTTTCTTTCTCACAAGCACAGGGTTGGCGAGCCATTCGGGATGGAATACCTCTTTGATGAACCCTGCCGCCATTAGCTTGTGGATCTCCTCGCCAACGGCTCTACGCTTTTCTTCGTCGAATCGGCGCAGAGGCTGCTTTACGGGTCGGGCTCCAGCTCGGATATCCAGCGAGTGCTCGGCGACATCCCTCGGTATGTCGGGCATGTCCGAGGGACTCCACGCGAAAATGTCGGCGTTTGCGTGGAGAAAGTCGACGAGCACTGCTTCCTATTTGGGATCGAGTTTGGAGCCGATCCGGATCTGCTTGGAGGCGTCGTTGCTGGGGTCGAGAGGGACGGATTTAACCGTCTCCGCTGGCTCGAAGTTGCCGGCGTGGCGCTTCGCGTCTGGTGCCTCCTTAGAGAGGCTCTTCAGGTCGGCGATGAGGGCCTCGGATTCGGCGAGGGCCTCGGCGTACTCCACGCACTCCACATCACATTCGTACGCGTGTCGGTACGTGGGGCCGACGGTGATGACCCCATTGGGGCCCGGCATCTTGAGCTTGAGGTATGTGTAGTTGGGGACGGCCATGAACTTGGCGTAGCAGGGCCTCCCCAGTACTGCGTGGTAGGTTCCTCGGAACCCGACCACCTTGAACGTGAGGGTCTCCCTTCGGAAGTTGGAGGGTGTCCCAAAGCAGACGGGTAGATCGAGTCGTCCGAGGGGCTGGACGCGCTTCCCGGGGATGATCCCGTGGAAAGGCGCAGCGCCTGCTCGGACCAAGGTCAGATTGATCTGCAGGAGCCCGAGGGTCTCGGCGTAGATGATGTTGAGGTTGCTGCCTCCGTCCATGCATGAGGACCTTGGTGAGCCTGACATTGCCGATGACGGGGTCGACAACGAGCGGGTATTTCCCCGGGCTCGGCACGCGGTCGGGGTGGTCGTCTTGGTCGAAGGTGATGGGCTTGTCGGACCAGTCTAGGTAGACTGGTGCCGCCACCTTTACCGAACAGACCTCCCGACGCTCCTGCTTGCGGTGCCGAGCCGAGGCATTCGCCATTTGCCCACCGTAGATCATGAAGCAGTCATGGACCTCGGGGAACTCTCCTGCCTGGTGATCTTCCTTCTTATTGTCGTCGCGAGCCCTGCCACCCTCCGCGGGTGGCCCGACCTTGTGAAAGTGGCGCCGGAGCATGGCGCACTCCTCAAGGGTGTGCTTGACAGGCCCCTGATGATAGGGGCATGGCTCCTTGAGCATCTTGTCGAAGAGGTTGGCACCTCTGGGAGGTTTCCGAGGGTTCTTGTACTCGGCGGCGGCGACAAGGTCCGTGTTGGCGGCTTCGTGTTTCGCTTGCGACTTCTTCTTGCCTTTCTTCTTGGCGCCGCGCTGAGTTGACGCCTCGGGGACATCTTCCGGTGGGCGGCCCTGGGGCTGCTTGTCCTTCCGGAAGATGGCCTCAACCGCCTCCTGGCCAGAGGCGAACTTGGTGGCGATGTCCATCAGCTCGCTCGCCCTGGTGGGGGTCTTGCGACCCAGCTTGCTCACCAGGTCGCGGTAGGTGATGCCGGCGAGGAACGCGCCGATGACATCTGAATCGGTGATGTTGGGCAGCTCGGTGCGCTGCTTCGAGAATCGCCGGATGTAGTCCCGGAGAGACTCTCCCGGCTGCTGGCGGCAACTTCGGAGATCCCAGGAGTTTCCAGGGCGCACGTACGTGTCCTGGAAACTGCCGGCGAAGGCTTGGACCAGGTCGTCCCAGTTGGAGATCTGCCCCGGAGGCAGGTGCTCCAGCCAGGCGCGAGCGGTGTCGGAAAGGAACAGGGGGAGGTTGCGGATGATGAGGTTGTCATCGTCCGTTCCACCCAGCTGGCAGGCCAGCCGGTAGTCTGCGAGCCACAGTTCCCGTCTCGTCTCCCCCGAGTACTTTGTGATAGTAGTCGAGGCTCGGAACCGGGTCGGGAATGGCGCCCGTCGTATGGCGTGGCTGAAAGCCTGCGGACCGGGTGGCTCGGGCGAGGGACTCCGATTCTCCCCATTGTCGTAGCGTCCCCCACGCCTGGGGTGGTAGCCTCGGCGCACCCTCTCGTCGAGGTGGGCCCGACGGTTGCGGTGATGGTGCTCATCGCCAAGGCGACCCGGGGCCGCAGGCGCTGCGTTGCGCGTGCGCCCGGTGTGGACCGAGGCTTCCCGCATGAATCGGGAAGTCGCGGCGCGATGTTTCGAGGGGTACCCCTGCCTTCGGGAGGTGGAGCTTTCGGCCCGTCGGACCGCGGCGTCCTCCAGGAGATTCTTGAGCTCTCGCTGGATACGCCGCCCCTCGGTGGTTGATGGCTCCGGCATCGCGCGGAGAAGTATTGCCGCTGCAGCCAGGTTCTAGCCGACCCCACTGGAAACCGGTGGCGGCCTTACCCTGACATCGTTGGCGACGTGGTGCTGGATGCCCTGGGGTAGATGACGTACTTCTCCGGCCAGAGGTTGTCCCGCCCAGTCCTGCCCATTGTCCCGGCGGAACGGCTCAAGTGTTCCTGCTCCCTCGTCGAGCCTGGCCTGCATCTCGCGGATTTGCTCGAGCTGTGGGTCATGACCCCCCGCTGGGATGGGGACCACAGCTAGCTCCCGAAGGATGTCAACGTGAGGTGCAGGCCTAGGGAGGTCACCGTTCTCCGGCGTACCAAGATGGTTGCCTTCGTCGGGGCCCCCTAGATCGACGTGGAAACATTCACGACTTGAGCCGC
Source organism: Zea mays (assembly GCF_902167145.1). Lineage (NCBI taxonomy): Eukaryota > Viridiplantae > Streptophyta > Magnoliopsida > Poales > Poaceae > Zea > Zea mays. The sequence goes on from NC_050103.1 coordinate 30,699,014, forward strand.
AGTCCTCGTCGCCGAGGATGCGGCTACCGTCGGAACAGTCGGAAATGCAGTAGTCGCACGCGGTCATAAAGTCCCGCATGGCACTGGGGTTACCAAGTCCGGAGAAATCCCAACTAAAGTCGGGCTCGTCATCTTCCTCGGACCCCGGGGGCCGTAGATCGAGACGGTCGTTAGCCGGTCCCAAGGTGACCGCATACGATACCCCAGAGGGTTTGGACTCGCCTCTATGAGAGTGTCCACCAAAGCGAAGTCGCTTGGTGGGTTGAGGCTGAATCCAAAAGGCGCGAGATGGGAATCAGTCGGTACCTCTTGGTCAACGGGCAGTGACGAAGTCACGTCAGGGGTAGACTGCACCGCCGTCTCAGGTACGAGGGTGACACCCAGCAAGTCATTTGCGAGCGTGCTGGCGTCGTCCGTTTGCTTGGGGTTGGCGTGTTGCGGGGAGACGGCGCTCGTCTTCGCCTCAAACGCGAGGTCGATGCCCAACGTGCCCCCCGTTGGGGCGCCGGCGTCGTCGACTCGCTCGACAGCCGACGAGGTGTCGCCTCCTGCTTGGCCTTGGTTGCCCCGCCTCCTCCTCCGTCGGCAGGGGAGGGGACGGGACAAGCCCGAATGTTATGCTTCCACCACGTGGGGAAGACGTCGTCGATTCCGCCGCCGGCGGGCGGGTTGTCGGCCGCCATTGTCGCTGTCGCGCGGCGGGGGAAGGAGTGTCATGTCGTAGCTGCCGTCGAGGGACATGAACTCAAGACTCCCGAAACGGAGCACCGTCCCGGGCTGGAAAGGTTGCTGGAGACTGCCCATCTGGAGCTTGACGGGAAGCTGTTCGTCAACACGCAGTAGGCCCCTACCTGGCGCGCCAACTGTCGGCGTTTCGAACCCGGGGGGTCCATGGACCGACGAGTAAATTGTCGCCGCGTGCCCCAACCCAGATGGGTCGGCGCGAGATAGAGCGCGAAGGGGGGAAGAGGAGCCGGAGGGAGACAGGTGTGAGAGGTGAAACACGCGGCCTTCGTGTTTGTCCCGCGCCTAGGTCGGGTGCGCTTGCAGTAGGGGGTTACAAGCGTCCACGCGGGAGGGAGCAAGCGGCCCTGCGCGAGCGCCGTCCCGTCCTTCTCCGCGCGGCCAACCCTCTGTAAGAGGGCCCTGGACCTTCCTTTTATAGGCGTAAGGAAAGGATCCAGGTGTACAATGGGGGGTGTAGTAGTGTGCTAACGTGTCTAGCGGAGGAGAGCTAGTGCCCTAAGTACATGCCATCGTGGCAGCCGGAGAGGTTTTGGCACCCGGTTCGTGTGATGTCGTGGTCGTCGGAGGAGCGCTGGAGCCTAGCGGAAGGACAGCTGTCGGGGCTGTCGAGTCCTTGCTGACGTCTTCTTGCTTCCGTAAGGGGGCTGAGAGCCACCGTCGTCATAGAGTGTGCGGGGCGCCATCATTACTTGTTTAGCGGAGCGAGCCAGATGGGACGCCGGTCTTGTTCCCCGTAGCCTGAGTCAGCTTGGGGTAGGGTAATAATGGCGCCTCCTGTGACGTGGTCGGTCCGAGCCCTTGGTTGGGCGAGGTGGAGGCTCCTCCAAGGTCGAGGTCGAGTCTGTCTTCCAAGGCCGAGGTCGAGTCCGAGCCCTTGGGTCGGGCGAGGCGAAGACCGTCGGCTGAGGCCAAGGCTGAGTCCGAGCCCTAGGGTCGGGCGGAGCGGAGTTCGTCGTTTTCCGGGGCTGAGCCCGAGTCCGAGCCCTGGGGTCGGGCGAAGCGGAGTTCGTCGTCTTCCGGGGCTGAGCCCGAGTCCGAGCCCTGGGGTCGGGCGAAGCGGAGTTCATCGTCTTCCGGGGCTGAGCCCGAGTCTGAGCCCTGGGGTCGGGCGAAGCGGAGTTTCCTATGACGCCTGAAGCCGGACTTGGCTGCTGTCAGCCTCACTCTGTCGAGTGGCACAACAGTCGGAGCGGCGCAGGCGGCGCTGTCCTCTTGTCAGACCGGTCAGTGGAGCGGCGAAGTGACTACGGTCACTTCGGCTCTGTCGACTGGAGGGCGCGCGTCAGGATAAAGGTGTCAGGCCACCTTTGCATTAAATGCCCCTGCGATTCGGTCGGTTGGCGTGGCGACTTGGCCAAGGTTGCTTCTTGGCGAAGACTGGGCCTCGGGCGAGCCGAAGGTGTGCCCGTTGCTGGAGGGGGTCCTCGGGCGAGACGTAGATCCTCCGGGGTCGGCTGCCCTTGCCCGAGGTTGGGCTCGGGCGAGGCATGATCACGTCCCTCGAATGGACCGACCTTTGACTTAATCGCACCCATCAGGCCTTTGCAGCTTTGTGTTGATGGGGTTACCAGCTAAGATTTAGGAGTCTTGAGGGTACCCCTAATTATGGTCCCTGACATGGTTAGACTTACTCCTGTACTTAATGGTTATGTTAGGGATGTTTGTTTGCATCAAAGGTGTGCATGTCATATTCTGAATTTGATTGTTAAGTCTAGTTTATAAAGGATTCAACCTTATCTAGAATCATTTAGAACTGCTATATCATTTTTGAACTCTTCTAATCAACGTATTGCTTTATACAAATCATATTGCATTGCTATGAATACACATTCTCGTAAGTTTGGGTTGGATATGGAGGTAAGGTGGAACTCCACTTACCTTATGCTTAAGCATCTACTGCCTTACAGGAACACATTTGATGTGTTCATTCAAACTCACTACCCTAGAGTTGTAGGTGAGCCTTTGCTTTTGTCTGATGATCACTGGTATGTTGCTGAAAAAATCCTGGTATTCCTTGAACTATTTTATGACTCAACATGTGTTCTATCTGGTGTCTACTATCCAACATCTTCATTGATGATGCATCATATAATTCAGATTGCTAAACATCTAAATTCATATGAACATGATAGATTGCTTGGAACTGTTATTTTTCCTATGAAAACTAAGTTCCTTAAGTACTAGAGGGATATTCCACTTCTCTATTCATTTGCATTCATTCTTGATCCTAGAGCTAAATTGAGGGGCTTCAATAGAGTTCTATCTATTTTAGCTCGTGTCACACACTATGATTACTATGGTTATTTAACTTGTGTAAGAGCACAATTAACTAAGGTGTTTAACAAGTATGAAGCTAAGTTTGGTGTAGTGACCTCAATTAGACCCTCACAAACAACAAGGACTGGTAAGAAAAGGACTAACTGGGGTATGATATATGGTGATGATGATGATGATTTGTTTTGAACCCCAGTTGGTGGAACAGGTTCTTCTTCCAACCCCACTCCATCTGCTTCTCTATCTAACACACTTCAGCTAGTGCTTTGCTGCAAGCAACAAGCAATTGTGCATCTCTTGGGGCTGGTTCTGAGTTATCAGCATATTTGGATAGTGATACTGTCCAGAAGTATGATGATGACTTTAATCTGTTGACGTGGTGGCATGATCACAAGCTGACATACCCATCTCTTTCTATGTTGGCTAAGGATGTACTAACTGTGCCTGTCTCTACAATTTCATCAGAAGGTGCTTTTAGTGTCACTGGAAGGATTATCGAGGAGTGTCGTCGTCGACTGACCTCGAAGATGGTCAAGATGCTGACCTGCATAAAGGACTGGGAGGAAGGGAATGCAAGGACCCAACACACTGTTGAGAACAAAGAACTTGAAGACTCATTCTCTGATCTATATCTTGATGATGAACAAGTTCCAATGGACACTGCAGGGTCCTCTCAAGCATCTCAATCTCAGACACCTACTGATCCACAACCACATGTCGAAGACTGATCTTATTTAGCTAGTTTCATCTTATTTCAGTTGATGTGCCTGTAACTAATCTCTAAACATTGTCTGTGATATTTAAGAACACTAAATAAGTTGTGGGTTGTACTCTTTTTTTCCTATCTAGGGTTTTCTCACAAGGGTGAGTTTTTACCTAGATAGGTTTTTAATGAGACAGCCATTGCACTAAACAGCTTAATATTAGCTATTTTAGTATGCTTTAACTGTATTTATGAATGTATGAGTTTCTGTGGCGTAGTGCTCGGGCCAGCCCTGGCACTACGGGCTGGTCGGGCCCACCATACCGGCACGACACGGCTAAGAAGGCTTAGTGTCATGCTTGGGCCTGGTCTTAGGCACTAGTGCCGTGCCGGCATGGCACGACTATTAAACAGGCCAAACGGGTCGTGCCCTAATCGTGCCGGGCTTGGCTGTGTCAGGGCCGTGCCGGGCCGGGCCGCCCGTTTGGCCATCTATAACTATAAGTACACACATTCCTCTTTCAAACAAATAATACAAATGATATATCCCTACTACCTATTAAAGGGCAAACGGGGTGCATCCACGGGCGAGGTCGTGCCGCCCACCCTCGTCCATCTCGCGCGTGATGTGTGGCTCGCAATGCCCCACCCATCAATGTGCCCTCTGCTAACCACGTCGACTCTCCTCATCGACATCCATCGCTCACCCGCCCGACATGGTTATCAGCGGAGTCACGATGGATCCGGGCGCCCCCACGTACAAACCCCTCCGGCTGGCGAGAGCTCTACATCTGCAACCCCCGATCGCCCCTGTTAGATTCTATGGTGCCTAGAATCGATTCCTAAGCCCCTAGAATACCAATTCGTAAGCTGGAAAGCCTCGATGACGAGTAGATCTGTGCTACTGAAAGGAATAGGAAAACACACCTTCGTTGTTGTTGGAGAGTTGTCGTTGTTATTGTCGTCATTTCGTGGCCCTGCAGAGGACCAGCAGGCATCGGGATCTGAGCCGTTGTGGGTTGTCAGGCTTTCAGACACTCCGACGCTTAGACGATGGGGGCCTTTGTCGGGATTAGGGTTTTAGGGCGAGGTACTAGCGTTGGCTTTTCTGCGACCCCTTAATTCTTTATATATAGTGTCGTGTGCCTGAGGGCTCCAACCGAGGTTAGCGTGGGACCTCCCAATCAAGAGCCCATTAAAGAGACGATTAGTTAGGTTAAGCCCAATCTAGTCTATATCGACCGGCTGTAGAGGACACACGCAACAACCCCTACCCTCCACCTCCACCTCCACCTCCTTCGCCTCTACCTACCTGACTTTCCGCATCCATGCCACGCCGTCTAGCTGCTCCGGCACCCGACCTCCCTAGCCGAGCTCGGGGATCAACGTCTCCTGCACCTCCTCGTGCCGTTCAGGGCTCCCCATCCACCCTAACCCCAATTTGCAGCAGGAGATCAGCGCAGCAGGCCAAATCCATTGTCGTGCCTTCGGCGCATCGTCGCTCCTCTGCATCCCGCAATCCCCATACAGTATGATTGGTGCCGCCTCCCACCACCTCTCGGTTTACCCTATGACTGTAGTATGAGGTCTAGATCGAGAAAGGAAGACAAAGATAAGGAAAAGGATGCAAAGCAATAGTCGAACAAAGAGGATGTGTAGGTACCTGGCGTCAGGTGGCATGGTGCTAGCCAACGCATTAAGCCCGTTCCTACTGTGCCTTAGCCGCTAAGCAAGGCAGTGGCGGAGGAGGATGGCCAGGGAGAGCAAAATCTGAAGCGAGAGGCCAAAAGGGAAAATGTGTCTTCTCTCGTCGTGGGCCGGTTCCCTTGGCCTCACCTGTTGTAATCACACGGGCAGTCGAGTCGGAGGTTTTAGGTGTGGATTAGGAGCAGAGGGAGGTGGTGGAGGACCTCAAGTGGGAGGCAAGCATGGATGATGAGCTGGCCCTTGACGTAGGCAGCCGCGGTGCTAGCCGACGTGCTCGGCTGACGCCTTCTTTTGTTGCGCTGGCAGGCAAGGTGTTAGTGGAAGAGGAACAGAGGGGCCCTATCCTACGCGGTCGTCGTGCCAAGGCCAATGGAAGCTCGACCAAGCCTTTCAGGGTGGACACCAGCTATGATGAGGAAAAGGAGGATTCGAAGCCTGTGGAGGACCAGGACGAGTCACAAATCGTAGGTGTGGGTCGGTGCAGAGGTGTCAGCCAGCGTGCTCAGTCGGTAGCTGCTACAGCTACGCAAGAAGCCAAGATAGGGGAGGGGTAGAGGGTCAGGCCCCTATCCCACGTGGTCGTCGCATCGAACTGACTGCAGCGGTTCCCGCGAGCAGCTACCCCTCACCAATTTAGCGGCTAGAGGACACGACAGCAATTGCAGCTGTCACCCCTACATCGTTCCCACACGATAGGATTTTTTCTCTCACACTCCAACTGCGCCCCCTTGCAATATTCGTTTCTTGTGTTTTGTGCCCGTGAGTAATTGTTAGTTGATGAAAAATTGATAATGGATAAAAAGTAGGGATAGAAAATGCTATTTTATGGTTGTAGTGGGGTATAAGGGATAATTTAGAGGGAACCTACGGGAGATAGAAAATGATATTTTTTTTGAAAGCATCTAGAATATTTTGAGTATTAAACATGCAATCCTGGATTCTCTAAATTTAATAAATGGTAAAATCTGAATTTGACCTAAATTTTATTTTGTCCAAACCACTATATATATGTATATGTACGACTTCTCGTCGAGTAGGTTTCAAATCATAAAATAGTTTCTAGGAATTGCTCGCTCAAGTTTAGGGCGGTTCAACTTTGACAAGCAATTATTTTCAATCCATTGATCTTCACAGAATCCGAGAGTACCCATGCTTTCTTCTAGTCAATGGTTTCATCTCAGTGCTTACAGTTCATCAATCGTGCCTCCGATTCTTTATCAATCGATGATTTTCTCCTTGGCCGCGGCGTGGTCTTCTTCTCCTGTGAATTACCACGAAAGTCTTCGTTGTCTTTCTCCGTTTGTCCCTCTTTCTCTAAAGCCCCTCATCCTCACCTCCACGGCGACCGCGGGCGCCATCTGCTTCCCCACACGCCTTCCCTTGTCCCCACGGCTGTGCGCCACCACCGGCCAGCCCTGCTGCTGTAGCAGCGAGCCGCGCGCCCCTTAAGCCCTGTGCCGCACCCCCAGCCACCGAGGGCAGGCATGCCCACGCCACCGGCCTCTGGCCAGCCGGCCCCTGCCCCAGCCCGGTACGACATCCTTGCACCGCGACCATGCCCAGCCCAGCGCAGGAGCGCGCGTGTGAAGCCTGCCCTGTGTCCCTCGCGTGGCCCCAGGCGTGGGCCCCACTGGCCATGGGCCCCACCGCGGCGCGACAACATGGCCGGTGGCCGGCCAGCCCTCCCCCGGCGATGCCCTCCCATGCGGTTACAGTCAACAGGAAGAAGAAAGGTGAGAAAGAAGATGACCACACTTGATCCTCCTCTTTTGCATCCTTCGTAGGACACGCCGGGCACCTCCAGGAGCAGGCAGCGCTTGGATTTAGAGGGATGTAGAATCCAGAATTTTTATTTCTGTCTCTGATTGATTGGAGTTCTGAATCTTGTGCAATATTAGGGGGTGTTTGGGAACAAAGTTTTTCTGCAGTTTTTGAAGAATACTGCAGTATTCTCAAATACTGCAGTATTATATACATAATGGTGTTTGGCAAGCTGGGTAAAATCTCTGTTTTCAAAACTGAAGTATTGCAAATACTATAGTTGTTTTAAGGCATTCTAAACTTAGCTCTGGACCTCAGTTTTCAAAACTGCGGTATTATAAACTACGGTATTGTCATAACTAAAATATAGTATAGTATTTCAAAAACTGTGGTTTTCAAAAACTTTGTTCCCAAACAGGGCCTTACAGTTTTTGGGCAGGGAGACACCAGCTGAGCTCAGCATACAGCCGTGGTGGCGCAGCCCACGAGGCAGTTCCCAAGATAATCCTGTACTGGTATAGTGCCCGTGCGTTGCGACGGCGACGACAAATAAATTGTTCGATAAAATGTTAGTTCACAATGATTACAATGTTCTGTGACGATTTGTTAGGGTGAAGACAGACAATTTACATTGGCAATACTTTCTTAAGAAGGAAGTTGAATAAGCAGGGGGAGACTGGTATTGCAGCGAAGAAGCAAGAAAGTAAGAAAAGGGATGCAAAAGTAACCACCTACTGTTTGTCCCCACAACAAATACAAGCGTGAAGTATGGGAAAGTCGTTGAATGTATCATAAAGAGCATAACAAAAACATGCAGAATAATCATCCATCTATTCTTTAAAACAAATTATGTAAAATATAATTAAATGTGCCCATTTTAACTCAGAATACCGAATACAGATGTTAGATACACAAGTTACAGAAGTCGTTAAAAAGTTGTGCCCTTCACAGTTTCAAAGAGAAAAACAAAATATGGCAACATTTAAGCAGCGAACAGGCATAACTTTATGCATAAACTACCCACATGAGTAGCGCCCAACCAAGCTCCTTAAGACGAGTATTTCTGTCTATCTCAAGCATTGCACACATAGCAACATCAGCTGCAGTGCCCTGTGGTGTTAAAAGAAAATAATTTCAGCACAAAACTAATTTTCCAACAACGAGATGCAATAGAAAGTAACCACCTGTACAGGAGCATTGATAGCAGCATGCTTAATGTGACCTCTTTGGCCAAAAGTCGCATGAGCCATATTTAGAAAACGGCGTGTCGCATGAGCCATATTTAGAACACGGCGTGATCGCCAAAGCAAAGTATAAAATTCACACTTCTCATGTGCTAGCTGTTTCTGTTTCACTTGCCAAGCCAGAACCTTCTTTCTATTGCTATACCAGAGTTTCAGTGTATCTTTTGCTTCCTTAACAAAAATCTGACAAGAGAGAAAGGGTTACAAGAGCTCATGAAGGCTACATTTCTTGTAAACATCGCTACTCAACAAGTTTGTTGTTTTCAGGTATCTAGCTGACCAGCACAAACCAATCCAAAGGCCAAAGCTCATATTTAAGTGTAATGAACACTAAGGTTGATTGCTGCTTAATTTAGAGCTATGTTTGTTTGACAAGTTTGTACCTTCCTACGTTTTTCCGTATGCAATGGAGAGATTTAGCATCTTATAGCTTTCCTCCTCTCAGCGCCAAAAGCATCCTACATCACAAGAAAAAGCATTAGAGTCCATTTTGTTCCATACACGCCATGTATATTTTCATGCTAATAATATTTCATAGATCCATATCCATAATTAACCCCACAGTGTACAAGTTCTGGACCAGACGACATGGAAGGTATAAGAAAAAAGAAAAAATATGTATGTGTGTGGAAGTGCAGTACAAAAGCTAATAACCTGGTAGTGAACATAATTTTAACATTTAGAAGGAATCAACAGAATTCTCAAAAACACCATTAAACCGGTCATGTTGCTGGCTCAAGAACCAGAGAAAAGTTACAATTCAACATGACCGTGACGTGCGCCCGACCATGACACCTATGTATCTTCAACTGTAGTATAATGTGAAAAATGTAAAAATGCAAATGATCAGCAACGGCAGCATAGTTAAAAAAGGATATCTTGAAATAACTTCCGTGTTGCATAGTCAAATGTCCTATCAAGTCCATTCCGACCCTTGTAGCACAGATGGGGCATGCCTGAAAGGGCATTTCAGCAAACTCCATAAGTTTTTGTTGTCTAAATCTATTATGTAGGATGATCTTAGTTGTGAAGGAGGCTAAATAGCAAACACTGATTTCATCATGCCCTAAAAAATAAGAAAAGAAGCGATTAATCCATCTGTTACAAGTTTGCAGCAGTCCTCAGAACAGAGAAAGAAGATTTCAAGCCTAAAAAAGTACAGATTTATCAAATGGAAAGGAAATACTGTAAAGGGTAAAGAGCTGGATTGCTGGAAGGCAGCAATGAATCTGACAGAAACGAAAAGAGACAACGCACCAAAGTTTTCTTCAAGTCTCAGCAAGCAGAGACAAACGATTGGTATGGCATCGAAAAAGAAACTCTGGATTGTACAGTACCCCGAATGAGCTAAAAATATTGTCTTAGCACAAGGAATGAAAAAGGCACCCATGTTTGTGCAATGTTGAAGATATGTGTGAGATCTATGTCAATCACATTTTGCAGTGGTTGATCCTGATTAGTTTTGTGCTTCTGCTAGGACAAGAAAAGCCAGGGTAGTAAACAATACCCTACTAAAGCTTGGCAGCAAATGGAAAGAACCCAATGAGCTATATTACTATATATCATATCTCCAAGATAGGTGAGTATATGTCCACTGAGGCTTGAACACAGATACGGCAGAGGCGCAAACAACACCGAGATAAAAAAACAAATGCACAAGGCTTTTCTACTTCTAATTGCATTGGCCAGTTACCACTTAATATACTGACAGTAATAAAACATTATATTAGCGAGAAGGCACAAATTTATAGTACAAAAAATTCACACAGATGTAGATATAAATAAGAAAGCCTAAGAAGAAACATGATGAGCATTTAACTGACATGATCACTACTCATATTTTAATTCACGGTGATCCCTATTATTGGTGCAAGTGATCTTACCTTCCTGCTCCTCTTTTCAGCCCTCATCCATATCTGTACACCTCTGACCCTCCTCACTTTTCTGTCATTGCCTTTACCTTCTTGAAAAAAAATTAAGCTTTTTATCTGCTTTGCCTTATATTTCATATGGCTGCCATTGGTGCTGAACTTGCTGCGCTACTGCTTGGCCCAGGGAGTTGCAACCTGCAGCAGCTGCTCCTTATTACTTTGGTGAGTAGGAGGAGGCACTTATCCATGGCACCCGTACTTCTGTCGATCACAGCATGATCGGAAGTGATGTGGACACAGAGATTAAGAGTAAGATTGCCTTTTTTTCTCTGCACCTCTCTCCTTTAATCCAAAACCTTAACCACCAGTGGAATCGGCTTCTTTCTTGCTTGCTTTCTTTGCTGCCCTCCCTCCCTACAACTACAACACCACAGTAGATAAGCACAGGGTAGCATGGCTTGGCTTTTGCCTGGCCAAGCACAGAATAAGATTCCTACACTGGTAATCAGCTATAAATTGGAATTAAGATTCCTACACTGGTAATCAGTGTTGACATATTAGACCTAAAATTAGGTCGACCAGGTATCTAAGAAAAGATCATTATTGATCACTCAAGACTTATTTACTTTGTTGAATCCCTCTAGCAAAAGGACCCAAGACATTTCCATCTTTAGGAATCCCTCTAGAGCATATCTGGAAACCCTCAAAACTCATTTTTTTTCTTCTCGTATTGTGACTGCTAGTGAAGAACCCCAATTTTCCAGACACAAATAGTCCAGTCCCTTCACATCATGGATTGAAAAAAATCAGGGTACCTTGGAATCAAGTTGCTCTTGAAGTTTTTAGTTAAGTACTTATTCAAATGAAATGCTGTGCTTATGCATGATTTTTTTACTCCCTTTACCTGAACTTATGGCCCTTTATGTTGTATCAGGAATTTTCTTTATGATGTTGGGCATTGTAATGTTCATCCCTAGGTTCTACTACACAAGGATTGCCTACTATGCATACAAAGGTTACAAGGGCTTATCTTTTTCGAACATCCCACCGATCTGAAGGAGTGTGCTGCCTGCCTGCTGGTTATGAAGTGGTGTCGCTGGTTTAAGCGTCTGTCCCTGGTTATGAAGTGGCTCTATAGACACCCTTGGTCTACATCTTTCTGTGGCCATTCTCTTTGAACACTCTAGAATGAACTGGTGGATGTGTACAGATAAATGCAGCCATAGTAGTGCTCCATCGCGGTTTGGCCGATTGGAAGGTCATTTGTTGTGCTAGTGTGACCATGTTCAACCGATACGCATTGCTACTTGTGCATTACTGTCGTTTTTGTCAGGGACCTTAAATCATTCTATGAGAATAAGATCTCGTCATTCCAATTGTGAAGAATATACTACTACCTCCAGTTTCAAATTACAATTTCAAATTATTACAAGTTGTTTAGAACAACCATAAGGTAATTGCGAAGAATATACTAATTGCTCTAGTTTCAAATTCACTAATATATCTTCGGCTACAAAAGAATAGTTGATGCATAGCATAGGGGGCAGAAATGGGGACAGTTGGGATCCGAGGACCTAAGGGCTTGCTTACAGAGAAAGCTTACCTTGGCCTGAGAAGTTGCGGAAGTCGTCGCTGCTTGAGCAGTGGGCTCCTTCCCACACCGGCCACCACGCGTGCGGTTGCAGTGAACCCCCGGCGGTGTCTTGCCGTCCGTTCCGGGTCAACCAAGCGCCTCTCCCTTCCGGCTTCCGCACCCGGTCGCTGTTTGCTGCCACAACAGGCTACTAAAGAATAGTTGACGCAGTGAAACAACTCCCATCCAGAAGTGGTGTATAGTAGTTCAAATGAAAATAGAGAGTTTGCAAGCATCACCATACCTGTAATGGATTAAAATTAACTGGAATTATCTATCCATTTTGCGAATTTTCAGAAGTAGAAGAGCAAGCAAAGAATCCTGCTAGCAATGATCCAAATTCAGATTGAACATTTACTGCAAGTGAAAAGTTGTTCAGAATCAGCAGGCAAACAATATCTGAAGGGAAGATCATTCAAACTCACTTATGGCCTTCATATGGTTTTCATAAAAAGGCACTACAGGTCTAAAAAGAAATACAGACATTACTTCACGTATATCTTTCTTTTTTTGTTTGAGATCTTTTATTATAGCTTTATAGTTTAAGTTGAGAAACATTGTTAATGTCATTATATACTCTAGCGTGTTATTGTAGTGAATGGCAGAACCAAGACAAATAAGGCCAGATTTGGGCAGAAGGTAAAAATTAGCCATGTGCACAGAAGATTGAACATGACACCCTTACAAGTTTTACAACAATTTCAAAGCCTATTTGGAAGTTTGGTGTTTGGTCCAAAACACTGTAAATTACAGGCCTAGCAACTCCTCTGATCAAATCTAAAACTGGGTACTTGGTGGGGCAGTGATTTTACTTACAGATTAGTTAAAAATATTTGTAAAATTAAGCAAACCTTCTCCAGCCTAGAAACTAAAATGACAACTATTCGGGCCAGGTTTGCTCCCTTTGCTGAACTCCTTTTGTTGATTATCTTTATAAGTGAGATGCATGATTTTGATTGGTTGTTTGGAGAATTTTTAAACGAATACATCATCCATGCATCTGTGCATACCTGGGTACATGCGGATTGAGTTGAAGGGTCAAAGCAGTTTGGAGAATTGGCAGCAGGGGAATGGAAATCATCCATTGGATGCTCAAGTTCCATTGGCTGCTTGGTGCCAGTTGGGCAGAGCGGAGACGGCGAGCCTAGTCAAATTGACAGCAGGGGAATGGAAATCATCCAACCCTTGGAACAGCTCTGACGCATCATCGTTGTGGACCCCAAACCATTCCAAATCCAAACCAAAAACAATATAATAATCCCTGGCACATTACAGACAGAACCATACCAGAAGTGGTGAAAGTACCCTGAACAAAACACAACAATGAATCCAGCTAGCTATGGGAACATAACTGTTAGAACAATACTCGTTGGCCACAAACACAATGACCTAGTGATAAATCATGGTGACTGAAAGAAACATGGACAATCTATGTGGAGTTGAATGTGCTGTGATCAGTACCTACAAGCTGCAACAAAGTACAGTTAGATATAAAATAAAACATAATTTTTCTTCTGCATAACAGTTAATGTAAACATTGGCTCTCAACGATTAATATACCATCTATTCTATGCAATAACTACAGTTCCCACTGGTGAAAAATGTTGAAGGATAATATGTAATTTGTTTGACTCCATAGTTCAATGTATGACACAAGTGTCACCTATAAATTTCCCGATGAAAGAGCAGCTTGGAGTGCTTTACCATGCTCTACTTCTCAGATTGGAGGACTCATCACATACCTATAAGCATCGTATGAAATAGAAATAATTTATAATTCAAAAAAGCATTCCTACCGAGTTGTTTTCCCATTTACAGTGAAGCCATTGTAAATTGGACCATAAACTGAAACAATGAGACTACAAGGTAATTTTCTCTCTAAAAAGTATACACATAAAAGGGAGATGAGTAACATTACAATGGGGAAAAGATATGTAAACAAAGTATACGAAGCCATACTGTGTGCACAGGTGTCCATCGCTCACTTGCGAGCTCATAACCGTTTGGATCTTCACTGGGTGGATGAAGAATAGAGATGCAAACCCGCCCATCAGGATAGACTGGCATTTCCTCAAATATTATGCATGATGTCAGAAAACATAACTGCAGATGGAGTAAATAAATACAATTTTCACTAATAAAAAGCTGACCATTTGGATGCCACATTTCAGAGGTAAATCTGACTGATGGCGGGCTGTTTGGGTAATTTTGTGGGAAGCTCATTATTGCATTGAAGTACCCCCCATCACTGCAAAGGTTGGTTATTAGTGTGTTGGTCAGAAGATAAATAAAGTACTATTTACATGACTGCATGAATGCAATGCTTCAAGATAAATACAAGGACATCAAATCAACAGTATTATGCTTGAGGTCTGTTAGTACTGCGTAGTGTTAGCTGTTAGCTGAATTTTTTCATTCAGAACTGAGACACATGTTTAATTTCAGATTGATATGTGATGGAGCTGGGCACCAGACATGTCGCCAAGTGCCCAAGTTGATGTACTACGGTAACCACTACAAAAAGCCAAGAAAATTCCGCCCCGCACCGATCTTTCATTGGAATTATTTCCTGGTTTTACAAATTCTTGGGCTTACAAACAAAGAATATTAAACAAATAAATTTTAGACAAGCAGCCATCAAGCATGTATTTTATCAATGAAAAATCCATAGTAGTTGAAGGAAATATGTGTTGTCATCTTGACATATCTAATTATATTGATTCTATAACATTTTGGTATATCTAAAAGTTGAATTTCATTCTCATAGCCATGGTGAGAGGCTGAGTGCATGCAAAATAATTTCACAATGGTTGTGCTTGCTAACAGAAAATGTGAAAACAAATGTGAATTTCCATCCCAATCTAATTCGAAAACATATCTAAGAAAGATGAGGTCAAGAAGTCTTGCGTGGAAGCAACTAGTATCTCACCATTCTTAGGAGTACATAAATTATTTTGAACCTGTAAAAGCAATAAAAATAAAAAAAATATCAGCTATCAAAGTTGTGCTAAGGTGCTAGTACATAAAAGTACATTTGCTCAACTTAAAAAAGAAGGAAAGCAAATGCTACCCCTATGAGAATTAAGCGCTTCAGTGCGAGCTTCCTCCGTCCGAGGGACATGCAAATTCATTTCATCTCCATCAAAATCAGCATTGTAAGGGTATGTAAAAGCTCTTCTTCTGCCGCTTCACCTGGGACCAAAGCATAATCGAGTAACAAAACCATATCAATTGGAATGGGGTTTTGTGCAGAGGCTGTGCACATTGTACATTGAACCAACAGAAATAATTGAAGTTCCTGTAGGAAACTAATTGGCGTTCATTATACCTGCAGCCTTTTGTCCTGTCTAACTCTTTCTTTTAGTGGTCACGTGTAGGGCATATAGAAGTTTTCATGAGACTTGCCATTCCTCCCAAATTCAATGCCGCATTGAACAAGAAAACTTCTTTACAAATCGGGCAAGGTTTTCAGTTGTCTAATGGAGGTAAAAAAACAAAGTAACCAGATGGTACCATACAAGACCTATTCATTCACAATGATGATTTTTCAAGCAATGCCAAAATTTTGAGATCATTGGCCTGCTGCAACTGCAATAAAGGCACGAACAGGAGTGGGCAAGTGAAAGCTTACTAATCCCCGGAAGGTCCATCTCGAGGCCCACAAGCTCGAGGAGCTTGAAGCCGTCCATGTCCGGCATGTGGACGTTGCTGATCACAAGGTCAAACTGGTCCTTCTTCTCCCTCAGCAGCTCAGGGCCGTGGCTGCCTGTCCCATTGTTGTCACTGCGACATCACAAATCCGGACAGTTCAGCGCATGTATAGCTGTATACAAGTCAAAGCCCCCCGGAGGAACACATTATACATGTGGAATCACTCGACTCCGAGGAAAGTTAGCGAGAACGATTTTTTTCCTTACGTTGAACAAAACCAGACCACGGTGGAGATCGGAAATGGACAGCCAGAAATTGCAGGACACACAAGTGTACATAAATCGCGCAGCTGGCGGTTGGAAAAGCTTTGGAAGATAAGATTGTTCTAAATATAGCCGTGTGCCAGCGCATGGTACAAATAAAATCGGATCGGCAGAGTCAAACCCGATTATTATTTGCAGAAGAAAGAAGATGAAACTGAGCCTGACATGACATTACATGGCAAAAAATATTTCATGGTGAAAACAACAGGAGGAGGATGAAGTGGGGGTGGCGCATAAAGTCGGGGTTGCTATTTATGTGATGAAAAAAATGCAAAAACAGCAACCCAAATATCTCCATAGACTTCTTGATAGTTGGTACGCGAACAACGGAAACTAAATAAAACCAAACCGAAGAGCCGAATCGGGGACAATAAAGGTGAAAAAGAACGGCAGGATGTATATACAATCCGATGAGAAGAGTAGGAAACCAAGCATACAGGGAAGTACCATGGTACTGGCAGCGGAACAAGAGGTTCTCGAGGACCTTGAGGCAGGTCGGGTCGTCGTCGACGGCGAGCACGCGCATGCCGACGGGGAACTGGTCCTTAGGCCGTGGCCGCCGCTGGCCCTTGCCTGCAGCTTCAGCTCGTCGACGGTCATCTCCGGTGGCTCCGACTCGGCAAATCCAACAGCAGCGAAAGCCGCAGAACCAAGAAACCAAGCACCCGGATCACCCAAGGTCCCTCCTGTACGTACGCAGGTAGTAGGCAGGAAGGCAGGCTCACAAGGGCGGTTGTCTGGATCCTAGAAATCCAAGAAACGGCGGGGAAAGGCGGGAGGTCGAAGCAGGGGAGGAGAGGGAGAGCAGCACCAGGAGAACGCAGACAGAGAGAGAGGGGCAGGCAGCAGCACTCACTCACGAGACCGTCCACCGCGATGCGCTCTCTTGCCCGTGCCCTCGTCCTCCCCTTCCCCCTCCACCTCCGCGACGCCCGCAGTAACCTCGCCACGCCACATTGCGTGCGAGCACCAACCGTGGTGAGCACGGATCGAACGTCGAGGCGGGACGATGACGGCTAGCAACGCCGCGTCCATCACCGGCGCCGCCACGCACGGCGCGACGGGGTCCGATGGGGGCATGGTGGTGAGGTCGAGGGGGAGCCAGCAGATTGGGCTCCAGTACGGCGACGACTGTCGGCAGTCGCAGACTCACGCGCACAAAGCGTCATGGGAGAGGGCGTCACGGGGGAGGGTGGTGGGGGCGGACAGCGGTTGTCTCGCGGAGTCGCGGCCATCGCGTGGGGGTGACAGGATGGGCGACGTGCGGGGCGAGTTGGGGCACGGTATTGCATCTGCTTGCCGGCCATGGCCGTCGTCGAGGTCGTGGGATCGGAGGTTTCGTGTGGTGCGGTGAGCCATGGGGGTTACGCGGGGGAGGGGCATCGGGGGTGGAGACAGAATCGGGAATGAGAATAGGAATGAGAACGGTAGAAACAGGAATGAGAATGGCAGAATCAGTAATGGCAGCCTACCTCTTACCTTCTTCATAGTAGTAAAGATATCTTGGTGAGTCCTCTGTATGCTTGCGCTAGTGTAGTTCCTTGTTAGGCGACATATCTGACTGAATTTTGTTGTTTCTTGCAAGTTACTTTCACCGTTTTTTTCTTGCATTGTTGATCTTGGTCGATTGGCGTTTCCATTGCATTTTCTTGTGTTGGGTTGTCGATGGTTGATCGGGCGTCGTGTTCTTATTGCAGTTCCTGGACAGAGGGGGCCCACGGATGGGAATGGGATCAGCATAGAGCCGTGGTGGCGCAGCCCACGATGCAATTTCCTCAGTACCCTCCGTATTTTGTTTCAGGTGAGTCCTCTACTCCTCTATAGTATTATTTGCGACTTGTTTCTTGCAATCTCATCTTTTTATGCGTTGTATGGTTGATCACCATTCCCATTATATGTTTCTGTTGGATTGGGTCGTCTGGTTGATCGGGCGTCATCTTCTTGTTCGTTCAGTGCTTCCGTTCACTGCTGCAGTTCTTGGGTAGGGTGCCACCAGCTGGGATCAGCATGCGGCCATGGTGGCGCAGTCCACGATGGCACGATGCGACCCCCTTACTACCTTGTGCCCGGTGGTGTAGCGGTGGCACAGCCAATGCCATACCAGCCGACATAGTTGCAGCATCGGTATCAGATCTTAGAGGGTGTGCAGCATCAGCGGTAACAGATCCTGGGGGCTGCAGACCAGCAGGCTCAGCTCCAGCATCAACAACAGCTCTGGGAGGTTACACAGCAGGAGTCTCAGTTCCACCACCACCACCAGCAGCAGAGGGCTGACGGGGTTCCACAATTGATCATCAACAATATCTAGCAGGACATGATGACGGAGATGTGTGCACTGATTGGCACACTACTGGATGCAGCTGCAGAGGAAGGATCAGACAAACAATTGCGCTACATTGGACTGGACTCCGAATTCTGTGTGCCCGATGGCGTAACTGGAGAGCCTTTGGAGCCCAGCACATCTGACGCACACTATAGGCAAGTCCTGGCATATGTGAATGGAGGTAATCTGGTTCAGCTTGGACTGGTGTTTGTAGATGCTCGATTCAACATCATCGGAGGGCGAGCTTTTTAGTTCAATTAGGGATGGTAACGGGTCGGGTCGGGTCGGATATTGGAAATATCCGCCCGTAGTCAAATCCACAGTCATAGACAATATCCGCCCGCGACTATACCTGCGGGTAGAAATTCATATCTATATCCATGTCCATCGGGTTTTGGATATCCATTAGATATCTATCGGATATGAAAAAGAACCATTTTCAGCAATTGAATAACATAATTAATCAAATTTCTTCCCAATTCAACATCATACACAACTTAAAATTTAATAAAAAATTTAAAGAAATATACATGTCCTTCAACAAGCAACATTCTTAACATGACAAAAATACATGTCTACATGTCTCAACATGAAAACAAATAGATGACAACAAATACATGTCTACTTTTGGTCTTCAACCTTTTGCCTTCTGATTCTGATCCGAGTGTAGTGTTGAGCACTTGAGCTAGCGCTATAGTAGCTATGTTTGAATTTTTTTAGTCAATGATAGTAGAATCATGTTCATCCTGGCAAACAACAAAATAGCTAAATGGTTAAATCAATGATCAGATTCGATAAATGGTTAAATCAATGTTCATCCTGGTGGAATCATGATCATGTTCATCCCGTGGGCGTCATGCTCCTGCTGGGCGACGCGTCGTGCTCCTGCTGGCCGCCTGGGGGCTGAGCCGCTGGGGCGAGGAGCCAGGAACGTCGAACGCAAGGCTGCAGCCTGCTGCCTGCACGTGCTCGGTGGCTGGGGGCTGGGCAGGGGATGACCGAATGAGGGTTGAGGGGATTAGGGTTTGGGTTGGGCGTTTGGCACTTTGGCTGAATGGTGCCTTGGTGGGCTGGCGGCTGGGCTCAATGGTGGGTTGGCGATTTGTTCATTGGTGCCCATGTGTGGGCCAACAGTAATGGTTAATTTCGGATATCCAACGGATTACCCGCGGGTGATGTTTAATATCCAAATCCATGCCCACTTTATCTCGGATCGGATACGAGTCTAACCCATGGGTCAAAAAACATATCCATATCCTGATCCGTCGAGTCAGATATCCGACGGATATCCAAATCCATGGATTAAATTGCCATCCCTAAGTTCAATGCAAGGTTTGACCGAGCCTAGAGATCCCAGACCACCCGGGGGTGACTTTCTTGAGAGCACATGACCTTTCACTGGAGGAGCATGCAGAGAGATGGGTGGAGTTGGAGAGCCTTGAGAAGACGTTGTTGCATGGATTGCTATTCTGTGATAATCTGAACTTGGTTACCTATGTGTGCTGTAACGACTTAGGATTTCTAGTGTGTTTGGTCACCGGTTGTCAACTGCTTGCCAGCCGACTGCAGTATCTTTGTGAGATCATGAGGCTAGAAATAGAAGCTTGACATGTAGATAGATCACAAGCAAGCCTTTCATTCTTCTTAATTTCTAAAGCAAGGGGTTTTTGTACTTTAACAACTTTATCATGTTCCTCATAAAGCAAATCCTCTTGCTTTTCTAGCAATCTATCCTTTTCATTAAGAGAATCAATCAATTCATTAATTTTATCTACTTTAGACCTATCCAAGCCCTTAAAAAGATCGATATAATCAACATCATCATTAGACTCCTCATCACTAGAAGAAGTGTACTTAGGAGTGTCATGTGTACGTACTTTCTTCTCCTTAGCCATGAGGCATGTATGTCGTTCGTTGGGGAAGAGGGAGGACTTGTTGAAGGCGGAGACGGCGAGTCCTTCGTTGTCGGAGTCGGATGAAGAGCATCCGAGTCCCATTCCTTTCCGATGTGCGCCTCACCCTTCTTCTTTCTATAAAATTTCTTCTTCTCATTCTTTCCTTCTTGTCTTGGTCTTAGTCATTTTTATTATCGGGACAGTGAACAATAAAATGATCGTTCTTACCGCACTTGAAGCATGAACGCTCTCCCCTTGATTTATTCTTCTTGGGATAGTCCTTGCGTCCCTTCAAAGCAGTCTTGAAGCGCTTGATCACAAGTGCCATCTCATCCTCATTGAGACCAGCCACCTCAATTTGCGCCACCTTCGAGAGAAACGGGTTGTGGCTCATATTGAGGAAGGGGTCCATTGGCGATGTCGTTGATGTACCTCACATCCTTTGCCATAATGCGCCCTCTTACAAATTTTCCAAGTATTTCTTTGGGTGATATTTTGGTGTACCTGGGATTCTCATGAATAAGGTTTACAAGATTAGGATCAATAACGGTAAATGGCCTTAGCATTAGGCGCACCACGTCGTGATCTGTCCATCTTGTACTCCCATAGCTTCAAATATTGTTGACAAGGGTCTTGAGCTTATTGTATGTTTTAGTTGCATCTTCCCCTCTCTTCATGGAGAACCTCCCTAGCTCGCCTTACATCAACTCCATCTTGGTGATCATGGTGATGTCATTGCCCTCATGAGAGATCTTGACGGTGTCCCAGATTTCTTTGGCGTTGTCTAAGCCACTAACTTTGTTATATTCATCCCTGCACAAGGAAGCTAAAAGCACAGTAGTGGCCTAGGTATTTCTTATGAATAATTTCTTGAGCATGGATTGCATTATAATTTTCATCATCACTATCTATGCATTGCATTCCATTCTCAACTACGTCTCAAATGCTAGGATGAACAGAAAATAAATGATTCCACATTTTATGACTCCACCAAGAATAATCTTCCCCATCAAAATGAGGGGGCTTGCCAAGAATAATACATAGCAAATGAGCATTTGCATTATAAGGAATGCGAGAATAATTAAAAAGAGGTCTTAGAATAGTTTTGTTTCACCGTCTTTTTCTTTGTAGAGGATGAGTTGTCGTCCTCCCTTGGTGAAGATGAAGAAGTGTCGCTATCGTAGTAGACTATCTTCTTGATGCACTTCTTCTTATCATCCTTCTTGCTAGAACCAGAGTCAATGGTCTCTCCCTTAGGTGTTTCGTTGGAGGGTATTTCCCTCTCCTTCCCCTTCTCGTTGGTCACCTTACCCTTGCCTTTAGGATCCATCTCTTCAGGTGATTAGTCCCTTGATGAGGAGGATGGCTTTGATACTAATTGAGAGCACCTAGAGGGGGATGAATAGGTGATCCTGCAAAACTTGCTCCAAACAATACAAACTTGGTCCAATAAGTGGGTCAGCGTGACTTAAAACCAAGTTTGAGAGCTGAGAGAAGAGAGATGAGAACTCTTCACTTGAATGCTCACTTAAGATAAGTATTAAACTAGGAGCGGTATTCCAAGTGAATATGAGAACTCAAGAAGACAATAATCACAAGAAAGTAAAGAGACAGGAGACACAATGATTTTTACTGTGGTTCGACCAATGCCTACTCCATGTTGTGATGAGCTCCTTTGGTTAAGGGTTGCACTCAGCCCCTCTCAAGTGATCCAAATATCAAACTTGAGTGCCACATGTCTTCCTTATAACTTAATCCTGTTTGTGAGGAATCTCCACACGTTGGAGTCTCTCACGCCTTACACAAGTGATCACAATAAAAAAACGGAGTAAGGGAGGGAGTAGAGTTTACACACAAGAGCACAACCGCAGTAACAACACACACAAGCGAAGAAGAGAGCGCAAGAACGAATACGACAAAGTTGCAGCTCAGAAACACGCTCAAATCTCTGAAACACTTCAAACAATGTGGTCACGGAGTCTCGGAGTTGTAGTGTGCTCTTAGAATGCTTGGTGTACTGGTAGAGGCGCCTAGGGGCCTCTTTTATAGCCCCACGGGGGCCAAGGAGCCGTTGCTCTTCCATTTGGAAGGCGCTGATTGCCTTCTGTCTGTGGGTGCACCGGACCGTCCGGTGGCACACTGAACACTCTGTCTGCAACGGCCACCGAATCATATGATTGGTCGCCTTCCATTTTGGGTGGGCACCAGACAATCCAGTGGCACATCAGACTGTCCGGTGCTCCCTCTCGATCGTGGTCAAGGTGATGTGGTCGGTGCCGATCTCGCGGTCGATCGTTGGCACGGGGCAGAGTCGTTGGTCGCCTGGCGCACCGGACATGTCCGGTTCACACTAGACTGTCCGGTGATTTTTAGCCAGCGTGTCGCGACGTTTTCTCGAGAGCAGCTAGTTGGCCAGTTGAATAGGCCGGGTCCGGTGCACACCGTACTGTCCGGTGAGGCCCAGTCTAGCCCATGTTTGGTCCTTTTTAGCCAAACTTCTTCACTTCTTTTTGGCTCGACTTGAGAAGTTCCGTAGCACTTAGATGAACATAGTTAGCAACTAAAACAAATGACTAAGTGCTAGATTCTCACCTTTGTTCCACCATTTCAATAGGATTTGCAATATGTGCAAACTCAAGTCCCAAAAGTGATTTTCTCTACAAAGAGAGTTAGAACCAACAAGTACTAGAAACATTGTAAAGGGCCTACGAAACATATTTAAAAGTGCAAACCTTACACTTATATCATTTTCCATGAAGTTGCCCATTTAGGTCCATATTTGTGCTCTTTTAGACTTGATAGCTTTAATTTGATTTATCCACACCTATGCTCATGCTCACATGAAGAGGGTTAGTTCAAGGTGGTGTGTTCAGCATTTAATCACCAAAACAACTAGAACTTGCCCAATGCAAGGGTACACTTTCCTTTCAATGATGCCAAACAACTAGGAAATACAATCTTCAAAACACCTTGGCCGACACAAAAATAGGGATATGTGATACCATCCCAGAACACATTAAGAACTAGATCCAATAATACCCCTGGGTGTAAACCCTTAAAAATATGGTTCAAAGTATTAGGTAGTTATTAGAGAAATAAAATTTAGAATTTATTTCAAGTTTATGTTTTATTTGTGAGACATGTTCCCTATTTGATAAATATTAAATAAAATTATATTTTTGCATCCATTTTGGAATTTTGGTTGTGCATTTAGCTTAAGTTGAGATTTTAAAAAACTGGATTTGCAATTCGGATTTGAAATTAGAAACAAAAATAAAAATGAAAATAGAAAAAAACAAATAGGAGAAAACCTTACTTTGGACCATGAACCATTCCAGTCGGCCCAAGCCCTCTCGCATCGGCCCAGCCAGCTTCCTGGTGACAGCTAACTTGTCCTCCTCCACGCGCTGACAGCTGCGAGCCACGATGTCAGTCACCCCTGCGTGCCAACGTGCGGGGCCATTGTCCAGTCCGCTCGGCCCAGCGTCACCCCGCGTGCTCACGGCCGTGCCCCACGACCCCCACTGACGGGTGGACCGTCTTTCGGTATCTCCCCACGCCCAGGCAGTGTGCCGCAGACCTACAGGCCTGTGTTGGCAGGGGGCTTCTCCCACATCGTGTCCGAGACAGAAACGAACTCCGAGACCCCCAATGATCTCACGCCCATGGCACTAGATCTTGCACCGCCCCACACGTATATATATATGCAGCCGCCAACTCCCCATGGCCGCATCAATCCATAGATCATCAGGACCCAGGAAACCATGAGCTACCAGTAGGCAAAGCTAGAAGGGAGAGAAAAGAGAAGCCGTCGCCGCTGGGGATTCATTTTTTGCCTGCGTTCGGGGCTAGAATGTAGTTAGGGAGGTTCGTGGTTGCACATACTATGCCTTTGCATGTGCGCAGTGGATGGAGGGTCAAGGCGCGTGGCGATTTCCTCACCGGAGTGAGTCCACCACCATGCCGCCACTCTCCACAGATCTGTTGTCCACGTGAACCTCGTACCCTAATGCCCTAATCTGAGATAAGAAGCTCTGGATCAATTCGCGGCGTTACCCTCTTCGAGTAGGACCTAGAAGTATTGGGGATAAGTGACTAGAGCGTCAGACGCCTGCTTGCCGGCGTAGTCGCCACCGTGGGGAGCCCGGCAGCCGCTGTCAGATGGTTGGACGAAGAAGAAGGCACTACCGGAATCAGCTTCTTTGCCGTGTGTTCGAAACACACGGCAAAGGCTATTTTACACTCGGCAACGGCTTTGCCGAGTGTAACACTCGGCAAAGAACGCTCGGCGAACTGTACATCGGCAACAGCTTCTTTGCCGAGTACTTTTTGTCGGGCACTCGGCCAGTGGCGGGCCCAGGATTTCAAAGATGGGTATTCAAAATTGATAGAAGTAAAAAAAATGGTATATATAATACCATATAAAGTCTAACTATTCGATATATATAATACCGTAATATATTACATAGGAACAACCAACAAGTTTATATCATACATATAATATCTAACAAACAAAATCAGGTTTTAGATGGGCATAAAATTGATCAAAAAATAAAATTCTTCAATGCCAGTGATAAGAGCCAATATTTGAAATATATAAAGGATAATAAATATCTAAATGATAAGGAAGCTTACATTATAAGACAAGTTTTCGATCCTTCATATTTTGAAAACGAGCGATGATGTCTTTATCCTTGGCTTGCAAGAAGAATTCTCTTTCAATAAATGTAACCAAACAACCATTCAAGAATTCTTGTCCCATCTTATTTCTTAGCTTGCTTTTGATGTGGTTCATTGAAGAAAAGACCCTCTCAACACCAGCAGTTGCAACAGGAAGAACTAATACCAACTTCAGAAGCTTGTAAACAATATCATACCGTAGAGTCATTTGTGTTTTCACAAACATCATAGACAACTCTGCTAGACTTCTCAAATTTTTGAAATTGTCATCTCTCTTCATATTTTCAATGTATCGATTCAATTGAAAAGGAAGTTGGTTCATTTCTTCAAACTCAAAGTCATGAGGATAAAACCCAGCAAGTCTTACCAACTTCTCTTGATTAAATGCAGTGTAACACCCAAATTCTGAATTTGGAATTGGTAGAAGAAATCTAAACAAAGTATCATTGGGAAATAAGAAAAATGAGGAGAAAAAGAATTTATCTTTTAAAGGAAACCATTTATACATCCCATGAAATAGATAAAAAGGAGAATAAAAACTTAAACTGGTGATAATAAAATAGTATGGTTTATATTCACCCTTGGATTTCGATTGATACATTTGAAAAATCTGAAAACTAAAATAGAAGTATAAATTTGAATTTGGAATAGAAAGTAGAAAATAAAAAGAAAAGGGGAGAACTAAGAAAAATACTACATAAAATAAAATAAAATCAGAATAAAAATTCTTCACACTAATATTATTAAATTATACTATTCAAAATGAGGACAAGTTATTCACAAAGGTTTGAATTTAAGTTTGAATTCAAATTGGATTTGAAAATGTAGAAAAGAAAATAGGAAATAAAAAGAAAAAGGGACACTATGCCTTCATGGGCCGACTGAACTCAATTCTGGCCAGTTAAGAAATACCAGACGCGAGCCCATTAACCTTCCCCACGGCGCCGACAGGTGGGGCCCTCTGCCCAGCCTCTCACGCGCACGCCTGGTCACTGTCTCGCGGACCCCACTCGTCGGCCTCCCACGACCGCGCTCACTCCTCCCTGCTTCTTTCGCTGATCCGCGGGGCCCGCTTGTCGGGTTCGTCTTCAACAAACCTCGCCGATCGCGCGCGCGCGTGAATCTCGGCAGCGGCTCCGTTAGCCGGTACAGCGATTCCGTGCTCTCCCGGGTATAAAAGCATCGTGCCGCGGCCTCCTCCTTCCCTCCTCATCCGCTTGCACCGATTGCCGTGCGCCGTTGCTACGCTTGCGGAAGGTTTTCGGCCGCCACCCTTGAATCGCTTGGCCACCGTCGTCTACGAGTCATTGTGAAGTCTTGGCAGCTCATCTGGGTGCGGCGAACATAACCGGGGCCTCCACGTGCGGAATTGGTGACCGGTGCACGACGAATTCCTCACCGGAGTCTCGACTTCGGGTATTTCCGCCCTCCGCCGTGGCCTGCCTCCGCCAGTGGTCTATCTACCCGGTAACTCACCTCACCGTGTTCGCCTCGGTTCAATTGTTGTTCTATGTCAGTTAATCGAACGGAGGGGCCCTGGTCGGGCCGAATTTCACCACGCCGTCCTTAGCGCCGCCGTGGGAGGGGGGATTTGGTGGATTCTCGCCGCCGTGGGTAGCCGTCAGGGGTGCGGATGCGCCGTGGCCGTTGATCTGATGATGGGCGGCCAAGATTAGATGGTAGCTACCTCTTCAGCTAGGAAGAACTCGGACCGTTGATCTCGCGATATACGGTAGAAATCCGATCGCGGGTTCATTAAAACGTGACCGTCGGATTCAGATCCTGGGACTATGGCTGCATACCGGTTCGGTTTTAGGCGATCTAATCTAGGCCATAGACTTTAGATCGTGCGGCTCAGATCTATTCATACCCCTTCGCGGGTTATTCTTGTTAAAGAGACCCTGGGGATTTCTGGAATCAACCCGCCATCCCCGTTTTACTGTTTCCTGAGTCTGGGAATTCTTGCGCCGAGCCCCCTGACCTTTCTTATAATTGAGGCCCAGTCCAGAACTCGTTTAAATTGAATAAATAAAATAGAAAATGGATTTTTAATATGAAAATAATTGCTAGAACTTAGATAATTCATAGAAAATTCATACTTGCTCCAAATTTATCCATTCCACTTTCTAAAATTTTGTAATTTTATTATCTATCACTTAGAGCCTCTGTTTTGTCATGAAAACAATTAGAAATTTAATCTCTCACTTAATCCATTTTAAACACATAAAACCTTTGAAAATTCATAACTTGAATTCTATAACTCAAAAATTAATAATTCTTTTTCCTGTGATCTTATTTTAATGTCTAGTTTATTATTGTATATTCTATTTGCATGTTTGGTGTAATGTTAATTTTGCCTATGCCATGTTTGTTTGGATTGCTACGACTAGCAGTGAGGTCACGTGTCACCTGAAGATCATCCTGGTACCTGGATTCTCAAGGCCCAGGCAAGTTGTGCCCTTGATCACTTCTTTTTACCTACTCATGTTCTAATTAATCATAATGATCTGCATAGGTTAATTTTGATGGGACCCAATAGGTTACCCTAGTTTGTCTATCTTTATACCTTGTTTACCACTGAACTTTCTGGGTAGTACTTGCTAGTGCTATATGTGGTTTTGGGTATGGAGATACACTATCCATGGTTACATTTTTGTTATCAGTTGTTATTTATTGTTCATGTTGAGATCATTATGTTAATTGGAACATGGAGAACCACCCGGGAAAACAGTGCTACCACAGGGGTTTAATGGGACGCCCTTGGCTGATTAATTAGGAAAGCTAGTGGAAGACTACCTTACCCGAAAGGGGCAAGGGCAGTAGGGGAGAGGTCAGTGCGGGGAGGCCCTCGGGAGGATTTTGCTGCGATGGCGGTCCTGCAAGGGATTCCTGTACTGGATCTTCCTATAAACTGTAGCGGGTTTTCGGAAGCTAGTGGAACTTTGTAAAGGCCTCGTAGTGGATCCCTAGCCATTCACCTCGGAAGTGTCTAAGGGCCTTGCAAACCCTGGCGACATGGGATACACGACTTGTGGGTAAAGATGCGCAACCTCTGCAGAGTGTAAAACTGGTATACTAGCCGTGCTCACGGTCATGAGCGGCTCGGACACTCACATGATTAATTTATGGAACTAAACTCAATTTGTCATATGCATTGCATTGCAGGTGATGTGGTTACTTTTGTTCTATTACTTAATTGGGTTTGGTATTTACTTATACTTAGTAACTGCTAATAAAATTTTGACCAACTTTAAAAGCAATGCTCAGCTCTAACCATCTTCTTTGGTAAGCCTTACACTTCACGTGAGCTCCCACCTTTGGCGAGTTCATGCACATTATTCCCCACAACTTGTTGAGCGATGAACGTATGTGAGCTCACTCTTGCTGTCTCACATACACCACAGGTCAAGACCAGGTACTGCAGGATGATGCTCATGGAGGATGCTGTGATGAGTTCGTGAGAGGTCTAGGTCGTCGTCTCCCAGTCAACTTTGGGTTGCTGGACTGTTGTCTCCTTATAATGTAACTATTTATTTGTATAGAACTCCTGTTATATATAAAGTTGTGACATTCGATCCTGTGCCACTATACATCATATGTTTGAGACTTGGTCCCAGCATACCTGGTGTTTATGTTAACCCCGGGTTTTGGACCCCTAAAATCCGGGTGTTACATGCAGCAAAAGAATTGATAGGATTGAAACATGCCATACATCTAAGCAACTCTGTGTTTACCTCATCAAATCTGCTATTAAGTTCCATAAGTTGCCTATCAATGACACCCAAAAACATATCAGCATGAAACCGGTGGTAATTAATGGCATTTTTATAGAACTTCTTATCTCTTTGTATAGGCTTGTACTTCCCATCCATATCAACCACTTTAACTTTGTGTTTCTCACAAAAAGAATTGACCTTTCCATTAAATTCATTCCATCCATCATCTTCTCTCAAAACACTCAATTCCACCTTAGTGAATTCAAGAAGATCCATTGCATTCACAATATCTTGCTCTCTTCTTTGCAAAGCAATGCATAAGTCATTTGTGTATCCAAATATTTCATTCATCAAGTGCATCATGAAAACAAACTCAAATGATTGAAATACTTGTAGCATAGTTTGAGCTCCTAAAGATTCACCTCCTTTATGTTCTTTCCCAATCTTGGAGAGAACTTTCTTGATGGAAGGATATAAAGCCATAACATGCATCACAGTTCTATAGTGAGATCCCCAACGTGTATCTCCTGGTCTTGCTAGACCCATCTCTTGATTCAAACCTTGCCCAGTTTCTATTTCACCCAATTTCAATGCTTCAATCATATATTCAGCTTGAGCAACACGAAGCATAGAGATCTTTTTACAAGACATTCCAAGCACATTCAACAAATAAGCAAGTTGTCCAAAGAACCACTGGCAATCAATATTGTCCTTACCAACAGCCACAAGGGTGAGTTGAAGTTGATGTGCAAAGCAATGAACATAATAAGCAGAAGGAGACTCTTCCATGATTAATTTTTTCAAACCATTAACATGACCCTTCATATTACTAGCTCCATCATACCCTTGACCACATACCTTAGATAATGGCAATTGATACTTAATAAGCATAGACTGAATTGCTTCTTTAAGTGTTAATGATGTAGTATCTTCAACTTTGACAAGACCAAGAAATCGTTCAACTGGCTGTCCCATTCTATTGACATACCGCAAACAAATAGCTAATTGTTCCTGTTGATATGCATCACTAGATTCATCAGCAAGAATTGCAAAGCACTCATCCCCAAGTTCCTCTATAATAAATTTGGTTGTTTCATCAGCACAACAAGTAATGAGTTGTTTCTGAATCTTGTGATCTATCAACTGACAATTCTTGGGTGCATTTCCTAGAACCACTTTATTAACTTCTTCAAAGTTTCCCGCAAGCCATTCCAAAAGTTCTCGAAAATTCCCTTTATTATGTGAATCCTTTCCCTCATCATGACCACGAAAAGCCAACCCCTGATGCAACAAAAATCTAATGCACTTAAGTGACCATGTCAAACGAGCCAGATATTGAGCCTTGAATTCAACAGTGTTTGATGCAACTGACTCACGGATTGATGTTTTAGGTTTGATAAACAAATTATATTTCTCTTCAGCTTCACAATGAGCACTATTGATAGCACCAGCATGCTTACGAAATCTGTCTTTCATGTTCCAATTCCGAAACCCCCCGCTAATAAAACCATCACCTCCATGATCACTATCTTTAAATAAATAGCAAACAAAACAATATGCAGCATCTTTATGCACACTATACTCAAGCCAGTTGAACTCACCAAACCACTTTGGTTGAAAACGACGCATTCCTCCGCAATTGTGTTGTGGAAAATCATCTTTCTTCATCTTAGGACGACATGGTCCCAATGCAATGTAAGCCCTTCTCACAGAATCGTGGTCATTGATATGATACCCTGAGATAGGAGATCTCAATCCTGGATCATGCTCTATGTTATATGTGCTCTCATCATTTCCTTCATCACTAGATTTAGATTCAGAATCTGAAATTGCAAAATCACCAATCTCACTCTCTGGCTCAAGTGGTACTGAAGTAGCCCCACTTCCGCTTGCATATTTAGGCCGACCTTCATAGACCACCAACTGCATTTGACTCTCTTTGGTTGTGGACATAGGATCCGTATTGCCCTGAGTCTGCTCTTGGGTTTTCTTTTTGTTAGCAGCTCTTTGCAAAAAATCTTTCAAATCAACGATAGGTCCTTTCTTCCTCTTCATATTTTCTCCTACAGTTACAATACCAATCACTGCATATAAAAACAACAGTTTCAGTCACTAGTTTAGTCAATTAGATAAACCAAGCAGCAGCTGTGGCGCTCTGGCAGTGGCAAATCAAACAGCAGCACATCAATTAGATAAAAATATGGCAGCACATCAGTAGCACAACAAGATTAAAAATATGACAGTATCACAATATGCCAATATGGCGTATACCAGTACGAGATTCGGAGATTACCAGATGACAGAAGTCCAGAACTCCAGAACAGAAGATGGACATCAGGACGTGCTGGCGCTTGGCGAGTGGCGGGCTACGGGCGTCGCTGTCGCGTCGGGCGAGACTGCGAGAGGCGCCGGCGTGCGGACGTGCGGTTGCGCGCACAGCGCAGCGGCCAGCGGCGGCAGGACGCAGCCACGCAGGCAAACTGCCGCAGCGGCCAGCGGCGGCAGGACGGCAAACTGGCAAAGGCAAGCGGCGGCAGGTCGGGCAGGAGTGCAGGACGCAGGAAGTGGCGGCAGGATGCAGGCAAAGGCCAGCGGCGGCAGGACGCAGGCAAGCCGCATGGGCTGTCTACTGATTTTGTTTTTCACGCACGCACGGCTGGGCCAAAATGGCTTCCACCGGCCCAAACAAGTGAATATTGTTTTGTTTTTTGTTTTTCATAAATACACATGTATTGTACACTATATATACTGATTTTTTTTGCAAAAAACTTGGGTATTCATTTGAATACCCATGAATAAGTGTGGGCCCGCCCCTGCACTCGGCAAAGTCTTTGCCGAGTGCCATTTGGCACTCTGCAAAGAAAAGTCACCGTCACGGCGCCAAGTAACGGTGACGGATCCTTTGCCGAGTGCCTACGGCGACACTCGGCAAAGACTGGTCTAGTGGACCCCACAGCCAGTCCCTGTGCCGAGAGCCCTAACTGCACTCGGCAAAGAAGGTTTCTTTGCCGAGTGTCTGGTGGCCTGGCACTCGGCAAAGAACCCTCCAGTGGGCCCCTTTGCCAGTATCTTTGCCGAGTGTCTTGGCAAAAGCACTCGGCAAAGATATCTTTGCCGGTTCCCAGGTTTCCTTCTTTGCCGAGTGCCAGTGTCAGCACTCGGCAAAGATGTCTTTACCGGTTCCCAGGTTCCCTTCTTTGCCGAGTGCCATGGTCATAGCACTCGGCAAAGCCACCCTTTGCCGAGTGTTACACTCGGCAAAGTGACCAGGATGTCCCTTTTTTATTTGCTTTTGTTGTTCCATCCAAACAAACAAAAGATATATATCATTCACATCACATTATATATCAAGCACATCACAGAATGAACACATTTATCATCAACACCATATATATCACAAAGTCTCACAAAACAGATCACACTAAAGTCAGGATCATCACAAAACAGATACAAGTATGCATCATCACTAACATCACCAAGTATCTCACAAGATAAAGTGTAACTAACATCACCAACACTCATAAAGGTAAGTCTGGATCATCACAAAACAAATCATCAACGAGGTGGGCATCTGGACTGGTTCGGCGAAGGGCTGGACGAAGCATGAGGGTTGTTCGACGCCGCCGATTGACCCTGCACAGAGAAGAGATTGTATGTGTGAGAACATATGAATATATATCATGCAGTACTAAAATTTTGATACTCACAGGAGTAGTGAACTCTGTAGGGTCAGCTGCAGGGAACAACGGAGGTGGTGGAGCATGACCCTGTGCGGCGCCAAGGCTCTGCATGTACGCGAACATCTCCGCCATCCTCTTCTCTAGCTCCTCACGTTGCCTCCTCTCATCATCTAGCTGAGTCTGTAATATTTCGCCCTAATGTTACGATAATGCAAAGAGAAGATATATAAAAATCAATGAACGATGAATAGATAAGGAATAACCTGGAGTTGCTGGATACGATGCTGTGAGGTGTCCTGCCGAGGTCGTATGGCTGGGCTCGCGCTCGTGCTCCTTGCTCGCACCTGAGAGAGAGTGGGAGTGGAGGACGAGTCGATTGCCCCGTCGGCAATCCAGTACCGCCCATGCCTCTTGCCTCCTCCGACCCTCATGAGGACATCTCCGTCGATGTCCTCGGTCCTCGGATCGTAATCTGGCCCATGGACCTCCTTGGCCATGGCGGTGTACTCACTGAGTCGGCTGTGGATGGCGGGGTTGGTGTACGCCTCGGGCCCGTCATCCGGGTTGTAGGTGACGTCGGACGTCGCCTTCCCCTTGTGGGCCATGGCATATGCCGAGAACGTGGAGCAAGGCGCGCCACCATGTGCCGCCGACTGCGAGAAAACCAACGAGATGGTTAGAAATCATGTCTAATCGAAAGTTATATACCTAAATAAAAAAGAGCGCGTACCCATGCTTCCGCGTATTTGCCCAGGCTGCGGCTGCCTTGATGGTGGGAGGGACCTTGCATCAGCAAACGCCGTTCCCGGCTAGCGTTGTGCGCCTCATCCCACTCAGCCGAGCACCACCTCTGCACCATCTGCTCCCAGCACTCAGGATGCGCGGCGCACCAATGAGGAATCATCTAAAAAAATATAAGTACACAGCATATCAGAAGAAAAAAAATAAGCATATTTAGTGCCAATAATAAAGTTTTGTATTTACCTGCAAGTACTGGTCCGGAGTCAACGACATGGTTCGGGCATCCTTCTTGTTCACCTTCTCCCCAAGGACGGAGCCGTGGTAAGTGACGATGGCCTGGATGCGCGCCTCGTAGTGCATGTCCACGACGAGCTTCTTACAGCATGTCGTAGACACCACATCCGCCCTGGCCTCATATCCAGCATCGCACCTGAAGAAATCCTACATACACAAAGACGATGTATCCATACATTATTTCAAGAATATGCAACAAATGCGACTTATTAAACAATATAGTGCGATGAAGACTTACCCACAGCTCTTGCTTCACCCGCTCCGCCTTGTTGTTGAATTGTCTGCCGTCCCGATCTACTGCATCGGGGGCGACGGCGTAGTGGTCGAAGGTGTATGCTGGGCTCGTCACTCCGGCGTACTCGACAAGTCCAGGGAAGTGTTCCCGGCATAGAAGGCCCAGGATGCCATTGGGGTTGCGGCCGTGACCCCCTGCAGTCTCCAAAACCATCCAAGACCTGTCCAAGTGATTAAGATGAAGTATTAGTTTCTATTATTAATTTGAACATATAATATGAAAAGGCAGCAACAATATGTAAAGTTACCTACCTCTCTCCATCGGGTCGTATCAGCGGACGTCTGTCACGAAGTATGGGTCGCTTAGGGAGGCTCGCGGGACCTCGCAGGTAGATACTCCTCGAACCTGAGGAGCCAGAACCTGAGACGTCCTGCTGAGCGGCGTCGTCGTCGTCGTCGTCCTGCTGCGCCGCATCGTCGTCGTCCTGCTGTGCTGCATCGACAGCGGCTTGCTGCTCCACCTGCTGCTGTACGGCGTCGTCCTGCTGCGCCTCCTCCTCCGTCCTACGGGTGCTCCTCCTCCCCCTCCCCCTCC
Organism: Zea mays; assembly: GCF_902167145.1. Classification (NCBI taxonomy): domain Eukaryota; kingdom Viridiplantae; phylum Streptophyta; class Magnoliopsida; order Poales; family Poaceae; genus Zea; species Zea mays. Next base: position 30,733,086 of record NC_050103.1, read on the forward strand.
CCCTCCTCGTCCTCGTCCCACCGCCCACCATCTTTGTCCAACAACCTGCAATTAAGAGTAAACAATTAAGCACAGATAAAAAATATGTATTTAGAAACATATGCAAAATAAATGAAATATAGCATTACATCGATTAAAAATAATCTTCATATGTGTCCGGGTTAGCCGGATCATAAGTGTCATCATCACTATCAACCATTTCATAGTCGACATCATCTGAAGGCGCAATTTCTTCATTGGCATTGCCTTCAAGTATTTCTAAGTCATTCTCATTTTGCACCTCATCATCCTCGTCATCAACAACCATTTCAATATCTACTTCCATTCCGATCGCTTCGGTTAAGTCTATCTCAAATTGCCCTTCGAGCCCATCTTCTTGGAAGAACTCTCCGTCATATGTGTCCGGGTCTAAGTTATAATCTTCATCGTTTGGAACAGGTAATTTAGCGTGCGGTGATACCTTATACACAACATCCCAACCCTTAAGATGTTGTTTCGTTTGGCACGCATATGGAAGATAATACACTTGTGTGGCCTGTTGGGCCACAATATAGACATCGTCTCCTGGTAAGGTGGAATCCTGTCGAATTTCGACTAGCCCAAGATTAGAATGTGTCCGTCTCGTAACATCAGGGTCAAACCAATGACATTTGAATATCACTGGAGTAAGAGGTTTGGAACCATAAAAATTGAGTTCATATATATCTTCAATTCTTCCATAATACTCGACCTCGTCAAGCCCGGGCGTATAGACTCCAGAACACGTGGTTTTTCGATTGGGCCGGCTTTGGTCGTAGCTTGTTGTGCGAAAACGGTATCCATTGACGTCATACCCAGAAAATTTCCTGACCCTATAGGCAAAGCCATTGGCTACTTGTCTCAACTCGGCACTCATAGACGGCTCTCTTTGGCCCTGCAAGTTCAAACACGCTAGATTGTTATATTATTCGCACGTAAGAGCAACTTCAAATGATAAACTAAGCACGTACCTTACGTTTAAACCAGGAAATGAAATCGGGCAATCCATTTCCCGCACCCTTTCGAAGAAGGGTATCATATTCCTGTGGAGTTGGGTCCCTTGATCGATGCCAGAATTCATGAAGAAATTGCTCCATGTATGGCGTCACCTCTTCAAGGTTGGTCAATACATATAGCATGATATGGCGCCACTCTTCATGTCTCAGGGTCTTGGTGGTCGAACCACTTGCGCTTCCGAGTTGCCCTCGAAAAATGCTGAGATTCGATTCATTGTCGCCATCATTGTAACGAGGGGGTGGATTATGCACGCTCGGCAGTTTGTCACCATAGTAAGTTGTTGTGAAGTTTGACACCTCCTCCAGTATGTATGCCTCTGCAATGGAAGCCTCGATTTTGCATTTATTTCTACATTTCTTTCGGATAGTCTTTAGACATCTCTCGATTGGATAGCACCAACGTCCCTGCACGGGCCCCCCCATTCGTGCCTCATACGGGAGATGAATAATCAAATGCTGCATCGGATTGAAGAAGCCGGGTGGAAAGATCTTCTCCAGCTTACATAGTAACACGGGTGCCATCCTTTCCAAGTCTGCAATCATGGTCCGAGCTAACTCTTTTGCACAAAGCTGGCGGAAGAAATAGCTCAACTCAGCAAGCGCTAGCCAGACATGCTCAGGGACATAGCCTCGAACCATCGCCGGAAGAATTCGTTCAATCCATATGTGGAAGTCATGACTCTTCATCCCTAAGACTCGCAGAGTAGATAAGTTCACCCCCCTACTAAGGTTAGCTGCATACCCATCAGGGAACATTAACATCTTGATCCACTCTAGTACTTCCTTCCTCTGGGCCCTGCTCAGGACAAAATCAGCCTTAGGCCTTCTCCATGTCTTACCACCACTAGGCGGCTTCATCTCTTGGTTTGGTCTATCACATAACTCTGCCAGATCCACTCTTGCCTTTATGTTATCCTTTGACTTATCAGGAATCTCCATAATTGTTGCCCAAAGTGCCTCGGCGACATTCTTTTCAGTGTGCATCACGTCAATGTTGTGTGGAAGGAGCAGGTCATCATAATAGGGGAGCCGAGTCAATCCCGACTTATGTGTCCACATATGTTGCTCACCATATCCCACAAAACCACCTTCTGGGTTGGCCACGAGACCATCTATCTCTTCGCGAACTTCGGCACCAGTCATCATTGCAGGTGGGCGGTCTGTCACCACGACACCTTTCGTAAAGTTCTTGATGTCTAGTCGGAATGCATGGTCAGGAGGGAGAAATTGTCGATGTTTATCGAATGACGAATATTTGCCACCCTTCTTCAACCAAATGAACCTAAGAGCTTCCTTGCAAACTGGGCATGGGAACTTACCGTGAACACACCAGGCGCAAAATAGCCCGTACGCCGGAAAGTCATGCATGGAGTACTGGTACCAAACATGCATTTTGAAGTTTGTCTTCGTAGCTCGGTCGTACGTCCATACCCCTTCCTCCCAAGCACGGACCAATTCATCAATCAAAGGCTCCATGTACACGCCCATTTTATTCCCCGGGTGTCCAGGAATTATCAACGACACGAATATGTTCTGTCTTTGAAAGCATACGCCGGGGGGGAGATTGATGGGGATAACGAACACAGGCCAACATGTGTATGGGGCAGCGGTCATTCCATAGGGATTGAACCCATCTGTGGCCAGCGCAACACGAACATTACGAGCCTCTTTAGCTTTCTCATGGTGAATGACATCAAAGTGGGTCCATGCTTCACCATCGGATGCGTGAACCATCTTGTCAGGATTGTATCGTTTGCCTTTTTTGTGCCATGTCATCTGTTTCGCGGATTCCTCTGTCATGTATAGACGCTGGATCCTCGGTATGAACGGAAGGTGGCGTAGGATTGTCACGGGGATGTCGAGCTGCCTCTTCTGTCCATCACCAGAGTCTACCTCCATGAACCTAGACGATTTACACTTCGGACAGTACTTTGCCTCAGTGTGTTCTTTCCTAAATAGGACGCAGCCCTTCGGACAAGCATGTATCTGCTCATACGTCATCTTGAGTGCACGAAGGAGTTTCTGTGCCTCGTACATGCTCTTTGGGAGAACGTGATCCTCCGGAAGCAGGCTGCCAATAACTGTCAACAAACCATCGAAGGCGTCTCGACTCATGCTATACTGCGACTTGAACGCCATTATACGCCCAATGGCATCCAGTTGAGAAACCTTTGTCTTGCCGTGAAGGGGTTTCTGTGCCGCGTCAAACATGTCGTAGAATGCCTTTGCGGTCGCCTCTGGCTCGTCCTCCGTACATCCTTCGGCGAACTGTGCCTCGTGATAGTCGTTCAACATGTCCGCTACCCCGGCATCAGCATCGTAATCCTCGACGCGTTGTCTCACCACCTCCTCTCTCGTGCGATGCGCTTCACCATGGAAGATCCACCGAGTATAGTCCGGCGTAAATCCATTCTTCCAAATATGTTCTACCATGGTCTTCTTTGGTTTTCTTTTCCGGTTGTCACATTTGCTGCACGGACAAGGGACTAGGCTAGCTCCTTTAGCAGCTTCGCCATATGCCCGTTCCACGAAAGCATCGGTCTTCCTAATCCATTCTGGGGTGACATCATTACGTCGAACGCGGCCCGTGTACATCCACTCACGGTCCTCCATCCTCTAACATATATAACCGAGTATAGTTTAATATAGACATGTAATGCATGTACACTACGTTCGTACCTTCTAATAGGTGATGATAGGTCCTAATCCCACCCGCGGTTGCGTAGATGGAGTTAGTTTCCATGCTCTACTCCGATCCGAGATAAAATTTCGGCAGCACCTACCCGCTGTTCTCCGGATACACGTCCTGACAGGGAGAGTGTACTGTCCGGAGAACAACAGGGAGGTGACGCCGAAACTCTATCTCGGACCGGAGTAGAGCATGAAACTAACACCATCTACGCAACCGCGGGCTGTCCAAAAAACGTGGACAATCCGAAACTGATACATTTGTAGATATGCAAAGATCTGCATATCTACACCGTATCTCTTTCGAACGGGAGACGCCTAACAGGGTTACGTGATCTACGACCATGATGCGGATGTAGAGGTTATACCTAGGGTGGCAGTGGAGTCAGGCTAGTGGGGCTGTGGCGGGTCGGTGCAGTGGCGACGCGACGCGGTGTAGGCAGACCCGCAGTGGCTAGGAAGACAAGTATCTTCTCTGTAAAAAAGAATCACAAGTATGTTAACACAAGTATTTGAAACACGAATTAAATATTCAATGTCCACTATGGATGGTTATTGCTTAACCACAACCCACTAATAACTAGATAGATAACTATAAGTATAACCACAATCGACTAAATACTAACCACCTAATACTACCCACTAACTACTAAATAACTAAGTATAAATTTTGACAGCACCTCCCCTGCACGGGGACGATACTAAAACCTGCATATTCAACTCACATTCATCACATCCGATCAAATTCACTTTTATCACATTCATATTCACGATATTCATACCTACCAAAAATGCTAACAAAACTAACAAACAACTAATTATAGCAACAAAACTAACATACCTAACAAAAATGCTAACGACGGTGCTCGCGACGGTGCGGCGGGCGTGTGCGGCGGGCGTGGTGGGCACGGCCGTGGGGAGGGGGCCCGACGCGGCGAGTGGCCGCCGCGGCGAGCAGGCGGGCGGGCGCCTGAGTGGGGCGGGGGGCCGCGGCGTGCCGGCGTGGGGAGGGGCAGCCGGCGCGGCGGCGGGAGGGCCCAGCGCGGCGAGTGGGGAGGGCCCGGCGCGGCGAGCGGCGTGACGGGGCGGCGGCGGGAGACGGCGCGGCGGCGGGCAGAGGGCGTGGCGGCGGGAGACGGCGTGGCGGCGGGGAAAAAAGAGAAAGAAGAGAGCGTGAGAGAAGAGAAAGGAGAAAGAAGAACGGCCGGTTGTTTATTTCCTGACTTTGCCGAGTGCCCGCGATCTGGCACTCGGCAAAGATTTTTTAAAAATATTAAAATATTCTTTGCCGAGTGCCAGATCGCTGGCACTCGGCAAAGTGTTCTTTGCCGAGTGCCAGCTGGATGACACTCGGCAAAGAATCTTTTACAAACCTTTGCCGAGTGTCGCCCCGCTGGCACTCGGCAAAGCATGCTTTGCCGAGTGTCATTTGTGGACACTCGGCAAAACACTTTTTAATTTTTTTTATTTTCCCTACCAAATTTTTTGTGGTATGTTCCTACACTATATAGACCTACATGTACCATTTTGAGATAATTAGAACAGTGTTTTCTATAGCTAATACATTTAGTTTTTTTATTTGAATTTCTTCGGAAAACTCAAATTTGAACTGCAGGTCTCTCGAAACATGGAAAACTATGCATGCAAAAATAATATCCATTCTACTTAGCACAAGTTACGACCGATTTCAGGATCGGACCGGAAACTTCGAGCACCATGCTAACTCAACATGGCCGTGAACTTGCCACACAGCTGTTTAAAAAATTTATAAAACGCAAACAAACTTAGAAAATCATGAAACTTGTCCACATGTCATAATATCATATGTAGAGTATGTGATAAAAAATTTAGAATGTTTGGAGAAAGTTGTGAGACATTATGTGTAGAAACCTAAGAGAACCACACATGAAATCATAGAGTTTCAATGTGGATCTCTTAGGTTTGTACACATAGTGCGTTACAGCTTTCTCGAAACTTTTTCAAATTTTTATCACAGCCTCTACATATGATATCATGACACGTGGACAGGTTTCATGATTTTCTGACTTTGTTTCTGTTTTATACAATTTTTTAAACACCTAGATGGAAAGTTTACGGTCATGTTGAGTGAGCATGTTGCTCGAAGTTTCTGGTCCGCTCCTGAAATCGGTCGTAACTTGTGCTAAGTAGTATGGATATCATTTTTGCATGCACGGTTTTCCAAGTTTCGAGTGACCTGCAGTTCAAATCTGAATTTTCCGAAGAAATTCAAATAAACAAACTAAATGTACTAGCTATAGAAAACACTGTTATAATCGTCCCACAATGGTACATGTAGGTCTACATAGTGTAGGAACATACCACAAAAAGTTTGGTGACCAAAATAAAAAAAATAAAAATATGCTTTGCCGAGTGTCTACATAGGACACTCGGCAAAGACTCTCTTTGCCGAGTGCCAGATATTTGACACTCGGCAAAGGCTGACGGCCGTCAGTTGTAGACGGCCGCTAACGGCCCTTTGCCGAGAGCCATGTTTGCCGAGTGCTTGACGCTCGGCAAAACAGTCTTTGCCGAGTGCTTGGCTATGCCGAGTGCCCTGCACTCGGTAAACAAGATCTTTACCGAGCGCAGGACTCTGCCGAGAGCGGCCCTCGGCAAAGTCGACTTTGCCGAGTGCCCGATAAAAAGTACTCGGCAAAGCCGCCGGCACTCGGCAAAGAGCCGAATTCCGGTAGTGAGGTACCAGTGTTGTCGGATCTGGCACAAACGTATCTATTGTTAATCATCTATGCCTTAGTGGTGTTTTGGTTTAATGAAAACTGCCTGTGGACTAATAGTTCTTGGAGAAATAAGAATGTAGGATTAGACCATAGGAAACAGGAAAGTCTTGGAGACTTATAACCATTGGTTGTGGATCAAGTGAAGGCAAAGGTATAATGTAGGTTTTGTTTTTGCCGGTCATCATCAGTTTAGAGAAGAAATTGATAGGATTAGTAGGCTAGATAGCCGTACTATTAAGAGGGGTCAATAAATTTGATCGGTGTAAAACTTAATGCCTCATAGAGCATATAATGTTGCATTTGCATGAGGACTAACATCGTTTCGGTTCCAAAGGTCAAAAGTCTTTTGATAAGCGCTATCTAAAATTTCTGAAGTCTGGGGTAGGCGGACCGTCTGGGCTAGGAGGCTGGACCGTCTGCGACTGCCAGAGGGGTCTGCTGGCGCACCTATCCCTATGCTCGTGCGCGGACCGTCCGGCCAAGGTCGTCGGACCGTCCGCATGTGCCAAAATGATTTTGGCTAGGAACGGTGTGTTTTTGAGGCCTTGTACTACGAATTGTCCGGGGTTTTTGACCAGATAGTACGTGGTCCAGGGGCGGACAGTCCGACCATGGTTGGCGGATAGTCCGCCCGTGTTGTTCAATATTGTCAGTGCTCTGGGATCTCATGTTGACAGGTCCCGGACCGTTTGCCCTAGGCTGGCGAACGGTTCGAGCTTGACTTTTTCTGACATCTCTGACAGGTTTCAAACGGGAATTATAGCCATTACTAGTACGACGGACCGTCCAACCTTAGGGTGCGGATCGTCCGCGTGTGCGCTAAACTTGTGCTAGTTGCACATAACGGCTAGCTTTGTGTTGGGGGCTATAAATAGAAGTGGAGCTCATGTGTGAGGGCTCTCTTGGCCATTCCTAGCACTCATTGAGCTCATTTGTGATCCTCTAACTCAAACTCTCATACTCGTTGCTTGAGATTGCATTCTAGTGAGTGATTGAGAGCTTCTAGTGCATTTGCATCCATTGTGATCTTTTGAGGTACTAGATGGTACACCGGGCAAGTATCTTTGACTTGTTACTCTTGGAGGTTGCCACCTCCAAGATGGGTCGGGTGTTGTCTCCGTCGAGCTCTCCGTGAAGATTGTGGAGGAGCCGCGATGTTGATTGTGAGGGGTTCACGTCCACCTTGCCGGAGCGACAAAGGCGTCGCTAGTGGAATCGAGGTATTGAGTGAGTTCTTGTCCACTTGGCTTAAAGATCAAGTTGTGTCTTGATAGAGGAGCAAGTGAGAGCTTGAAGTCCACCTCAACGTGGATTAGGGGTGATCGGCAAATCACCGATACCACGGGATAAATTTTGGTGTCATTCTCTCACTCTTTACTCATTACTTGCAAGTAGTTAGTAAATTGTGTATTGTCTATCATTTGTAGTATTGATAAAAATTGCTCATTATATTTTGTTTGCCTATCATAGCTAGAAAATTTATCTGTTGTTGCTTTGATTAAATTTTTCTAGTATCATTGATTTTAGTTAAAACCGTCTATTCACACCCCTCTAGCTGGTGTCTTAGATCCTACATCTATACTATCCTATTAAGAACCTAATGTGCGCACCTGGTGCTACCACAACTTCACTCCCAGCGCCCGCGCAAAACGTGCAAAAAATAGTGCAAAGCAACCACTCGAATCCACACCCCCTGCTCCAAAAATCTATACTACCCTATTAAGAACCTAATGTGGGCACCTGATGCTACCACAACTTCACTCCTAGCGCCCACGCAAAACACACAAAAAATAGTGCAAAACGATCACTCGAATCCATGCTCCCCTGCTCTAAAAATTTGGGGCTAACCAACAGACCACACAAACCTTAGTGTTTAGAAATAAACAATAATTATATTTGTAGCCTAGGCGCCTTGTGGTAACACACGAGTACATAACTAGTTATAATAGAAGATGGATAACGCTTTGTCTCATTGAATGTGAGCCATTGATCGAGAGAGGGACAGTGGAGATTGGATCTAGGTGTGGAAATATTTCAACTGGAGACCTTTAATCTGGCGGCTAAGATTTCATACCGGTTCACTTAAGGCATAGTCTAATCTTCGCCATCGATATAGATCTAGACGGCCGAGGCACCACGATACCCATTCGCCACGACCAAATTATAAAAGAATCCCTATAGAATCCGTTAACCAACCCGTCGTCCACCCTAGTTCAGTTTATATTACAAATTGGTCCTTTTCCTTTCTGTTTAGGCCCCTGAATTCCTAGATAACCTGAACCATAGTCCAACTTCCTAATAATCAAGAAAATAATCCCGAGAAAATGATTTTAGTATAAAAACAATTCTAGAAACTTAGAAAATTCATAACTTATTCATTTTAACTTCTAATTTAGTGGTTCTTGAACCTACTATCTCGTAGTGACACGTAGAATATTTTTTGTGATTTGTTTCCATCTTTGGATGTAATTTTACTTTTATTTATTATCTGCTTATGTGTATGTTTTGGTGCGAATAGAAGAGGGGTTACGAGGAACTTGAAGACCAACATTGGGAAAAGCATCTGAACATCAGGTTATCACACGTAAAAGGCAAGTTGTGTCCTTGATCACATCTTTGGCCTAATAATATTTATGATTCTGTTAATCACCGCTGCACAGTTAGGCTTAATTGATAGGACCTAATAGGTTACCTAGTTTGCTTACCCTACACCTTGTATACAAATGAATTATTAGGTAGTCTTGCTATTGCTCTACCTGATTTTTAGGTTAATGATACTTATGAATCATGATCATGCCTTGTTATCTCTGTTAATTATTTAATTGTTAATGGATTATTTATTGTTCATGATAAGATCATATTGTTAATCGGAACATGGAGCGACCACTCGATAAAACAATGCTACCACAAGTGTGGAATGGGATACCCTTGGCCAATTAATTAGGAAAGCTAGCTAGAGATTACCTTACCCGAAAGGGGCAAGCGGGAAGGGAATCGTTGTAGAGCATAGTGCTGGCTATAATTACTATGATGGAGTTACAAATCGTGGAAAAAGGCCTATGCTCCATTTTGCCTAAAACCGTAGTGGGTTTTCTCGAACTAGTGGAACTTTGTAAAGGCCTCGCAGGGATCCCTAGTCATTCACCTTGGAAGTGTCTAAGGGCCTTGCAAACCCTGTCTAAATGGGAAACATGTCTTGTGGGTAAAGATGTAGCAACCTCTACAGAGTATAGAACTGATATATCAGTCGTGCTCATGGTCAAGAGCGGCTTGAACCCTCACATGAGTAATTTATGGAATTAAAATAAACCTATCATGCATTGCATTGCATGGTGGGATTTATTCTTCATTATGATCTATTATTTAATTGTAATGATATTTACTTATACTTAGTAATTGCTAATAAAATTTTGACCAATAAAGTTAAAAGCAATGCTTAGCCTTAACCATTATCCTTTGTAAGCCTTACACCACATGAGCCCCAACTATAAGTGAACTCATAACACTCATTTCCACACTTGCTGAGCGATGACCGTACATGAGCTCATGTTTGCTATAATCACATCAGATCAAGAACAGGTACCGTCGGAGGAGCATGAAGGATGCTAGGATGAGTTCGGAGAGGTTTAGGTCGTCACCTCCCAGTCAACTATGGTTTGTGGAGGATCGTCGTCGTTATATCGTATAAATTATTTAGTATTTTATATAGAACTCCTATTATGTAATAAAGACGTGACATTGATTTCTGTACCCTGAGTTATCATATGTGTGAGATTTGATCCTGACACATATTTGAGATGCATCTAGATTTGTCCTTAAATCCCGGTGTGACACTACTACAAGCAACTCAGTTTTCCACCATAGCCTTGATGATGGGGCCTGAAGTGGTGAAACCTTGCGCCCTTCGATCTTGCTCCCTTTCTTCTCCTTCCCTTGACTTGCTAGCTCTATAATTGCCTCTATTTGATCCTTGGTATAAGGGGTCTTACGAAAAGGCTTGCAATCTTGGAAGATGCAGCAACGTGGCTTTGCGATGCAGCTTGGGTGTCAAGTTTCTTGCCCCCAGCAGTTGTGAAGCTTTCACCAACAGAAGGCCCAATGGAAGCATCTAGAAGCCATGCAACAGTGATGATGGGATCTACAAAAGAAACCATATATTCTGACTTTTACCTTAGGGACCCAGCGTGTTGGCGAAACCAACCCCAACCCACGACACCGGAAAGGGGTAGACGACCTATATCTTCCATTCGAGCTGATGCAGTCATCTAAACCACCACGGCACCGCGAACAACGCAGATCAGTATAGCGGAGGCGGCTGGAGCGCGCTTATTTCTCTGCTGGTGCAGTGTATTTACTGGTTTATTTGATTGTGTACTTATGAAAGCAAGAAGCAACTAGCTATATAGCTTAGGCCATGTTGGAAGCAATCTAGTTTTTAAGAATCTAATTTCTATTTTCAGTTTTAGAAACTGGTTTATGAAATAAAACTGATTAATGGTGAACCACCTCAGGTTTCATAAACTGGCTTTAGCTAGAAGATGCTAGCTTCTTGTTTTTTAAGAAACTTAGAATCCAGTTTCTATAAACTATAACATAAACTAGTACTAGTCGGTTACCCGTGCTTTGCGACGGCTCACAACAATACCCACGTAAATTATCCACCAAAAAAGATCTCAAGATTTTTATTGATTGTCTCCGCTCTTCGCATAATATTTTTTATGAACGCACGGGTACCATTGGCAGCAAATCAGAGACCCCATCCCTCGCCTCCCCCACTTCCAAGGTTTCGTAGAGCGGGAGGGGAAGGGAAGAGGCAGACATACCTGTTCATTGCCGGAGAAGGACACGACGAGGACCTGGGCATCTGGAGGCGACATAGGTAGTATAACGCTAGATATATAGGGAGAGAGCACACAAGTGGAGAAAAAAGCCCAGGAAGAGCAGCTCCAAATCGAGAGGCATCCGCACCAGGCGTCAATGAAAGGGAAATGTGCCCTAGGCTATTTCTATATTGTTTTGGTGATTAGATGCACAACACACTATGTGTGAACAAACATAATATTGAGCAAAGGAATATCTAGATAGGTCAAGTATGAAGGTATGTTCTAGACACTTAGTCAATTATTTTATGTGCGAAACATGCTTGTCTAAGTGCCAGGAATTCAATTAAGTCAAGTCCATAGAAGGAAAAAAGAGTTCAGCTGAAACAACTAGTATTGCACCAGTTGCGGGTGCAACGGACATTGTCTGGTGCCCAGGCCGGCCCCACGACGAACTCACTGCTCTCGAGAATCGCCGAGGACGCTACAGCTAAAATTCATCGGACTGTCCAGTGTGTACTGGACTATCCGGTGAGCTAACAGCATCCGCACCAACGGTCGGTAGCGAGATCGGAGCGCAATCAGCAGGTGACGCGTGGCCAGAGCCAACGGTCACTAGGCAGGACCGGACTGTCCGGTGTGCCAAGGGGACCGAGGGTTTAACGATCGGCTTCGCCAGACAAGGAAAAAAATTGTGCACTGTTCATGTCCGGTGGTGCACCGGACTGTCCGGTGCACCAATGGACAGAAGGCAAGAATTTCCTACCAAATGGAGCTCCAAGTGATCATGTGTTTAAGGCTATAAAAGGGACCCCTAGGCGCATGGAGCAGAACACCAAGCCTCCATTGAACATCCTAAGACGCCTAGACTCCGCAAGCATGCATTTGGATCATTGTGTTTAAGATTTGAGCACTTGTTGAGTTGTGAACTCGCTGTGCTGTGTCTGTGTGCTTGATTCTTAACTTGTGTGCGTGTCGTTGCTGCGATTCTAGCTCTTGCGTGTGTTTCTATTCCGTCCCTTACTCTTGTGGTTTTCACTATGACCAATATTGTAAGGGTGAGAGGCTCCAACTTATGGAGATTCCTCACAAAGGAAAACATCTGTTATAAGGAAGAAAACCATGGTATTCAAGTGGATCATTGGATCGCTTGAAAGGGGTTGAGTGCAACCCTCGTCCATTGGGACAGCACAACGTGGAAGTAGGCAAGTGTTCTACTTGGCCGAACCACGGGATAAAATCGCTGTGTCATCTGTTGTTATTCGTGTGCGATTCTCTCTGCTTCTACTCACTTGATAATTGCTCTAAGTTTAATACTCACCTTGTGAAGAGCAATTAAGTGAAGAAGTCATCTCTTTCTCTCTAGACATAGCACCTTGGTTTTGATTCCACTAACATTTCATAAACCAAGTTTGTGTCATTTAGTATTGATTTTTATAGGACCACCTATTCACCCCCTCTCGGTGCTCTCAATTGGTATCGGAGCGGTACTCTTCATTTAGGGACTAACCGCCCGAAGAGATGGATCCTAAAGGTAAAGGGATGGTGATCAACGATAAGGAGAAGGAGACCCTCTACGTTGACGAGCCAAAAGACGACAAGCCCACTGACTCAGGCTTAAGTCACAAGAAGAGGGATGGGAAGAAGAAGAGGCGCATAAAGAAGATCATCTACTATGACAGCGACGTCTCCTCCTCTTCACTAAGGGATGACGACGATGAAGACTCTTCATCGAAAAAGAAAATGGTTAATCAAAACTATTCTTTTGATTATTCTCGCATCCCTTATAATTTGAATGCCCATTTACTATCTATTCCACTTGGAAAACCCCCACACTTTGATGGAGAGGACTATTCATTTTGGAGTCATAAAATGCGCAGTCATTTATTTTCTCTTCATCCTAGTATTTGGGAAATTGTTGAAAATGGAATGCATTTCGATAACACTGACAATCTTGTATTTATTAATGAGCAAATACATAAAAATGCTCAAGCTACGATAGTTTTGCTAGCATCTCTTTGCAGGGATGAATACAAGAAAGTAAGCGGCTTGGACAATGCCAAGCAAATATGGGATACCCTCAAGATCTCTCACAAGGGTAATGATGCCACCATGATGACCAAGGTGGAACTGGTGGAAGGCGAGCTGGGGAGGTTCGCCATGATAAGGGGAGAGGAGCCAACTCAAACCTACAACAGGCTCAAGACCCTGGTCAACAAGATTCGAAGCTATGGGAGTACAAGATGGACACATCATGACGTCGTCCAACTCATGCTAAGGTCTTTTACCGTTATTGATCCTCATCTTGTGAATCTTATCTGTGAGAATCACAGGTACACCAAGATGACGCACGAGGAAATTCTCGGAAAATTTGTAAGCGTGCGCATGATGGTGAAGGAAGCAAGATACGTGGACGATGCTGCAAATGGACCGCTTCCTCTCTATGAGCCATCGCTCATTGCTCTCAAAGCAACGAGTAGCAAGGAGGCGCTACCTAGCAAGGTAGCACAAGTGGAGGCTACCGGACTCAACGAGGACGAAATGGCGCTTATAATCAAGCATTTCAAGATTGCTTTAAAGGGACGCAAGGAGTATCCCAACAAGAGCAATGTTGGAACTTGCTATCAGTCGCAAGGAGGCCAACAGGGGTGAACAGTGTAGACAGTAGGGTTACGCGTGAGATGGCAAATAACTCTGTTAATCAGGCCTCTCACGGGCACTGTGCGGGGGTATTTATAGGTACCTGAACGCCCAGCGCCTTGTGTTAAGGACGCATGTGCCCTCAGCTACCTAGGTTATCCCCAGAATATTCCCATAAAGCAGGGTTACAGACTGTAATTACAGGGATGCCTTTACAAATTAGGCCCGTAACACGCGGCGGCCACGCAGGGCCTGTTACAATGGGCCGGATCGCACGTGGGCCTCTGAGCTGGACGAGGCCGCACCGTGGGATGCCTTCGTCGCCGGTCTTTGTCTGGTGCCGATCAAGCGAAGGGTGTCCCTGCCTGCTTTGTCTCTGTCAGAGCAGCGGCTATGCAGCGGAGACTTCGAGCGAAGGGTGGCGTTTCTGCCTTCGCTCCAACATTTGCCCTCCGAGGGACCAGTTCGACAAAGTCACCTGGTGCCGAAGACGTTGCTAGATGGCGGAGACGCTGCCCTCGCTCGAAGTGGTTCCGCGGGGGTTTTTGATGTGACCGTTGATTGACCGCGTACTGTTGGATTGCGGGTTTCCTGAAGCGCCGCGCTCTGTTGGATTACGGGTTTCCCGAAGAGCCGCGCCCTGCCTATAAAAGGGGGCGGGGGCCGGCGCTTTTTGAACTTTACTTTCCGCGCTCCGCAAAAACCCTAGCCGCCCGCCGTCTTGCTGCTCGTCTGCTCGCCGTGCTCTTGTTCGCCGGAGATCTGGCGCGAGTGAAGCAGACTGCCCGCCGCCGCCGACGGTACGTAGCGATGCCGTCTTCCTCTTCTTCCGCTGCCGCTACGCCGCCGGCCGGTTCCTCGCCGCCGGCCGCCGCCTCGTCGGAGGAGACGCTGAGCAGTTTGATGCCGGAGGAGTTGCGCGCCGGCGATTCTGTTGATTTCAGCGTGTCGCGCATGTCGTCGGCCCGCGTGGAGGATATGCAGCGGTTGGGCTACTTCGGCGGCGGAGTTGCCCGTGCCTCGGGGACGGAGAAAGTCCCCGAGCCGGAGGGCGAGTTGGTTGTTTTCGAGGCATTTTTCGCCGCCGGTCTCCGCTTGCCTGCACATCGGTTTGTTGGCGAAGTCCTGCGCAGGTTCAACGTGCAAATACATCAGCTGACGCCGAATGCCGTGGTGGCCCTATCGAAGTATGTCTGGGCGACGACTTCGTACGGCGGACAGCCATCGGTCGAAGTTTTTGCGAAGCATTATTGTTTACACTGGCAGAAGAGGATGATCAGGGACGAAGTTGCTCAGTTTGGGTCCTGCACATTCACGCCGAAGACCGGCAAGACCACAATGCAAGTAGTCGAGTTGGTCCCTTGCGCCCGCAACAAGTGGGGCAACTGGAATGAATTTTGGTTTTACGTTGCTGAGGGTACCGTCGAAGGCCACGAGGGACTTCCCGTGTCCGAGATGTGCTCTCATTTTTACTCGGCGTACCCGCCATTTGAAGTGGCGGAGGATGATGTGGACGAAGGGGCCCTTCGTTGTGCCGCCGGCCGGAGCAGTGGGCGCGACTTGGTTGAAGAGTTTGTGGCGTACGGGGTATGGCCCTTGGCGCATGGTTGGGCGTTGGGCGAAGTATGCCCTCGCCAGATGCCTTTCCGTGGTGGAGAGGTGGTGCGGAGTCCCGCCTTCGCGCTAAATCTGCGAAACCGTGATCCGGCCGCCTTTGTGTGTGAAGCTGAGGATGAGGCGGTGCGGCTCGTTGGGCGTTATGTGCCGAGGACCGAGGGCCAGCGCAGCTGGGAGATCCGCGGGTCAAATGACCATCTGAATAGGGTCTTCGAATTGAACCAACTGCCATATGACGGCTATCCTGGTCAAGACGATGCGGACCGCCTGGGGAAGAAACCGGTGGTGGAGACTAAAGACGACCCTGCGCCGGCGGCCGCCCCATCCTCTAGGAAGAGGAAACTAGGTACTGCCATGGGAGGACTTGGGGTTTCCGACGGGTTTGCTAGAGAGTCGATGAGGACATGCGCGGCCCCGGGGGAAAGGATGTCTTCGCCCGAGCTCCGGGAGTCTTCGGCTCGGATGCTGAAGGTTACCGGGGGCCGCTGGCCTAGGAATGTTCCTATCCCCCGCGCGGCCAGCGGGGACGTTTTTACATCTCGCATGGTTCGCAAATGGAGAGTTTTTCCTTACGGGCAGAATATTGCTGCTGTTGTGTCGGCAGTGATGGACAAGGATCGCCAGGGGGCTGCACAAAAACGCCAGGCGGCTGTCAGGCTTGTTGAAGCCAGGCCGAAGAGGCAGCGGCCCTCGGCGAAGGCTGCGGCCCACGGCGGAGGCAAGCCGCCGCTGGCGGCGAAGGCGGGCGTCCCTGCACCTAGCAAGGCGCCAGAGACAGCGGCAGGCGCCGGAGGCTCCAAACTGGCGAAGGTTGTGCCGCCGCCCAGCAGGGTGGCGGAGGCCGCGAAGGCAGCCCGAGCGTTGCCGTCGGCGGGCAAGCGTGTCGCCGACTTCGCCACCGACATTTGTGTGGAGGACTATCTTGGTGGTAAGTCGCTGGCTCTTTTTTTAATGTATTATTATTTTTTGTTGATGCGTTGCAGGGTCGGACGAGGGCCAGCTTGCTATAGCTGCGCCTGCCGCGGCGATCGCGACGGCTGCCATAGTGCCGAAGGCGAGGGGCGAGGCTCTTGGCTCCGGAGGCGAGGTGTCGGCCCTCGCGGTTGTCAGGGACGAGGCGGACGCAGCGACCCGCCGGCTGAAGGAGGTGACGGAGGCGCTGAGTCAGGTCCGCTGAGCTATACTCTCTCCCCCCTTTCTCTTAGGGCAACGGCCTTACGTGTGCTCTGCAGGTGGCTGACTTCGCCAGCCGTACTGCGTCGGGGGCCCTCACGGCAGCTGTGTCTACCGAAGTCGAGAGACTTCGGACGCAACATGCTGACGCTGTCCGTGAGAAATCAGCCTCCGACAGCAAGTGCCGTAAACTGACGGACAAGGTGGCCGCATTGGAGAGGGAGAAGGCTAACCTCCGGCGCCAACTGGCGGCGGAGAGGAGGGAGGCCAACGAGGCCATCGCCAAGGAGCAGGCTGCGCAGGCGGAGGCCAAGCTGGCGCGGGCGGAGGGCAATCTTGCCAAGGAGCTCGCCGAACATCTGCAAGAGCGGCTCACCGCCCTGGAGAGCCGCACGAAGGGGGCCGAGGCCGCGATGCGTGCGGAGGCCGACCGGACGCGCACGCAGCTTATGGATACATATCGTGAGCTGGGTGCGCGGACCGGTGACTTCGAGGTGCCGGACCGAGAGCCCGGGCTTCGCTGTCTGCAGTGGGTGCAGGAGGAGCTGCAGGAACTCCCCGCTGTCGTGGGGGGGTTTATGTCGTACGCCTCCCTGGTCACCTGCGAGGGGGCGATGAACGTGCTCTCCCGCGAAGGGTGCCGACACTTCGAGGTCTTCGACCAGGCGGATGAAGATTTTGATCGAGATGTCTATAAGGTTGAAGACCTCGTGGTGAAGGATTCTGCCGGGGCCCTCTACGACCGGATGTGGGGTCCGCACGGTCGCGAGGTGGTCAGGGAGCGGGCGGAGACGGCGATGGCTCAGGTAACATTTTCGTTTGTTTGGCGTTTGTTGGAAGTGGGGGGCGCGTGTGTTTGCTGAATTTTGCGTGTTTTGTCTTAGGCGTTGCGCGGCGAGCGGGTGGACGACCTCGGGGCGTTGAACAACGCGCTGCCTGACCCGGAGCCGACCCCTGCGGAGGCCGCGTCCGAGGTCGCCCTGGAGCCAACCCCGGAGACCGCGGAAGACGCACCGGATGCCCCCACATCCGCAGCGGCCGGCGAGGACCTGCCCCCGAAGGTGGACGAAGGCGCACCTGATGCCCCCACGGCCGCTGCGCCGAGTGCTGAAGACCCCGCGGCGGCGGCAGCAGAAACAACAGCGGAAGCGGCGGCGGAGCCAATGGCTGAGGCTTCCGCAGCGCCAGGGCCTTCGCAGGTGGCGTAGTGGGTGTAATAGGGTTGGGGAATTTTGGATATGTTACTGAATTTTGGTTGCTGCGCAGGTTCAAGATTTTGGGCCTGCGCACGCAATCGCTACTGCTAAATTTTTGGCGGCTTCGACCGCGGAAGGTGGTAATGAATGTGGTGGATCTGCATCTGAATTTTCTAAGTTTTTTGATGTTGCTGATTCTGGGAGCTCGGTTGAGTGGACTGAGGAGTCGTCGGAGGAGGATTTGGACTATTTCGCGGCTTTGGATGTGGCTGCGGCGGAGACCTCGCCGCACGCTGCGGATGCGCAAGATGTGCCAGGTCCTAGCACCGGGCGCCGACGGCGAAGGGCGGTTGCAAAGCGTAGAGTTAGCACGGAGGAAAGGTCTCGGCTTCGTGTGAGTAGGGCTGGTCGGCGGTAACTGTTGTCTATGCCGGACGCCGCGAGTATAGGGGAAGGGGAACTGCGAAGTCTTTTTGCGGGTGAGGAGCTTAGGATAATGTTATTTAATTATAGGGAGATGGGAATTATTCCTAAGGTTGAGCCGATGTAGAGTGTGGCGCCTTCGCGTGTATATGTGTAAAGGCTTGTATGATGAAGTCGAGTGCCCTCGCTTGCCTGTGCCTGCGAAGGCGTTGTGTATTTTGTCTGGTATGTTTTGTTATGCTGTGCTGGTGTGATTATAGTCGGTCTTAGCGTGGACGGTTTGATGCTGTCGTTTCTGCTTTTGTTATACTAGTCCGGCTGCACCCTTAGGCGACTTTTGCGCGGATAGTCTTCGCGATAGACTTCGTGTTTTTTCGCACTTGTTGTGCTAGTCCGGCTGCACCCTTAGGCGACTTCGGCGCGGATAGTCTTCGCGATAGACTTCGTGTTTTTTCGCACTTGTTGTGCTAGTCCGGCTGCACCCTTAGGCGACTTCGGCGCGGATAGTCTTCGCGATAGACTTCGTGTTTTTTCGCACTTGTTGTGCTAGTCCGGCTGCACCCTTAGGCGACTTCGGCGCGGATAGTCTTCGCGATAGACTTCGTGTTTTTCCCGCACTTGTTGTGCTAGTCCGGCTGCACCCTTAGGCGACTTCTGCGCGGATAGTCTTCGCGATAGACTTCGTGTTTTTTCCGCACTTGTTGTGCTAGTCCGGCTGCACCCTTAGGCGACTTCTGCGTGGATAATCTTCGCGATAGACTTCGTGTTTTTTTCGCACTTGTTGTGCTAGTCCGGCTGCACCCTTAGGCGACTTCTGCGCGGATTTGTCGCACGCGAGGGTGGCTAGCGCTTAGCCTCGCGGTGACCTCGAATTGGTCGAATGTCGAAGACCGTCGTCGCGGTCTTTTTTCGACGCATGTTTTTGTGGGGGATTTTTCACACATATATTACATGGCTCCGCCTCGTTAAAAACCTCACCCCCCGGGAGGAAAAGAGTGCGGGATGGTACAAGATTGTTTTTGGCGAATTACAAGGGCAGAATCAGCCCCGATGAGTCAAACAAAAAATTTGCGAAGGTTGTCGATGTTCCAGGAGTGCTCCAGGTCCTCGCCGTTTGGCGTTGTGAGCCTGTAGGCGCTGGAGGAAGCTTTTGTCTTGACTATAAAGGGGCCCTCCCACTTGGGCTCCAGCTTGCCCCTGGACTCCGTCCGAGCTGTTCGGACAAGTACGAGGTCCCCTTCGCTGAACTCCCTCGGGATGACTGCGTGGTCGCGCCATGCTTTGGTCTGGGCTTGGTATTTGTTTAGGGCCTGTAGGGCGAAGACCCGGTCTCCGTCAATGAGATCTTTTGAAGTTGGCTCGTCCACGTCGGGGACGGCTGACGGAACTGTACGCGGGGACCCATGCTTTATTTCTTGCGGGGTCATGGCCTCCGACCCGTATAGAAGGCGGAAAGGAGTGAACCCAGTCGCCCTGCACTCAGTTGTGTTTAGCGCCCAGACTGCCTCCGGTAACAAATCGGTCCATCTGCCTTTTTTTCATCGAGGAGCATCTTCTTGACAGCTGTGAAGATTTTCCCATTGGCGCGCTCCACGACCCCGTTGGACTGCGGGTGATAGACTGAAGCGAAGGCAAGCTTGGTGCCGATGGAGAAATAAAAATCCTTGAAATCTTGGCTGTCAAACTGCTTGCCGTTGTCAACTGTTAGCTCGGACGGTACTCCGAAGCGGCAAACAATGTTTTGCCAGAAGAATTTTTGGGCAGTCTTTGATGTTATTGTAGAAACAGCCCTCGCTTCGATCCATTTGGTGAAGTATTCGACGGCTACGAAGGCGAACTTGAGGTTCCCCTGAGCGGTGGGCAGGGGCCCGACAATGTCCAGGCCCCAGCGCTGGAGAGGCCATGTATGGGCAATCAGCTTTGTATACTGCGAGGGGCTGCCTGACCGAGGAGAAAACTTCTGGCAGGCTTCTCAAGACCTTGTGACCCGATTTGCGGCGCAGATCATTGCGGGCCAGTAAAACCCTTGGTGGATCACCTTGGCAGCTAGGGCCCTTAGCCCTGCGTGCGAGCCGCACGTGCCACTGTGGACTTCACGTAGGATCTGCATGCCTTCGGTTTCGGTGACGCACTTAAGCATTGGCTGACTGACCCCTTTCTTGTAGAGTTGGCCCTCAATCAGTGCGAAGTCCCGGCTTCGATGTCTGAGGCGCTTGGCCTCACTGACGTCGGTTGGATGATAGTACCCTTGTAGGAACAGGGTTATTGGTGCCCGCCAGTCTTCGGTCATGATTAGGTTGACTATGCGGTGGCCCTCGCTATCATTAGTTATTTGGAGCCCTTCGGGGCTCCGGACGGCTGGCGTGCCGATGGTGTGAAAGAACACGTCGGAGGGCAGGGGCTCGCCCCTGGCGGCAGCCTTGGCCAATGCATCGGCCTCCTCGTTCTTGGCCCTATCCACATGCTGCAAGGTGAATCCCTTGAACTGTCTCTCGAGACTTCGGATGGCTGCGAGGTATTGCATGAGCGCGGGGTCTTTTGCTGCATAGTCTTTCTCGACCTGGTCGGCAACTATCTTGGAGTCTGTTTTGATGATACATGTGGTGACTCCGAGGGCCCTTAGCTTGCGGAGGCCGAGGATAACCGCTTCATACTCTGCTATATTGTTTGTGCATCTGTCGGATTCCAGAGCGAAGCTGAGGCGTGCTGCATATCTATGTTTGACTCCGGCTGGTGAGGTGACGACTGCAGCGACGCCTGCCCCCGCATGGCACCATGCGCCGTCGTAGTGGATAGTCCAAACCTTCTCTGTGGACGGGTCTGGCTGCGTTATTGGCCCAGTCCAGTCGACGACGAAGTCTGCCAGGACCTGTGACTTGATGGCTGTCCTGGGCTCGAAGCTGATGTGGTAGCCGGATAGTTCGGCTGCCCACTTGGCAATCCTCACCGATGCCTCCGGGTTTCTGAATAGTTCGCCGAGTCCCCTGTCTGAGGTGACTCAGACCTTGAATGCTTCAAAGTAATGGCGCAGCTTGCGCGAAGACATAACGACTGCGTAGGCGATCTTCTCCAGCTCTGTCATGTTGCACTTGGACGGTGTCAGTACTTCGGAGACATAGTAAACAGGGCACTGTCTGACCGCGCCCTCAACCGTCTGCTCTTGCACTAGTGCCGCGCTGACCGCGTGCGGCGAAGCCGCGACATAGAGCAATAGGGGGAGTGAGGAGTCGGGGCTCGTGAGGATTGCCAGCTCCGACAGGTACTGTTTCAGTGAGGCGAAGGCCGCTGCCTGCTCCGGTCCCTAGGCGAAGTATTTTGCACCGCGGAGTGTTTTGAGGAAGGGGAGACTTCGCTCGGCGAACCTGGAGATGAACCTGTTGAGAGCGGCCAATCTGCCTGTCAGACGCTGGACGTCCCTAGCGGACTGCGGAGGCGTCATGTTTATGATGGCCTGGATCTTGGTTGGGTTGGCCTCAATGCCGCGATGTGATACCAGGTAGCCCAATATCTTGCCCTGGCGAACACCGAAGACGCACTTTTCCAGGTTTAGGCGGAGTCGTGCGTCTCGCATGTTCGCGAATGTCTCGGCGAGGTCGGCGAGATGGTCCTCCTTATTCTTGCTGGCGACGACGATGTCGTCCACATATGTAAATATATTTCTGCCAACCTGCCCTTCGAGTACTATTTTGGTGAGTCTGGAGAAGGTGGACCCGACATTCTGATGAAGCAATAAGTGCCGAAGGGTGTTATAAAGCTGGTGCTGGCCTTGTCTTCCTCCTTCATGTATATCTGGTGATATCCGGAGAAGCAGTCGAGGAGTGACATGACCTCGCATCCGGCTGTGCTATCGACTATTTTGTCGATCCGTGGCAACGGGAAATTGTCCTTTGGGCAGGCCTTATTGAGACTGGTGAAGTCTATGCACATTCGCCATTTCCCGCTTTTTTTCTGCACCATTACAACATTGGAGAGCCACGTGGGGTAAGCCACTGGCTTGATGAATTTAGCCTCTAGGAGGCGGTGCACCTCCGCCTTGGCGGCCTCTGTCTTTTCGTCGGACATTTTGTGAAGCCTTTGCTTTTTTGGTCGCACCGAAGGGTCGATTCCCAAACCGTGCTCAATTATGGATCGGCTGACTCCGACCAGGTCGAGGGCGGACCAGGCGAAGACATCTTTATTCTTGGCCAGGCAGCAGAGAAGCTTCTCTTCTTCATGTGAGGTAAGGTCTTCGCTGATAGTGACTGTCTGCTTGGGCGTGGCCTGATCGAGGGAGACAGTCTTGGTCCCGTCTTGGCTCTGCAGCTGTGCCTTGTTGTGCTGTTTATCGGTTGGGCTGGCGGGCGCAGGGACCTCGCGCTGGGTCGTGAGACAGTGCACGTTCCTCTGACCAGGCACGAAGTCCCGCTCTATGTTGCGCGCCGTCTGCTGGTTGCCGTAGACCGTAATAGCGCCTAGCGGACCTGGTATCTTCATACATAGGTACAGCCCGTGGATGGCAGCTTCGAACTTATTGATGGAGCCCCGGCCCATGATGGCGTTGTATGGATATACCATGTCCACGATATCAAAGGTTACTTGCTCACTTCGGGCATTGGGTGCTACACCGAAGGAGAGGGGCAACTCTATCTTGCCAACGGGAAAGGTGCCCTTGCCGCCGAAGCCATACAACGGGTTGTCCGAAGGCTTGAGCAGGCTGTGGCTTATACCCATGCGGTCGAAGGCGTGGAGGAAGATGATGTCCGCCTGACTGCCGTTGTCGACTAGGACTTTGTGTAAGTCCCAGCCTGCCACGCTGCAATTGATGACCATGGCGTCGATGTGGGGGGCGCTGCGCAGGTCGACGTCTCGTGCGTCGAAGGTTAGCGGTATGTGGGACCACTTTGTCTGCACGACTGGGCCAGTGACGGCGACATGGTTGATGCTGCGGTAGTGGTCCCGCTTCTGCCGCTTGGTGTCGAAGTCAGTGCTTGACCCCCCTGTTATCATGTGAATGACTCCGCGATATGGTTGATCGGCGAAGTCTTCCTGCTTTGGGGCATGGGGGATGTTTTGATGTTGCTGGTGTGGAGGTGGGGGTGGAGGAGGTACGATTTGTACTTCCTGATGGTGTTGGTAAGCGTGGTGCGGTGGATGCGGAGCGGGGGCGTGGATATATGGTGGAGGGGGTTGCTGGTAATTGTGCGCGACAATTCTGGGGTTGTCGGCTGGCTGCGCCCGTGCCATTCTGTCTCTGGTGGCCTTCGTTTCGGGGCAGTCTTTGGTTTGGTGGGCGCAGTCTTCGCCGTGAAAAAGGCAGTAGAATCGGCGCGGCGGCTGTGCGCGCCCTCGGCCCCTGCCATGAGTTCCATTTCCGCGGCCTTGGGGGGGATATTCCTGGCGGCGAGGGGGGTCAGCAGCGGGATGCTGGTTGGCGATGTTGTGCACTTGCTGCTGACTGCGGCCGTCTCGACCGGAGTCTGGCTGCGGAGTCCTCGTCCATGTGCAGCTGGACTGCGGGGCATCTTTGGGCTTCCGCTGTGACTCAACCTTGCGCTGGTGGAGCTCTTCGGATTTGGCATATTTTTCAAAGAGCTGATATAGCTCCTGGAGGTTCTTGGGTGGATCTCTGATACAATGACTGTAGAGGACGCCGGCACGAAGGCCACTGATGGCGTAGTGGATAGCGATCTGATCATCGACGGAGGGCAGCTGTGACTTGAGTGTTAAGAATTTGCGGTAATACTCCCGCAGAGTCTCCTTTTCCAGCTGCTTGCAAAGCGAGAGCTCGGCCAAGGCGTCAGTGTCTGGGCGGTACCCTTGGAAGTTGAGCAGGAACTTGTCCCTGAGACTTCTCCATGAATCAATGGACAGCGGAGGCAACCTGGTGAACCAGGTGAGTGCTGGGCCCTCTAGGGCGATGATGAAAGACTTCTCCATTGTGGCGTCGTCCCCTCCGGCGGATGAAACGGCGACCTGATAACTCATTATGTATTGCGCCGGGTCGGTGCTGCCGTTGTACTTGGGATAGGTCCCTGCTCGGAAGTTAGCTGGCCAAGGCGTCACTTGCAGGTGTGGCGCCAGGGGACTTCGCTCGTCGAGGTAGTTGACCCCTTGGAATGGCGCGACGTGCTGGAAGGTGTAGTCACGCTGGGGGAAACGCGGGTTCTCCGGCTGTGCTCGGTGTTGCAGGGGTGGCCCATGCTGCAGGCCGAGGTGGCCTTCGCGCGTGTCTTCCGGTTGTGCGCGCTGCTGGAGGGGTGGCTCTTGGTGCAGGCCGAGGTGGCCTTCGCGCTGCATCAGCGCGATCTCGCGCTCGAGGTCTTGGGCCTTCTGCTCCTCGTCGCGTATCATTTGCTGCACTTTGGCTAGTGCGGACACACGCTGGCGCTTGGCTTCCAGTATTTCTTTCTGCCTCTGGAGATTACGGTTCTTGAGGCGCAGGGCGCGCAGCTGTAGCTGTTCTTCTGTTGAGACGCCGAGGACCTCACCTTCCTCGGTGAGGTCCGCGCCTTCCAGTGGGGCGAAGCCTGGGGGCGGCTGCGATTGTCCTTCGGGCCCGCAGGTGTGGAAGGTGTCGTCTTCGCAGGTGTGGGGGACATTGTCTTCAGTGGGCTCTTGGTGGGTGGATTGGGTGAGGGCGAGGGCCTTGCCCTTTCTTGTGGCTAGCAGTGCTGCCTTCGCAGCCTCGTCAGCCTTCGGGTTAGCTCTCTTGGGTGCCATCGCGGGTGGTTTTGTCGTAGCACGAACGGTGGGCGCCAAATGTTGGAACTTGCTATCAGTCGCAAGGAGGCCAACAGGGGTGAACAGTGTAGACAGTAGGGTTACGCGTGAGATGGCAAATAGCTCTGTTAACCAGGCCTCTCACGGGCACTGTGCGGGGGTATTTATAGGTACCTGAACGCCCAGCGCCTTGTGTTAAGGATGCATGTGCCCTCAGCTACCTAGGTTATCCCCAGAATATTCCCATAAAGCAGGGTTATAGACTGTAATTACAGGGATGCCTTTACAAATTAGGCCCGTAACACGCGGCGGCCACGCAGGGCCTGTTACAATGGGCCGGATCGCACGTGGGCCTCTGAGCTGGACGAGGCCGCACCGTGGGATGCCTTCGTCGCCGATCTTCGTCTGGTGCCGATCAAGCGAAGGGTGTCCCTGCCTGCTTTGTCTCTGTCAGAGCAGCGGCTATGCAGCGGAGACTTCGAGCGAAGGGTGGCGTTTCTGCCTTCGCTCCAACAAGCAAGTCTAAGGGAAAGCGCTCCTACTTCAAGTTCGGTAAGTCTGGTCATTTTATAGCACAATGTCCCGATAATGACAATGACCAGGCACAAGAAAAGAAAGGGAAGAAGGAAAGGAATAAGAACTATAGGAAGGCAAAGGGCGAGGCGCACATGGGAAAAGAATGAGACTCCGATTGTTCTTCATCCGACTCCGATGATGAAGGACTAGTTGCCCCAGCCTTCAACAATTCCTTCCTCTTCCCCAACGAACGCCACACGTGCCTTATGGCTAAGGAGAAGAAGGTACATACATGAGATACACCTAAGTACACTTCTTCTAGTGATGAGGAATCTTCTGACGATGAAGTAGATTATAGTGACCTATTTAAAGGATTAGATAGATCTAAGGTAGATAATATAAATGAATTGATTGATGCTCTTAATAAAAAAGATAGTCTTCTAGAAAAGCAAGAAGATATTCTTTATGAGGAACATGATAAATTCATTAATGTTCAAAAATCTCTTGCTCTAGAAATTAAGAAAAATGAACTATTGACTTCTGAGTCGTCTGCTTGCAATGACTCTATCTCTAAGCTTAAGAATTTAAATGTTGATTTAAATGCTAAGTTAGAAGAAGTAAATTTTGCTAGTTCATCTATAGAGCATGTTGTTATCTGCAATAGGTGCAAAGATTTTAACATTGATGCTTGTAATGAACATGCCTCTACAATTCTTAAGTTAAATAATGATGTTGCAAGTCTTAATGCTCAACTTAGGACTTGCAAAGACAATTATGAGAAACTAAAATTTGCCAGGGATGCCTACACCATTGGCAGACACCCGTCTATTAAGGATGGACTTGGTTTCCAAAAGGAGACCAAGAACTTAACAAGCCAAAGGACTTTCAATCTCAACAAGGAGAAAGGAAAGGCTACTATGGCTAGTAGCTCTTATTCTTCAAATGACCAAAAGAACCATGCTTATCTTTATGCTCACGTCAGGAATATTTCTAGTGCTGCTCATCATGATAAGTGTTATAATCATGTTGTTTTTCCTACTCGTCATGATGCTACATTTAATTCTCATGCCATGTTTGCATCTAGCTCTTCATATGCTCATGGTAGGAATAGACCTAGGCACAATCATGTTGCTTCTCATGCGCCTAGGAGAGCATCAACTAGACCAACTATGTTCTATCAAACATGTGATGCTTCATTTGTTCTTATATGCAAAAACGAAAAAGTAGTTGCTAGAAGTTTGAGACCTAAGTGTAAGAGAGACAAAACTTGCATCTGGGTTCCAAAGTCTGTTGTGACTAACCCAGTAGGACCCAACAAGAGTTGGGTACCTAAAACCCAGGCTTAATTATTTGCAGGTTTATGCATCCGGGGGCTCAAGCTGGATTATTGATATCAGATGCACAAACCACATGACATGGGAGAAGAAAATGTTCACTTCCTACGTCAAGAACAGGGATTCCCAAGACACTATCATCTTTGGAGATGGGAACCAAGGCAAGGTTAAGGGCTTAGGCAAAATAGCCATCACAATCGAGCATTCGATTTCAAATGTGTTTCTAGTAGAATCGCTCGGGTATAATTTGTTGTCTGTAAGCCAATTATGTCATATGGGTTATAATTGCTTATTTACAAATATTGATGTATCTGTCTTTAGAAGAAGTGATGGTTCATTAGCTTTGAGGGTGTATTAGACGACAAGCTCTACTTAGTTGATTTCTCAAAAGAGAATGCCGATCTAGATGCATGCTTAATCGCTAAGACTAATATGGGTTGGCTCTGGTGTGGCAGAACCTCCCAAGTTATTGGGCCCACATGTGCCTGCCCTTGTCTCAAAGACCTCAGACGACTATGCATGTGCACCAGATAACTTAACAGGATCCGTCGGAGTGTCCCAGGGACCCCGGATAAACCACTTACAACCAGGATCACAAGATTAAATAAACACAAATCACACACCAACATTTGCAGCGGAATTTCTTTATTACAAAAAGTTACAAGTTACATCAAATTTACATTATATTTATCGGAGTGATTACAAAAGTGATTCAAAGAAATATACTTTGAAATGTTATAAATTATTTATAATTTTGAAATATATGTTAGCTCAATGACAATCCTCAATAAAGAAGCTAAAGATGGGATATACTTATATAAGAAGGCCGAGCCCACCGGCACTTAACATCAATCACAATCAAAGTGACTCGTAACCTGCAGCAACAATGGGAATAAAACCCTAAGTACGCAAGTACTCAGCAAGACTTACCGACTAAAGAAAAGACTCTCAAGGATATGCTAGCTTGTCGGGAATCAAGGTAAGGCTTATCAAATTTCAAAGACTCATTTGCAGAAGAGCTTACTAGTAGTGAATCCTTATGCCAAAATTTTACTTCATAAGTTAAGTACTTTTCCTAAATCTAGATTTGCCTAATCTAGAGCATTCACTTGTCCTGGTCTAGCTTTCTTTTACCCAAATTCTTATTTTACTTATAAACTACGATGAGTGGTCGGAGGGTAAAGTCTCCATGACCGAGGAGCAACGACGATTCGAACCGATTATACCCAGCTCGGGATCCCTAACCACACGACATATGTAGCACTTAACCCTTACATATGTCAATCGTTCCCACAGATCCTCCACAACGTGAATCGGTCCGCGCTACCCGGGAGCACAATACTCCTCCATCCAGCCTCTAGCCAGGAGGGTACACGCTACTCCCACCATCTCCCATGCCCAGTGCGCGGTTGTCTTTTCACGTATGGAATAGCCGGGTTCAGGCTTATCGGAGCATGTGGATAATTGCAAAGTCTCCACCACAACAGGCCTACATCGAACGGTCCTTAATAGACACAGACGGGCAAACTTTCTTGCTCAACGTCTGGTCTACATTACATATTATTTCCCAAAACTTGATACCTGAGAGAGATACCCTACTTGAATGATGAAACCATCATGGCGACAATGGGTTCATCATCACAAGTCCTTTTATTTCACAAACTCCCATATCCCGTGTTACACATCATCTTTTAAAAACCATCCTAAATTAATAAGCAGGGCTAAGCATCACTAAATTTTCATAAAATAGGTATTAGGGTTGTTTAATCAAGGAAGGAAATGCATCAATTGTTTAATCACACAACTCCTATTACCTAATGCATCATTCAAGGTGATAAAAATTTTAAAACAGCAAGGAGGTGGCAAATGCATCGGGGCTTGCCTAGAATAAACACTACATTAGTGTTTGTTAGGTGACGTCCACTTGGCGATCAGCTTTTGTTCCGATACTTGCTTTGTGTGTCCATCTTCAGTTTCGTTCATCAGCATCATCTTGCGAATGGCTCACGCTTTCCAGCATCTTGTGGTCGACTCAGTTATGATCCTCCGCATCACGTGATTAATTATCGTACCTAAATGAAATGCATAATGCACATGTATGAATTTAAAAAGAACTAGCACAATACTAGATAATTTTATACGGTTGAGGATTACACACTACTAACAAGTCCTTAGAACCAATTACAAGAAATGCCAGCTGTCGATATAATACTAACGATAATATTTGTGCTTCTTATGCTCATCTGGTGCTAGCTCAACATCACGAACAACACACTAAGCATGAATTTTATATCTTTCTTAGCTAACACATAATACCAAAGACTAACAATACTTAGGTTAATTAATCTAGTATACCTCGGACTTAGAATAACAATTAGTAGCTTTACAATTAACTTTAAAATTACTATTCCATAGTCTCGTAAGTAGAGTATTATCAAGGACTGTAGATCTTTATAAGACCATAATTTTAAGGCCTAATGACTTAAAACATTAATGTAGACCCTTTATCATGAAATTCTCATATTTTAACCAAAACAGACTTGTCAATGCTATTCATTTAAATTATTCTAGTAGCAATCAACATTCATCCATGACACTGAGTCTATTACTAAACATAGAATACAATAACTACCAGATAAAATTATTGACTTTATCATGGGGTTTCTCATATTTCGACTGAAATTGGCTCGCTAACGCTACTCGCTTCCAATTTATTTAGGAACAACGCAACAGAGCAGCATACCTAAAATAGTAAGAATATGGAGCTCATCACACAGCACGCCTGCTAAACACGAGAATCATCATGACTAATAAATCTAGCTAATCTAATCATCGAACTAATAATAGAAATAGCGAATCAACTCACCATATTGCAATTTGACTCGATCATCACACGAACGATGACGACCTTCGATTGAAGTCTTCGACCGAGCACTTGATAAGCGATGCACATGGGCCTCACTTCTTCACCAATTGACATCCATAGACTTCTCCCGAACTATACTCGGCTCAAATTTGCAAGAACACCGATGATTTTTGGTTTGGGGTTTTCGTCGAACATCTGATGAGTGACATACGGAACTTCACTATCTTCCCTATCCACAGTCCCATCTTCAAGCTCATCTCTACACACATCCTGACCAATACTCAAGCAACATCGTTTCCCTTAATAGAACTATGACGTGGAGAGAAAGATGGCCAGTGAATTGGAACGAAGCTGGTGACGTGGAATGGCGAGGAAATGGAAGCGCCATGGGGGATGGAATCCGACGATTCGACGACATGCGCAGGCTAGGATGGTCGAGTTAGGACAGGAGGGGCATCGATGGGGAGTCCACAACAGCGTGCCCAGATCCCAAGTCGCACGACCATGCCCGCGACCAAAACTCACCATGCTTCCGCTACACACAGCGATGCGAGGACCAGGGCCATGGCGAGCAGGGAGAGGACTCGACGACCAGCGCATAGGGGAGCTTGGCATGGGTACGGCGAGCAGAGCAGGCAGGACGCTAGGCATCGCGGGTGAGCATGGTCGCAGCAAGGAGCAGGACGGCCGCAGTAGGCAAGCACCGACAGCGAGGGCGCGGTCCGAGCGCAGGCGAGATGGGGCCTCGGCAGAGGACGAGCGTGCGTCAGGGAGAAACAGAGGGGCGCAACTATGGAGATGGAGAGGAGGGAGAGAGAAGCAGGGGGCTCGGCGGAGGGGTTCAGGCGGGGTCGACGGCGCGACTTCCATGGCTGAGCAGGGAGGAGCGTGGCGTGCTTGAGGGAGGCGAGCTAAGGGGGGGGCATGGCCATGGCAAGGGGGATGGGCGGCCGAGCAGGGAGTCGGCATGGGCGCGACGGCCAGCGCCATGGCTCAGGGCAAGGCCGGGGACCGGCGCGCGCAGGGAGCACTGAGCTTGAGGAAGCGACTGTCAGGCACGCGGCTAAGGGAAAAATCTAGGGAGGGGCGCAGGGAGGAAGAAGATTTGGGCGCGCGGCAGGGAGCTGCTCGGGTAAGCGCACGTCGCGTGGAGGAAGATGAGCAGGGGCTAGGGCGCGCGGATGAGATAAGGGAGAAACTTGGATGGACGCAGGAGATGGACACCACGGCTAGAGCGGCGAGATTTTTTCTCCCAGGTGCCGAGCGGTGCGTCCAGAGGATAAGGCCAAGGGCCAAAGCGCGAAGAAGAAAGATCAACAGGGGGAGCGGCAGCAAATGATATTTTCTTTTTTAATTTCTCTTCTTTTTTTAAGAGAGAATCACAGATATTTTGAAATTAGGATTTTCAGCGATAACCTAAAGGGTCGACGGTACTTGTGACACGGTTTAATTTGATTCAAAACCCGATAAATTTTATCTGCGGTCTGAACACCTAATTCCATAGTCACGAGTGATTTGCATGGTGAATCGAATCTCAATTATAATTCCTTGATTATCAACCTCGCGCATGATTTCTCTCAGACAATGCGCGATTCAAATTATTTTGCCCCGAACATTTTAGTCGTCGAGTTCAAATTAATTTGCCCGGGATAAAAATCATAAGAGTAGGTCGGGCTTCCAAATTTGTATTCGCTAATCTATAACTTTTAAATGAACACACAACTCGACATATCACGAAATAAATGCGCGATATAGATACGACATCAAGAGTGCGGTTCTTCCAAAAGCGATGTCACACATCGCACATGTGGGCAAGAAGTTGTGCGCGTTGTTCTTTTCGGATAGCGTGGGGCTCCAAATTTTACATAAAATCAGAAGTCTTTTGATTTTCGTATTCACTCACGCTCGTGATCCGAACAGTTCAAAATTCGCCAGCAAACGAAGATTCGGTAATCCAAAAGTTTCTTGAACCCTTTTTAATTGCGTAGATTATTGAAACGAAAACGGCACCAAACTCGAACTTTTGTGAGATGATCAAATTCCAAGCTAAATGAGATTTCTCGAATAATCTCGGTAATCGGAGACGGGGGCTAATATCGAAATCGTTATTCACCCCGCCTTTCTTACTTACATCCATAATTGTTGTTTAATGGGAGATAACACCTGGGGTGTTACATCTGGCACCGCCGCCTAGCACATGTTGGGATGAAGAACCTTCATAAACTCCTAAAGGGAGAACATGTGTTAGGACTAACCGATGTCTATTTTGAGAAAGACAGACCTTGTGCAGCATGCCAGGCAGAGAAGCAAGTGGGAAGTAATCATCAAAGCAAGAATGTGATGTCAACATAAAGACCATTGAAAATCCTACATATGGATCTCTTTGGGCCCATTGCTTATCTTAGTATCGAGGGAAGTAAGTATGGTCTTGTCATTGTTGATGTTTTTCCCACTTCACTTGGGTTTCTTTTTGCAGGAGAAATCTGAAACCCAAGGAACTCTAAAGCGCTTCTTAATGAGAGCTCGAAATGAATTTGAGCTAAAGGTGAAAAAGATAAGGAGCGATAATGGATCTGAGTTCAAGAACCTTCAAGTTGAAGAATATCTTGAGGAGGAAGGCATCAAGCACGAGTTCTCTGCTCCCTACACACCACAACAAAATGGTGTGGTAGAAAGGAAGAACAAGACACTAATTGACATGGCAAGGACAATGCTTGGAGAATACAAGACACCTGAGCGGTTTTGGTCAGAAGCTGTGAATACAACCTGCCATGCCATAAACCGGCTCTATCTGCATCGCCTCCTCAAGAAGACATCATATGAACTCCTAACCGGTAACAAACCCAATGTTTCCTATTTTCGTGTATTTGGGAGCAAATGCTACATCTTGGTAAAGAAAGATAGGCATTCGAAGTTTGCTCCCAAAGCTGTAGAAGGGGTTTTACTAGGTTATGACTCAAATACAAAGGCGTATAGGGTCTTCAACAAGTCATTGGGATTAGTTGAAGTCTCTAGCGACGTTGCATTTGATGAAACTAATGGCTCTCCAAGAGAGCAAGTTGATCTTGATGATGTAGATGAGGATGAGGTTCCGATGGCTGCAATGCGAACAATGGCAATAGGTGATGTGCGACCGCAGGAACAACAAGAGCAAGATCAATCTTCTTCCTCTACATTGGTGCATCCCCCAACTCAAGATGAGGAACATGTACCTCTAGATGAAGGTCTGGATCAAGGGGTAGCACATGAAGAACATGATAAGGAGGAAGAAGCGTCACAAGTTCCTCCAACTCAAGTCCGGTCAACTATTCAAAGAAATCATCTAGTGGATCTGATTCTGGGTGATATCAGCAATGGAGTAACCACTCGCTCACGTTTAGCTAATTTTTGTGAGCATTACTCGTTTGTTTCTTCTATTGAGCCTTTTAAGGTAGAAGAAGCCTTGCAGGATCCGGACTGGGTGTTGGCCATGCAGGAAGAGCTCAGCAACTTCAAGAGAAATGAAGTTTGGGGCCTGGTGCCACGTCCGAAGCAAAATGTTGTGGGAACCAAGTGGGTGTTCCGCAACAAACAAGATGAACACGGTGTGGTGATAAGAAACAAGGCTTGACTTGTGGCAAAAGGTTATGCCAAGTCATAGGTTTGAATTTTGATGAGACTTTTGCTCCTGTAGCTAGGCTAGAATCAATTAAAATATTATTGGCCTATGCTGCTCACCACTCTTTTAAGTTGTTTCAAATGGACGTAAAGAGCACCTTCCTTAATGGACCAATTAAGGAGGAAGTGTATGTGGAACAACCCCCTGGCTTTGAGGATGACAGGTATCCCGACCACGTCTAAGCTCTCTAAGACGCTCTATGGACTTAAGCAAACCCTAAGAGCATGGTATGAATTTCTTAGAGATTTCCTTATTTCTAAAGCTTTCAAGGTTGGGAAACTTGATCCTACTCTCTTTACTAAGACTTGTAATGGTGATCTCTTTGTATGCCAAATATATGTTGATGACATAATATTTGGTTCTACTAATCAAAAGTCTTGTGAGGAGTTTAGCAGGGTGATGATGCAGAAATTTAAAATGTCAATGATGGGCGAGTTGAACTACTTCCTTGGATTACAAGTGAAGCAACTCAAGGAAGGAACCTTCATCTCTCAAACAAAGTATACTCAAGATTTTCTCAAGAGGTTGGGGATGAAGGATGCAAAGCCCACAAAGACACCGATGGGAACGGACGGACATCTAGACCTCAACAAAGGGGAGAAAATTTTAGAGTTAGACTTTTTATGTTTAATCAAAACCCTCTTATTGCAGAAACTGTTCTCTTGTGATAGAGAAAATTGAGTATGGGAAAAGGGGGAGTTTTTGGTATTTGATCAAATTTACTCTTGAAAGATCTCTTGATTTGCGAAAACAAGTATGTTTGACATTAAAGACAGGAAAAAGATTTTTTTTTTGTGAAAATAAACCAAGTGGTGGCAAAAGTGATCTAAATATGCCAAATTCCTTGAAAATCTTATTGGTCTTCAATTTGCATTTTTGAGCTCTTCTAGATATGTTAGTTCGAAATGAGTTGTTTTTTAATGTGTTGGCATAAATCACCAAAAGGGGGAGATTGAAAGGGAAATGTGCCCTGGGCTATTTCTATATTGTTTTGGTGATTAGATGCACAACACACTATGTGTGAACTAACATAATATGGAGCAAATGAATATCTAGATGGATCAAGTGTGAAGGTATGTTCTAGACACTTAGCCAATTGTTTTATGTGCTAAACATGCTTGTCTAAGTGCCAGGAACTCAATTATTCAAGTCCATAGAAGGAAAAAGAGTTCAACTGAAACAGCCAGTATTACACCAGCTACGGGTGCACCAGACACTGTCTGGTGTGCACCGAACACTGTCCGGTGCCCAGGCCGGCCCAACAACGAACTCGCTGCTCTCAGGAATTGCCGAGGACGCTGCGGCTAAAAATCACCGGACTGTCTGGTGTGCACCGGACTGTCCGGTGAGCCAACAACATCCACACCAACGGTCGGCAGCGCGATCTGCGCGCAATCAATGGGCGATGCGTGGCCAGAGCCAAGGGTCACTAGGCAACACTGGACTGTCTGGTATGCATCGGACAGTGTCCAGTGTGCCATAGGGACCGAGGGTTCAACGGTTGGCTTCGCCAAACAAGGAAAGAAATCATGCACTGTGCATGTCCGGTGGTGCACCGGACTGTCCGGTGCG
Source organism: Zea mays (assembly GCF_902167145.1). NCBI lineage: Eukaryota > Viridiplantae > Streptophyta > Magnoliopsida > Poales > Poaceae > Zea > Zea mays. The sequence goes on from NC_050103.1 coordinate 30,768,081, forward strand.
CCAACGGACAGAAGGCAAGAATTGCGTACCAAATGGAGCTCTGTAACACCCCTAGTGTTACTGTAACTAAAACTTGAGTATGGCATCATAAGCATTGGCATTGCATATGTTTGACACACCTAGAGTGCATTCACTAGGCAAAAATTTCAAACAAGTTGTAATGTTATAGCACTTTGCAAATAGAACCCTGGATAGGGAACTTAACCCTAAATAGGGATTAAAGGGGTAAGACCTAACCCAAATTGAGAAAACCTAAAAACTTTAGGGAAATAGTCATAAAATGTCCCCAAAAATAAAGTTGAATCACATTTATACCCCTGAGATACCAAAAACCCCATTTGAACCCTGGAAAACCCTAAATCCAAACCCTAGGGGCCTATGTGCAAAAACTGTGCACATTTGGACTAAAGTGTCAAAACTACTATGTTAAAGTATATAAAGTCACATGGTTCACATTTAGGATGATTTACAAGCCAAACCCTGAGTTTTGGACTTACTTGCAAAAGAGCCACATTTGAACTCTTTTGACTAAGTCTGAATTTCAGTGTACTGTGCTCATCTTTGTGACCTTGTAACTTCTAAACAAAAGGGTTTTTGCCCTAGGTCACCACATCAAACTTGTAGACCTAACAAAGGAGAACAACTTTTCTTAAGAGTGTAAGCATAGTTATTGAAAAGAAATTGGAGAAAATTTCAACCAAAGATGGGCTGTCAGGCTGGTTGAATTCTGAATTTCAGACTGACAGTGCAACTACAGTGACTTTGGACATGAATTAATGCATGATTGAGCAAGAATTTGCTTAGTATTGCTATAACAATGTTGTAGCTGGATCTTAGGACTATAACTTTGCTAAAGAGTGTCGATCATGTTATTCAACAAAAATGGGAGTAAATAGCTCTGCAAATCGGGCTCTCAGTTCATCTGAATGAGGAATTCCATGGTACAGTAGCCGATCGTATCAGAACACCAGCTCAGCTCACCGCCGACGACCTTCGCCGCGATTCGTGCTGCCGCTGTCCAGATTCGCGCTTGTGGCTAGTGGATAACCTCTCGGGTAAAAGAATCTCTGTCGCCGGTGAGCTGGAGGTCACTCCGGTGACTCACCGTGGCCTCCCTTTCCGCTTTGTGGCTGGAACAATAGGCTCGCCGGTGAACCACCGCCTCCCGGCCTTGCGCCGCGTGGCTCTGCCTTTCCACCGCGTCGCTGTGACTCCCTCCCGCTGTCTTCTCAACGCCGGTGAAGTTGCCACGACGGTGGACACGAATTCACCGCACCCGCGTTCTTCTTCACCTCCGGCCGCCGCGCGTCCTTCTCCAAATTCCCGGCCATCGTCGATGCCCTCTATAAATTGATGGCGCGGGCAGCTGCGCTACCTCATCATGAAACCAGAGCCCCCACTCCCACCCTCAATCGTCCTCCAGAGCTCACCAATTTCAAACTTCCCCCAATTTCGGTCTCCGCCGCCGTGAAACACACCTCGCTGCGGCTAGCTCAGCTCAGGTTAGTTCATACCGATTGCTCCCTCGTTTGAGTGCTCTCGTGTACCTGTGATGCTCACTGACCAACCCAATTGAACTAAGTCCCCCTTAATCGCCGGGAACGCGATCAACCCTTAGCTCCGCTCGCGGTCGTCGTGGCCAGAGCTCATTAGTTGGCCATAGATGAAATTAGGTTAGGGGAAATGCTCGGGATAGGTCCGATTTGATGTCCGCCGCCCGGGAACCCTAGCCGTTGCCCCTATCGGCCAGCCTACGATCTCGTCGGAGCTCGGCTGCGTGCGCCGTCGTCGGGGACCTCCCTCTGCAAAGAATTAGAACTGCAGGGGCTTCTTTGCAATCTGTCAGCGACACAGTGTAACAGTGAGAGAAGCCAGTTCTGATTAGCCAAACCCCGAGGGCCTCTGCGCAAAGTCGCCAGGGTGCGGGCGCGCGCGCGCTTTCCCCTAGTACTGGGCCGGCTGGGCTAGAACCAGCCCAACACTGTTCAATCCTTTTCTTTTTCTTTTTTCAGTGGGAGTTTAGAAATTTATAAGAAATTGCAAAAAAAATCCTAAAATTGTGAAACCAATTTTCTCAGACTTCTTATTTTCCATAGAATTTAATAAAAATAGTTTCATGATTTTTAGATTAAATAAGGAATTTTAAGACATTTAAAGTAGTTTAAAGTATTAGTTCTGGATTTTTAGAAAACATATAGTAATTCCAAAAATGTTCAAACTTTTTACATAAGCTCTACACATTATTTAGAAGCCATGGGTAGAGTTTGGTTTGATTTGAACCTTGTTTGATAACTAGAACCCAAAACCCTACCCCCCTGCCCTTTGAACTCCTTTACTGACTCCGGAAACCGTAAGTTCTCGGAGTTCCATGAAGGAAAGTTGTATTCAAGACTTAGATAATAAATTTATATTATCTTTGCACTCTCATGAGCATTACATGGCATTCATTTTTATACATATATGTGGTTATGTTTAGAAAACAAAGAAGAAACTGAAGTAAGTGAAGAAAAGGCACCACCACCTTCGGACTCTCAGGCAGGATCTTGTCTTTATTTTGACATCTGCGGGCCTGAGCCAGACTCACCTACTAACGGAGGCAAGCCCCGGTGCATTTGCCACCTTCCTTGATGTTTTTAAAATCTTTCTCACTTGATTGCTGCATTAGGTGATAGGAGTTGAATGCTTAAACAATTCCTGCATTACCTTCCTTGAACTTGATTACCTTCCTTTAAACCCTGTTTTTACAAAAAAGGTTTTTCTATGCTTAGTACTGCTTTAAAAAAACAAAAGGATTTGTTTTACAAAAGATGATTGGCAAAGTGGGAGGGTGTTTTCGAAAATAAAACTTGATGGTGAATCCATCACGGCCGTGATGGATTCGACATCGGAAAAGATGTACCTCTGCCAGGTACCAAGTTTTTGGGTTTAATGATTAAGCTGAGACCGGGCGGGTGACTTGCACGAGAAGAGAGTCTCGGTGTAGTGTCTCCGTCTGAGTCGATTAAGGACCGTCTCGATGTAGGCCTGCTGACCGAGGACCCTTTAACTGGTCACATGCCTCGTCATGGGTAAGCCTTGCCTCGGGCAGACTAAGGCCAGAATAAGATAACACGAAATGGGCATGGAGCGGTGGCGAGAGTAGCGTGTACCCTTCGTGGCAACACGCTGGACGGTGGTGTATCTGTGCTCTCGGTTTGCGTGAACCTGATCTGGTCTTAAGAACCCCGGTGGCGGGTTGACATATGCAAGGGTTAAGTGCTACATATGTCGTGTGATTGGAGATCCTCAGCTGAGTATAATCGATTCGGATCGCCGTACCTTCGCGGTTATGAAGACTTGGTCACTGACATACACGTAGCAATCCACTAAAGATGATGGTTTTGTTAAGAAATTGGCTAGTGCAGGACAAGTGATTGAACTAGGGTAGAAAGAACTCTAGTTACAGGTAATTTTACTTAACTTGACAAATAAAATTTGATTTTAAGGATCCACTTTAGTAAGCATTTCTGCAAAACAGAGTCTTTGATTATTGAAAAGCCTTACCTTGACTCCCTTAAACCAGCATCCCCTTGAGAGTCTTTTCTTTAGTTGGGTAAGATTTGCTGAGTAATTCCATACTCAGGGTTTATCCCTCCGTTGTTTTTAGGTGGGGAAGCGACAAATTTTTGTTGCTTTTGCTCCAAGGTGGTTCCAAAGGAGGAAAAACAAGAGTGAAGCCGTGGGAGGACTTGGTCCTCCATATAGAACTTTTGTTTAAAACTATCGGGAGGAGTTTTTACCTCCCTTGGTATTGTAATAATACTACTCAGCACTCGTTTTATAGCTCTGGTCTGTAATAAGTAACTTGATCTTACTTTCTAAATAAATGTAAAGTTTATGTAATCGCTTCCGCATTTCTATATCTCCGATGTTCTGTAATGTCTGCAAGACGGGTGAAACATTCCTGGAAAGGTGAGAAAAGAAGATACCGAACTTGTCAAGTAATTCAGGAACATCTACAGGGTTGTCTGATGTCTGTTGGACAAGGACAACTATAGGTGGGCCTAATTACTTGGGAGGTTCCGTCACAGCTGGTATCGGAGCGTAGCCCTTCTCTGCAGATATTATTAGGCATCTTCAAAAGGATTTTCTAAAAGTCTTATCTATAAAATCTTTTCCCTTCTTATCTAAGTATTCTGAAGAGTCTATCTTAAAGACCAGGTAGTAAGGGTGCAACATATAGAAGGTGTGAATCAACTAAGGTTGATTCTGTAATTACACATGCATCATGCTAAGAACTATACTAATAAAATTTTCCCCCTTAGAAAGATGCCGCCGCGCACAAGGAAAACAACGCGCAAGTCAACTGGCCCAATCGGTGTGCCCCAGCCTCAACTTGCCCCTCGACATGAGGATAGTAGCAGCGGGAGCAATGATCCAATAGGAGATCTTGAAGCACGAGTAAATCAACTTCTAACAGAATTGCAACGCAGGACCAACATATGGGTTGCGAATGGAGATAGAATAAATGAATTAAGAAGCGACATCCGCCGCCCGCGGGATCAGCTTGCTGATCGGGACTTGGCGCTCGACTGGGCAGTTCAGTCTCGTTTGCTTGCTTGTGCTAAAGAGGCAAGGGCTCAAGCCCGAGTCAAGGAACTTAGCTCAGCTATCGACAACCTGCAGGTCTATTGCAAATACTTTACATGAGGAAGTCCATGTATTGTATTCGCAATTACACCCTAGTGCACCTGCGCACCCTGTTGAGTCGGAAGCCGGACCCTCGCATGTTGCAGGACACGCGCTTGGTGGTGAGTTAGACCTTTTTCAGCCCCCTCCTTCCATGAGGCTGGTCGACGAATGGTCTCCCACACCCGACGACGAGGCTGCCAAAGGCAACGGAAAGCAAGAATAATGGTGTAGTAGAAGTAGAAGTAGTGTATTGTACAACATGTTGTACTATTGTATAACAGGTTATACTATTGTATAATAGGTAGTGTATTTGTATAATAGGTAATGTATCCTGTTGTAAAAATTCGAGTCTGTACATTACTCTTTTTGGTAATGTAAACTGGATGGTTTTTCTTTGGCATATCATATTGTTTTCAAATGTTGTTGCCACAGATGCCTTCCAAGACCCGATCATAGGATGCAGCTGGAACTTCCAGTGGGAGGGAGTCTACCCCAAATCCACCTCCTGTTCCTCCCACACTGGCCGAGGTGATTGCCGCCTTAGTGAATGCGACTGCTGATAATACCCGCTTTCTGAGAGAAATGGCGGGCCAACAGCTCCAGCAGCAAGGTGGACGGGGTTATCAACAGGGTCCCCGCGAAACTTCTTACCTGGACTTCTCAGAGACACGTCCACCCCTATTTGTCAAAGCCGAAGACCCGTTAGAAGCAGATGAATGGCTTCGTGTGATTGAGCAAAAGTTCGGACTGTTGCGATGTTCAGAAACCCAGAAGCCTTTATTCGCAGCCCAGCAACTGCGCAGACCTGCCAGCACCTGGTGGGGCAATTTTGTGGCCGTTCAACCGGCCAATCATCAGATAACTTGGGAAGAATTCAAGGTGGCCTTCCGTGAGCATTATATACCCGAAGGTGTTCTTCACATGAAGCAAGAAGAATCTATGAAGCTAAAACAAGGAGGGGATATTGTTAACCAGTATCTCAATAAGTTCAATCATTTGTCGCAATATGCAATCGATCAAGTGAACACTGATCTGAAGAAAAATAATTGCTTTATGAGAGGATTAAATGATCGACTGCAGAGAAAAATGGCAACCTGCATAGATCTTACGTATGGAAGAGCTGTCAGTACAGCCTTGGCTGTGGAAGCAAAGTATGCAGGTGTCGGAAAATCTAAGGGATTTGGAGGTGATAGGCCTAGTCAGGGCCCGGTAAAGAGGCAGCGGTTTATTCTCCGGCCTTCTAACCAGAATCGTTCACATGCACCATCCTTCCCTTTCAAGCAGCCAATAATTATTCGTCCCAATAATGCCCCCACTGCCCCAAGTCAGCCGGGTGCCCCATGCACTCGATTCCCTGCTTTGCCCAGCTCTTCAACCGGATGTTTCAATTGTGGCAAGTCTAGGCATTTCATCAAAGATTGCCCCTATCCCAAGCAGAACCAGTCGAATAATCAGCAAGGATCGGGGAATTCATCTCAAAGCAAGGGAAATGTTAAGGGCAAAAATATCAAGAAGACGGGACACATATATTATACACAAGTGGCCACTACACCGGACGGAGAGCCGGTAATGATGGGTATGTTCCTCGTGGCCAATCATCCTGCAGTCATTCTTTTTGATTCTGGTGCTTCGCATATGTTCATTAGTAAGAAATTTGTGGAGCAACATCACATTGCATGCCATGAATCAAAAGAGGGGTTTAAAATTCACTCACCAGGGGGACAAATATTTACTAGAGAAGTGGCCTATCAAGTGCCCGTAACCTTGGCCGGACGGGACTTTCCTACTAATATGATCGTTCTGAAAGGCCAAGATATAGATGTCATTTTGGGTATGAATTGGATAGCCAGACATAAAGCAACTCTCAACATTGATCAAAGAACCATCAGGTTGAGTCACAATCAAGAAGAAATTCTTTTGCCTATCCCCATTCCAACCAAAGCTACTGGCAGAGCTTATGAAGCTATTATATCGGAAATCAAGGATATCCCGGTGGCATGCGAGTTTCCCGATGTCTTTCCCGAGGATTTGCCCGGGCTGCCACCTGAACGGGAGGTAGAGTTTGTAATTGAGTTGAAGCCCGGTACGGCTCCCATATCTAGAAGATCGTACTGAATGCCTCCTAATGAGTTGGCAGAATTGAAGATTCAATTACAAGATCTGCTTGAGAAAGGATTTATCCAGCCAAGCTCATCGCCATGGGGTTGTCCAGCCATATTCGTCAAAAAGAAGGATCAAACTTTACGGATGTGTGTGGATTATCGACCCCTGAATGAGGTCACCATCAAAACCAAGTACCCTCTTCCAAGGATTGATATTCTATTTGATCAACTGACTGGAGCAAGGGTATTTTCCAAGATTGACCTCAGATTGGGCTATCACCAGATCCGTATTCGGCCCGAAGATATACCAAAGACTGCATTTACTACGCGGTATGGGTTATTTGAATATCTGGTAATGTCTTTCGGATTAACAAATGCTCCTGCCCACTTCACATATTTGATGAACTCGGCATTCATGCCCGAGTTGGACAAGTTTGTGGTGGTCTTCATTGATGACATTTTGATATATTCCAAGAATGAAGAGGAGCACGCCCAACATTTATGGATCGTGTTAACGCGCTTGAGAGAACATCAGTTATATGCCAAGTTCAGCAAATGCGCGTTTTGGCTGGAGGAAATCCAATTTTTGGGACATGTACTATCTGCCAGGGGGATTGCGGTAGATCCCAGCAAAGTCAAGGACATTTTGGAGTGGAAACTCCCGACCACTGTTCATCAGGTCCGAAGTTTCCTTGGACTGGCTGGATATTACCGCCGATTCATACCAGATTTTTCGAAGCTTGTGAAGCCAATCACAAGTTTATTGAAGAATGATGTTAAATTCAATTGGTCTTCAAAGTGTGGTGAAGCTTTTGAACAATTGAAGACATTATTAACCACTGCTCCGGTATTAGCTCAACCGGACATCACCAAGCCCTTTGATGTATATTGTGATGCATCCGGAAGTGGACTCGGCTGTGTGCTAATGCAAGAAGGCCAAGTAATTGCATATGCTTCAAGGCAGTTACGCCGACATGAGGAACATTATCCTACTCATGATCTGGAGTTAGCTGCGGTGGTTCGTGCCCTAAAGATCTGGCGTCATTATCTGCTGGGTAATGTCTGTCATATTTATACAGACCATAAAAGCTTAAAATACATCTTCACCAGTCAGAATTGAATATGAGACAAAGGCGATGGCTCGAGCTGATCAAGGATTATGAATTAGAAATCCATTATCACCCAGGAAAAGCAAATGTAGTGGCAGATGCGCTCAGTCGCAAGGCTTGCTGCCATTGTTTAACAGTGAGGACTTCTGACATTACATTATGCCAGGAGATGGAGAAATTAAACCTGGGAATGATTCAACATGGGACTTCAAATCATTTGAAGCTAGAGTCAGTCATCTTATAAAGAATAATTGACGCACAAAAAGATGATGAGGGTGTGAAGCACATACGTGAGAAGATAATGGCTGGAACAGCCAAATGTTTCAAAGAAAACGATCAAGGTGTGATATGGTTCAATAACCGCATAGTGGTGCCAAAGAATGAAGAGCTTCGCCAGCAAATCTTAGATGAAGCGCATCTTAGTCGCTATTCTATTCATCCGGGAAGCACTAATATGTATCATGATCTAAAGCAGCACTACTGGTGGGCGAATATGAAAATTGAGATTGCACGCTATGTGGCTAAGTGTGACACTTGCAGACGTGTCAAGGCCATACACATGAAGACAGCTGGTCCACTACAATCTTTGCCGATCCCAACATGGAAATGGGAAGATATTAGTATGGACTTCATTGTGGGATTACCCAGGACTACAAAAGGGTATGATTCTATCTGGGTTATAATTGATCGGCTTACGAAGATTGCTCACTTTCTGCCGGTCAAGACAAATCACCCGGTTACTTTCTATGCCCAATTGTACATTGCTCGTATTCTTAGTCTGCATGGTGTTCCGAAGACCATAGTGTCGGATCGTGGACCTCAATTTGTAGCCAAGTTTTGGGAAGCACTTCACAAATCCTTGGGTACTAAGTTGCTCCACAGTTCGGCCTATCATCCTCAAACCAGTGGACAGACTGAGAGAGTGAACCAAATACTGGAAGATATGCTATGGGCATGTGTTCTGGAATTTCCACAAAAATGGGATGAATGTTTGCCGTTAGCGGAGTTTTCATATAATAATAGCTATCAAGAAAGCATCAAGATGGCACCCTTTGAAGCTTTATATGGACGACGATGTCGTACTCCGCTAAATTGGTCTGAACCTGGTGAAAGGTACTTCTTCAGGCCTGATATGGTGAAAGAGACTGAAGAAAAGGTTCAGAAAATAATTCATAATATGAAGAAAGCCCAAGCTCGTCAGAAGAGTTATGCAGACAAACGGCGAATGCCCTTATATTTCCTTGAGGGAGACTATGTCTACTTAAAGGTTTCACCAATGAAGGGCGTATCGCGTTTCGGGGTTAAGGGAAAACTTGCACCACGATATATTGGTCCTTTTCTTATTCTGGAAAGATATGGGCCAGTGGCATACCGACTCCAGTTACCCGAAACCTTGTCTGCTGTGCATAATGTGTTCCACGTGTCACAATTGAAGAAGTGTCTTTGGGTTCCCGATCGAACCGTTGAAGGGACAGATGTTGTCCTTGAGCCGGACTTGACATATTCTGAGCACCCTATTCGAGTCTTGGACCAAAAGGACAGGATTACCCAGAGAAAAACTCTCAAGTTCTATAAGATACAGTGGAACCAGCATTCCGAAGATGAGGCTACATGGGAAACTCAGGACTTTTTAGATAAGAATTTCCCAGGCTTTTTAGCCTCCTGTAAATTGTAAAGCATGTGTAGATGTTGTAATAAAGGAGTGATTCCCAAACCACCCCTGCCTTGTACCAGAAATAAGGAAATAAAAGTATGTCGCGTTTCCTTTTCCATTACTTACCCTAGGACTTTTAATCTCGGGACGAGATTCTTTTATGGGGGGAAGAATGTAACACCCCTGGTGTTACTGTAACTAAAACTTGAGCATGGCATCATAAGCATTGGCATTTCATATGTTTGACACACCTAGAGTGCATTCACTAGGCAAAAATTTCAAACAAGTTGTAATGTTATAGCACTTTGCAAATAGAACCCTGGATAGGGAACTTAACCCTAAATAGGGATTAAAGGGGTAAGACCTAGCCCAAATTTAGAAAACCTAAAGGCTTTAGGGAAATAGTCATAAAATGTCCCCAAAAATAAAGTTGAATCACATTTATACCCCTGAGATACCAAAAACCCCATTTGAACCCTGGAAAACCCTAAATCCAAACCCTAGGGGCCTATGTGCAAAAACTATGCACATTTGGACTAAAGTGTCAAAACTACTATGTTAAAGTATATAAAGTCACATGGTTCACATTTAGGATGATTTACAAGCCAAACCCTGAGTTTTGGACTTACTTGCAAAAGAGCCACATTTGAACTCTTTTGACTAAGTCTGAATTTCAGTGTACTGTGCTCATCTTTGTGACCTTGTAACTTCTAAACAAAAGGGTTTTTGCCCTAGGTCACCACATCAAACTTGTAGACCTAACAAAGGAGAACAACTTTTCTTAAGAGTGTAAGCATAGTTATTGAAAAGAAATTGGAGAAAATTTCAACCAAAGATGGGCTGTCAGGCTGGTTGAATTCTGAATTTCAGACTGACAGTGCAACTACAGTGACTTTGGACATGAATTAATGCATGATTGAGCAAGAATTTGCTTAGTATTGCTATAACAATGTTGTAGCTAGATCTTAGGACTATAACTTTGCTAAAGAGTGTCGATCATGTTATTCAACAAAAATGGGAGTAAATAGCTCTGCAAATCGGGCTGTCAGTTCATCTGAATGAGGAATTCCATGGTACAGTAGCCGATCGGATCAGAACACCAGCTCAGCTCACCGCCGACGACCTTCGCCGCGATTCGTGCTGCCGCTGTCCGGATTCGCGCTTGTGGCTAGTGGATAACCTCTCGGGTAAAAGAATCTCTGTCGCCGGTGAGCTGGAGGTCACTCCGGTGACTCACCGTGGCCTCCCTTTCCGCTTTGCGGCTGGAACAATAGGCTCGCCGGTGAACCACCGCCTCCCGGCCTTGCGCCGCGTGGCTCTGCCTTTCCACCGCGTCGCTGTGACTCCCTCCCGCTGTCTTCTCAACGCCGGTGAAGTTGCCACGACGGTGGACACGAATTCACCGCACCCGCGTTCTTCTTCACCTCCGGCCGCCGCGCGTCCTTCTCCAAATTCCCGGCCATCGTCGATGCCCTCTATAAATTGATGGCGCGGGCAGCTGCGCTACCTCATCATGAAACCAGAGCCCCCACTCCCACCCTCAATCGTCCTCCAGAGCTCACCAATTTCAAACTTCCCCCAATTTCGGTCTCCGCCGCTGTGAAACACACCTCGCTGCGGCTAGCTCAGCTCAGGTTAGTTCATACCGATTGCTCCCTCGTTTGAGTGCTCTCGTGTACCTGTGATGCTCACTGACCAACCCAATTGAACTAAGTCCCCCTTAATCGCCGGGAACGCGATCAACCCTTAGCTCCGCTCGCGGTCGTCGTGGCCAGAGCTCATTAGTTGGCCATAGATGAAATTAGGTTAGGGGAAATGCTCGGGATAGGTCCGATTTGATGTCCGCCGCTCGGGAACCCTAGCCGTTGCCCCTATCGGCCAGCCTACGATCTCGTCGGAGCTCGGCCGCGTGCGCCGTCGTCGGGGACCTCCCTCTGCAAAGAATTAGAACTGCAGGGGCTTCTTTGCAATCTGTCAGCGACACAGTGTAACAGTGAGAGAAGCCAGTTCTGATTAGCCAAACCCCGAGGGCCTCTGCGCAAAGTCGCCAGGGTGCGGGCACGCGCGCGCTTTCCCCTAGTACTGGGCCGGCTGGGCTAGAACCAGCCCAACACTGTTCAATCCTTTTCTTTTTCTTTTTTCAGTGGGAGTTTAGAAATTTATAAGAAATTGCAAAAAATCCTAAAATTGTGAAACCAATTTTCTCAGACTTCTTATTTTCCATAGAATTTAATAAAAATAGTTTCATGATTTTTAGATTAAATAAGGAATTTTAAGACATTTAAAGTAGTTTAAAGTATTAGTTCTGGATTTTTAGAAAACATATAGTAATTCCAAAAATGTTCAAACTTTTTACATAAGCTCTACACATTATTTAGAAGCCATGGGTAGAGTTTGGTTTGATTTGAACCTTGTTTGATAACTAGAACCCAAAACCCTACCCCCCTGCCCTTTGAACTCCTTAACTGACTCCGGAAACCCTAAGTTCTCGGAGTTCCATGAAGGAAAGTTGTATTCAAGACTTAGATAATAAATTTATATTATCTTTGCACTCTCATGAGCATTACATGGCATTCATTTTTATACATATATGTGGTTATGTTTAGAAAACAAAGAAGAAACTGAAGTAAGTGAAGAAAAGGCACCACCACCTTCGGACTCTCAGGCAGGATCTTGTCTTTATTTTGACATCTGCGGGCCTGAGCCAGACTCACCTACTAACGAAGGCAAGCCCCAGTGCATTTGCCACCTTCCTTGATGTTTTTAAAATCTTTCTCACTTGATTGTTGCATTAGGTGATAGGAGTTGAATGCTTAAACAATTCCTGCATTACCTTCCTTGAACTTGATTACCTTCCTTGAAACCCTGTTTTTACAAAAAAAGGTTTTTCTATGCTTAGTACTGCTTTAAAAAAACAAAATGATTTGTTTTACAAAAGATGATTGGCAACGTGGTAGGGTGTTTTCGAAAATAAAACTTGATGGTGAATCCATCACGGCCGTGATGGATTCGACATCGGAAAAGATGTACCTCTGCCAGGTACCAAGTTTTTGGGTTTAATGATTAAGCTGAGACCGGGCGGGTGACTTGCACGAGAAGAGAGTCTCGGTGTAGTGTCTCCGTCTGAGTCGATTAAGGACCGTCTCGATGTAGGCCTGCTGACCGAGGACCCTTTAACTGGTTACATGCCTCGTCATGGGTAAGCCTTGCCTCGGGCAGACTAAGGCCAGAATAAGATAACACGAAATGGGCGTGGAGCGGTGGCGAGAGTAGCGTGTACCCTCCGTGGCAACAGGCTGGACGGTGGTGTATCTGTGCTCTCGGTTTGCGTGAACCTGATCTGGTCTTAAGAACCCCGGTGGCGGGTTGACATATGCAAGGATTAAGTGCTACATATGTCATGTGATTGGAGATCCTCAGCTGAGTATAATCGATTCGGATCGCCGTACCTTCGTGGTTATGAAGACTTGGTCACTGACTTACACGTAGCAATCCACTAAAGATGATGGTTTTGTTAAGAAATTGGCTAGTGTAGGACAAGTGATTGAACTAGGGTAGAAAGAACTCTAGTTACAGGTAATTTTACTTAACTTGACAAATAAAATTTGATTTTTAAGGATCCACTTTAGTAAGCATTTCTGCAAAACAGAGTCTTTGATTATTGAAAAGCCTTACCTTGACTCCCTTAAACCAGCATCCCCTTGAGAGTCTTTTCTTTAGTCGGGTAAGACTTGCTGAGTAATTCCATACTCAGGGTTTATCCCTCCGTTGTTTTTAGGTGAGGAAGCGACAAATTTTTGTTGCTTTTGCTCCAAGGTGGTTCCAAAGGAGGAAAAACAAGAGTGAAGCCGCGGGAGGACTTGGTCCTCCATATAGAACTTTTGTTTAAAACTATCGGGAGGAGTTTTTACCTCCCTTGATATTGTAATAATACTACTCAGCACTCGTTTTATAGCTCTGGTCTGTAATAAGTAACTTGATCTTACTTTCTAAATAAATGTAAAGTTTATGTAATCGCTTCCGCATTTCTATATCTCCGATGTTCTGTAATGTCTGCAAGACGGGTGAAACGTTCCTGGAAAGGTGAGAAAAGAAGATACCGAACTTGTCAAGTAATTCAGGAACATCTACAGGGTTGTCTGATGTCTGTTGGACAAGGACAACTGTAGGTGGGTCTAATTACTTGGGAGGTTCCGTCACAAGCTCCAACGGCTCCTAGCTGCCTTGGGCTATAAAAGGGACACCTAGGCGCATGGAGTAGAACACCAAGCCTCCATTGAACATCCTAAGACGCCTAGACTGCACAAGCACGCATCCGGATCATTGTGTTTAAGATTTGAGCACTTGTTGAGTTGTGAACTCGCTGTGCTGTGTCTGTGTGCTTGCTTCTTAACTTGTGTGCGTGTCGTTGCTACGATTCTAGCTCTTGCGTGTGTTTCTATTCCCTCCCTTACTCTTGTGGTTTTCACTGTGATCAATATTGTAAGCGTGAGAGGCTCCAACTTGTGGAGATTCCTCACAAAGGGAAACATCTGCTATAAGGAAGAAAACCGTGGTATTCAAGTGGATCATTGGATCGCTTGAAAGGGGCTGAGTGCAACCCTCGTCCATTGGGACACCACAACGTGGAAGTAGGCAAGTGTTCTACTTGGCCGAACCACGGGATAAAATCGTTGTGTCATCTATTGTTATTTGTGTGCGATTCTCTCTGCTTCTACTCACTTGATAATTGTTCTAAGTTTAATACTCACCCTGTGAAGAGCAATTAAGTGAAGAGGTCATCTCTTTCTCTCTAGACATATCACCTTGGTATTGATTCCACTAACATTTCATAAACCAAGTTTGTGTCATTTAGTGTTGATTTTTATAGGATCACCTACTCACCCTCTCTAGGTGCTCTCAGTCAATCCGAGAAGTGTGAGAGAATGCGAGTGTCTTCCAAGCCCTAGACCCGTCGAAGCGACACAACACCACCACCAACTCCATAGCATATACCGACTGCTGCCACGCTACTGGCCTTAGTTGTCCAATATCTCATACTTGGACTCCTCATCACCAAGATAACCTAAGAGTGGCAGTCGCCACCATGTCCTCCTCGATGGCACACAAGAAGAAAGGCCAAGAGCATGACCGACTCGCCCCGTACCCGCGTCGACGAGCATCGGTCGGCTCGCGACTGCGACCGTGGGCGAGGGCAGTAGGTTGGGGAGGAAGAACAGGGCGAAGGCCAGGAAGACGAATAGGACGTCCCACGACGGCGAAAACGATGGTGCACACATGATGTGAAACGTCCTCGTGGATGTACAATAGCCACTACGCGAGTCGATGTCGGGGCTGGTGTCGGACGAATACGGGGGAGTAGGCGCATGCTCTTACGCTGTCACACCCAGTTTTAGAAGGCAAACCGAATGCGAACCATGTACGTGCCAGGATCAGCAATTCACGCACACAGCAGTTACATAACATGGACATCATCACACAGTGCTCAAATAGTATTAAAAAGGGAAATAGTCGATTACATCATATGTCTGAGACATCCATATAGTCTTTACAATAAATCAAAGTGCGAAAACGAAACGTAGATAAACGCGGCCTTCACAGGCAGCCGACTGGGGGTTACCGCTAACCCACGCCTAGAACTCGTCGTAGTCTTGGAACTCCTAGAAGTCTCCTTCCACGGCTTCATCTTCTCCTGAGCAGTGGTTGCAATGCTGACAACCTGGGGATGGGGGGTTTGGTGTGTAGATCAAGGGTGAGTACACATCAACATACTCAGCAAGTATCCTGTTTGGTTGTAGTGGACTAGCTTTATGTGGGGGTAAGTCAAGCATTTGCTTTCAGTTGGTCAGATTATTATTACTAGTAGAGAAAGCCAAGTTCTAGATTTAGCCCACGTTATTAACCCAAACGTACTCCTTTCCAAACGGAAAGAGTACCACTTACCATTACCAGAGTCAAAACCAAGAACCATCAATCTCATTGCCACCTGCAAATCCGAACATCTCTGATCAAGTATCACTAATCACTGGAGCTCCCTTGGCCGCTCATAACCACGAGCACGGCTGATATATCAGTTTTCAAACACTCTGCAGAGGTTGTGCACTTTACCCACAAGTCGTGATTCCCTTTCTGCCCGGAGAGAGCTACTCCCCATTGACCACTACCTAGGTGGTCCAGCAGGGCATCACTACGTAGCCTTTATAAAGATTCCCTGGGGCTGTAGCCGCCCGTTAGGTTTCCTAAATGCACCGCACTCCTCCCCAAGGGGCGAACCCAAGCTTGGCAGAGCGAGCCGCATACACCGAGCCCCATTGACGGCACGACGGCTAAGCAAACTACACCCCGGCTCCTCTAATTATTCAGCTAAGGGCACCCCATTCCACCCTCATGGTTGCACTGTTTTCCCGGGTGGTCATCCAACGAACAGGTCCTTACGGAGAGGCACTCGAGAAACCGCTCGAGCCCCCTTGAAGGACACAAGTATAACATCATAATAAAAGAGGGGAAAACCGCGTATCATTGATAGTTCTCATCATGTTCATTGATTAGAGTTGAGCAATAGCATAAAACTAAGCAATAATAATCCAACCCAGATAGGTAACAAGGACATGGATAACAAAAGCTAGTCAATCCTTAGGTATAAATGTGTAATGCGGGAGGTGAATTAAAGAATGTATAGGACAGAGATAGGTCAAGGGACACTTGCCTCCACCAACCGACTGCTGCTCAGGGGCTTCTCCTGCAAGTTCTTCGGGCTCTTCAACCGGATCGTTCTCTATGCGAGCGCAAACATACATACATCCACACATTTAATACAAAAGAACAGTACACTATACAATAGGATGCAATAAATAAACAGACGTTCCACGCGGGCTCGCAATTATGGTTAAGAGAGAAAGAGGAAAAGACAGTCGAGAAACGATCACGTTACATTATTATAAATTAAACCACTCGTTCGATTGAAGGGCATTAATGTGGACACTACGTTTAGCATAAAGTAAAGTCATGTTTCATGTCTAATCATTGTAAGCGGTTGAAGATAAATTAAAAGGATTGTCGTACGGCCAGACGCGCGACATAGCACTTTAAATTGAATTAAGAAATCAACGACTCGTCGTGCGACCGAGCGCACAATGAGACACTTGCATTAATTATAAAGAGACGTTAAGCTTCGCGCGACGAAATGCACGACAGCATACGTCAACTGAACTAAGTTTAAAGTGGAACGTCGCGTGACTACACGCGCGACGTCACACATTAAAAAACCTGAAATTAAAATAGATCGTCGCGCGACGAAGCGCACGACGCAACACATCAATAGGATCTGAAATTAGATAAATTCGTCGCGCGACGAAGCACGCGACGCAACATGCTAACTTACGGAGTTTGAAATTAACTACAAACCCAAAAATAATCACCGCGCGCGTGGGTTTGCGCACGTGGGAACGCGTTAGGGGGAGGCCACGCGAGTCGCGCCGGGGGCCGGGACGCCGCGCGCAGGGGCCGAAGGCCGCGCGCAGGGGGCCGAGGCCACGCGCAGGGGGCTGCGCGCCGGGGCAGGGGCCGCGCCGGGGGCAGGGGACCGCGCCGAGGGGCCGGGGAGGCCGCGCCGAGGGCCGAACGCCGCGCCGGGGGGCCAAGCCACGCCGAGGGCAAGGCCGCCGCGCCCGGGAGCGTGCAGGGGGCAGGCGGACCACGCCAGGGCCGGGGGCGCCGCCGCGGGGTGGGGCAGGGGCGGGCACCACGTCGGGGCCAAGGCAGGGGCGGGCGCCGCCGCGCAGGGGCCGGGACGGGGGCGGGCACCGCCGCGCAGGGGGAGGGGCAGGGGCGGGCACCGCGCCGGGGCCAAGGAGGGGGCGGGCGCCGCCTCGCAGGGGCCGGGACGGGGGCGGGCGCCGCCTCGCAGGGGCCGGGACGGGGGCGGGCGCGGGCGCTGCCGCGCAGGGGTGCCAGGGCAGGGTCGCGCCGGGGCCGAGGAGGGAGGGGCGGGGGCGGGGGCGGGCGCCGCCGGGGCAGGCCGCCGCGCGCAGGGGCGAGCTGGGCGAGCGTCGCCACGGGCAGGGGCACGCGTGCAGGGGAGAGAGGGAGGGCGCGCGCAGGGAAGAGAAGGGGAGGGAGAGGGAGAGAGAGGAGAAGGGAAGGGGAGGGGAAAAACTCACCTCCGGGGATCCAACTCCGGGGATCACCTTCTCCAAAACCTAGGGCACCACAGGGAGAGAGAGGTGGGAGAGGGAGAGGGAGGTTGCTGCGCGGGAAATCCAAATGAGAGAGGGAGAGGAGGAGGGGGCTCATGGGGAGGTGTGGGGCGCCGGGGGCGCGCGTGCCGGGCCGGGCTGGGCTGGGCTGGGCTGGGTTGGGCCGGGCCACTTTGCGGATCGAAACCCATGACGCGCACGACTATTAAACAAACTACAATCGCGAACCGAAAACCGAGATGGAACGAGACAAACACGCGACATCAGACAAAGAAATGCGCTTCGGCATGATGCAACACCCATGACACTTAGGTTTTGGTTTATACATGACACGGACACCTGTCACTATACTGGTTTGAAATTGGGAAGAAAGAGCGAAACAGGAAGAGAAAAAAGAGTAACGCCCGAATTTGGTGAGAGAAAAGAAGAAAAATTCTACCCCCAAATTTAGGGCGTTACAAACCTATCCCCCTTAAAAGAATCTCGCCCTCGAGATTCAGGGTTGGCTAGCAAAGAGCTCAGGATATTTGGCCATCAGATCATCTTCACGCTCCCAGGTTGCTTCTTCCTAAGAGTGATGACTCCATCTGATTTTGCACATTCTGATGGTCTTCCTTCGGGTGACTCTGTCTGCAGTCTCAAGGATTTGCGCTAGTTTCTCTGTGTAGGTCAAGTCCTCCTAGACTTCCAGACCTTCCACTGGCAACTGCTCTTTTGGCACTCGCAGACACTTCTTCAACTGAGACACATGAAAGACATCATGCACTGCGGACAAGCCTTCTGGCAAACTGAGCTGATAGGCCACTTCTCCACGCTTTGCGAGAATTTGATACAGACCGATGTAGCGGGGTGCTAGCTTGCCTTTGACTCCGAATCGTCTGACTCCTCTGATCGGTGACACTTTCAGATAGACGAAGTCTCCAACTTTGAAACTTAGATTTCTTCTTCTTGTGTCTGCATAGCTTCGCTGTCTTGATTGCGCTATCTTCAGATTCTCTCGAACCATCTTGATGTTCTCTTCAGCTTCAAGCAAAATGTCTGGCCCGAACACTTGCTTTTCTCCAGGCTGATCCCATTGCAATGGAGTTCTACAACTTCTCCCATAGAGCGCCTGAAATGGTGACATCTTCAAGCTGGCCTGGTAACTGTTGTTATAGGAAAACTCTACATAAGGCAATCTCTTATCCCATCCGGACTGATCTTGCAACGCACAGGCTCTCAACGTGTCTTCGAGGATTTGATTGGTCCTTTCGGTCTGACCATCTTTCTGCGGATGATAGGTGGAACTGAAATTCAGATATGTGCCCAAGGCTTCATGCAACTGCTGCCAGAAATGAGAGGTGAACTGTGTTCCTCTGTCTGACACTATCTTCTTTGGCACACCATGAAGACAAATGATCCGAGACATGTACAATTCTGCCAATACTGCACTACTGTAGTTGGTCTTAACTGGTATGAAGTGGGCTGACTTGGTTAAGCGGTCCACTACTACCCAAATGGAATCGTAGCCGGCTCGAGTACGAGGCAATCCGACTATGAAATCCATGCCGATTTCATCCCATTTCCATTGAGGGATTTGCAACGGTTGCAACAATCCAGCGGGTCTCTGGTGCTCTGCCTTGATCCGCCGACAACTATCACACATAGCCACATGCTCTGCGATTTCCCTCTTCATTCCGTACCACCAGGATTTCTTCTTCAGATCTTGATACATCTTCTCACTACCAGGGTGAATCGAATAAGCTGTCTCATGAGCTTCCTTGAGGATCAACTCCCGAATAGATTGAACATTGGGAACGCACAAGCGGTCCTTGAACCATATCACACCTTCTGCATCTTCCCGAAAATCTTTGCCTCTATCGTCTAGAATCAGTCATCGGATCTCACTGATCTTCTTATCATTCTTCTGTGCTTCTTTGATTTCCCACTCTAGGGTAGGTTCCAACTCAATTGTGACTCCTCGCGTGTTGTTCAGAAATCTGAGACTCAACCTATCAAACTCTTTGGCCAACTCATAAGGCATCGGACGAGCGACCATCAGATTGACCCGACTCTTCCTGCTCAAAGCATCTGCCACCACGTTCGCTTTGCCTGGATGGTAATGAATCTCCAACTCGTAGTCTTTGATCAGCTCTAACCATCTTCGCTGCCTCATATTCAGCTCTGACTGAGTGAATATGTACTTCAGACTCTTGTGGTCTGTGTAAACATCACATTTCTGTCCATACAGATAGTGCCTCCATGTCTTCAGTGTGTGAACCACTGCTGCCAACTCTAGGTCATGGATTGGGTAATTCTTTTCATGAACCTTCAGCTGTCGGGACGAGTAAGCCACAACTCTTCCCTCTTGCATCAACACACATCCCAAACCTGTGTAACAAGCATCGCAATACACCGAGAAAGGCTTGTGCACATCAGACAAGACTAAGACAGGCGCTGTAGTCAACTTCTCTTTCAGCGCTTCAAAGGCCTCTTAGCATTTTTGAGTCCACTTGAACTCAACCTTATTGCCTAGCAACGCTGTCATTGGTTTCGCAATCTTCGAAAACCCTTCAATGAATCGCCGATAGTATCCGGCCATTCCAATGAAGCTCTTGATTCCTCGAGCATCTGTTGGCGCTTCCCAGTTCAGAATGTCTGCCACTTTCTTCGGATCCATAGCCAATCCTTCCTTGTTGATTATATGACCCAGGAACATAACTTCACTGATCCAGAACTCGCACTTGCTCAACTTTGCATACAACTGGTGCTCTCGCAATCTCTGCAATACCATCCTCAAATGATCTGCATGTTCTTCTTCGCTTTGAGAATAGATCAGAATATCATCAATAAATACCACCACAAACTTATCAAGATAGTCCATGAATACACTGTTCATCAAGTTCATGAAGAAGGTCGGTGCATTTGTTAGACCGAAAGACATCACCGTGAACTCATACAACCCATACTTGGTAATGAACGCCGTCTTCGGAATGTCCGAAGGTCGAATCCTGAGCTGATGATAACCTGACCTCAGATCTATCTTGGAGAACACACTAGCTCCTCTCAACTGGTCGAACAAGTCTTGTATTCTGGGCAAGGGGTACTTGTTCTTGATGGTGACCTCATTCAGAGCTCGATAATCGATACACATCCTTCTGGTGCCATCTTTCTTTTCCATAAATAGGACAGGGGCGGCCCAAGGCGAGGTGCTTGGCCGGATGTAACCTTTCTCTGACAGCTCATCGATCTGCTTCTTAAGCTCAACCAACTCTGGTCCAGATACTCTGTAAGCTCTCTTAAAGATGGGGGCGGTTCCAGGAAGAAGCTCTATGGCAAATTCAACTTTTCGCTCTGGTGGCATACCCGGTAAGTCCTTTGGAAACACATCTGGGAACTCGGACACAACCTTGATACTCTCAATTGGGTCTGCTTCACTGCTATCGATAGCCATCTGATAACAACTTCCTTTCTTCGGCTCAGGCGGGACTAACTCGGTCACCACTTCCTCTCCTAGTGGAGACACCAACTTGATTGTCCTCTTATCACAACTGATAACTGTCTGATACTTATCTAGCCAATTCATCCTTAGGATGACATCTATTCCCTGAGTACCCATTACTATGAGGTTAGCGGGAAACGCTATCCCCCTTATTTCCACACTTACATTCAAACAAATGCTATCGGCTCGAATTCTACCACCGGCTGAGTCAATTTGAATGGGGGTTGACATGGTAATAATTGGAAGATTATGTGCTTTTACCCATGATGCAGTAATGAAAGAATGCGTTGCTCTAGTATCAAATAACACCTCTGCAATATGGGAGTCGACTGGGAGCATACCTACTATCATGCCGGGGGTCTCCTGAACTGCTTCAGCTTCCAAGTGGTTCAGTCTCCCATGGTTATAGCGTGGCTGAGAGCGGTTGCCTGCTCCTGGCTGAGACACATTCTGCTTTGCTGGGGCATTGGGGCCTGATTGCTGCTGGGCTGCCTTCTTCGGACATCGCATCACCCAGTGGCCTTGCTCTCCACAGTGGAAGCATGCTCTGTTTCCAACCTGAGCTATTGTTGTCTGACTGTTCTGCTGGCTTGCTGGGGCAGGAAGACGAGGTGCCTGCTGATTCTGCCTCTGAAACTGACCTCCTCCTGACTGATTGTTCAGGCGATTCTGATACTGATGCTGAGGATACTGCCTTTGAAACTGCTGCTGCTGCTGAGGTGGACGCTGGTTCTGCCTGAACTGCTAAGGATGATTGCCTGAGAAACGAGGACGATTGCTGCTTTCAGGCTGGGGTCCACTAATCTTGCGCTTGCGATCCTCCATCTCCTTGCGCTTCCTCTCTATCATGATTGCTCTGTCAATCAGGTGCTGAAATGTCGGGAAGGTATGGTTCATGTTGGGAACTTGTTCTCAAATGCTAAGAATTAAGAACAAGGCAACACAAAAAATGTTAAGTGTTAAGGTCCTTCGTCCTCCATAACGATATATCCCTTCGGGATATAAAGCATCTCAGACGAAGGTTACGAAGGACATACCTTCGTAAGCATAACAACGAAGAATGAAGCATTCACATAAATCATAGAATATGAAATAAACATTTAAATATCGTCATAGAATTATCTCTACTTGTATTAATGAATATAAATGATTTTGAATTACAAATGTACCTTCGGTCCTGCAGAAGGCAAAAGTACAAGCGTGATGTGAAAGCAAATGACAGGTTCACCTGAACAGTACAGAGGTACTGTTCATCTATTTATAGGCACAGGTCGCAGCCTGTGACAAATTACAATTATATCCCCTGCGAAAGTTTACAGCATTGACTCAGACCTATATGTATAAAAAGGTCATTCTATCTCTATGTCGGTTTAAAACGCCGAAGCTCCATGAAAAGGGACCTTCGGCCATCTCTTGGAGACGACTTCAGTCGAAGCTGTTTCTTCGTGTGAGACCTTCGGCGCACCGAAGCACAACCCCAACAGTAGCCCCTTTCGCGGTGCTAGATCGTTCTTCGTAACGAGCTTGACCCGTGAAAAAAGCCTCTTCAGCTTCGGGAAGCCGAAGGTCCAAAAAACACCTTCCCTGAGCTCGTTGCGGAGAAACGATCCGACTTCCGAGCGCGTGTCGGTCCCACCTTGCAGAGTTACTGTTTGATCCTTGCGGTCCACTGCGCAGCGGGTACAAGTTACTGCGCGCCTGGTGTAACAATTCCGCCGCTTCGCCTTCTTACCTGCAGCACTATATAAACTGACAAGTAGTTGTGAAGTTACCACAGCATTCATTGCTATTTGCACTGTTTTGCTGCCAAAATTTTTAACCATCGCCGAAGCTTGTTTGTCAGAATTGAACGAAGCTCCATCTTGAAACCTGCTTCGGAGAAAAAAGTATTAAAGTTTCACAAGTTCATAGTTAAATGGCCAGAATCCGCTCTACCGCTAGGATTGAACGCGAGGGGGAGGAAACTGAAGCTTCGGAGACCGTCCCTATCTCCGAAGCCATGCAACGGTCCGGGCTAGTGATTTCGGAAAAGATTCCTATTGATGATGCAGAACAAGCAATCGCTGAAGCAGAAGGAGAAGAAGCTGAGGAAACAGACTCCGAAGATGATTATCACCTTGCCACACCAAGCAAACCCAGCCATTTGGACTTCGGGAAATCTACTGTTTCGAAGGCTGATTTGTCCAAGATGGTAAAGTCAGGCTATTTTACTGAAAATCAAAGGAAGCTACTACGCTTCGGAGGAGAAGAGACTACTCCAAAGCCGGAGAAAGATGAAATTGTTATTTTTAAAAGCTTCTTAAAGGCTGGGTTGAGATTCCCCCTTCATGGGATTATTGCAGAGATATTGAATAATTTTGGAATCTATTTTCACCAGCTAACCCCTAACGCTATCGTTAGGCTTAGTGTTTATATTTGGGCACTCCGAAGCCAGGCGGTGGAACCGTTTGCGGACAGCTTTTGCCGAGTTCATGAACTGCACTATCAGACAAAGGCTAGAAAGGATGGATTACATGACAACTTTGGTTGCTATAATTTTGCTTATCGGAAAACTACAAAGTGTCCTGTGATTAGCTACCGAAGCAAATGGGCAGCAGGGTGGAAATCGGAATGGTTCTATGTTAAGGTTGATGATGATAAAGAGAAGCTTGTGCAAAGCCCACTGGAACTGACCTTCGGAGAAACCCGCCCCCAGTGCCACATGTTACCAGAGGGTCCAACTCAAAAAGCAATGTATGAATTCAAAATAATTGCAGAAAATATCAGTACAAGGGACCTGGTCCAGGAATTCTTGGCTTTCAAAGTTTTCCCTAGTGTAAAAGAGTGGGAAATGCCGAAGCTGGAAGGGGAAAAGAAAAAGGGTGAACTTGTACGCTTGCCTTACTACTTCAAATTTAAGAAATTCTTTAAAACTCCTTGCCAAGAGTGGCTAGATACGATTGAAGTGATGTGCAACGAAATACTTGGTAATTATTCCAAGAAAGAAGATCAATTGATGACTGCAGCCTTCGGCAGCCGTCCAAAACGAAGGCTGAATCGAGTATTGGACGCCCTGGGCTTCGAATACCCAGACTACGAAGAGCTGAACAAAGGTGCCAGGGGCCAAAAAAGGAAAAGGGCAACTGAAGCCTTAGATGAAGGTGAAAAAGAACCAATAAAGAAGAAAATTCAGAAGAAAAAGAAAGCTTCTTCTCCGAAGCAACAAACATCCGAAGCAGAAGAACCCCCCGCATCGCCTTCTGCTGCTGTTGTTGGGGAAATTCTGAAGGTAATGACTGAATCCTTACCTGCGAAGCTAAGTCCACTAGGTCCTCAACTGACAAAGTTTTTTCAGAAGGACAAGGAGCCCGAGAAATCAAGGAAAACAATCAAGGCGAAAAAACAAAGAATCATTACCGTGACAGAGGTAATTGACAAAACGCCGCCAAGAGCTTCGGCCCAAAAAACACGAGCGGCTGCAGAGGGAGCAGATATTGAAATTGCACCTTCGGAGGCCGCAGCCGCCGAAGTTACCTCAGCTGAAGATTTTAATTTAGAGAGCACAATTGAACATATTGACCAAATGCTGCTAGGCATGGCTGCAGAAGAAGCTGCTACTGCTGTCGGAGAAACTGTGACCGTAGCGTCAAAGAAAGGAAAAGAAATTGCTGACGAAGCTTCAAAAAACGAAACCTTCGCGTTTCAAAACTTAGTTGGAGAACATCTAACACAAGCTGAAATAGAAGAGCTTAAAGAGTATGCCCAATCCTGCGGATACAAACCTGGGGCACTCCTCTTCGGAGGTGTTGATGATGAGAAGTTAAAGTGTATTCGGGACCAAACAGGGGCCAGAGTTATTAGTACTCTGTCCAAGAGTATTGGATTTCCGAAGCTAGAAGCAGATATCAGCCGCTACCGACGACAGCATGTCGTTGGTAGTTTGTTTTACTCCAACTTCAAGGTAAATGACTTGTCCCCTAACTTTTATTGCTCCTAACAAAAACATGTCTGATGAAGGTTGTGTTTGTGTAGAGTATGCTATTGAGCAAGGCCTTGCAAATGCAGCAGGATCTTGAAGATAAAAAGCATGAAGTTATAATTGAAAATTTGGAAAACAAAATAAAGGAACAATCAGATGCTTTTGAGAAAAAGAACTTCGAACTCCAGGCAGCCGAAGGTTTGCTGGCGGAAGCTGAAGCAAAAATATTAGAACTGAACACGAAGCTTCTCCGCCAGTCTGAGCAGTTCGAACAAGAAAAACAAGATCTCAATGCAAAACTTGAAGCCGAAGCTCAGCAAAATTCGGATTTGAGAAAACTACTGACAAATCTTCAAGAAAAATGCCTAGAATTTAGCAGCAAGTGCATTCAGCGACTAAGAAAGATTTTTCATTCGGTTGGAGCTAGCAGCGAAAAATTTACCCCCTCAGCTGAAGACCTACCACAAACCTTCGATCACATTGAGGGGGAAATTGACGAGCTCGACGAAGTCATAGCTGGGCATGGTGATTTCTGTGCCTGGGTAGCTTCTCGAGGGACTGCTGCAGCCTTCATGAAGGCTGGCTGTGAACATGGAAAAGTTGTTAACAGGCCCAACTTCGCCTTATCTCCATCAATCCTGGATGATATGCCTGACCTTGCCCGAAGTATCTCCAACAGATTTATAAAAATGATATGGACAAAAGGCGGGCGGGAGAAGGCTGGAGATGAAGCACGAAGCCATCTTGAACCAGTAAGAGATAATACTTTGTACTTACCTTTTTCTTTGCACTTGATTTTTACTCACGATTCCTTGATTTATGTAGGATGACGAAGGTGAAGATGATGCCTAAGTTATGTCGCCGAAACTGTCGCCGAAGCTGAAGCTTAATGAAGATCAGTAGAAATGTTCTGTAGGAAAAAACTCAGGATACTTTTGTAACAAGTTTTGTAAATACAATTGAACTGTTCTCAAGGAACTTTGTACATACCTTGTAATATATCCTTACCCTTCGATTGGGTCGCTTTGATGTGGACGAAATCAGTATTTTGAGCCGAAGGCGAAAAAACACCTTCCCTTCTTTTCGTACACAACGAAGCCTAAACGGTCGCTTCCTCTTTTTGCCAAAGCTTTTCTTCACATAGCAAAACATAAAAAACTACTTCTTTTTTCTGCCGAAGCTTTTACATAGCAAGACATAAAAGACTACTTCTTCTTTCTGCCGAAGCTTTTACATAGCAAGACATAAAAGACTACTTCTTCTTTCTGCCGAGGCTTTTACATAGCAAGACATAAAAGACTACTACTCTTATATACAACGATTCATAAAAATCCAGTTCTCCCTTATACTGAAACTTTTCTTTGTGCCAAAGCAACGGAACTTTTCACTTTTACACACAACATAGCGTATCAAGTCATAAAAAGGCACTTCTCCGAAGCTTTTTTGCCGAAGCAGCCACTTGGGAACACAAATGCTATGAATGAATGCTTATGCATGCGAATGTTATGATGTAATGTAATGCACGAATGAATGTCCGAAGCATATGTCCGAAGCCATATTGTCAGCCATTACTTGGAAACAACCACACATTAGCTCTGCATTCCCTTAGGAACGACTTTGGAGCTTCTTCGCCTCTTACTTAGGCAATATCAGCGTTGACTTTTCGCTGTAAGCTCTGCATCCCCTTAGGGACGTCTTTGGAGCTTCTTCGTCTTTTACTTAGACGGTATAAGCTCTGCATTCCCTTGGGAACGTCTTTGGAGCTTCTTCGCCTTTTACTTTCGGCGGAATCAGCGTTGACTTTTCGCTGTAAGCTCTGCATCCCCTTAGGGACGTCTTCGGAGCTTTTTCTCTTTTTCAGTTTTGGCACTCGATGGTGCGCTCTCAGCTTTTACATGTACATCTTTGGGGGATTTTGCTCTTATAAAACTAAAAAGAAAAATTACATGTGATGGCCCCATTAAAAACCTTTCTCCCCCTTTAGAAAGGAAAAGGGTGCCATGAAAAAGAAAAGAAAAGTCAAAATTACATCGAGTTATACATAAAACCGTCGAAGCTCATCCGCATTCCAAGATCTTGGAATTTCATTGCCATCCATG
Source organism: Zea mays (assembly GCF_902167145.1). NCBI lineage: Eukaryota > Viridiplantae > Streptophyta > Magnoliopsida > Poales > Poaceae > Zea > Zea mays. The sequence continues at coordinate 30,795,350 of NC_050103.1, forward strand.
TCCTTCAGTCTGTACGAACCAGGCCTTGACGAAGATGCTACTAAGAAAGGCCCTTCCCATTTCAGTTGCAATTTGCCCACTGTATCCGGATTGGCCACTCTCCGAAGCACCAAGTGCCCTGGCTCAATATTTTTTAGCCGGACCTTTCTATCTCGCCATTTAACTGTTTCAGCCTGGTACTTATTGATATTCTCCACGGCCTGGAGCCTGATCCCTTCTAAGGCATCTTTTTCCACGAGACAAGTATCTTCGGGACCTGATTCTGCCGAAGCTACCACTCTTATTGATCCAGCTTTGGCTTCTTCCGGGGTTATTGCTTCGTCACCAAATAACAACTTAAATGGGGTAAAGCCTGTAGATCTTGATGTTGTTGTGTTATGGCTCCATACCACTTTGGTAAGCTGATCTGGCCACTTTCCCCTTGGTTGATTAAAGATTAGCTTCATTATTCCTGTCATTATGATGCCGTTGGCCCTTTCAACAAGACCATTCGACTCCGGGTGCCTGACTGACGCAAAGTGGATCTTCGTGCCAATTTGATCACAAAAATTTCTGAATTCTTTGGAGTCGAATTGTGTTCCATTATCTACAGTTATAGCCTTCGGCACTCCGAAGCGACAGACAATATTCTGCCAGAAAAATTTTTGGACAGTGGCCGAAGTTATTGTAGCTAATGGCTTCGCCTCAATCCACTTGGAAAAATATTCCACAGCAACTACAACATATTTCAGATTGCCTTGAGCCGGTGGTAATGGGCCCAGCAAATCGAGGCCCCACCTTTGCAATGGCCAGATGGGTTGTATTAGCTGTGTCAAAGACGAAGGTTGTTTTTGATCTCTTGCACATTTCTGACAACCTTCGCACTTTTGAACTAACTCAGCTGCATCCGAAGCTGCCTTCGGCCAATAAAATCCTTGACGGAACACTTTTCCAAGTAACGGCCTGGATCCGATGTGGGATCCACAAAGGCCTGCATGTATCTCCTTCATCAACTCTATACCTTCGGCTCTAGACAAGCACTTGAGCAGCGGGGCACAAACTCCATGCTTGTATAACTCCCCTTCTATAATGATATACGGGCGAGCTCTTGCCTCTATTCTTTTATTATAAGCTTCGTCATCTGATAGGAAGTTGCCCTGAAGGTAAGAAATTATTTCAGTTCTCCAATCTTCACTGTACACAGGAGAAATAGTAAGAACTGCTCTTTCAAGTAACTCTACTGAAGGTGCCTTTATTGTTTCGAAGAATACATCCGAAGGTAGCGGCAGCCCCTGTGCTGCAGACCTGGCTAACAAATCAGCATGCTCATTTTGTCCTCGAGGGATATTCTTAACAGAAAATCCTTCGAAGGAAGCTTCGATCCTTCGGACTGTGTCTAAGTATTTTTCAAGCTTCGGGTCTTTAGCCTTGCAACTTTTGTCAATATGACCCGAAACAATCTGAGAATCAGTTTTAAGGATCGCCCTTCTGATCCCCATCGCCTTTAGTTTCCGAAGACCCAGGAGCAAGGCTTCGTACTCAGCAATATTATTTGTGCAGCTGAAGTCCAGTCTTGCTGCATAGCAAGTTTTAACCTTGGACGGTGAAACCAAAACAGCAGCTGCTCCTGCTCCGAAGGTTCCCCAGGATCCATCACAAAACACTGTCCAAGCTTCGGTATCTTTATTCGCTTCTTCACCCTGAGCCCCTGGCGTCCAGTCGGCAATAAAATCTGCCAATGCTTGAGACTGGATCGAGGATCTGTGCACATAATCAATGTAAAATTCATTAAGCTCCGCAGCCCATTTTCCAATTCGGCCAGTAGCTTCTTTATTTCTCATGATATCTTTCAACGGCTGCGAAGAAGGAACAATAATATTATATGCCTGAAAATAATGCCGAAGCTTCCTGGATGCCATTAGAACGGCATACAACACCTTCTCCAGTTCTGTATAATTTTTCTTTGAGACACTAAGGACTTCAGATACAAAATATACTGGGACCTGCTTCTTGATTTGTCCATCAAACTTCTCCTGCACAAGTGCCGCACTTACTGCTGAGTGCGAAGCTGCCACATACAACAACAGAGGAGCCCCTGGCATTGGTGGAGTTAATGTTGTTAGATCTATCAGGTATTGCTTGAGTTCTTCGAAAGCTTTTTGTTGAGCTGGGCCCCATTGAAAGACTTCAGCTGATTTTAGCACCTCGAAGAAGGGTAGATTTCTTTCCGCTGATCTGGATATAAATCTGTTAAGAGATGCCAGTCTTCCTGTCAATCTTTGGGCCCCCTTTCTTGTGGTTGGTGGTTCCATTCGAAGTATAGCTTCGATTTTATTTGGGTTAGCTTCAATCCCCTTTGTTGAAACCAAGCATCCAAGGAACTTACCCTTCTTTACTCCGAAGACACATTTTTCTGGATTCAGCTTCAGACCAGCTTGTCTGAAACTGGCGAAGGTCTCCTGCAGATCAGCAATATGGTCTTCTTGCTTCGTGCTTTTTACAATAATGTCATCAACATAGGTCAACACATTTCTGCCTATCTGAGATTGGAGAACCTTCGCAGTCATCCTGCTGAAACTCCCTCCAGCATTCTTAAGCCCCTCAGGCATCCGAAGATAGCAATATGTACCACTTGGGGTTATGAAACTAGTCTTCGGCTCATCCTCCTTTTTCATCCAGATTTGATGATAGCCTGAGTAACAATCCAGGAGACTCATGAGTTCCGAAGAAGCTGCTGCATCAACTAAAGAGTCTATCCTTGGCAGCGGGAACTCATCCTTCGGACAAGCCTTGTTGAGATCTGTGAAATCAATACACATTCTCCACTTTCCATTGGCCTTCTTCACCATAACAGTGTTAGCTAGCCATTCTGGATACTTCACTTCTCTGATAACTCCTGCACTTAGGAGTCTTTTTACTTCGTTGCGAGCCCCTTCGGCCTTGTCATCAGACATTTTCCGAAGCCTCTGCTTGCGGGGTCTGAAGGATGGGTCAACATTGAGCGAATGTTCAATAACATCCCGATTCACTCCACAAAGATCATTGGCTGACCATGCAAAAACATCTTTATTGTTGAATAAAAATCTTATCAAGGTTTTCTCTTGATCTTCAGATAATTGCGAGCCCAATAGCACCTTCTGCTCTGCTATATCCTCACACAGCAGCATGGGCTTCGGCTGATCAGCCGAAGCTGCTTTTTCCCTCCTGAACTTATACTGTTCACAAGCTTCAACTCCATCTATATTATGGATTGCCTTGGAATCAGTCCAGCTTCCTTCGGCCCTTCTGGCAGCTTCCTGACTCCCATGAATAGCAATAGGCCCTTGGTCCGAAGGTATCTTCATGCAGAGATAAGCTGGGTGAAGAATTGCTTCAAAAGCATTTAGGGTACCACGACCAATGATGGCGTTGTAGGGGTATTCCATGTCAACAATATCAAACACAATTTGCTCAGTCCTTGTGTTATTAACAAATCCGAAGGTTACTGGCATGGTAATCTTCCCGAGTGCCACAATCTGCCGCCCTCCGAAGCCACAAAGAGGGTGCGTAGCATCATGAATCTTGTCTTCAGGCTCTTGCATCTGTCTGAAGGCCTTGGCAAATATAATGTCAGCTGCACTGCCTGTGTCAACTAGGACATTGTGAACCAGAAACCCTTTGATCACACAAGAAATGACCATAGCATCATTGTGAGGATAATCCTTGAGCTGAAGATCTTCCTGAGAGAAGGTAATTGGAATGTGAGACCATTTTGACTTGATAAAGGGTCCCTGTACTCCAACATGCTGCACCCTTCTCTGAGCCTCCTTCTTCTGCTTTTTGTTAGCTGGCTCTGAGCAAGAACCGCCTGTTATCGGGAGCACCAGCTTCGAAGCCGAAGCAGCTCCAGCTTGAGTGTTGAACGAAGCCATCAGCTCAGAAAGGTGGAAGTGAGTTGACCGGAGGTGGGCGCCAATGTTGGGAACTTGTTCTCAAATGCTAAGAATTAAGAACAAGGCAACACAAAAAATGTTAAGTGTTAAGGTCCTTCGTCCTCCATAACGATATATCCCTTCGGGATATAAAGCATCTCAGACGAAGGTTACGAAGGACATACCTTCGTAAGCATAACAACGAAGAATGAAGCATTCACATAAATCATAGAATATGAAATAAACATTTAAATATCGTCATAGAATTATCTCTACTTGTATTAATGAATATAAATGATTTTGAATTACAAATGTACCTTCGGTCCTGCAGAAGGCAAAAGTACAAGCGTGATGTGAAAGCAAATGACAGGTTCACCTGAACAGTACAGAGGTACTGTTCATCTATTTATAGGCACAGGTCGCAGCCTGTGACAAATTACAATTATATCCCCTGCGAAAGTTTACAGCATTGACTCAGACCTATATGTATAAAAAGGTCATTCTATCTCTATGTCGGTTTAAAACGCCGAAGCTCCATGAAAAGGGACCTTCGGCCATCTCTTGGAGACGACTTCAGTCGAAGCTGTTTCTTCGTGTGAGACCTTCGGCGCACCGAAGCACAACCCCAACAGTTCATCAGATGATACTGCAGAGGGTCAACCAAGACTCTCAGGAAACGATACTGTCTCTTGGCGTCGGTGTTGACATCTTCAGGAGCATAGCGAGACAGGTGCATAAACCTGTCACGGTACTCACTGATAGACGATGACCCTTGCTTGAGGGCCAGGAACTCCTCCTTCTTCACTGTCATCAGACCTGCAGGAACATGGTACTGATGAAAGCTTCCTCTGAATTCCTCCCAAGTGATGGTGTCGGGGTTGGCATGGGTGGCGAGATAAGACTCCCACCATGACTGGGCTGCTCCTCTCAACAGACGGGGACCATACAGAACTTTCTCCCTGTCATCGCACTGAGCGGTATGCAACTCCCGCTCCACAGTGCGCAGCTAGTCTTCAGCATCCATGGGGTCAGAAGAGTGAGCGAACGTTGGTGGATGACCTCTCATGAATTCAGCACGCTTGTCCCTGAGCATCTGAGGCATCTGAAGTTGAGGTGGTGGCTGTTGCTGCTGCTGCTGCTAAATGGCGGCCAGAGTCTGACCGATGGCTTGGACTGCCTGAGTCTGCATCAGGAACATCTGCTCGATGGACATCGGGGGTGGGGGCGGCAGTTGCTGTTGCTGGGATACCTCTTCCTGCTGAGTGGCTTGCTCCTGCTGAGCACGCCTTCCTCCTCTGCGCCTGTTGTCTGACATCTGCATAATGAAACCACACATCAGAACTGATCTTGCAAGTCTTGCAGCATAAGAAAAGAGTATAGAATTCTTCAACAACACTGAACAGATGAGCATCTTCACTGATCTCCAACACAGACCACACAACTTCTCAGATATAGAGGAAAGTGGAATAAAAGGCTTCCCAACTAGATAACTAACTCCATTAACATAACAGGTAAACCAAAATGCAGGGGGTACCCACACTCTGGTGACAGTCATTACAAAGATCCAAATCAAACATAGTTCATCATGACAAACATAAATGCACAAGATATATCAAACTACCATGTCTAACTAAGACTAACTAAAAGCGAGACTAACACTAAGACTGTAGCTTCTACGTATATATTTCGTATTAATTACAAGATCCGACTCTGACGATCTATGGTTCTAAGTCTATCTTGGTCTTGCAGTCGGGATTGCCATAAGGCTGGTGTCCACGTCGAGGTGAGCGGTATGGGTGCTGAGTCCCGACGGGAGCGGGGGAACCATCATCCAGGTGACAACGCTCCGCGCGCTCAGCCCGCAACTGGGCGATCTCAGCACGACCCTACTCAACTCGTCTAGTGCATGGTCCAGCTCTGTGTTTAGCACGGCGGCTAGGTTGACTGTGCTGCTCAACCTAGGATTGTCCTCACCGACAGGTGAAATAATCACGCCTCTTGTGCTGCCAGATGGATGACAGGGGTAATACTTCAGGTTGAGACCGTCGGCTACCCCGCCGAGAACTGAGCAGTAGTGTGAAAGCGCACGCCGTGCGGCATCCTGCATGGCCGCCTCAGCTGAGTCCCGCTCAGAGATGGAATAGTGCTCTGAGCAGACCTCAGCACCCCAGAGACTGTTCTCCGGACGGCGCACCAAGCAGGTCACCTCCCAGCGGTCCGGGTAGACCCCGCGATTGTGCTGGAAGACCATACATCGATACTCGATAAACCAGGTACGTCGGTCAAGTGCCCGACGTAGCAGGGTGTCGAGCGCATCGTGGAAGTGACACCCGCGAGCAGCGTCGCGAGTGATGGGTCGAGCAACCCATCCTTCCGACTCTTGGTCAGCAGAAAAGTCGGTGTCGTGGCTCGAGCTGTCGTCGCCACCTCCGTCGTCTGGGCCTCCTCCAGCAGCTACTCCAGGGGCTGGGGCGTCATGTGGTGGTGTAGGGGGCACCTCCAAGGGAAGCACAGGGGAGCAGCTCCTCACAGACTCTATCTCCTGCTGGAGCGAGAAAGAAGAGCCCTGCTGCTCCTGTCGTCGACGTTCCTGCTCCTCATGCAGGCGGTGGTGCAGTCTCTCCAATTGGCTGGACTGACCGGCCACGGGACGGTGAAGCGGACGCTCCGCGAGACGGGAAGGTAAGAAGGGGATGACAGACTTCCGTGCGGTGTGTCTAAGACGAGCCATCTACAAAAGACACCGCAAGCAAAAGAGTGAGAACAGAACTAGTATGACCAACAAGTAATGAACCATAAATAAATGAAGGATTAGAATAAAACACAATTTTCAGCAAGGTATAATATATAGTAGAACATAGGTTTGGTCGATATGACCAACTTTTGAAGGGATACCAAAGTCAAGGCAGGGACATAGGTCTATAATCCTTAGAACGACCATTCTACTCTAGGTTAGCGGTCCTACAGTCAGCACGGCTTTGATACCACTTATGTCACACCTGGTTTTAGAAGGCAAACCGAATGCGAACCATGTACGTGCCAGGATCAGCAATTCACGTACACAGCAGTTACATAACATGGACATCATCACACAGTGCTCAAATAGTATTAAAAAGGGAAATAGTCGATTACATCATATTTCTGAGACATCCATATAGTCTTTACAATAAATCAAAGTGCGAAAACGAAACGTAGATAAACGCGGCCTTCACAGGCAGTCGACTAGGGGTTATCGCTAACCCACGCCTAGAACTCGTCGTAGTCTTGGAACTCCTGGAAGTCTCCTTCCACGGCTTCATCTTCTCCTGAGCAGTGGTTGCAATGCTGACAACCTGGGGATGGGGGGGGGTTTGGTGTGTAGAGCAAGGGTGAGTACACATCAACATACTCAACAAGTATCCTGTTTGGCTGTAGTGGACTAGCTTTATGTGGGGGTAAGTCAAGCAGTTGCTTTTAGTTGGTCAGATTATTATTACTAGTAGAGAAAGCCAAGTTTTAGATTTAGCCCACGTTATTAACCCAAACGTACTCCTTTCCAAACAAAAAGAGTACCACTTACCATTACCAGAGTCAAAACCAAGAACCATCAATCTCATTGCCACCTACAAATCCGAACATCTCTATTCAAGTATCACTAATCATTGGAGCTCCCTTGGCCGCTCATAACCGTGAGCACGGCTGATATATCAGTTTTCAAACACTCTGCAGAGGTTGTGCACTTTACCCACAAGCCGTGATTCCCTTTCTGCCCGGAGAGAGCTACTCCCCATTGACCACTACCTAGGTGGTCCAGCAGGGCATCACTACGTAGCCTTTACAAAGATTCCCCGGGGCTGTAGCCGCCCGTTAGGTTTCCTAAATGCACTGCACTCCTCCCCAAGGGGCGAACCCAAGCTTGGCAGAGCGAGCCGCATACATAGAGCCCCATTGACGGCACGACGGCTAAGCAAACTACACCCCGACTCCTCTAATTATTCAGCTAAGGGCACCCCATTCCACCCTCATGGTTGCACTGTTTTCCCGGGCGGTCATCCAACGAACAGGTCCTTACGGAGAGGCACTCGAGAAACCGCTCGAGCCCCCTTGAAGGACACAAGTATAACATCATAATAAAAGAGGGGAAAACAGCGTATCATTGATAATTCTCATCATGTTCATTGATTAGAGTTGAGCAATAGCATAAAACTAAGCAATAATAATCCAACCCAGATAGGTAACAAGGACATGGATAACAAAAGCTAGTCAATCCTTAGGTATAAATGTGTAATGCGGGAGGTGAATTAAAGAATGTATAGGACAGAGATAGGTCAAGGGACACTTGCCTCCACCAACCGACTGCTGCTCAGGGGCTTCTCCTGCGAGTTCTTCGGGCTCTTCAACCGGATCGTTCTCTATGCGAGCGCAAACATACATACATCCACACATTTAATACAAAAGAACAGTACACCATACAATAGGATGCAATAAATAAACAGACGTTCCACGCGGGCTCGCAATTACGGTTAAGAGAGAAAGAGGAAAAGACAGTCGAGAAACGATCATGTTACATTATTATAAATTAAACCACTCGTTCGATTGAAGGGCATTAATGTGGACACTACGTTTAGCATAAAGTAAAGTCATGTTTCATGTCTAATCATTGTAAGCGATTGAAGATAAATTTAAAGGATTGTCGCGCGGCCAGACGCGCGACATAGCACTTTAAATTGAATTAAGAAATCAACGACTCGTCGTGCGACCGAGCGCACAACGAGACACTTGCATTAATTATAAAGAGACGTTAAGCTTCGCGCGACGAAACGCACGACAGCATACGTCAACTGAACTAAGTTTAAAGTGGAACGTCGCGTGACTACACGCGCGACGTCACACATTAAACAACTTGAAATTAAAATGGATCGTCGTACGACGAAGCGCACGACGCAACACATCAATAGGATCTGAAATTAGATAAATTCATCGCGCGATGAAGCGCGCGACGCAGCACGCTAACTTACGGAGTTTGAAATTAACTACAAACCCAAAAATAATCACCGCGCGCGTGGGTTTGCGCACGCGGGAACGCGTTAGGGGGAGGCCAAGCGAGTCGCGCCGGGGGCTGAGGCCGCGCGCCGGGGCAGGGGCCGCGCCGGGGGCAGGGGACCGCGCCGAGGGGCCGGGGAGGCCGCGTCAGGGGCCGAACGCCGCGCCGGGCCGGGCCGCGTCGGGGGCAAGGCCGCCGCGCCGGGGAGCGTGCAGTGGGCGGGCGGACCACGCCGGGGACGGGGGTGCCGCCGCGGGGAGGGGGCAGGGGTGGGCGCCGCCGCGCAGGGGCCGGGACGGGGGCGGGCGCCGCCGCGCAGGGGGAGGGGTAGGGGCAGGGCGGGCACCGCGCCGGGGCCAAGGCGGGGGCGGGCGCCGCCACGCAGGGGGGCCGGGGCGGGGGCGAGCGCCACCGGGGCAGGCCGCCGCGCGCAGGGGCAAGCTGGGCGAGCGCCGCCACGGGCAGGGGCACGCGCGCAGGGAAGAGAAGGGGAGGGAGAGGGAGAGAGAGGAGAAGGGAAGGGGAGGGGAAAAACTCACCTCCGAGGATCCAACTCCGGCGATCACCGTCTCCTAAACCTAGGGCACCACGGGGAGAGAGAGGTGGGAGAGGGAGAGGGAGGTTGCTGCGTGGGAAATCCAAATGAGAGAGGGATAGGAGGAGGGGGCGCATGAGGAGTGTGGGGCGCCGGGGGCGCGCGGGCCGGCTGGGCCGGGCTGGGCTGGGCTGGATTGGGCCGGGCCACTTCGCGGATCGAAACCCACGACGCGCACGACTATCAAACAAACTACAATCGCGAACCAAAAACCGAGACGGAACGAGACGAACACGCGACATCAGACAAAGAAATGCGCTTCGGCATGATGCAATACCCATGACACTTAGGTTTTGGTTTATACATGACACGGACACCTGTCACTATACTGGTTTAAAATTGGGAAGAAAGAGCGAAACAGGAAGAGAAAAGTGAGTAACACCCGAATTTGGTGAGAGAAAAGAAGAAAAAATTCTACCGCCAAATTCAGGGCGTTACATACGCCCTCTGTCGAGAATGGGGTGGCGTGGAGGTGGAGGCATGAGGGGAGAGAGAAAAGAAGTAGAATGGCGAACAAGGTGGTGGCAATTGAGGCGAGGACCATTATTATCGTGTGAAGGTATAGATGGCCAAATGAGCTGTGTTGGCGAGTCGGCCCGAGGCACGACCTATTTAATAGTGTCTGGGCCAACCTAGCACGAGCGCCGTGCGGTGCTTGGGCCTTAGCCTCGGCCCGTATTGCTGGCCCGGCCCGACACGATTATTTTTTATTTTACAAAAATCATATATACATATGTACAATTTATATTAAATATTATAAACACTTGAGCATGATGTTCTATTGTTTAGAGAGATTCGCCCAGTGTCTCCCACCCTTCTTCCATCAGAGTGTGGGTTTCAAACCCCACCTCCTGCATCGCTTTTTAACATAACCCACCTCCTGCACCGCTTTTTAACATTTTACGCTGAGTTTATTTGGAAGAAATATAGGGACTTTTTTGTAAAAAGATGACGCAGGACAATCGTTGAAACTGGTGCTTTAAGTATAGTAAAGAGTAGAGATATGTTTCACTACCGGACTCGCGGCCTTTGCCGAGTGTCTTAGACACAATGTTACATTCGGCAATATTTTATCGGCAAATAATTATTTGTCGAGTACTTTTTTTCGGACACTCGACTTTGTCGAGTGCAGCACTCGGCAAATTAAGAATCGAAAAAACCCCCAAAACAGTAAACCAATTTTTACCTCCTGCATCGCTTTTTAACATAACCCACCTCCTGCACCGCTTTTTAACATTTTACGCTGAGTTGATTTGGAAGAAATGTAGGGACTTTTTTTGTAAAAATATGATGTAGGATAACCGTTGAAACTGGTGCTTTAAGTATAGTAGAGGGTAGAGATATGTTTCGCTACCGAACTCGCGGTCTTTGCCGAGTGTTTTAGACACAGTGTTACATTCGACAAATATTTTATCGGTAAAGGATTATTTGCCGAGTACTTTTTTCGGACTTTGCCGAGTGCAGCACTCGGCAAATTAAGAATCGAAAAAACCCCCAAAAAACAGTAAACCAAATTTTAAATTATGGGAACAACTATCCAACCACTACCCATCGCCCTATCATTTTAAATCAAATGATGTATTGTGAATGATGAGATTCGCACTCGCAACCTATCTCTCGCGCATACCCTCCTTTACCACTATACTACAATATAAATTATGTCTATATTACGTTTTTATTCCTTATGTACTGTTGGGGACTTGTTCTCAAATGCTATGAGTTAAGAACAAGGCAACACAGAGAATGTTAAACGATAAAGTCCTTCGTCCTTTGAAGCATTATTTCCCTTAGGATATAACGATCTTCGGACGAAGGTCATGAAGGACGAACCTTCATCATCACAGTAAACATTAATGAAAGACGAAGCATATGAAACATAAAAGATAGCATGAATAATCATATAACATTATTCATTTAACTTTATTATATCATCATAGAGAAATAGAAACAATATCGAATTATAAATGTACCTTCGGCTTGGAAGGAGATGAAAATACAAGTATGACGCAAAAGCAAATGTCAAGTCCGTGTGAACAGTACGGGGGTACTGTTCACCTATTTATAGGCACGGGGTACGACCCATACAAAATTACATACATGCCCTTTACATTTGGTGATAATTCTATAGCACTCTATCGAGGTCTAAATGGCCTTTTCATCTTTAAGTCGGTTCCCTTTTCTGCGAACATGCCGAAGCTTTCCTGCTTCACAGCTTCGGCGCTGTGTCAACCTTTGTATCTTTTGAGCTTCTCCCTTGAAGACCTTCGGCGACGAAGCATAGACCCAACAGTAGCCCCTTTCGCGGTGCTAGATCGTTTTTCGTAACGAGCTTGATCCGTGAAAAAAGTCTCTTAAGCTTCGGGGAGCCGAAGGTCCAAAAAACACCTTCCCTGAGCTCGTTGCCGAGAAACGATTTAATTTCCCAGCACGTAGCGGTCCCACCTTGCAGAGTTTACTGTTTGTCCCTGCGGTCCACTGCGCAGCGAGCGCAAGCGGGTGTGCGCCTGGTGTAAAAACTCTGGCGCTTCGCCTTCTTACCTGCAGCACTATATAAACAGACGAGTAGGTGTGAAGTTACCACAGCATTCATTGCTATTTGCACTGTTTCCCTGCCAAAATTTTTAACCATCACCGAAGCTTGTCTGTTAGAACCGAACGAAGCTGCAGTTTGAAACCTGCTTCGGAGGAAGAAAATTTTAAAGTTTCACAAGTTCATAATTGAATGGCCAGAGTCCGCTCTACCGCCAGGGTTGAGCGCGAGGGGGAGGAAACTGAAGCTTCGGAGACTCTTCCCATCTCCGAAGCCATGCAACGATCGGGTCTACTGACTTCAGAAAAGATCCCTCATGATGATGCAAAACAAGCAGAACAAGCAATCGCTGAAGCAGAGGAAGAAGATATTGAGGAAACTGATTCCGAAGATGATTACCGCATTGCCATGCCAAGCAAGCCGAGCCACTTGGACTTCGGGAAATCTACTGTTTTGAAGGCTGATTTGTCCAAGATGGTAAAAGCGGGCTTTTTTACTGAAAATCAGAAGAAGTTGTTGCGCTTCGGTGGAGAAGAGACTACCCCGAAGCCAGAGAAGGATGAGATTGTTATTTTTAAAAGTTTTCTAAAGGCTGGATTAAGGTTCCCCCTTCATGGGATTATTGGAGAGGTACTGAAGAGGTTCGGTATCTATTTTCATCAGCTGACCCCTAACGCTATCGTTAGGCTTATTGTTTATATCTGGGCACTCCGAAGCCAAGCAGTGGAACCATTTGCAGACAGCTTCTGCCGAGTTCACGAGCTACATTATCAAACAAAGGCTAGAAAAGATGGATTGCACGATAATTTTGGTTGCTATAACTTTGCATATCGGAAAACTACAAAGTTCCCTGTAATTAGCTACCGAAGCAAGTGGGCAGCAGGCTGGAAATCAGAGTGGTTCTATGTCAAGGTTGATGACGACAAGGAAAAGCTTGTACAAAGCCCGCTGGAATTAATCTTCGGAGAAACCCGACCTCGCTGCAATATGACACCCGAAGGTCCAACACAACAAGCAATGAGCGAATTCAGAATTATTGCAGAGCATATCAGCACAAGGGACCTGGTTCAAGAGTTTTTAGCATTCAAAGTTTTTCCCAGTTTGAGAGAATGGGAAATGCCGAAGCTACAGGGGGAAAAGAAAGAAGGTGAACTCGTACGTTTACCTTACTATTTCAAGTTTAAAAAGTACTTTAAAGCACCTTGCCAAGAGTGGCTAGATACGATTGAAGCAATGTGTAATGAAATACTTGGCAATTATTCCAAAAAAGAAGATCAATTGATGACCGCAGCCTTCGGCACTCGTCCGAAACGAAGGCTAAATCGAGTGTTGGACGCCTTGGGTTTCGAATACCCAGACTACGAAAATCTGAACAAAGGTGCCGGAGGCCAAAAAAGGAAAAGGGTAACTGAAGCCTTAGATGAAGGTGAAAAAGAGCCAGTAACGAAGAAAATTCCGAAGAAAAGGAAAACTTCTTCTCCGAAGCAACAAATATCCGAAGCAGAAGAAACTCCCGCATCACCTTCTGCTGCTGTTGTTGAGGAAATTCTGAAGGTAATGACTGAATCCTTACCTGCGAAGCTAAGTCCACTGGGTCCTCAACTGACAAAGTTTTTTCAGAAGGACAAGGAGCCCGAGAAATCGAAGAAAACAATCAAGGCAAGGAAACAAAGAATCATTACCGTGACAGAGGTAATTGACAAAACGCCGCCAAGAGCTTCGGCCCAAAAAACACGAGCAGCTTTAGAGGGGGCAGATATTGAAATTGCACCTTCGGAGGCCGCAGCCGCCGAAGTTACCTCAGCTGAAGATTTGAATTTAGAGAGCACAATTGAACATATTGACCAAATGCTGCTAGACATGGCTGCAGAAGAAGCTGCCACTGCTGCCGAAGAGACTGTGACCGCAGCGTCAAAGAAAGGAAAAGAAATTGCTGATGAAGCTTCAGAAAACGAAGCCTTCGCGTTCCAAAACTTAGTTGGAGAACATCTAACAAAAGCTGAAATAGAAGAGCTTAAAGAGTATGCCCAATCCTGTGGATACAAACCTGGGGCACTCCTCTTCGGAGGCGTTGATGACGAGAAATTAGAGTGTATTCGGGACCAAACAGGGGCCAAAGTTATCAGTACTCTGTCCAAGAGTATTGGATTCCCGAAGCTAGAAATAGACATCAGCCGCTACCGACGACAACATGTCGTTGGTAGTTTATTTTACTCCAACTTCAAGGTGAATGACTTGTCCCTTAACTTTTATTGCTTCTAATAAAAACATGTCTGACGAAGGTTGTGTTCATGTAGAGTATGCTATTGAGCAAAGCCTTGCAAATGCAGCAAGATCTTGAAGATAAAAAGCATGAAGTTATAATTGGAAATTTGGAAAACAAAATAAAGGAGCAAACAGATGCTTTTGAGAAAAAGAACTTTGAGCTCCAGGCAGCCGAAGGTTTACTGGCGGAAGCTGAAGCAAAAATATCAGAACTGAACACAAAGCTTCTCCGCCAGTCTGAGCAGTTCGAACGGGAAAATCAAGATCTCAATGCAAAACTTGAAGCCGAAGCTCAGCAAAATTCGGATTTGAGAAAACTACTGACAAATCTTCAAGAAAAATGCCTGGAATTTAGCAACAAGTGCATTCAACGACTAAGAAAGATTTTTTACTCGGTTGGAGCCAGTAGTGGAAAATTTACCCCCTCAGCTGAAGATCTACCAAAAACCTTCGAACACATTGAGGGGGAGATTGACGAGCTCGACGAAGTCATAGCTGGGCATGGTGACTTCTGTGCCTGGGTGGCTTCTCGAGGGACTGCTGCAGCCTTCATGAAGGCTGGCTGTGATCATGGGAAAATTGTCAATAGGCCAAATTTTACTTTGTCACCATCAATCCTGGATGACATCCCTGATCTCGCCCGAAGCATCTCGAATCGATTTGTAAAAATGATATGGACAAAAGGTGGTCGAGAGAAAGCTGGAGACGAAGCTCGTAGCCACCTTGATCCAGTAAGAAATCATACCTTGTGCTTACCTTTTCCTGTAAACTTGATTCTGACTTCCAACGACCTTATTCATGTAGGATGACGAAGCCGAAGCTGATGATCAAAAATAACGCCGAAGCCGAAGCTTCTTGGAGATTTAGATAGTAGACTGCAGACAGTACTTGAAAAACTTTTTAGATAACTTTTGTAAATGTAAACAAAAACTTGTTTTTAATGTATGTTGTTCATACCTTGTAATATATCCTTAACCTTTCACTGATGTATGAGAAATGCTTTGATGTGGACGAAATTTCCTTTTTTGAGCCGAAGGCGAAAAAACACCTTCCCTTCTTTTCGTACGCAACGAAGCATAGAAAACAACATTTTCCTTTTTTCCGAAGCTCTCCTTCATAAAAAACAACATTTTCCTTTTCTCCGAAGCTCTCCTTCATAGAAATTTTTCCCTTTCTTTTTTCTCTTCTTGCCGAAACGACCATTTTATGCGATGAAGATGATTATCCTACATATGCCTAGATGAATGTTTATGAATGCAAATGCTATGATGTAATGTGATGTGCAAATGAATGGCCAAACACGTATCCGAAGCCATATTCATAGCCATTATTTTCTTAAAAACAATCACACCTCAGCTCTGCATTCCCTTAGGAACGACTTTGGAGCTTCTTCGCCTTTACTTTTGGCGGAATCAGCGTTGACTTTTCGCTGTAAGCTCTGCATTCCCTTAGGAACGTCTTTGGAGCTTCTTCGCCTTTACTTTTGGCGGAATCAGCGTTGACTTTTCGCTCTAAGCTCTGCATTCCCTTAGGAACGTCTTTGGAGCTTCTTCGCCTTTACTTTTGGCGGAATCAGCGTTGACTTTTCGCTGTAAGCTCTGCATTCCCTTAGGAACGTCTTTGGAGCTTCGTTTTTTCTTTTTGGCACTCGATGGTGCATTCTCAGCTTTTACATTTACATTCTTTGGGGGATTTTGCTCTTATAGAACTAAAAAAGAAAATTACACGTGATGGCCCCATTAAAAACCTTTCTCCCCCTTCGGAAAGGAAAAGGGTGCCATGAAAGAAGAAATAAAAATAAAAAATATGAAAAATTACATCGAATTATACATAATATCGCCGAAGCTCATCCGCATTCCAAGATCTAGGAATGTCATTGCCGTCCATATCTTTCAATCTGTATGAACCGGGTCTTGACGAAGATGCTACTAAGAAAGGCCCGTCCCATTTCAACTGCAATTTGCCCACTGTTTCCGGGTTGGCCACCCTCCGAAGCACCAAGTGCCCTGGCTCAATATTTTTTAGCCGAACCTTTCTATCCCGCCATTTAACTGTTTCAGCTTGATACTTATTGATATTCTCCACGGCTTGCAGTCTGATCCCTTCTAAAGCATCTTTTTCTATAGAATAAGCAGCTTCGGAATCTGATTCTGCCGAAGCTACTATCCTTATTGATCCGGTTTTAGCTTCCTCTGGAGTTATTGCTTCATCACCGAATAACAACTTGAATGGAGTGAAGCCTGTAGACCTTGATGTTGTCGTGTTGTGGCTCCACACCACTTTGGTTAACTGATCTGGCCATTTTCCTCTGGGTTGATTGAAGATTAACTTCATTATTCCTGTCATTATAATGCCGTTGGCTCTTTCAACGAGTCCATTTGACTCCGGGTGCCTAACTGATGCAAAATGGATCTTCGTGCCAATTTGGTCACAGAAATCCCTGAAAGCTTCGGAGTCAAACTGTGTCCCATTGTCCACAGTGATGGCCTTTGGCACCCCGAAACGACAAACAATATTCTGCCAGAAAAACTTTTGGACGGTGGCCGAAGTTATTGTTGCTAAAGGCTTCGCCTCAATCCATTTAGAAAAATATTCCACAGCTACTACAACATATCTCAGGTTCCCTTGGGCCGGTGGTAACGGACCTAACAAGTCAAGGCCCCACCTTTGCAATGGCCAAGTGGGTTGTATGAGCTGTGTTAGGGACGAAGGTTGTTTTTGATCTCTTGCACATTTCTGACAACCTTCGCACTTTTGAACCAATTCTGCTGCATCCGAAGCTGCCTTCGGCCAATAAAACCCTTGACGGAAAATTTTTCCGAGTAACGGCCTAGATCCGATGTGAGATCCACACAGGCCTGCATGTATTTCTTTCATTAACTCTATACCTTCGGTTCTGGATAAGCATTTGAGCAGCGGAGCACAAACTCCATGTTTGTACAACTCTCCTTCTATCATGACATATGGACGAGCTCTTGCTTTTATCCTCTTGTTATAAGCTTCGTCATCTGAAAGAAATTTACCCTGAAGGTAAGAGATGATCTCGGTTCTCCAATCTTCGCTAAAAACATGAGATATATTAAGAACTGCTCTTTCAAGAAGTTCCACCGAAGGTGCTTTTATTGTTTCGAAGAACACATCCGAAGGTAAAGGCAGCCCCTGTGCTGCTGACTTAGCTAGCAGATCTGCATGCTCATTTTGTCCTCGAGGAATATTCTTGACAGAAAACCCTTCGAAGGAAGCTTCGACTCTTCGAACCATATCCAGATATTTTTCAAGCTTCGGATCCTTAGCCTTACAACTTTTGTCAATATGACCCGAAACAACCTGGGAATCAGTTTTAAGTATGGCCCTTCTGATTCCCATTGCTTTTAACTTCCGAAGACCTAGAACCAATGCTTCGTACTCAGCAATGTTATTTGTGCAATTAAAATCAAGTTTTGCCGCATAACAAATTTTGACTTTGGAAGGTGAAACCAACACAGCAGCCGCTCCTGCTCCGAAGGTTCCCCAAGATCCATCACAAAACACTGTCCAGGCTTCGTTGTCTTTATTCGTTTCCTCCTCCTGAGCCCCTGGCGTCCAATCAGCAATAAAGTCTGCCAGCGCCTGTGACTGAATCGAAGATCTATGAACATATTCAATACAAAATTCATTGAGCTCTGCAGCCCATTTTCCAATCCTTCCAGTAGCTTCTCGATTCCTCATAATATCCTTCAGAGGTTGTGATGAAGGAACAATTATGTTGTAAGCTTGGAAATAGTGCCGAAGCTTCCTGGAGGCCATCAAGACAGCATACAATACCTTCTCCAGCTCTGTATAATTTTTCTTTGACAAACTAAGAACCTCGGATACAAAATATATTGGGGCCTGCCTCTTGACTTGACCATCAAGCTTCTCCTGGACAAGCGCTGCACTTACCGCTGAGTGCGAAGCTGCCACATATAATAACAAAGGAGCCCCTGGCATTGGTGGAGTCAATGTTGTTAGATCTATTAAATACTGTTTTAGCTCTTCAAAGGCCTTCTGTTGGATTGGTCCCCATTGAAAGACTTCGGCTGACTTCAGTACTTCGAAGAATGGTAAGTTTCTCTCTGCTGATCTGGATATGAATCTATTGAGAGATGCCAATCTTCCTGTCAATCTTTGAGCCCCCTTCTTTGTAGTTGGTGGCTCCATCCGAAGTATAGCTTCAATTTTACTTGGATTAGCTTCAATCCCCTTTGTTGAAACCAAGCATCCAAGAAATTTCCCCTTCTTCACTCCGAAGACACATTTTTCTGGATTTAACTTCAAGCCAGCTTGCCTAAAACTGGCGAAGGTCTCCTGCAGATCAGCAATATGATCTTCCTGCTTCGTGCTTTTGACAATGATGTCATCAACATAAGTTAGCACGTTTCTGCCTATTTGAGATTGGAGAACCTTCGCAGTCATTCGGCTGAAACTTCCTCCAGCGTTTTTGAGCCCCTCAGGCATCCGAAGATAGCAATATGTGCCACTTGGAGTTATGAAGCTAGTCTTCGGCTCATCTTCCTTCTTCATCCAAATTTGGTGATAGCCTGAATAACAGTCTAACAGACTCATGAGCTCTGAAGAAGCTGCTGCATCAACTAAAGAATCTATCCTTGGGAGTGGGAATTCATCCTTCGGGCAAGCTTTGTTAAGATCTGTAAAATCGATGCACATTCGCCACTTGCCATTGGCCTTTTTTACCATAACAGTGTTAGCTAGCCATTCTGGGTACTTCACTTCTCTGATAACTCCTGCACTAAGGAGTCTTTTGACTTCGCTGCGAGCACCTTCAGCCTTATCATCTGACATTTTCTGAAGCCTTTGCTTTCTGGGTCTGAAGGATGGATCGACATTGAGTGAGTGCTCGATAACATCTCTATTAACTCCGCAGAGATCATTGGCTGACCATGCAAAAACATCCTTGTTATTGAACAAAAACCTTATCAAGGTTTTCTCCTGCTCTTCGGATAACTGAGAGCCTAACAGCACCTTCTGCTCTGCTATGTCCTCACATAAGAGCATAGGCTTCGGCTGGTCTGCTGAAGCTGCTTTCTCCCTTCTGAATTTGTACTGTTCACAAGCTTCAGCTCCATCGATGTTATGGATTGCTTTTGAGTCAGTCCAATTACCTTCGGCCCTTCTTGCAGCTTCCTGACTTCCATGGATAGCGATGGGTCCCTGATCCGAAGGTATCTTCATGCAAAGATAGGCAGGATGAAGGATTGCTTCGAAGGCATTGAGATTACCACGACCAATAATTGCATTGTAAGGGTATTCCATGTCGACAATGTCAAACACAACTTGCTCAGTTCTAGTGTTGTTGATGAACCCGAAGGTCACTGACATGGTGATCTTGCCCAATGCTACAATATGTCTTCCTCCGAAGCCACAGAGAGGATGTGTAGCATCATGAATCTTATCTTCTGGCTCTTGCATTTGTCTGAAGGCCTTAGCAAATATGATGTCAGCTGCACTGCCTGTGTCAACCAAGACATTGTGGACCAAAAATCCTTTGATAACACAAGAGATAACCATGACATCGTTGTGTGGGTAATCTTTGAGCTGAAGGTCCTCTTGGGAGAAGGTAATAGGAATGTGAGACCATCTTGACTTGATGAAGGGTCCTTGCACCCCAACATGCTGTACCCTTCTCTGTGCTTCCTTCTTCTGTTTCTTGTTAGCTGGCTCTGAGGACGAGCCACCTGTGATCGGGAGCACCAGCTTCGGGTCCGAAGCAGCTCCAGCTTGGTCATTGAACGAAGCCATCAGCTCAAAAAGTGGAAGTGAGTTCACCGGAGGTGGGCGCCAATGTTGGGGACTTGTTCTCAAATGCTATGAGTTAAGAACAAGGCAACACAGAGAATGTTAAACGATAAAGTCCTTCGTCCTTTGAAGCATTATTTCCCTTAGGATATAACGATCTTCGGACGAAGGTCATGAAGGACGAACCTTCATCATCACAGTAAACATTAATGAAAGACGAAGCATATGAAACATAAAAGATAGCATGAATAATCATATAACATTATTCATTTAACTTTATTATATCATCATAGAGAAATAGAAACAATATCGAATTATAAATGTACCTTCGGCTTGGAAGGAGATGAAAATACAAGTATGACGCAAAAGCAAATGTCAAGTCCGTGTGAACAGTACGGGGGTACTGTTCACCTATTTATAGGCACGGGGTACGACCCATACAAAATTACATACATGCCCTTTACATTTGGTGATAATTCTATAGCACTCTATCGAGGTCTAAATGGCCTTTTCATCTTTAAGTCGGTTCCCTTTTCTGCGAACATGCCGAAGCTTTCCTGCTTCACAGCTTCGGCGCTGTGTCAACCTTTGTATCTTTTGAGCTTCTCCCTTGAAGACCTTCGGCGACGAAGCATAGACCCAACATGTACTATAACACATTGAGAGTAATTTGATTATTTGAGGCACTAAATAAATTCATTTGAAAATGTGACCAACTATAAAGTTGCATAACTTTTCAAGATCTACAGGTTCTATTTTGATAGTTTCTACATCCGAGGCCGTTTACAAAATTTACATTTCAAATTTGAAAACTTCACACGAATTTTTCAATGATAAAATGATTTCAAATCAAAAAATTGTCAATTATAAAGTTTCATTACATTTCAAGGCCTACAACTTTTATTTTGGTGGTTCTTCCATACGAGGTAGTTTAAAAATTCAAATTTTAAAATTCAAGCATAGTTTTGTATGACAAGATGATTTCAAACCATAACATTGTCAACTACAAAGTTTCATACTTTTCAAGACCTACAACTTTTCTGTTGGTGGTTTTTCCATTCGACGTCGTTTTCAAAATTCAAATTTTAATTTTTTTAAATTCAGACGTAGTTTTCGTTGACAAGATGACTTCAAAATGAAAAAGTTGTCAACTACAAAATTCTATAACTTCTCGTGATCTATAAAGTTTATTTTGATTGTTTGGTCATTTGTTTATCTCACATGATGGTTCTAACATTATTAAAAAAATTTGTACATCTCTCATGTAGTTTCCACTACACCATGACACAATATTACCAACGGATTGTCTGATGGTAAAACACCTAAATAGTGTCGCACAGTCCGTCGGTAAAGAGCTTTGCCGACAGATAATGTGTGTCAGCGAAAGTCCTGTCGGCAATAACCTTTACCGGCAGACATAGATCTACCGACAGTCTATCTGTCGGTAATGTTTATATTATTGCTGATAGACATATCTTTGCCGTCGGACAAATTTTTCCCGACAGATTCTTGTGCCAACAGCTTGTGTGTCGCTAAAAAGTCTATATACCGACAGATTGTCTGATGTTATTCCCTATGTGCAGTTAAAAACACATGTATACAAATATATGCTAATGAAACAAATAATAAACTGATTATGATGCACATTACAGGACGACTTGAATAATATGTAGCTCAGAATATATGAAATTTGATTACTAAAAGAAAGAGATCAATCTTTGACTTTGAATTCCAACATATATTGTTTTGGAACACAATTTGTGTGATGAACATATAAAAATAATAGCATACATGTTTTCTAAATTCTGAAGTGATCTTTCAGTTCTATTACATGCAAAGTCTAAAGATTCATCTAGCTAGCAAACTAAAATCTCTCCATCAGCTGGGTGATGTTACGCCAACGGCTAGCATGCATGCGAGTAATCATTTTTCACACACTTCAAGCACTCTGATCCTTGCTTCCAGCACCTCCCCTACAACATATTTTGATAATTTGCCAATTACTATATCAACAGGTCTATAAACTCCCAACAGAAAATTCAAACTGAAAGTTTAATAAAAGTATTAAATTGCAAAAAGTTCGGTGATACTGCTGATGAAAGTAAATCACAAAGATGAAAGTAAATCACAAAGTTCGGTGTACTGCAGATGAAAGTTTAAGGGTGAATGGAGAGATGGAGTTTTATGAAGTCATTTAGGTGGGCACATACTATACCTTGACAACGTCATCATGCGTACTTTGTCGGTATCAGCAAAGATGTGCCAAAAGATCACCAAAAAAGTTCTGAAGAGGACAAAACAGAGACATGAATTTGGACATTAAAAATTAAGACAAAATAGAGACAGCATGCAGAAAATATATGAAGAAAATAGTTTGTGTCTGGTGCCATTTCCTCTACTTATATGGAAGTGCTGCCAGTTAACAACAACATATATCTGATCATATTTTCACTTTTAATCAAGCATATATCTGATCTGTATATAAGTATAGCAATGTGACACATCCTTATGCAGGAAGATGGGTCAAACAACGATTTGAGGCTTCGAATGTCTCTGAGTTCTACTACGGGCGAGACCTCATTCTTTCTAGTGTACAGATTTGAGGCTATGCTTCCATCCAACATAGAGCACCAATCCTTTCAGGTTCTAAACTTTATAGAAGATCGATCCCAGGAAGGCTGAGTTACAAATCTTGATAAAACAGAACCCAGGAAGATCGATCCTAGGTACATTGATGGCTAAAACATCAAAAGAGAAGAGAAACTAACCTAGGTCTAGTCAGGAATTTTGACTTAGACTAAGTAACTTGGACAGGGACCCCTAGACTTGGAAGACCGACTCAGACTTAGCTAGGTTCAAGAAAGTTTGGTCCGCACATCATGATCAGAACAACAAGTGGCGCCTTCCCTAAAAATACAAGAGCCTGAAACTAAACTGTAAACTGCTGTAAACTGTAAACTATTTACCTGCTGTAAACTAGATGTCATTTATTCAAGAGTCTGAAAACATATTTTCAGGCAAAATATTTACCTGCTGCTGTAGAACCTTGGGTCAATGTTGATTTTTTGTTACGACCCATCTAAAAATACAGAACATTAGAAGCTTGTTCCATTAATTACATAAATAAAATACAAGGTTGTAGTATTACCTTGTTTGTTGGCCATGCAACGGGCATAAAAAGAGCATCCCCCCATACTCTCTACACCTAAGTATGGTCGTGGTAGAGTACTTTCCCTTTTTAGCATGCGAGTCACAAAAACCTGTGTAAACTCCCTTCCAAGAGGAACATCTGCAACCTTAGTGGTTGGGTCGGTTGAGATAATATTTGCTATTGCAACAGGAACTTCTGATCTCATCATAGAATATAATATGACTTCTTTACCAACCTAATAAAATATGCGAAGTAAGATTACAAAGTTCAAATAATGAAACATAAATATGAAGTGATAGATGAGAAATTACATGATTATCGTCTGCATTTTGAGGTGCTCCATGATTTCTTTGAGGTACCATTGTTGCAATGTCTAGCCTGCGACTTTGCTCTTCAATAGTATTAACATCTTCACGATTCCTTGGACGGCCCATAGTGCTTGCAACTCGCCTAGTAATAACCTGCAAGTCATCTTCAACCATATTTTGTGAATGGTCATTACCATTGTAATCATGTGCCACCTCATCTGACCGATGCACCCTTGAGTTCTAAAGAAAAATAAAAAGGGAAAAAGTGTTAGTGAGATAAAGGAAACAAGCCTAATTAACAGGATAGACGACGAACTGCTCGATATATGCTACACTGACTAAACATATGCAATATTATATCACCTGTCAAGAATTAGACCCATGTTGTGATGGGATTTCTATATGTTTCACCCCTTGAGCTGCTACCATCATTTGATAAATTTGATCCATTTTTTCTTTCATTTGATTCATATCCTGTCTTAAGGCTCTAACCTCTTGCTCAGACTGACTGCGAGCTTGCAATGCCATTTGAAGCTTTGTTGAAATTTTCATTTGAGTTCCAGGGGTGCCTACATCTTGTGGAGTTGGTCCTAAGCCTAAACCACGAATATGACCTCTTGGTTCTTTCTCTCCAAAAACATGTGCATATAAATCACCATCTTCAATACTTCTGTCCTTCAGTTCTGGGTTCTCAGCAACAACTTCTTCAAATTTATTCTTAAGAGGACCACACATATATTATATTTTGTTCACTTATATTTTAATTATTACATAAATCAAAAATATGTGTGTACTCACAATGAATATTTCTGCTCCAGGTAGAGGCACAATATCCCCTTCTTTGTTCTTACGCGTGTGTGTTCTAACATATATTTCATCTCTTCTCGCAGGGCGTCCTTGTTGCTCGGCCTACAAGAAAAAATGATTTGGTCCAGTAATTGACTATATTTTTCATAAATTAAACTAATGATTATACAAACTAGTGATTATAATTTTTTACCAGTTCATGCCACACACGAGCATAACTCTTGCTGCCAGCTGCATGCGACATAGTCAGCTTTGAACGGTTATCTTTACCTCTGTTTGTACGAACCTACAACATAAATATGAATATATCAAAACAATAATACAAATTCATTCATACAATAGTTTAATGAAGGTTTATATCTCAAAAAAGAATTCAAAACAAATCAGCATGTACCTCGGCTTCTGGAGACATCCAATAAGTTATCAACCACTCCCAATCAGATTCTTTCACCCTTTCATCCCTTTTAGCAATAAACTCTTCAAAACTCAATGTTTCATCAAAATATTTGTTCTTTAGGTCAGCCTTAAACTCTCTCCACTTTTTTGCTGCAGATGTTATAACATAATCTATACCAGATTCATCCACTTCATAGTATTCCTGTTTCAACAAAAATGTAGTTGCTTACCAAATCTACTGACAATAGGCTAAGACAAATTATCTCACTAAATAAGATTACCTTCACTTTTGTCCATAACTCAAACTTCTTTTTAGAATCAACTAGTCTCCAATCCTCACAAGAAACAGGGATATTTTTCCTCACCAAAGTTCCTATGAAATTACCAAACTCTTCGTTGTTCCTACCAACTGGTTGTCCATATTCATTAAGGGTAATGCAGATTTTAGGCCCACCACTACTTGAATATATGTTCTTCTTCAAGGTTGGGCCCCTTCCTTTCCTTATATTTTGATGCCCAATAGGTTGCTCTGCTTATTACAGGAGATAAAACAGATGAAAACCTTTGTTCATAACTATTTTCAAAATTGCTACAATAAATTTAAAGTTTGTTTGATTTTTACCTTCATCATTGATGGGATTTTCAGATTCTTCGTAACTATTTTCAGATTCTTCATCAACAATATCCCTTTCAGTCCTTGATCGCAAAGTAGGTCCATTAGTTGAAGCTGCTAATGTCCTTGTCTACACTCAAAGAAATGAAAACATTAAAACTTAAGGTTCAGAAATTAAAGCAGTCAACCAATTGCCAGTGAAGCAGCAGAAATTTCAAGCAGTAATATAGTTGTAATATAATATAGCTGTAGCATGACAGCAATACACTATACCTGTCTAGCAGGACAACAGTAATACTATATTGCAGGACACCAATACACTATAGTTGTCTAGCAGGACAACAGTAATACTATATTGCAGGTCTTGATGTTGTCGAGACATCTTGAATTGGCGTGATGAGTCCTGATCATCGGGCTTCTAGGTGCTTGTTCCATGTTGACATTTCAAGCAGTCTTGATGTTGTCGAGACATCTTCAAAAATATTACCTTTGATGATCATCATCTTCTTGGGCGATCTTTTATTAATCCTGTCTTAGTATGGTTCATTTTTCTACAGATGAATTGTGCTCCTTTTTCAGAATCTATACAAGTTGTGTGTATTGAAGTTTTACTCTGAATAAGCATGGAACTAACTCTGAGGGCAATTTAATCTCAGAAGTTCTAGTTTTCTTGAGTTCTATGATCCAGACGTTTTCTGCACCCCAAATATGATCCAAGGTTCAGTGCTCATACTGAATTTGTTTCAGTTACCCAGAACAGAAACTGCATGGGCTCAAAATGCATGGGCTCATACTGTCAACAATCCCAGGTCGAAATTACCTAGAACAGAAACTGCATGGGCTCAAAATGAACCCAGCTCCTTGAATATTTGTTTCAGTTAACTGAAATAGCCCATAGACAGTCTGACAGAGGAGGTATTGGTGCATTTTACTCCAAAGTTTATACAACACGGTCGAGAGTCTTATTGAAGAGTGCAGCTCTCTTCAGAACACGATTGACAGAGGAGGTATTGGTTCAGTAAACTACACGGTTGACAAAGGAGGTATTGGTTCAGTAAACTACAATCTACGGTTGAGAGTCTTATTGAAGAGTGCAGTTCTCTTCAGAATCTAATTGCTGATCTAAAAAGGCAGAAGTTGGAATTACACGGTCGTCTTACGCAAAAAGAGCAGGAATTGGATGAGTCAAAAAAAATGAACTTTGAGTTTAGCAAAACAGTGGAGTTCCTTGAGGTAAAACTTGTTAGTAAATTGGCTATGTCATCTTCAACAAAGCAAATCAGCAACTGAGTCATCTTCAAGGAACATGCCCCACACTTATCTCCTCTCTGCACTCAGGGTAGTTAAAAAATATTTCCAATACTCCACTTTCGAATCCCAAGTTAACTCTATCTACAAGCTGCCCAGAATCTGCTAGAAAGGATAAGGGATCAGGATATTCTTCAGACATTTTGAAAAAGAAAAACTAGAATATGATCAATCGACTGAAATATTAATTTCCTCCCCGCTTCCCTTCCAATTCCACATAAGGACAGACCTTGCCCATTACACCAAACTTGTTCACCAAGTATTGGTCTTCCACTTTGCTATAACATTACATATCTAATAATACATGAATTTTGTGTTACATTGCCCCAAAGTCGAGCACCCTGCCCTGGTTTTTATTTCTGTTATCTGAAACCAACTCCATCTGCACAGTCTGACAGGGCAAATTGGGAATCACTTTCCTCCCATTTTGTGTAGCACCAAGCCATACAACCTATAAGAAGGTTGTTATACTTACTATGGTCTACCAACTTACTACAGAAGCTTCAGCCAAAAACTGCATGGTTTGAGTACCAAAGAGCCCCAATCTAGGTGCCACATGCAGTCCTATGGTTCTTTAGCGACTGAATAACCCTCAGTTGCCACTACCTATCAGTCCATATGAGCATTGATTTTCTTTTAAATTTTTGATGTAGTGCGAGGCTTAATTACCTCAGTCCCTTTATTCTTCTTGAATTAAGCTACCACTTACCAAAGATATCTTTGCCCAAATCCCTACAACTAAGCTACAGGAACTCTCCAAGGTTTGAGTCAAACACTGAAATTGGCACTGACTACTATTTATCATCTGAAAATCCCAAGGGCCTAACAGCCCATTTTCAATGGTCACTAGTGAATTTATGTGGCTATGGCAGAAAATTCTAGTTACTTGTGACTGGTGAATTTCAATGGTCACTAGTGAATTCAATGGTCACTGAGTCTGAAATTACAAGCAGTGAAGCAGCAGAAATGAAAGCCTAAAATTGGAACAGAAATATAGCAGTAGCAGCAGAACTGAAAGTCTGAAACTAAAATATTGGAAAGAAAGTACAAGCAGTAATGCTAATGCAGTACCTACCTGTGACTATTGACTAGAGCAGAAGGCAAGAAGCAGAGGCTGCAGAATGCACAGGTGAATTTATATGCCTCTCGCAGAAAATTCTAGTTCCTTCTATAATTCTAGTTCCTTCTATAAGAAAGAAAATTCTAGTTCCGCATGTATTGAGATAGATTGTGGTATTATTAAATTAAATGTAAAAAACATGAACTTATTAAATAGGGAAATACATTAACCTTATGTTTCTTATTGGCTTGATGTGAGCCATTTGCTTCTTCATTAACCATAGTACTAGGTACATGGAGATTAAGAGATCTCATCCGCTTCAAATTTTCTTTTATTTGGTAGCCCTTTGTAGTTCATATTCATTGAGCTCCGTTTCTTTACCCATTCCTCTTCCTCTTACAAACTTTCCTCCTGAATCAAGACATAAAGAGATTACAATCAAGATTCAAGACAAAGAGATTACAACGTAAAATGAAACATTTTTGTGTAAACAGATATAAACATATCTTACTTGCTAGGTTGGTTTTCAGCAATCATTATTCCATCTATATCAGTCCTAACACAACTACCACCAATAGATACATTAACTTGCGTGTTTGCATCCAAATCTGGCAAGAAAGAACCTATTTCTGTACTATTGTCTAGCCTTTCTTCCATATCATACATGTCACGTTGTTTTGACTTTAAAACAGCAAACCAATCAGCATCAATAGGATCTTGCACATAGTAAACTTGAGTTGCCTGAGATGCAAAAATAAATGGCTCATCTAATTCCTTGTCATCGGTATTGAATAAATGCTTGAAGTTGACCATTGTCACCCCAAACTTGTCTATTTTGACCCATTTGTCTCGTACTCGGTTATCAATCCAATCACATTTGAACAATACTATTTTTCCCTGGTGATGGTAGTTCAGCTCAAGAATGTCTTTTATAACACCATAATAAGTTTTGCTCATTGATACTGGGTTATTATTGTTTGTCCCATCAAAACTTGTTGCATGTGCAACTAGGGCTACACCACTACACTGCACTGACCTACCCACATCATAAGAATGTGTATGGAAATTTATCCCATTTATAGAATAACTATCATAAGAATGTGCAACCATGTTAGGCTCCTTAGCTAATATTGTTATCTCCTCAGGTACTTCCTCACTCGTTGTTTCCACCTGATGATATTGAAGATTGTTATTGCACTAAAAAAATAATGTGGAACTATACTCTATATAAACAGTTTCCTAGATACTTACGTGTGACTTAAACCACTCGTGAAAAGTCTCATAGTGTAAACGACTGATTGATCTTTGATTTTGATGACCAGCAGAGTAAAGGTATTCTATATGTTTACTAAACAAACATTATAATTTAGTAATCATGAAATAAATGGATGATATTGATTATAAAATATAATGTTCAACTTACTTCAAGTAAGGCTCTATATGGTCATAGTTGAACAAGACATATCTATGTGCTTGAAGCCATGTTTTGTGGTCTAATGTGACACTACGCTTACCAACCAATCCACGACCTATGTTATGGAAGAAAGGGGTGGTATTGATTAAATCAACATTCAAGCCATCATCATTTCTTTTTTTCGGTTAAATCTAGTTTCACCATGTAAATAGCGAGAACAGAATGTGAGACTCTCATCAAATAGATAACTTTCTGCAATTGACCCCGCTGGGTGACTCCTAGTGCGAACATGGCCCTGACATCTCATTAAAAACCTATAAAGGAGAAATGGCATATATGTTAAACCTTCCTTTGAGTAAAACTAAGTTTAATTTATTGCTAAAATATATTAAAATTTACCTCTCCACTGGGTACATATTACGAAATTGAACAGGGCTAGCAATTCTGACTTGAGTAGGGAGATGAACCATTAAGTGTACCATAATATCAAAAAAGGATGGCAAGAATATAGTCTCAAGAATGCTTAGAGTCTCAGCTATTTCTGACTCTAGCTTATGCATATCGCTTATACGAATAACTGGCGAATAGATTTGCTTGAAAAAATTGCTCACACGAATAAGTGCAGCACTAACTATTTCTGGTAAAATCCTTCTCACAGCAAGTGGGAGTAAATATTGTATCAAAACATGGTTATCATGGCTCTTTAGCCCAACAAGCTTCTTCTCCTTCACATCCACATTGTTTCTTATATCTGATGCATATCCATGTGGAAATTTTACTCCTTTCAGTACCTCACAAAATAACGTCTTCTCAGACGCACTCATTGTATATGATGCTGGTGGTAAATATAACTTGTCACCCACTGGAATAGGATGAAGCTCAGTTCGAATGCCTAGGGACTGAAGATCCAAACGATATTTCAAGTTATCCTTGGACTTTCGTTGAATGCCTAGGAGGGTGTTGACAATGTTACAACACACATTCTTCTCGATATGCATGACATCTAAATTATGTTGTAACATTAAATCCTTCCAATATGGAAGCCTAAAAAATAGACCTCCTTTTCCATATGATAGTAGGCTCCCCTTCCTTCTTTTTTGCTTTCTTTTTATCTTGGCAACCTTTCCCATGCACTGTGTGCATATTCTCTGTTTGCAATAAAACATCCTCTCCAGAAAGTGGTCTAGGCGCTGGCCTGTCCTCAACTTTACCATCAAACGAATCTAGATCAAATCTATATGGATGGTTTGGGCCCAGGAATCTACGGTGTCCCATATAACAATTTTTTGTACCTTGTTTCAATCGTAGACAACATGTATATGAGTGGCATTCAATACATGCTACTTCACCTGATGTAATACATGCTGCAATGTACCCTAGGCCTGGATAATCAGATATGGTCCATATTATTGCAGCACGTAATTGAAAATACTCATGCTTTGCAGAATCGTATGTTCTCACCCCTTCAACAAACATATCTAGCAGATCATCAATTAGTGGCTCAAAATAAACATCTATATCACTACCAGGAGATCTACGGCCCGGAATCAGCAATGAGATAATGAAATTTGTTTGCTTCATACACAACCATTGTGCAAAGTTATATGGGATGAGAATAACAGGCCAAATGCTATAACTAACATTCATGGACCTTAACGGATTAAAACCATCTGTACCTAAAGCAAGTCTAATGTTGCGACTGTCAGAAGCAAACACTGGGTGTTTTTGGTCAAAATCCTTCCAGAGAGGTGAATCTGCAGGATGCCTTAGTAATCCATCTTGTATACGCTCCTCATCATGCCACCTCATGTCACTTGCTTTCTTAGATGATAGAAATAACCTCTGAAGCCTTCTTTTTATTGGAAAATAGCGAAGAACTTTGCATGGAACCTTGTGTACATGTTTTCCATTTAAACTTCTCCTTTTTGATTTCCAGCGTGACCTTTCACATGTGGGACATGCATCACAATTAGCATACTCCTTCCTAAACAAAATGCAATCATTTTCACATGCATCAATTTTGATATACCCGAGTCCTAAACACTTAATTACTTTCTTTGCTTCATTGAAATTTTTTGGCAATGCCAAGCCATCAGGGAAAGCCTCCATTAGTAGATCTAGTAGCATATCAAAACTTTTATCTGTCCACCCTCCAAGCAATTTCAAGTGAAGAATTCTTATTAAGAAATGCAACTTTGAGAACTTCTTACACCCTGGGTATAGCTCTTGGGTATTATCTATCACTAACTGATTGATGGCTTCTAAATCTACAACAGTTTCATCTAAACCATCAGATTCTTCAAAATCCCCTTTATCATCTAGACCACCAGCCATGTCTTGAACCAAATTGGCTATGTCATCTTCATCTGAATTGTTTGCAGCCTCTATATCACTATAGTCATGGCTATTAATAGGCACATAGTCTCTTTCCCCATGATAAGTCCACCTTTTGTATCCCTCTTGAAAGCCATCACATATCAAGTGCGCACGAACTTCATTTTCAT
Organism: Zea mays; assembly: GCF_902167145.1. Classification (NCBI taxonomy): domain Eukaryota; kingdom Viridiplantae; phylum Streptophyta; class Magnoliopsida; order Poales; family Poaceae; genus Zea; species Zea mays. The sequence goes on from NC_050103.1 coordinate 30,826,989, forward strand.
CTTTCCATAGAGAATTAACACATTTTCTACAAGGACATAGAATTTTGTTTCCACCTATAGAATTGCTAAACGCAAACTCAATAAATCCAGCTACCCCATCTATGTAGACCTTCGTGTGCCTATAAATATTAGGTACAATAACAATATGTTGGTCAAAGGTGATTACTACAAAATAATGGTTTATAGTACCTTGTTAGAAATATACCTAGGTTCATTCATCCACCTTTTATCCATGTTGTACCTTAACAAATAATAAGATGAAATGTACCCTTCCCAGCTTCACAATGTAAGTGCAAAAAGGCTGGAAAAGGGGGAATCATTACAAGTATCAAAGATAAAAGCTGAATTAATTAGTTTTTTCCGGTGCAAATCAACAGGAGATGGAAAAGTAACAAGTAAAGATTACCACTGATCAATGGATGTCGTCCAAGCGTTGTTCACGCACTTCTCCTTCAGGTGGTCCGGCGCTCGCCCTCGTCCTCGCTAGCAGCAGCAGTAGACTTATGCCAAACACAAATAAATATCTTCAGTTCTTCACCATAAATTTTTATCACAAATTTACAATGGCACTAATAAATATTCTGAAACCTGAACTATCTTTCTTCAGTCTTGGGCACCAGCAGCAAACTACACCACCGCACGATCACAGGGCACAATGTTGGGCGGTGCTGCGGTGGTCGATGGGGGAGGGACCGGAGGAGGACGTGTCGGCGCAGGGCGTCCACCAGGCGCTTCCGTTTCGATTAGCCGAGCAACAAGAGATCAAAGATCCTACAGGAGCAAGAACACGTCTGCGCACCACAGGACAGGCGGCTGGAGGTCCGAGTACTCTCAAGGGGCAAGAACAGGGCGAAGTAAGATGGCGTTAGGGGCGGCGACGCGGTGGTTTACGGCGGCGTGGTGGTTTAGGTTTTTGGCAGCGCGCGGCGGATATGAACTCACGGATCGGAGAAGATGCGTACAGAATAACAGAGCGCTTCTTCGGCCAAGGAAAAATGGTTCATTAATTTATTTGTATAGATCTTACGTCTTAAGAATATTTCTCCACCTCATAACACAAATGATCTCTAGCTCAGCTGGTTAAAGTTGTTGCTTTGGAGCAATTGATGACAGGTTCGAATCCTGGGTTGCTCTATTTTTTTGTTGCCTTTTAGGCTTGTAGCGTGCTGCCCACATGCCAGGGCGTGGGCAGAAGCTTAATTGGTACAGCACTACAGCGGTACAGCATATACACTTATATAAATATATTAGTTGAAATTAATTTATTAATTACTCAAGACATTCATGTATCGGCAGATGATCTGATGCTATGTTTTCCCGACAGTCGGTGTGCCACGCATAATCATTTATACCGACGGATGAACCGCCACAATAACTCGAAATTATTGCCGACAGATTTGTTGACGCCAACGCAATAATTACCGACAGATAGTGTGATGGTATTATTTTGTGACATACTTGCTGTCGCCAAACATCTATTTTTACCGTCAGATGTTTGACGCTAAAATTGTGTCATGGTGTAGTGTTCATAAATTACGAGAGAGATACAAATTTTATAAACAAATTTATTTTTATTTTGTCATATGAAAAAATGATGAAAATATAAATTGTACATCTTGATGAGTTATACAAATTTGTAGTTGAAAACTTTTTCATTTGAATTAATTTACTGCTTTAAAATGTGATTTTTAAATTGTCTTTGTCTAGTGTCCAAAATAAAAAGCTCGGCAAAAGAACTCTTTGCCGAGTGTCAAAAATAAAACACTCGGCAAAGACTCTTTGCCGATTGTCAAAAAACAAACACTCGACAAACAAACTCTTTGCCGAGTGTTAAAAATAAAACACTTGGCGAATAGTTTTTTGCCGAGTTTTTTTTACCGAGAGTTTTTTGCTTGGTACTTGGCAATGAGCTTTTTTGCCGAGTGACCGAAAAAAACACTCGGCATATCATTTGACACTCGGCAAACAGCCGAATTCTAGTAGTGTTTTGAACCACCTCTGTTTTTATAAACAAGTTTCTTAAAAACTAGATGCTTTCAAACAAGCTCTAATTAGTTAAAGGCAAATGAATTCAGATGTACAACATCAGCATTATATATGTAGTAATTAATTAATTCGATGGGTTCGCCGCATTATTAAGATGGCGTATGATATTTGGTTATTTGTTGGCTGGCATATTATTTGTTTTACCGGCCGGTAGAGAGATGAGTAGGCTTGCTACTAGCCGCCGGCTGCGACCGCCCAGTCTCATTATATTGTTCGTCCGGTCAATATCTCATGTGCAAGCGGTTTGTTTTGTTGGTGGGAACAGTCGTAGCTAGCTAGATGGATCCGAGTTATATATTATTACGTACATATTTCTTCTCTATATATGTCTAATTAAATTTAAAATCGTTGCAGCACTATATAAAGGTCATATTAATTAGAAAATAAGAAGTGTATTTTTTTGGACGAATCAAAGGAGGCAGCTAGCACATTATCATACCCCACGCGCGCGAGGTAGACGAAGGAAGGAACGAATTTGGACGACGACTATGCATCTTAATAATAATAATAATAATAATAATAAATAATAATAATAATAATATTATTATTATTATTTGGTCAACGAATGAAGCAACTGATGATGATGGCTAGCAGCTAATATAATTTCCTGTGGTTGTGGTGGTCGCACATGCATATATGCTAGTAGCACATGCATGGCATGGCATGGCGCACACATATATTTCTCTCTAGCTCACACATAACCCTCGATCTCTCTACCTCATCGCTCTCTATATATATACGCATGCATGCATGCAGGGGTTATTAGCTAGCTGAGTAGTAGCAATTGCATATCATCGATCGATCGATCATGCCGGAGTCGCATCCACATCCGCACGCGGCGGCGGGGCTGGCGTCGACGTCTAGCCGTCGGAGCCTCAGCTTGGGGTCCTCCATCTCGCAGTCGTTCCGGCAGATGGACAGTACGGATGACCCCTTCGCGCGGGCACAGTCGGAGCATGAGCACCGGGACGACGACGAGGAGAACCTGCGCTGGGCCGCGCTGCAGAAGCTGCCCACCTACGACCGCATGCGCCAGGGTATCCTCCGCCGGGCGCTCGACGACCAAGAACAGCAGAGCGGAGACGGCGACGTCGAGGTCGTCGACATCCACAAGCTGGCCGCCGGCGACGGGGGCCGTGCGCTCTTGGAGCGCCTCTTCCAGGAGGACAGCGACCCATTCCTGCGCCGGCTCAGGGACAGAATCGACATGGTTGGCATCGAGCTCCCCACCGTGGAAGTTCGCTACGAGCAGTTGACGGTGCAGGCTGACGTGGTTGCTGCCGGCCGCGCCCTCCCCACGCTCTGGAACGCGGCCACCAATTTTCTCCAGGTCTCTGCCATGCATCAGCTAGCTTTCCGTTTTCTTTTGTTTACTAGTGATACTACTAGCTAATTAACTTACTCGATCGATCATGTGATTGATGCCATTGCAGGGTCTCATTGGACGGTTTGGTTCCTCAAACAAGAGGAACATCACCATACTTAAGAATGTCAATGGTATCCTCAAGCCATCCAGGTAGTACATGCCATTCATTACTTTTCTTGCATCCAACCCAACTATATACTGCTCTTAGTCTTACGTACGTCATCCATCCTCAGCGAAAAAAAGTGATTACCATATTTTCTTAATATACATTATTATTGCTTATCCTATTATTTTTTTAGGATGACGCTTCTTCTTGGGCCTCCATCCTCAGGGAAGAGCACACTCATGCGAGCACTCGCTGGCAAGCTTGACAAAAATCTCAAGGTTGTTCCACCATTATATTCTGTCAGTTTGGCTTGTGTGTACGATCGACATGCATGCTAAATCCTTCCTTCTGCCGCAAAAAAAAAAAAAAAAAAACCCAGGTCTCTGGCAACATCACATATTGTGGCCATCCAATTTCAGAGTTCTATCCAGAGAGGACTAGCGCATATGTTGGTCAGTATGATCTCCATAACGCCGAGATGACTGTAAGAGAGACGCTTGATTTCTCCAGGCGGTGCCTAGGCGTTGGTGCCAGATATGAGATGATTGCAGAACTTGCTAGAAGGGAGCGGGATGCAGGCATTAAGCCAGATCCTGAGATTGATGCTTTCATGAAAGCTACTGCAGTACAAGGACAGGAGACAAATATTATAACGGATTTCACTCTCAAGGTATAATTATTCTGATTTTTACAGACATATAGGCTGCAGGGAAAAATGTACTTAATAAAACCTCTCTCTGCAGGTGCTTGGGCTGGACATTTGTGCTGATGTTATTATTGGCGATGAGATGATCAGAGGAATTTCTGGCGGGCAAAAGAAACGTGTGACAACTGGTATGCATGCATTAGATATATTGCAATCCCGCCTTACGCAGACCCATAATCATGCATCAATTTATTTATATCCTGTTTAATTTTGTGTAGGGGAGATGCTAACAGGGACAGCAAGGGCTTTATTTATGGACGAGATATCCACTGGTTTGGATAGCTCAAGCACATTTCAGATTGTAAAGTTTATGAGGCAATTGGTCCATGTCATGAATGAAACTGTCATGATCTCTCTGCTCCAGCCACCGCCAGAGACCTATAATCTTTTTGATGACATAATCTTGCTATCAGAAGGATACATAGTGTACCATGGGCCACGCGAGAATATCCTGGAGTTCTTTGAGTCTGCCGGTTTTCGGTGCCCTGACAGGAAAGGTGTCGCTGACTTTCTTCAAGAGGTTACTTCCAAGAAAGACCAACAACAGTACTGGTATCTTGATCAGGAGCAGTATCGTTATGTATCTGTACCCGACTTTGCCGAACGTTTCAAATCATTCCATGCTTGCCAGCAGATGCACAAGGAGTTGCAAATACCTTTTGACAAGTCCAAAACCCATCCTGCTGCCTTGACCACCACAAAATATGGGCTTTCCAGCTGGGAATCATTCAAGGTAGTGATGTCAAGAGAGCAGCTATTGATGAAGCGCAACTCTTTCGTCTATATTTTCAAGGTCACCCAGTTGATCATCCTTGCACTCATGTCCATGACCGTGTTCCTCAGAATAAAGATGCCCCATGGGCAGATTGCTGATGGCAACAAATTCTTTGGGGCTCTGACTTTTGGTTTAATAACGATCATGTTCAATGGGTTCGCTGAGCTACAAATGACAATAAAGAAGCTTCCAGTCTTCTACAAACATAGGGATTTCTTATTCTTCCCCGCTTGGACCTTAGGAGTGGCAAACATACTCTTAAAAGTTCCTATCTCATTCGTGGAATCACTAGTATGGGTTGTTCTCACATACTATGTGATGGGCTTTGCACCTGCTGCAGGAAGGTATCCATGCATAATCCTTCCACCAAATGCAAGTTTCATCATTTACATATATATATAGTTGGATTTTGACATTACAGTAGTAGCTGCTTCATGTGTCATCTCTCTTTTGGTAATAGGTTCTTTCGTCAGTTTATAGCTTTCTTTGCCACACACCAAATGGCAATGGCTTTATTCCGGTTTCTTGGAGCTGTTTTGAAAACAATGGTTGTGGCCAATACTTTTGGGATGTTTGTGCTGCTCATTATTTTCATTTTTGGAGGATTTGTCATACGTAGAAGTAAGTATGCGCAATTCTCATTCATTTTTTATTTCTCTAGGCACAAGAAATCTATAAAAATCCTATCATTTGTATGGATGGAAAAATAACCTTTTAACCTCTGATTACGATGTTAACAGATGACATCAAACCATGGTGGATCTGGGGTTACTGGGCATCACCTATGATGTATAGCCAAAATGCACTATCTGTCAACGAATTCCTTGCTAGTAGGTGGGCTAGTGTAAGTTTTTTCTATCACTCCACACCTGCTCATTTTTTTCTTGAGGCTCATATAACCAGGACTCACTTTTTATTAATATAATATCGTGGGGCCGGGCGGTCGTTCCAGTGCCGACCAAGTTTTTTTATATAACCAGGATTTAATATACTAATCTTGGAAAGGTGTTTTTTTAGTTTTGGATTAATGATAGTCTTTTTTTTTACTACAGCCAAATAATGACACGATTATTGACGCGCCAACAGTAGGCAAAGCAATTCTTATATCCAAAGGCTTGTTTACTGGAGAATGGGGATTTTGGCTTTCCATTGGAGCCCTTGTAGGATTCATTATTTTGTTCAACATGCTCTACCTTTGGGCCCTTACATATTTAAGTCGTAAGCACTATTCTTCTTTTCTTCATATATTTGTTGTGGACACTTTTTGGTAAACGATCGAGACTTATTTTTATATGTTTTGTTCTTTTCAGCTAGTAGTGGCTCCAATGCCCTAGTTTCAGAAGGTGAAGATGATGTAATGGTATTGAAAGGAAGAAGCAAAGATGAAATGTCCCAAGTTGTATACAGTGATCCAGGTGCAAACACACATGCATGTTTCAATTTCTCCGCTTGCATGAAGATTTTTTTTTTCTTAATGCAATATAATACCAATCTTTTGTCTTGTATATTGGTTGGACTTTTCATCTTTTAATTTACGAGGTAACGATGCCTTCTATTAAATTTCTGGTGCATGGATTAATGTATTGTGCATATCTTTGTATCCTATACTATTGTTGCAGGCACTAATGGAGCGACAAACACAGTAGCTCAGTCGTCACGAGTCACTTTGCCTTTCCAGCCTCTTGCACTTTGCTTCAACCATGTAAACTATTACGTCGACATGCCTGCAGTAAGTAAATATATACATAAAAACTTAAAGGCGGACATGAATTAGAAAACAATAATCTCTGTCGTCTAAAACCATAACATATAGAATCTGATATTGAGGTCATGTTTTCAGGAAATGAAGGAACAAGGATTCACAGAAAGCCGTTTACAACTGCTCTCTGATATCAGTGGCACTTTTAGGCCAGGGGTTCTAACAGCACTAGTTGGTTTTAGTGGAGCTGGAAAGACCACTTTAATGGATGTCCTGGCAGGAAGGAAAACTAGTGGAGCTATTGAAGGAGATATTACCCTGTCGGGATACCCCAAAAAACAAGAAACTTTTGCCCGGATCAGTGGTTATTGTGAACAAACTGATATCCATTCTCCAAATGTTACTGTATTTGAATCCATCACCTACTCTGCCTGGCTGCGTCTTTCCTCAGATATTGATGATGGTACAAAAAAGGTACTACCCTGAAATTCCAAGCAGCAAGCAAGCAACAATTTTGTTTTGTTTCTAATATGACCAAGTTGCTTCAACTTAAACCACTTATTTTTAGATGTTTGTGGAGGAAGTGATGACCCTTGTAGAGCTTGATGTGTTGCGCGACGCTCTTGTGGGTCTCCCTGGAGTTAATGGGTTATCAACTGAGCAAAGAAAAAGGCTGACAATTGCCGTGGAGCTGGTAGCAAACCCTTCAATCATCTTCATGGATGAGCCAACTTCTGGTCTTGATGCTCGAGCTGCTGCCATTGTCATGCGTACAGTAAGAAATACGGTTAACACTGGCCGTACTGTGGTCTGCACAATCCATCAGCCCAGCATCGACATATTTGAGTCTTTTGATGAGGTCTCCTATCCCCCTAGCTCCCTCACAACAGCTGATTATTATTTTTTTTCCAATATCCTCACAACAGTTGGTTTGTTAATTTTCCAGCTTCTGCTTTTGAAACGTGGAGGTCAGGTTATTTATGCTGGTGAACTTGGTCGCCACTCTCACAAACTAGTTGAATATTTTGAGGTCCGATCTCTTTTTCTTATGTGTGTTCATCGAGTTTGGGATATATGTATTGAGACTTTTATTGATCTCATTTTCCTGCAGTCGATTTCTGGTGTTCCAAAGATCACAGAAGGATATAATCCTGCAACATGGGTGCTGGAAGTCAGCTCTCCTCTATCGGAGGCTCGATTGAACATGAATTTTGCTGAAATTTATGCGAACTCTGTGCTTTATAGGTAACCAGAGCCGCCTGCCTAAATTTTTCAACAAGACGTACCATTCTTTATCACGTACTGATTTGTTATATCAATTCAATCTTTATTTTTCAAAAACTGTGAAATATATAATGCAGGTTAATTTATATTGTTAACAAATATTCTCTCCCTTTCTTCACAACTATAATATGATCAGGAAAAATCAAGAGCTTATCAAGGAGTTGAGTATCCCCCCACCAGACTACCAGGACCTGTCATTTCCTACAAAATATTCGCAGAATTTCTACGGTCAATGCGTCGCAAACTTTTGGAAGCAATGCCGTTCCTATTGGAAGAATCCGCCCTACAATGCTATGCGCTATCTGATGACATCTCTCTTTGGCCTTGTATTTGGTACAGTATTTTGGCAAAAAGGAAAGAACATGTACGTACGCATGGGCCTCCAGCTATCTATTTAGCTTAATTTGGTGTTAATACTTTTTGCTTTGGTGTGGCAATAATTCTTTTTATTTATGATATATATACAGAGATTCACAACAAGATTTATATAATCTACTTGGAGCCACTTATGCTGCTATCTTCTTTCTTGGGGCTTCAAATTGCATCACTGTTCAGCCTGTTGTATCGATTGAGCGAGCAGTTTTCTATCGTGAAAAGGCAGCGGGGATGTACTCTCCATTATCCTATGCATTTGCTCAGGTAATAAACCAGCAGCAGCTGCTTAATTTATTTAACCTCTTTTGGCTAGCTAGCTAGCTCCTTAATTGGCAATATATATATTATTTGGTTTTTTCAGACATGTGTGGAGGTCATCTACACCACCTTACAAGGGATACTGTACACTGTCATCATATATGGGATGATCGGATATGACTGGAAATCAGATAAATTCTTCTATTTCCTGTTTTTCATCACTGCAAGCTTCAACTACTTCACATTGTTCGGCATGATGTTGGTAGCATGCACTCCCTCTGCATTGCTTGCCAACATTCTCATCACCTTTGCTCTACCCTTTTGGAACCTCTTTGCTGGGTTCCTCATCGTTAGACCGGCAATACCAATTTGGTGGAGGTGGTACTACTGGGCGAACCCTGTGTCGTGGACCATCTACGGTGTTGTTGCGTCTCAGTTTGGCGAGAACCAAGGTGAGCTTTCAGTTCCCGGCGGGAAGCCCATGCTGGTGAATCAATTCTTGAAGGATAATCTCGGCATCCAGCATGACTTACTCGGCTATGTTGTGCTCGTCCATTTCGCCTACGTCATTGTCTTCTTCTTCGTATTCGGCTATTCCATCAAGTTCTTCAACTTCCAGAAACGTTAATTAGCTAGCTAGTTAGCTCACGGATCATTTGTAATCTAGTCAAAGCAAGTGCTTTTTATTTGTTCCTCTTGTTTCATTTTTTCAATGCCACTACGTACGTTACGTGCAAAATTACTACATGACAAATACAAAAGTGATATGACAAATATAAATTACAATATGGTCCGCTTTAACTTTCTCAGACATGGCTAAAGATCGTGAATGGATGTAAAATGGTTGGAGTAGGAATCGATGTCATTATGATGAGTGGGTAGCCAAGACTAAAGATTTTGTAGACTGTGCTTTCTCTTTGTCATTAACCGTTAGTGTTAGATGTCATTCACTACCGGAATCCGAGGCTTTGCCGAGTGTCGGCCTCTTTGCCGAGTGCCTTTTGACGGGCACTCGGCAAAGAAGGCTTTGCCGAGAGCCGCACTCGGTAAAGTTAGGCTCTCGGCAACGAGCATCTTTGCCGAGTGCTGGACACTCGGCACAGGACCCCACTCGGTAAAGACACGTTTGCCGAGTGTCAAACACTCGGCAAAGGGGGCGCTCGGCAAAGGGCCGTCAGCGGCCGTCCCAAAGCTGACGGCCGCCAGTCTTTGCCGAGAGCCAAGGGTTGGCACTCGGCAAAGAGACTTCTTTGCCGAGTGCCAAATAGTGGGCACTCGGCAAAGGACTCTTTGCCGAGTGTCTTCTCTAGACACTCGGCAAAGTATATTTTTTTTTGATTTTGTCTCCCAAACTTTTTGTGGTATGTTCCTACACTATGTAGACCTACATATATCATTTGTGGACAATTATAACAGAGTTTTCAATCATTAGTAGATTTAGTTCGTTTATTTGAATTTCTTTGGAAAATTCAGATTTGAACTGCAGGTCACTCGAAACTTGGAAAATCGTGCATGAAAAAATGATATTCATGTTACTTAGCATAAGTAACGACCGATTCCAGAAGCGGACCGGAAACTTCGAGCAACATGCTTACTAAACATGGCCGTGAACTTGCCATCCACATGTTTAAAAATTGTATAAAACACAAACAAAGTCAGGAAATCATGAAACTTGTCCACGTGTCATGATATCATATGTACAGGCTATGATAAAAAATTGAAAATGTTTTGAAAAAACTATGACGCGCTATGTTTACAAACCTAAGAGATCCACATTGAAACTCTATGATTTCATGTGTAGTTCTCTTATGTTTCTACACATAGTGTCTCACAACTTTCTCCAAACATTCTAAAATTTTTATCACAGCCTGTACATATGATATCATGACACGTGGACAAGTTTCATGATTTTCTGACTTTGTTTGTGTTTTATACAATTTTTAAACATGTGGATGGCAAGTTCATGGCCATGTTTAGTGAGCATGTTGCTCGAAGTTTCCGGTCCGCTTCTGGAATCGGTCGTAACTTATGCTAATTAACATGAATATCATTTTTGCATGCACGGTTTTCTAAGTTTCGAGTGACCTGCAGTTCAAATCTCAATTTTCTGAAGAAATTCAAATAAACGAACTAAATCTACTAACGATTTAAAACTCTGTTATAATTGTCCACAAATGAAAAATGTAGGTCTACATAGTGTAGGAACATACCATAAAAAGTTTTGGGGCAAAAACAAAAAAATACAAATGTACTTTGCCGAGTGTTAGCTGGTTGACACTCGGTAAAGGAGGCTTTGCCGAGTGCCCCTGGGTGACACTCGACAAAGAAGTGTAAGTTAGACTTTGCCGAGTGTCACCTCGTCGACACTTGGCAAAGGAGCCTTTGTCGAGTGTCCCCGGTCTGGCACTCGGCAAAGCTTATTTTAAAAATAAAAAAATCTTTGCCGAGTGCCAGATCACGGGCACTCGGCAAAGCGCGTTTACATAGCTGGTATTTCCTTCTTTCTCTCTCACTCTCTCACTCTCTCACAGCCGCGCCGCCGCCGTAGATCGCCGCTGCGACCCCGCCGCCCCGCCGCGACCCCGCCATGACACCGTCGCGCCGCCGCGACACCGCCGCGCCCGCGCCCGCCCACGCCCTCGCCGCGAGGCCGTAGCCACCGCAGCCGCGACCACGCTGTACGCCGTACGCCGTACGCCATGCCCCCGCTGCGTCCCCGCCGTGCTTGCCCTCGCCGTGCCCCCGCTGCGTCCCCGCCGTGCGTGCCCTCGTCGTGCCCTCGCCGTGCCCTTGCCGTGCCCCCGCCGCCTCGCCCCGCGACCCGCCGACTTGTCCGCGACCCGTCGATTCGTCCGCGACCCGTCGTCCCACCCGTTGGGTATGATTAGGTTTAATATTGTGTTGATTAGATTAATATTTAGTTTTCTTGTGTTAAATTTATGTACGTGTATGATTAGGTTAATATTGAGTATTGATGATTGTCGGCCATCGTGCCGTTGAATTATGTGTGGATGTCAGCCATCGTGCTGATAATTTTATTTGCAGGATTTGGAAACCTCCCCGTGCAGGGGAGGTGCTGCCGAAATTTCCTGTTAGAGGATGGAGGACAGTGAGTGGATGTACATGGGCCGTAAAGAAAGGAACGATGTCACCACTGAATGGATTAGAAAGACCGATGATTTCGTGGAACGGGCATATGGCGAAGCTGCTAAAGGAGCGAGTCTAGTCCCATGCCCGTGCAGCAAATGTGCCAACTGGAAAAGAAAACCAAAGAAGTCCATGGTAGAACATATTTGGAAGAATGGATTTACGCCGAGCTATACTCGGTGGATATTTCATGGTGAAGCGCATCGTACGAGAGAGGAGGTGCTGAGACAACGTGTCGAGGATTATGACGCGGATGCGGGGATAGCAGATATGTTGAACGACTATGAAGAGGCACAGTACATGGGAGGATGTATGGATGACGAGCCAGAGCCGACTGCAAAGGCGTTCTACGACATGTTCGACGCGGCACAGAAGCCCCTTCACGGCCAGACAAAGGTTTCTCAACTGGATGCCATTGGGCGTGTAATGGCGTTCAAGTCGCAGTACAGCATGAGTAGAGACGCATTCGATGGCTTGTTGACGGTTATTGGGAGCCTGCTTCCGGATGATCACTTTCTGCCAAAGAGCATGTACGAGGCACAGAAACTCCTTCGTGCACTCAAGATGATGTATGAGCAGATTCATGCTTGTCCGAAGGGATGCGTGCTATTTAGGAAAGAATATGCGGAGGCAAAGTACTGTCCCAAGTGTAATTCATCTAGGTTCATGGAGGTAGACTCTGGTGATGGACAGAAGAGGCAGCTCGACATCCCCTTGACAATCCTACGGCACCTTCCGTTCATACCGAGGATCCAGCGTCTGTACATAACAGAGGAATCCACGAAACAGATGACATGGCATAAAAATGGAAAACGATACAATCCTGACAAGATGGTGCACGCATCCGATGGTGAAGCATGGAAACACTTTGATGACATTCACCGTGAGAAAGCCGAAGAGGCTCGTAATGTATGTGTTGCGTTGGCCACAGATGGGTTCAATCCCTATGGAATGGGCGCTGCCCCGTACACATGTTGGCACTTGTTTGTTATCCCAATCAATCTCCCGTCTGGTGTGTGCTTTCAAAGGCAGAATATATTCGTGTCGTTGATAATTCCCGGACACCCGGGGAACAAAATGGGCGTGTACATGGAGCGTTTGATCGATGAATTGGTACGTGCCTGGGAGGAAGGGGTATGGACATATGACCGAGCTACGAAGACAAACTTCAGAATGCATGTTTGGTACTAGTACTCCATGCATGACTTACCGGCGTATGGGCTATTCTGTGCCTGGTGTGTTCATGGTAAGTTCCCATGCCCAGTTTGCAAGGAAGCTCTCAGGTTCATTTGGTTGAAAAAGGGTGTCAAATATTCGTCCTTCGATAAACATCGACAATTTCTTCCTGCTGACCATCCATTCCGCCTAGACATCAAGAACTTTACGAAAGGTGTTGTAGTGACAGACCGCCCACATGCAACGATGACTGGTGCCAAAATTCGTCAATAGATAGATGGGCTCGTGGCCAATACAGAAGGTGGTTTTGTTGGATATGGTGAGCAGCATATGTGGACACATAAGTTTGGCTTGACTCGGCTCCCCTATTATGACGACCTACTCCTTCCACACAACATTGACATGATGCACACTGAAAAGAATGTTGTCGAGGCACTGTGGGCAACAATTATGGACATTCCTGATAAGTCAAAGGATAATGTGAAGGCAAGAGTGGATCTGGCAGCGTTATGTGATAGACCAAAACTAGAGATGAAGCCGCCAAGTGGCGGAAAGACGTGGAGAAGGCCTAAGGCCGATTTCGACCTAAGCAGGGCCCAGAGGAAGGAAGTACTTCAGTGGATCAAGATGTTGATGTTCCTTGATGGGTATGCAGCTAACCTGAGTAGGGGGTGAACTTATCTACTATGCGAGTCTTAGGGATGAAGAGTCATGACTTCCACATAAGGATTGAACGGATTCTTCCTGCGATGGTTCGAGGCTATGTCCCTGAGCATGTCTGGCTAGCGCTTTCTGAGTTGAGCTATTTCTTCCGTCAGCTTTGTGCAAAAGAGTTATCTCAGACCGTGGTTGCAGACTTGGAAAGATTGGCACCCGTGTTACTATGTAAGCTTGAGAAGATATTTCCACCCGGCTTCTTCAATCCAATACAGCATTTGATTCTTCATCTCCCCTATGAGGCATGAATGGGGTGACCCATGCAGGGACGTTGGTGCTATCCAATCGAGAGATGTCTAAAGACTATTCGAAAGAAATGTAGAAATAAATGCAAAATCGAGGCTTCCATTGCAGAGGCATACATTCTAGAGGAGGTCTCAAACTTCACAACAACTTATTATGGTGACAAACTGCCGAGCGTGCATAATCCACCCCCTCGTTACAATGATGGCGACAATGAATCGAACCTTAGCATATTTCGAGGCCAACTCGGAAGCGCAAGTGGCTCGACCACCAAGACCCTGACAAATGAAGAGTGGAGGCATATCATGCTATACGTATTGACCAACCTTGAAGAGGTGACGCCATACATGGAACAATTTCTTCATGAATTCTGGCGTCGATCAAGGGACCCCACTCCACAGGAATATGACGCTCTTCTTAGAAAGGGTGCGAGAAATGGGTTGCCCGATTTCATTTCCTGGTTCAAACGTAAGGTACGTGCTTAGTTTGTAAAAGAGATACGTCTTTGAACTCAATTTAGCGTCTTTTAACTTCCGAATACTTGTAGGGCCAAAGAGATCCGTCTATGAGTGCCGAGTTGAGACAAGTAGCCAACGGCTTTGCTTATAGAGTCAAGAAATATTCTGGGTATGACGTCAATGGATACCGTTTTTGCACAACAAACTACGACAAAAGTCGGCCCAATCGGAAAACAACGTGTTCTGGAGTCTTTACGCCCGGCCTTGACAATGTCGATTATTTTGGACGAATCGAAGAAATATATGAGCTCAATTTTTATGGTTCCAAACCTCTTACTCCAGTGATATTCAAATGTCATTGGTTTGACCCTCAAGTGACGAGACGGACACATTCTAATCTTGGGATAGTCGAAATTCGACAAGATTCCACCTTAGCTGGAGACGATGTCTATATCGTGGCCCAACAGGCCACACAAGTGTATTACCTCCCATATGCGTGTCAAACGAAAGAACATCTTAAGGGTTGGGATGTTGTGTATAAGGTATCGCCGCACGGGAGGTTACCTGTTCCTAATGATGAAGATTACAACTTAGACCCGGACACATATGATGGAGAGTTCTTCCAAGAAGATGGGCTAGAAGGGCGATTTGAGATAGACTTAACCGAAGCTATCGGAATGGACGTAGATATTGAAATGGTTGTTGATGAGGAGGATGATGAGGTGCAAAATGATAATGACTTAGTAATCCTTGAAGGCAATGACATTAATGACGAACTTGCGTCTTCCGATGGTGTTGAGATTGAAATGGTTGATAGTGATGATGAGAGTTATGATCCGGCTAACCCCGACACATATGAAGATTATTTTTAATCGATGTAATGCTATATGACTTTTTATTTCGCACCTGTTTTTAAATACATCTTTTTATATGTGCTTATTTGTTTACTCTTAATTGCAGGTTGTTGGACAAATATGGTCAACGGTAATTGGCTGAGTAGGAGGAGGATGGGGAGGAGGAGTAGGACGGCGAATGAGGCAAAGCAGGCAGCACAGCAGCAGGCGGCGCCTCAGGACGACGACGACCAGTAGCAGGACGCCTCAGGTTCAGGCGGCTCAAATTCGAGGAGCATCTACCTGCGAGGCCCCGCGAGTCTCCCTCAGCGTCCCATACTTCGGGACAGGCGGCCGCTGATTCGGCCGGAAGGGGAGAGGTATGTAACTTTATGTTCTTCATTCTTGTTCATATTATGTGTTCAAAACCATAATATAAACTAATACTTTTTATTTATCACTTGGACACGTCTTGGACGGTTTTGGATTATGCTGGGGGTCATCGTCGCTCCCCCAATGGCATCCTCGGCCTGCTGTGCAGGGAACACTTCCCTGGACTTGTGGAGTACGCCGGAGTGACGGGCCCAGCCTTCACCTTCGACCACTACGTCGTTGCCCCCGATGCAGTAGCCCGGGATGGCCGGGAATTCAATAACAAGGCAGAGCGGGTGAAGCAAGAGCTGTGGGTAAGTCTTAGTATAATGTAAAATATGTCGCATTCGTTGCAAATTTTTGAAATAATGTATGGATACATCGTTTTTGTATGCAGGATTTCTTCAGATGCGATGCTGGATACGAGGCTAGGGCGGATGTGGTGGCCACCACGAGCTGTAAGAAGCTCGTCGTGGACATGCACTATGAGGCCCGAATCCAGTCCATCATCACCTACCATGGCTCCGTCCTTGGGGAGAGGGTGACCAAACCTCAAGCCCGAACCATGTCGTTGACCAGGGAGCAGTACCTGCAGGTAAAGTCATTCATGTTTGGTACCAGTACTCCATGCATGAATTTTATTTTATCTTCTGATATGCACTTTACGTGTTTACTTTGTAGATGATTCCATATTGGTGCGCCGCACATCCTCTGTGCTGGGAGCAGATGGTGGATAGGTGGTGTTCGGCTGAGTGGGACGAGGCGCACACCGCTAGCCGGGAACGGCGTTTGATGATGCAAGGCCCCCTCCCACCACCAAGGCAGCCGGAGCCTGGGCCAATATGCCGAAGCATGGGTATGCCATCTTTTTTATTTAGATATATAACACTAAGTTAGATATTATTTCTAACTATCTCGTTGGTTTTCGTTGCAGTCGGCGTCACATGGTGGCTGGCCTTGCTCCACCTTCTCGACCTATGCTATGGCCCATAAGGGTAAGGCGACGTTCGACGTCACCTACAACCCGGAGGACGGGCCCGAGGCCTACACAAACCCCGCCGTCTACAGTCGCCTCCATGACTAAACCACCATGGCGCATGAGGTCCATGGCCTAGACTATGATCCGAGCACTGAGTCGATCGACCCCGATGTGCTCATGAGGGTCGGAGGAGGCAAGAGACATGGGCGGTACTGGATTGCCGACGGGGCAATCGACTCGTCCTCCACTCCCACTCTGTCTTAGGTGAGAGCAAGGAGCACGGGCTCGAGTCCAGCCATACGACCTCGGCACGACAGCTCACAGCATCGCATACAACAACTCGAGGTTAGTGCTTCTGTAACTCGTCCGTCCTTGAGTTATATACCTACTCTTTGAGTTACTATAACGTTGGCTTGTAATATTACAGACCCAACTAGAAGAAGAGAGGAGAGAACGTCATGAGATGGAGGCGAGGATGATGGCGGAGCGGGAGGCGGAGCGCCGGGCAGATCATCAGAGGATGGTGGAGATGTTCCAGTACATGTAGAGCCTTGGCGCCGCACAGGGCATCGCTCCGCCACTTCCATTGTTCCCTCTTGTTGACCCTGCTCTCTTCCACACTCCTGTGAGTACCAAAATTGTAGTTAGATGTTTGTAATGCATCTGGTATAACACATGCAATCTCTTCTCTGTGCAGGGCCAATCTGGGGCGGCATCCAACAACCCTCCGGAAGGGTTCAGCCCAACGCAGCCCCGGTAAAGCCGCCCACCTCCATGAGTGTTGTGTTTTCATTGTTTTAGACTTCAGAACTTGTGTATAATACTTATGTCTGTGTTTGATACTTATGTGAGAGCTTGCGACGTTTGAGACTTATGTTTGTGTTTGATACTTGTGTTGAACACTTATGTTTGTGATGGATATTTATGTTTGTGGTGACGGTTTTATGTTTGTGTTGGCTATTTATGTTTGTGATGATATCTGTGATGTATATATGTGATATTGAAAGGGAAATGTGCCCTTGGGCCATTTCTAAGTATTTTGGTGATTGAGTGCCAACACAAGTGCTTAAATGTGAATTTATGCTCATGGATGGACAAAGTGCAAATCAAGAGTAAAGGTATGTTTCTAAGCCTTAGTACATTGGTTTTGTGTACTAATATACTTGTCTAAGTGTTAGAAACAGAAAGAAGAAGAAAAGGAAGAGTTGGCTGTGTACAGCCAATAGGCTGTTTCGGTCTGGGGCACCGGACTGTCCGGTGGTGCACCGGACAGTGTCCGGTGCGCCAGGCTGCCTCGACCGAAGTGGCCGCCCTCGGGAATTCGCCGACGGCGTACGGCTAAAATTCACCGGACTGTCCGGTGTGCACCGGACTGTCCGGTGAGCCATCGGTCGGCTGGGCCAACGGTCGGCCGCGGAATCCGCTCGCGACACGTGGCCGAGCCAACGGTCGGAAGGGGGCACCGGACTGTCCGGTGTGCACCGGACTGTCCGGTGCGCCAACGGCTCCCAGATCAGCAACGGTCGGCTGCGCCATTTTAGGAAGGAGATCGGGCACCGGACAGTGTCCGGTGTGCACCGGACTGTCCGGTGCGCCCGATGACAGAAGGCAAGATCAGCCTTCCAGAATTGCTCTCAACGGCTCCTAGCTGCCTTGGGGCTATAAAAGGGACCCCTAGGCGCATGGAGGAGGACACCAAGCAACCTTAGAGCATTCTTGATCATCCACACTCAGTCTTTGCGCATTCGTTTGTCATTCTCAGTGATTCGAGCTCCGTTCTAGTGAGAACTTTGAGATAGTCTTTTGAGCTCGATTCTTGGCCGTGTGTATGCGCATTTTGCTGTGGATTTGTGTGTGTTGCTTCCCATCCTTACTCCATATTTCTTTGTGAATCTCAAGTGTAAGGGCGAGAGACTCCAAGTTGTGGAGATTCCTCGCAAACGGGATATTGAAAGGAAAAGCATAACACTATGGTATTCAAGTTGATCATTGGATCACTTGAGAGGAGTTGAGTGCAACTCTCGTCCGTTGGGACGCCACAACGTGGAGTAGGCAAGTTTTGTACTTGGCCGAACCACGGGATAAACCAATGTGTCTTCTCTGTGTTGATCTTTTGTGGTATTGTGTTTTGTTGAGACTCATCTCTAGCCACTTGGCGATTATTGTGCTAACACTTAACAAGTTTTTGTGGCTATAAGTTTAAGTTTCACAGGATCACCTATTCACCCCCCCCTCTAGGTGCTCTCAGATATATATGTGATATCTTTTGTTTGTGTGGATGGAATAGAAAAAACAAATAAAAAAGGTATATACTGGTCACTTTGCCGAGTGTAACACTCGGCAAAGAGGCGCTTTGCCGAGTGTCAGGGTCATAACACTCGGCAAAGAGCAAAAACCTGGGCACCGGTTTAGGGACTTTGCCGAGTGTTATGTCACTGGAACTCGGCAAAGAGGCCGGCTTTGCCGAGTGCCGCACAGAGCACTCGGCAAAGAGCCTGACATGGGGACCCTCCCTGGTGGCACTTTGCCGAGTGTCCCAGAGGGCACTCGGCAAAGATGTATTCTTTGCCGAGTGCTTCTGGAAAGACACTCGACAAAGGTAACTCCTTTGCCGAGTGTCATCCGTGACACTCGGCAAAGACGCCGTCTCCATCACCCGTCACCGTAACGGCCGCTTTTCTTTGCCTAGTGCTCCCTGGCACTCGACAAACCTCTTTGCCTAGTGCCCGAGAAAAAGTACTCAGCAAAGAAGCCTTTGCCGATGCACTGTTTGCCGAGCCTTCTTTGCCGAGTGTTTTTAAGGCTTTGCCGAGTGCTTCGGGCACTCGGCAAAGCGCCCGTTTCCGGTTGTGATTGTAGATGACACGAAAATAATATATTCCTTAATAACAAAAGAGTTATCCTAGATTTCTGTCAGTTTGGATTATTTATAACTCGGATATGAGGTGTTGGAACATAATGGTGAGGTATTACCCAACCCGAATGTAGAAGAGGAGAACAATGGTTGGGTTGGCAGTGATACGATGCCTGAGATGCTAGATTCGCTACGTCAAGAGTTAAACCTATGCTCTGAGGATCCTCCCACACCAAAGGTTTCGAGATTTTTGAAGCTACTAAAAGACTCTGAAGAGCCATTGCATGAACACATAGATGTGAGTATACTCGTTTTTGTGACCCTGCTCATGGCCATTAAGTCCAAGTACTTTTCTTGAACAACTGTTACGATGAGATTCTAAAGTTATTCGGGGATGTGCTACCAAAGTCCAATAAGTTACGTAAAGACATGTACCATTCAAAGATAATTATTAGAGGTCTCGGTATGGATTATGAAAAGATTGAGAGAAAAATGTCTGCAATATAGACAATCTAGATTCGTGGAAGTTGATAATGATGAGGGTGTCAAGGTGATAATAGATGTTGCACATAAGCAGCTTCGCTCCTTGCCACTAACTCCTCGAGTGAAATGGTTGTTTCTATCAAAAAAACCGCCATGCACATGAGATCGCATAAAAACGGTGTCTGTGAGAACGATGAGCTAATGGTGCAACCATCAGATGGGGATGCTTGGAAGGCTCTCGACATGTTTGATCGAGATTTTGCTGCTGAATCAAGAAATGTTCGAATCGGCCTCGCGACCAATGGATTCACACCTTTTGGTCAAAGGGCATCATGATGCTCATGCTAGTCCGCCTTTGTTATTCCATACAACCTTTCACCTTCTTTTTGTATGAAATATAAATTTATATTTCTTTGCTTGATCATACTTGGACTGGACCATCCTGAAAAAAACTCAATGTCATGTTAAAACCCTTGATTGAAGAGTTGAAGGATATTTAGAATGGAGTCGAAGCATACAATGTTTTTAAAAAACAGATATTCAAACTTCGAGTCGCATATTTGTGGTCGGTGCATGAATTCATGACATATGATTTTTTTGCCGGTTGGAGTACACATGGTAGATTGACATGTCCGTATTGCGGTTTAGATACAGATTGCTTCCGTCTTGCTCATGCTGGAAAGATCAGTTACTTAAATTGTCATCGATGCTAGTTGCCCAGGAAACACCCCTTTAGGAGCGATAAGGAAAACTTTATAAAGAACCCTTTGGTCACGAAAGTACCGCCAAAATGTCTAAATGCAGCAGAAATTTATGCTTAGCTAAATAACCTTGCCCTAAATGAAAAAGGGGACAAGTACCAAGTATTCAGAGTGGACCACAATTGGACACATATATGTGGTCTGTGGGAGCTCTCTTATATGCGGTCATTGATTCTTGTGCATAACATTCATGTCATGCACCAAAAAAGTAATGTTGCTGAAGCCCTCATACACACCTACATGAATTTTGAAAAAACAAAGGACAATCTTAGAGCTCGAAGAGATCACTAGTACACAGAAGCTCTATAGTGACAGTCCTAGAGCTATTTGCACTGGCGTTTTTCAGTGCTGCTAGTGCTAGGGGCCAGTAGAAATTGGCCTTTTCACTGGCTGTTGTTTTGCAACCGCCACTAGAAATAACATTAGCACTGGTGGGTTGTTTAAGAAAACCACCCGTGGAAACAAGATTTTCACTAGCGGTTTTCTTAAGCAACCGCCAGTGGAAATAACATTAGCACTAGCGGGGTGCTTAAGAAAACCGCTTGTTGGGGGCCTTCTCCTTCCGAAGGTCCTCAAAAACATAATTAACCATTTGCTTTCAGTATAAGCTATTACAGGAAGCTTAGTCTTCAGGATGCAAGCCTCTCCCTCATGACGAAGGCATTCAAGATGAAGACAGATCTAAAGACGATAAGAGTGAATGCCGAAGCTATCACCAGATGGACAGCTTTGGCTCACAACGGAGATGAAGTATAATGATGATGTTGACCGAAAGAGAAAAAGACTACTTAATCTTAGTAATTTGTATTGTGATCATATGTGCATATTGGGGACATAAATGTACTTTTACTCGGGCTACGTCCCGTGCCTATAATTAGATGAACAGTAACACCGTACTGTTCACGCTGAATTGTAATCAATCTCTCGTGTCTTCACCTTCGAGCAAGCCCAAGGTATCAATGTAATATGAATTCTGTTAATATTCATACATGTTCGGTGGAATGCAAATATGAATGAATTAACGAAATGCAGTTATTTTCTTCATCTTTTTGCATTTTTTCACATATTAAATGATGAAGGTATGTCCTTCTTGACCTTCGTCTGATGAACATTATACCCACGTGGAGATAGTGCTTCAGAAGACGAAGGTCCGCAATAATTAACAATTGTGTTGCCTTGTTCTTGATTCATAGCATTTGAGAACAAGTGACCAACATTGGCGCCCACCTCCGGTGAACTCAAACGACCACCTTCGGCAAGCATTCACCTTCGTCATGCCACCGAAGAAGACAACAGCGTCAGGGGCTGCCCTGTAGCCACTGGACACAAATCAGGAGACACTCTCACTATGAGAAGCTAGGAGCCAGAAGAGAAAGGCTACTAGCCCAACACCTTAGGAGGAGGAGTTGGACGAAGAGATCAGGGACTTGGAGGCTATTCACCAGCAACTGCAAAAGAAGAGAGAAAAGATGCTTCGGCTAGCCGACCTTCAGAGGAAGATCGACGAAGCTGCTGAAAAAATGCATCACATTACTCAGGATGACCAAGGCCGAAGGCCCCAACATAGGGAGCTTCATCAAGAAAACCCAATTAATGATGATGAATGGTATGATGACTTTCATCATGGTAACTTTGCTTTTGATGATGCTTCTCCTCTAGCAGCAGAGTTACAGGCTACCCCATGGCCACCACTTTACAAGCCACCTCAGCTCCCCATGTATGATGGGCACTCAGATCCGAAGCAGTTTCTAATGAGCTACAAAGCAACCATATCTTCATATGGGGGCAACACTACTGTCATGGCAAAGTCCTTCGTCATGACAGTCAGAAGTGTGGCTCAAACATGGTATTCTTCTCTTCGTCCAGGAACAATCACTTCATGGCAGAAGTTGAAGGATATGCTAGTCACTAGCTTCCAAGGTTTCTAGACGAAGCCAGTGACTACCCAAGCACTGTTCCAATGTACGCAAGACCATGAGGAGTACTTGCAGGTGTACGTACGAAGGTTCTTGTGCCTTAGAGCTCAGGCGCCTATAGTGCCTAATGAGATTGTCATTGACGCCATGATCAAGGGGCTCAGACCAGGAATAACGGCGCAATATTTTGCAAGGAAGCCACCACAAACCTTGAAGAAGCTCCTCCAGATAATGGATGAGTACATCCGAGCTGACAATGCTTTTCGCCAGAGAAGAGAGGAAGCTTATAGGTATTCTGAGATGACCAGGGGCTTCGGAGGAAGGCTCCACCCTAGGCATGTCAAGACAATCCATAATCCCATCTCAGGTGATGACAGAGGAAACCATGCTCAAGGACATCACCAGAGCTCCCAGACTTCAGGGACGCAACAAAGCCCTTACAGGCCACCAGCTCCAAGAGGCAGGGGAGGCAGAAGCTTCGGAGCAAGGTTTAGCTCCTAGCCCAGGAGATTGTTCTATTTATTCTGCGGGGAGGATAAAGGACATACAACAAGGACATGCCAAGTCACGATCCAGAAGCAAAAAGAGATAGCTGAAGCCGAAGCATGGCAGAATCAGCCGAAGCAGGTCCTGCATACCGCTTCGTGCTATTCTCCATACATTCTCGAGTATGTGGGCAACCAACAGCCCACAACATCAGTTGTTTCGGCAAGTCACTCTCAAGCTACATGGGTCCCGCTACCGCCACCACCACCTATGGCACCAGCCCTGACCCACAATCAGCAGCTAGAAGGGCACCACTAAACACAGCAACAGCGTGACGCGCGTGAAGAATTTGAAGCTCGCATAGTCAACAACACTGTGCCTGAGTTAAGGCACATTTACTGAAGTCACATAGGGGCTCCATTAAAAAAATTTCATATCTAATGTACTCTTTACCTTTCTGTCCTTATGTTGCTCCCCCTCGAAGACAATATAAGAGGGTTTAACCTTCGACCTGTTGTAAAAAATTTGTGGTTACACCATCGAGTGTAACAGGAAGGGTGAAGAAGCTCCAAAGTTGTTACTAAGGGGATGCAGAGCTTAAATGCCACCTAAGTAAAAGGTGAAGAAGCTCCAAAGTCGTTCCTAAGGGGATGCAGAATTAAATGCCACCTAAGTAAAAGGTGAAGAAGCTACAAAGTCGTTCCTAAGGAGATGTAGAGCTTAGCTCCAAAGTCATTCCTAAGGGAATCCAGAGCTGAAATACCACCTAAGTAAAAGGTGAAGAGACTCTAAAGTCGTTCCTAAGGGGATGCAGAGTTTGGGTGTGTATTCGCGTGGGTTTTTACCTTCGGCATAAACATCATTTTGCATCATACCATCATATCATATCGCATAGCATCGCATCATACGTCATTTTGCATTATCAAAAAGCCATGGAGAAGAAGGAAATTTGCTCCTTTGAAAATACCTGTCGATCATGAAAGAATGTGCTGTAACACAAGATATGCCTTCAGAAGACATAATTTTACATAGGAGGGGAATCTTCGTCAGCAGTATTACTACACATCAACCGTGGCATAATACCCAGTATTGAATCAATAGAAGGGGATTTTTTTTCGTGAAGCATGAAAAGAAGGGAAGGTGTTTTTTCGCTAGTGGCTCAAAAACGCTATGTACGAAGATTTCATGCATCACAAAGAAATATATTACATTAATACACATGCAAATAGTTGATACTTGGTTCTTACAAAGGCAAAAGCTATGTACAAAGACTAAACTCTCAAATATACAGAGCTTTAATCTTCATTCAAGACTTTCTCGGCGGCTTCATCTAACAGTTTGTTGACAGCTTCGTCGACAACTTCGTTGGCAATTCTAATCGTCTCGAGCGCTTCCTTCAGGGTCGGGTTGGGTCGGCTTCTAGGTCGTATGGCTCCAGCAGAGGAGATAGTTCAGCTGCACCATAGTATGTGTTTGTTTGTTCCGAAGCTAAAACAGATTACGAAGCAAGACCACAATAGATGTACCTATAAGCCTGGAGTGCTCAGCAGTTTCTTCAGCTCTTTTGGTTTCTTCTTGAGCATCGTGAGATAATTTTCATTTTTCCTAATAGCTTCATCAGCTACCTCACGGTCGCCCTTCATCCATACTTCGGAGTAAAATTTCCCACCTAATGCAGAAGCTTCGGTTGAAGGGTTTTTAATGTCGTCGGCTGAGAAAACAAATTCTGGCTGAACAACAGCCTTGACATGATCACATCCGACCTTTTCCAGAATTGAAACAACCCCACGGGCACCGGCGAAGGCACAAAAATCCCCTCTGTAATTGAGAATTTCTTCAAAAGCTTCGACCTCCCCACTGATCCACTGGATAACTCCATCAGGGTCACCGCGGATGAATTTTTGCTCGGAGGAGAAGGCTCCAAGTTTAGAAAAGATGTTTTTTAATTTTTTAGCGTACTCCATGGATATCTCATAGCATTTTTCCTTGCCCACGTGAAGCTCATCGACATTCTTTTGCGCCCTTGATCTTTTGATTTCACATATCTCATGCTTCACCGCTTCAACTTCAAACATTTCAGTTGCTTCAGCAACCTTCCTCTTTAGTTCTTGTACTTCGGTTTTGTGAGCCTCTGCTTGAGCAGACATCTTGGCTTCACTAGACTTCAGTATTTTGACCAGAGATAGGAGGATCTTATCTTTAGCGAGAGCTTCATTTCTCAAAGTTATAACCTCCGATCGGAGATTACTATGTGTCATTTGACAGCTCTCGTCTTTAGCATCCTTTTGGGCCTTCAAAGCTTTACTTAGGATTAGACCCTGCAAAATAAAACAAGTGAGTAAACAACAAATGTAAGAACTACTGAAAAATAGTTCGGAAAGTACTTAAACATGAAGCCAAAATTTGCAAACCTTCAAGCTATTGAAAGCAAGACTTTCCACAAGTTGATCCTTTGACATAGCAGATAAACTGAGCTCGAGCTTCGGAAATCCCATGTTGTTCATCATTTTGTGGAACACGTTGATTTCCTTATTGTTGGGGAGGCAATAGAAGAAGTCATCTTCATCATCCCCTCCGTATACCAAGGACACTCGGGGGTACTTTATGTCCCTGGCATAATGTTCTACTTCGACAATCTGCTCTGAAGATAGCTGCTTTCCCGAAGCATGTCGAATAATGAAGTCCAACTATTTAAGAGGTACTTCAGGAGCAAGAGATTTAGATTTCTCAGGAGCACTCTCTTCCACCAGTGCTATAGGCATAGTTTCCGAAGGTCCAGCTTTGGCAGAAGCATTGGTCGAGCTCGTAGCAGCAGCTTCTCTTGCATCCTTAATTTGTTCGCTAGGAGCTTCGACAAAGGCACGAGCTGATGTGTAACATCCCAAAAATTCAACCCGAGGTTTGGAACCCTAATCTCCTAACCCCCCTTTTTATCTCCCCTAAATTCTCCCCCATAGGTCATCTTATCATATGCATATACTTGATTGTAAGAAGCACCTCACATAGATTATTATTTTCTAGCACCCAAGATTATTTAGATATTTATTTGTTCAAAAGAAAAGGAGATAAAAGAAATAGAAATAGAAAATAGAAATAAGAAATAGAAAAAGATCAAAAAAAGGGAAACCCCCCTCGGCTAGGCCGCTTCCGGCTCAGGCCACCTCTCTCTCCCGTGCGCCCGCCACTGACACCTCGGCCCCACCCGTCAACTGCCCCCCCTCTCTCGTCGCTCTTCCGCTATCAGCTCGGCACCACCTGTCAGCCCGCGCTCCCCTCCCTCGCGACCGCCCCCTCTCTGGCAGGTAGGCCCCGCCTGTCAGCTCCCTCCCCTCGCCCGTGATCTGCAATCGACGCGATCACTGCCGGCCGGAGCCCTGCCTCGTCGCCTCGCCATTACTCCTCCCCAGCGAGCCTTGGCGCCTTGCGGCCCTGTCCCTTGTGCCTGCCCGAGCTATCCCGTCACCCCCCTGCCCGAGCCGTCTCGTCGTCGCAACTGTGCGCCATTTTTGCCGCCGCGGCAAGCGTCGCTGGTGTGCGCCACCTCACCCCCTTCCCCTTCCCGACCTCCTATGAAAGGACCACCCCAAGCTCCTAACTCCACCGCACTAGGCCTTAGCCACTCTACCTACCTCCCTCGGACTCAATCAAGCTCGCCGCCGTCGTCCCTCCCCTCTCCGTTGAGCTCCGCTCTTCCCCCTCTGTTGAGTTCAAGTCAAATTAGTGTAGCTATGGACCTCCACCACTTCAACGCGAGCATGACTCACCCTTTCCCCTCGCCTATTGCACCGTTGGCCTCGCCGGCAACCTCACCGCCGCGAGCGCCCGCCACCACGCCGTGGACCGGCCACCCCAGACACCCTCCAACCAAATTGGCCCCTGCACCATGATCTCCTACCCCCACCCGTGCCTCGCCACCACTCCCTCGTCGTGGAACCGGGCCCCGGCGGTCGAGCCCCGACCGGTTCGCCCCCCCGTCACCGCTCCACGCCGTCAGCCCCCCTTCCTCTGGCACGTGGGCCCGCAGGCGGGCCTAGTGGGCCGCCTGCCCCGCGCGCGTGCCTGCGCTCGGCTGGGCCGAAATTCCCCCCAGCCCAGCTAGCTGAGAATTCCTTTTCTTTTTCCTTTTCCCATTTCTTTTTCCCATTTTCATATATATATTTATATGCTGATATTTTGTGCACCAAAAATAGTTTAAATAAATTATAGGGCACAAAAATAATAAGGTATAATAATTAGCACACCCCACCAAGTCACCATGATTGATGTATTGTTCCTTATCTGTGTTTGTTAGCGGAAGAGGGATCCGATCCTCCGGAATTTATAGCTCCGGAAGAAGGGCAGGAACCCGACCCCTCCGAGATAAATCTTTTGTGCCAGGAAAGCTTCGACGAAGGCAAGTCCATCCTTCCCTTGATGCATAATTTACCTATTCTTTCTACCACTACCTAAGCCGGGATTAAGGGTTGGAACATTTGCATTGTGAGCGGAGAGATAACCCACATTAATAAACATCTTTTGAGTACTAAATATGGGATGGGAAAAGGGCAGTGGTTTTGACTAAACGATGTTTTCAAAAAGTGTGCGATGAAGGGTATTCACCCTCATCACCTTGTGAGTGGGATAATCAGGGACTCCCTGGTTTAGGGGAGGGCCTAAGGTGATGGCTCAACTGGTTTAGGTGTGAGCAGAAGGATTATCCCCTCATATAAGGACCGGTTTGTCATCCTTCACTACCTGTACTCATGATAAGTACAACCACTCGAGACTGTATGGGCAGTCACTCAATCTGAACTCGTACGGTCCAACCCCAGGGTTATGAAGGCTGGGGAGCACCGGGAGGATAAGGAGGGGGAATGTTTTGTTAGGTTTGGACATGGCGGTGGCCTAACTCCTTCCGGTATAACCGTTGAGGTTAGGACATGCGAGGAAAGAAAGAGATTCAGATTCGGATCTCATTGGCCATGGGATCGTAGAGCCGGACTAGTGGGTAAAGTGTACCCCTCTACGCAGAGTTCAAACCTATTCGAATAGTCTGTGTCCACTGGTATGGACGAGTCTGGTGTGGTATGACAATTAGTGTTTTACAAGCTCTGTGAACAGGGAAATGTGTGTGTGTGTGTGTTTTTGGAAAAGAGAACGATGCCACGGGAGCGGGAAGCTCATTGGTGTTTGAGTAATGTGTTATTTCTATTTCTATGGAAAAAACCCTAAAAGTACTGCCTTTCTCTGAGAAAAAGAAGAGTGACTTCAACTCCACCATATAAAGCATGTATGATATAGGTCCCCTTCTCTTTACGAGAGCGGGATGGGCTTGCGGAATACCTAGTGTATTCACCCAGTTTTATTTATGTTTTTCAGCAGCTGAAGACTTCTTTTCTGCTATGCTTGATTGAGGGGGCTGTGTCTACACCCAGTTCTGCCTGTGGCTTGGGCTTGTTTATCTTCTACTACGCTTTGTATTTCTGGCTCTCTCGAGCTTGTACCCTGGTATTGTAATAACATTCATTTAAACTCTGTACTATTTGAAGTAAGTAATGTGATTACTAGCCTCCTAGGACTAGTAATTGTATCACATTTGAGTCCCGAAGGATCGGGACGCTTCAGGTGGTATCGGAGCCATAGGACTGGCCGTAGATCGCAACCCCGACCATAAAAGTTTGCCTTAACAAAAAAACACCTCTTACCCCTAAGAAAAATCTCCTCTCCTTTCCCCCAATGTTAATAGACCTTTCTTTTCTTCTACCAGATGGAAGGCTCTTGGGTCATTAGGAGATCCTACTGCTCAGAGGAGGAAGGATTCCCTCATCTCTTGCAAAGTTGTGCGCTTCACATGGGGATCCGCAAGAAGCTGGAGTATGTCTGGAAGGAATACCACAAAAACGGAATTGAGAAGTGCTCTATGGCAGTCTACCTGGGAGAAAGCCGAAGCTACCCAAACCACCCTCCTTTCCAAGTTACCTTCACTGGACACCACTTCCCAGACACTTGCCAAAATGTTGCCCGAAAAGCCCTCCGACAGCTACGCCAAAACTACTACAAAGAGGTTTTTGAAACCCCCCTTTGTTACTTCCCACCTAGCAACAAAAATACCCCTACCTGGAGGAAAAGACTTCAGGCCCTGTTAGGAAGAGATCCTACCAAAGATGACCCCATCATCGTCTACATGGCCAGATATCTCCACACTCTCGATAACCACTACGATGACCTTTCCTCCCACTGCACCCACCTAAACTCCCGAGTGGAAAGCTTAGAGCAGCAGGTCAAGGAACTTAAAAAGGAGAAGGCGTCCCTCCAAGAGTGTCTCGATATAGCAGAAGGTGAAGAGGCCAACACTCGTGAAGCCTACCAAACCCTGAAGATGGATTACAATAAGAAGCTGAAGAAGCTCGCTCCCACGAAGAAAATCCAAAAGAAGACTAAGAGCCAAGGATGCCAGACTGAGCGGAAGAAGAAAGCCCCTCCAGCTCCACCTCTCTCCAGGATAGAGAATTTGTCCAACGTCGAGGATATGTCCCTAGCTAGCCTCGATGACCTTCTCAACGAATTTGGGGACACCTTAGAAAAGGTGTTCGGAAGTACCTTAGAAAGCGCTCGCGTGTAGTGCGACTTGTGGTAACTGTATGCTTGTAATGAACTGGTGTAATGAATAAAATAACTTGGTTGAAAAAGAAATTTGACATATGCATAGCAGTAACTCTCTCCCCTCTAGCAGATGGCTTCGGATAAAACCACGCCTACCGCCTCCGGGATTGGAGCAGGGTTTCCCCTAGGAGCCGAAGGAGAAGCCGGTGGAGAAGGGAGTGAGACCCACCTCCCCGCACCTTCGGAGCTGCCATTAGATTTTGACCAAGTTCTAGCCAACCAAACCCGACTCATTGAGGTCCTCACTAGAAGTCTGGAGAATCAACGCCCGAATGGTGGAAGACCACAAGACAGGATGGGAGATTTTCTGAGACTCAAGCCTCCCACATTCGCTGGATCCAGCAATCCCCTCGACGCTGATGACTGGCTGCGCACAATTAAAAGAAAGTTAGAAGCCATCGGATGCCTAGAGAATCAGCGTGTTCAATTGGCTGCTCATCAACTTTCCGGGATGGCCCTAGCTTGGTGGGATACCTTCAACGCTGCCGTCAGAGATGCTACCTAGAAAGAGTTTGAAACTGCTTTCCGAGAGCACCATGTGCCCCAAGGGATTGTTCAGCTCAAGGAAGATGAATTTCGGGAACTAACTCATGGTGGAAGATCTGTCAGCGAGTACGTGCACAAATTCAAAGAATTAGCCCGCTACATGCCTGATGACGTCAGCATAGAAGCCAAGAAGATGGCCCACTTTTTGAAAGGGCTCAGACCAGAACTCAAGACCATCCTAGCCAGCCAAGATTTCCTCAGCTTCTCGCACCTCTCAAACAAAGCCATACAAGTGGAAATGGCAAGGGAAGAAGAAAAAGGTCACCTCAAGAGGAAATTCCAAGTCCTCCGAGCTCAGCAAAAGTACCGACACCAGAGAACTCGATCCTTTGGGTTTCCACCCAAGGGACCAAGCTTCAATTGACTAGCTGGACCCACTCCGTCATGTTTCAGTCAGCAGAGTTAGAGCTCCTTTCAAGCCCCCTCGGTTGCAAGCAACCAACCACCAGCAAATGCCTGTTGGCACTGCGTAGACCCTAGTCACTTCAAGAACAACTGCCCCTAGTTGAAGGCATCAGGACCTGCTTACTCCAACTCGGTGAATGGCCCCAAGAATACCTCAGCACCCGCCCCTAAGGCGCCCTCCTCCATCAGCCAGCAGAACAAGACCCAGTATCAAGGAAGGGCACGAGTAAACCACGTCGATGCTCAGGAGGCTCAACAAGCTCCAGGAGTAGTACTCGGTGAGTTCCTCGTTGAATTTACTCCCGCTACTATACTTTTTGATTCAGGAGCATCCCATTCTTTATAGCCACTAGTTTTGTGGAAAAGCATGGCATTCCCTCTACCCACCTAGAAATTCCCTTGGTCACCCGAACCCCAGGGTCAGACCTTCTGTGCCAGCTCAAATGCTCCCAAGTCAGAATTCTTTTAAGTGGGGTAGTATTCATGACAGACTTAACCGTCTTGCCATCCCAAGGAATTGATGTGATCTTAGGAATGGATTGGCTAACCAAGCACAAAGGCATCATAAGTTGCGCAAATAAGATAGTCCTTCTCACGAACCACCAAGGAAAGTCAGTCTCTTGTCAGGCTCATCCACCCGCCAATGATCCAATGGTGTTTAATCTAATAGCAGAAAGCATGTCAGTGATAGAAGAATTCGTGGATATATTCCCAGAAGAGTTGCCAGGAATGCCGCCAGAAAGAGAAGTGGAGTTCTACATAGATCTGATCCCTGGTACGACACCCATTGCAAAGAGACCATAACGCATGGCTCCTACCGAGTTAGCAGAATTAAAACTCCAGATCGCAGAGCTTCAACAAAAGGGTACATCCGTCCCAGCTCATCCCCTTGGGGAGCACCAGTCTTTTTCGTCACTAAAAAGGATGGAAGTATGAGGATGTGTATTGATTACCGATCTTTAAATGAAGTTACAATAAAAAACAAGTATCCACTCCCTCAAATCGACGACCTCTTCGACCAGCTTCAAGGGGCCAAATATTTCTCCAAGATAGACCTGAGGTCTGGTTATCACCAACTGAGAATCAAGGAAGCAGATATTCAGAAGACTGCATTTGTCACCCGGTACGGACAATATGAGTTCACAGTAATGCCTTTCGGACTAACGAACGCACCCGCCTTTTTCATGAACCTCATGAATAAGGTATTCATGGAAGATCTGGATAAGTTTGTCGTAGTCTTCATTGACGACATCCTTATCTACTCCAAGAATCGTGAAGATCATGAGCGTCACGTCCGGATCATCCTCGGAAGACTCAGGGCACATTAACTCTATGCTAAGCTCAGCAAATGTGAATTCTGGTTAGAAAAGATAGCCTTCCTTGGGCATATCTTGACTGCAGAAGGAATAGAAGTAGATCTATCCAAGGTAGAAGTAGTATCAAAATGGAAGCAGCCATCCAACGTCAGTGAAGTTCGAAGCTTTCTGGGAATGGCAGGATATTACTGCCGCTTTATCAAGGGATTCTTCAGCATAGCAAGACTGATGACCGAGCTCCTTAAGAAAGACAATAAGTTTGTGTGGACCCTGAAGTGTGAGGAAAGTTTCCAGATCATAAAGGAAAAGCTCACGACCGCGCCCGTTTTGACACTACCAGATATACACCAAGACTTCGTCGTCTTCTGTGATGCTTCAAGGCAAGGCTTACGGTGTGTTCTGATGCAAAATGAGAAAGTCATTGCTTATGCATCACGCTTACTCAAGCCACATGAGCAGAATTATCCCACCCATGATTTGGAATTGGCAGCCATAGTGCATGCCCTAAAAATATGGAGGCACTATCTAATTGGGAACAAATGTCACATCTTCACCGATCACAAGAGTCTGAAGTATATCTTCACTCAGCCAGATCTCAACCTCCGTCAAAGAAGATGGCTGGAACTGATCAAAGATTATGACCTTGAGATTCATTACCACCCCGGAAAGGCCAACGTGGTAGCAGACGCCCTCAGCCAAAAACCTTTCGGGTTAAAGGGAACCAACTTTTTAGAAGATTGGAAGAAGGAATCAGCTCAGCTGAATGCATGTCTGGGAAACAACGGCAGCCTAGAAGTCAAGCCAATGCTAGAAGACCTCATATGCAAGGCTCAACGCCTAGACACAGAGACAGCAAGACTTATGGCAAAATCTCGCAAAGAACAACTTCCGGACCTCAGGACAGATGAACAAGGAGTCCTTTGGTTCAAGAACCGTCTGTGTGTACCAAAAGGAGAGGCACGGGAAGTCCTGCTCGATGAAGCTCACAACTCAGCCTACTCCATCCACCTAGGAACCACCAAGATGTACCTAGACCTCAAAACCAGATACTGGTGGAGAGGGATGAAGAAAGAGATAGCACAGTATGTGGCCCGGTGTGACACTTGCCAATGAACAAAAGCCGAGCACCAGAAACCTGCCGGCCTATTGCAACCCCTTCCAGTGCCCGAATGGAAGTGGGATGAAATAGGCATGGATTTTGTAACCGGACTACCCCGGACGCAAAAAGGGAATGACTCAATCTGGGTAATAATAGAACGTCTTACCAAGGTAGCCCACTTCATCCCAGTGAAAACTACCTTTGGAGGAGCCACCTTTGCCCGGATTTATCTTAAAGAGATAGTCAGACTCCATGGCATTCCAAGGAAGATAGTGTCAGACAGGGGAACCCAGTTTACCTCCAAATTTTGGATGAGCCTTCAGCAAGCTATGGGCTTAGACTTCAGCACTGCCTATCACCCCCAGTCAGATGGTCAGATAGAAAGGGTCAACAAGGTCCTCGAAGATTTGTTAAGAGCCTGTGTGTTAACGTTCGACATATACTAGGAGTCTAGTTTGCCTTATGTAGAGTTCTCGTATAACAACAACCATCAGGCCAGTATCAAGATGTCACCATTCGAAGCATTATATGGACGAAAGTGCCAGCCCCTCTCATGTGGTCCAACGTAGGGGAAAAGACACAGGAAGGACCTACCTTTGTTAAAGAGGCTGAAGAGAAAGTTGCCCTGATCCGCAAACGATTACTTGAAGCTCAGAGTCAGCAGAAAAGTTATGAGGACAACAGGCGGAGAGAACTCACATTTGAGGAAGGAGACTTCGTCTACCTCAAGGTCTCCCCAATGCGTGGTGTCAAAAGGTTCCAAGTGAAAGGAAAGCTAGCACCGCAATTCGTCGGCCCCTATCCCATCATTGGCCGAGTGGGACCCGCAGCATACCTTCTTGAATTACCAGAATCCATGTCTGATATCCACAACATGTTTCATGTGTCCTAGCTCCGCAAATGCCTACAAGTAACAGGAAATCATGTCGAAGAAGAGACAATCCAGATTCAGAAAGATCTTCAGTATCGAGAAAAGCCAATAAAGATTCTTGACTCAGCAGTCCGAAAGACCCGCAACTCAGAAGTGAAACTCTGTAAAGTCCAGTGGAGCAGAGAAGGAGAAGAGGAAGCTACCTGGGAAAGTGAGGACTCTTTGAGGAGGGAATACCCTTACCTTTTCTCGAGCCCCGTCTGAATCTCGAGGGCGAGATTCCTTTAAGTGGGGTAGGTTTGTAACATCCCAAAAATTCAACCCGAGGTTTGGAACCCTAATCTCCTAACCCCCCTTTTTATCTCCCCTAAATTCTCCCCCATAGGTCATCTCATCATATGCATATACTTGATTGTTAGAAGCACCTCACATAGATTATTATTTTCTAGCACCCAAGATTATTTAGCTATTTATTTGTTCAAAAGAAAAGGAGATAAAAGAAATAGAAATAGAAAATAGAAATAAGAAATAGAAAAAGATCAAAAAAAGGGGAACCCCCCTCAACTGGGCCGCTTCCGGCCTAGGCCACCTCTCTCTCCCGCGCGCCCGCGCCCGCCACTCACACCCCGGCCCCACCCGTCAGCTGCCCCCCTCTCTCGTCGCTCTTCCACTGTCAGCTCGGCCCCACCCATCAGCCCGCCCTCCCCTCCCTCGCGATCACCCCCTCTCTGGCCGGCGTGCCCCGCCCGTCAGCTCCCTCCCCTCGCCCGTGATCTGCAATCGACGCGATCAACGCTGGCCGGAGCCCCGCCTCGTCGCCTCGCCATTACTCCTCCCCAGTGAGCCTTGGCGCCTTGTGGCCCTGTCCCTTGCGCCTGCCCGAGCTATCCCGTCACCCCCCCATTTTTGCCGCCGTGGCAAGCGTCGCTGCTGTGCGCCACCTCACCGCCCTTTCTCTTCTCGGCCGCCTATAAAAGGGCTGCCCCGAGCTCCTGACTCCACCGCACTAGGCCTTAGCCACTCTACCTACCTCCGTCAGACTCAACCGAGCTCGCCGCTGTCGTCCCTCCCCTCTCCGATGACCTCCACTCTGCCCCCTCTGTTGAGTTCAAGTCAAATTAGTGTAGCTATGGACCTCCGCCACTTCACCGCGAGAACGACTCACCCTTTCCCCTCGCCTATTGCACCGTTGGCCTCGCCAGCGACCTCACCGCCGCGAGCGCCTGCCACCACGCCGTGGACCGGCCACCCCAGACACCCTCCGGCCAAATTGGCCCCTCCACCATGATCCACTACCCCTGCCTGTGCCTCGCTACCACTCCCCCGTCGCGGAACCGGAGCCCCGACGATCGAGCCCCGACCGGTTCGCCCCCCGTCACCGCTCCACGCCATCAGCCCCCCTTCCTGTGGAACATGGGCCCACGCTCACGGCGCCGTCCCCGCGCCATCCCCCGCTGGCGGGCCTAGTGGGCCGCCTGCCCGCGCGTACGCCCGCGCTCGGCTGTGCCGAAATCCCCCCCCGGCCCAGCTAGCTGAGAATTCCTTTTCTTTTTCCTTTTCCCATTTCTTTTTCCCATTTTCATATATATATATATATATATATATATATATGCTGATATTTTATGCACCAAAAATAGTTTAAATAAATTATAGGGCACAAAAATAATAAGGTATAATAATTGGCACACCCCACCAAGTCACCATGATTGATGTATTGTTCCTTATCCGTGTTTGTTAGCGGAAGAGGGATCTGATCCTCCGGAATTTATAGCTCCAGAAGAAAGGCAGGAAACCGACCCCTCCGAGATAAATCTTTTGTGCCAGGAAAGCTTCGACGAAGGCAAGTCCATCCTTCCCTTGATGCATAATTTACCTATTCTTTCTACCACAACTTAAGCTGGGATTAAGGGTTGGAACATTTGCATTGTGAGCGGAGAGATAGCCCGCATTAATAAACATCTTTTGAGTACTAAATGTGGGATGGGAAAAGGGCAGTGGTTTTGACTAAACGATGTTTTCAAAAAGTGTGCGATGAAGGGTATTCACCCTCATCACCTTGTGAGTGGGATAATCAGGGACTCCCTGGTTTAGGGGAGGGCCTAAGGTGATGGCTCAACTGGTTTAGGTGTGAGCAGAAGGATTGTACCCTCATATAAGGACCGGTTTGTCATCCTTCACTACCTGTACTCATGATAAGTACAACCACTCGAGACTGTATGGGCAGTCACTCAATCTGAACTCGTACGGTCCAACCCCAGGGTTATGAAGGCTGGGGAGCACCGGGAGGATAAGGAGGGGGAATGTTTTGTCCGGTTTGGACATGA
This sequence comes from Zea mays, assembly GCF_902167145.1. Lineage (NCBI taxonomy): Eukaryota > Viridiplantae > Streptophyta > Magnoliopsida > Poales > Poaceae > Zea > Zea mays. The sequence continues at coordinate 30,863,232 of NC_050103.1, forward strand.
CGGTGGCCTGACTTTTTCCGGTATAACGGTTAAGGTTAGGACGTGCGAGGAAAGAAAGAGATTCAGATTCGGATCTCATAGGCCATGGGATCGCAGAGCCGGAGTAGTGGGTAAAGTGTACCCCTCTGCGCAGAGTTCAAACCTATTCGAATAGTTCGTGTCCACTGGTATGGACGAGTCTGGTGTGGTATGACAATTAGTGTTTTACAACCTCCGTGAACAGGGAAATGTGTGTGTGAGTGTGTTTTTGGAAAAGAAAACGATGTTGTGGCGGAACTGCCTGAATTATTCCGACTTAAGTGCCTAAGTCCCACCTTAGAGGCAAGACCACACTTAAATGGGAATAACCAGTCAATCCCTCGGATCTAGTCTGACGAGGCCACTGACAGGATCAAGTACCACAATCTCACTCGATGGTGAGTCATAGAGCAAATACAATAAAACATAAAACCATACTTTAAGGAGTATTAAATTATTACAGCATCATCGGAGTTTTGCAAAAGTAGTCATCATTGTTCGAAGTGCAGCGGAATAAAACTAACGATAAATAAATGGAGGGATGGGGAAGCCTGTCCCATCACTCCTCATGCTCCTCCTCGGCCGAGGCGGGGTCCCACTCGACAGTTCAACCCGGTGGCAAGATGGACGGCCAAGTCACTACAGCAACCATGTCCTCCAAAGAACCTGTAAAATTGTGCCACAAGCAAGGCTGAGTATACTAATACTCAGCTAGACTTACCCGGTGTGAGGAGTCTACTCCTCTACCTCTAGACATGCAGCTGTTTGGCTGTGGGGTTTGGTTGCCAAAAGCACTAGCTGAGTTTCTAAATCAAGTTTTAACTTTGTCAATTTAAGTGTGACTCTCTTAAGGCTAAATATGTACTATCTACTCATACATAGTAGCAAACATTATTAGCAATCAACATCTTGTATCAACTCATCATATTTCCACTTGTTACTCAATGCAGTACAATGGATCAAGCAGTCTCATTAGCTGCGAGAAGCAGACGATTCGAATCGAGTTTTTTTATCCTTGCAAGGTAAACCTAAACACACGACGTGTAGGGGCACTCCGTCCCCACACATATCAACCGTCCCCATCGATTCCCCGTCAGCAGATCAGGGCTCACCGCCTTAGCGTACAATGCCTCACTGACCCCGACTGCCGTCGTGCAGTGACCGCACTTGTACCCACCATAACCGGAATGGGAGACCACGTCTCAGGTCGCGTGAGGGGTAAAGTCCACTGCCAGGTTCAATCAGGTACTAGGCTTACCGATTTACCATATTTCTCGACATGTGCTTAGTACGTTCAAACGCTTGACACAGGTATCCGCACGTTAATCCTTATTCCAATTTTCCATCTCGTAGACAACCAATCCCCATGGATTGTTGTCCACAGACTCGCATCATTATGATATGAAAGTGGGTACAACCAATTCCTGACCTCGCGCGAGTGCTAGAAAAATCACTCGACTTCTACCGAGATCCTAATTAATAAAGCAGCTACTCGACCTAGCATACGAGTATTAATCTCAATAGGGTTCCTGAGATCATGCAACTAGGGTTTCAAACTACTCCTATACCTAAGTGCACATTCAATCCTACAATCATTAAGTATAGTAAAATAGCATAAATAACAGGTTATGCATAAACTGGGGCTTGCCTTCCAAAGCAGTGGCAGGCAGATCCTCTGGTGTAGGCTCTGGTGCTGGATCCGGGGCTACCTCCTGAGCAGCTCCTTGCTCCGGCACGAGGACGTACTCTCCGTCAGCGAGGTTACAGTCTATCGAAATGCAATGAATATGTATGTCATGATTATGCAGGATTTAATAACATTATGCTAAAGGAAGAAAAACTAAGTTAGTTGGCAACTTGGGGTTTCTTGGTCATACGTGGCTTTTAGTGGTTTATGCTTATCACTCTAGGTTTAGGTTTTGTTAAGGATAAGCATAGTGGATTGGTATTTCCTTTATATATTTCAGTGGACAATTTACAAAGGGTTTTAGGATGACACTAATTTCCATTATTCATTTTCCCTTTCTTTATTTTCTATTTATGAATTCTAGTGTAGGTTTGAACTACAACAGTGAATTAACTTTTTCCAAAAATTCTGTAAAAATTACAGTGGCTTGCCATTGGTCAATATAGCCTGTTCTAGGAATTTAAGGTTCAAAATAAAAAGGCTATGCTTTAGACAAAAATAACAAAAGTTGTGTAAATGGGCCACTTTGTACTACAACTCTTAACTAGGGGTGGGTTCTGTCCTAAGGGTTATTTTTGTTGGCATCTAATAGTAATAACAAGCTTCTGTGCCAAAAATCACAGAAAGCTAAGGGATGGTTATTTAGTTGTGATTTTCCAAAGTTTAATGCCAAAAAGGCACTTTCCACTACCTTGTTATTTGAAAAATGTCAAACAATAGATTTCATATTTTTCCTATGTTCTTCATAACAAAATATTAACTATCCCAAGGGTTGGGGTGTTTTCACCTTGGGGTTATTTTTGTAAGGGTTTTCTAAGTTTTCCTTGTTTTCTTAAAATAAAAGGTATCCTATTTATTTTATACTAAACCAGGGTATAATAAATTTTTCTAGTAAACTACACTGAATAAGTACCCTAACAAAAATAGGGGTGCCCCGTGGTTCCTTAATTAAATCACCTTTCCTATTTTCTTTAACTTTAAGCACAATGTGAAATAAATGGCAAACTTTACCTTAATGGGGTGTACAGAGGGGTTTATTATTTTTAAATAGGTCAGTAGGTGGTCATGTACTTCTCCAAATTTTCTTAACCTCAGTTAAATAGTGCAACTATTTTTATTCCTATTATTTAGCTTTTGGCCAAAACAATAATTAAATCAGAACCCTAAAGTTTTCTGTAGCACTTAGGGGTTTTATATTTTTCTTAAGTAGTTTATATTATTTAAGATCTGGCAAAATTGATTTGACTCAGTTTGGATGAATAAAACAGAAGATATGAATTATTCAAGTTCTGTTTTAAATTTTAAATCCAATTTAATAAAAAGTTTCCTGGAAAACCACTTTGCACCGAAGTCCTCGGGTTATTTCCAAACTAACTCTCTCAGTTATACCCCCGCGCTACTATTCATCTGAGTCACTGACAATGCGCAAAACCCCCTAGCTTTCACTTCTTCTCCCCCGCGGTCCCTCCCTAGGTTTAAACAGTACCCGCGAGAAAGAAAAGGGCGACGCGGCTTACCGGCAGTGAGAGAGGTCCGGCGAGGGGCGGGGTTGGCTCCAGGAGGTTCTGGCGGTCACAACGGTGTACGGCTCGACGGCGGGGGTGGCCGGAATCGTCTGGTCCACGTGCGCAGGCGGGTGTTCCGGCCAAACCATGGCGATCTAGTTCAATCCAATGGCACGGTGAGCTTCACGGGGTGATGTAGAGGCTATCTGTGCATTGAATCGAAAAATGGCGCAGTGAATTACCCGGTCCACGTGCGCCGGCGGGGTTCTGAACTCCGGCGAGCACGATTCCGCTATTCTGGTGGCACGGGGCCTCAGTTCAAGCTCGTGCAAGCTTCACGGCCTCCTAGGGAAGCTATCCGACGGCTTGGATCGAGCGGAGGAGGGCGGGAAAGGGGTTGGCCACGGTGGTTGCCCTCGGGCGGCTCTTGCGGTTCGCGCGGAGGTCGCTGAAGCTATGGGTGACCTCGGGGGAGTTAGGCGTGGTACGGAGGAGGCAACGGGGAAGGCAGTCGGGCACTGGGACGGGCTTTATAGCCGTGGCGCGGGCGTGGTCACGGGCGGCCGTGGGCGTGCCGGGGTTTGCGCACGGGCGTGCTCTGAGGGCGCCCCCGAGTGTCAGCCCGCGTCGAACACGTGGGAGCTCGCTTCTGCCATGGTTCAACGGCGGATTTGAGCACCTTAGCTTGTGTATCTTGGCAAAACCACTGTGTACGGTCTCTTCCCTGCTCCATATCCTACCTTTTTGCTGTGAGTTCCAAGCCAAGATACGGTCGTGGTAGGGAGATAGAGGGGTGAGAAGTTGCCTATGTCATAGCTGTCCAAACCGGGACAAAAGCTATGCCAAGTCGTGTCAAACGACTTAGGGTAGGTGTCAACTTTCTCCAGGGCATTCTAGGGGTAATTTGGCGCCACTTTGTCAATTGGGTCGAAGTGTTTTGAAGTTTGAATGAGGGTGAACATGTGTGATCTTTGGCCAAAGGTTAGTTTTGGACTTAAACAATTTCTGATTTTTCTTTCATGCTCAACCCTTTGGTGATACTTTTGGGGTTTTTCTGGAATCTTTTTGGGGTTACTTTCTGAATATTATTTGTAGGTTATTAAGTGTACTACAACTTTTATATTTGGCCCAAGCCATGATCATAAGGTTTTTATGACCTTTTGGTCATACTTTCTTATAGGGTTTCCATGGTCTAAAGGGGTTTGCATTAGGGTTTTGGGCAATTGTCCACTTTAGAGATGCATGATAGGTTAAGGTATGACATCTAAGATGAGTTGCACTTGCTTAGGATTTGAAATTCTAAGTTTGATGTACTTTGCTCAAACTAACCCACATGTGATAGTAGGTTTAAATGGTGTAGCCCTGGGTGGACACCCTGAGTAACACCTAGGGTGTTACAGCCCTCCCCCCTTAAAGGAATCTCGTCCCGAGATTTTAGGTAGAGTCCCTTGGAGGGGTGCGTGAAGGTGTGTTGGTGTGCTACCCTTTCTTTTACCCATGTTTCTCTTGTTAACTGCTCTTCGAATGTCATTCTCTTTGCAACTTCAGAAGGAAGTCCTTTTTAAGTTAAATCCACAACTTAGACTACCCTTGTCATCTAAGTTTTTCTTATAATTGTATTCAAAGGGCAGGTGGGGGTGGGGTTTTGGGGTTACGTACCGACTCCTTTGGGCAGAAAGTTGGGGAAGCGAGAGCGTTGAAAATCCTCAGTCTCCCATGTAGCTTCTTCTACTGAATGGTGACTCCACTGAACCTTATACATTCTGATCGACTTTGCCCGTGTTGACCTCTCTTTCTGATCCAATACCTTGACGGGGTACTCTTGATAGGACAAGTCTGGTTCTATCTCAATATCTGGTTCAGGTAGCACTTCAGTGGGTAGGCGGACACATTTCCGCACCTGAGATACATGAAACACATTGTGAACTGCTGACATGTGAGGTGGCAATTTCAATTGATAGGCTACGGGTCCACAACTTGCTTTGATCTCATAGGGTCCAATGTAGCGAGGAGCTAACTTGCCCTTGATCCCAAATCTCTGGACACCCTTGGTGGGTGATACCTTAAGATAAACATGTTCTCCCACTTCAAACTGCAGAGGCTTCCGCCTCTTGTCATGATAGCTCTTTTGCCTGGCCTGAGCAGCTTCTAAGTTCTTCTTAATGACTCTGACCTTTTCCTCTGCTTCAAGTACCAAATCTGGCCCAAATATTTCTCTCTCTCCAGCTTGCGACCAATTCAGCGGGGTCATACATCTCCTCCCATATAAGGCTTCAAAAGGTGCCATCTTCAAACTGGACTGGTAGCTGTTATTATAAGAAAATTCTGCCAAAGGAAGACACTTGTCCCAATCCTTTCCATAGTGTAGCACACATGCCCTCAACATGTCTTCCAAAATCTGATTTACCCTTTCCGTCTGGCCATCTGTTTGAGGATGGTATGCTGAGCTTCGTATTACCTGGGTCCCAAGTGACTCTTGCAGCTGCTCCCAAAAGAGTGGCACAAACAGTGCTCCTCTGTCAGATACAATGGTCCTTGGAATACCATGCAACCGCACTATTTGATCAACATAAATTTCTGCATACCTCTTGGTCTTGTGGGTGGTATGCACTGGTAAGAAATGAGCGGTCTTGGTCAATCTGTCCACAATAACCCAAATTGAATCATGGTGCCTGGAGGTATTGGGCAATCCCACGATAAAGTCCATGCAAATGTCCTCCCATTTCCAAGATGGTATGGGAAGGGGTTGCAAAGGGCCTGTTGCCTTCAAATGACTGGCTTTGATCCTCTGGCAGGTGTCACACTCGGATATGTACTTGGCAATTTCCCTCTTCATTCTGGTCCACCAATATAAGGATCTGAGATCATGGTACATCTTGTTGCTGCCAGGGTGCATGGAGAATTTTGAAAGGTGAGCTTCATCCAATATCTTCTTTCTGAGCTCAGGGTCCTTGGGAACAACCAATCGATCTCCAAACCATAGAATTCCCTTGCTGTCCTGACGGAACACTTGTATTTCTCCGCCTTCTGCTTGATCATTTCTTTGATAACCTGAACACCCTTGTCTTCAATCTGGGCCCTGAATATTTGCCCTTGTAATGTGGGCTCCACCGAGATATAATTTAATTCACCTGAAGAAACAACTTCTAGGTTCAGCTTGCACAACTCATCACACAGGGTGGTAACTCTTGCATCCATGCTCATACAATTGCACTGGGCCTTTCTGCTCAAGGCATCTGCCACAACATTGGCCTTGCCAGGATGGTAATGCACCTCCAAATCATAGTCCTTGATTAATTCTAACCATCTCCTCTGCCTCATGTTCAGATCTGCCTGAGTGAAAATGTATTTGAGACTCTTGTGATCAGTGTAAATGTTACAATGAGCTCCCATCAAGTAGTGTCTCCATATCTTGAGAGCATGAACCATGGCTGCTAACTCTAGATCATGTGTAGGGTAGTTCTGCTCATGGGGTCTGAGTGCTCGGGAGGCATAAGCAATTACTCTGTTATCTTGCATTAAGACACATCCCAATCCCGTACCAGAAGCATCACAATAAACTTCAAAGGGCTTGGTGTTATCAGGTTGAGCCAGCACTGGGGCTGTTGTCAAATGCTGCCTTAGTGTATGAAAGACATCTTCGCACTTTTGGCTCCAATTATACTTGACTCCCTTCTTTAACAGTTCAGTCATTGGTTTGGCAATTCTGGAGAAATCCGGAATAAATCGTCGATAATACCCTGCCAATCCCAGAAAACTTTGAATCTGCCTCACTGTAGTCGGGGGTTTCCAATCCATTACCTCTTGTACCTTCTCAGGATCAACTGATATCCCATCCTGAGAAATTGTGTGACCCAAGAATTTAATTTCCTTTAGCGAGAACTCACATTTAGACAACTTAGCATAAAGATGATGATCGCGTAGCCGCTGAAGCACGATGTGCAGATGCTCAGTATGTTCGTCTTCATTTTGGGAATAGACCAGAATATCATCAATGAAAACGACCACGAACTTGTCTAACTCTGGCATGAATACTGAGTTCATTAGGTACATAAAATAAGCCGGGGCATTTGTTAGCCCAAAAGACATCACCAAAAACTCATAAAGCCCATATCTGGTTGAGAAGGCCGTCTTGGGAATATCGTTGGCACGGATCTTGATCTGATGGTAACCTGAGCGAAGGTCTATCTTGGAGAACACCTTGGCTCCCACCAACTGATCGAACAAAACATCAATGCGGGGCAGTGGGTATTTGTTCTTGATAGTCACCGCATTGAGAGGGCGGTAATCAACACACATTCTCAAACTCTCATCCTTTTTCTTCACAAATAAGGTCGGACATTCCCATGGTGAAGTACTTGGGCGAATAAACCCCTTGTCCAACAACTCCTGCATTTGCTTTTTCAATTCTGCCAATTCCGCGGGAGGCATCCTATAGGGTCTCTTGGAGATAGGAGCAGTCCTGGGTTGCAATTCAATGGCGAACTCAATGTCTCTATCAGGTGGCATTCCTGGCAATTCATCCAGAAAAACATCTGGGTAGTCACAGACCACTGGGATCTTTTCCACTGGGGATTCTATCATAACGAAGGCACAAGAACGGGTACAACCTTGGTCGGGCAAATATAGTGTGGTTTCACCACAAGTTGGTGAGTGCACCTCAATGGCCCTAGCTGCAATGTCAATAACTGCCTGATGCCTGGTTAACCAGTCAGTTCCCAATATAATATCCACTCTATCCAAACCCAATATTAGGAGGGTGGTTTTAATTATTAGACTACCAAACCTTATGGGCACATGTCTGTTGACTTGGTAGGTGGCAACCCTGCCTCCTGGTGTCGAAATTGTAATACCCCCATTGGTGTAGTGAAAAGGCAATTGACACTTGACACTAAATTTGGTACTGATAAAGCTATGTGATGCACCAGAATCAAAAAGAATAATAGCAGGATAATTCAAAACTGTAAAGATACCAGTCATGACGGGTGCTCCCTCTGGAATATCAGCCATGGTGGTGAAGTTCAGCCTGCCCTGCCTCACTTGCACCTTCTGTCTCTTGCCTTGATTCTGATTAACATTCTGTCCCTGCCTCTTCTGGTTTCTGGGGCAATTTTTGGCATAATGTCCAGTGTTGCCACATGTGAAACACCTGTTGTCATTTGCCTGACGATGCTGTTGCTGCTGTTGATTGTTCCTCGGAGCTGGAAACTGGGTACGGTTGGGTGCCTGCTGCTGCTGTGGTCGGATCACCCATCGCCCTTGCTGCTACTGAGGCCCCCTGTTCTGAGTGTCAGACACAATCCTGAAACGCTGTGGCTGAGCTGAAGGTCCTGCCACAGGGGTCTTCCTCTTCTTCTCTGCCTGACGAGCGGTGATACAGTCCACTTGAGAAATGGCCATGTTGACCAACTCATTATAGCTGTTGGCCCTGACAGTGTTGAGACGGTCACAGAGCTTAGTGCTGAGCCCCCTCCTAAACCTCTCTCTCTTCTCATCCGTGTCTGCATGATACCCGGCATACTGGCACATGTCATTAAAAGCCTGAGCATACTGCAACACTGTCCTGTTGCCCTGAGTGAGTGCCAGAAACTCGTTGAGCTTTCGGTCCATAATTCCGGCTGGTATATGGTGCCCCCTGAAAGCTGCCTTGAACTCTCTCCATTCCACCTCTCGATTATCTAGCTGCATAGCAAGAAAATGGTCCCACCAAGTCCTTGCGGGTCCGCGAAGCTGCTGGGTGGCGAACCTGACTTTTGTGACCTCTGAGCAAACTCCATGGAGTAGTGGGAATTTGGATTCCACTACTCTCAACCATACATCCGCATCCAGTGGGTCCTCTGCCCTGGTGAACAATGGAGGCTGGGTACTGAGGAACTCTTGGTAGGTAGCTGTCGTGGGGTGACGCTGATGATCTCCACCACCATAGTGCTGAGGTGGTGGCTGGCGCTGAGCTAGCTGCCTCAAGATCTCATTCTGCTGAGCCATCAGCTCCTGCAGAGTGGGAGGCGGTGGCGGCGGTGGAGGAACGCGCTCATTCTGACCACGACGCGCTCTCCCGGCCATCTGAAAAATCACATATATTCTCAATAACACATCTTCAAGTTTAAGGTTTAATCGCGGTGGAAGAGTCAAAAGGCGAAACTGATAGATTCTTGCATAATCATAAAGGATTTCACAAGGCATAACTTTTCTTCCCAAATTAAGACTAACATCATCAATCAACCATGCTTCCAAAAGAGTTTATCATGATTACATCAATGGCCCAAAAGACTCAACTCTATCTAGCCTAGTACCCCAAGGGTGCAAAAGCTAAGCTAGCTTTGAGGAGTCCCACCATTACCGACTTCTAGCCCTACTCCTGATACCTAGTGAGCGAACGAGGCAACACTCGACTCGGGGGAAGATGGTCTCCCTGAGCCAGCAGTGTCCAAACTGGAGGCAGGCTCCTCTCCTCCCTCAATGTCGACGTCCTCGTTGGCCTCCATGTCCTGGATCTCCTGGTGATGCATATCCAGGTGCTCATTAGCCTCGGCAAGCTGCTGCTGGGTGTTGATAAGCTGATCCTCGAGAACCTCGATGGTGTTCTCCCTTGTTCCCACTAATTCCTCCAGCTCTTGGATCTCATTTGACAGCTGCTCCACCTGTAAGTCATTTTCCACCATCTCAGTGGACAAATCAACCACAAGCTCCTCTCTATTGTCCAGGGTGATCGTAGTTGCCTCCAACAATGCCATCAGATGGGACATTGCCTCACCACACATCACTTGCAGACGGTACCGGGCATTCATGCACCACACTGTCAAGTGAGCAGTCTGACCCGGGTAGATAGCCCAGATGTCCTTGGCATGCTCCACTCGGTCCTTCCACATTGGGTCGTCCTCCTTCTCCGCGGGGAACAAGCCAATGGGGTGGGTGGACAGCTCCAAGGGGTGGAACCCGCAGAAAGTGGTCAACCCGTGCAGAGCAATCGCCTCGATCGTATCCTTAGCCCGGTATCCAAAGGACTCAGAGTCCAGCGAACGCTAGCCTGGCTGTAGAGGATGAGGCTCCAGAGTCATCCTTACCCTACAGCAGGGCACTCGGTGCTTTTCGACTGCTGCACCACGTACTGAGGAGGTGTCGTGTATCCGGCCCCCTAAAGTACCTCCCACAAAATACGGGGAAAGCCCACTCGTGCAAGCCCGTCAGTGTGGGACAGTGCATTCTCGTCGTCTGAGGATACGTGGGAAGTCATCTGTGTATGGTTAAGCGTAAGTAAAAGAAAAGAATTAAAAAGAAAAAGGAAACACAACTCAGCCTCTCTCTAACTACAACAATGGTACTGGGGTACTTAGTTGGTCATTATTTGTATTAAGTTCTAACTCAATTATCCATTAGTTTAGTTAAGAATGCATGCATGCTCGTCCTGAACGACCTCACATCAATATAAAGGGAATAGGGAAAAACTCCCATCCCTTATAGTAGCCTATAGGGCTTAATCACTTAGCCACCTAAATATCCCTCTATCATCCTAAGGCTTCACGTCCTAGGTCTATCCTGATCGTCCTACGATTGTAACACCACTTTGTAATTCGCTAGAAATAATACCAATAGAGAAACAATTTCTCTTTATATGAGTTTGACCTTTATGCATCATCACATGTGAACACTACATTCAAAAACAAATAAGTAATAAAAGGATATACTAATAAAGTTTATGCATCATGCTGAGTTTTTATTTGGTTGTGCATTTGTGCTTAATAAGATAAATATACCATTAATAGCATATCAATGGATCCATAGAATTTAAAGTTTAACTTGAAAATAAAACCATGAAAATAGAGAAGAGAAAGGAATACTATTCAATACAAATAAAATTGTCATTAAAATAACTTCATCACAGTTGATATGATCAAAATAAATAATTAGCCAGTATACAAAGTGCCACAAAGTTTGGATTTGAATTGAAGTTTGAATTTGAAAAGAAATGAAAAGAAAAGAAAAAGGGAAAAGAATAAAACTCTAACTGGGCTCAGAACACCAATTCGGCCCAAACTCAAGTCACCCTGCGCGGCCCAGCCTGGTGAACACGCGCCGACAGGCGGGCCCCGCTCGCTCGCGTCTCATGCTCGCTGTGCCGCTCTCCAGCATTGGTCAGTTGAAGTCACTGACCCGTGGGGCCGACGAGTCAGCCACCCACTCCGCGCCGCACGCAAACGCGGTCTCGCCTCCACTGGGGACCCGCTGTCAGCCTCGTCGCGCGCGCGCCTTCTCCTTTCCGCTGACACCTGGGGCTCGCGCGTCAGACATGGGCGTCGTCAATAGCTCGTCCGAGCTTCGCGCGGATGGCGGGCGAACCGAACGCGACTTCACCATGGCCGGGGAAAGTGGGGGTTGTTGCGCTCGATGGCGCTACATGAGGATAAATCCTCGCATTCCCTTTCCTGACCGCGTGTGCGCCCTAGCCCTGTTCCACCTGTTTGAGCGTCGCCGCGGACCGAGAAGGGAGGCGGTCGCTGCTACACACGTTCTTCGCCGGTGAAGCCAATTAGGGCGCACAGTTGGCCAATGACCTTCGCCGCACCCTAGGGAGTGTGATCGACGCCGCTGCAGAACCAATCGTTGTGTGGAACAAGCAAATTTCTTCATCGAGGCGCGACATCTGCGTTGTGCCGCAGTTCACCGCGGACTGACCGCCTGAGCGTGCCATCCTCGGTGAGTTTTGGCTCTACCGTTTCGTTTTGCTTAGCGCTACTCGATGCAACCAGTTGATTAGAGGATAGGGCGCTAGAGAGAGCGATTGTAGTGGCCGGCCATGGGCGCCGCCGTGTCCGGGGTCTGCTCCGGTGGTTGGGGGCGGATGTGTGTGTGCGAGGAGTGGAGGGTCCGATGGCCGTTGATTCGGGATTCGAGGGCCAGGATTAAAATGAAGAATACCCTTTCATGTTATAAAATCAGAATCCTTGGTTTTCGATCGTGCGGTGCAGTGTGGTCGAGGGGAATCGTATCACTAGGACCGTGGATCTTCGATCCGTCGAGCAGGATTGTGCGCGGGTGTGTAAATCGCGTAGATCTAATCTGGCGCGATAGTTCCGGATCGGACGACCTGGACTCACCGATACCCTTTCGCTGGTTTATTTGCATAAGAAACCCCGCGAGAGTTAAGAAACAACCCGCCGTCCTAGTACACTGTGCTCTGTGTCTTAGGAGTTTTACCCCGTGGCCCCTACACTTTCTAGGATTTGAGGCCCAGTCCAGAGCATTGAAAATCAGAGAAGAATTAATTAGAAATTGCTTTTTAATACAAAAATAAGTGCTAGAACTTTAATAATTCATAGAAATTTCATATGAGCTCCAAATTAATCCATTCCACTTTCTAAAATTTTGTAATTTTATTCTCTATCACTTAGAGTCTCTGTCTTGTCATGAAAATAGTAAGAAAATTAATTCCTCACTTAATCCTATTTTAAGCACATAAAACCTTTGGAAATTCATATCTTAAAATCTATAACTCCAAAAATTATGATTTCTGTTCCTAGGATTTTATTTTAATATGTAGATTATTACTGTGTATTTTGTTTACATGCTTGGTGTGATGTTAATTTTTCCCTGCACATTGTGCTTGTTTGTATTATGGCGAGTAGAAGAGCCCGTGACCGAGGATCCTGGTGAGCAGCAGGTTGAAGTAGCTGAGCAGGAGCTCATTGAAGGCAAGTTGTGCCCTTGACCACTTTTTACCTAATAATGTTCTTTAATATCACTTATCCATGCATAGGTTAATTTTGATGGGACCCAATAGGTCACCCTAGATTGTTTATCTCATTACCTTGTTTACCCCTGAATCACTTGTGTAGTTTGCTATTGCTTTACATGGTTTTGGGATAATCATTTATTACCTCTATGTTCCAATTCTTTTGTTATTCTATTTATGTTCATATTGAGATCATTAATGTTAATTGGAACATAGAGCTTAACTTGAGAACCACGTGCCACCACAAGGGTTTAATGGGACGCCCTTGGCTGACTAATTAGGAAAGCTAGTGGAAGACTACCTTACCCGAAAGGGGCAAGGGCAGTAGGGGAGTGGTCAGTGTAGGGAGGTCCTTGGTTGATTTTGCTGCGATGGCGGTCGGCCAAGAACCCTGCATTGGAACTTCCTATAAACTGTAGCGGGTTTTCGGAAGCTAGTGGAACTTTGTAAAGGCCTCGTAGTGTTGCCCTGCCGCGCTTCCTAGGTAGAGGTGTATGGGATTCGCGACCCCTTGGCAGATGGGTAGCATGACTTGTGGGTAAAGGGTACAACCTCTGTAGAGTGTAAAACTGGTATACTAGCCGAGCTCACGGTCATGAGCGGCTCAGGACTCTCTGATGTTTAAATTATGGAACTTAAATTCAATTTTGTCATATGCATTGCATGGGTTTATTATTAATTTTGTTCTATTACTTTACTTATGGTTTGGTATTTACTTACACTTAGTAACTGCTAATAAAAGTTTGACCAACTACTTAAAAGCAATGCTCAGCTTTAACCCCTATCATTGATTAGCCTTACACATCACATGAACTCACACCTTTGTGAGTTTATGTCCACTGGTTCCCCACAACTTGTTGAGCTATGATCATGTGTGAGCTCACCCTTGCTGTCTCACACCCCCCCACAGGAGAAGAGCAGGTGGTTCAGGAGGAGCCACAAGGCGAGGAGTATGATCTGATCTAGGTGGCGTTTCTCAGTTGACATTGGCGCCGACGATCCTTAGTTCGTTTATCTTTATTATTTTATTTTGTAATAAGTCTTCCGCTATGTAATAAGTACTCTGATGTTATTGACATTTATCTCTATACACTCTGTTATTATATATGTTGTCTTCTTGGCGCATGTATGAGATGCACCTGGCTTTGTTCCTTAAAGCCGGGTGTTACAACGATCTATCCAACATTTGTTTCTATCAAGTTTTACTTCGGAAAAGGACGTTATTTATATTTTATTGATTCCTCTGTGGTGGTACAAGCTCTGATACCAGCTGTGGCGGAACTGCCCGAATTATTCCGACTTAAGTGCCTAAGTCCCACCTTAGAGGCAAGACCATACTTAAATGGGAATAACCAGTCAATCCCTCGAATCTAGTCCGACGAGGCCACTGACAGGATCAAGTACCACAATCTCACTCGATGGTGAGTCACAGAGCAAATACAATAAAGCATAAAACCATACATTAAGGACTATTAAATTATTACAGCATCATCGGAGTTTTGCAAAAGTAGTCATCATTGTTCGAAGTGCAGCGGAATAAAACTAACGATAAATAAATGGAGGGATGGGGAAGCCTGTCCCATCACTCCTCATGCTCCTCCTCGGCCGAGGCGGGGTCCCACTCGACAGTCCAACCCGGTGGCAAGATGGACGGCCAAGTCACTCCAGCAACCATGTCCACCAAAGAACCTGTAAAATTGTGCCACAAGCAAAGCTGAGTATACTAATACTCAGCTAGACTTACCCGGTGTGAGGAGTCTACTCCTCTACCTCTAGACATGTAGCTGTTTGGCTGTGGGGTTTGGTTGCCAAAAGCACTAGCTGAGTTTCTAAATCAAGTTTTAACTTTGTCAATTTAAGTGTGACTCTCTTAAGGCTAAATATGTACTATCTACTCATACATAGTAGCAAACATTATTAGCAATCAACATCTTGTATCAACTCATCATATTTCCACTTGTTACTCAATGTAGTACAATGGATCAAGCAGTCTCATTAGCTGCGAGAAGCAGACGATTCGAATCGAGTTTTTTTATCCTTGCAAGGTAAACCTAAACACATGACGTGTAGGGGCACTCCGTCCCCACACACATCAACCGTCCCCATCGATTCCCCGTCAGCAGATCAGGGCTCACCGCCTTGGCGTACAATGCCTCACTGACCCCGACTGCCGTCGTGCAGTGACCGCACTTGTACCCACCATAACCGGAATGGGAGACCACGTCTCACGTCGCGTGAGGGGTAAAGTCCACGGCCAGGTTCAATCAGGTACTAGGCTTACCGATTTACCATATTTCTCGGCATGTGCTTAGTACGTTCAATCGCTTGACACAGGTATCCGCACGTTAATCCTTATTCCAATTTTCCATCTCGTAGACAACCAATCCCCATGGATTGTTGTCCACAGACTCGCATCATTATGATATGAAAGTGGGTACAACCAATTTCTGACCTCGCGCGAGTGCTAGAAAAATCACTCGACTTCTACCGAGATCCTAATTAATAAAGCAGCTACTCGACCTAGCATACGAGTATTCATCTCAATAGGGTTCCTGAGATCATGCAACTAGGGTTTCAAACAACTCCTACACCTAAGTGCACATTCAATCCTACAATCATTAATTATAATAAAATAGCATAAATAACAGGTTATGCATAAATCGGGGCTTGCCTTCCAAAGCAGTGGCAGGCAGATCCTCTGGTGCAGGCTCTGGTGCTGGATCCGGGGCTACCTCCTGAGCAGCTCCTTGCTCCGGCACGAGGACGTACTCTCCGTCAGCGAGGTTACAGTCTATCGAAATGCAATGAATATGTATGTCATGATTATGCAGGATTTAATAACATTATGCTAAAGGAAGAAAAACTAAGTTAGTTGGCAACTTAGGGTTTCTTGGTCATACGTGGCTTTTAGTGGTTTATGCTTATCACTCTAGGTTTAGGTTTTGTTAAGGATAAGCATAGTGGATTGGTATTTCCTTTATATATTTCAGTGGACAATTTACAAAGGGTTTTAGGATGACACTAATTTCCATTATTCATTTTCCCTTTCTTTATTTTCTATTTATGAATTCTAGTGTAGGTTTGAACTACAACAGTGAATTAACTTTTTCCAAAAATTCTGTAAAAATTACAGTGGCTTGCCATTGGTCAATATAGCCTGTTCTAGGAATTTGAGGTTCAAAATAAAAAGGCTATGCTTTAGACAAAAATAACAAAAGTTGTGTAAATGGGCCACTTTGTACTACAACTCTTAACTAGGGGTGGGTTCTGTCCTAAGGGTTATTTTTGTTGGCATCTAATAGTAATAACAAGCTTCTGTGCCAAAAATCACAGAAAGCTAAGGGATGGTTATTTAGTTGTGAGTTTCCAAAGCTTAATGTCAAAATGGCACTTTCCACTACCTTGTTATTTGAAAAATGTCAAACAGCAAATTTCATATTTTTCCTATGTTCTTCATAACAAAATACTAACTATCCCAAGGGTTGGGGTGTTTTCACCTTGGGGTTATTTTTGTAGGGTTTTTCTAAGTTTTTCTTGTTTTCTTAAAATAAAAGGTATCCTATTTATTTTATACTAAACCAGGGTATACTAAATTTTTCTAGTAAACTACATTGAATAAGTACCCTAACAAAAATAGGGGTGCCCCCTGGTTCCTTAATTAAATCACCTTTCCTATTTTCTTTAAATTTAAGCATAATGTGAAATAAATGGCAAACTTTACCTTAATGGGGTGTACAGAGGGGTTTATTATTTTTAAATAGGTCAGTAGGTGGTCATGTACTTCTCCAAATTTTCTTAACCTCAGTTAAATAGTGCAACTATTTTTCTTTCTATTATTTAGCTTTTGGCCAAAACAATAATTAAATCAGAACCCTAAAGTTTTCTGTAGCACTTAGGGGTTTTATATTTTTCTTAAGTAGTTTATATTATTTAAGATCTGGCAAAATTGGTTTGACTCAGTTTAGATGAATAAAACATAAGATATGAATTATTCAAGTTCTGTTTTAAATTTTAAATCCAATTTAATAAAAGGTTTCCTAGAAAACCACTTTGCACTGAAGTCCTCGGGTTATTTCCAAACTAACTCTCTCAGTTATACCCCCACGCTACTATTCATCTGAGTCATTGACAATGCGCAAAACCCCCTAGCTTTCACTTCTTCTCCCCCGCGGTCCCTCCCTAGGTTTAAACAGTACCCGCGAGAAAGAAAAGGGCGGCGCGGCTTACCGGCAGCGAGAGAGGTCCGGCGAGGAGCGGGGTTGGCTCCGGGAGGTTCTGACGGTCACAATGGTGTACGGCTCGACGGCGGGGGTGGCCGGAATCGTCCGGTCCACGTGCGCAGGCGGGTGCTCTCGTCGGTGCCGGGTGTTCCGGCCAAACCACGGCGATCTAGTTCAATCCAGTGGCACGGTGAGCTTCACGGGGTGATGTAGAGGCTATCTGTGCATTGAATCAAAAAATGGCGCAGTGACTTACCCGGTCCACGTGCGCCGGCGGGGTTCTGAACTCCGGCGAGCACGATTCCGCTATTTTGGTGGCGCGGGTCCTCGGTTCAAGCTCGTGCAAGCTTCACGGCCTCCCAGGGAAGCTATCCGAGGGCTTGGATCAAGCGGAGGAGGGCGGAAAAGGGGTTGGCCACGGTGGTTGCCCTCGGGCGGCTCTGGCGGTTCGCGGGGAGGTCGCCGGAGCTATGGGCGAGCTCGGGGGAGTTAGGCGTGGTACGGAGGAGGCAATGGGGAAGGCAGCCGGGCACTGGGACGGGCTTTATAGTCGTGGCGCGGGCGTGGTCACGGGCGGCCGCGGGCGCGCGGGGGTTCGCGCACGGGCGTGCTCTGAGCGCGCCCCCGAGTGTCAGCCCGCGTCGAACACGTGGGAGCTCGCTTCTGCCATGGTTCAACGGCGGATTTGAGCACCTTAGCGTGCGTATCTTGGCAAAACCACTGTGTACGGTCTCTTCCCTGCTCCATATCCTACCTTTTTGCTGTGAGTTCCAAGCCAAGATACGTTCGGGGTAGGGAGATAGAGGGGTGAGAAGTTGCCTATGTCATAGCTGTCCAAACCGGGACAAAGGCTATGCCAAGTCGTGTCAAACGACTTAGGGTAGGTGTCAACTTTCTCCAGGGCATTCTAGGGGTAATTTTGCGCCACTTTGTCAATTGGGTCGAAGTGTTTTGAAGTTTGAATGAGGGTGAACATGTGTGATCTTTGCCAAAGGTTAGTTTTGGACTTAGACAATTTCTGATTTTTCTTTCATGCTCAACCCTTTGGTGAAACTTTTGGGGTTTTTCTGAAATCTTTTTGGGGTTACTTTCTTACTATTATTTGTAGGTTATTAAGTGTACTACAACTTTTATATTTGGCCCAAGCCATGATCATAAGGTTTTTATGACCTTTTGGTCATACTTTCTTATAGGGTTTCCATGGTCTAAAGGGGTTTGCATTAGGGTTTTGGGCAATTCTCCACTTTAGAGATGCATGATAGGTTAAGGTATGACATCTAAGATGGGTTGCACTTGCTTAGGATTTGAAATTCTAAGTTTGATGTACTTTGCTCAAACTAACCCACATGTGATAGTAGGTTTAAATGGTGTAGCCCTGGGTGGACACCCTGAGTAACACCTAGGGTGTTACAGATGTCACGGGAGCGGGAAGCTCAGTGGTGGTTGAGTAATGTGTTATTTCTATTTCTTTGGGAAAAACCCTAAAAGTGCTGCCTTTCTCTGAGAAAAAGAACAGTGACTTCAACTCCACCATATAAAGCATGTATGATATAGGTCCCCTTCTCTTTACGGGAGCGGGATGGGCTTGCGGAATACCTAGTGTATTCACCCAGTTTTATTTATGTTTTTCAGCATTTGAAGACTTCTTTTCTGCTATGCTTGATTGAGGGGGCTGTGTCTGCATCCAGTTCTTCCTATGGCTTGGGCTAGTTTATCTTCTACTGTGCTTTGTATTTCTGGCTCTCTCGAGCATGTACCCTGGTATTGTAATAACATTCATTAAACTCTGTACTATTTGAAGTAAGGAATGTGATTACTAGCCTCCTGGGACTAGTAATTGTATCACATTTGAGTCCCAAAGGATCGGGACGCTTCATGATGTCTTTACGAATTCCAAAATAATGTCTAACACGCTAGCCATTCTACTTTTTCTTGGAGTCACCGTGGAAACACTTGATGGCTTCGACAGTCCTATTGTAGCTGGTGGGCTCAACACCCTCAATTGATATGCTGCCTTCTCTAATTTCGGCTCTTCGGGCGGGTCTGTGCTAGATTAGATCGACATAGCAGGACTTGATTCTGGGGCAGAAGGGACGACTTCTACACGTTCAATTAGCTTTGGCACATCGACCGTCTCAATGCGTCTCGGTCTACGTGTCAAGACCTTCACTTTCTTTGCCTTCGGCGCACTAGAAGATGCTAAAGCTACAGTTTTTCTTTTCCCCTTTTGTTTCCGAATAGGAATGCAGTAATGAGGGTAAATAAACCCGATAACATCAAAACCCTATTTAGCCTCTTTTTTCCTCGAGCGCCGAAGGTGACTATCATAGCTTCGTCTTCAACCCTTGAGTAGGCCCCAAG
The DNA here is from genome assembly GCF_902167145.1 of Zea mays. NCBI lineage: Eukaryota > Viridiplantae > Streptophyta > Magnoliopsida > Poales > Poaceae > Zea > Zea mays. The sequence continues at coordinate 30,882,753 of NC_050103.1, forward strand.
CAGCTCATCACTTGTTGCCTCTATAGCATCTAACCAGTCATCATTTGGTTCATCAAATTGACTTATGTATCGGAAGGTATACTTGAGATAGACCAGGCCATTTTGGCAGGAGCCAGTGGCAGCCTCCTTCGGCATTTCCCATCCACTTGCAAGAGGCCATACTCTGTAAGCAATGTGCTCTTGAACCAAGTCTCTTGTGCCAATATAGGTGCACACTATGTTGAAAGCTGCCTCACATGCTTGCATGTCATTCCCAATGTGTGGCCTCCTAATGCCGAAGCGAGACCATATAGGGCGTTGAATAATCCCTTTCACATCCTCCCTCCAATCCAGGTCGTTCTTCACATAAAACCACTATTGTGGCGGAACCGCCCGAATTATTCCAACTTAAGTGCCTAAGTCCCGCCTTAGAGGCTAGACCACACTTAAATGGGAATAACACGTCAGTCCCTCGGATCTAGTCCGACGAGGCCACTAACAGGATCAAGTACCACGTACTCACTTGATGGTGAGGCACAGAGCAAATACAATAAAGCATAAAACCATACATTGAGGAATATTAAATTTATTACATCATCATCGGAGTTTTAGCAAAAGTAGTCGTCATTGTTCGGAATGCAGCGGAATAAAACTAATGATAAATAAACAGAGAGATGGGGAAGCCTGTCCCATCACTCCTCATGCTCCTCCTCAGTCGAGGTAGGGTCCCACTCGACTGTCCAGCCCGGTGGCAAGATGGACGGCCAAGTCACTCCAGCAACCATGTCCTCTAGAGAACCTGTAAAATTATGCCACAAGCAAGGCTGAGTATACTAATACTCAGCTAGACTTACCCGGTGTGAGGAGTCTACTCCTCTACCTCTAGACATGCAGTTGTTTGGCTGAGGGGTTTGGTTGCCAAAAGCACTAGCTGAGTCTAAAAATCAAGTTTTAGCTTTGTCAACTTTTAGTGTGACTCTCTTAAGACTAAATGTGTACTATCTACTCATTCATGGTATCAAGCAATTTAGCAATCAACATCTTTTGCCACATCATCACATTTCCACTTGTTACTCAATGCAGTACAATGGATCAAGCAGTCTCATTAGCTGCGAGAAGCAGATGATTCGAATCGAGTTTTTATCCTTGCAAGGTAAACCTAAACACACGACGTGGCGAGGCACTCCGTCCCCACACACATCAACCGTCCCCATCGATTCCCCGTCAGCAGATCAGGGCTCACCGCATTCGCGTACAATGCCTCACTGACCCCGACTGCCGTCGTGCAGTGACCGCACTTGTACCCACCATAACTGGTATGGGAGACCACGTCTCAGGTCGCGTGAGGGGTAAAGTCCACTGCCAGGTTCAATAAGTGAAGGATTACGGGGAGGCTACGCTAGCGCAAAACAAAATTTTCAACCCCATAATACCAAGAACTCCTGCGGTTATAGGTCATAGAATTACCACTAGACGCGCAGAGCAGCGGAAGACGTCTCGATGTAGACGAACGCGTCGAGCAGTGCCGTGCAGTCGTCGGCGTCCTTCACGTCCTCGCACGGTTCGTCCTAGTGCTCCAGATGCAGCACCTTCGAGGTATCCACACGTACAGGGAGGAAGCACCGCGTACCGAACTGCTAGGTTCGCGATGGTGGCTTGGCGGGGGCGGGAGGCGAGCGGTTACTCGTTTGCTGGTGGCCAATTAGGTTAAACCTAACCGCGCCCCCGCCCCTCATTATATAGGCGTTATGGTGGGCTTCTAACACCGAGGCCCATCAGTAACCCTAAAGCCCAGTCTAATCTCGGATCTAATCCGAGTTAGGCTTCCTTCCCCTTAAGTGTGTGACCCTATAGGTTCACGTACAAATAGACATAGCCCGAGTACTATTACTTGGCCCAATAATTGACAGCGGCCTCTAGCAAGACATGTCAACTCCTATGCGCACGTAAAGATCATATCAGACGAACCATTGCAACATTACGTACATGCCGTTCCCTTTGTCTCACGATATTTGGTCTGGCTCTAAGCTGACCTCTCTTTCTCGATACTGTGAATTGGAATCCTTTCAATGGTTAACTCTTCACCCTAGCACGGCCATGCATTTCTTGATCCAATCACTCGAGGGGCCCAGAGATATCTCTCTCACAAAGAGGGGGACAAATTCCATCTTGACTGACCATGCCTCACAGCATGCTTCCTGACAAACCCAAAACTACCTTTATAACTACCCAGTTACGGAATAGCGTTTGATAGTCCCTAAGTAAGTCAATTCACATCTTGAGAACATGCGACAATCTCAGGTCTAAGGATACATTATTCATGTTGCAAAAAGAGAACTATATTACAATATCTCACGTTGGGTCGGTCCAGCCTCATGTCATACATGCGCCCACATTATTAGTTTAACATCTCCATGTTCATGACTTGTGAAATGTAGTCATCAACTAATACATATGCTAGTCATCGACTCTGACTAGGGACATCATTTAGAATAACCATATAAGTAAAGAATCTCACAAACAATTCACATAATTGCTAATCAATACAAGGTGCCTTCCATGGATATTCAATTAAGCAATATATATATCATGGATACAAAGAAATATGCTCATCTCTATGATTATCTCTAGGGCATATTTCTAACAGTCTCCCACTTGCACTAGAGTTAATCTAGAAGATATCTAATACCCATAGATCTCATGTGTGCCTCATGCTTAGGTTGTGGAAGAGGTTTTGTCAAAGGATCAGCAACATTCAAATCCATATGTATTTTGCATATCTTTATCTCACCCCGCCTAATGAATTCCCGTATGAGGTGAAACTTCTGCAGTACGTGTTTGTTTTTCTGGTGGTTCCTTGGCTCCTTAGCTTGCGCAATAGCCCCATTGTTGTCGCAGTAGAGGTTCAATGGACTAGAAGCATTAGGAAACACACCAAGCTCGATGAGGAACTTTCTTATCCAAACACCTTCTTTCGCAGATTCAGAAGCTACAATGTACTCGGCTTCTGTTGTAGAATCAGTCACAGTCTCCTGTTTGGAACTCTTCCAACTAACAGCACCACCATTTATTGTGAACACAAAACCTGATTGCGATTTTAACTCGTCTGGGTCAGTTTGGAAGCTAGCATCGGTGTAACCAGTTACAACGAGCTCCTCCTTACCCCCATATACCAGGAACATATCTTTAGTCCTTCTTAAATACTTAAGAATGCCTTTTACCGCTGTCCAGTGATCCTCACCTGGATCAGCCTGGTACCTACTCGTAGCACTTATAGCGTATGAAACATCTGGGCGTGTACTTATCATGGCATACATGATTGATCCAATTGCCGAGGCGTATGGTACCTTACTCATGCGCTCCCGCTCATTAGCCGTCGCAGGACATTACATCTGGCTAAGGTGTTTACCATGTGACATAGGTATGAACCCTTTCTTGGACTGTTCCATGTTGAACCGTTTCAAAACCTTGTCAATGTACGTATCTTGACTTAATCCTATAAGCCTCTTCGACCTATCTCTATAGATCCTTATGCCCAAAATATATGCTGCTTCCCCTAAGTCCTTCATAGAAAAACTCTTTTTCAGTGAAGCCTTGACGGACTCCAGCATTGGAATGTCATTCCCAATCAATAATATGTCATCCACATACAAGATCAGAAATACAACAATGCTCCCACTTTCCTTCTTGTAAACACAAGCTTCTTCTTCATTCTGATGAAAACCAAGCCCTTTGATCACTTCATCAAAACGAATGTTCCAACTCCGAGATGCTTGCTTCAACCCATAAATGGATTTCTGAAGTTTGCATATCTTTCCAGCATTGATCGGATCGACAAAACCCTCGGGCTGTATCATATACACGTCCTCATCTAGGTTTCCATTAAGGAAAGCTGTTTTGACATCCATCTGCCAAATCTCATAATCGAAATATGCGGCAATAGCTAGAATGATCCGAATAGATTTAAGCATCGCTACTGGCGAGAATGTCTCGTTTATAGATCCATTTGCATTCTATGGGTCTAACCCCATCAGGCGGGTCAACCAAGTTCCAAACTTGATTTTCTCCCATGGAATCTATCTCGGATCTCATGGCGACTTGCCATTTCTCGGAATCTGGGTCCATCATCGCTTCTGCATATGTTGCAGGTTCGTCGTTGTCTAACAACAACACTTCCCCATTGCCCAACAATAGCACTTCTCCTCGTGCCTCGTGAAGCCTTGCTGACCTTCGTGGTTGTGGTGGTGATTCTCTTGCCATAGACGTCTCAACTTGTTCTGCTACATTAGCTTCACTTGTTGAATCTTTGTAATATCCCAAAAAAAATGTTGCCAAAGGTTTATCTTCGGTGCGTGGATGTGGGGAAAGAGTTGTGGGCCGTTGGATGCAAAGTCAAGAGACATCTGAGGCGTCGTTTCTTTTTCCCACAAAACCCTAGTGGTCGCCCCCTTATTTTCCCCTTTTCTTGGCCGCCAACCCCCCCTTTTCCCCACCCTTGGCCGCCCCTCCCCCTTCCCCTTGCAGCCACCCTCCACTACTTCCTCCTCCCTCTAGATCTCCCCCCACGCAGCAAGGATCGAGAAGAGGAGGGGCAAGATGGATTGAAGAGGAAGAGAGGATCAAGGAGATGTTCTACCCCCATCTCTTGCAGATTTTCTTGGGGAAACCCTAGGTAAGGATAGGATCCTTGTTCCTCCCTATAATTATATGCTTTTGGAGGTTGTGGATCATGTGGATTGAAGGATTAGAGGTTGGATTAGATGTGGGCTTAGGTTTTGATCTCGAATTTAATTTCTGCAGAATGACAGATTCGACAGTTTCTGTTCATGTCAGTTTTCCGTGGTCTTAGTGGCCTCAAAAAATAAAAAGTCTATATATGAGTCGTAGATAATTTGTAGATCTTTCCGTGGCCGCGAAGAACACCTCAATCGGACATCAGAACAGAAAGTTATGACAGTTTGCTTATAGCAGTTTTTCAGTCTCATAATTCTGTGCAGAATCTGTTCTCTTAAGAGTTAGGCAATTTTATCAACAGAATTAAACTGTGGGTTAGTAAAAGAAGTTGTAGATAATTTCATAAGCTTTCCAGATTGTTAAAGAGTGCATTCATATGATTTGTGAAACTCCAGTTATGTTTGTTTTACTGTGGCTGTTCCTGTTTGTCTAACAAAAATGAGTGGGTCTGTTCACTGGTGGGTTTCATCTAGTAAATGGCCAAATTGGCTCTTCCAACTATGGAGACTTTTGTAGAGGGATAAAAGTTCTTACCTCCAACATAATTGCATAATTTTTGGTTCAGTAGTTTGGGAGATATCGAATTTTAAAGTTAACCATACTGCTGTCTAAAACAGATACAGTCAGTTATCTTGTCAGATGTTTTAGAACTTGTAGATGGCAGAATTTAATTATCCATTGAATACTGAAGTTGTAGAGTATTTTGTGTAGATACTCCTAGAGTATTTGTTTGATATCACCGCTGTTTTAATTTTAAAGATACAAAATTAACAAACAGCGCTGCTGCTGTATGGCATGTGGTTCAGGGTGGGAGTCTTTCCACTGGGTCTTGGTTTCAAGTGTAGGAGTGTTTTGTTGATTGATGGCAAATGTTTGTGAAATATTTGTACTAAGTTTTATGCCCACTAGCAGGTGGCTATACTCCAGATCATGTCTAGTACATTTCTTCTTCTTCGATGAAGGCAAGTGAATGTAGCGGTGGTTGCTTCCGTTCTGACCTGTTATTTCTATTGCCTACACTCTAATATTCAGAAGTATTGGATTCTTTCATAATTGGACTCTATGGTGATGCTTTACTTGCTTGCATTATACTGATGCTCAATCATATATTGATGATGATTATGATTCGAGTATGATTCATGAGATTAATTCACACCCTGAAGGTAAATGAAGTATTATTTGAGGTTGGTATTGTATCTGAAGGTAAATGAAGTATTATTTGAGGTTGGTATTGTATCTGAAGGTAAATAAAGTATTATTTGAGGTTTGTATTGTATCTGAAGGAAGTGAAGGTTATTGATAAATGCAGCATGCCATATACATTGCATGACTCATTTGCATCTGAAGTTTTGTCGTGACCTATGGTCCGACCGTACCGGTATAATTTAGCATCGTACGTTGCCCGAGGAGGGGTACGATGCGGCTTCATACCTTTAGAGGTATGAAGGCAGAGGACATATGCATTGCATTTATATGCATTCATTGAAGTGATATTTGCAGATGATGTGGTTTTATACTCTCAGAGGTATGAAGATAGAGTACCTACACATTGCATTCCTATGCATACATTGAAGTGATATTTGCAGGTATTATTGACGCACGGAAGTGTTATAGAACCTATTGTGGTTGTTCGAGGAAATGAGATGGTATTGGTTATAGTGGGACTACTGAGTTCCATATCTACAAGTATTTCTGATTTTAATTGTGACTCTTTTAAAATGTTGATGAATTCAATTTGTGGTTTAAAGATCTCGTCAAAATTATTCGCTTGCTGAGATGTTTCATCTCACTCTTGCATTACTCAATGCAGGTGCTTGTTGCTCATCAAGGGAAGTGGGAAGTAGCAGCACATCCACCTTCACTCTTATAATAACACTGCTTAGGCGCAGTCATGATTTAATTAGAAGCTTCTTGTCAAAGGACGTTTGTTTCTAACTAGTTGTGCGCACTGGATAATTTAGCTCATGCCGTTATGGTTGTCTTCCCATTGCTAGCAAACTATTAATGTCTATTATGTTTTCTTATCATGATATCTATTTATACTTTGTTGCTTCCCCGTTTATGCCATTTTCAAAGGAGATGCTGTCGAAATTTTATATACGAATGTTAGATGTGTAGTTTAGTAGCATTCTGGGGTGTTTGTGGATCCCGGGGTGTTACAATCTTGTCCCACTGGCTCATCCTGAACTTCTTCAAGATACACCTTTTGTTTACTTTTCTCTCTTTTGAGAAACTCTTTCTCTAAGAACACACCGTTCCGGGCGACAAACACTTTGCCCTCTGACCGGTGGTAAAAGTAATATCCTAAAGTTTCCTTTGGATATCCCACGAACATGCACTTGTCCGATTTTGGAGTGAGTTTATCCGACTGAAGTCGCTTGACGTAAACCTCACAACCCCAAATCTTCAGAAAAGACAAACTGGGAGTCTTCCCAGTCCACATCTCATATGGTGTCTTAACTACGGACTTAGACGGTACCCTATTTAGTGTGAAAGCTGCTGTTTCTAGAGCGTATCCCCAAAACGACAAAGGTAGGTCTGACTGGCTCATCATTGATCGAACCATATCCAATAAAGTCCGATTACGTCGCTCAGACACGCCATTCCTCTGAGGCGTTCCAGGCGGCGTAAGCTGTGGAACAATTCCACAACTCCTTAGATGATTGCTAAACTCATGACTCAAATATTCACCTCCACGATCCGATCGCAGTGCTTTAATTTTCTTGCCACGCTGATTTTCTACTTCATTCTGAAACTCTTTGAACTTTTCTAAGGATTCAGACTTATGTTTCATTAAGTAGACATACCCATATCTACTAAAATAATCAGTGAAGGTTATGAAGTATTGGAATCCTCCCCTAGCTGTCGTACTCATTGGTCCGCACACATCAGTATGTATGAGTTCTAATAAATCTAATGTCCTCTCCGGTAAACCCGTGAAGGGCGCCTTGGTCATCTTACCAAGTAAGCAAGCTTCACATGTCTCGTATGATTCAAAATCAAACGAAGTTAAAAGCCCATCAGAATGAAGCTTCTTCATGCGATTCTCACTTATATGACCCAAACGACAGTGCCACATGCAGGTAGGACTTAAATCATTAGGCCGAGGCCTTTTAGCACTAATATTACAGATAGGTGCATCATCAAGATTTAAAATGAATAACCCATTCATAATGGATGCGAAAGCCACAAACATGCCATTCTTAGAGATCACACAACCATTGTTTTCACTCGCAAATGAATAACCATCCTTCATCAAACATGAAGGAGACATAATGTTTTGACTCATACTAGGAACTATATAACAATTATTTAACTCCAAAATAAATCCTGATGGGAGGTGGAGTTGCATCGTCCCGACGGTCAACGCAGCAACTCTTGCATTATTGCCTACCCGGAAATCAACTTCTCCTCTTTTCACGCTTCTACTTCTTATCATTCCCTGCATCGAATTGCAAATATGGGCAACCGATCCGGTATCAAATACCCAAGAATTAATATAAGAATCAGCAAGAAAAATTTCTGTAATGTGAGTAGCAAGTGTACCTGCTGCGGATGTACCCTTACCGCCGCGATCCTTAATAGAGACCAAGTACTGCTTGCAATTCCTTTTCCAGTGACCAAGTTCTTTGCAATAAAAGCACTCTGCATCTGCAGCTGGTCCAGCCTTGGGCTTTTGATTTGGCTTGGATACTGTATCCTTTGCCTTGCCCTTCTTCTTTTGAGATTTACCCTTCTTCTTAAAGTTGGGTTTGTTTTGGACCGCCATCACATGGCCGCTGCTGCCAGCGCTTTTCTTTATGTCCCCCTCTGCTGTTTTCAGCATGCCACATAGTTCATTGAGGCCCCTCTCCGCCCCATGCATATGGTAGTTTGTAATGAAGTTTCCATAGCTGGGCGGAAGAGATGCCAAAATGAAGTCAGTGGCCAACTCTTGGCTTATTGGGAAGCCTAGCTTCTCCGACCTCTGACTGTAACCCACCATTTCGATTACGTGTGGCCCAACTGCTGCGCCTTCTGCTAGCTTACATTCCAGAAAGGCTTTGGACACATTAAACCTTTCAGTCCTAGCCTGAGTCTGGAACATATCCTTGAGCGCCACGATCATATCGTGCACCTCATGGTTTGTCTCAAACTGCATCTGTAGCTCAGGCTCCATGCAAGCAAGCATTAGGCAACTCACTTCAAGATTAGCATCCATTGCTTTCTTGTAAGCGGTTTTAGCTGCAGCATTTGCATTTTCACCAGGATCCTCTGGTGGTGGGGTGTCTAGAACGTCTTCCTTTTTTTCAGCCCTGAGAACAATTCTCAGGTTACGGATCCAATCCGTATAGTTTGTTCCATTTAACTTATCCTTTTCAAGAATTGATCGCAAAGTAAATGTTGGTGTGCTAGGTGCCATTTATCTACAACAAAATAACGCAAAATACTAAGACAAAAATATCCATGACAGAGTAAATCATATTAAACATTTAATAGTCTACTCCCACTAAAATCAATATCCCTCGATTGATACTTAGTGATTCAGAACCCACAACTAACAAGTCTACTAGTGAGCTTTAGCATCACCGCTAGAAGACAATGTAGATCGGTAAGCAACTCCTTGCTAATCATATCATATATATGACTTCTGTTGTTGGGTGACATCTCTATGTCTCGGCTCCCAACCTTATGCCCCAAAGTTCTTAACCATTAAGCTGACTTTGTTTAAGTTAACCAACCCTTTCTGCAGTTCGTATCCAATACAAACCTATCTAGTCAAGGAAAACTGGTGGCACCCTAATTTCATAGACCCACCACTAATTGTACAAGACTTATGATAGTGCAAGGTTTGGAGAGGCATTTAAGCTTAAACATTTATGAGGGATCGTCCTACTTATATCATCGCACGCAAGGACATATATGCAATATGAACAAGTAGAACATTAAGAATGGCATTCACACAACAGTTGTGATTCGGTATGGCTTGCTGTCACATGGTGATCCCCATCTCCAATAATCTGTCCATCACGATGATCTCCATCTCCATGATATAGGTATGCCATCCTTCAGGTGATGAGTCCTTCAAGACCTATCTAACGTATGCTGGTAAATAAATTACATATACGCTTTGGATCATCACATGTTGACACGCAGGTCATTACATTAAAATTTGGACAATACATGTGGCTCCAGCCGTATTGCCCTGGTCACGACACGCAGGTCATGAATAATTCATTAATATGCATCATATACACACAATAGCCATACCGATCACAAGATGTCCTGCAAAAACAGGTTAGACAAACACGTTTCTATATGTTCGCCACTACAGCAGATAGCCACGGCGGTCCACTGAAAATCTCATGCGGTTGATCAAATCAACCCAAATCCGAGACTTTCGACCCGAAGAAGATTACACTCATGACGTCGATCTGTTACGTCAATCTGCTGGTTGTGTACGCAGTTAGCCCCGATGGTGATTCCAGCCGGTAGGGGCAAGTCGCGCACATAACAGAGAAGGACGAACTAATCTCTTCAGTCATATCCGATGTAATCTACTTCAACCCTTTATAACCAATTGATCTAATCAAACCGTGCATCAAGTAGATCCATCTCATGAACCTAGATCCAGACCTAAAACTACGCAGAACCTGCTCCGATACCACTGAAGGATTACGGGGAGGCTACGCTAGCGCAAAACAAAATTTTCAACCCCATAATACCAAGAACTACTGCGGTTATAGGTCATAGAATTACCACTAGACGCGCAGAGCAGCGGAAGACGTCTCGATGTAGACGAACGCGTCGAGCAGTGTCGTGCAGTCGTCGGCGTCCTTCACGTCCTCGCACGGTTCGTCCTAGTGCTCCAGATGCAGCACCTCCGAGGTATCCACACGTACAGGGAGGAAGCACCGCGTACCGAACTGCTAGGTTCGCGACTGCGGCTTGGCGAGGGCGGGAGGCGAGCGGTTACTCGATTGTTGGTGGCCAATTAGGTTAAACCTAACCGCGCCCCCGCCCCTCATTATATAGGCGTTATGGTGGGCTTCTAACACCGAGGCCCATCAGTAACCCTAAAGCCCAGTCTAATCTCGGATCTAATCCGAGTTAGGCTTCCTTCCCCTTAAGTGTGTGACCCTATAGGTTCACGTACAAATAGACATAGCCCGAGTACTATTACTTGGCCCAATAATTGACAGCGGCCTCTAGCAAGACATGTCAACTCCTATGCGCATGTAAAGATCATATCAGACGAACCATTGCAACATTACGTACATGTTGTTCCCTTTGTCTCACGATATTTGGTCTGGCTCTAAGCTGACCTCTCTTTCTCGATACTGTGAATTGGAATCCTTTCAATGGTTAACTCTTAACCCTAGCACGACCATGCATTTCTTGATCCAATCACTCGAGGGGCCCAGAGATATCTCTCTCACAAAGAGAGGGACAAATTCCATCTTGACTGACCATGCCTCACAACATGCTTCCTGACAAACCCAAAACTACCTTTATACCTACCCAGTTACGGAATAGCGTTTGATAGTCCCTAAGTAAGTCAATTCACATCTTGAGAACATGGGACAATCTCAGGTCTAAGGATACAGTATTTATGTTGCAAAAAGAGAACTATATTACAATATCTCACGTTGGGTCGGTCCAGCCTCATGTCATACATGCGCCCACATTATTAGTTTAACATCTCCATGTTCATGACTTGTGAAATGTAGTCATCAACTAATACATATGCTAGTCATCGACTCTGACTAGGGACATCATTTAGAATAACCATATAAGTAAAGAATCTCACAAACAATTCACATAATTGCTAATCAATACAAGGTGCCTTCCATGGATATTCAATTAAGCAATATATATATCATGGATACAAAGAAATATGCTCATCTCTATGATTATCTCTAGGGAATATTTCTAACAATAAGGTACTAGGCTTACCGATTTACCATATTTCTCGGCATGTGCTTAGTACGTTCAAACGCTTGACACAGGTATCCGCACGATGATCCTTATTCCAATTCCATCTTGTAGCCCACGCATCCCCATGCATCCGTGTCTACCGACCAATATCAGTATGATATGAAAGTAGATACAACCAAATTCCTAACCTCGCACGAGTGCTAGAAAAATCACTCGACTTCTACCGAGATCCCTAATTAGCAAAGCAGCTACTCGACCTAGCATACTAGTATCCATCTCAAAGGAAATCCTGAGGTAATGCAACTAGGGTTTCAGGCAACTCCTACACTTAAGTGCACAATACAAGCCTACAATCATTAAGTGCAGTACAATAATATATAGAACTGGTTATGCATAAACCAGGGCTTGCCTTCTAAAGCTGGGGCAGGCAAATCCTCTGGGGCAGGCTCTGGTGCTGGATCCGGGGCTACCTCCTGAGCAACTCCTAGCTCCGGCACGAGGATGTATTCTCCGTCCGCGAGGTTACAATCTATCGAATGCAATGAATAAGATATATGCATGCTATGATATGTAAAATTTATTAACAATTATGCCTAGTGAAGAAAAACCAAGTTAGTCGATAACTTAGGGTTTCCTTATCATAAGAGGCTCTTAGTGGTTTATGCTTACCAATTTAGGTTTGAGATATTGCCTAAGCATAATGGATTAAGACTTGGATTGCCTCTTAAATGCTTTAGTATGCACTCAAGGGGTTTTGCTGGTTGGGTTAGGGTAACATTAGTCTCCACTATTAATTCCCCTTTTTCATTTTCTATTTATGAATTTTAGTGTGGGTTTGAACTACAACAGTGATTTGACTTTTTCTAAAAATTTTGTAAAAATTACAGTGGGTTACTATTTGTCACTGCAGTGTGTCCTATAAATTGGAGGTCTAGAATAAATAGAATATGCCCTGGACAAAAATAACAAAAGTTGGGGCAAAGGGGTCACTTTGCACTATAACTCTTAACTAGGGGTGGGTTCTGTACTAAGAGTCATTTTTGCTGGTATCTATAGGTAATAACATGCTTCTATGCCAAAAATCACAGAAGGTTACTTAGTGGTTATTTAGTTATGATTTTCTAAAGTTTAATGCTAAAAAGATACTTATAACTAACTTGTTATTTGAAAAATGTCAAACAGCAGAACTCATAATTTTTCTCAATTTACAATAACAAAACATTAGTTGTCCCAAGGTTTGGGGTGTTTTCTCCTCAGGGTTATTTTTCTAGGATTTTTCTAAGTTTTCCTTGTTTTCCTAAAATAAAAGGTATCTCCGTTCTCTTGTACTAAACAAAGGTATAATAAATTTTTCTAGTGAACTACACTGAATAAGAGAGCCAACAAAAATGTGGGTGCTCCCTGGTTCTTATTTTAAACTACCTTTTATATTTTCTCTAATTGTACGCTAAAAATGATTTAAGTGGCAAACTCTACCTTAATTTGGTGCACAGAGGGGTTTATTATATTTAGACAGGTTAGGAAGTGATTAAGTACTTCTCTGAATTTTCTTAACCCCAGTCTAATAGTGTAGCTATTTTCCTTATTTTCTTTAGCTTTTGACTAGTTAATCAATTAAATCATAACTTTAAAGTTTTCTACAACACTTAGGGGTTTTATATTTTTCCTAAGTAGTTTATATTATTTAGGATCTGGCAAAATTGGTTTGACTTGATTTGGACGAACCAAACTGAGGTTATGAATTTCTCAAGTTCTATTGGCATTTAAATCAGAATATTTAAAAAGGTTTCCTGGAAATCCACTTTGCACCGAAGACCCTGGGTTCTTTCTAAATCAATCCCTTCATTTATACCCCTGCGCCACTATTCCTTTGAGTCGCTGACAGTCCACAAAACCCCCTGCCCTTTTCTTCTTCTCCCCTGAGGTCCCTCCCCATATGAAAACAGTAACAGCGAAAGGAAAAAGGGCGGCGCGGCTTACCGGCGGTGAGAGAGGTCCGGCGAGGGGCGGGGTTGGCTCTGGGAGGTCCTGGCGGTCACAGCGAGGTACGGCTCGTTGGCGGTGGTGGTTGGAATCGACCGGTCCACGTGCGCAGGCGGGTGAACTCATCGGCGGCAAGTGCTCCGGCCTAACCACGGCGGCATAGGTCAATCCAAGGGCACGAGAAGCTTCACGGGGTGTTAATGAGTCGACACGTGCAAGGAATTGAAGAAAAACTCACTGTGGAGCTCGGTCTACGTTCACTGGCGGTCGGGTGAAGTCCGGCGACCGTGGACTGGCTTCTCCGGCGAGGCAAAGTTCGATTCCTTGCTCGGGGAGCTTCACCGAGGCATGCACGGTCTACTCCGAGGGTCGGACGCGGCTGGGAGAGGCTCTGCTGGTCGGTCTACGGTGGAGGGGGATCGGGTGGCCGTGGGCACGCCGTGCGCGGGGTAATGCCGGTGATCAGGTGCTCCGGTGAGGTCGAGCGCGCGTGGAGGAGTACGGTCGAAGTCCCTGTGGGCTTTATAGGCGCGGGCGTGGGCAACGACGCTGGCTCGGCTTTTGCGCGACGTGGGGCACGCGGGGGCGCGCGTCGGGCATGCTCTGGCGAGCTCAAAGCGCGTCGAACACATGGCTCTTTGTTTCTGTTCTTGTTCTACCCTCTGCTGAGCGGCCAAAACGTGCGAATCTTGCCCTAAGACCTGTGAGAGATCTCTTCCCTGCACCTAGGGCTACCTAGTTCATGTGAGTTCCAAGGGGAGATGTGGTCGGGTTAGAGAGATATGGGGGTGGGAAGTTGTCTTTGTCCTTGCTGTCCAAACCGAGACAAATCTTGTGCCATGTCATGTCAAACGACTTAGGGTTGGGTTCAAACATTTCCAGGGTGTTCTAGGGGTATTTTGGCGCCACTTTGTCAATTGGGCCAAGTGGTTTTGAGTTTGGGATCAAGGTGAACATGTTTGATCTTTGGAAAAGGGGTGGTTTTGGACTTAGAAGAATTCTGATTTTTCTCTTATGCTCAACCCTTTGGTGAACCTTTTGGGGATTTTCTGAATTCTTTTTGGGGTCACTTTCTTACTATCATTTGTAGGGTATTAAGTGTACTACATCTTTTATAATTGGCCCCAGCCATGATCATGTGGTTTTCATACCCTTTTGTTCATACTTACTTCTAGTGCTCCACTTGTCCAAAGGGGTTTGAATTAGGGTTTGGGCTATTCTCCCCATTATATGTGCATGATAAGTTAGGGCATGACATCTAAGATGGGTTGCACTTACTTATGATCTTGAATTCCAAGTTTGGAGTACTTTGCTCCAGTTAAACCACATGTGATGATGGGCTTGGCTTGTGTAGTCTTGAGTGAAGACCCTAAGTAACATCTGGGCTGTTACAGCCCTCCCCCTTAAAGGAATCTTGTCCCGAGATTTTAGGTAGAGTCCTTTGGAGGCGTGCCATGAAGGTGTGCTGGTCTGTTGCTCCTTCCTTTATCCAAGTTTCTCTAGTTAACTGCTCTTCGAATGTCATTCTCTTTGCAACTTTAGAAGGAAGTCCTTTTGAGTCATTTCTAAAGCTTACAATACCTTTAACATCTAAGTTTTTCTTATATTTAAATTCAAAGGGCAGGTGGGGGTGGGGTTTTTGGATTACGTACCGACTCCCTGGGGCAGCGAGAACGTAGAAAATCCTCAGTCTCCCAGGTAGCTTCTTCCACTGAATGGTGACTCCACTGAACCTTATACATTCTAATCGACTTTGCCCGCTTTGATCTCTCCTTTTGATCCAATACTTTGATGGGGTGCTCTTGATAGGACAAGTCTGGTTCTATCTCAATTTCTGGTTCAGGTAGTAATTCAGTGGGTAAGCGGACACATTTCTGTAGCTGGGATACATGGAACACATCATGAACTACTGACATGTGGGGTGGCAACTTCAATTGATATGCTACGGGTCCACAATTTGCTTTGATCTCATAGGGTCCAATGTAGCGAGGAGCTAACTTGCCCTTGATTCCAAATCTCCGAACACCTTTGGTGGGTGACACCTTAAGATAAACATGATCTCCCACTTCAAACTGTAGAGGCTTCCTCCTCTTATCATGATAGCTCTTCTGTCGGGCATTAGCAGCTTCTAGGTTCTTCTTAATGACTCTGACCTTTTCCTCTGCTTCAAGTACCATGTCTGGTCCAAATATTTCCCTCTCTCCCGCTTGAGACCAATTGAGCGGTGTCCTACACCTTCTCCCATATAAGGCCTCAAAAGGTGCCATCTTTAGACTAGACTGGTAGCTGTTCTTATAGGAGAACTCTGCCAAAGAAAGACACTTGTCCCAATTTTTACCATAGTGTAGCACACAGGCTCGCAACATGTCTTCGAGGATTTGATTCACTCTTTCTGTGTGACCATTTGTCTGTGGATGGTATGCTGAGCTTCTTATTGCATGGGTCCCAAGTGATTCTTGTAGCTGCTCCCAAAAGCGTGCCACAAATAGTGCTCCTTTGTCAGATACAATGGTCTTCGGAATGTCATGCAAACGCACTATTTGATCAACATAGATTTCTGCATATTTCTCTGTCTTGTGGGTGGTATGCACTGGCAAGAAATGAGCGGTCTTGGTCAACCTATCCACAATGACCCAAATAGAATCATGGTGCCAGGTGGTATTGGGCAATCCCACGATAAAATCCATGCAAATATCCTCCCATTTCCAAGATGGTATGGGGAGGGGCTGCAAGGTACCTGCTACCTTCAAATGACTGGCCTTGACTCTCCAGCAGGTGTCGCATTCGGATATATACTTAGCAATTTCCCTCTTCATTCTGGTCCACCAGTATAAGGATCTGAGGTCATGATACATCTTATTACTGCCGGGGTGCATGGAGAATTTAGAAAGGTGAGCTTCATCCAATATCTTCTTTCTGAGCTCAAGGTTCTTGGGGACAACCAGTCAGTCTCCAAACCATAGAATTCCTTTGCTGTCCTGACGGAAGCATTTGTATTTTTCTGCTTTCTGTTCGATCATTTCCTTGATAACCTAAACACCCTTGTCACCAATCTGTGTCATGACTATTTGTTCTTGTAAAGTGGGCTCCACTGAGATATAACTCAAGGCACCGGAGGAAACGACTTCTATTTTCAACTTGCACAACTCATCACATAGGGTGGTGATTCTTGCATCCATATTCATACAATTGCACTCGGCCTTCCTGCTTAAGGCATCTGCCACAACATTGGCTTTGCCAGGATGGTAATGCAGTTCCAAATCATAGTCCTTGATTAGCTCTAACCATCTCCTCTGCCTCATATTAAGATCAGCCTAGGTGAAGATATATTTGAGACTCTTATGATCAGTGTAAATGTTACAGTGAGCTCCCATCAAGTAATGTCTCCATATCTTGATAGCATGAACCACAGCTGCTAACTCCAAATCATGTGTGGGGTAGTTCTGCTCATGGGGTCTGAGTGCTCGGGAGGCATAAGCAATGACTCTGTTGTCTTGCATTAAGACACATCCCAATCCAGTACCGGAAGCATCGCAATAAACTTCAAAGGGCTTGGTGTTGTCAGGTTGAGCTAGCACTGGTGCTGTTGTCAAATGCTGCCTTAGTGTATGAAAGGCATCCTCACAATTCTGGCTCCAATCATACTTGACTCCTTTCTTCAACAATTCAGTCATTGGCTTGGCAATTCTGGAGAAATCCGGAATGAATCGTCGATAATACCCTGCCAATCCTAGAAAACTCCGAATCTGCCGCACTGTGGTAGGAGGTTTCCAATCCATTACTTCTTGTACCTTCTCAGGATCAATTGATATCTCATCCTAAGAAATTGTGTGACCCAAAAATTTAATTTCCCTCAGCTAGAATTCACATTTAGACAACTTAGCATATAAACGATGATCGCGCAGTCGCTGAAGCACGATGTGTAGATGCTCAGTATGATCGTCTTCATTCTTGGAATAGACCAGAATATCATCAATGAAAACCACCACAAATTTGTCCAGCTCTGGCATGAATACTGAGTTCATTAGATACATGAAATAAGCCAGGGCATTGGTCAGCCCAAAAGACATCACCAAAAACTCATAAAGCCCATATCTGGTAGAGAAAGCCGTCTTGGGAATATCGCTGGCACGGATCTTGATTTGATGGTAGCCCGAGCGAAGGTCTATCTTGGAGAACACTTTGGCTCCCACCAACTAATCAAACAAAACATCAATGCGGGGCAGTGGGTTTTTGTTCTTGATGGTCACCGCATTGAGAGGGCGGTAATCGACACACATTCTCAGACTTTCATCCTTCTTCTTTACAAACAAGGCTGGGCATCCCCATGGTGAAGTACTTGGGCGAATAAACCCTTTGTCCAACAACTCTTGTCGTTGCTTTTTCAATTCTGCCAATTCTGCTGGAGGCATCCTATAAGGCCTCTTGGATATAGGAGCAGTCCCGGGTTGCAATTCAATTGCGAACTCTATGTCTCTATCGGGTGGTATCTCTGGCAATTCATCCGGAAAAACATCTGAGTAGTCACAGACCACAGGGATTCTCTCAACCGGGGACTCTATCATAGTGAATGCACAAGAGCGGGTACAACCCTGATCGGGCAAATATAACGTGGTTTCACCACAAGTCGGCGAGTGCACCTCAATGGCCCTAGCTGCAATATCAATTACTGCCTGATGTCTTGTTAACCAGTCAGTTCCCAATATGATATCCACACTATCCAAACCCAATATGAGGAGGGTGGTTTTAATTATCAGATTACCAAACTTTATAGGCACATGTCTGTTGATTTGATAGGTGGCAACCCTGCCTCCTGGTGTTGAAATTGTAATATCCCCATTGGTGTGGTGAAAAGGTAATTGGCACTTGGCACTAAATTTGGCACTAATAAAACTATGTGATGCACCAGAATCAAAAAGAATAATAGCAACATAATTCAAAACTGAAAAGATACCAGTCATGACTGGTGCTCCCTCTGGAATGTCAGCCATGGTGGTGAAGTTCAGTCTGCCTTGCCTCACTTGCACCTTCTGACTCTTGCCTTGGTTCTGGTTGGCATTCTATCCCTGCCTCTGCTGGTTTCTAGGGCAATTCTTAGCATAATGTCCGGTGTTACCACAAGTGAAACACTTGTTGTCATTGGCCTGACGGTACTGCTGCTGCTGTGGCTGATTGTTCCTCTGAACTGGAAACTAGGTGCGGCTGGGTGCCTGCTGCTGCTGTTGTGGTCGGATCACCCAACGTCCTTGCTGCTGCTGAGGTCCTCTGTTCTGAGTGTGAGACACGATCCTGAAGCGTTGTGGCTGAGCTGAAGGTCCCGCCACATGGGTCTTCCTCTTCTTCTCTGCCTGACGAGCTGTGATACAATCCACCTGAGAAATGGCCATGTTGACTAACTCATTATAGCTGTTGGCCCTGACTGTGTTGAGACGGTCACGGAGCTTAGTGCTAAGCCCCCTCCTTAACCTGTCCCTCTTCTTCTCGTCGGTGTCTGCATGATATCTGGCATACTGGCACAGGTCATTGAAGGCCTGAGCATACTGTAACACTGTCTGGTTCCCCTGAGTTAGTGCCAGAAACTCATTGAGCTTGCGGTCCATAATGTCTGCTGGAATATGATGTCCCCTGAAAGCTGCCTTGAACTCTCTCCATTCCACCTCATGGTCAACTGGTTGCATAGCAAGGTAGTGGTCCCACCATGTCCGCACAGGTCCGCGAAGCTGCTGTGTGGCGAACCTGACCTTAGTCACCTCGGAACAAACTCCATTGAGTAGTGGGAATTTGGATTCCACTACCCTAAGCCATACATCAGCTTCAAGTGGGTCCTCTGCCCTGGTGAACAACGATGGTTGGGTACTGAGGAACTCCTGATAAGTGGCTGCCGCGGGTGACGCTGATGATCACCACCACCATAGTGCTGAGGTGGTGGCTGACGCTGAGCTAGCTATCGCAAGATCTCGTTCTGCTGAGCCATCAGCTCCTGCAGAGTAGGAGGCGGTGGCGGTGGTGGGGGAATGCGCTCATTCTATCCACGACGCGCTCTTCCTGCCATCTGAAAAGTCATGGATATTCTCAATATCATATTTCTGAGGTTCAAGGTTCAATCGTGGTGAAAGAGTCAAAGGGGTAAAACCAATATATTCTTGCATTGTTATAAAAGATTCCACATGGCATAAACTTTTCTTCTTAAATTAAGACTCACATCATTCATCAACCATGCTTCCAAAATAGTTTGTCATGATTACATCAATAACTCAAAAGACTCAACTCTATCTAGCCTAGTACCCCAAGGGTGCAAAAGCTAAGCTAGCTTCGAGGAGTTCTACCGTCACAGACTTCTAACTCTATCTCTGCGACCTAGTGAGCAAACGAGGCAACGCTTGACTCAGGGGAAGGTGGTCTCCCTGAGCCAGCAGTGTCCAAGCTGGAGGCAGGCTCCTCTCCTCCCTCGATGTCGACATCCTTGTTGGCCTCCATGTCCTAGATCTCCTGGTGGTGCATATCCAGATGCTGGTTAGCCTCCGCATGCTGCTGCTGAGTGTTGATTAGCTGATCCTCGAGAACCTCGATGGTGTTCTCCCTGGTTCCCACTAGCTCCTCAAGCTCTTGGATCTCATTTGACAATTGTTCCACTTGTAAGTCTTTTTCCACCATCTCAGTGGACAAGTCTACCACAAGTTCCTCCCTGTTATCTAAGGTGATCTTGGTAGCCTCCAATAATGCCATTAGATGAGCCATTGCCTCTCCTCGCATTACTTGCAGACGATACATGGCATTCATACACAGCACCGTCAAGTGAGCAGTCTGACCTGGGTAGATAGCCCATATATCCTTGGCATGCTCCACTCGGTCCTTCCACATTGGGTCATCCTCCTTCTCCGTGGGGAACAAACCAATGGGGTGAGTGGACAGCTCCAAGGGATGGAAACCACAGAAGGTGGTCAGTCCATGAAGAGCAATCGCCTCGATAGTATCCTCAGCCCGGTATCCAAAAGACTCAGAATCCAGCAAACGCCACCTTGGCTGCAGGGGTGAGGCTCTAGGGTCATCCTCACCCTATAGCGGGGCACTCGGTGCTTCTCAAACAGCTGCACCACGTACTGGGGAGGCGTCATGTAACTAGCTCCCTGAAGTACCTCCCACAAGATACGGGGGAAACCCTCTCGTGCAAGTCCGTCCATGTGGGACTGTGCATTCCCTTCGTCCGAGGATCCGTGAGAAGTCATCTGTGTACGGTTAAGCGTAAGTAAAAGAAAAAGAATTATAAAAAGAAAAGGGGTCGCAACTCAGCTTGTCTATAACTACGACAATGGTACTGGGGTACTTAAATTGGTCATCATTGTGTATTAGAGTTCTTACCCAATTATTAAGTAGTTTAATTAAGGATGCTTGCATGCTCATCCTGAACGACCTCACTTCAATTTAGAGGGAATAGGGGGGACTCCCATCCCTTATAGTAGCCTGTAGGGATTACTCAATTAGCCACCTAGCTACCCCTCTATCATCCTAAGGCTCCACGTCCTAGGTCTATCCTGATCGTCCTACGGTCTATCCAACATTTGTTTCTACCAAGTTTTACTTTGAAAAAGGATGGTATTTATAGTTTATTGATTCCTCTGTGGTGGTACGAGCTCCGATACTAGCTGTGGCGGAACCGCCCGAATTATTCCAACTTAAGTGCCTAAGTCCCGCCTTAGAGGCTAGACCACACTTAAATGGGAATAACACGTCAGTCCCTCGGATCTAGTCCGACGAGGCCACTAACAGGATCAAGTACCACGTACTCACTCGATGGTGAGGCACAGAGCAAATACAATAAAGCATAAAACCATACATTGAGGAGTATTAAATTTATTACATCATCATCGGAGTTTCAGCAAAAGTAGTCGTCATTGTTTGGAATGCAGCGGAATAAAACTAACGATAAATAAACAGAGAGATAGGGAAGCCTGTCCCATCACTCCTCATGCTCCTCCTCAGCCGAGGTAGGGTCCCACTCGACTGTCCAGCCCGGTGGCAAGATGGACGGCCAAGTCACTCTAGCAACCATGTCCTCCAGAGAACCTGTAAAATTATGCCACAAGCAAGGCTGAGTATACTAATACTCAGCTAGACTTACCTAGTGTGAGGAGTCTACTCCTCTACCTCTAGACATGCAGTTGTTTGGCTGAGGGGTTTGGTTGCCAAAAGCACTAGCTGAGTCTAAAAATCAAGTTTTAGCTTTGTCAAGTTTTAGTGTGACTCTCTTAATACTAAATGTGTACTATCTACTCATTCATGGTATCAAGCAATTTAGCAATCAACATCTTTTGCCACATCATCACATTTCCACTTGTTACTCAATGTAGTACAATGGATCAAGCAGTCTCATTAGCTGCGAGAAGCAGACGATTCGAATCGAGTTTTTATCCTTGCAAGGTAAACCTAAACACACGATGTGGTGAGGCACTCCGTCCCCACACACATCAACCGTCCCCATCGATTCCCCGTCAGCAAATCAGGGCTCACCGCCTTGGCGTACAATGCCTCACTGACCCCGACTGCCGTCGTGCAGTGACCGCACTTGTACCCACCATAACCGGAATGGGAGACCACGTCTCAGGTCATGTGAGGGGTAAAGTCCACTGCCAGGTTCAATCAGGTACTAGGCTTACCGATTTACCATATTTCTCGGCATGTGCTTAGTATGTTCAAACGCTTGACACAAGTATCCGCACGTTGATCCTTATTCCAATTCAATCTTGTAGCCCACGCATCCCCATGGATCTGTGTCTACCAACCAATATCAGTATGATATGAAAGTAGATACAACCAAATTCCTGACCTCGCGCGAGTGCTAGAAAAATCACTCGACTTCTATCGAGATCCCTAATTAGCAAAGCAGCTACTCGACCTAGCATACTAGTATCCATCTCAAAGGAAATCCTGAGGTAATGCAACAAGGGTTTCAGGCAACTCCTACACTTAAGTGCACAATACAAGCCTACAATCATTAAGTGTAGTAAAATAATATATAGAACTGGTTATGCATAAACCGGGGGCTTGCCTTCCAAAGCTAGGGCAGGCAGATCCTCTGGGGCAGGCTCTGGTGCTGGATCTGGGGCTACCTCCTGAGCAACTCCTGGCTCCGGCACGAGGATGTATTCTCCGTCCGCGAGGTTACAATCTATCGAATGCAATGAATAAGATATATGCATGCTATGATATGTAAAATTTATTAACAATTATGCCTAGTGAAGAAAAACCAAGTTAGTTGATAACTTAGGGTTTCCTTATCATAAGAGGCTCTTAGTGGTTTATGCTTACCAATTTAGGTTTGAGCTTTTGCCTAAGCATAATGGATTAAGACTTGGATTGCCTCTTATATGCTTTAGTAGGCACTCAAGGGGTTTTGCTGGTTGGGTTAGGGTAACATTAGTCTCCACTATTAATTCCCCTTTTTTATTTTCTATTTATGAATTTTAGTGTGGGTTTGAACTACAACAGTGATTTGACTTTTTCTAAAAATTCTGTAAAAATTACAGTGCGTTACTTTTTGTCACTGCAGTCTGTCCTATAAATTTGAGGTCCAGAATAAATAGAATATGCCCTGGACAAAAATAACAAAAGTTGGGGCAAAGGGGTCACTTTGCACTACAACTCTTAACTAGGGGTGGGTTCTGTACTAAGAGTCATTTTTGCTGGTATCTATAGGTAATAACATGCTTCTGTGCCAAAAATCACAGAAGGTTACCTAGTGGTTATTTAGTTATGATTTTCTAAATTTTAATGCTAAAAAGATACTTATAACCAACTTGTTATTTGAAAAATGTCAAACAGCAGAACTCATAATTTTTCTCTATTTACAATAACAAAACATTAGTTATCCAAGGTTTGGGGTGTTTTCTCCTCAGGGTTATTTTTCTAGGATTTTTCTAAGTTTTCCTTGTTTTCCTAAAATGAAAGGTATCTCCTTTCTCTTGTACTAAACAAAGGTATAATAAATTTTTCTAGTGAACTACACTGAATAAGGGAGCCAACAAAAATATAGGTGCTCCCTGGTTCTTATTTTAAACTATCTTTTATATTTTCTCTAACTTTACGCTAAAAATGATTTAAGTGGCAAACTCTACCTTAATTTGGTGTACAAAGGGGTTTATTATTTTTAGACAGGTTAGGAAGTGATTAAGTACTTCTCTGAATTTTCTTAACCCTAGTCTAATAGTGTAGCTATTTTTCCTTATTTTCTTTAGCTTTTGACCAGTTAATCAATTAAATCATAACTTTAAAGTTTTCTGCAACACTTAGGGGTTTTATATTTTTCCTAAGTAGTTTATATTATTTAGGATCTGGCAAAATTGGTTTGACTTGATTTAGATGAACCAAACTGAAGTTATGAATTTCTCAAGTTCTGTTGGCATTTAAATCAGAATATTTAAAAAGGTTTCCTGGAAATCCACTTTGCACCGAAGACCCTGGGTTCTTTCTAAATCAATCCCTTCATTTATACCCCTGCGCCACTATTCCTTTGAGTCGCTGACAGTGCACAAAACCCCCTGCACTTTTCTTCTTCTCCCGTGAGGTCCCTCCCCTTATGAAAACAGTAACCGAGGAAGGAAAAAGGGCGGCGCGGCTTATAGGCAGCGAGACAGGTCCGGCGAGGGGCGGGGTTGGCTCCGGGAGGTCCTGGCGGTCACAGCGAGGTACGGCTCAACGACGGTGGTGGTCGGAATCGGCCGGTCCACGTGCGCAGGCGGGTGAACTCGACGGCGGCGAGTGCTCCGGCCTAACCACGGCGGCATAGGTCAATCCAAGGGCACGGGAAGCTTCACGGGGTGTTAATGAGTCGACACGTGCAAGGAATTGAAGAACAACTCACCGTGGAGCTCGATCTATGTTCACCGGCGGTCGGGTGAAGTCCGATGACCGTGGACTGGCTTCTCCGGCGAGGCAAAGTTCGATTCCTTGCTCGGGGAGCTTCACCGAGGCATGCACGGTCTACTCCGAGGGTCGGACGCGGCTGGGAGAGGCTCTGCTGGCCGGTCTACGGTGGCGGGGGATCGGGTGGCCGCGGGCACGCCGTGCGTGGGGCAATGCCGGTGATCTGGTGCTCCGGTGAGGTCGAGCGCGCGCGGAGGAGTACGGTCGAAGTCCCTAGGGGCTTTATAGGCGCGGGCGTGGGCAACGGCGCTGGCTCGGCTTTGGCACGATGCGGGGCACGCGGGGGCACGCGTCGGGCGTGCTCTGGCGAGCTCAGAGCGCGTCGAACACGTGGCTCTTTGTTTCTGTTCTTGTTCTACCCTCTGCTGAGCGGCCAAAACGTGCGGATCTTGCCCTAAGACTTGTGAGAGATCTCTTCCCTGCACCTAGGGCTACCTAGTTCATGTGAGTTCCAAGGGGAGATGTGGTCGGGTTAGAGAGATATGGGGGTGGGAAGTTGTCTTTGTCCCAGCTGTCCAAACCGAGACAAATCTTGTGCCAAGTCATGCCAAACGACTTAGGGTTGGGTTCAAACTTTTCCAGGGTGTTCTAGGGGTATTTTGGCGCTACTTTGTCAATTGGGCCAAGTGGTTTTGAGTTTGGGATCAAGGTGAACATGTTTGATCTTTGGAAAAGGGGTGGTTTTGGCCTTAGAAGAATTCTGATTTTTCTCTTATGCTCAACCCTTTGGTGAACCTTTTGGGGCTTTTCTGAATTCTTTTTGGGGTCACTTTCTTACTATCATTTGTAGGGTATTAAGTGTACTACATCTTTTATAATTGGCCCAAGTCATGATCATGTGGTTTTCATACCCTTTTGTTCATACTTACTTCTAGTGCTCCACTTGTCCAAAGGGGTTTGAATTAGGGTTTGGGCAATTCTCCCCATTATATGTGCATGATAAGTTAGGGCATGACATCTAAGATGGGTTGCACTTACTTAGGATCTTGAGTTCCAAGTTTGGAGTACTTTGCTCCAGTTAAACCACATGCGATGATGGGCTTGGCTTTTGTAGTCTTGAGTGAAGACCCTAAGTAACACCTGGGGTTTTAGAGGTGCTGCATCCAAGAACCCGGCCACTTTTTTCGAAATGTAGGCACATGAGAACTGGCCTCAGAGTGGGGCATGAAGCTGTAGCAGCCAAAGTTGTTGTGGTATTGCTCTTTTCTAGTCGCTTTCGTCCGATAAGACAACTCATGAATATTACAGAAGCACCTAGCATCTGGCTCTAACCCTTGACTCCTCATGGTCCCATATAAAACCCCAACTTTGATAAGAGCTTCAGAGGTAAGTTGATGAAGATATATTTCAAAAGTCTTCAGAACTTCGACCAACATCTTATGCAGTGGGAACCGAAGTCCAGCTTTCATGAAGCTCTTGAAAACCACCACCTCATTAGCTTTGGGAAGAGGAACTATATTCTCCCCTCCAGCCCTCACAATAGAAATATCACGAAAGTATAGCCTTTCATTGCTTTGATTTGCCCTTGCTTAACAGTTGACCTTCCAAAAACAACATGGCTCGGCCTCCATGGCCGATCTTCAACATCTTCATTTCCACTCTCTACGTCAAAACTCTCACTATCGCTGGAGTTCTCAGACAACCCAGCCAACATCTCATTGGTGATTTTCTCCATATTGGTCTTCTCCATAGCTTCATAAAACCCGGCCAGAGCGGGGTCAGTGATCTTCTTCTCCTCAGCCATTCAGACGATGGTTGGGCAGATGCCGAAGCTCAAAAGTCAATCAAGCTCGAGAAAGCAAAGAAAGTTAAAATGCCACACACAGTACAAACAGCCAGACAGAACAGAAAATATTCACGACACAGGCTTCTATATATGCTCAGAGCCCCACAGCTCGGTGGGTCCCACGGGTCAGAATGACTCGCCATTCTAGCGAAAGGAAGGTGTTTTTCGGACCTTCGGCTAAAGGCCTTCGTTCTCGTCGCAGTCTGAATTTGTTACAATAAAACAAATAAATACTGCAAGGGGCTACTGTTGGGGGCCTTCTCCTTCCGAAGGTCCTCAAAAACATAATTAACCATTTGCTTTCAGCATAAGCAATTACAGGAAGCTTTGTCTTCAGGATGCAAGCCTCTCCCTCATGACGAAGGCATTCAAGATGAAGACAGATCTAAAGAGGATAAGAGTGAACGCCGAAGCTATCACCAGATGGACAGTTTTGGCTCACAACGAAGATGAAGTACAATGATGATGCTGACCGAAGGAGGAAAAGACTACTTAGTCCTTAGTAATTTGTATTGTGATCATATATGCATATTAGGGACATAAATGTACTTTTACTCGGGCTGCCTCTCGTGCCTATAAATAGGTGAACAGTAGCACCGTACTGTTCACGCTAAATTGTAATCATTCTCTCGCGTCTTCACCTTCGAGGAAGCCAAAGGTATCAATGTAATATGAATTCAGTTAATATTCATACATGTTTGGTGGAATGCAAATATGAAAGAATTAACGAAATGCAGTTATTGTCTTCATCTTTTTGTATTTTTATTCACATATTAAATGATGAAGGTATGTCCTTCTTGACCTTCGTCTTATGAACATTATACCCACGTGGAGATAATTCTTCAGAAGATAAAGGTCCGTAATAATTAACAATTTTCTCACCTTATTCTTGATTCACAGCATTTGAGAACAAGTGACCAACACCGCCTGTGGAAACAAGATTTCCACTGGCGATTTTCTTAAGCAACCGCCAGTGGAAATAACATTAGCACTAGCGGGGTGCTTAGAAAGTTTTCTTAAGCAACCCGCTAGTGAAAATAACATTAGCACTGGCGGGGTGCTTAGAAAGTTTTCTAAGCACCCCGCCAGTGCTAATTTTAATTCACTCGCGGTTTGTTTAAGGAAACCGCTAGTGAAAATGTTATCGCCATTAGAAATATTATTTCCACTAGCGGTTTCCTTAACATTTCCCGCCAGTATAAGTTTTCCCGCCTTTTTTTCAAATTTTCAAACAAAACTGAATTTTATATTGATTAACACAAATTCTTCTGTTTACAATATATTCTTCTGTTTATAATAAATTATTCTGTTTACAACTATATATTCTTCTGTTTACAACCATAAATTTTCAAACAAAACTGAATTAAATACTATCATACATTCTATACATCAAATTATTCTATTTACAACCATATATACTTCACACATTCTATACATCAATTGTTTTCACCTATGCCCTAGTAACTATCTCGTTTAAGAGATAATATACTAACTTCTATTAATATTATAAACTCTGTCATAGCTAATGTACTGGAAGCATCGTGATATTTCCCTTCAGCGGGAATGACCTCTTTTAATATGAATGTGCATAGGTCTTCAACTATACCATACAATGCACCTTCGGTCAAGTTCTCCAGATTTCCTTTTTGAAATTCCTGTAAAGGAAGTTTATAAACATCATCTATTCACACTCGATAACACATTTGCATCTTTAATGACAAATACAAACATGACTATTACTAATAATACCTTGCTAGGGTTTATGATGTATCGTTCGTTCATTCTCATAAACTCGCACGCATAGAACCCACATAGGACCGATCCTTGTGGTTGTTTGTGGCACTACATACATAACGGGAGATTGATTATTTAATTACAACATTGTGTACGATATGTGGTCATAAATTCACATACTTACCGGCTAGTGATGATGGATGTCTAGTGGCACACATTTTTTGGACTTGTCGTACTTTTCACCTTTAAACTTATAGAACCTAAATGCTCTATTATCTCAAGTAGAATCTCCATGTTATTTTAAAATTCTCATCGATATAAGTATGCATGCATAGAAAAGGCTTACAACTCTAAGATACTAAGGAATTTTGCATAGGTTGAAGGGTCGTAGTTCAAGGAGTCGAGCACCAGCACCTTTCCAACCTTAGGGTAAATGAGGAAGCATATCCAGTGGTCCCTGTACAAATCAAATTAATTTGTGTTGCATGTGTATTGAAATTATTAATTTTTATGCAAAATCACACTTACTTAAAGTTGTACGGGCCATTATGGCTTCCCTGTCTTGAAATTTAAGCATAGCATTTTCTATGTAGGTGGCGTATCTTGCTTCAAAATCCTTCTTCATAGTATTTACACACTTCTCAACTTCTTCGTCTGTCTTTCCCTTTAACTCTTCATTGTCTTTGCCGATTCTGAAAGTGTGGCTTTCCTCAGATATCAGTATTGGGTTCAGATACCCAATCCTTTTACCAGCACTAGCACTGGGCTTGGTACCGTAAAGGATCTCTTGTTGATCATGTTGCATTCTACAAGTCACACGTTCATGTGTCATATATTGAAAATGTATACGACTCACTAATAATAATAACACATATATGTGGAAATATGAGTGACACTTACAGTGCAAACAGAGTCACAAGGTGCACATCGAGTTTCTGAAGGTTCACCATTAACCACATATCCTCGAATGCAAGAAAGACCTTTTCGTCCGAACCAATAAAAGCATGGTCTGGTATATGCACACTAATGGCGTCAATGCCAACTAATGATGCACGCATATACCAGTCATGCAACCTTTTAATACCAGCAGGGACCTTCCTTAATTTCTCAAGAGTTAGTAGAGGTCTGCCAGGCACATATTGTTTAGGCACATTTTTATAATCTGCCTTAGTTGGGATCTTTATCTTTGCAGCCATTGCCTTAGCCTTTTCTGCAGACTCCTCGTGCTCGGCCAAATCAACAGTATGTGACGTGAGGTCCCGTGCAATTCCTTTCAAAAATCGAGCTGTGCCAGCAGTAGTAGCTTTACTCTTCTTTTTCTCGAATGTGGACAACAATTTTGGTACAAGGAATTTATATTTCTTTGATTGTCGTGAATCCCTTGATTGCTGTGGAGAAGGTGGTGGTGTCCTAAATGTTGATGCTTGTGGCGGAGACGGTGGGTTAGAAAAAGGATGAGGAGCAACATGTGAAGATTGTGGAGGTGATGATGGATGTACAGGTACTAAAGTTTGAGGAGGCAGAGATGGTTGGGGATGAGACAACGACGACGTTGGTGGATCAACCAATTCGACATCCCTTCGAGGCCAAAAGATGAAATTTTTGATGGCTTGTCCAAGTGTCTCGATTCCTTCGGGCCCAGGGATGTCTACCATGTCGTCCTCGGATCCTTAAACGACCGCCGTCACTTCTACCCTACAATAATCATCTAGTATGTCGCTTCCATGAAACTTACGTCCTGGGATCGCAACGTCTGTTCCTAATTTCTTCATGTGATTATTGTTAATACCATATCTTATAACTAGTGTGCACCTCACTGGCCTTGTTATGTCATCAACTGGATAACAGACCTTATTTCTCGTTGATGCGACAAAACTTGGGACGGTTGTACAATCGGTGGAAGCCAGTAGTTGAGCTGCTAAAATTATTTGCAGCTGTGGAGTGGTCATCTGTTGAACAGACATGGCACTCGCCAACTACTGTATCAATTCTGGTAGAGGATTTGATAGCATTTGAGGCATCATGTCTTTGAACTCTTTCTTTGCCTCCAGCTTAAAATAATCTGACAACTCTTCTTTGTATCGATCAAGTTTCTTGTACAAACCTTCCCACTGTGGTCCAAATCCTTCCTTCCATCCTTCCTTAGACGAGATTCCTCGTACACGACCATGATGCGCAGGGTTCCTTCCATCCTTCCTTCCATCCTTCCTTAGGATGTCTCTCTCCTTTTGTGGCTTAAATGATCCTTGGCTCTGCTTAGCTACCATTGCATATATGTTTTTCGCAGCTTCTTCGACATTTGAATATCAAAAGATACACTCGCCTCAGTTTCCCTGGGTTTTCTAGCATGGATCCAATTAGCCATCCTTTCACCAAGTTGCTCGGAAAGTGTCAGCAACCCTACGGACTTCTTCTCGGCGTCTTCTTGTCTCCATTTATTAACATGACGCTTGTAACCACCTATGCCTAAGTGGTGGTGGTACTTGTTCTTCTTAGATAGTTCTGAATTTGCCTCGCTTAGAGATATGAATTCAGGGCTGCTCCTCTACTCTAAAAATACTGCCCACTGACCTTCTGAGATTTTATATTTTTTTGTCGGGTGTAGGCCTTTCTTTGCAAATTTTGTATTCATCTCAGACCTCCAGTTTCGAAAATTGATTGCAAGCTGCTTCATCATTTATTCCTTCACGAGTTCTTCTAAACCCCGAGGTAGAAAAAACCTCGTTAATAGCTTATTCCATATTTGATTCTTGACATCAACTGACACATCTTTCCAATATCGGATTGTGATGTCAAGATTATCCCTAAGAACCCAAGTTCATTCCGGAACTTAGGGAATGCCTCTTCTGGAGCTAGAGGCTGACCTTTCATGCTCACATCTGAGATTTTATATCTTTTGTCAGGAAACTGGTTCAGTCCCCTGTCACCTTTTTTCTGATCGCTCTGCTTCCTTTTCCTTGACCTCTCGGTGGTTGTATTGGTCGGTACAGGTGCGTCTTTGTCTTGGTTCAGCCCTAGTGCTTCTTGGTATCGTGCCACAGCTTCATCAAGTATCGCACGATATTGAGACAAGACCTCCTATTCATGTAATAAAATGCAAAACATGCATGTGTAATCGACATTGTGAAATCAACTAATTAGGTACACACACAAAACTAAAGATGTGTACTTTACCTCACACTCTTGTGGATCATAATTAGGGTCACATTGCAAATCACGCTGAGCGGCCCTATCTATGCTAGGATAAGGGTCGGTAGGCGTTTCATATCCTTCATCACTTGAATGTTCTTGAGAAACACCCTTGTTCATGTGGTCGGGCATTAACCCTTGGTCCTTCTTTAGAGAACTCATTGAGCTATATATATAAGATTGCAACAAAGATTAAAAAAAATTGAACACAAAGATTCGAACAGAAGATTAGAAAACAATATATATAAAATCACACTAAGTTCTTACATAATACACAGTCCATCATAAGTTCTTAGATAGTACGTCGTCCATCATACTAAGATTAGAACATATATCGTAATTTCTACTCGTCGTTGTCCATCAATGTCGTCCAATCGATCTCCCCATCTTCATCGTTGGAGAGGATGATGACTGGCACTACCGGCTCCACATGCACGGGCATGGAGACAACCTCACGTGCAGTCATCGAAGCTGAGGAGCCCACATCATGGTGGTGAGTAGATGGTCCCACAGCGGCGACATGTTGACGGTGACGCTTTGGGAGAACTCTACAGGCGCACATGAAAATACGACGTACGACGTCTTGATGATTGAGCCTTGACTGGCGCAGGAGCTCGAGGTGGCGGCGATGCATGAGCCGCACCGTTGCCAGCCGCTTCACTAGTGTATGTGCCTTGAGACACGCAGCGATGGCATCCACTGGGTCCATTTTGAGGCTGCGTCGACGACGGGAAAGTCTAGCTTGAACTATATACTGCAGGTGGTCGAAGGGGCAGTGTCACACCCGGTCTTAGAAGGCAAACCGAATGCGAACCATGTATGTGCCAAGATCAGCAATTCACGTACACAGTAGTTACATAACTGGACATCATGTCACACCCGTTTCCAATGGGCAGAGCCGGGTGCATCGCATATGTTTGCCAGGATCTATTTCCACACATATGTTGACGTCACAAGTGTAATATATCAAAAGAACAATGCATAATAGCGTAAATAACGATTATATTAACATATTACACTTCGAACAGACATAATGTCTTAAACCTTTATTCATCAAAGTACAACGAAACATGGACATCCATCCACAGGAAGATGACCGGGGGTATCACTAGACTAGCATCCACGGAGTTCAGCATCATATCTTCATCTGCAAGCTTCTGATCAAAATTTAATCAAGGGTGAGCTCACTTATGGTCAGGGCTCAGCAAGTGGGGGAAAAACTAATGCAAGTTTAACAAGGTGAGGCTAAGGTTGAGCAGTAAGCATTTTAGTTGGTCAACATTTTATTAACAACACCTGTCTTACTAATAAGTGTGAATCCCAAGTATTCCCATTAAACAAAGGTACAATAGTATATTAAAAACACTTAAGTGAAACCACTTAAGCAAAATATTGGCAGATCATCGGATCTCGATTTATTTCCATCTTCAAGTTCAATTATCATGTGAGGAGTCCAGGCTGCTCTTAACCGTGAGCACGACTGATATATCAGTTTTACACTCTGCAGAGGTGGCACATCTTTACCCATGAGTCGCTATTCCCTTCTAGCCCGGTTTAGCTAGACCCGTATTCACTTCCTAGGTGAATGGCCAGGGTCTCACTACGAGGCTTCTCCCTAGAGTCCTCATTACGCAAATGCTAGAAATGGTCAACTGCATAAGGTACACCTACCGTAACCAACTTATAGTCCAGTGCACAGGGTAAAGCTTTGGGAACTATGCCCGTATCCAATCTTCCTGAGCCGGTACTATAAGGGCTTGCTAGGTGCCCCCGTTCCTGGTCGACCACGACCAACACCCAACATAAGACTTCCCTAGTTATTTAGCCAAGCCCAGAGCCATGATAGTTCTCATGGTAGCACTGTTTTCCCGGGTGGTCACTCCATGTTCCAATTAATATGCAATAATCTTGTTTAATCATCAGGTTAACAACAATAATGTAAACTTACCATTTTGGAACATTAATATCATAAGCGGGAGTGACTGCATAAAGTTAAGTTGTAGCAATAGCATAGCTACTTGATTAAATCATAATCCCAGGTTAAACAAGGAGTAAGGTTGGAAAGGTTATCTAAACAGGTAACCCATCAAGTTATGCATATATATCCAAAAGAGTAAACTTTATTAAATGTATTGTTTGGGATCAAACAGAGTATGTAGAGGGAGAAGTCCACTTGCCTTGCTTATTGAAAACTTGAGGTTCTTCCACGGATAGGAATAGATCTTGATTCTTAACTACTAGATCAACCACTGAATATCACACAAACAAACAAGAAGAACAAACACCACTCAATAACATACAACATTCATCATACGTAAAGCTAAAAGAAAGGCTAACGAAAAGGGCGTTCGCTTTTCAAAAACATTACACGCAAGGGTTATAATAAAAAAGTATTCTTTTCACAAATGTGTGATCTATACTTTATAAAACAAGACATGAGCTTAAAATATCTTAATTAAAATATACAAATATTAGGTTCACCAATTTAATTTTTTATAAAACGTCATATGTGATATGTCTAAGATTAAGAGTTTATAAGACGATAAAACACATTATAACAATATTAAACCTTTTTAACCTTATAGAAGAGATATAAGTTATAAATCTAAGGTTAATGCGTTATGAAATACCTCATTAATTTTAGAAGCATTATGGAACGCATTATAATTCGTTGTTAAACCTTCACTTATGATAAACTAAGATATAAGTCTAAATAGGTTTTATATGAAAAGATCATTATTATTACATACCTATTTTATGAAAAACTAGGTTATAGGCCCTTAAGTGGATTTCATGCAAAAGATAATGAACAAATAACTATCTTTTATTTTCATTAGAAAACACATAGCCTATATTATTATATTCAAAGATAATATATAAAGTAACATTTTAAGTTTAAAAGAACTTAAACTCCTATTACTTTATTTGTTCCTTTAGGAAAAGCTAAGTGATTCGTATATAATGTGGACTAAATTTTATGAAATCATTAATCATGCCATAAATTTAGTTAAGAACAAATTGACTATAGGTTTGATTAATAAATTATGATAAAGGATAATTAATCTATTAATTATCTTTAATTCTTTTGTATGAATAAATTATCTAATTCATTAGAAAGGAAATTATGTATAAACTATCATTTTAGTTTATAAAAGCAATGACCCTTGTTATCTTTTAATTAAGAAAATGTAAATAATCTATTAATTGGACATATATTTATCTTCTATTTTTATTAAGAAACATATGTCTACATATCCTCTTAAAGTTTCTATTTAATACGGCTATACTTAAACATCTATAACGAACCTTGTTAAATATAATATCTGTTTAAAAGGTCATTTTAAACTAGACACAGGTTATCTAATTCTTTAGTAAGAAACCTACGTTTACCAACATAACTATCAATTTCTTTATTAGAAAAGTATGAGCGCCTAATTAAGTCATTTTAACATTATTATAAATTCTACTATTTCGGTTTTTCTCCTTTCTTTTCTAAATAGAATTTATACGTATAACTAAAAATTGTTTATTTAATTCTTCTAACATTAATATACTAAGAATTAATTGTAAATTACTAAATGAGACTTTTAATAACATATCATGGTTATTACTACATACATAAATATTTTACTTAATTCTACGTAATTTAGTGCTATACTTATGAATACTTTTATTATAAATAGTAAAATATACATTTTCATTTGACCGGAAATACGTTGCTTAGTATTTCTTCTATTTTTAATTTCTTATATCACTAAAATTATACTTATATCAATACTAACAGATTATCGCTTGACACACTAAAACGAAATTAATTATAAACATTTCTAGTATGAAAATCACTAAGTTAGTGAATAGTGACCGTGTTCATTTTTAGAACTATAAAATCACATGCATTTTAAAATATTGTCGCGGGTTCGATTTTGGTTACACGTATACATCGGAATCTCTAAAATCATACACGACTCGCCAAGTCGCATAATATTACAACAATAATTCACAAATTCATTCAACATATGATTTAGACAATAAATTAACGGGTTGGGGTTGTCTTCAACCTTGGGTTTGCTCATGCGCAGGAACGAATGTCGACGAGGGGGAGTGGTTTGGCGGGTAGGGAACGGGCGTGAGGTCCGGCCAGGGTGCTGCGCGGGCGAGCTCTAGCGCGGTGGCATCGACACTGGCGAGGCTCCGGCGAGGTTCCACGGACAGTGGGGCGGACGGCGACGGTGTAGACGAACTCCGGCAATGGCATGGGCGAGTGGGAGAGAGAGAGGAAGCTCGGGGAGGAAGAGAGCTTAGTTGTGGGAGGGAGAAGAGAGGAGCTCGGCGTCCAATTTATAGAGGATGGGAGGGAGAGAGAGAGAGACGCCGAGGAAGGGAGAGAGACATGGCCGTCAGTTTGAAGGCTTCAAGGTGCCATTGATGGCGTTGGTTCAATGGAGGGAGAAGTAACGACTGCAATAAAACTCCATTAACACAGAGGAACGGTCGCGGTCGTCCATTCGGCTCCGTGGTTGGGCGCAGGGGCTCGGCCAAACTTCCTGGCGCGGGTGCGGCGTCCTGCGCGGCTGGGGTCGCTTGGTCTCCTCGCGTGCAGGGCGCGTCGAGGCCGGCTAGAGTCGGGGTCGCGGCTACTGCGCAGCGCAGGTCAGGGCGTGGGCGCGAGGCGGTGTCGCGGGTCTGGGCGCTGGTCGGGCTTCGGACGTCGGGGAGGCGAGGCGTCGGGTCCGGCCGGTGTTGGCGGCTGCTCGGGATGGGGCACGGCTCGGCTGCTAGAGCTCCTGGCGCGGCGGTGTCGTGGCGGAAGCAGGGCGTCGCGGTGCAGCAGAGAGAGCAGGGGAGAGGGAGGGATGGAAGGAAGAGAGAGAGGCCGGGTGGGAGACGTTGGCGGTGGATGGAGCAGTGAAGGGGCAGGGGAGCGGCGGCTGCAGGGAAGTGGCGCGTGCGGCGCGGCAGGCTAGGTTTAGGGGTATTGGGCCTAATGGGCCGATTAGGTTTAGTTTAGGTTTTTTTCTCTTTTTTTCTATGTTTTTCGAAATACATATCTAAATAACCCTAAAATTTATAAAAATTAACCCAAAATTATTTATAAATATAATATTTTTATTTTGACTAATAATTTTATTATTTTTTGTGAATTTTCATTCAAGAAGAAATGTTATTAAATATTCAAAAAACCAATTGTGTGCAATCAAAATTATTCCAAATGCAAATAAATGACACACAATTAATGAAAAACTTATTACCCTGATTACCATTATAAACTAGGATTATTAATACACATATTTTCCAAAAACCTTATTTAGCAATTTATTATTGTTTTGTAAAATGAGATTTTCATCACAAGATCAAATTCATAAATTGGATTTGCAAATCAATTCAAACAAAATATATGCTTTGGCATGAGTGCAACAACACTTGGTTAAATTTTATCTATTCAAGAAATTCTTCAAATTATATATATTACCATTTTATTATTAGAAATCATAAGTATTTTTCCTTTCTACTGAAATTTAATAATTCTAATAGGTTTGTTTGCATTTGCTAGATTTAGGGTGTTACAAAATCTACCCCCTTAAAAAGAATCTCGTCCTCGAGATTAGGGAAGGCTAGCAAGAAAACAATGGTGATATATGGTTACTGTAGGTTCTTGGTTCACATTGATCTCTTCTAAACTTAAGGAACTTATTGTTTCTTTGCTCCACAACGACTACAAATCAGGCGATCTTTATCATCGTACTTATAACTGGTTGGTCTTCTTGATTATTGTTTGGGTCTTGCTCTGTAGTCTTCTTCTCTAGTCGTTCAAGTTGCGTCTTGGGGCATTGACGAATAACATGTCCTTCGCTCTTGCAGTAGAAGCAAGCACCTCTTGCTTTGAGTTCTTTGCGAGTCAACTTTGCTTGACCCACTGGTGATGAGGGATGATTGGGTGTCTGTATCTCATATAGCTGAGTCTGGCTTGATTCTTATGTTTGGGTATCCATGTGTTTCGGGGCTTTTGCTTGTGGTTGAGGTGGACTAGTCATGTATCCAAACATTTTCCTATTCCTTTTGTTGTTCTTCACTATGTTGATAGAAGTTTCTATGCATTTTTGTTCATATTCCATGTCTGGAGACTGAGATAGCTTTAGCTCGGAGGTGTGCGGTAGTGAACTCTTCTCAGAACAGTTACGAAGGTAATGATCTTCACGTCCACATAGATAGCAAGCTTTTCTTGGAGTTATTTCTTGACTTTTTCCATGTTTCCATTTTTGTTTCTTGGACCTGATGCGGCAATGGGGCTGAAACTATGTGCAGGTGATAGTCCATCCATCAATGTAACACTCATGTGCTTCTTTTTGGAGCTGGGCATCCTTGTGATGTTTCCTTTTTGGAATACCTGACAATTCATCGTCTGACAGTGCATCTGCTATTAGTTGTTCTTGGAAAGACCATTGACTTTTTATGCCAGAAAACAAAATCTGGTTCTTCTGCTTTGTAGTTTCACTTTCGTTTATACTGATCTGGTGACAAGGAATTCCATAGTACTCACAACAACAACATGTTCCAAGATCATTTGTCTGTTGGTGTGCATCCTTTTATGTTTGTTCATTAGTTGTTTCATTTCTAGTGACGTTTCGACTTGCCAACACTTGCTGGTATGATGAGGTGAGTTGAGATGCTTTCTGTATTATTAGAGCTTGTGCATGTAACAACTTCTCTAAGTCAACTATCGAGGGTGATGTTGTGGTTGATGTCATATGGGTAACGGTAGCCTGCTCATGTGCTATAAATTCTGCTAAATCAACTTGTTGGAGTCTAGCTACCACTTGATAGGTTGCTTGCAGAAACTGTGTGTGCGCCTTCTAGAAGTGTTCCATCTGAGACTTAGCTGGAGGAGTTGCCAACACAATGTATTCTTTGCACTTAGTGACATCACTTGTAGTTGACATTCCAAGGTCTGACATCTATATGGATATAGTAAGGAAAGAAGGGACGAAAAGATTGAGATAAGACAGACTATAAAGAGTAGAGAGAACCCAACTATCTAAGGTTTAACCTAGCTAACTGTTGTCATTGTGGACAAAAGTCACACAATACAACAACAATCATTACAAAGAAGCAAATCAAACATAGTCACAAAGATAACTAACATGAACTCAAACATATCAGCACAACACAACTCGATGTTATTCATTCAATCAAAAGGCAATCTTGCCTAGGGAAAACAATTTCTTGTAGTTTTTTTCGAAAGGCAGGACAAGGTTAGGAATAAGGAAGAGATTATAAAATCAAGGAATAAGAACAGAAATAACAAGGAGATAGACAAGATCAAAACATTATTGTTAATGACCAAGGGTGAAATAAGATAACCACTAATTGATGAAGCGAGGATAAATTATACAACCAAGGATATGAGAATTTTTTTAAGGATACAAAATACTAGGGCATTATCAAGGAGAGAAGTAGAGAGACAAAGGGTTCAATATATCAAGGTAGATATTGTCCAAGGATGACAATACAATGGCAAGAAAACAAGAGTAGAACAAAACAAGGGTTATATAGCAATATTATGAGTTATAAAACAACCACAATATAACGTCGTCTTTACCGATCTAGTCGAAAACTTAACACTATAAAACTATCCTATCAACCTAACCAAGAAGAATGGTAATAGATCCAGGAGATCTATAACGAAAACTTCTTGCAGGTGGGGATAAGACAGAGAATAGGGCATCGTTGATAGCTTCGAAAGGGTTCCTTTAGGTAGACTTCACTTCAAGTTCTACAATCCTAACTTGATCATCTTGTAGTGCTTCTGAGTAGAGTCTTCTGATAGACCAAAATCAGAATAGAAGAGTTGAAAATAAAAGAGACGAGTTTTGATATAAGGTAAGTTTTTATGGAGGAAAATATATCAGGCTTTGAAAGACTGACTGGGCTTTTGATTTCTAACTAATCTAGCAACCTACGGTCACATTTCTTTGATACCACTTCTGTCACACACGTTTCCAATGGGCAGAGCCGGGTGCATCACATATGTGTGCCAGGATCTATTTCCACACATATGATGACGTCACAAGTGTAATGTATCAAAAGAACAATGCATAAAAGCGTAAATAACGATTATATTAACTTATTACACTTCGAACAGACATAATGTAACACCCCAGGTGTTACTCAGGGTGTCCACCCAGGGCTACACCATTTAAATCTACTATCACATGTGGGCTAGTTTGAGCAAAGTACATCAAACTTAGAATTCAAGGTCCTAAGCAAGTGCAACCCATCTTGGATATCATACCCTAACTTATCATGCACATCTAAAGGGGAGAATTGCCCAAAACCCTAAAGCACACCCCTTGGGCAATGGGAACCCTAGATGTAAGTATGACCAAAAGGTCATGAAAACCTTTTGATCATGGCTTGGGCCAAATATAAAAGTTGTAGTACACTAAATAACCTACAAATAATAGTAAGAAAGTAACCCCAAAAAGATTTCAGAAAAACCCCAAAAGTTTCACCAAAGGATTGAGAATGAAAGAAAAATCAGAAATTGTCTAAGTCCAAAACTAACCTTTGGACAAAGATCACACATGTTCACTCTCATCCAAAATTCAAAACACTTCGACCCAATTGACAAAGTGGCGCCAAATTACCCCTAGAATGCCCTGGAGGAAGTTGACAACTACCCTAAGTCGTTTGACACGACTTGGCATACCTTTTGTCCCAGTTTGGACAGCTATGACATAGGCAACATCTCACCCCTCTATCTCCCTACCCCGACCGTATCTTGGCTTGGAACTCACAGCAAAAAGGTAGGATATGGAGCAGGGAAGAGACCGTACACAGTGGTTTTGCCAAGATACGCACGCTAAGGTGATCAAATCCGCCGTTGAACCATGGCAGAAGCGAGCTCCCACGTGTTCGACGCGGGCTGACACTCGGGGGCGCGCTCAGAGCACGCCCGTGTGTGAACCCCCGCGCACCCGCGGCCGCCCATGACCACGCCCGTGCCATGGCTATAAAGCCCGTCCCAGTGCCCGGCTGCCTTCCCCGTTGCCTCCTCCGTACCACGCCTAACTCCCCCGAGCTCGCCCATAGCTCCGGCGACCTCCCCACGACCCACCAGAGCCGCCGAGGGCAACCACCGTGGCCAACCCCTTTCCCACCCTCCTCCGCTCGGTCCAAGCCCTCGGATAGCTTCCTTGAGAGGCCGTGAAGCTTGCACGAGCTTGCACCGAGAACTCGCGCCACTGGAATAGCGAAATCGTGCTCGCCGGAGTTCAGAACCCCGCCGGCGCACGTGGACCGGGTAAGTCACTGCGCCATTTTTCGATTCAATGCACAGATAGCCTCTACATCACCCCGTGAAGCTCACCGTGCCACTGGATTGAACTAGATCGCCGTGGTTTGACCGGAACACTCGCCGCCGACGAGAGCCCCCGCCTGCGCACGTGGACCGGATGATTCCGGCCACCCCCGCCGTTGAGCCGTACACCGTTGTGACCGCCTGGACCTCCCGAAGCCAACCCCGCCCCTCGCCGGACCTCTCTTGCCGCCGGTAAGCCGCGCCACCCTTTTCTTTCTCGCGGGTACTGTTTAAACCTAGGGAGGGACCGCGGGGGAGAAGAAAAGAAAGCTAGGGGGTTTTGCGCATTGTCAGTGACTCAGATAAATAGTAGCGCGGGGGTATAACTGAGAGAGTTAGTTTGGAAATAACCCAAGGACCTCGGTGCAAAGTGGTTTTCCAGGAAACCTTTTATTAAATCTGATTTAAAATTTGAACAGAACTTGAATAATTCATATCTTCTGTTTTATTCATCCAAATTTAGTCAAACCAATTTTGCCAGATCTTAAATAATATAAACTACTTAAGAAAAATATAAAACCCCTATGTACTACAGAAAACTTTAGGGTTCTGATTTAAATACTGATTTGACCAAAAGCTAAATAATGGGAAGAAAAATAGTTGCACTATTTAACTGGAGTTAAGAAAATTTGGAGAAGTTTATGACCACCTACTGACCTGTTTAAAAATGCTAAACCCCTCTGTACACCCCATTAAGGTAGAGTTTGCCATTTATTTTACATTATGCTTAAGGTTAAAGAAAATAGGAAAGGTGATTTAAATAAAGAACCAGGGAGCCCCTATATTTTTGTTAGTATACTTATTCAGTGTAGGTTACTAGAAAAATTGATTATACCCTAGTTTAGTATAAAATAAATAGGATACTTTTTATTTTAAGAAAACAAGGAAAACTTAGAAAAGCCCTACAAAAATAACCCCAAGGTGAAAACACCCCTACCCTTGGGATAGTAAATCTTTTGTTATGAAGGACATAGGAAAAATATGAAATCTCCTGTTTGACATTTTTCAAATAGCAAGGTAGTGGAAAGTGCCTTTTTGGCATTAAACTTTGGAAAATCACAACTAAATAACCATCCCTTAGCTTTATGTGGTTTTTGGCACAGAAGCTTATTATTACTGTTAGATGCCAACAAAAATAACCCTTAGGACGAACCCTCTCCTAGTTGAGAGTTGTAGTGCAAAGTGGCCCATTTACACAACTTTTGATTATTTTTGTCTAAAGCATAGCCTTTTTATTTTTAACCTCAACTTCCTAGAATGAGCTATATTGACCAATGGCAACCTCCTGTAATTTTTACAAAATTTTTGGAAAAAGTTAAACCACTATTGTAGTTCAAACCTCCACTAGAATTCATAAATAGAAAATAAAGAAAGGAAAATGAATAATGGAAATTAATGTCATCCTAAAACCCTTTTGTAAATTGTCCACTGAAATGTATAAAGGAAATACAAATCCACTATGCTTATCCCTAACAAAACCTAAACCTAGAGTGATAAGCATAAACCACTAAAAGCCATGTATGACCAAGAAACCCTAAGTTACTCATTAACTTAGTTTTTCTTCCTTTAGCAGAATGTTATTAAATCCTACATAATCATGACATACATATTCATTGCATTTCGATAGACTGTAACCTCGCTGACGGAGAGTACGTCCTCGTGCCGGAGCAACGAGCTGCTTAGGAGGTAGCCCCGGATACAGCACCAGAGCCTGCACCAAAGGATCTGCCTGCCACAGCTTTGGAAGGCAAGCCCTGGTTTATGCATAACCTGTTATTTATGCTATTTTACTATACTTAATGATTGTAGGATTGAATGTGCACTTAGGTGTAGGAGTTGTTTGAAACCCTAGTTGCATGATCTCAGGAATCCTTTTGAGATGGATACTAGTATGCTAGGTCGAGTAGCTGCTTTATTTAATTAGGATCTCGGTAGAAGACGAGTGATTTTTCTAGCACTCGCGCGAGATTAGGAATTGGTTGTACCCACTTTCATATCATCATGATACTAGTCTGTGGACAACAATCCATGGGGATTGGTTGTCTATGAGATGGAAAATTTGGAATAAGGATTAACGTGCGGATACCTGTGTCAAGCGTTTGAACGTACTAAACACATACCGAGAAATATGGTAAATCGGTAAGCCTAGTACCTGAGTGAACCTGCCCGCAAACTTTGCCCCTCACGCGACCTGAGACGTGGTCTCCCATTCCGGTTATGGTGGGTACAAGTGCGGTCACTGCACGACGGCAGTCGGGGTCAGTGAGGCATTGTACGCCAAGGCGGTGAGCCCTGATCTATTGCCAGGGAATCGATGGGGACGGTTGATGTGTGTGGGGATGGAGTGCCCCTGCATGTCGTGTGTTTAGGTTTACCTTGCAAGGATAAAAACTCGATTCGAATTGTCTCCTTCTCGCAGCTAATGAGACTGCTTGATCCATTGTACTGCATTGAGTAACAAGTGGAAATATTATGAGTTGATACAAGATGTTGATTGCTAAAAATGTTTGCTACTATGTATGAGTAGATAGTACATATTTAGCCTTAAGAGAGTCACACTTAAATTTGACAAAGTTAAAACTTGATTTAGAAACTCAGCTAGTGCTTTTGGCAACCAAACCCCACAGCCAAACAGCTGCATGTCTAGAGGTAGAGGAGTAGACTCCTCACACCGGGTAAGTCTAGCTGAGTATTAGTATACTCAGCCTTGCTTGTGGCACAATTTTACAGGTTCCTTGGAGGACATGGTTGCTGGAGTGACTTGGTCGTCCATCTTGCCACCGGGTTGGACTATCAAGTGGGACCCTGCCTCGGCTGAGGAGGAGCATGAGGAGTGATGGGACAGGCTTCCCCATCCCTCCAT
Organism: Zea mays; assembly: GCF_902167145.1. Classification (NCBI taxonomy): domain Eukaryota; kingdom Viridiplantae; phylum Streptophyta; class Magnoliopsida; order Poales; family Poaceae; genus Zea; species Zea mays. The sequence continues at coordinate 30,926,217 of NC_050103.1, forward strand.
TTATTTATCGTTAGTTTTATTCCGCTGCACTCGAACAATGATGACTACTTTTGCAAAACTCCGATGGTGATGTAATAATTTAATACTCCTTAATGCATGGTTTTATGCTTTATTGTATTTGCTCTGTGACTCACCATCGAGTGAGATTGTAGTACTTGATCCTGTCAGTGGCCTTGTCGGACTAGATCCGAGGGATTGACGGGTTATTCCCATTTAAGTGTCGTCTAGCCTCTAAGGTGGGACTTAGACACTTAAGTCGGAATAATTCGGGCAGTTCCGCCACAGCTGGTATCGGAGCTTGTACCACCACAGAGGAATCAATAAAATATAAATACCATCCTTTTCCGAAGTAAAACTTGATAGAAACAATGTTGGATAGATCATTGGACGATCAGGATAGACCTAGGACGTGAAGCCTTAGGATGATAGAGGGGTAGTTAGGTGGCTAAGTGATTAAGCCCTACAGGCTACTATAAGGGGTGGGAGTTATTCCCTATTCCCTTTATATTGATGTGAGGTCGTTCAGGACGAGCATGCATGCATTCTTAAATTAAACAAATGGATAATTGAGTAAGGACTTAAATACAAAATGATGACCAACTAAGTACCCCAGTACCATTGTTATATTTAGAGAGAGGCTAAGTTGTGTTTCCTTTTTCTTTTTATAATTCTTTTTCTTTTACTTACGCTTAACCGTACACAGATGACTTCCCACGGATCCTCAGACGACGGGAATGCACTGTCCCACACTGACGGGCTTGCACGAGAGGGCTTTCCCCATATTTTGTGGGAGGTACTTCAGGGGGCCGGATACACGACACCTCCTTAGTACGCGGTGCAGCAGTTCGAGAAGCACTGAGTGCCCCGCTATAGGGTGAGGATGACCTTGGAGCCTCATCCCCTGCAGCTAGGCTGGCGTTCGCTGGACTTTGAGTCCTTTGGATACCAGGCTGAGGATACGATCGAGGCGATTGCGCTGCACGGATTGACCACTCTCTGCGGATTCCACCCCTTGGAGCTGTCCACCCACCCCATTGGCTTGTTCCCCGCGGAGAGGGAGGACGACCCAATGTGGAAGGATCGGGTGGAGCATGCCAAGGACATCTGGGCTATCTACCCGGGCCAGACGGCTCACTTGACAGTGCGGTGCATGAATGCCCTGTACCATCTGCAAGTGATGCGTGGTGAGGCAATGTCCCATCTGATGGCATTGCTGGAGGCAACAAAGATCACCCTGGACAACAGAGAGGAGCTTGTGGTTGATTTGTCCACTGAGATGGTGGAAAAGGATTTGCAGGTGGAGCAGCTGTCAAATGAGATCCAAGAGCTAGAGGAATTAGTGGGAACCAGAGAGAACACCATTGAGGTTCTCGAGGATCAGCTTATCAACACCCAGCAGCAGCTGGCCGAGGCTAATGATCACCTGGATATGCATCACCAGGAGATCCAGGACATGGAGGCCAACGAGGACGTCGACATTGAGGGAGGAGAGGAGCCTGCCTCCAGCTTGGACACTGCTGGCTCAGGGAGACCACCTTTCCCCAAGTCGAGTGTTGCCTCGTTCGCTCACTAGGTATCAGGAGTAGGGCTAGAAGTCCGTAATGGTGGGACTCCTCCAAGCTAGCTTAGCTTTTGCACCCTTGGGGTACTAGGCTAGATAGAGTTGAGTCTTTTGGGCCATTGATGTAATCGTGATAAACTCTTTTGAAAGCATGGTTGATGGATGATGTTAGTCTTAATTTGGGAAGAAAAGTTTATGCCTTAAGAAATCCTTTATATTTATGCAAGAATCTATCAATTTCGCCTTTTGACTCTTTCACCGCGATTAAACCTTAAACTTGAAGATGTGGTATTAAGAAAATATGTGATTTTTCAGATGGCCGGGAGAGCGCGTCGTGGCCAGAATGAGCGTGTTCCTCCACCACCGCCACCGCCTCCCACTCTGCAGGAGCTAATGGCTCAGCAGAATGAGATCTTGAGGCAGCTAGCTCAGCGCCGGCCACCACCTCAGCACTATGGTGGTGGAGATCATCAACGTCACCCCGCGGCAGCTACCTACCAGGAGTTCCTCAGTACCCAGCCTCCATTGTTCACCAGGGCAGAGGACCCACTTGATGCAGATGTATGGTCAAGAGTAGTAGAATCCGAATTCCCATTACTCCATGGGGTTTGCTCAGAGGTCACTAAGGTCAGGTTCGCCACCCAGCAGCTTCGCGGACTCGCAAGGTCTTGGTGGGACCATTTTCTTGCTATGCAGCCAGAGGACCGAGAGGTGGAATGGAGAGAATTCAAGGCAGCTTTCAGGGGGCACCATATACCAGCCGGAATTATGGACCGAAAGTTCAACGATTTTCTGGCACTCACTCAGGGCAACCGGACAATATTGCAGTATGCTCAGGCCTTTAATGACCTGTGCCAGTATGCCGAGTATCATGCAGATACAGACGAGAAGAAGAGACAGGTTCAGGAGGGGGCTCAGCACTAAGCTCCGTGACCATCTCAACACCGTCAGGGCCAATAGCTATAATGAGTTGGTCAACATGGCCATCTCCCAGGAGGACTGTATCACCGCTCGTCAGGCAGAGAAGAAGAGGAAGACCCCTGTGGCAGGACCCTCAGCTCAGCCACAGCGCTTCAGGATTGTGTCTGACACTCAGAGCAGGGGACCTCAGCAGCAGCAAGGGCGTTGGGTGATCCGACCACAGCAGCAGCAGCAGACACCCAACCGTACCCAGTTTCCAGCTCAGAGGAACAATCAGCAGCAGCAGCAATATCGCCAGGCAAATGACAACAGGTGTTTCACATGCGGCAACACCGGACATTATGCCAAGAATTGCCCCAGAAACCAGCAGAGGCAGGGGCAGAATGTTAATCAGAACCAAGGCAAGAGGCAGAAGGTGCAAGTGAGGCAAGGCAGGCTGAACTTCACCACCATGGCTGATATTCTAGAGGGAGCACCCGTCTTGACTGGTATCTTTACAGTTTTGAATTATCCTGCTATTGTTCTTTTTGATTCTGGTGCATCACACAGTTTTATCAGTACCAAATTTAGTGCCAAGTGTCAGTTACCTTTCCTCCACACCAATGGGTGTATTACAATTTCAACACCAGGAGGCAGGATTGCCACCTATCAGATCAATAGACACGTACCAATTAAGCTGGGTAGTTTCATTTTTAAAACCACTCTCTTGATAATGGGATTGGATAGTGTGGATATCATCCTAGGTACTGATTGGTTATCACGACACCACACGGTGATTGATGTCGCAGCCAGAGCCATAGAAATCCACTCCCCTTTGGATGGCGAGATCACCTTGTATCTACCCAACCAGGGTTGTACCCGTTCTTGTGCATTCACTATGATAGAGTCACTAGTGGAAGGGATCTCAGTGGTCCGTGATTACCCAGATGTTTTTCTGGATGAATTGCCAGGGATGCCACCTGACCGAGACATTGAGTTCGCCATTGAATTGCAACCCGAGACTGCTCCTATCTCCAAGAGACCCTATAGGATGCCTCCCGCAGAATTAGCAGAACTGAAAAAGCAAATGCAGGAGTTGTTGGACAAGGGGTTCATTTGCCCCAGTACTTCACCTTGGGGATGTCCTGCTTTATTTGTGAAGAAAAAGGACGAGAGTTTGAGAATGTGTGTCGATTACCGCCCTCTCAATGCGATGACTATCAAGAACAAATACCCACTGCCCCGCATTGATGTTTTGTTCGATCAGTTGGTGGGAGCCAAAGTATTCTCCAAGATAGATCTTCGCTCGGGTTACCATCAGATTAAAATCCGTGCCAGCAATATTCCCAAGACGGCCTTCTCAACCAGATATGGGCTTTATGAGTTTTTGGTGATGTATTTTGGGCTGACCAATGCCTCGGCTTATTTTATGTACCTGATGAACTCAGTATTCATGCCAGAGCTGGACAAATTCGTGGTCGTTTTCATTGATGATATTCTGGTCTATTCCAAGAATGAAGCCGAGCACACCAAACATTTGCATACTGTACTTCAGAGGCTACGTGACCATCAGTTGTATGCCAAATTGTCTAAATGCGAATTCTGGCTGAAGGAAATTAAATTCTTGGGTCACACAATTTCTCAAGATGGGATATCAGTTGATCCTGAGAAGGTACAAGAGGTAATGGATTGGAAACCCCCGACTACAGTAAGGCAGATTCGGAGTTTTCTAGGATTGGCAGGGTATTATCGACGATTTATTCTGGATTTCTCCAGAATTGCCAAACCAATGACTGAACTATTAAAGAAGGGAGTCAAGTATAATTAGAGCCAAAAGTGCGAAGATGCTTTTCATACACTGAGGCAGCATTTGACAACAGCCCCAGTGCTGGCTCAACCTGATAACACCAAGCCCTTTGAAGTTTATTGTGATGCTTCCGGCACTGGATTGGGATGTGTATTAATGCAAGATAACAGAGTAATTGCTTATGCCTCCCGAGCACTCAGACCCCATGAGCAGAACTACCCTACACATGATCTGGAGTTAGCAGCCGTGGTTCATGCTCTCAAGATATGGAGACACTACTTGATGGGAGCTCACTGTAATATTTACACGGATCACAAGAGCCTCAAATACATTTTCACCCAGGCAGATCTGAACATGAGGTAGAGGAGATGGTTGGAGTTAATCAAGGACTATGATTTGGAGGTGCATTACCATCCGGGCAAAGCCAATGTTGTGGCAGATGCCTTGAGCAGAAAGGCCTAGTGCAATTGTATGAGCATGGATGCAAGAGTTACCACCCTGTGTGATGAATTGTGCAAGCTGAACCTGGAAGTTGTTCCTTCAGGTGAATTAAATTATATCTCGGTGGAGCCCACATTACAAGAGCAAATAGTCAGGGCACAGAATGAAGACAAGGGTGTTCAGGTTATCAAGGAAATGATCAAGCAGAAGGCACAGAAATACAAGTGCTTCCGTCAGGACAACAAGGGAATTCTATGGTTTGGAGATCGATTGGTTGTCCCCAAGGACCCTGAACTCAGAAAGAGGATATTGGATGAAGCTCACCTTTCCAAATTCTCCATGCACCCTGGTAGCAACAAGATGTACCATGATACTGGTGGACCAGGATGAAGAGGGAAATTGCCAAGTACATATCCGAGTGCGATACCTGCCAGAGAATCAAAGCCAGTCATTTGAAGGCAGCAGGCCCTTTGCAACCCCTTCCCATACCATCTTGGAAATGGGAGGACATTTGCATGGACTTTATCGTGGGATTGCCCAATACCTCCAGGCACCATGATTCCATTTGGGTTATTGTGGACAGATTGACCAAGACCGCTCATTTCTTACTAGTGCATACCACCCACAAGACAGAGAAATATGCAGAAATTTATGTTGATCAAATAGTGCGGTTGCATGGTATTCCAAAAACCATTGTATCTGACAGAGGAGCACTGTTTGTGGCACGCTTTTGGGAGCAGCTGCAAGACTCACTTGGGACCCAGGTAATACGAAGCTCGGCATACCATCCTCAAACAGATGGCCAGACAGAAAGGGTAAATCAGATTTTGGAAGACATGTTGCTGGCATGTGTACTACACTACGGAAAGGATTGGGACAAGTGTCTTTCCTTGGTAGAGTTTTCTTATAATAACAGCTACCAATCCAGTTTGAAGATGGCACCTTTTGAAGCCTTGTACGGGAGAAGGTGTAGGACCCCGCTGAATTGGTCTCAAGCAGGAGAGAGGGAAATATTTGGGCCAGACTTGGTACTTGAAGCAGAGGAAAAGGTCAGAGTCATTAAGAAGAACTTAGAAGCTGCTCAGGCCAGGCAAAAGAGCTATCATGACAAGAGGTGGAAGCCCCTACAGTTTGAAGTGGGAGAACATGTTTATCTTAAGGTATCACCCACCAAGGGCGTCCAGAGATTTGGGATCAAGGGCAAGTTAGCTCCTCGCTACATTGGACCCTATGAGATCAAAGCAAGTTGTGGACCCGTAGCCTATCAATTGGAATTGCCACCACACATGTCAGCAGTCCACAATGTGTTTCATGTATCTCAGCTGCGAAAATGTGTCCGCCTGCCCACTGAAGTGCTACCTAAACCAGACATTGAGATAGAACCAGACTTGTCCTATCAAGAGTATCCCGTCAAGGTATTGGATCAGAAAGAGAGGTCAACACGGGCAAAGTCGATCAGAATGTATAAGGTTCAGTGGAGTCACCATTCAGTAGAAGAAGCTACATGGGAGACTGAGGATTTTCTACGCTCTCGCTTCCCCGACTTTCTACCCAAAGGAGTCGGTACGTAACCCCAAAAACCCCACCCCCACCTGCCCTCTGAATACAATTATAAGAAAAACTTAGATAACAAGGGTAGTCTAAGTTGTGGATTTAACTTAAAAAGGACTTCCTTCTGAAGTTGCAAAGAGAATGACATTCGAAGAGCAGTTAACAAGAGAAACTTGGGTAAAAGAAAGAGTAGCACACCAACACACCTTCACGGCACCCCTCCAAGGGACTCTACCAAAAATCTCGGGATGAGATTCCTTTAAGGGGGGAGGGCTGTAACACCCCAGGTGTTACTCAGGGTGTCCACCCAGGGCTACACCATTTAAATCTACTATCACATGTGGGCTAGTTTGAGCAAAGTACATCAAACATAGAATTCAAGGTCCTAAGCAAGTGCAACCCATCTTGGATATCATACCCTAACTTATCATGCACATCTAAAGGGGAGAATTGCCCAAAACCCTGAAGCACACCCCTTGGGCAATGGGAACCCTAGATGTAAGTATGACCAAAAGGTCATGAAAACCTTTTGATCATGGCTTAAGCCAAATATAAAAGTTGTAGTACACAAAATAACCTACAAATAATAGTAAGAAAGTAACCCCAAAAAGATTTCAGAAAAACCCCAAAAGTTTCACCAAAGGATTGAGAATGAAAGAAAAATCAGAAATTGTCTAAGTCCAAAACTAACCTTTGGACAAAGATCACACATGTTCACCCTCATCCAAAATTCAAAACACTTCAACCCAATTGACAAAGTGGCGCCAAATTACCCCTAGAATGCCCTGGAGGAAGTTGACACCTACCCTAAGTCGTTTGACACGACTTGGCATAGCTTTTGTCCCCGTTTGGACAGCTATGACATAGGCAACTTCTCACCCCTCTATCTCCCTACCCCGACCATATCTTGGCTTGGAACTCACAGCAAAAAGGTAGGATATGGAGCAGGGAAGAGACCGTACACAGTGGTTTTGCCAAGATACGCACGCTAAGGTGCTCAAATCCGCCGTTGAACCATGGCAGAAGCTAGCTCCCATGTGTTCGACGCGGGCTGACACTCGGGGGTGCGCTCAGAGCACGCCTGTGCGCGAACCCCCGCGCGCCCGCGGCCGCCCGTGACCACGCCCGCGCCACGGCTATAAAGCTCGTCCCAGTGCCCGGCTGCCTTCCCCGTTGCCTCCTCCGTACCACGCCTAACTCCCCCGAGCTCGCCCATAGCTCCGGCGACCTCCCCGCGACCCGCCAGAGCCGCCCGAGGGCAACCACCGTGGCCAACCCCTTTCCCGCCCTCCTACGCTCGGTCCAAGCCCTCGGATAGCTTCCCTGAGAGGCCGTGAAGCTTGCACGAGCTTGAACCGAGAACCCGCGCCACCGGAATAGCGAAATCGTGCTCGCCGGAGTTCAGAACCCCGCCGGCGCACGTGGACCGGGTAAGTCACTGCGCCATTTTTCGATTCAATGCACAGATAGCCTCTACATCACCCCGTGAAGCTCACCGTGCCACTGGATTGAACTAGATCGCCGTGGTTTGACCGGAACACTCGCCGCCGACGAGAGCCCCCGCCAGCGCACGTGGACCGGACGATTCCGGCCACCCCCGCCGTCGAGCCGTACACCGTTGTGACCGCCAGGACCTCCCGAAGCCAACCCCGCCCCTCGCCGGACCTCTCTCGCCGCTGGTAAGCCACGCCACCCTTTTCTTTCTCGCGGGTGCTGTTTAAACCTAGGGAGGGACCGCGAGGGAGAAGAAAAGAAAGCTAGGGGGTTTTGCGCATTGTCAGTGACTCAGATAAATAGTAGCGCGGGGGTATAACTGAGAGAGTTAGTTTGGACATAACCCAAGGACCTTGGTGCAAAGTGGTTTTCCAGGAAACCTTTTATTAAATCTGATTTAAAATTTGAACATAACTTGAATAATTCATATCTTCTGTTTTATTCATCCAAATTTAGTCAAACCAATTTTGCCAGATCTCAAATAATATAAACTACTTAAGAAAAATATAAAACCCCTATGTACTACAGAAAACTTTAGGGTTCTGATTTAAATACTGATTTGACCAAAAGCTAAATAATGGGAAGAAAAATAGTTGCACTATTTAACTGGAGTTAAGAAAATTTGGAGAAGTTTATGACCACCTACTGACCTATTTAAAAATGCTAAACCCCTCTGTACACCCCATTAAGGTAGAGTTTGCCATTTAGTTTACATTATGCTTAAGGTTAAAGAAAATAGGAAAGGTGATTTAAATAAAGAACCAGGGAGCCCCCATATTTTTGTTAGTATACTTATTCAGTGTAGGTTACTAGAAAAATTGATTATACCCTGATTTAGTATAAAATAAATAGGATACCTTTTATTTTAAGAAAACAAGGAAAACTTAGAAAATCCCTACAAAAATAACCCCAAGGTGAAAACACCCCAACCCTTGGGATAGTAAATCTTTCGTTATGAAGGACATAGGAAAAATATTAAATCTGTTGTTTGACATTTTTCAAATAGCAAGGTAGTGGAAAGTGCCTTTTTGGCATTAAACTTTGGAAAATCACAACTAAATAACCATCCCTTAGCTTTCTGTGATTTTTGGCACAGAAGCTTATTATTACTGTTAGATGCCAACAAAAATAACCCTTAGGACAGAACCCACTCCTAGTTGAGAGTTGTAGTGCAAAGTGGCCCTTTTACACAACTTTTGATTATTTTTGTCTAAAGCATAGCCTTTTTATTTTGAACCTCAACTTCCTAGAATGAGCTATATTGACCAATGGCAACCTCCTGTAATTTTTACAAAATTTTTGGAAAAAGTTAAACCACTGTTGTAGTTCAAACCTCCACTAGAATTCATAAAGAGAAAATAAAGAAAGGAAAATGAATAATGGAAATTAATGTCATCCTAAAACCCTTTTGTAAATTGTCCACTGAAATGTATAAAGGAAATACAAATCCACTATGCTTATCCCTAACAAAACCTAAACCTAGAGTGATAAGCATAAACCACTAAAAGCCACGTATGACCAAGAAACCCTAAGTTACTCATTAACTTAGTTTTTCTTCCTTTAGCAGAATGTTATTAAATCCTGCATAATCATGACATACATATTCATTGCATTTCGATAGACTGTAACCTCGCTGACGGAGAGTACGTCCTCATGCCGGAGCAAGGAGCTGCTCAGGAGGTAGCCCCGGATACAGCACCAGAGCCTGCACCAGAGGATCTGTCTGCCACAACTTTGGAAGGCAAGCCCTGGTTTATGCATAACCTATTATTTATACTATTTTACTATACTTAATGATTGTAGGATTTAATGTGCACTTAGGTGTAGGAGTTGTTTGAAACCCTAGTTGCATGATCTCAGGAATCCTTTTGAGATGGATACTAGTATGCTAGGTCGAGTAGCTGCTTTATTTAATTAGGATCTCGGTAGAAGACGAGTGATTTTTCTAGCACTCACGCGAGATCAGGAATTGGTTGTACCCACTTTCATATCATCATGATACTAGTCTGTGGACAACAATCCATGGGGATTGGTTGTCTACGAGATGGAAAATTTGGAATAAGGATTAACGTGCGGATACCTGTGTCAAGCGTTTGAACGTACTAAACACATACCGAGAAATATGGTAAATCGGTAAGCTTAGTACCTGAGTGAACCTGCCCGCAGACTTTGCCCCTCACGTGACCTGAGACGTGGTCTCCCATTTCGGTTATGGTGGGTACAAGTGCGGTCACTGCACGACGGCAGTCGGGGTCAGTGAGGCATTGTACGCCAAGGCGGTGAGCCCTGATCTGTTGCCAGGGAATCGATGGGGACGGTTGATATGTGTGGGGACGGAGTGCCCCTGCATGTCGTGTGTTTAGGTTTACCTTGCAAGGATAAAAACTCGATTCGAATCGTCTACTTCTCGCAGCTAATGAGACTGCTTGATCCATTGTACTGCATTGAGTAACAAGTGGAAATATGATGAGTTGATACAAGATGTTGATTGCTAAAAATGTTTGCTACTATGTATGAGTAGATAGTACATATTTAGCCTTAAGAGAGTCACACTTAAATTTGACAAAGTTAAAACTTGATTTAGAAAATGAGCTAGTGCTTTTGGCAACCAAACCCCACAGCCAAACAACTGCATGTCTAGAGGTAGAGGAGTAGACTCCTCACACCGGGTAAGTCTAGCTGAGTATTAGTATACTCAGCCTTGCTTGTGGCACAATTTTACAGGTTCCTTGGAGTACATGGTTGCTGGAGTGACTTGGCCGTCCATCTTGCCACCGGGTTGGACTGTCGAGTGGGACCCTGCCTCGGCTGAGGAGGAGCATGAGGAGTGATGGGACAGGCTTCCCCATCCCTCCATTTATTTATCATTAGTTTTATTCCGCTGCACTCGAACAATGATGACGACTTTTGCAAAACTCCGATGGTGATGTAATAATTTAATACTCCATAATGCATGGTTTTATGCTTTATTGTATTTGCTCTGTGACTCACCATCGAGTGAGATTGTGGTACTTGATCCTGTCAGTGGCCTTGTCGGACTAGATCCGAGGGATTGACGGGTTATTCCCATTTAAGTGTGGTCTAGCCTCTAAGGTGGGACTTAGACACTTAAGTCGGAATAATTCGGGCAGTTCCGCCACACACAATGTATTAAACCTTTATTCATCAAAGTACAGCGAAACATGGACATCCATCCACAAGAAGATGACCGGGGGTATCACTAGACTAGCATCCACGGATTTCAGCATCATATCTTCATCTGCAAGCTTCTGATCAAAATTTAAGCAAGGGTGAGCTCACTTATGGTCGGGGCTCAGCAAGTGGGAGAAAAACTAATGCAAGTTTAACAAGGTGAGGCTAAGGTTGAGCAGTAAGCATTTTAGTTGGTCAACATTTTATTAACAACACATGTATTACTAATAAGTGTGAATCCCAAGTATTCCCATTAAACAAAGGTACAAGAGTATATCAAAAACACTTAACTGAAACCACTTAAGCAAACCATTGGTATATCATCAGATCTTAATTTATTTCCATCTTCAAGTTCAATTATCATGTGAGGAGTCCAGGCTGCTCTTAACCGTGAGCACGGCTGATATATCAGTTTTACACTCTGCAGAGGTGGCGCATCTTTACCCATGAGTCATGATTCCCTTCTAGCCCGGGTTAGCTAGACCCGTATTCACTTCCGAGGTGAATGGCTAGGGTCTCACTACGAGGCTTCTCACTAGAGTCCTCATTACGCAAATGCCGGAAATGGTCAACTGCATAAGGTACACCTATCGTAACCAACTTATAGTCCAGTCCACAGGGTAAAGCTTTGGGAACTATGCCCGTATCCAATCTTCCTGAGCCGGTACTATAAGCGCTTGCCAGGTGCCCCCGTTCCTGGTCGACCATGACCAACACCCAACATAAGACTTCCCTAGTTATTTAGCCAAGACCAGAGCCATGATAGTTCTCATGGTAGCACTGTTTTCCCGGGTGGTCACTCCATGTTCCAATTAATATGCAATAATCTTGTTTAACCATCGGGTTAACAACAATAATGTAAACTTACCATTTTGGAACATTAATATCATAAGCGGGAGTGACTGCATAAAGTTAAGTTGTAGCAATAGCATAGCTACTTGATTAAATCATAATCCCAGGATAAACAAGGAGTAAGGTTGGAAAGGTTATCTAGATCGGTAACCCGTCAAGTTATGCATATATATCCAAAAGAGTAAACTTTATTAAATGTATTGTTTGGGATCAAACAGAGTATGCAGATGGAGAAGTCCACTTGCCTTGCTTATTGAAAACTTGAGGTTCTTCCACGGATAGGAATAGATCTTGATTCTTAACTACTAGATCAACCACTAAATATCACACAAACAAACAAGAAGAACAAACACCACTCAATAACATACAACATTCATCATACGTAAAGCTAAAAGAAAGGCTAACAAAAAGAGTGTTCGCTTTTCAAAAACATTACACACAAGGGTTATAATAAAAAGGTATTCTTTTCACAAATGTGTGATCTATACTTTATAACACAAGTCATGAGCTTAAAATATCTTAATTAAAATATACAAATATTAGGTTCACCAATTTAATTTTTTATAAAACGTCATATGTGATATGTCTAAGATTAAGGGTTTATAAGACGATAAAACATGTTATAACAATATTAAACCTTTTTAACCTTTTAGAACAGATATAAGTTATAAATCTAAGGTTAATGCGTTATGAAATACTTCATTAATTTTAGAAGCATTATGGAACACATTATAATTCGCTGTTAAACCTTCACTTATGATAAACTAAGATATAAGTCTAAATAGGTTTTATATGAAAAGATCATTATTATTACATACCTATTTTATGAAAAACTAGGTTATAGGCCCTTAAGTGGATTTTCATGCAAAAGATAATGAACAAATAACTATCTTTTATTTTCATTGGAAAACACATAGCCTATATTATTATATTCGAAGTTAATATATAAAGTAACATTTTAAGTTTAAAAGAACTTAAACTCCTATTACTTTATTTTATCCTTTAGGAAAAGCTAAGTGATTCGTATATAATGTGGACTAAATTTTATGAAATCATTAATCATGCCATAAATTTAGTTAAGAACAAATTGACTATAGGTTTGATTAATAAATTATGATAAAGGATAATTAATCTATTAATTATCTTTAATTCTTTTGTAGGAATAAATTATCTAATTCATTAGAAAGGAAATTATGTATAAACTATCATTTTAGTTTATAAAAGCAATGACCCTTGTTATACTTTAATTAAGAAAATATAAATAATCTATTAATTGGACATATATTTATCTTCTATTTTTATTAAGAAACATATGTCTACATATTCTCTTAAGTTTCTATTTAATACGGCTATACTTAAACATCTATAACGAACCTTGTTTAATACAATATCTATTAAAAAGATCATTTTAAACTAGAAACAGGTTATCTAATTCTTTAGTAAGAAACCTATGTTTACCAACATAACTATCAATTTCTTTATTAGAAAAGTATGAGCGCCTAATTAAGTCATTTTAACATTATTATAAATTCTACTATTTCGGTTTTTCTCCTTTCTTTTCTAAATAGAATTTATATGTATAACTAAAAATTGTTTATTTAATTCTTCTAACATTAATATACTAAGAATTAATTGTAAATTACTAAATGAGACTTTTAATAACATATTCATGGTTATTACTACATACATAAATATTTTACTTAATTCTACGTAATTTAGTGCTATACTTATGAATACTTTTATTATGAATAGTAAAATATACATTTTCATTTGACTGGAAATACGTGGCTTAGTTTTTCTTCTATTTCAATTTCTTATATCACTAAAATTATACTTATATCAATACTAACCGATTATCGCTCCACACACTAAAACAAAATTAATTATAAACATTTCTAGTATGAAAATCACTAAGTTAGTGAATAGTGATCGTGTTCATTTTTAGAACTATAAAATCACACGCATTTTAAAATATTGTCGCAGGGTTCGATTTTGGTTACACGTATACATCGGAATCTCTAAAATTATACACGAATCACCAAGTCGCATAATATTACAACGATAATTCACAAATTCATTCAACACATGATTTAGACAATAAATTAACGGGTTGGGGTTGTCTTCAACCTTGAGTTTGCTAATACGCAGGAATGAATGTCGATGAGGGGGAGTGGTTTGGCGGGTAGGGAACGGGCGCGAGGTCCGGCCGGGGTGCTGCGCGGGCGAGCTCTATCGTGGTGGCGTCGACACTGGCGAGGCTCCGGCGAGGTTCCACGGACAGCGGGGCGGACGGCGACGGCGTAGACGAACTCTGGCGACGACATGGGCGAGTGGGAGAGAGAGAGGAAGCTCGGGGAGGAAGAGAGCTCAGTTGTGGGATGGAGAAGAGAGGAGCTCGGCGTCCAGTTTATAGAGGATGGGAGGGAGAGAGAGACGCCGAGGAAGGGAGAGAGACATGGCCATCGGTTTCAAGGCTTCAAGGTACCATTGATGGCGTCGGTTCAACGGAGGGAGAAGTAATGACTGCAATAAAACTCGATTAACGCAGAGGAACGATCGCGGTCGTCGATTCGGCTCCGTGGTTGGGCGCAGGGGCTCGGCCGGACTTCCTGGCGCCGGTGCGGCATCCTGCGCGGCTGGGGTCGCTTGGTCTACTCGCGTGCAGGGCGCATCGGGGCCGTATAGAGTCGGGGTCGCGACTACTGCGCACCGCAGGTCGGGGCGTGGGCGCGAGGCGGTGTCGTGGGTCTGGGCGCTGGTCGGGCTCCGAACGTCGGGGAGGCTAGGCGTCGGGTCCGGCCGGTGTTGGCGACTGCTCGGGATGAGGCGCGGCTTGGCTGCTGGTGCTCCTGGCGCGGCGGTGTCGCGGTGGAAGCAGGGCGTCGAGGCTCGGTGCATCAGAGAGAGCAGGGGAGAGGAAGGGATGGAAGGAAGAGAGAGAGGCTGGGTGGGAGACGTTGGCGGCGGTTGGAGCAGTGAAGGGGCAGGGGAGCGGCAGATGCAGGGAAGTGGCGCGCGCGGCAGGCTAGGTTTAGGGGTATTGGGCCTAATGGGCCGATTAGGTTTAGTTTAGGTTTTTTTTCTCTTTTTTTCTATTTTTTCGAAATACATATGTAAATAACCCTAAAATTTATAAAAATTAACCCAAAATTATTTATAATATAATATTTTTTTACTAATAATTATATTATTTTTGTGAATTTTCATTCAAGAAGAAATGTTATTAAATATTCAAAAAACCAATTGTGCGCAATCAAAATTATTCCAAATGCAAATAAATGACACACAATTAATGAAAAACTTATTACCCAGATTACCATTGTAAATTAGGATTATTAATATACATATTTTCCAAAAACCTTATTTAGCAATTCATTATTGTTTTGTAAAATGAGATTTTCATCATAAGGTCAAATTCATAAATTGGATTTGCAAATCAATTCAAACAAAATATATGCTTTGGCATGAGTGCAACAACACTTGATTAAATTTTATCTATTAAAGAAATTCTTCAAATTATATATATTACCATTTTATTATTAGAAATCATAAGTATTTTTCCTTTCTACTGAAATTTAATAATTCTAATAGGTTTGTTTGCATTTGCTAGATTTAGGGTGTTACACATCATCACATAGTGCTCAAATAATGACATAAAAGAGAGTATAATAGTCGATTACATCATGATGTCCGAGACATCCACATAGTCTTTAACAATAATCAAAGTGCGGAAAAGAAACATAGATACACACGGCCTACACAGGCATCCGACTGGGGGTTTGCCGCTAACCCACGCCTAGAACTCATCATACTGTTGGAACTCATGGAAGTCCTCCTCCACGACTTCATCTTCACCTGAGCAGTGGTTGCAACGCGAACAACCTAGGGGGGGTGGTTTGGTGTGTAAAGCAAGGGTGAGTACACATCAACATACTCAGCAAAATGTCCTGTTTTGGGCTGTAGTGGACTAGCTTTATGTGGAGTTAAGTCAAGCAGTTGCTTTTAGTTGGTCAGGTTATTATTTACTAGTAGAAAGCTAGGTTTTAGCATTAACCCAAGTTATTAACCCAAAGTACCCTTTCCAAACGAAAAGAATACCACTTACCATTACCATAAGCAATACCAAAACCATCATTCTCATCACCACCTGTAATCCAAACATCTCTGATCAAGTATCACTAATCAATGGAGCTCCCTTGGCCGCTCATAACTGCGAGCACGGCTGATATATCAGTTTCATAACACTCTGCAGAGGTTGCGCACTTTACCCACAAGCCATGATTCCCTCTTGCCTCGGGCTGATCAAACCCTTAAACACTACCAAGGTGAATAGGCAGGGTCTCACTACGTAGCCTTTACAAAGATTCCCTAGGGCTGTAGCCGCCCGTTAGGTTTCCTAAATGCACCGAACTCCTCCCAAGGGGCGAACCAACCATGGCAGAGCGAGCCGCATACTCTGAGCCCCATTAACGACACGATGGCGAAGCGAACTACACCCCAGTTCCTCTAATTACTCAGCTAAGGTTGTCCCACTCCACCCTCATGGTTGTACTGTTTTCCCGGACGGTCATCCAATGAACAGGTCCTTACGGAGAGGCACTCGAGAAACAGCTCGAGTCCCCTTAAATGTCATAGTACCATCATCATAATCAAAAGGGAAAACAGCGTATCATAGATATCTCATCATGTTCATTGATTAATGTGAAGCACTAGCATAAAGCTAAAATGAAATAACCTAACCAGAATAGGTAAACAAGGACAAGATAGAAAAAAGCTAGTCAATCCTTAGGTATAAACTGTGTAAATGCGGGGAATGAATTATAAGAATGAGTAGGACATAGATGGGTCAAGGGACACTTGCCTTCACCAACCGACTGCTGCTCAGGTTCTTCACCTGCAACTCCTTCAGACTCCGTCAACTGACCGTTATCTATACGAGTTCAAACATACATTCCACACATTTAATACAAAAGAACAGTACACCATACAATAGAATGCAATAAATAAACAGACGTTCGACGCAGGGCTCACACCTACGGCTAAGCGAGAAAGAGAAAGTAACGGTCGAGGCTACGGTCGGAGAGCGATCATGTTAGATGATTATAAATTAAAATACTCGTCTAAACAGAATGGTATTAATTTGGCCATCGCGTTTAGCATAAGAAAAAGTCATTGTTGGGGACTTGTTCTCAAATGCTATGAATTAAGAACAAGGCAACATAAAATGTTAAATATTAATGCCCTTCGTCCACTGAAGCATTATCTCCCCAAGGATTTAATGAACTTCGAACGAAGGCCATGAGCAAGATATCACGAAGGTCATACCTTCATGATTAGAGTTATAAAACAATGTAGGATGAAGTATAAAAATATGAAACATAAGGGAATGATATATCAAAAACACATAAGATTACTCACATATTTTATTATACAAAACCTAAATATTAAAACATAATATTTAGGTACATTTATACCTTCGCCTTGATAGAAAGCAGTAATTCCAGCGTAATGTGCCAGCGATTACAAGATTGCGTGAACAGTACAGTGGTACTGTTGACCTATTTATAGGTATAGGGTGCAGCCTGTGTATAATTACATTTATGCCCTTTACAATCAACTACAATAATGACACAGAATATCATGGGTCTTTAGGTCATTTCATCTTTAATTCGGTTCACCCCTTCGTCTTGAGACATGTCACTGTGCCGAAGCTTTATAGGCGATAGCTTCGGCACTGCTTTTGAGAGGATCTTCCGAAGGTGTTTCTTTCTTTAGGATCTTCGGCTACGAAGCATACCCCCAACAGTAGCCCCTTCGCGGTGCTAGATCGTTTTTCGTAACGAGCTTGATCAGTGAAAAAATCTTTTAAGCTTTGGGATGCCCAAGATCCGAAAAACACCTTCCCTGAGATCGTTGGCAAGAAACGATTAAAATAATCCGTGCGTGAGGTGGCCCCATCTTCCAGCAGTTACGCGCGCCCTGGTGATTCACCTTCTCGGACTCTGTGGCCCACCGTTCAGTGAGTGTGTGTGGCTGTTTGTCCGGTGCGGAAGACCTTGACGATTCACCTTCCCACCTGCAGCACTATATAAACAGATGGGTAGGTGTGAAGTTACCACAACATTCATTGCTATTGCGCTGTTTTGCTGCCAAAATATTGACCAAAGCCGAAGCTTGCTTAATGCATCCTCATTCGAAGCTATTTGTTTTACTCAAGCTTCGTAGCAAGAAAGAGCTTCGGCAAAGTTAAAAATTTTCAACTTAATTCGAAAAACAAGAAATTCAATCATCAGATGGCCATAGTATGTTCAACAGCTACGATTACTCGTGACGGAGAGGAAGCCGAAGATGCCGAAACTGCTCCAATCTCTGAAGTGATGAAGCATTCAGGGCTGGTAGTATCGGAGGATGCACCTGCCACTGAAGCTGAGCAGGCTGATGTTGAGGAAGTTGAGTCAGAAGATGATTATAGCGCAGTGCCAACTAAACCCAGCCACCTAGAGTTTGGGAAATCCACCATTTCCGAAGGTGACATGCCGAAGCTGATGAATTTGGGCTATTTCAGTGAAGTGAAGAAGGAGCTGGTTCGTTTCGGCGGGGAGGAGATTACTCCGAAGCCAGGAAAGGATGAAGTAGTGGTCTTCAAAATCTTCTTTAAAGCTGGTTTAAGATTTCCTTTAAACAAGATGATTGCTGATGTTTTGAAGAAGTTTGTGATCTATCTTCATCAACTAACTCCTAACGCTATCGTTATGCTTAGCGTTTATATCTGGGATCTCCGAAGCCAAGGGGTGGAACCATTTGCCGAAGGCTTCTGCCGAGTGCACGAGCTTCATTATCAGACCAAGGCTAGAGGAGATGGGCTGCATGAAAACTTTGGCTGCTACAATTTTGCCTATCGCAAGAGTACAAAATTTCCAGTGATCAGCTATCGTAGCAAGTGGCCAGCTGGTTGGAAGTCTGAGTGGTTTTACGTCAAAGTTGACGAAGAAAAGGAGAAGTTGGTCTAGAATCCGCTAGAATTAATCTTCGGAGATACCAGACCCCAGTGCAGCATGACACCAGGGAGTCCAAGCCAAATTGCTCTGGTTGAATTTAGAGTTATTGCGGAGCATATAGGCACTAGGGACTTAGTGCAAGAATTCTTGGCTTTCAGAGTGTTCCCAACTTTGAAAGAGTGGGACATGCTGAAGCTTAAGGGAGAAAAGAAGAAAGGGGAACTTATTTGGTTGCCTTATCATTATAAATTCAAGAAACATTTCAAAGTGCCTTGCCAAGAGTGGCTGGACACGATTGAAGTAATGTGCAATGAAATTCTCGGCAATTACTCTAAAAAAGAAGATCAACTAATGAATACAGCCTTCGGCACCCGTCCGAAGCGAAGGTTGAACCGAGTAATGGATGCTTTGGACATTGAGTATCCTGACTACGAGCGGCTAGACAAAGATGCCAAAGGGCAGAAGAGAAAGAGAGTGGCTGGTGCTTTGAATAAAGAAGCTACTAAATCGATGAAAGACGATTAAGAACAATTAAAAAAGAAAAAGCTGAAGCCTAAGCCGAAAACAGATGCTTCGAAGAAGAGAAAAGCTACAGCTCCGAAGCAGAAGGCAATTGATTTAGAAGAAGAAACTGCTGCAACACCCTCTGCCACCGACGTGGAGGAAATCTTAAAGGTAATGACTGAATCTTTGCCTGTCAAGCTAAGTCCACTGGGGCCACATCTGACGAAGCTTTTTCAGAAGGAAAAGGAGCCCGCAAAAACGAAGAAGGCAGCTAGGCCGAAAAACAAAGAATCATTACAGTGATGGAAAGTCATTAAAGGGACACCACCACAAGCTTCAGCTCTGAAGGCACCAGCTGTTGAGAGCACAACAGCTACCGAAGCTGCACCTTCGGAAGCTACAGCTGCCGAAGCTGCCACAGCCGAAGATATTCACTTAGAAAGCACAATTGCTAATATTGATAAGATACTGCTAGACATGGCCGCAGAAGAAGTTGCTGCAGCCACCGAAGAGATTATGGCCCCAGAGCTTGAAAAGGAGAAAGAAATAACCGAAGACACTTCAGAAGATGAAATATTCAACTTTCAAAACTTAGTTGGGCAAGAGTTGACGAAGGCTGAAAAAGAAGAGCTAAAAGAATATGCCATATCTTGCGGATATCGGCCGGGGGCACTTCTCTTCGGTGGCGTTGATGACGAAAAGTTGTGCTGTGTCCGCGATCATACCGAAGCGAAGGTTATTGGTACTCTATCAAAGAGTATTGGTTTCCCGAAGCTCGAGATAGACATTAGCCGCTATCGACGACAGCACATCGTCGGTAGTTTATTCTATTCCAATTTCAAGGTAAACAACTTTTCTTTAACTTTTATTATTTTTAACAACGAAGATGTTCTCTAATGAAGGTTGTCTGTATGCAGAGTATGCTGTTGAGTAAAGCTTTGAAAATGCAACAAGATTTTGCAGATAAAAAACACGAAGCTATAATTGATAGTTTAGAAAGCAAAATAAAAGACCAATCAGCTTCTCTTGAAAAGAAGGACTTCGAGCTTCAGACAACCGAAGGCTTATTGGCAGAAGCTGAAGCTAAAATAGCAGAATTAAATACGAAGCTTCTCTCCCAGTCAGAAAGCTTCGAACAAGAAAAGCAGAAGCTTAATGCAAAATTTGAGGCCGAGGTCCAGAAAAGTTCAGATTTGCAAAAATCATTGACAGGGCTTCAAAACAAATGTTTGGAGTTCAGTAATCGATGTGTACAACGGCTGAAGCAGATCTTCAATTCGGTTGGAGCCAGCTGCGAAAAATTTAATCCTTCGACTGAAGACCTGCCGGGGGCCTTGGAACATATCGAGGGTGAAATTGATGACCTTGACGAAATTATAGCTGGACATGGTGACTTCTGTGCCCTGGTAGCTTCTCGGGGCACAGCTGTCGCCTTCCTGAAATCTGGTTGCGAACATGGAAAGGTTGTCAATTGACCCAATTTCAGTTTATCACCAGCAGATTTGGATAATATTCCCAACCTTGCCCGAAGCATAGCAAATAGATTTATAAAACTGGTATGGACAAAGGGTGGACGAAGCATAGCTGGTGATGAAGCTCGGAGTCATCTTAAGCCGGTAACAAAATCATACCTTGTGCTTACCTCTTCCTTCAAACTTGAATCTTCCTTACAATACTTTAATGTGTACAGGATGACGAAGCCGACGAAGCTGAAGAGTAAGAAGACGAAACCGAAGCCGAAGCTTAACGGACGACGAAGCCGAAGCTTAATGGATACTAATGAAGCTTGAATAGATAATTGTAGAAAAAACTTTAAGATCTCTTGTAATAACCTTTGTAAAGAATAATGTAACTAAATTTTACTTTGTGAACTTTGTCCATACCTTGTAATATATTCTTACCCTTCCATCAATGTATAAAGTGCTTCGGTGTGAACGAAATTAGCATTTTTGAGCCGAAGGCGAAAAACACCTTCCCTTCTTTTCGTACACAGTGAAGCATAAAAACTGCTTCTTTTTCTTTTTGCCGAAGCCTTGTCCTTAGTGCAGAAGCAACTGCCTATGTTATGATGATGATGATCCTATGTATGTCTAAATGAATGTTTATGAATGCAAATGTATGATGTAATGTGTCGCGCAAATGAATGTCCAAACACACGCATATGAAGCCACAACCATAGCCTTCATCCCCTTAGGAATAACCAAAGTCTCTTTGCCGTTCATTTTTCGGCTTCACCGCTTATTTTTCGGTGTATCAACGCTGAATTTTCGCTGTAAGTTCTGCATTCCCTTAGGAACGACTTTTGAACTTCTTCGCCTTCTATTTCGGCGGTATCGCGTTGACTTTTCGCACTTCACCTTATATTTCGGCGGAATAAGCGTTGACTTTTCGCTGTAAGCTCTGCATTCCCTTAGGAACGACTTTTGAGCAGAAAACTTACACTGCGCTCCCTTAGGAACGACTTTTTGTAGCTTCGTCGTGCTCTGCATCCCCTTAGGGACGTCTTTCGAGCTTCTCCCTGTTTTTTCTTTTCTCTTTGCACTCGATGGTGCATGCTCAGCTTTTACATTTACATTTTTGGGGGATATTGCTCTTGTAGAGCTGAAATAAGAAAAAGAGAAATTACATGCTATGGCCCCATTAAAAACCTTTCTCCCCCTCTAGAAAGGAAAAGGGTGCCATAGGAAAAAAAATAAAAAGATTACATCAAGCTATACATAATATCGTCGAAGCTCATCCGCATTCCAAGATCTAGGAATGTCGTTGCCGTCCATATCCTTCAATCTGTAAGAACCGGGTCTTGACGAAGATACTACCAGAAAGGTCCTTCCCACTTCAACTGTAGCTTGCCTACTGTATCTGGGTTGGCAACTCTCCGAAGTACCAAGTGCCCTGGCTTGATGTTTTTTAACCGAACTTTTCTGTCACACCATTTTATTGTTTCGGCTTGATATTTATTGATGTTCTCCACATCCTGATCCCTTCTATAGCATCTTTTGCCACAGAATAATCAGCTTCGTCCTCTGCCGAAGCCACTGTTATTATTGATCCTGCTTTAGCTTCTTCTGGGGTTATTGCTTCGTCATCAAACAATAATTTGAATGGTGTAAAGCCTGTTGACCTTGATATTGTTGTGTTGTGGCTCCACACCACTTTGATCAATTCATCTGGCCACTTTCCTCTGGGCTGATTGAAGATTAACTTTATTATTCCCGTCATTATAATGCCATTAGCTCTTTCAACAAGTCCATTTGACTCCGGATGTCTGACCGATGCAAAGTGAATCTTCGTGCCAATTTGTTCACAAAACTCTTTGAATGCTTCAGCATCGAACTGTGTTCCATTGTCCACAGTAATAGCCTTCGGCACTCCGAAGCGGCAAACAATATTTTGCCAGAAAAATTTCTGGACAGTGTCCGAAGTTATTGTGGCTAAAGGCTTCGCCTCAATCCACTTGGAAAAATATTCTACCGCCACTACAAGATATTTTAGATTTCCTTGAGCTAGTGGCACTACTAGAGATATGCTTATTTAAGACGCACATTTTAAGACGGATATTAGTGTATTTTATAGAAGCGTCTTTTATCATATGGTGATGAGTAAGGTAAGACGGTTTGTTAGAGATCCGTCTTTAATAAAGAAGTGTTTTGAGACAGTTACATCGTAAGAAATGTCTTATATTAATTTAAGATGGATTGTTATTGAAAACCGCCTAAAATAAATATACCTTTTGAGTCATTAAGATTGCAAGAATTGTCTTAGATTTTGGTTAGTATATTAGACACGCCTATATATGAAACCATCTCAAATAAAGATAGTATTAGAGTCGCGTAGACTATAAGGACTGTCTTAAATGTTAGTAAGTATACTAGACACTTCTAAATATGAAACCTTCTTTGTATGATATTTCTAATAAGACGTATTATGAAAAAACGTAGTGAATAGTGAATTCGGCTTAGTTTGATTATATATATGATATAAAATGTAAAACTTATTTCTGCAACTCGATATAGATGGTAAAATAGACCCACATGTGACACGATCATTAATGTGTCACACAAGAGACATAAGTCATCATTTTCCTTTAAGGGCTATTTTGGGAGCACTAATTTCCCATGGGATTTTCATTTTCCTAAGGGAAATTAGTTCATTTTCCCTTGGGAAAACGAAAATCCCATGGGAAATTAGTGTTCCCAAACTAGCCCTAATTCCTATCATTTACCTACCAAGGGGTTTAGGAAGATATAACCATCTATGATGAATATATCAGTACTTTTACATTTACATTGCCAAACTCCAAAAACCCGACCACTTTAGAGTTTCGGACTAAACAAGGAAACCCGTCTAAGAGCTAGTTTGGGAACACCGTTTTCCCAAGGGATTCCAATTTTCCCAAGGGAAAATGAACTAATTTCTCTTGGGAAAATGGAAATCCCTTAGAAAAACAGGGTTCCCAAACTAGCCCTAAATGATTTCTTTTAATCTTTTCTTATTAAAACCCACTGGGTTTGTAGCTTTCATTGCGTTTCTACGTGCCGCGTGCTCAAGCATGCAGATATGTGGATGTGCTCTGACTTCGGACCTGAAAAAATTTATCAAAATTATGGGCGACTTCAGACTAAAAAAAATATTTGAGGGAATGTTTGGTTCCACCCAAATAAAGTTTAGTCACTACCATATCAAATATTTGAATGATAATTACGGGTATTAAATGTAGCCTAATTATAAAACTAATTTGACAAATCTTTTATATATTTTATACTATATTAAAACACTAGTTTTAATGATCATCTTGTGTCATCTTTTCTTTAAATATCATTATACTTTCTTTTAATTTAATCCATCCTACCTACCCTCATGCTAAACCTAATGAGTCACCGACAGTAGCCCAAAATTGGGTTGGTTTCTCCTAAACTTCCATGTTTGACGTGAGCAGCGAGCCGACTTCCCTCTCATTCGTCTTCCACAAACCCCATAACCCTAGCACCGCCGCCGCCATGTCCTCGTCTCCATCTTCAGTGAACCGTCGTCCCCCGGGCCCGCTAGCGTTGGGGCTGGAGCCCTTGAGGAAGAAGATCAGCATCGGCTGGTCTCCGTCCCGGGCGGCATCCTCTCCAACCCGTGCCACACCTACGCGACCCCACTGGGCCATGGCTTCTTTCCCTGAGATATCTCGCAGCACCATCGTGCGCACCTCCTCCCTCTCCTCCGCGCCGCGCTCGCTGAGAACTCTATCTGTCCAGGTTGCTTCCCGGCTAACGTGTGTAGTGTAGCATAACCCATCGGTCGCTGTCTACTTTCTGAAGAACATTCATTCTGGTTGACGCCGCTATGCTGCCTTGTCTTCTTTCCTTCCCTTATGGGAACGTATCTGGTGCTCAAAGGGGTACGGTGCTCATGTGCACATTTTAAATCTGGTGCATCCATTTCGCATCTAACAACAACACCAATTTTGTGAAGCACCCCTTACACCTTCCTCCCTTGGTGGGAGGGGTTCTTCGTAAAATTAGCTGGTGCCGTTGAATGCAAGATGGATGCACCAGATTTAAAATGTGCACATGAGCACCGTACCCCTTTGAGCACCAGATACGTTCCCTTCCCTTATACCCTGCCGCACACACCTTTTCTGTTTGCTGTGGTGCAGGTCTTTTCGGTCCTCAGGCTTCATCCCTGTGCAAATGCAGGGATGATTGCTTCTGATCTCCCGAGGCTGCATAACCTGATTCAGAGGCAGAGCAAGGGGCGTGAGGGAGATCATTAGCATCCATATCGGGCAGGCAGGCATCTAGGTAGGGAATTCTTGCTGGGAGCTCTACTGCCTCGAGCACAGTATCCGGCCTGATGGCCTCATTCCAAGGTGAGGCCCCTTTCCATTCCAATTCCCGCGCTTCCCGTTTATCTCATCCTTCCTTGAGAATTATGTCAAATTTTGTTCTATACTTCCATCCGAGATGATTCCAGTTCCAGCTCAGAAAATCATTTAAGATAGGGCTGCCATCTAGGTTCTTGTAGCAGTCGTCTCAAAAAGGTTGGGGTTTTGAGATAATCCTGAGGAAGATCTTTACTTGTTGATCATAGACAGCACTCTAAAAGCTAGAGAAACTTCGCTGGATGCTCTGACCTCTAAAAATCTTCTATTAAGAGTCGTTGTGACACCCCTGCGTTCAAAACCACTTGCTTAAAAAGTTAGAAAGATACATCATAGGATAAATTATTGTTATATCCAAAGGGCTTAGTAAGGTTATATCTCTGGCCTCAGTGTAGCTGTGGATTGGTGATCCAGTATCAGCTTGCCTGCAAATGTATATCTAGGGTTTTAGACATTTTCATTTTCTGAGGTTTGTTAGTGTCATACTAGTTTGTTACTGACTTATTGTATGTCATGTAGTTCCTCGTGCAAACTCCTGGGCATAATGTAGTTGTGCCCAGACCTGATTTGACAATTTGTATCAGAAGAAGTCAAATTGCTTAAATCTCTGTGGTATAATCATATTTGAGAACTATATAAGTGAATGCTAGCATGTGATAAATATACAAGTCATGTAAAGTTCATGAGCTGATTACATTTAACACTAGTGCACAAATACTTGGCATTGGTGGAACTGAGAATATCTCTTGTCATCAGTCTACAGTCTAGACAGTTGTTTATTTAATTAAAGATATGCCAGACTCATGCAAAAGCTATTTTAATTGGACAGGAACCAAAACCGAGTGATTAGCGTAGATAGGCTATGGCATTCATACTCATTGGTCACTGGGACAAAATCTCAACTAATAAGATCGAGAACATGATTGAAAATTTTGTGCTAACAAGTACATCATGGTACTGACCTTTTCAAATCCCTGAGGGCCTCCATAATAAGGATCTGGAACTTCAGACTCAGTATGATGTTTGCAGTAGGAGCACATCAGCTTAACCTAATGACATGCGAGTACCAATTCAGTAAGTGTGAACTTTCAAGAATGAAGAAAACATATAAAAAATGATGCCATTGCATACCTTAAGTTAACAAAAAGGATCAATATTATATTAGTAATTCCCCTACATAAAAAAGCTAAAGCAAGAATAAAAGCTACATAAGGTCAAGCAGAAGATACAAGATATGCTCCTTAACTAAGTTAACAACTGATAAAAAATGAAGAAGGCTATACTATACTAGTCTACAGACAGTAAAACATAAGGAAAGAAAGTAAATCAGATGTTCGAACTGCTCTAGGTTCCAACTCCTGCGTGGAGTGGTAGTTTATAGTACAAATTTAAATAGTTTTAAAAAATATTGTAAATCTAAATAATAAACAAAATGACTCATCCAAATGTCTTCTAAAGGTTCACAACACAACTCCAGCTCCACGATTTTCTGGAGCACCTAATAACTTGCTCCACCAACTCCACCAAATTCTCTAGAGCTAGAGCAGTCCCAAACACACATCACTTCACATGGCTGCTTTAAAGGGGAAAGGACATGTCTAGAAAATCGAAGTGACAAATGCATAGGAGATTAGGAGCTAAATTCTAGCTGGCCAAGATTGCACGAGACATATTGAGATTAATAATCTACACACTAACCTTATTGGGTGCACTATCAGGGAGGGGCTCTTTGCGTCTCCATCTCTCAAAAGAGTTCAATATATCTTCTGCATATTGTTCAAAACAGAAATGCTCCAATGCATCAAGCAGCATATAACAACAAATTTAGAGAGGTACTGAAACACAAATAATAGAGCCTGAGAGACAACCATAGTTCTGCCTGTCCATTGCAAGGATAAGATCAAAATCATGAAAATCCGAGGGTTTGATAGGCCTGGATATTGATGTGACCTCAATCCCCCGCTTCTTTGAAGCTGCTCTCATCCTTGAGTCTGCCTTATTACCCTAAAGCCTAAAAAAACATCATTAGCACTGATGCCATCATTGCTCTGAGTAAATGTACCAAAGAGCATAGTAAACATATGATGCAACCTCATGATACCCGATGGTACCAGCAGAGTCTATGAGAAACTTGGAGTCAAGCCCACGCTTGCTTACGAGGGTCCGAAACACAGCTTCAGCAGCAGGACTCCGGCAAATATTCCCTGTACACATAATTTACATCAAGCGCTGAAGAACAGACATATTCATATGCATCAATAACTCAGATACCTCCACGGTCCGCACTGTAACTAGAAATCATCCAAGGACAAGGCATTGTGATTGTGATGGATTATCCACTACTGAACGAGCACCCAAGCATGTGCAAAAAGGATTGCATGATGTCATGGCTGGTACCGTGTCAACGGCGGGAACATGTTTACAGCCGGCTTTTTGGTGTTGGTATGTCATATGCGTGTGTGGCCCACAGGGCAAAGTCAGCCTCTGTCTTATAAGCCACTGCCGTGTAAAGGAAGAAGGCAGCAAGGGCACAAGTTATTCCAGACATTATCTGATGTTATAGGCAGTATGTACTACCTCATAGATGGTTGTTTTTCAGTATGTTGTTTGATTTCCAATGACTTCGCTAAACTTTTCTGTGCTTCAGTGGAGGTCGTACCATCATCTTCACTGAGACGAAGGATTCTGCATCAGAGCTTTCTGGTTTGATTCCTGGATCCCGTGCCTAGCATGGAGATGTAGCGCAAGCGCAGCGTGAAGTATGTGAATTCTTCTTTGATCACATATCAATATGATGATATAATTGATTAATCCACAATACTGTCTGTATAAACACGCCTTTCTAAATGTTATTGGCATGTGTGTACTTTGTTTGTAATTCATGCTGATGTGGAATACTACACATGTAATATATACCATAAAAAATTAGAAATGTTGTTCTAATCCTCAATACATGTGAACTTAATCTGTTGTACTCAGTTCTAAATTTTATTTGTTAAATTTTTAATTGATCTGCATGCCCATTCACATTGTTGTAATAGTTGCAATTTGCAAGGTGCAGATAATTGATGTGTTTTTGGATGATTTAGGTAATTCTTGCTGGATTCCGTAGCGGGAAGTTCCAAGTTTTGGTTGCGACAAATGTGGCGGCTCGTGGTCTGGATATTAATGATGTGCAGCTTATCATTCAGGTATCACCTGTTTCTCCAAAAAAAATGTTATAATACGTAGGCCTTTGCTTGATTATTTACTTACTATTTGCATTTAAACCTTCCAGTGTGAACCTCCCCGGGATGTTGAAGCTTACATACACCGGTCAGGTCGGACATGGAGAGCAGGTATACTAAATGTTAGATGTTTGTTTGTGTAAAGTACTGTTTATAATTGCTACAAGTTAATGCAATCAATACGTTTAAACGACGTTTAAACTACATTTAAACGTCAAAACTCTAATTAGAGGTTGAGACCGTGCTTTAGCGTTCTAAACTGTAAAACAGAGTATTTCATGCATTTTAGACCATTAGCTACTTATGGACCCAGTCCGTTAGTTACTTTTGGGGTCCAATCTGGCTCATGGGTGAAGTTTTGGTAAGCCACTAACCTCTCTGTTTTGGTACTTAACTTCATGTTATTGTCTGAAATTATGACATATTGGTATTTTTCCTATGTTGTTTAAAACTATGTTTAAACTTTATTTAAACATTTAAAAGTCAAAACTTCACCCATGAGCGTTTCAACGTTTTATCGATTTAATAACCTTGGCAATCATTTGATTTTCAGGTAATACTGGTGTTGCTGTCATGCTTTATGAGCCCAGATATAAGCACAGTGTCAGCATACTAGAAAGGGAGTCTGGAGTTAAATTTGAGCATATCTCTGCGCCACAACCCACTGATGTAGCACAATCTGCTGGCAGTGAAGCTGCAGATGCCACTGCGAGTGTGTCAGACAGGTAAGATATTTCCATCATCATTTTGGGACAATCATGTTTCTTTTGTTTATTGATTTGTCATTAAGAATGTGGATGTGTGTCGTGCAGTGTTATTCCTATCTTCAGGCAGCAAGCAGAGCAGTTGCTAAGCTCTTCCAGTCTGTCTGCAGCTGACTTGCTTGCCAAAGCACTTGCGAAGGCAGTTGTAAGTTGCTTTCACGTTCAGCTTTTCCAGGTTTTTGCTCTGCTCTAGATATTGGCAGTTGGAACTAACAGAAATATGTGTCTTAGGGTTACACGGACATAAAGAAAAGATCATTGTTATCTTCCTTGGAGGATTACAGTACACTACATCTTCAAACTGGCAGACCGATGTGGTCACCTGGGTAAGTGACTGGTAATTTGTGCTTCTGGTTCATGAGTGTTCTGATTAAATGGAAATCCTTCTCTGCCTGTAGGTTTGCTATAACATCCCGGTGATCGTGTTTCTTCATCGTCGGGGTCATAGTTGTTCCCATTGGTGTTATCTTCAGTTTGACGTTGGCAACGTGGTCATGGTGACCGGCGGGAGGAACACCGGGCGTGTAGGAATGATCAAGAACCGGGAGAAGCACAAGGGCATCTTCGAGGTCATTGACGTGCTGCTTGGAGTTTTTTGCATGCTATGTCTAGTTTTCTCCTATTTGTTGTACAGGAAAACATAGAATGGAATTCAAATTTGGTGGTCGCAAAAGTGTGGAGACTTGAATTCATATAAAGTTAGGCTTAACATTAGTGCAAACAGTTGTCTTTTAGTTTAGATTTAGAGTACACTTATGTATGCCTTGTTTGACAATGCTTATTTATGATATATTGAATGGTACTTATTTATATTATATTAATTATAATGTTGTTCAATATATGTGTATGTATATTTCTCTTTCAAATTATTATAACATGATGTCTGAACAAATGATTATAAATTGAAGAATGTACTGCCGTGTAAGTCATTTCGTTTAAATCTTAATAAGACAGACACCAAAATGTCTAATATCAGTCTCTTAAATAAGACGGTTTCTAAAACGTCTATTATTAGTCACCTAAATAAGATGGTTTTCCTATTGTAATCGTCTATTATTGTAGGATGTTCGAGACAGTTTGACAAATACTTTATGACTTTTAATGTTTGTATTCTATACGGTTCTTTAGAAGGAGTGTCTTAAAAAAACCTAATTCAAGACGGTTTATCGGACAAAATGACTTAAACAGATACCTTTTTCAGACAGTTTATCGGACAAAATGACTTTAACAAATAACTTTTTCAGACGGTTATAAATTAAAAACTGTCTTATATAATATCTTTTAAGACGGTTTATAACCATCTTAAATGTGGGACATCTTTTGTGACTCCATCAAAATTGGACACTTCATAAGCGTCTTAATAACTGAAAATTAACCGTCTCATATAGCATGATCTGTCGTAGTGTGGAAGTGGGTCTAGCAAATCGAGGCCCCACCTTTGCAATGACCAAGTGGGCTGTATTAACTGAGTTAGAGATGAAGGTTGTTTCTGATCTTTTGCACATTTTTGACAGCCTTCACATTTTTGAACTAACTCTGCTGCATCCGAAGCTGCCTTCGGCCAATAAAATCCTTGACGAAAATTTTTTCCCAGCAAGGGCCTAGATCCGATGTGAGATCCACATAGACCTGCGTGTATCTCCTTCATCAATTTGATACCTTCGGTTCTTGATAAATATTTGAGGAGTGGTGAACAAACTTCATGTTTATACAATTCCCCTTCTATCATGACATATGGTCTTGTTCTTGCCTCCATTCTTTTGTTATAAGCTTCGTCACTTGAAAGACAATTTCCTTGAAGGAAAGATATTATTTCAGTTCTCCAATCTTCACTGTGCACTGGAGAAATAGTGAGCACTGCTCTTTCCATGAGCTCAACCGAAGGTGCTTTTATTGTTTCAAAAAATACTTTGGAGGGTAAAGGGAGCCCCTGAGCCGCTGATTTGGCTAGCAAATCCGCATGCTCATTTTCACCTCTTGGAATATTTTTGATGGAAAACCATTCGAAGAAAGCTTCCAACCTTCGGACTGCATCCAGATATTTTTCTAGCTTCGGGTCTCATGCCCTGCTGCTCTTATCCACATGGCCAGCAATAACTTGAGAATCGGTCTTTAAGATGTCCCTTCTTATTCCCATTGCCCTTAGTTTTTGAATCCCCAAAAGAAGTGCTTTGTACTCAGCAATATTATTTGTGCAACTGAAGTCCAGTTTGACTGCAAAACATGTTTTGACTTTTGAAGGTGCTACTAGGACTGCAGCTGCTCCTGCACCGAAGGTTCCCCAAGAACCATCACAGAACACCGTCCAAGCTTCGGTATCCTTGTTTGTCCCTTCTTCGTGAGCCCCTGGCGTCCAGTCGGCAATGAAGTCTGCTAGCGCCTGGGTTTGAATTGAAGATCTGTGCACGTAATCAATGGTAAATTCATTGAGCTCCGCAGCCCACTTTCCAACCCTTCCAGTAGCTTCTCTGTTCCTCATAATATCCTTCAGAGGCTGTGATGAGGGAACAATTATATGGTAATCTTGGAAATAATGCCGAAGCTTCCTGGAAGCCATTAATACAGCATACAACACTTTCTCCAACTTTGTGTAATTTTTCTTTGATAAGCTTAACACTTCAGAGACAAAATATACTGGGACTTGCTTTTTATTTTGTCCTTCAAGCTTTTCTTGTACAAGTGCCGCACTCACTGCAGAGTGTGAAGCTGCCACATACAATAGCAGAGGAGCCCCTAGCGCGGGTGGAGTTAATGTTGGGGACTTGTTCTCAAATGCTATGAATTAAGAACAAGGCAACATAAAATGTTAAATATTAATGCCCTTCGTCCACTGAAGCATTATCTCCCCAAGGATTTAATGAACTTCGGACGAAGGCCATGAGCAAGATATCACGAAGGTCATACCTTCGTGTTTAGAGTTATAAAACAATGTAGGATGAAGTATAAAAAATATGAAACATAAGGGAATGATATATCAAAAACACATAAGATTACTCACATATTTTATTATACAAAACCTAAATCTTAAAACATAATATTTAGGTACATTTATACCTTCGCCTTGATAGAAAGCTGTAATTCCAGCTTAATGTGCCAGCGATTACAAGATTGCGTGAACAGTACAGGGGTACTGTTCACCTATTTATAGGTACAGGGCGCAACCTGTGTATAATTACATTTACGCCCTTTACAATCAACTACAATAATGACACAGAATATCATGGGTCTTTAGGTCATTTCATCTTTAAGTCGGTTCACCCCTTCGTCTTGAGACATGTCACTGTGTCGAAGCTTTATAGGCGATAGCTTCGGCACTGCTTTTGAGAGGATCTGCCGAAGGTGTTTCTTTCTTTAGGATCTTCGGCTACAAAGCATACCCCCAACAGTCATGTTCCATGTTTAACCATTATAAGTAGATAAAGGTGAATTAAAGGAAATGGTCGCGCGACGAGACGCGCGACACAGCATTTGAATTGAATTAAGAAATAAACGACTCGTCGCGCGTCGGGGCGCGCAACAAGACTCTTGCATTAATTATAAATAAATGTTAAGTGTCGCACGACGAAACGCACGACGGCATACGTCATCCAAACTGAATTTAGAATGAAACGTCGCGCAACTAGGCGCACGACGTCATACATTAAAAAATCTGAAATTAAATTGGACCGTCTTACGACGAAGCGCGCGACGCCGCACATTAATAGATTCTGAAATTAAACAAATCCGTCGCGCGACGAAGCGCGCGACGCAGCACGCTAACTAAACAGAGTTTAAAATTAACTAAAAACCAATAATCAATCACTGCGCACGTGGGTCTGCGCATGAGGGAACGCGTTGGGTGAACGGGGGGCGCGAGGGGGTCCACGCTGCCGAAGGCAGGGGCCACGCACCGGGGCCAGGACGGTCGCGCGCAGGGGGCCGAGGGGTCGCGCGCAGGGGGACAGGGAGCCACGCCGCCGGGGCCAGAGGCCGCGCGTAGGGGGCCGGGGGGCGCCGCCGGGGCCAGGACGGTCGCGCCGGGGCGAGGGAGCCACGCCGCGGGGGAAGCCGGGGCTACCGCGGGGAGGGCCGGGGGGCTGCGCCGAGGGGGCCGGGGGCCGAGGCCACCGCGAGGGAGGGCGAGGGCCGCGTCGCCGGGGGAGCAGGGGGGCACGCCGCCGAGGAGTAGGGGACCGCGCAGGGGGGTGCGCGCGCAGGGGGAAAATAGGGGGCGCAGGGGAAGAAAGGGGAGGGGGAGAGGAAGAGAGGGAGAGGGAGAGGGAGAGGGGGGGGAGCTCACCTCGGGGATCCAAATTCCGGCGATCACCGTCTCCAAAACCTAGGGCACCACGGAGAGAGAGAGATGGGAGAGAGAGGGAGGTTGTTGTGCGGGAAAAATCAAATGAGAGGAAGAGACCAGGGGAGTGGGCGCGCGCATAGGGGATGGCACTGGCGCCAGGGGCGCGCCGGGCCGGACTGGGCCGGACCGGGTCAGGCTGGGCTGGACTGGGCTGGGCCGCACCGTGAGTCAAAATCCCATGGCACGCGAACCACCGATCGGAATTCAATTCACGAAGCAAAATCCGAAACGAGACTAAGCAACGCACGTGATTAAACACGACATTAGACAAAAGACATATGATTCAGCATGATGCAACACTCATGACACTTAGGTTTTGTTTACACACGATATGGACACCAGCCGCTATACTGCTTTGAAATTGGGAAGAAGGTGTGAAACGGGAAAAGAAAAGGGAGTAACGCCTGAATTTGGTGAGTAAAAAGAAGAAAAAATTCTACCCCCAAATTTAGGGCGTTACAAACCTATCCCCCTTAAAAGAATCTCGCTCTCGAGATTCAAGGTTGGCCAGCAAAGAGTTTAGGATATTTGGCCATCAGGTCATCTTCACGCTCCCAAGTTGTTTCTTCCTTAGAGTGGTGACTCCATCTGACTTTGCACATTCTAATAGTCTTCCTCCGGGTGACTCTGTCTGCAGTCTCAAGAATCTGCGTTGGCTTCTCTATGTAGGTCAGGTCCTCTTGGACCTCCAGACCTTCCACTGGCAACTGCTCTTCTGGCACACGCAGACACTTCTTCAACTGAGACACATGAAAGACATCATGCACTGCGGACAAGCCTTCTGGCAAACTGAGCTGATAGGCCACTTCTCCACG
Source organism: Zea mays (assembly GCF_902167145.1). NCBI lineage: Eukaryota > Viridiplantae > Streptophyta > Magnoliopsida > Poales > Poaceae > Zea > Zea mays. The sequence goes on from NC_050103.1 coordinate 30,960,531, forward strand.
CCTCGCGAGAATCTGGTATGGACCGACATAGCGGGGCGCTAGCTTGCCTTTGACTCCGAATCTTCTGACTCCTCTGATAGGCGAAACTTTCAGGTAGACAAAATCTCCGACTTCGAAACTCAGCTCTCTCCTTCTTGTGTCTGCATAGCTTCGCTGCCTTGATTGTGCTATCTTCAGGTTCTCTCGAACCATCTTGATGTTCTCTTCAGCTTTGAGCAAAATGTCTGGCCCAAACACTTGCTTTTCTCTAGGCTGATCCCATTGCAACGGAGTTCTACAACTCCTTCCATAAAGCGCCTGAAATGGTGACATCTTCAAGCTAGCCTGGTAACTGTTGTTATAGGAGAACTCTGCATAAGGTAACCTCTTGTCGCATCTGGACTGATCTTGCAACGCACAAGCTCTCAACATATCTTCGAGGATTTGATTGGTTCTTTCAGTCTGACCATCTATCTGCGGATGGTAAGTTGAACTGACATTCAGATGTGTACCCAAGGCTTCATGCAACTGCTGCAAAAAATGAGAGGTGAACTGTGTTCCTCTGTCTGACACTATCTTCTTTGGCACACCATGAATACAAACGATCCAGGACATGTACAACTCTGCCAATACTGCACTGCTGTAGTTGGTCTTGACAGGTATGAAGTGGGCTGACTTGGTTAAGAGATCCACCACTTCCCAAATGGAATCGTAGCCGGCTCGAGTGCGAGGCAATCCGACTATGAAATCCATCCCGATTTCATTCCATTTCGACTGAGAAATTCGCAACGGTTGCAACAATCTAGCTGGCCTCTGATGCTCTGCCTTGATCCTTTGACAACTATCACATATAGCCACATGCTCTGCGATCTCTCTTTTCATTTCGTACCACTAGAATTCCTTCTTCAGATCCTGGTACATCTTCTCACTTCCAGGGTGTATAGAATAAGCTGACTCATGAGCTTCCTTGAGGATCAACTCCTGAATGGACTGAACATTGGGAACACACAAGCGGTCCTTGAACCATATCACACCTTCTGCATCTTCCCGAAAATCTTTACCTCTGCCTTCCAGAATCAGCTGCCGGATTTCACCGATCTTCTCATCATTCTTTTGCGCTTCTTTGATTTCCCACTCTAGGGTAGGCTCTAACTCAACTGTTACTCCTCGCGTATTGTTCAGAAATCTGAGGCTCAACTTGTCAAACTCTTTGGCCAACTCATAAGGCATCGGATGAGCGACCATCAGGTTGACTTGACTCTTCCTGCTCAATGCTTCTGCCACTACGTTCGCTTTGCCTGGATTCATAGTCTTTGATCAACTCTAACCATCTTCGTTGCCTGATATTCAGCTCTAACTGAGTGAATATGTACTTCAGACTCTTGTGGTCTGTGTAAACATCGCATTTCTGCCCATACAGATAGTGCCTCCATGTCTTCAGTGCATGAACCACTGCTACCAATTCTAGGTCATGGATTGGGTAATTCTTCTCATGAACCTTCAGCTGTCGGGACGAGTAAGCCACAACTCTTCCCTCTTGCATCAACACGCATCCCAAACCAGTGTAACAAGCATCGCAATACACTGAGAAGGGCTTGTGCACATCAGGTAAGACTAAGACAGTTGTTGTAGTCAACTTCTCTTTCAGCGCTTCGAAGGCTTCTTAGCATTTCTGGGTCCACTTGAACTCAACCTTGTTGCCTAGCAAAGCTGTCATTGGTTTCGCAATCTTCAAGAACCCTTCAATGAATCGCCAATAATATCCGGCCATTCCAATAAAGCTCTTGATTCCTCGAGCATCTGTTAGCGCTTTCTAGTTCATAATGTCTGCTACTTTCTTCGGATCCATAGCTAATCCTTCTTTGTTAATTATGTGACCCAAGAACAGGACTTCATCAATCTAGAACTCACACTTGCTCAACTTTGCATACAGCTGGTGCTCTCGCAATCTCTGCAATACCATCCTCAAATGATCCGCGTGCTCTTCTTCACTTTGAGAATATATAAGAATGTCATCAATAAATACCACCACAAACTTGTCATGATAATCCATGAATACACTGTTCATCAGATTCATGAAGAAGGCTGGTGCATTTGTTAGGCCAAAAGACATAACAGTGAATTCATACAACCCATACTTGCTAATGAATGTCGTCTTCGGAATGTCTGAAGGTCGGATCCTGAGCTGATGATAACCTGACCTCAAATCTATCTTTGAGAACACGCTGGCTCCTCTCAACTGGTCGAACAGATCTTCTATTCTGGGCAAGGGGTACTTATTCTTGATCGTGACCTCATTCAGAGCTCGATAATCGATACACATCCTTCTGGTGCCATCTTTCTTCTCCACGAATAGGACAGGGGCGGCCCAAGGCAAGGTGCTTGGCCGGATGTAACCTTTCCCTGACAGCTCATCAATCTGCTTCTTAAGTTCAACTAACTCTGGTCCAGATACTCTGTACGCTCTTTTAGAAATGGGGGCGGTGTCTGGAAGAAGCTCTATAGCAAACTCAACTTTCTGCTCAGGTGGCATACCTGGTAAATCTTCCGAAAACACATATGGAAATTCTGACACAACCTTGATAATCTCGAGTGGATCTGCTTCACTGCTATCAACAGCCATCTGATAACAACTTCCTTTCTTTGGCTCAGGCGGGACTAACTCGGTCACCACTTCCTCTCCTAGTGGAGACATCAACTTGATTGTCCTCTTATCACAATTGATAACTGCCTGATACTTATCTAGCCAATTCATCCCTAGGATGACTTCTATTCCCTGAGTACCCATTACTATGAGATTAGCGGGAAAAGCTATCCCCCTTATTTCCACACTTACATTCAAGAAAATGCTATCGGCTCGAATTCTACCACCGGCTGAATCAATTTGAATGGGGGTTGACATGGTAGTTATTTGAAGGTTATGTGCTTCTACCCATGATGCAGTAATAAATGAATGTGTTGCTCTAGTATCAAATAACACTTCTGCAATATGGGAGTCGACTGGGAACATACCTACTGTCATGCCGGGGGTTTCCTGAACTGCTTTAGCCTCCAAATGGTTCAGTCTCCCATGGTTATAGCGTGGCTGAGAGCGGTTGCTTGCTCCAGGCCGAGACACATTCTGCTTTGCTAGGGCACTAGGGCCTGACTGCTGCTGGGCTGCCTTCTTTGGACATTGCATCACCCAATGGCCTTGATCTCCACAATGGAAACATGCTCTGCTTCCGCCTTGAACTGGTGCTGCTTGAGTGTTCTGGTTGGTTGCTAGGGCGGGAACGCGAGGTGCCTGCTGATTCTGTCTCTAGAACTGACCTCCTCCTGATTGATTGTTCTAGCAATTCTGCTGCTGGTGCTGAGGGTACTGCCTTTGAAACTGCTGCTGTTGAGGTGGGTGCTGGTTCTGCCTGAACTGCTGAGGTGGATTGCCTGAGAAACGGGGGCGGTTGCTGCTTCCGGGCTGAGGTCCACTGATGTTACGCTTGCGATCCTCCATCTCTTTGCGCTTCCTCTCTGTCATGATCGCTCTGTCAATCAGGTGCTAAAATGTGGGGAAGGCAAATTCATCAGATGATACTGCAGAGAGTCGACCAAGCCTCTCAAGAAACGATACTACCGCTTGGCATCTGTGTTGACATCCTCAGGAGCATAGCGGGACAGCTGCAGAAACTTGTCTCGGTACTCACTGATGGACATTGACCCTTGCTTGAGTGCCAGGAACTCCTCCTTCTTCATTGTCATCAGGCCTGTTGGAACATGGTACTGACGGAAATTGTTTCTGAATTCTTCCCAAGTGATAGTGTCGGGGTTGGCATGGGTGGCGAGGTAAGACTCCCACCAAGACTGGGCTACTCCTCTCAACAGACGGGGACCATACAGAACTTTCTCCCTGTCGTCACACTGAGCGGTGTGCAACTCCCGCTCCACAGTGCGCAACCAATCTTCAGCATCCATGGGGTTAGAAGAATGAGCGAATGTTGGGGGATGACCTCTCATGAATTCAGCACGCTTGTCCCTGGGCATCTGAGGCATCTGAGGCTGAGGTGGTGCCTGCTGCTGTTGCTGAATGGTGGCTAGAGTCTGACCGATGGCTTGAACTGCCTGAGTCTGCATTAGGAACATCTGCTCGATGGTCATCAGAGGTGGTGGTGGCAGCTGCTTTTGCTGGGGTGCCTCATCCTGCTGAGCTGACCGCTCCTGCTGAGCACGCCTTCCTCCTCTGCTCCTGTTTTCTGACATCTGCAGAATGCAATCACACATCAGAACTAATCTTGCAACTTGTAGCATAAGAAAAGAGTATAGAATTATTCCACAACACTGAACAGATGAACATCTTCACTGATCTCCAACACAGCTTCTCATATAAAGAGGAAAGTAGAACAAGAGGGCTTCCCAACTAGGTAACTAATTTTATTAACACTTAACAGGTAAAGCAAAGTGCAAGGGATACCCACACTCTAGTGACAGTCATTACAAAGATCCAAATCCAACATAGTTCATCATGACAAACATAAAGGCACAGGATAAGCAAACTACCCTGTCTAACTAAGACTAACTAAGAGTAAGACCGATACTAAGAATATAGCTTCTATGCATATATTTTCGTATTAATTACAAGATCTGACGCTGACAATCTATGGTTCTAAATTTATCTTGGTCCTGCAGTCGGGGTTGCCATATGCCTCGTGTCCACGCTGAGGTGAGCGGTACGGGTGCTGAGTCCCGACGGGAGCGAGGGAGCCATCCTCTAGGTGACGATGCCCCGCGCGCTCAGCTCGCAGCTGGGCGATCTCAGCACGAGCCCTACTCATCTCATCTAATGCATGGTCTAGCTCCGTGTTTAGCACGGCGGCTAGGTTGACTGTGCTGCTCAACCTAGGATTGTCCTCACCGACATGTGAGACAACCACGCCTCTTGTGCTGCCAGATGGACGGTGGGGGTAATACTTCAGGTTGAGACCATCGGCTACCCTGCCGAGCACTGAGCAGTAGTGCGAAAGCGCACGCCGTGCGGCATCTTGCATGGCTGCCTCAGCTGAGTCCCGCTCAGAGATGGAATAGTGCTCTGAGCAGACCTCCGCACCCCAGAGACTGTTCTCCGAACGGCGCACCAAGCAGGTCACCTCCCAGCGGTCCGGGTAAACCTCGCGACTATTCTAAAAGACAACACAGCGATACTCGATAGACCAAGTGCATCGGTCGAGTGCTTGGCGCAGCAGGGTGTCGAGCGCGTCGTGGAAGTGACACCCGCGAGAGGCGTCACGGGTGATGGGTCGGGCAACCCATCCTTCCAACTCCTGCTCCTCAAAAAGGTCGATGCTATGGCTCGAGCTGCTGTCGCCACCTCCGTCGTCTGGGTCTCCTCCAGCGGCTGGGGCACTCAGTGGTGGTGCAGGGGGCGCCTCCAGCGGGAGCACAGGGGAACAACTCCTCACAGACTCTATCTCCCGCTGAAGCGAGAAAGAAGAGCCCTGCTGCTCCAGCTCCTGTCGTCGATGCTTCTGCTCCTCGTGCAGGCGGTGGTGCAGCCTCTCCAAGTGGCTAGACTGACCAGTCACTGGACGGCGAAGCGGACGCTCCGCAAGATGAGAAGGCAAGAAAGGAATGACTGACTTCCGTGTAGTGTGTCTAAGACGAGCCATCTACAAAAGACACCGTAAGCATAAGAGTGAGAACAGAACTAATATGACCAACAAGTAAACCATAAATAAATGAGGAATTAGAATAAACAAAAGATTTTTAGCAAGGTATAATATATAGTAGTTCATAGGTTTGGTCGATATGAGGGATACCAAAGTCAAGGTGATAATAGGGGTCTATAATCCTTAGAACGGCCATTCTTCTCTAGGTTAGCGGTCCTACTGTTAGCACGACTTTGATACCACCTATGTCACACCCGGTTTTAGAAGGCAAACCGAATGCGAACCATGTATGTGCCAGGATCAGCAATTCACGTACACAGTAGTTACATAACTGGACATCATCACACAGTGCTCAAATAATGACATAAAAGAGGGTATAATAGTCGATTACATCATGATGTCCGAGACATCCACATAGTCTTTATCAATAATCAAAGTGCGGAAAAGAAACGTAGATACACACGGCCTACACAGGCAGCCGACTGGGGGTTTGCCGCTAACCCATGCCTAGAACTCATCATACTCTTGGAACTCCTGGAAGTCCTCCTCCATGACTTCATCTTCACCTGAGCAGTGGTTGCAACGTGGACAACCTAGGGGGTTTGGTGTGTAAAGCAAGGGTGAGTACACATCAACATACTCAGCAAAATGTCCTGTGTTGGGCTGTAGTGGACTAGCTTTATGTGGAGTTAAGTCAAGCAGTTGCTTTTAGTTGGTCATGTTATTATTTAATAGTAGAAAGCCAGGTTTTAGCATTAACCCAAGTTATTAACCCAAAGTACCCTTTCCAAACGGAAAGAATACCACTTACCATTACCATAAGCAATACCAAAACCATCATTCTCATCACCACCTATAATCCAAACATCTCTGATCAAGTATCACTAATCAATGGAGCTCCCTTAGCCGCTCATAACCGCGAGCATGGCTGATATATCAGTTTCATAACACTCTACAGAGGTTGTGCACTATACCCACAAGCCTTGATTCCCTCTTGCCTCGGGCCGATCAAACCCTTAAACACTACCATGGTGAATAGGCAGGGTCTCACTACGTAGCCTTTACAAAGATTCCCTAGGGCTGTAGCCGCCCGTTAGGTTTCCTAAATGCACCGAACTCCTCCCCAAGGGGCGAACCAACCTTGGCAGAGCGAGCCGCATACACCGAGCCCCATTAACGGCATGACGGCGAAGCGAACTACACCCCAGTTCCTCTAATTACTCAGCTAAGGGCATCCCACTCCACCCTCATGGTTGCACTGTTTTCCCGGGTGGTCATCCAACGAACCGGTCCTTACGGAGAGGCACTCGAGAAATAGCTCGAGTCCCCTTAAATGTCACAGTATCATCATCATAATCAAAAGGGAAAACAACGTATCATAAATATCTCATCATGTTCATTGATTAATGTGAAGCACTAGCATAAAGCTAAAATGAAATAACCCAACCAGAATAGGTAAACAAGGACAAGATAGACAAAAGCTAGTCAATCCTTAGGTATAAACTGTGTAAATGCGGGGAATGAATTATAAGAATGAGTAGGACATAGATGGGTCAAGGGACACTTGCCTTCACCAACCGACTGCTGCTCAGGTTCTTCACCTGCAACTCATTCAGACTCTGCCAACTGACCGTTATCTATACGAGTTCAAACATACATTCCACACATTTAATACAAAAGAATAGTACACCATACAATAGAATGCAATAAATAAACAAACGTTCGACGCATGGCTCACACCTACGGCTAAGCGAGAAAGAAAAAGTAACGGTCGAGGCTATGGTCGGAGAGCGATCACGTTAGATGATTATAAATTAAAATACTCATCTAAATAGAATGGTATTAATTTGGCCATCGCGTTTAGCATAAGGTAAAGTCATGTTCCATGTTTAACCATTATAAGCAGATAAAGGTGAATTAAAGGAAATGGTCGCGCGGGGAGACGCTCGACATAGCATTTGAATTGAATTAAGAAATAAACAACTCGTCGCGTGACGAAGCGCGCAACGGGACTCTTGCATTAATTATAAATAAATGTTAAGCATCGTGCGACGAAACGCACGATGGCATACATCATCCAAACTGAATTTAGAATGGAACGTCGCGCAACAGGGCGCGTGACGTCATGCATTAAACAACCTGAAATTAAATTGGACCGTCGCGCGACGAAGCGAGCGACGCCGCACATTAATAGAATCTGAAATTAAACAAATCCGTCGCGCGCTTCGTCCCGCGACGAGTTGTTTATTTCTTAATTCAATTCCGTCGAGCATGCTAACTAAACAGAGTTTAAAGTTAATTAAAAACCAAGAATCAATCACCGCGCGCGTGGGGCTGCGCACGCGGGAACACGTAGGGTGAATGGGGGGCGCGAGGCCGCGCAGGCCGCGCCAAGGCCACGCGAGCCGCGCTGGGGTCCACGCTGCCGAAGGTAGGGGCCGCGCATCGGGGTCGGGACGGCCGCGCGTAGGGGGCCGAGGGGTCGCGCGCACGGGGACGGGGAGCCGCGCTGCCGGGGCTGAAGGCCGCGCGCACGGGGCTGGGGGCCGCGCGCGAGGGGGCCAGGGAGCCGCACCGAGGGGGCACGCCACCGGGGCCAGGACGGCCATGCCGGGGGGAGGCGATGGAGTCGCGCCGCGGTGGGCCAGGACGCCGCGCCGGGGCGAGGGAGCCACGCGCGAGGGGGCGCGTCGCCGGGGAAGCCGGGGCCACCGCGGGGAGGGCCGGGGGGCCGCGCCGAGGGGGCCGGGGGCCACGCCGAGTGAGCGTGCCACCGGGGGCTGAGGCCACAGCGGAGGAGGGCAGGGGCCACGCCGCCGGGGGAGCAGGGGGCCGCGCAGGGGGGTGCGCGCGCAGAGGGAAAACAAGGGGGCGCACAGGGGAAGAAAGGGGAGGGGGAGAGGAAGAGAGGGAGAGGGAGAGGGGAGCTCACCTCGGGGATCCAAATTCTGGCGATCACCGTATCCAAAACCTAGGGCACCACGAGGAGAGAGAGGGAGGTTGCTGCGCGGGAAAAATCAACTGAGAGGAAGAGACCAGGGGAGGGGGCGCGCATAGGGGAGGGCACGGGCGCTAGGGGCGCGCCGGGCCGGACTGTGCCGGACCGGGTCGGGCTAGGCTGGGTCGGGCTGGGCTGGATTGGGCTGGGCCGCACCGCGGGTCAAAATCCCGTGGCATGCACAACCACCGATCGGAATTCAATTCATGAAGCAAAATCCGAAATGAGACTAAGCAACACACGCGATTAAACACGACATCAGACAAAAGACATATGATTCGGCATGATGCAACACTCATGACACTTAGGTTTTGTTTACACATGATATGGACACCAGTCGCTATACTGCTTTGAAATTGGGAAGAAGGAGCGAAACGAGAAAAGAAAAGGGAGTAACACCTGAATTTGGTGAGTAAAAAGAAGAAAAAATTCTACCCCCCAAATTCAGGGTGTTACAGGCAGTAACCGGCGGCGGCTGCCATAGCTAGCGCGTGGCGGCCACCATCATAGCTAGCGCGCGTGGCCGCCATAGCTAGCGCGTCGAGCGCGCAATGGCCATAGCACACCCAAACTAGGGTTCACTAACCGGCAGCACCCTAGGGCTTACGACCAACGGCGAACACGGTGACCGGCGTGGCTGATGACGGCGGTGGTGGCAGAGGGGTAAGGGTAAGAGTAAAGAAAGGGATAGAGGAAAACCTTACGATGGCACGGGGGCGCGGGGACGGCGCAGAGGATCACCGGTGAAGAAACCCTCGGGGACAAAATCTGGTAGCCTAACAGCGTGATTAAATGAACCGGCTCTAGGGGACTTGTAAATTTTTTGGCTCCCCCTCACCACCTGTTATATAGGCGCAATTTCTACTCGCGGTTGTCATAGCGGACCGCTAGTACAAATTATTTCCACTGGCGGGTGTCATAGAGAACCGCCAGTATAAATTGTTTTCCACTAGAGGTTGTCTTTAAGAACTGCAAGTATAAATTGTTTTCCACTGTTGGTTGTCTTTGAGAACTGCCAGTATAAAATATATACAATGGATTGTTGTTGGAACTTGCTCACTGGCGCAAGTTGATCCAACGGGGGGGGGGTGTAATAGAGCAAACAGGGTTTCAGCACGTAATGGCAAAAGCTCTGTTCCTCTAGCCTCTCAAGGGCACTGTGCGTGGGTATTTATAGGTATCTGAGTGCCCAGCGTCCTGTGCTAAGGACGCATGTGCCCTCAGACACCTAGGTTGTCCCCGGAATATTCCCATAAAGCGGGGTTACAGACCGTAATTATAGGGATGCCTTTACAAATTAGGCCCGTAATGCGCAGCGGCCACGCAGGGCCTATTACAATGGGTCGTGTGGCCGTGGGCCTGCGTGCTGGACGAGGTCGCAAGATGGGACGACCTCGTCACAGGTCTTCGTCCGGTGACGTATGGGACGAAGGGTGAGCCCGCCCGTTGTCCCGTCTCCGTTGGTCCAACGATTACGGCGAAGGCATCGAGCGAAGGGTGGCGTCTTTGCCTTCGCCCCAACATTTGCCCTCCGAGGGACCAGTTCGACTAAGTCATCTGGTGCCGAAGACGTCGCTAGATGGCGGAGACGCTGCCCTCGCTCAAAGTGGTTCCGCGGGGGTTTTTGACATGACCGTTGATTGACACCGTACTGTTGGACTACGGGTTTCCCGAAGCGTCGCGCCCTATGTATAAAAGGGGGCGGGGGGCGACGCGTTTTGAACTTTATCCTTCCGCGCTCCGTGAAAACCCTAGCCGCTTTTTCCACCTTCTTGCTGCTCGTCTGCCTTCCTTGCTCTTGTTCGCCGGAGATCTGGCCCGAGTGAAGCAGACCGCCCGCCGCCGCCGCCGGTACGTAGCGATGCCGACCTCTTCTTCTTCTGCTGCCGCTACGTCGCCGGCCAACGCGTTGTCTGAGGAGACGTTGAGCACTGTGGCGGCGGAGGAGTTGTGCGCCGGCGATACGGTGGATTTCGGTGTGTCACGGATGTCCTCGGTCCGCATGCAAGATATGCAGCGGCTTGGTTACTTTGGCGGCGGAGTCGCTCGTGTCCCGGGGACTGAGGAGGTCCCCGAGTCGGAAGGCGAGTTGGTTGTGTTCGAGGCATTCTTTGCCGGAGACGTTGTCTTTAAGAACTGCAAGTATAAATTGTTTTCCACTTTTGGTTGTCTTTGAGAACTGCCAGTATAAAATATATACAATGGATTGTTGTTGGAACTTGCTCACTGGCGCAAGTTGATCCAACGGGGGGGTGTAATAGCGCAAACAGGGTTTCAGCACGTAATGGCAAAAGCTCTGTTCCTCTAGCCTCTCAAGGGCACTGTGCGTGGGTATTTATAGGTATCTGAGTGCCCAGCGTCCTGTGCTAAGGACGCATGTGCCCTCAGACACCTAGGTTGTCCCCGGAATATTCCCATAAAGCGGGGTTACAGACCGTAATTACAGGGATGCCTTTACAAATTAGGCCCGTAATGCGCAGCGGCCACGCAGGGCCTATTACAATGGGTCGTGTGGCCGTGGGCCTGCGTGCTGGATGAGGTCGCAAGATGGGACGACCTCGTCACAGGTCTTCGTTCGGTGACGTATGGGACGAAGGGTGAGCCCGCCCGTTGTCCCGTCTCCGTTGGTCCAACGATTACGGCGAAGGCATCGAGCGAAGGGTGGCGTCTTTGCCTTCGCCCCAACATTTGCCCTCCGAGGGACCAGTTCGACTAAGTCATCTGGTGCCGAAGACGTCGCTAGATGGCGGAGACGCTGCCCTCGCTCAAAGTGGTTCCGCGGGGGTTTTTGGCATGACCGTTGATTGACACCGTACTGTTGGACTGCGGGTTTCCCGAAGCGTCGCGCCCTGTGTATAAAAGGGGGCGGGGGGCGGCGTGTTTTGAACTTTATCCTTCCGCGCTCCGTGAAAACCCTAGCCGCTTTTTCCACCTTCTTGCTGCTCGTCTGCCTTCCTTGCTCTTGTTCGCCGGAGATCTGGCCCGAGTGAAGCAGACCGCCCGCCGCCGCCGCCGGTACGTAGCGATGCCGACCTCTTCTTCTTCTGCTGCCGCTACGTCGCCGGCCAACGCGTTGTCTGAGGAGACGTTGAGCACTGTGGCGGCGGAGGAGTTGCGCGCCGGCGATACGGTGGATTTCGGTGTGTCACGGATGTCCTCGGTCCGCATGCAAGATATGCAGCGGCTTGGTTACTTTGGCGGCGGAGTCGCTCGTGTCCCGGGGACGGAGGAGGTCCCCGAGTCGGAAGGCGAGTTGGTTGTGTTCGACGCGTTCTTTGCCGCTGGTCTTCGCCTGACTGCACACAGATTTGTGGGAGAAGTCCTGCGCAAATTTAACGTCCAGATTCATCAGCTGACTCCGAATGCCGTGGTGGCTCTATCGAAGTATGTCTGGGCAACGACTTCGTACGGCAGACAGCCATCGGTCGAAGTCTTCACGAAGTACTATTGCCTGCATTGGCAGAAAAGGATGATCAGAAATGAGGTTGCCCAGTTTGGGTCCTGTACATTTACGCCGAAGACCGGCAAGACCACGATGGAGGTAGTTGAGTTGGTTCCTTGCGCCCGCAACAAGTGGGGCAACTGGCATGAGTTTTGGTTCTACGTTGCGGAGGGCACAGTCGAAGACCATCCGGGGCTCCCCGTGGCCGAGATGTGCTCGCATTATTACTCAGCATACCCATCGTTTGAAGTGGCGGAGGGGGATGCGGACGAAGGGGCCCTTCGGTGCGCCGCCGGCCTGAGCAGCGGGCGTGATTTGGTTGATGAGTTTGTGGCATACGGGGTGTGGCCTTTCGCGCATGGCTGGGCGCTGGGCGAAGTATGCCCTCGCCAGATGCCTTCCCATGGTGGGAAGCTGGTGCGAAGTCCCGCCTTCGCGCTGGATCTGCGTAGCCGCGATCCAGCCGCCTTTGTGCGTGAGGCGGAGGATGGGGCGGTGCGGATCGTCGGTCGGTACGTGCCGAGGACAGAGGGCCAGCGTAGCTGGGATATTCGCGGGTCCAATGACCGATTGAACAGGGTTTTCGAGTTGAACCGTCTGCCGTATGGCGGTTATCCCGGCCAAGACGATGTGGATCGTCGCGGGAAGAAGCCGGTGGTAGAGACTGGAGACGACCCCGCGCCGGTGGCTGCCCCATCCTCTAAGAAGAGGAAACTAGGTATTGCTGTGGGAGGACTGGGTGTGTCTGATAGTTTTGCTAGGGAATTGATGAGGACATGCGCGGCCCCAGGGGGAAGGATGTCTTCGCCCGAGCTCCGGGAGTCTTCAGCGCGGATAATGAGGGTTACCGGGGGTTGGTGGCCTAAGAATGTTCCTGTCCCCCGCACGGCCGGCGAAGACTTTTTTACATCTCGCATGGTTCGTGACTGGAAAGTGTTTCCTTACGGGCGGAATATTGCTGCTGTTGTGTCGGCAGTGATGGACAAGGATCGTCAGGGAGCTGCACAGAAGCGCTAGGCGGTCGTTAGGCTTCATGAGGCCAGGCCGAAGAGGCCGCGGGGGGCTGCGAAAGCTGCTGCCCCCGGCGAAAGCCAGCCGCCGCTGGCGGTGAAGTCGGCCGTCCCTGCATCCAGCAGAGCGCCGGAGGCTGCAAAGGCGGCTGCCGCCGGTGGTTCCAAGTCTGCGAAGGCCGCCCCTGTGCCCAGCGGGGTGCCGGAGGCTGCGAAGGCGGCCGAGAGTTGCCGCCGCCAGGCAAGCGCGTCACCGACTTCGCCACCGACATTAGTGTGGAAGATTATCTTGTTGGTAAGTCGCTGGCTCGAGTTTTTTCTTTTAATATGTTGATATGTCGCAGGGTCGGACGAAGGCCAACTTGTTGTTGTTCCACCTGCCGTGGCGACCGCGGCGGCTGCCGTGGTGCCCGGGGCGAAGGGCAGTGCTCTTAGTGCCGGTGGTGAGATTCCGGCACTCGCTGCTGTTAGGGACGAGGCAGGTGCTGTGTCCCGCCGGCTGAAGGAGCTGAAGGAGGCACTAAGTCAGGTACGTTGAGCTAGACTTCGGTTTTTTACCCGCTTTGCTGGGGCTGTGGTCTTATGTGTGTCTTGTAGGCGGCTGACTTCGCTGACCGCACGGCGTCGGGGGCCCTGACGGCAGTTGTGTCTGCCGAAGTCGAGAGACTTCGGACGCAACATGCTGACGCCGTCCGGGAAAAGTCGGCCACCGACAGCAAATGCCGCAAGCTGGCGGATAAGGTGGCCGCGTTGGAGGGGGAGAGGACTGACCTCCGGCGCCAACTGGCGGAGGAAAGGAAGGAGGCTAATGAGGCCCTTGCCAAGGCGCAGTCTGCGCAGGCGAAAGCCAATTTGGCGCGGGCGGAGGGCAGTCTTGCCAAGCAGCGCGCCGAGGAGTTGGAGGGGCGACTCAACGCTCTTCAGGCCCGAGTGGAGAGGGCCGAGGCTTCGACGCGCTCGGAGGCTGAGCGGACACGCAAACAGCTTGTGGATTTATACCATGAGCTGGGCCCGCGGACCGCTGACTTCGAAGTGCTGGACCGAGAGCCCGGACTTCGCTGCTTCGAGTGGATACAAGAGGAGCTGCTGGCGCTCCCCACCATTGTGGAGGGGTTTATGTCCTATGCCTCCCTAGTCACCTGCGAGGGGGCGATGAACGCGCTATCTCGCGAAGGGTGCCGGCACTATGAGGTCTTCGACCAAGCTGATGAGGATTTCAAGCGCGATATTTACAAGGTTGAGGACCCTGTGGTGAAGGAATCCGTGGGAGCCCTCTACGACCGGATGTGGGGCCCCCACGGTCGGGAGGTGGTCAGGGAGCGGGCTGAGACGGCGAGGGGTCAGGTAATGTTTGGCTTTTGTTTGGTGTTTGTTGAATGTGGGTTAAATGTGGGTTTGCTGAATCTAGGTGCTGTGTCTCAGGCGGCGCGTGGCGAGAGGGTGGATGACTTCGGGGCTTTGAACAGCGCGCAGCCTGACTCGGAGGCAAACCCGATGGTGGCTGTGTCCGAGACCGCCCCGGAGCCGCCCCCGGAAACTATCGAAGGCGTTCCCGATGCTCCCGCAACCACTGCGGCCGGCGGAGGCCCATCGCCAACTGCCGCGCCGAGGGCTAAGGATCCTGTGGAGATGGCGGCGGAGCCGGCAGCGGAGGCTCCCGCGATGGCTGGGTCTTCGCAGGTGGCTTAGTGGGTGTGGGTAGTTAGGGAATTTTGGATATGTTGTTGAACCTTGGTTGCTGCGCAGGTTCAAGATTTTGGGCCTGCGCACGCAACCGCTACTACTAATTTTTTGGCGGCTTCGACCGTGGATGATGGGAATAAATCGGATGAGTCTGCATCTAAGTTTTCTGATTTTGGTGACTCTGGGGCTCGGTTGAGTGGACCGAAGAGTCGTCGGATGAGGACTTGGACTATTTTGCGGCTTTGGATGTGGCGGAGGCGGAGGCTTCGCTGCATGCTGCGGATGCTGAAGTTGTGCCTAGTCCGAGTGCTGGGCGTAGGCGACGAAGGGCGGTCGCGAAGCGTAGAGTGAGTGAGATGGACGGTGGTCAGCTTCGTGTGAGTAGGGCTGGCAGGCAGGAACTGCTGTCCTTGCCGGCCGCTGTGAATGCAGGTGAGGGGGAGCTGCGAAGTCTTTTTGCGGGTGAGGAGCTGAGGATAATGCTTTTTTAACTATAGGGAGATGGGAATTATTCCGAAGGTTGAGCCGATGTAAAGTGTGATGCCCTCGCTTGTACATATGTATTAGCTTGTATGATGAAGTTATGTGCCTTCGGCTATGCTCAAGAAGAAGTTGCGTACTTGGTCTGGTGTGTTCGTTATGTTGCGCTGGTGCGCATGTAGTCGTTCTTTGTGCAGACGGTTTGGTGTAGTCGTTTTCGCACTTGTTAGGCTTCGTCCGGCTACACCCTTAGGCGACTGTTGCACGGATAGTCTTCGCGGAAGACTTCGATTTTTCGCACTTGCTGTGCTAGTCCGGCTGCACCCTTAGGCGACTTCTGCATGTATAGTCTTCGCGGAAGACTTCGATTTTTCTCACTTGCTGTGCTAGTCCGGCTGCACCCTTAGGCGACTTCTACACGGATAGTCTTCGCGGAAGACTTCGATTTTTCGCACTTGCTGTGCTAGTCCGGCTGCACCCTTAGGCGACTTCTGCACGGATAGTCTTCGCGGAAGACTTCGATTTTTCGCACTTGCTGTGCTAGTCCGGCTGCACCCTTAGGCGACTTCTGCCCGGATAGTCTTCGCGGAAGACTTCGATTTTTCGCACTTGCTTTGCTAGTCTGGCTGCACCCTTAGGCGACTTCTGCACGGATAGTCTTCGCGGAAGACTTCGATTTTTCGCAATTGTTGTGCTAGTCCGGCTGCACCCTTAGGCGACTTCTGCACAGATTTGTCGCACGCGAGGGTGACTGATGCTGGGCCTCGCGGTGACTATGTATTGGTGGAATGTCGAAGACCGTCGGCGCGGTCTTTTTTCGACGTAGATTTTGCGGGGGATTTTGCACTTGTATATTACACGACTCCGCCTCGTTAAAAACCTCACCCCCCGGGAGGAAAAGAGTGCGGGCCAGAATAAAAATTGTCTTTGCGAATTACAAGGGCGAGCTGGCCCTGATGAGTCAAACAAAAAATTTGTGGAGATTATCGATGTTCCAGGAATGCTCCAGGTCTTCACCATTTGGCGTTGCGAGCCTGTATGCGCTGGGGGAGGCCTTCGTCTTGACAATGGAAGGGCCCTCCCACTTAGGCTCCAGCTTGCCCCTGGACTCTGTTCGAGCTGTACGGACGAGTACGAGGTCCCCTTCGCTGAATTCCCTTGGGATGACTGCCTGATCGCGCCATGCGTTTGTCTGGGCTTGGTATTTGTCAAGGGCTTGTAGGGCGAAGACGCGGTCTCCGTCGATGAGGTCCTTCGAAGTCGGCTCGTCTACGTCTGGGACGGCCGACGCGGCTGTCCGAGGCGACCCATGCTTTATTTCTTGCGGAGTCATGGCCTCTAATCCGTATAATAGGCGGAAGGGGGTGAACCCAGTCGCCCTGAACTCGGTTGTATTCAGTGCCCAGACCACTTCGGGCAACAGGTCGGGCCAATTGCCTTTTTTGTCGTCGAGGAGCATTTTCTTGACGGCTGTGAAAATTTTGCCGTTGGCGCACTCCACGACTCCGTTGGACTGGGGGTGGTACACGGAGGCGAAGGCAAGCTTGGTGCCGATGGAGAAACAAAAGTCTTTGAAATCTTGGTTGTCGAACTGCTTGCCATTGTCGACCGTGAGTTCGGACGGTACTCCGAAGCGGCAAACAATATTTTGCCAGAAGAATTTCTGGGCTGTCTTCGATGTGATGGTGGATACTGCCCTCGCTTCAATCCATTTGGTGAAGTATTCAACGGCGACGAAGGTGAACTTGAGGTTCCCCTGAGCCGTGGGCAGGGGCCCAACAATGTCTAGGCCACAGCACTGAAGGGGCCACGTGTGGGCGATTAGCTTCGTGAACTGCGAGGGGCGCCCCGAGCGTGGGGAAAATTTCTGACAGGCTTCGCAGGATCTGACGACCCGATTTGCGGCGCAAATAATGGCGGGCCAGTAGAAACCTTGGCGAATCACCTTTGCTGCTAGGGCCCAAGGCCCCGCGTGGGAGCCGCAGGTCCCCTTGTGGACTTCGCGCAGGATTTGGACGCCTTCGGTCTCGGTGACGCACTTAAGCATCGGTTGACTGACCCCCTTCTTGTAAAGTTGGCCGTCGATCAGTGCGAAGTCCCGGCTTCGGTGTGGAGGCGCTTGGCCTCATTGCTGTCGATTGGATGATAGTACCCCTGCAGGTACAGGGTTATTGGCGCCCGCCAGTCTTCGGTCATGATGAGGTTGATTATGCGGTGGCCCTTGCTGTCGTTGGTTATTTGGAGCCCTTTGGGGCTGCGGACGGCTGGCGTGCCGATGACGTGGTAGAACACGTCGGAGGGTAGGGCTTCACCCCTGGCGGCTGCCTTGGCCAATGCGTCGGCTTCTTCATTCTTGGCCCGGTCCACATGCTGCAATGTGAATCCCTTGAATTGTTTCTCGAGACTTCGGATGGACGCGAGGTATTGCATAAGAGCGGGGTCCTTTGCTGCATAATCTTTCTCGACCTGGCCGGCGACCACTTTGGAGTCTGTGCGGACTATGCAGGTGGTGACACCGAGGGCTCTTAGTTTGCGGAGGCCGAGGATGACAGCCTCGTATTCTGCTATGTTGTTTGTGCATCTGTCAGATTCCAGAGCGAAGCTTAAGCGTGCCGCGTATTTGTGCTTGACCCCGGCGGGTGAGGTGATGACTGCAGCAGCGCCTGCCCCCGCATGGCACCAAGCGCCGTCGCAGTGGATTGTCCAAACTTTCTCTGCAGACGGGTCCGGCTATGTTATTGGCCCGGTCCAATCGACGATGAAGTCTGCTAGAACTTGTGACTTGATCGCCGTCCTAGGCTCAAAAGTGATGTGGTAGCCGGAGAGTTCGACCGCCCATTTGGCGATCCGTACCGATGCCTCCGGGTTTCTGAATAATTCACCGAGTCCCCTATCTGAGGTGACGTGGACCTTGAATGCTTCAAAGTAGTGGCGCAGTTTGCGCGAAGACATAACAACTGCATATGCAATCTTTTCGAGTTCTGTCATGTTACACTTTGACGGTGTGAGCACTTCGGAGACGTAATAAACTGGGCACTGTCTGATCACACCCTCTACTATCTGCTCCTGAACTAGCGCCGCGCCGACCGCGTGCGGCGAGGCCGCCACGTAAAGCAACAGGGGTAGCGAAGAGTCGGGGCTTGTAAGAACCGCCAACTCCAACAGGTACTGTTTTAGTGATGCGAAGGCCGCCGCCTGCTCTGGTCCCCAAGCGAAGTCTTTTGCGCCGCGGAGTGTTTTGAGGAAGGGAAGACTTCACTCAGCAGATTTGGAGATGAATCTGTTGAGGGCAGCCAATCTGCCCGTCAGACGCTGGACCTCTCTTGCCGACTGTGGGGGCGTCATGTTGACGATGGCCTGAATTTTGGTTGTGTTGGCCTCGATGCCGCGGTGGGATACCAGGTAGCCCAATATTTTCCCTTGGCGAACGCCGAAGACGCACTTTTCCGGGTTGAGGCGAAGTCGTGCGTCTCGCATGTTCGCGAATGTCTCGGCGAGGTCAGCGAGATGGTCCTCCTTGCTCCTGCTGGCGACGACAATGTCGTCCACATATGTGAATATGTTTCTGCCAACTTGCCCCTCGAGCACAGTTTTGGTAAGCCGGGAGAAGGTGGACCTGGTGTTCTTGAGTCCCTCCGGCATTCTGATGAAGCAATATGTACCGAAGGGTGTTATAAAACTGGTGCTAGCCTTGTCTTCCTCCTTCATGTATATTTGGTGGTAACCGGAGAAGCAGTCGAGGAGTGACATGACTTCGCATCCGGCCGCGCTATCGACTATTTTGTCGATCCGCGGCAAAGGGAAGTTGTCCTTTGGGCAGGCCTTGTTGAGACTAGTGAAGTCGATGCACATTCGCCACTTGCCACTCTTTTTCTGCACCATCACAACGTTGGAGAGCCACGTGGGGTAAGCCACTGGCTCGATAAATTTGGCTTCCAGGAGGCGGTGTACCTCTACCTTGGCGGCCTCTGTCTTCTCGTCGGACATTTTGCGAAGCCGCTGTTTTTTCGGTCTCACCGAGGGATCGATTCCCAAGCTATGCTCAATTATGGATCGGCTGACCCCGACCAGGTCGAGGGCTGACCAAGCGAAGACGTCTTTGTTCTTGGACAAGCAGCAGAGGAGTTTCTCCTCTTCCTGCGAAGTGAGGTCTTCGCTGATGGTGACTGTCTGCTTGGGCGTGGCCTAGTCGAGGGGAACAGTCTTGGTCCCGCCGTTGCTCTACAGCTGTGCCTTGTGCTCTTTGTCGGTTGGCCTGACGGACGCAGGGACTTCGCGCTGGGCCATGAGGCAGTGCACATTTCTTTGTCCGGGGACGAAGTCCCCCTCTATGTTGCGCGCAGTCTGCTGATTGCCGTAGACCGCAATGGCGCCTAACGGACCTGGTATCTTCATGCACAGGTACAGTCCATGAATGGCTGCCTCAAACTTGTTGATAGAGCCCCGGCCCATGATGGCATTGTATGGATACACCATATCGACGATATCAAAGGTTATTTGCTCACTTCGGGCATTGGGTGCTACACCGAAGGAGAGAGGCAGTTCTATTTTGCCGACAGGAAAAGTGCCCTTGCCGCCGAAAGTTTCGGGTCGGGTAATTCGGGTTTTTAGAATTTCGGGTTTTGAGAATCGATACCCGAAATTACAACGGGTTTTGCAATACCCGAAATTTCGGCGGGTTCGGGTTCGGGTATTCCCGAACTACCCGAACTATTGTGTCACCTTCATAAAAACACATACACCCTATTAAATTAGTATAAAAATCTAGTTTGAATAATGATACACATGGACATATAAAACACAAGCAATCTACAATCACAAGTTATGGACACATACACATAATTATAAATGTACAAATTAATAATTAAGCATGACATGAGTACATGACACATTAAAGTTCGGGTAATTCGGGTATTTCGGGTACCCGATTGTGATACCCGAATTACCCGAACTAAATTCGGGTTTTGCAAGTTGCTACCCGAAATTCCCGAACAAAATTCGGTTTTCGGGTATTTCGGGTTCGGGTTCGGGTATTCCGGGTTCGGGTTTCGGGTTACGGGTTTTTTGCCCAGCCCCAGCCGAACCATACAATGGGTTGTCCGAAGGCTTGAGCATGCTGTGGCTTATGCCCATGCGGTCGAAGGCATGGAGGAAAATGATGTCTGCTTGACTGCCATTGTCGACTAGGACTTTTGTGCAGGTCCCAGCCTGCCACGCTGCAGTTGATAACCATGGCGTCGATGTGGGGGGCGCTGCGCAGGTCGACGTCTCGTGCGTCGAAGGTTAGCAGTACGTGGGACCACTTTGTCTGCACGACTGGGCCGGTGATGGTGACGTGGTTGATGCTGCGGTAGTGGTCCCGCTTCTGCCGCTTTGTGTCGAAGTCGGTGCTGGACCCCCCAGTGATCATATGAATGACTCCGCGATACGGCTGATCGGCGAAGTCTTCTTGTTTTGGGGCGTGGGGGTGGGGGATGTTCTGATGTTGCTGGTGTGGAGGTGGGGGTGGGGGAGGTACGATTTGTACCTCCTGGTGGTGTTGGTATGCGTGGTGCGGTGAATGCGGGGCGGGGGCGTGGATGTATGGTGGAGGGGGTTGCTGATAAGTGTGCGCAACAACTCTGGGGTTGTCGGCTGGCTGCGCCTGTGCCATCCTATCTTTGGTGGCCTTCGTTTCTGCGCAGTCCTTGGTTTGGTGGGCGCAGTCTTCGCCGTGAAAGAGACAGTAGAATCGGCGCGGCGGCTGCGCACGCCCCCGACCCCTACCGCGAGTTCCGTTTCCGCGGCCCTGGGGGGGATACTCCTGGCGGCGAGGGGCGTCAGCTGCGGGGTGCTGGTTGGCGATGTTGTGCACTTGCTGCTGATTGCGGCTGTCTCGACCGGAGTCTGGCTGTGGAGTCCTCGTCCACATGCGGATGGACTGTGGAGCATCTTTGGGTTTCCTCTGAGACTCGACCTTGCGCTGGTGGAGCTCTTCGGATTTGGCGTATTTTTCAAATAGCTGATATAATTCCTGGAGGTTCTTGGGCGGGTCCCTGATGCAGTGGTTGTAAAGGACGCCGGCGTGAAGGCCACTGATGGCGTAGTGGATGGCGATCTGGTCATCAACTGAGGGCAGCTGTGACTTGAGTGTTAGAAACTTGCGGTAATACTCCCGAAGAGTCTCTTTTTCTAGCTGCTTGCAGAGTGAGAGTTCGGCCAAGGCGTCGGTGTCTGGGCGGTACCCTTGGAAGTTGAGCAGGAATTTGTCCCGGAGGTTTCTCCAGGAGTCAATGGACAGCGGGGGCAACCTGGTGAACCAGGTGAGAGCTGGGCCTTCGAGGGCGATGATGAAAGACTTGGCCATTGTGGCGTCATCCCCTCCGGAAGATGCAACGGCGACCTGATAACTCATGATGTACTGTGCTGGGTCCGTGCTGTCGTTGTACTTGGGATAGGTCCCTGCCCGGAAGTTGGCAGGCCAGGGTGTCACTTGCAGATGTGGCGCCAGGGGACTTCACTCGTCGAGGTAGTTGACCCCTTGAAATGGCATGGCGTGCGGGGAGGCGAAGTGCGGGTCTTCCATTTGCGCGCGCTGTTGCAGGGGTGGCCCATGCTGCAGGCCGAGGTGGCCTTCGCGCTGCATCAGCACGATCTCCCGCTCGAGGTCCTGGGCCTTCTGCTCTTTGTCGCGTATCATTTGCCGCACCTTGACTAGTGCAGACACGCGCTGGCGCTTGGCCTCCAGTATCTCTTTTTGCCTCTGGAGATTGCGGTTCTTGAGGCGCAGGGCGCGCAGCTGTAGCTGTTCTTCCGCTGAAACGCCGAGGACTTCACCGTCCTCAGTGAGGTCCGCGCCCTCCGGTGGGGCGAAGCCTGGGGGAGGTTGCGGTTGTCCTTCAAGGCCGCTGGTGCGGAGAGCGTCGTCTTCGCAGGTGCGGGGAACGTCGTCTTCGGCAGCCTCTTGGTGGGTGGAGTGGGTGAGTGCGAGGGCCTTGCCCTTTTTTGCGGCCAGCAGTGCTGCCTTCGCAGCCTCGTCAGCCTTCGAGCTAGCTTTCTTGGGTGCCATCGCGGGTGGTTTTTTTGTAGCACGAACGGTGGGCGCCAAATGTTGGAACTTGCTCACTGGCGCAAGTTGATCCAACGGGGGGGTGTAATAGCGCAAACAGGGTTTCAGCACGTAATGGCAAAAGCTCTGTTCCTCTAGCCTCTCAAGGGCACTGTGCGGGGGTATTTATAGGTATCTGAGTGCCCAGCGTCCTGTGCTAAGGACGCATGTGCCCTCAGACACCTAGGTCGTCCCCGGAATATTCCCATAAAGCGGGGTTATAGACCATAATTACAGGGATGCCTTTACAAATTAGGCCTGTAATGCGCAGTGGCCACGCAGGGCCTGTTACAATGGGCCATGTGGCCGTGGGCCTGCGTGCTGGACGAGGTCGCAAGATGGGACGACCTCGTCACAGGTCTTTGTCCGGTGACGTATGGGACGATGGGTGAGCCCGCCCGTTGTCCTGTCTCCGTTGGTCCAACGATTACGGCGAAGGCATCGAGCGAAGGGTGGCGTCTTTGCCTTCGCCCCAACAATTGTATTTCCATTGTCTTGTGTACTTTATATATATATATATATATATTACATTAAGTATACTTTTATATCTTCTACGACAAGGACAACTTGGTCGTTGAGAACCGCTAGTATAAAATATTTACAATGGATTAATCAAGTATTCCCATTTTATATATTACATTAAGTATACTATAGTATATATAAAAATTACACTATACAATGGAAATACTCGATTAATCCATTGTAAATTAAGACAATGGAAGTAAACTAATTTTATATATTCTCCCTCCTCCCCCGCCCCCTCTCTCTCCCTCACTAATGGAATTAAACATCTTTCCTTAGACACAAAAATTGAATTAAGACAATGAAGAAATATATATATTGATCTCGAACTTATAGTAGACATGGTCCTAACAATAATCAATTACAAGACAAGTTTATAATCTAGGTAGCTATTATTCTGCCTTGTCCATCGTGGCGTACCCAGGGCAACAATTTACGTGGGATGCTTCGCTCAATGTTCCTTATCTTGGTTGGATGGTCTATGAAAAGAGACATGTCATTGAATTGGTTAAAATCCTCCATATCAGATACACCATCAACTCTTATAGCTTGTTGTTTTCCATGAAAAACTACATGCTTCGATTTGTCGGTGCTTTTCTTCTAATTGTTAGAAATGATCTATTCAGCATAGAAGTCCTATGCAACACGATTAGCAAGGATCCATGGGTCATCTTTGTAACCTACCTTACTTAGATCAAGAACTCTCACCCCATATTTGTATATTATGACATGTTTGTCTTCAACCCATTGACATCAGAAAAATGAGATATTAAATGTACCACAGTCTAGTTCCCATATCTCCTCAATAAAGGCAAAATATGTAATAGTCTCACAAGTTTCATCGTCTATGGCCTCACATCGAACACCACTATTTTGTGACATGCTCCTTTTGTCCTTGGACTTGGTACAAAATGCAAATCCACTAATATCATAGGTTTGCCATGTCGTGACCTGGTGTGATGGTCCAGATGCCAACCCCTTGATGGTTTGTTCTTCTATTGTATCTCCGTGTGGAATGTCCTTCACCATTAGCCATGTGTTGGACCGCTACTTATGTTGCTTCATTATCCAATCATCTGTATGCCCAGGATTTTGCTTGTGAAGCTCATTGATGTGTTGTTGGATAAATGGCTCCATTATCGCAGCTGATGTAGGATGCTATGATGTGCCTAAAGTACTGTATTGTAATCCAGTGGGATGAAGGATTTCTGTCCCATCCTACCGCTTCCATATAGTCTACCCTCGTGTCGTGATGGAGGCAAACCTATTGCAACCTTGTCTTTTAGGATACTATTGCAGAATGGACCTTCGAACTCAATGGCCTCTTCGGTACAGTACCCCTCTATCATGGATGCTTCGGGACGAGCACGGGTTGATACATAGCCATTCAGTATTGACATGAAACGCTCATACGTCCACATTTCATGCAAGTACATAGGACCCAATGCCTCTATTTGTGGTATCAAGTGCACCACAAGGTGCACCATAATATCAAAGAACGATGGAGGGAAACACATCTCAAACTGTGATATTGTCTCCACTGCGAATTCCTGAAGGGATGCTAACTCATCACGGTCAATTACCTTTTGTGAAATTCTATTTAAAAAGTAGCACAACCGTGTGATTGTCATCTTTAAAAACAAAGGATTTATAGCCTTGATGGCAATAGGTAGGAATATAGTCAACATGACATGACAATCATGTGAGTTGTAGTTGGTGACCGCCAGGTCTTCCATTGACACAATACTCCGTATACTAGAGCAGAATCCAGATGGGACTCTTAAATTCTTGAGCCAAACACACATCGCATGTTTCTCATCTACATTAAGATTATAGCTTGTTGCCGAGAGATGGTACTTCCCATTTTCTTGAAGAACAGGATATAGTTCCTTTTTATGCGTAAATTTACCAAGTCCACGCGTGAATTGAGCCCTTCTTTTGTTTTGCCCTTTGTGTCTAGCAAGGTGCCAATTATGCTTTCAAACATGTTCTTCTGAACGTGCATACCATAGATCGCATGCCGCACATCTAACTCTTTCCAATAAGGCAAGTACTCGAAGAAAATAAACTTCTTTTTGAATATAGCCCCCAGAGTGGGTTTGGCATCCTTCCTTGTTTTCCCGTATTTTGTCTTCTTCCCGAAAACAAAGTTGATATTCCTGTCTATTTCAAAAACTCTATGACCTCTATTGTTACCCAATGGAGGAGTAGAATGTAGTTCACCATTATTGTCGAAGTACTTATCCATCTTTCGTATGAGGTACCTGTGTTCTTTCAATAAAAAACGTCTGTGCCTCATGTACACTATATTCTTAGATGCAGTAAGGGACACGTAAGCAGTTCCATCAATACATATTGTGCAACCAACCTTTCCCTTAAACTGGTCTGATAATGTGAAGAGAGCAGTGTAATCATTGATCGTAACAAAAATAATTTGTCTTAGTGTGAACGAATCTTTACGATACTCATCCAACATTTGAACACCTGTTTCCCACAATATTTTCATATCCTCCATTAAGGGCACCAAAAATACATCCATGTCAACTCCAGGTTGTGTAGGGCCAGAAATAAGAATGGTTAGCTAAATGTACTTTCATTTCTGCATCAACCATGGAGGAAGGTTGTATATGGTGAGGATCATGTAATACCCAAACATGTAAACCATATTAAAGGAGATAATTCTCTTATGTGTTTTGTCTCTATTTATTAGAACATGAGAACAACCACATTTAAAGTGAATAATTAATAAATGACACATAAGTAACCCATGCATCATGCTGGACTTCTTTTGTTTGGTTGGGCATCGAACACAAAATTTATAATGGAGGCGAGTCTAGTTTTGAATTCAAATTAGGGCACCAAATAAAATGGGAATAGTAGAGTTAAAGAATGGAGGATATCTAATAACTATGCCAATAAATAAGTGATAATTATTTCAAAAGGAGGTAGTATCATTCATAATAAGGTTTTATTAGCCACATGAAAGTATGAAGTTCGAATCACCAATTCAAAACCATTTGAACACTTGAATTTGGAAAAATAGAAAGAAAGGAAAAAGAAAAGAAGAAAGAAAACCTACCTGGGCCAGACTTCACCATTCGGCCCACATCGCCTTAGCCCAACGGATGGGTGGCGTTGATAGGTGGACCGACCCAGTCAGTCGCTCGCCCCCACGCAACCATTGACTGTTACACCAAACCCACTTACCTGCGACTACCTCGCACGTTCTAGATCGCTCTCAATCCCGACTGATGGGCCCCACTGGCCATCCACCCAGATGGAGTCCGCACGCCAGCCTTAGTACGCTCGCTGTTCCTGGGACCCCACCTACTCACTACG
The DNA here is from genome assembly GCF_902167145.1 of Zea mays. NCBI lineage: Eukaryota > Viridiplantae > Streptophyta > Magnoliopsida > Poales > Poaceae > Zea > Zea mays. Next base: position 30,986,710 of record NC_050103.1, read on the forward strand.
CGACTCCTACAGTCTCGCTGCCGGGTGGACCACTCCCGTCAGTTCCGTCTCCTCAACCACCTCGCGACAATAACAGCTGAACGTGCCGCGCCCTGTGCTCCCTTCTGGCCGGATGCCACAGACCCCTCTAGGGTATAAAACCCTACGCCTAGCATCCCTCACCCTTCTTCCTCCCCTCATAGTCCTCGGGTCACCTCAGGAAGTTGGGCGTCGCCGCTACCGCACGGAGCCATTGTCGCTGCCGCTTGCCAATTCGTGACCGAGCGTTCGTGTGCAACTCTGAAGTCCTCGGGTTGCTCTGGGGGCGTGCCGTTTCCCCAACTAAAGGAAGCAACCACGCATGGCCGGTTGAAGCACATCGGTGGCACGGGATTTTGGCCGCGGCCGCGCGTCACCGTGGACTGGAGCCTCTGCGCTACCTTAACCAGGTAGTCCTCATTTCGATCTGCAATTAGGGGCCTCGCCTTGTGTTGTACCGATAAGCACCCATAATCGTGACCCTAGATGTATGGATGGCAATCGGGCGGGTAGTACACGGATATATAGTTCGCGAATCCATACCCGCGAGAGAAAACTCAACCCATACCCGTAACCATAAACGTTCGTGGGTACGGATCTGTATCCATACCCGTACCCGCCGGGTATCCGCTATCCAGTGGATACCCGTTACCCGCCCACCCACTACAATTTTAACATTAAACACCAAACAACAATTTTATTAGATTTCAAAATAATTATCATTCTAATAACATTAAATGATAATTTCAACACCAAACAACATGTTATGGATAAAAATTGAAAAATAAGAATTTATGATAATATATAAATCCAGATGGCCCATTTGTTAGATATCCATTGGGTAACGGGTATGGATACTGGATATCCATACCCGCGAAAAAAATATCCGTGGATACCTTATTATATCCATAACTGTACCCGCGGATATCAAATTCCACCATACCCATATCCAATGGATAATTATCCGCAGTTATTTACCCATATCCGTACCCATTGCCATCCCTACCTAGATGGCGGGAATTTCTAATCGGCGCTCGACCATTGTCGCAGTGTTGCGGTGTCGCGTGGATCAGGTCGTACCCACACTAATCTGGGGTAACTAGTCGTGCCCCTAGTCCGTATAGGTCTCCGGAATGATTTCTAGTACTATTAGGGCTTGTTTGGGATCAAAGGTAATGGAGTGGATTGAGGGGGCTAGAATCCTATACTACTTAATTTTGAATAGTGAGGGATTATAGCCCCCTCAATCTCCTCCATTACCCTTTGTCCCAAACAAGCCCTTAGGCCATGTTCGTTTTGTGCCAATCCATAGGGATTGAGGGGGATTAAATCCCCTACAAGTCAAAATCCTCTCCAATCCCTTCCAATCCCCCTCAATCCCTATGGTTTTGGGATCAAACGAACATGGCCTTAGGGGGAAATTTGGGTCGGGATGTCGGTGGGCCGTGCGCAACAATGGCGTCGCCGTGGGCGCGTGTTTCATCGTCGTCGCCAGCGGCGAATTGGGTAGGATCATCTTGAATCGTTGGATTCAGATGGGGCGGCCAGCATTAGATCTTCGAATACCCTTTTGGCTTAATCGAACCGGGGCGTTGATCTGGTGATAGACGACCCTAATCGCTTACATGGTCGCGGTTGATGTGGACCGCTGATCTGCGATACGATGACCCATAGAGTGTACCATTTTGTCGCCCTTGGGATTTGATCTAAACCACTCACGTAGGATCGGACGACCGACATCTTAACATACCCCTTCGCCACGACAGAATTGCTTAAGAGCCCCTGTGTTTTAACTAAACCAACCCACTGTCCACGGCAGATGGGTTCTGAGTCTTAGGACTTTTTACGTAGAAGGCCCTGAGCTATCTATTATTAGTGCGCGCAGTCCAGACCTTTAAGTAAAATATAGAAATTTATTCAGAAAAGGAATTTAGTGCAAAATTAATTCCAAGAATTTGTTTAATTCATAGAAAATTTATTTTAACTTCTTTTGAACCCATTTAGTTTCATTAATTTGGTATTAATATTGTTTATCACATAGTGTCTCTATTTAAGCATGAAACCTGTATTAAAATTGATCACTTAATTATTTATGTACCGAACAGATGAAACCTTCGGAAAATCATAACTTAAAAGCTGTAACTCCTAATTTAGTGATTCTTGTTCCTACAATCTCGTTACAAGCATAAATTATTAGTATGTATTTTGTATTCATGTTTGGTGTGGCGTTAATTTATCTTTTGTACCATGTTTGTTTGTATTGCTTCGAGTAGACGACCCAGTGGCCGAGGATCCAGCTGTTCAGCAGGTAGAAGTTGCTGAGCAGAAGCTCATTGAAGGCAAGCTGTGCCCTTGACCACTTTTATTTACCCATTAATGTTCTCTATAATCATTTTATCATGCATAGGCTTAATTTTGATGGGACCCAATAGGCCACCCTAGTATGGTTATCTTTTGACCTTGTTTACCCCTGAACTTTTGGGTAGTCTTTGCTATTGCTATATATGGTTCTGGGTGATGAGATAACTATTACTAGATTTTGCTACGATGGTGGTCAGAAGGGGGATTCCTGCATTGCTCTTCCTAGAACTGTAGCGGGTTTCCTAAAGCTAGTGGAACTTTGTAAAGGCCTCATAGTGAATCCCTCGCCATTCACCTCGGTAGTTTCTAAGGGCCTTACAAACCCTGTCTAGACGGGATACACGACTTGTGGGTAACGGGTACCACCTCTGCAGAGTGTAAAACTGGTATACTAGCCGTGCTCGCGGTCATGAGCAGCTCAGGACTCTCGCATGATTTATTTATGGAATTAAATTCAATTTGTCATTTGCATCGCATTGTGGTTTATTAATAATTTTATCTATTATTACTCTGGTTTGGTATCTACTTACATTTAGTAACTGCTAATAAAATTTGACCAACTTATTAAAAGCAATGCTCAGCTTTAACCCTTAATTGTTGATCAGACTTACACTTCACATGAGCTCCCACCTTTGGTGAGTTCATGCACATTATTCCCCACAACTTGTTGAGCTATGATCTTTTGTGAGCTCACACTTGCGATATATAAACCCCCCCCACAGGAGAAGAACAGGTGGTCCAGGAGGAGCCTTACAACGAAGAGTACGAGCTTATCTAGGTGGCGTCTCCCAGTCAGCTTAATGACGCTAAGGAATAATATTTAGTTCGCTTTATTGTAATGATTTATTTTTGTAAGACTTCTGCTATGTATTAATGATACTTGTGACATTTATCTCTATACACTTTGTCATTATATATGATGTTCTTTTTTGGCGCACATATGAGACGCACTTGGCTTTATCCCTTAAATCCGGGTGTGATAGAAGTGGTATCAGAGGAAATGTTGACTATAGGACGTAGATAGAACTGGACAAAACCCTTACCTACTTACCATTACTTTGATTCTTTCTATACTTATCTTGATCCTGTCTCACCTTTTGTTGTTCTCCTCTGATTATTCTTATCTTTTCTACTCTAGAAAGACAAGAAGGATTTCACACCTTGGAATCCTACATGTGTGACCCTCTAAAGAGATAGGAGACCTAAGACAAAATTAAAATTATTTTCTCTATCTAAAGTGTTTGGATGATTGTTCTGATGATAAATGCCTGATTTGCTTCTTTGATTGATTGAAATAGTCTAGCAGGGCATTTTAGCATGTACCACCATAAGGTAATGTATTAGCCTTAGTAGGTGACACACTAATCTACTTAGCTAATAAGACCCCAAAAGATCATGTCTCGTAGCTACTCATCTTGTCTACAATTCTTTCTTACCATGTGTTTCTAACCTAGATGGTCAATACCATGAAGGGAGGTGGAATCGATCTACTTGACAACCCACACAACATGAGGGTTATTAGACAACAACAAGCAGAAATGAATCCTCTAAATCCTCCACCGGCTAGGACAGATCCAGTGGTCGTAGCTCAGATGCAGATGCTGAAACAGATGTCAAATGCTATGATAGAAATGCAAGCTCAGATGAGGCATGAACGCCAGGAGATGCGGTAGGAAAGGCAGGAGATGAGAGAAGAAATTAGGCAAGAGAGAATGGTACGATAACAACAATCACCAATGCCTCCACCACCACCACCAGCACCACCCCGGGACAAGCACCGGGAGTTCATGAGTCATAAGCCACCTACGTTCGCCAGCTCTCTAGATCCATTACATGCTGATGATTGGTTAAAATCAGTGGAGAAGATGCTAAATATTGCTCAATGCTCTGACCGGGAGAAGGTGCTTTATGCTTCTGGTCGTCTTACTGGTCCCGCTGCTAATTCGTGGATTCCTACACTGCTGCCCATGATGATGCCAATAATATTACTTGGGTAGAATTCACTACTCAGTTCAGAAACTACCATATTCCTGCTGGCCTGATGAAAATCAAGAAGAAGGAATTCTTATCACTAAAGCAGGGCAACATGTCAGTCAGTGAATATCATGACAAGTTTATTCAGCTATCACGGTATGCTCCAGACGAAGTGGCAGATGATGAAAGAAACCAGGAGCATTTCATGGAGGGACTTAATGGACCACTTCAATATTCACTGGTTGCTCCCACCTTTCCATCATTCCAGAGGCTCCTAGACAAGGCTCTAGCTATTGAACACAAGCGTGTTTAGCTGTGTGAAATGAAGAGGAAGGCGATCACCTAGGGCAGGGGAGCAGTAGCATTCGTCCTCGCTATGTTCTGCCCTAGGGTACACCAGCTCGTCCTAGAGGAGGACAGCGATCAGCGTAGTATGCACCACAGGGGACTCCACAGACTGCACATACTCGTCAGGCTGCCCCCACTAGCACCCTGGCGAGACCTGTAGGACAGAGCACATGCACCACATGCTTCAAGTGTGGTCAGGTTGGGCACTATGCCAATGTTTGTCTGAAGAGGGTTCCCAGCACACCCGTCCAAAGCAAGCAACCAACTCTAGGTTCTGGCAAGGGATTCAACATTGCCAGGTTCAATCAAGTCAGTGTTGATGCTACGCTGACTTAGCTGACATCGCTATTGGTATGTTTTATATTAATTCAATTCCTGTAGCAATACTATTTGATTCTGGTGGTACGCATTCATTCATTTCTGCTAGTTACGCCAACACAAATGAGTTACCGCTTCAAAATATGGAAAAGCCACTTATAGTAATTACCCCTAAAGGGCCCGTTGAAGCAAATTATATGACAAACAGATTAACCTTGACATATGAGAAGGGAATTCTGGGCTACACCTATAGTATTAGAGGAGAGGAGTATAGACCTAATCCTTGGTATGTCATGGTTAAGAAAAGAAAAGGCAGTTATACATTGTGCTAGGGGAACCGTAGAACTCACCAGCTCTAAAGGAGAAAGATTCGAAGTCGAGATTACCATAACCGCCTCTACCAAACCCTCTGTATATCTAGTAGATGGGAAATTTGTAGGCAGCAACATCCGTGTGGTTAGAGATTTCCCCGATGTCTTTCCAGAGGAGTTACCCGGGATGCCACCAGATAGGAAAGTTGAATTTGTCATTGACCTCTTACCTGGAACTGCTCCTATTTCAAAAAGGCCATATAGGATGTCAGTAGAAGAACTAAAGGAACTTAAGAAATAGTTAACGGAGTTACAGGAGGCTGGGTACATTCGACCGAGTTCCTCACCTTGGGGAGCACCGGTTATGTTTGTACAGAAGAAGGATGGTTCACAAAGGATGTGCGTTGATTATAGATCACTTAGTGATGTCACAATTAAGAACAATTATCCTTTACCTCGTATTGAAGATTTATTTGATCAGATGAGAGGTGCTAGAGTATTCTCTAAAAGTGATCTTCGATCGGGTTATCATCAAATGAAGATTAGGCCATCTCATATTCCCAAGACGGCTTTCTCGACCCGATATGGTCTATATGAATTAACAGTCATGTCGTTTGGCTTAACTAATGCACCAGCCTACTTCATGAATCTGATGAATAAGGTGTTCAGGGAGTATATTGATAGATTTGTCGTGGTATTCATCGACGACATTCTTATTTATTCCAAGAATGATATTGATCATGAGGAACATCTGCTTGGTTCTACAGAAGTTACGGGATAATCAACCCTATGCCAAGTTCAGCAAGTGCGAGTTCTGGATTGATGAAGTACCATTCCTTGGGCACATCATCTCCAAGGACGGAATCTCAATGGATCTAGCTAAAGTAACAACATTAGTAGGTTGGAAGATACCAAGTTCAGTCACGAAGGTCTGGAGTTTCCTAGGACTCGCGGGCTATTACCGGCGTTTCATTGAAGGATTCTCCAAGATAGAGAAACCTTTGACCTCATTATTGGAGAAGGGGAAAGAGTTTAAGTGGACTCATGAATGCCAAGAGAGTTTCAATCAACTGAGGTTTAAATTGATGTCAACCCTAGTGTTGATTATGCCAGATTTATAGAAGGGATTTGATATATATTGTGATGCGAGCCGCTAGGGCTTGGGATGTGTTCTTATGCAAGAGGGACATATGATCGCCTACGCGTCTCGCCAGTTGCGAAAACATGAGCTGAACTACCCCACTCATGAGTTAGAACTGGCAGCTGTAGTGCATGCTCTCAAGATTTGGAGGCATTACATTATGGGAACCAAATGCCAAGTCTACACTGATCATAAGAGCTTAAAGTACATCTTCACTTAGAAAGACCTCAACCTCAGGCAACGCTGTTGGTTGGAGCTCATTAAGGATTATGACTTGGAGATTCACTATCACCCGGGCAAGGCAAATCTAGTTGCAGATGACTTGAATCGAAAAGAGCATGTCCATGCAGCTATTGTCGCCCAGCTACCTGATGAGTTAGTAGAGGATTTTAGAAGACTCAATGTAGGAATAGTTGCACACACTTAAGGGATAATTTTAGAAGTGGAACCTACCTTGGAGCAGGAAATACGAAAGGGTCAGATCAGTGATGCTAAAATCCAAGAGATCAAAGATCTAATTGCTGAAGGTAGAGGTCCAGACTTTACGGAGGATGAGCAAGGCACAATATGGTTCAAGAACCGGATATGTGTTCCTGAGATAGACAGCCTCCGAGAAACCTTACTAAGGAAAGCCCATGACTTTGATTACTCCATTCATCCTGGTAGCACTAAGATGTATCAGGATCTAAAGCAAAAGTACTGGTGGTATGGGCTGAAAAGAGATGTAGCCGCACACGTGGCTGTGTGTGATGTATGTCAAAGAGTCAAAGTTGAACATCAAAGACCATCTGGACTGCTACACCCATTAAAAGTACCTGAATGGAAGTGGGAAGAAATTGGTATGGGTTTCATCACTGGATTGCCTCGCACTCTGAAGGGTTATGATTCCATATGAGTGATCGTGGATAGACTGACCAAAGTGGCTCACTTCATTCTGGTCAAGACCACTTACAAGGGTTCTCAATTGGCAAAAATATACATGGCTCGAATTGTGTGCTTGCACGGTGTACCGAAGAAGATTGTTTCTGATAGAGGATCACAGTTTACCTCAAAATTTTGGAAGAGCCTTCATGAGAACATGGATACGAAGTTGAACTTCAGTTCGGCCTATCATCCTCAAACTGATGGCCAAACTGAGAGGACTAACCAAGTACTTGAGGATATGTTGAGAGCTTGTGCCCTTAAGCATGGAGGCAGTTGGGACAAGAGTCTACCATATGCTGAGTTCTCGTATAATAATAGTTACCAGGCCAGTCTGAAAATGTCACCATTTGAAGCTTTATATTGCAGAAAGTGCAGAACTCCTTTGTATTGGGATCAGACTGGTGAAAGACAGTTCTTTGGGCCTGAGATTATTCAAGAGACAGCAGAATAGGTTCGTATGATCCGAGAGAACTTGAGGGTAGCATAGACTCGATAGAAGAGCTATGCTGATAATCGAAGAAGACCACTGGAATTCGAAGAGGGTGATCACGTGTACCTCAAGGTGTCACCAATTCGTGGAATGAGAAGATTCAAAGTTAAAGGCAAGTTATCCCCTCGCTTTATTGGACCCTTCAAAATCTTTAGGCGAGTTGGGGAGATGGCCTACCAATTGGAGCTACATGATCATTTGTCTGATGTACACAATGTATTCCAAGTATCTCAACTCAAGAAGTGTCTCCGTGTTCCCGAGGAACAATTACCAATGGAGGAACTCAGTGTTCAAGGTGATCTGACTTACACGGAATATCCAATCAAGATCATCGACACTTTGACTCGAGTTACAAGGAATAAGGTGATAAAGATGTGCAAAGTGCAATGGAGTCATCACGGTGAAGATGAGGCTACATGGGAGAGAGAAGAAGAGCTACGAATAGAATTTCCCCATCTCTTCTCTAGTCCTTCCTAATCTCGAGGACGAGATTCATTTTAAAGGGGTAGGATTTGTAATACCCAAACTTGTAAACCATATTAAAGGAGATAATTCTCTTATGTGTTTTGTCTCTATTTATTAGAACATGAGAACAACCATGTTTAAAGGGAATAATTAATAAATGACACATAAGTAACCCATGCATCATGTTGGACTTCTTTTGTTTGGTTGTGCATCAAACACAAAATTTATAATGGAGGTGAGTCTAGTTTCGAATTCAAATTAGGGCACCAAATAAAATGGGAATAATAGAGTTAAAGAATGGAGGATATCTAATAACTATGCCAATAAATAAGTGATAATTATTTCAAAAGGAGGTAGTATCATTCATAATAAGGTTTTATTAGCCACATGAAAGTATGAAATTCAAATTACCAATTCAAATCCATTTATGTGGCGGAACCGCCCGAATTATTCCAGCTTAAGTGCCTAAGTCACGCCTCATGGGCCATAACACACTTAAATCGGAATAACCCGTTAGTCCCTCAGATCCAGTCTGATAAAGCCACTTAACCAGGATCAAATTCCACATTCTCACTCAAAGGTGAGTCACAGAAGAAATACAATAAAGCAGGAAACCTCAAATTAAGTACTGAAGTTATTACATGAATCAGAGTTTTTCAAGTTGCTGATAAGAGTTCATGAAATAAAATGCAGCGGATAATCGATGTCGTCGATAGCGAGGAAATGGGCAAGGCCTAACCCACTACTCCTCGTGCTCCTCTCCTGCCGAAGCAGCATCCCACTCGACCGTCCAACCCGGTGGCAGGGTGGTAGGCCAAGTCACACCATCAACCATATCCTGTAGCGTACCTGCAAAATTATGCAACAAGCAAGGCTGAGTATACTAATACTCAGCTAGACTTACCCGGTGTGAGGAAACTACTCCTCTACCTCTAGACCATGCAGCTGTTTGGCTGAGGGGGTTTGGTTTGCCAAAAGCACTAGCTATTTCAAAAATCAATTTTTAGCTTTTCAAATTCTAGCATCATTATCATGGCTAAGTTTGCTCCTTCTAAGCATACATGGTAACAAGCATTTAGTACAATCAACAAGTTATCTCATGTAACCTCATTTCACTTCTTATTCAATGTAGTACAAGGGGTCAAGCAGTCTCATTAGCTGCGAGAAGCAGACGATTCGAATCGGGTTTTTATCCTTGCAAGGTAAACCTAAACACACGACATGTCAGGGTACTCCGACCCCACACATGCCAACCGTCCCCATCGATTCCCCATTCGCGTCCAGGCCTCACCGCCTTGGCATACAATGCTCCACTGACCCCGGCTGCCGTCGTGCAGTGACCGCACTTGTACCCACCATAGCTAGCATGGGAGACCCAGTCTCAGGTCGCGTGAGGGATAAAGTCCACGCTCGGCTTCACTCAGGTACTAGGTTTACCGGTTACCATATTTCCCGACATGTGCTTAGTACGTTCAAAAGCTTGACTCAGGTATCCACACATTTATCCTTAATTCCTTTTTCCTATCTCATGGACAAGGCATCCTCCCTGGATCCAAGTCCATAGACTAACATAGATCCCGTTATCAAGATGAATACAATCAATTCCTGACCTCGCGCGAGTGCTAGAAAAATCACTCGACTTCTACCGAGATCCTGATTTAGCATAGCAACTACTCGACCTAGCATACTAGTATCCATCTCAAAAAAGGTATCCTAAGTTCATGCAACTAGAGGTTTCAAGCAACTCCTACACTTAAGTGCACATTACAATCCTACAGGCATTAAGTGTAGTAAAGTAGCATATAATAATACGGTTATGCATAAAACCGGGGCTTGCCTTCAATAGCTGGGGCTGCGGGGAGATTCTCGATAGCAGCCTCGGGAGCTTGGTCCTGGTCCTCCTCTTGGACAGTTCCATGCTCGGGAATGAGCACGTACTCTCCGTCAGCGAGATTACAATCTAATGAATGCAATGAGTAAGATACATGCATGGTATGATATGTGCTTTAGCAATTAACTTTGATGGTGAATGATCCACTTAAATTAGATAGAGTTAAATCTTGCTATTAAAGATTTTTAGGTGGTATACTTAGTAATTTAGATCACACTCAGTTAAACTAAGTGGTAAGTTCATTTTGGTGTTCCACTGACTTCTTTTTAAAGTCTTAGCGAGAATTGTCAAGATTTCAATTTGGACTTATTGGGGCGAGATTTATCTTTCCTTTCTTTCCCTTGATTTCCTTTATGTTTTTAGAGTAGGTTTGAACTACAAGTTATCTTAATAATTTTTCAAAAATTCTGTAAAAATTACAATGGCTTATCACTGGTGTATAATTCTCTGTCTCAAAATTTGGGGTTCAAAAAGTGAACAGTTTTCTCTAGACAAAATTACCAAATTTTATGGCAGAAGAGGTGATTTGAACTACAACTACCATTTAATAGTGGGAAATTTTCTAATTCTTATTTTTGCTGGCGTTTAGACATGACTTGGCAAAATTTTCTAGCCATTAATACTTACCAGTTATTTAATTATGTTTTTCCCAAGTTTCTAGCCAAAGGGGTGCTTTCTACTACCACTATATTTGAAAAACATCAAACAACAGATTTCTGATTTTTCCTAGCTTCTATTTTGCGCAAGAGCAATCATTCTAAAGTTTGGCATCCTTTTGCTTAAAGGAAGGGGTGGTAGGAATTCTTTGGATTAAATGGCCTTTTTCATGAAGTATTTGTAATAGGCATTATTGTGCATCCTTTAAATGGGTTTGCATTTTTTTTCTCTGGTGGCCTATCTCATTAGTGATCTAGCAAAATTTTATTTGCCCATTATTGCATCATTTGGGTTACCAATGATTTATTCAAAATATGACTCATTATCATGTTCTATTTATCTACCCTACTTAAAATGATGGGCTGGGGTGTTTGTTATTTTTGCAGTGGGGTTTTGGTGATCACTAGTTCACTAAATTTTTATTAATAACTTTGGGTCTAGTTTTATAATTCTAATAATTATTTTTAGTTGAAATAGTGCTAAATAAAACATTTCACTTGGAATCTGTTCTAGACTAGAGGTCTTTCTATTTTTCCTAGGTTCTTTGTTACTGAAGTAGACTAGGAAAAATAATTTCATCCACTGGTCACTAATTTCTAAGGTCTTTCTGATTTTCCTAAGTTTTGGGTAAAAATAGCTTTTAATAGATATCCCTACTTGAATTTTCAATACTGGGGTTCCTACTATTTTTAAACAGTGGTTAAATGGGGTTTGAACATCTACAAATTTTCTTACGTTCAGCACAAAAGCATAACTAATTTTCCTTAATTAAACAAGGTTTGGTCAGTTTCTGTATTTAATTCTAAACTCTAAAATTTAGAACAAAAAGCATAGGGTTTAGCATTTTTAATTGGTAGTCCATAATATTTACAATCCAGCAAAATTGGTTTGACAATTTTTGGTTAAGTATTCTTCAAGTTATGAATTTTCTAAGTTCTCTGTTTATAAAAAAGATTAAACAGAAATGATTAAATGGAAAACTGCTTTGCAACGGGGTCCCTGGCGGGTGTTTTTATGTTTCCTTACAGACTAGCCCTTGGGCTACTATTCAATTGAGTCGCTGACAATTCAGAAAACCCACGGGATTCTTCTAATCCTAACCCGAGGTCCTTCCCCCAATTTAAACAGTACCCACGGCGGAAGAAAGGGCAGAGGGGCTTACCGGCGGCGAGACTGCTCCGGTGAGGTGGCCGAGGGTGTAGGGGAGGTCTTGAGGGTCACAGCGATGTGCGGGTCGCCGTCGGGGATGGTCGGAGTCGGCCGGTCCACGTGCGCAGGCGGGGGAGCTTGTCGGTGGCGAGGAGTCCGGCCTATCTAGGGCACAATTGACTAATCAAACGGGTCAGAGAGCTTCACCAGGGATCAAGGAAGGTGTGCACGCGAGGAATTGAAGAACGGCTCACCGGATTGCTCGGTCTACACGCGCGGGCGGGCGGCCGAAGTCCGGTGAGGGCGATCTTGGGCTTCTGGTGAAGTTCTGCCGGGTCCGAGGGCTGGGGAAGCTTCACAAGCTAAGGGCGAAGCTAACCGAGCGGCTAGCGCGGCTTGGAAGTGACTGGAGTTAGCTGGCCACGGTGGCCGAGGCTCTGGCGGCAATGGCGGGCGGAAAAGAGCTCGCCGGAGCTAAGGAGGGGCGTCTGGCCGGCGAAGGTGAGCACGGGGTGGGGTGAGACGCGCCTGGGGAGGCTTTATAGGCGCGGGCAGGCACGACCGAGGGCAAGGGCATGCAGTGGACTTGACTGAACGCTGGGGCGAGCGCGCGCGGGTTGGGAGAGCGCCGGCGTGCCGACCAGGGTCGAACACGTGTGCCCGTTCGTTCTGCCCAAGTTCTGGCGCGTGTGGTCACTCATCCGAGCCTGCTCTCACCTTGGTCAGTGCACAAAACCTCTTCTCCTCCCTACAAGCTACCGATCTTGTGTGAGGGTCATAGGATTTTGCCTACTGGTTTTCAGAGATTTGGAGCCAGGAAATCTGGTCTGTCTCTCTGCTCAAACCCGAGGCAAATCCAAGGTTTTGTCATGTCTAGGGCATGCGTCCCAATGCCATCTTCTAGCATGCGATAGAGGGGTTAGTGAGACACGTTTTTGTCAATGGGGTCATTAGGATTTGAGCTAGGGATCAAGGTGAACACGCTTGATCTTTGACTCAAGGTCTGAAATTCAGAATTCCCTATTGAGTCCCCACTTGAGAAGCTTGCTTGGGGTTTTATTTAACTTATTTTGGCCAAGCTTCCTCAATCTTTATTGTTGCTTATTAATTATACTTCAATGTTTATATTTGGACCAAGTCATGATTCTATATTTTTCATATTCTTTTGCCTTATCTCTTAAATTTTGCTTTTAGAGCTCAATTAGGGTTGTTATTAGGGTTCCAACATTTTGCCCTTTTGAAAACTCATTTGTTTTTGAATCATGATGCTTTTAAGTATAAACTTAGTGGATCCTTTATTCTTTAAGTCAATTTGATGTTCATGCTCAATTTGGTTCACATAAGATGATGGTTATTGGGTTAGCACTTGAGAGAAACCCTAGGTGACACTGGGGTGTCACAATTTGAACACTTGAATTTGGAAAAAATAGAAAGAAAGGAAAAAGAAAAGAAGAAAGAAAACCTACCTGGGCCAGACTTCACCTTTCGTCCCACATCCCCTAAGCCTAGCATATGGGTGGCGCCGACAAGTGGACCGCCCCGGTCAGTCGCTCGCCCGCGCGCAACCATTGACTGTTACGCCAAACCCACTTACCTGCGACTGCCTCGCGCACGCCAAATCGCTCTCAGTCCTGACTGATGGGCCCCACCATCCATCCACCCAGACGGATTTCGCACGCTAGCCATTGTACGCTCATTGTTCCTAGGACCCCACCCGTCATCCACGCACTGTGCGACTCCTGCACTCTTGCTGCAGGGTGGACCACTCTTGTCAGTTCCATCTCTTCAACCACCTCACGACAATCACGATTGAACATGTTGCGCCATGCGCTCCCTTCTGGCCGGATGCCACCGACCCCTCCAGGGTATAAAACCCTACGCCCGGTGTCCCTCACCCCTTCTTCCTCCTCTCATAGTCCTCGGGTCACCTCGGGAAGTTGGGCGTCGCTGCTATCGCACGGATTCATTGTCGCTGCCGCTTGCCAATTCGTGACCAAGCATTCGTGTGCGACTCTGAAGTCCTCAGGTTGCTCTGGGGGCGTGCCGTTTCGCCAACTGAAGGAAGCAACCACGCGTGGCCAGTTGAAGCACATCGGCGGCACGGGATTTTGGCCGCGGTCGCGCGTCACCGTGGACTGGAGCCTCCGCGCTACCTTATCTAGGTTATCCTCATCCCGATCTGCAATTAGGGGCCTCACCTTGTGTTGCACCAACAAGCACCCGTAATTGTGACCCTAGATGGTGAGAATTTCTCATCGACGCTCGGCCATTGTCGCAGTGCCACGGTGTCGCATGGATCAGGTCGTAGCCACACTAATCTGGGGTAACCAGTCGTGCCCCTAGTCCGTATAGGTCTCCAGAATGATTTCTAGCACTATCAGGGGAAAAATTTGGGTCGGGATGTCGGCGCGCCGCGCGCAACAATGGCGCCACCGTGGGCGCGTGTTTCATCGCGTTGTCGCCAACGGCGAATTGGGTAGGATCATCTTGAATCGTTGGATTCAGATGGGGTGGCCAGGATTAGATCTTCGAATACCCTTTCGGCTTAATCGAACCGGGGCGTTGATCTGGTGATAGATGGCCCTGATCGCTTACATAGTCGCGGTTGATGTCGACCGTTCATCTGCGATCTGACGACCCATAGAGTGTACCGTTTTGTTGCCCTTGTGATTTGATCTGAACCACTCACGTAGGATCGGACAACCGACATCTTTACATACCTCTTCGCCGCGACAGAATTGTGTAACAGCCCCTGTGTTTTAACTAAACCAACCTGCAGTCCAGGACAGATGGGTTATGAGTCTTAAGACTTTTTACGTAGAAGCCCCTGAGCAATCTGTTATTAGTGCGTGTAGTCCAGACCTTTAAGTAAAATAGAGAAATTTATTCAGAAAATGATTTTAGTGCAAAATTAATTCCAAGAACTTGTTTAATTCATAGAAAATTTATTTTAATTCCTTTTGAACCCATTCCAGTTGCATTAATTTGGTATTAATATTGTTTATCACATAGTGTCTCTATTTTATCATGAAACCTGTATTAAAATTGATCACTTAATCATTTCTGTACCGAACACATGAAACCTTCGAAAAATCATAACTTAAAAGTCGTAACTTCGAATTTAGTAATTCTTGTTCCTATAATCTTGTTATGTTGCATAGATTATTACTATGTATTCTGTATTCATGTTTGGTGTGATGTTAATTTATCCTTTGTACCATGTTTGTTTGTATTGCTTCGAGTAGACGAGCCAGTGGCCGAGGATCTAGGTGTTCAGCAAGTAGAAGTTGCTGAGCAAGAGCTCATTGAAAGCAAGTTGTGCATTTGACCACTTTTATTTACCCATTAATGTTCTCTATAATCATTTTATCATGCATAGGCTTAATTGTGATGGGACCCAATAGGCCACCCTAGTTTGGATATCTTTTCACCTTGTTTACCCCTGAACTTTTGGGTAGTCTTTGCTATTGCTATATATGGTTTTGGGTGATGAGATAACTATTACACATGATCATTCTTTATTATTGTTCTATTTCTGTTCATGGTAAGAAAATTATGTTAATTTTAACATCGAGCTTAACTTGAGAAACACGTGCCACCACAAGGGTGGAATAGGACGCCCTTGGCTGACTAACTAGGAAAGCTATTGGAGGATGACCTTACCCGAAAGGGGCAAGAGCAGTAGGGGAGTTGGCGTGTAGGGAGGTTCTCGGGTTGTTTTTGCTGCGATGGCGGTCAGACGGGGGGATTCCTGCATTGCTCTTCCTAGAAATTGTAGCGTGTTTTCTGTAGCTAGTGGAACTTTGTAAAGGCCTCGTAGTGAATCCCTAGCCATTCACCTCGGTAGTGTCTAAGGGCCTTGCAAACCTTGGCTAGATGGGATACACGACTTGTGGGTAAAGGGTACCACCTCTGCAGAGTGTAAAACTAGTATACTAGCCGTGCTCTCGGTCATGAGCAGCTCAGGACTCTCGCATGATTAATTTATGGAATTAAATTCAATTTGTCATTTGCATCGCATTGTGGTTTATTATTAATTTTGATATATTATTACTCTGGTTTCATATCTACTTACATTTAGTAACTGCTAATAAAATTTGACCAACTTATTAAAAGCGATGCTCAACTTTAACCTTTAATTGTCGATCAGCCATACATTTCACATGATCTCCCACCTTTGGTGAGTTCATGCACATTATTCCCCACAACTTGTTGAGCTATGATCTTTTGTGAGCTCACACTTGCGATATATAACCCCCCCCCACAGGAGAAGAACAGGTGGTCTAGGAGGAGCCTTACAACGAAGAGTACGAGCTTATCTAGGTGGCGTCTCCCAATCAGCTTAATGGCACCAAGGAATAATATTTAGTTCGCTTTATTGTTATCATTTATTTTTGTAAGACTTCCGCTATGTAATAATGATATGTGATGTTCTTCTTTGGCGCACATATGAGACGCACCCGGCTTTATCCCTTAAATCCGGGTGTGACGGATCACCGACCATGTGCTATGCTTGCTGCTCCTCTTAACAAATGTATTCATTCCATCAGTACTCAGTGTGAACCTAACATTTCTTGGTTCATCGACAAAGTCTCGGTGGTTTACATTGAAATCTTGCCACTGCTTCCCATTCGCTGGATGTCGAAGCTTCCCATCGTTTTTGTGCTCATCAAAAGCATTGGTTCATAAGTTTGGCATCCTCAGGGTTAGCGAACAAACACCTCAATCGATTGACAACGGGGAGGTACCACATCACCAAAGAAGACTTCTTTGGGACTTTCTTTTGCTTCTTTCCTTTACACACGGATGCAACAAAATCTTCCTCTGGATAGTCTTTATTCATCTTGTACCTACTTGCATTGCAATTTGGGCAGCTCTCCAGGTCTTTATAATCATCACCTCAAAAAAGGATACAATGATTTCTACACGCGTGGATCTTCTCCACATCCATAGCGAACGAACTGATTAGTTTCTTTTCATAGTACGTGTTGGCAGACACTTTGTTCTCCTTTGGAAGCATGTCTGCGATAATACTCAAGAACGCATCAAAGCCAGCATCAGACAGACCATATCTAGCTTTTAACATCAATAGCTTTAACACAGACCGGAGCGTCGTGAACTCTTTGGTACAACCTTTAGACTCATCGTACAAAGGCTCTTCTGCTGCCTTCTTCAGGGACTCCATACCTTTCTTGAAGAACATCGATGAATCCGTATGACGACGCAACATTGCATCTAACAACTCTGCATCTTCCTAATCCATAACATTTGGCAGAACATGAGTTCTATCATGTTCATTTTCTCCACAGTAACCATGATCAGTAACATTTGGCACTACATGTTCGCTCTGTGGAAGAGGTTGGTGTGTCCCATGAATGAACTGGAATCTGTCATCCTTAGGGTTTCCAGTCATATAAGGCGAAGAGCTACCCTCTCCATGCTTTGTCCAAACTATGTAATCCTTCACAAATCCTCAGCAGACCAGATGAGATATGATTTGGTTTGTGTCATCAAATACAACAACATTTTTCAGTCCATGCATGGACAATATATGTGCTTTGTCTTTGTTCTCTAAGCATGTTTCATAGCGACATCAATAAAGCTATGGACCTCGGATATGTATGATGGATCTAGCCTGGATAAGTTATACATCTAGGATGTCCTCTCCATCACTACTTATAAAAAGTAATATAAAACACACAAGAACACAAATTGGCAAGGGAAAAAACTAACATTTCCTAACAACTAAAGAACGAAACCTACCACTTGTATTTTGTGAAATATCTGACATTCCAATGAAAGTTGGCAACAGAAACATAAGCCAAACTTAATTTCCTAGCAACTAATAAACAAAAAAATCTTAATACCCAATTAACATATCTCTAACAAAAATTGGCACTTCAAACATAATTAATAAACCAACCTCATAACAACTAAACTTAATACCCAATTAACATATCTCTAACAATAATCGACAATTCAAACATAATTATAAACCAATTACCTCATAACAACTAATAAATTAAAAATAATCCGTAATTACCAAACATTTCTCCCTCTATCCCAAACATGGTGAAACCCTAGATACAAAACGTGGCTACACTCTTCTCTCTCACATGGTAAAAGGCTAGATCCAAAATTTGGCTAAAATGAGAAATAATATGAATAGAAATTGACAAATAAACATAGAACCAACCTTTCTTAGCAACCTTCCTCCAAAAATGAAGATCAAAACCTCCCCCATTGTATTTTATGTAATCTAGACCTCCAAAATCGCCTCCAATGGAAGTTGGTTCCGAGATTCCTGTAAGGGGAGAAAGGGGTATTTATAATACAAAGTTCAGAGGTGGGTTGCTTCAGAAACCGCCAGTGAAAATATCACTGGCGGTTGTCTTATGGAACCGTGAGTGGAAACCATTTCATGTTAAACAATTGTGTCTTTTCAACTGTCCCTGTAGAATTGAAACGACAATTATGCTCGCCAATCACGAAGCGGCAACTTTGAATGCCTCTTTGCTCCTCGAAGTTCGCGTAAATGTCTATCCAGTTCTCGATTTTAATCTATTTAAATGCTCATCGACCACATTTCCACTATTCATCGCCTACAAACTCAGAAAAAAACTATCTTGCTTCCTTCCACCCATGGCGACATCACCGAGTGATTCCTCTGCTTCTTTTGTCTCCCATTCCTCTATCCGTGAACCAATCCCAGAGTGGGATCCTATACCGGCATATGAGAAACAGGCCCCTTTGCACTGGGATGCAGATGGATGGGACTTTGAGGCTGCATCGGAATCCGACGGCGACCTCACCGAGGGGGACGACCTCTAGTTCCTCGTTGACGGGGAACTGGACTCCGACACCAGCACTGACTGATCTTGGACGTACGACGGAGAATCGTCGAATGTGGAGTCCTTCGACAAGGATGACGACCCGACGTCTGGACATTGGATGAGCATCGACTCCTCGAACGACGATGACGAGAACGATGACAGTAGCAGTGACTATGATAGCAGTGGCGACGATGACGACGATGATGATGGCGGGGCAAGCCAAATATGCGATGAGATGCCTCCTAGCAAGGGTCGTCGACTGCTGCATGGTTGCTTATTCTGGTAGGAAAAGTAGTAGTTTGTACTAGGATGAAACAATCCTTTTTAATGAATAAAGCATAGTTCTTGTTAACTAATACATTTCTGATGAAATCTGATGATTTAGAACCCAAAAATACTTTCCACTAGCGTTTCTCTTAAAGAACCGCCAATGAAAAAAATTAACACTGGAGGCTGGCTTAAGGAACCGCTAGTGAAAACGCTCAATTAACATTGGCGGCTGGCTTAAGGAACCGCCTGTGGAAATCATTTCTACGGGCAGTTCTTTGTAAGAACCACCAGTAGAAATCATTTTAAGTATATACACCTCAATAGTCTCCTCGCAGTCCGCTGCTCTAGACGCCCTTGTACTGTCCCTACTCTCCATTCTTGCTCCAGCCGCCGACGTGCCACCTCGTGCCTCCCTTTGTGGTCGTTGCCGGATCCGGCCTCCCTCCGTCGTCCTAACCGAAGTGAAGTAGGCAGCAGGCTCGGCCGTCGACTGCACACCGCGTGCCAAACACCAAGATGTGGATCTAGGTCAACTACTTAGTTCCTCCATTTTACTGTTGCTATCTGCCCTCATGCCTCCATTTTAATGTCTTACATCACTCTTCCTTTTTGGCCCTGTTCCTGCATAAGATAGCCCAATCTGGCACCTTCATTCACTGATTCTTGTTCCCCAGACAAACCTACTCAGTACAACCTATGTGGCAAGACAACTGCACCTATTCAGTACAACCTACGCTAGAAGCGTGCCAAAACAACTACCACGACAAGTTCTTATGTGCATAACTTATCTTGTTTCTTTTACTACATGTTCTCTGTTTTAGAAATTGTTAAATGTGCCTTTGTATTCATTGACCTACAACAAGTTCTTATCTTGTTTCTTTTACCATGGCAAGTTCTTGTTTCTTTTACTACATGTCCTCTGCTCCAAATAGTTACGTGGATGTGCAACTTTCTCACAGATGAGTTTGGACCGTGCTAGCTGGGATGCGATGACACCTAAAATATTCATTGACCTATGCATCATTCAGAAGAACCTTAATAACTTCAATAGCATAGGCTTAACTAAATATGGATGGCAACAAGTGTATAGTAGCTTCAAAGAGCAGACTGGTCTTGATTATGAAAACAAAAAACTGCAAAACAAATTTAACATGCTCCGAAGGTCTTTCCAGCATTGGCAATACTTGCAGAACCATACTGGGTTTGGCCTTGACTCAAGGACTGGTGGTATAGTGGCTGATGATTCGTACTGGGGGTCCCAGGAAGGGGTACCTTGCTCATGAATTGATTACAAGTTTTTTATTTTGTGGACCAATACTAAATCTGCACTATGTTCAAATGCAGATCCTAGTACTCAGGGCAGTCGAGGAAAACCACCACCCTTACTTGATGAGCTTTACAGTTTGTTTGGTCGAACCACACACGATAGTGGCAATTTGATTAGTTCTAGAGGTGTCTGTGAGCCCCCGCGAAGCTATGGCAGCCAGGATACTCCTGATGATGGTGTGGGTTTCTCCAATATTAGATCATCGTCCAAAAGGCCAATCAGGGAAGCCACAGTGGATAGCCCTCCTAAGATAAAGATGAATTTGGAAGAGCACATTGCTAATATTTCTTAGTCCATTTGCATCAGAAACCGGAGAACTCTTAGTCGTGGACAAGAAGAAGTTGACGAAGTTGTAGTCTTAAAGCAAGATGGACTTGATGAAGACTCTGATTTGTACTGCATGGAAAATATTCTATGCAAAAATGTATAGATAGGAGGTTTTTCCTTCACTTGAATACTAAAGAGGGATGCCTCCATTGGATTAGGTTCCAATGGAATCATATTTCGAAGTAGCTTGTTGTGTGGTCTTGTAATAATGCTTTGACGTTCACTGTTAAGTTTTCGAGTTTAGTTTTTGTTGGGGACTTGTTCTCAAATGCTAAGAGTTAAGAACAAGGAAACACAAAATGTTAAAGGTTATTGCCCTTCATCCTTCAAAGCATTACTAGGTATGTGCCCATGCGTTGCAACGGAGTACAAAATATTCCACAAAATATGAGTGTTAGAGCAAGTCCAACAAATGTCTTAAACATGCTCGTTTGTTATCTAGGAAGTGGATGTGAAATCAAATCTTGTAAAAGCAAGCAAAACAAAAAGACTTCATGTCACAAGATACCGCTTAAATTGAAAGAATATATGTTTTTAGCGTTATTCTTATAACAGATCATACCATTTCGACAGCTTTAAACTTCTTAATATTGTAAAGAATATCTATACCTCGAAGAAAGGCAGCTGGAGCAACTCCTGAGCTCAAGCAGCTTGTTCGGCGTGTTCCCCTTGCTCTGCTTGGACTCGACCTTGTCCTGGTTGTCCTTCTTCATATGCGAAAGTAGAGACAACATGTCCTCCATCAGATGCGTATACCTACATCGAGCACTTACACGTGAATAAAATGGAAATCAAAAGACTGTAATGAAAAAAAGAGGGAGCACTCAGATATACGTGATGCAGTGGAAAGATTAAGTTTCTTTTACTACATGTGATTAGTATCATTTTTATACCCTGTTAATTTATATATCTTATTCTTGTAGGGTGGTGCTTCATTGGAATCATTGGCTAAAGGAGTTGTATGCTTCTCCCATAAATTCACCCTTTCAGGATTGCAGGATCGCTGGTTTTTATTGTTATATAGCTAAAGGAGCTGCATCAAAGTTACGGGGAAATGGCATGCCCTTGTATGAAGTAAAGGGTCTACAGACCTTAGACTCAATCTTGCGCATAGCTGTTCACGACTTCCTCTGTAGATTTCTCGAATTGTTCAATCCAGTGGTTTCGCATACAACCTAAAGGATGGAAGAAATAAATTATTTTAGGTTGAACAATTTTCATCCTATGAAGTACTAATATTTTCTGGGGATGAAGATATATTTTTGACATTTGATGCTACTAAAACTTTTAGGCGCTACAAGACAAGTATATGCTCTAGAACCACATGATGTGGGGCAGTGCATCCATGCTGAAACCATCAGCACCTTCATGCAATTCTAATGACGATCCTCTGTAGCTTCGCAATGTATTTCAAGAGTGTTCATATTCAGTCGGGAGTGTATAATGACCATAATCTCTTCCAAACAAGGGAAGAGGAAACTGTTATTCAACTGCATGCAAAATTCAAATGACCTAGTTGTATGTCACATTGTCTAGCGTAACAATCCAATTAGGAGTATCATAATAACGTTTAGAAATTACTTTTGTTACAAGGCTAATGTGAATCCAAACTATATTGCTTAAAGACAGGAGTAATATGATGCAATGAATCATTGAAACCAATTTGTATATTGCCCTTGCTTAACGCTACAAGACATAATTAGTACGAAAGAATAGAATTGAAGGAGAAATATAACTAAAAACATGATTATTCAACATAGCATAGATAATGTGAGTAATAATAACATCAGTATGTTATATATGTCATAATAGAACCACAACCGATATGCCATCGAAACAAAGTATTTATTCTCGCTAACTCGAGCAGAAATAGCAACCATCTCCCACTCTGGTCTTCCAAGGCGGAGCAACCAAGATAGACAGTGTGACGCAACAGCTCAGATCGTTATTGTGTTGCAGCTCAGATCGTTATTGTGTTGCACGGATAGCAGCCAAGGACACGCAGGAAACTTGCAACTTCCTGTAAAAACACATAAACCCATGGGTTAATAACTTAGGAGAAGGATGCAAACACTCTCGACACATGCTTAACACTTATTTAAAATAGATGTTTGATACTGATTATGTTTCAGAAGAAGGATTGTAAATAAATCGAGTCATCCCTAGACTATAGAGTATGTAGATGGCACAGCACTAACCTCCAGACCCATCAAGGCATTTTGTGTGCGGACATCCGCCATCGACGCTTCGAAATAGACGTAGAAAATGTAATTCAACAATCTGCAACCAAGACCCTGAGTTAGTGGCCAATTTAGCCATGTACAAAACATGCGATTGTCATCTGGGTGAATATTTTGAGAATGCATTTGCTAAATATGTTTGAATTTTTAGATGCATAGATTTCCCCCACTTTCCAAATGGCACGTCAGATAGTAAAAGATTATGCAAAAGATGGATACCAACTTGTCCTCATGGTAGCCAAGAATCTTATAATGTCCTCATGGTTGCCAAGAATCCCAATATTGTGAAAACTAGTGAACCACGATGATTCAAACCACCACCGTTTAGTTCAGTCAGAAACTGAATTTCTGGGCAGAGGCATATGACTCCATCAGTGGCATGAAAGGCTCCAAGCAAAGTTGAAAGGAACTCCAAAGCACAGTAGACAAGATCAACCATTACGGATGGTGTCCCATATAGTCCAAAATGATGTAGATGCATCGATAGTGTAGCTATCTCTAAGTAGTCCATTCTGCATTTTTTCACCTTGTTTCAGCAATGGCAGATTTCAGCTGATGGCTACTTGAAACTGATGCTTTAAAGGAGCAGCCAACTTCTACTTTCTATGCCCTCTTTGTTAGGTCGAAAACATTTGTGGTATATCATCTGTTCCTACCATTAGGTGAACCAAAGTATTAAAAGAGTTTACCTGCAATAATTAAACAAAGAATTGAAAATATATAAAAATGGGCCCAGTCCATGCACAAAGTGATGATATTTTTAGCTGCTACAAATTCTAAAAACAAAAATTATACAGTCAGACGAGTAGATGCATAGGTGAAATTTGTAAACATAGGATTGCAAACCTGTTGGTAGCATCAAGGACCTGAAGCATATGTTTGTTGCTTGTGTGTTCAAGTTTGCTGCAGCAAGTCACCTACTAATACCTTTAGAAATGTTCCAGCTACAACTCGCAGCTTGAAACAGTTGCAGCGACTTCCCATTCTGTATGTTCACTCATTCATAAGGGACGGTACATGAAGAACGATAAATGTAATGCAGGGGGTGTGCATTCTCTGAGTTGAGCCTGATTGTTCCTTCAAATTGTCATCAGATCAGAGTCAGGTTTCTCCTCTGAATCCTATAATTATTTCAATCCTAGCAATCATACAACAATTTCAATCCTAGCAAGTCGGCTAAACCAATCCCAAAACCATAAGCCATCAAACCATGCGATCGTCGATGACATCGTAGAAAAAAATGAAGAATCTAGCACCCACGAAACCCCCTGGTTTCATAGACAAAGTGAAAAAATATTGAGCGACAATACATCTATGGCCTATCCTAGCACAATTGCTTCTTACTCGTTCTCCGTAACCAGTGATCAGTCCTTGGTCATCTCGCTGCCCACCCACAATATCAGCCATTCAACCTAGTGTCGTATGGTGCTACATGGTCACTTGTTCTTCTTGAAATAAGTAAGGGATCCCAATAAGTAAAGAGAAATTTCCTCAGGTTCTATCATATATATATATATATATATTGAGAGAGAGAGAGAAATTAAATCAGTCTAATTTTACAAAACATCATTCCATTACCGAGCTAACACCTTTAGACACCAATTGACAAAAATAAAATCCCTAAGCACCTTTTTGATATCCAGCCCCTCCTAGTCTCCTTTCTCCTAGTTCCTCTTTATAATCAGCACAGAAAACATCTAACACCAAGAACATTTGTTTTTTTGAAGATCAGGAGGGGCAACGCCACTACAAAGTTTTATTAAAGAACGGACACAGTGCATGAGTTATAAGAGAAACAAAAGAACTTTGAAACTAACCAAACCGTGTACTACCTCTCTGGTACAAGTCATTTAACCTGTACATATCAAAACAGAAGAGCTATATACTAAGAACACTTGCAATCATGTTTCAGGCAGTAGTTAACCTGTCAAATCACTGCTACTTGTAGCTTCAAGGTACTTGATCAAACTCGGTTTAATATTGAGGAATTATTGCACATCTAAAGTAAGCATTGACCCCCTACCGAAAACAGTAAGCAGCAGCATGATAAATTCTTTCAGACAATCAAAGTTAGATTAGTGTTGATATCTTAAACCTCTGAAAAAGATTATATGAATGTAGTAGCATGCATGGTTCTTCCTTCTAGCCCTGCCCACACCCACACAAGAGTTCCTCCTGGGTGCTGTGTAAAGTACAGTGTGTCAAATGCTATATCAGAGGTTCATGCACCTTAACTTTCTGAAACAAAACAAATAGGCGACGGTAGTTGCTAGCAGCAGCTTATCAGTTACCATCAGTTTTTTCAAAATTTTCAGAGATAGTTACAGGTTGCTTTTTTATGGAGGTCGCTATTTTGCTTAGCTGAAGTATTTGGACAGTCCCTATTAATAATTATATTTCAAGGTGAACATCCAAGTGCTTGGAGCATGAAGCAGAGAGGGCCATCAGGGATATGTTGGTGATGCTCTTCCAGGAGCAGTAGCTTCGGTATGACAACAGGTAGAGAAGCATTAAGTTGAAAGTCCAGAAAAAGTCAAAAAATAAGGTGGAGAAAAGCATAAAATATGGTCAGATTGTTTTTGAGGAGCTCTCAAAGGGACTTTAATTTACAGTGATTTTGGTTGTTTAATTTCAAAGGCACTGACCTGTTGCTTCGTTTTAAAATGATTCTGTTATACTAACCTTGAACACTTGCAATACTTGTTATACTAACCTTGAACACTAACGTTGATGCTTTTGAAGATTCCAGAATAAGTATCTCCACCAGAACTTGTGCGATAAAGCAATTGGACTTGAGTAGTCACAACTTTCAGCACTTGCAATACTTGTTGATTCTTTTATTCGAGTGTCAAGTTGATCAACTTCAATCTCCACTTATGATTTCCTTCCTCATAGAACTAGATGTATGTTAAATCTTAATAATCAAAATGCAATTATTTCATCTAAGCTAAAAATTTTCATAACAAAACTAAAATTACTTGAGATGGTTTGATCTACAGATTCAAAGATTTAATCACTACTATTTTATTTAGACCTAGATGCAAGTTGACTGTCTGCTCCCCACATACGACAGCACATCCGCGGTGCCTGCACTGATCAATTACAATACATATATAACTAATCATATAGGTCAGAAGCTACATCTAGTCTAGCTTTGAATCCTCACATGGATTGGAGATTCCCATACCTGGGCTGGCAGGGCGAACAATGGAGGCGACAGAGGGCTTGGCGGTGACGACAACAAGGCAGTAGTGTTGCAGCTTGGTCGGCGGGAAGAAGTGCTGTAGTGCGCCCACTTCAGCGTGTAGAAGTTGTGCTCGCTATCGTCGATCCCTACCACCATCGTCATCTTCCTTGACGACACTTCCGATAAGATAATAACAATAAACAAACAACATCTACAATAAAGCTATCATGTCGGTTGTTGATTTATTGTTAAAAGCATGTACATGAACAGGTGTAACTGCTATACAGGTGATTACAGGATGCTTGGATGTTGCAAACAGGATCACTGAAACTGAAAGTGAATCTGTCCAGAGCTTGTTTACTTTGGTACCTAAAAATGACATGCAATGGATGCAAAACAATTCCCTGGTTGTATTGTTCATTAACTTCAATTACGGAAAAGAAATTTTCTTTATGGGAGTGATTGTGATTCAAGTGGATAGAATATTAATCGACCAATGAAAACATTGTATTTCAGCTATTCAGTTAGACAGTAGCAAAGGACAGAAATGTCTACCATAAAGGATAAGAAATGCATTTTTATTGCCTACAAAATTAAATAATTAACACTGAACTGCGCTATAAAGCTAAGCTTTCATGAAGTTGCGTGAAAACTGAAGCTCGCATTTGTAACTCAAGATATATTCTACCAGAGCATCGACAATGCTTACCAACAGCATGCCTTCCAATGCAGATTAGAAAAACCAAAACATAGAAAACATACCAAGGACCAAAACAAGTGGCTGTATTCATGCAGGTCAGCAAAACCAAAACATAGATGTAGGCATAGGGAAGATTAACGTGAGCAAGCAGTGCTACCTTTACACGAAGCGCTCCTTCTTCCTCGACTCGACGGAAACCTCCACCCATCGCTGATGGCACTGGCCGACGATACCTCCACACTCCAGTTCAAATCTACCGTACCTTGTCGCCACCGGCGTACCGTCTCTCCTCTTCGACGCCCTTAGGATACAGTTGTGTAGACGCGCCAAGACCGCGAATGATGCTCCAAGATCCGGCGGGCCTCCTTGGTCAGAGAACCGGCCTCGATCACGGATGGAATCTCTAGAGTTTGGGGGAGGGGAAGAAACGAGTGAGGGAGCTTACTGTGTAGTGAACCTCCACTCGCCATTGATGACGCTCTTCGCCAGCAACAAGGTACGAGGGCGAGGAGTCCGGGTTATAGCCTCGGGCTCCCGTTCCCGGTTATAGTAATAATTAATCAGATAGGCCAAATGGTTCCAAAGAACCATGCATTTACATGATAATAAAAAAGTACTTCTCTATGCAGCCAGTGAAGCTTCACTGGCCTCTTTAGGCAAGTCTAACTGTGTTACTTCATTAAATACATTAGATAATTAACACTTAATAGTTAGAAATAACATTAGATAATTAACACTTAATAGTTAGAAATATTGTTGTGCTGCTAAAATGCCAACTATTGTCTGCCATGCATGGATAACAGATCCGTAAAGAAGCATGCCAAGACATAACCGGTGATACAGTTTTGAAGTACCGTTACATAAACAAGCAGATCAATAGATTTAGCTCACACATGTATTTATCACCTGAAATGTTAAACATTTCTTCATTACCAATTACAGTATTGGAGCAAGCTTTCAATTCACATGCAAGCTTACCAATATAGCCAAAGTAAGAACAAACAATTAATTACATTTGGACAGCGGATGTCAGGTCATGTGCAACTTTAAACAATTGGAACTGAGCTCTGTTTTTTCGAAGATAATCAATAGAAAGAAATGCTTATATGGTGAGTTTGTGTTCAGCTTTAGCCAGAAAACACTCAGTCAACACAACAAAACCAGTATGTCTTTCAATTAGTTCAAAGTATTATTGCATTCCAAAAGGTGGTTGCTAATTTTGTATGAGCATGATAAACTGGAAAGCTAATATGAACCTGATTTGATTAGGTATTAAGGCTGCTAGCGAACACTAAAATAACCAAGATGGAGTCCATCTATTACTTTGAACATACATAATGATCGCAACCAAAAGATCTCATTCAAGTACAGAGCGTACGACTTATCAGTAGAACTTTAAGTACAATAGCAATCATTTAAGACAAATGGTAAAATAATTTAACATGAGGTACTCACAGGTAAGGACACAGATCGCCAGAAAGTAGGAGCACCCGTGAGGCCATCACCTACATGGGAGCATGAACAATCCTCCTGCTGAGGCTGACTAGACGAGGGTGGGAACGTCGCGCACTTCTGGAGGCCTTTCTTCACCTCCAAGCTGATCAACTTAGAGAAACCCGTACATATCTGAGCATCCAAGGGAGCACTGCCGTCCCCTGTGGCTTCACAGGTTTCATCAACTGAATTGCAGAGAAATGGAATATCGGCATGGGTCGGAGGGTCATCAGCAGAAGTCACTACTGGCACTCCTTCAGGACCATTACTGCCCGCCATGGCTCCACAAGCTTCATCGGTGCAGTGCTTCTCTGGCAGAAGCTGAATACCAGCGCTGGTAGTAGATGTCACTACCGACGCTCCCTCGAGACCACAGGAACCACCGTCCATAAAGTGACTGGTTTAGCACTTGCAGAGACAAAGAGTGATACAACAACACAGCAAACGTACAACCACGCTGCGCTACTGATGCTACAGAAACATGGACAAGAACAGATGTAGCTGTTATTCCTCCTCAATCCTCATAGACATACCACATACATCCAGATTTAGATGCTAATACTAAGTTCCAGAGATGCAATCGTGAAGGTGAACGAACTCCAGGCATAGCCGCATAGCAAAGGCCGATCCTGAGTGGCACGAATTAAGCTTGTGGTAGACTAATACAGTACTACGGTAGTATATTCGCTATACATACATTAACCATAACAAGAGAAGGGGTATCCAGGATGCTACCTGACCCGCAACAGCGTAGATCCGATCTCGGAAGCGATCCAGACAAATCCGATCCAACAGAAGACGGCAAAAAAAAACGGCAAACAAGTCGGCGTGCTGCACGAAATCACAGGCGTGAGCAACGATTGAAGGCGAATACTCTTGTGGCAGCAGGAGCAGAGCAGCAACGGGGAGAAGTAGAAATGGAAGAGGTAAGGGTAGAGACAGGTAGATCAGGGTGGGGAGCGGGCGGGGACAAGCGTTAGGAGGACGAGGTGGGGGATTGGGCACGCCAAGACCAAGGCTTGAGGCGGTGCGCGCAGGCGGAGGGGGACGAGAGTGCGTCGTCGCGGGGGGAGAAGGCACAGGACGAGCAGCAGCAGCAGCCCTGCACGCACGCGCCATCTCATCCTCGTCGTCGCCGAAAACCGAAGCGGCGGCGCGGGACGGCGAGCGTGCCGAGGCGAGGTGGAACTTATAGGCGCGGGAGGGGAGAAGGGGAGGAAGAGGTGGCGTCTGGGTTGGCGATAGCGCATGGTGGGAGGCGGTCGGGAGTGGGAGGAGGAGCAGGCGGGGGGCGATGCAGTGCATGGTGGGAGGTGTGGTGCTTCAGGGTGGAAGAGCTGGGGAGGGGGATCGCGGGGAGATGAGCACGGGATCTGGGAGTTGATTGCGGGGGATGCCGCAGCGACGCCATCGATGGAAAGGAGTGCTGCGGGCGGGCGAGCGCTCAGGGCATAACCGTGCACCACAGCCAATGTGGACGTCTACAATAGAGACTTATGTAGTAGTAGAGATTTCCCTTAGGATATAACGATCTTCGGACGAAGGTCATGAAGGACGTGCCTTCATCATCACAGTATGCGTTAATGAAAGAAGAAGCATATGAAACATGAGAAATAACATGAATAATCATATGATATTATTAATATATCTTTATTATATTATCATGGATAAATAAGAACAATATCGAATTAAATTTGTACCTTCGGCTTGACAGAAGGCAAAAAGTCCAAGCGTGACGTATGAATGAATACAAGTCAGCGTGAACAGTACGGGGGTACTGTTCATCTATTTATAGGCACAGGGCACAGCCTATGTAAAATTACATTCATGCCCTTTATGTTTACTATTGACTTAAGGACAATCCATCGAGGACTAGATAGCGTTTTCCCCTTTAAGTCGGTTTCACTTTCTGTCGTTGAGCCAAAGCTCCCTTGCGCGTAGCTTGGGAACTGCATCAACCTTCGTCTCGACCATGCTTTCCATATCGTGTACATTTTTATTCTGAGTCCGAAGGTACCTGTATGTATATTACACTTCGAAAACATTGTTAAATCATGTTTTTGAGGACCTTCAGAAGACGAAGGCCCCCAACAGCAGCCCCTCGCAGTATTAATTTGTTATAACAATGAATTCAGACTGCGACATGAATGAAGGCCTTAAGCCGAAGGTCCGAAAAAACACCTTCCCTTTGCTAGAATAGCAATAGTCAATGACAAATGGGGCCCTCCAAGTTGCAACACACTGGGCATATAAATATGAACCCACGCCGGTAGCATTCTACACGCCATCTCTGCCATTTGCAATATTTTCTCATACTTCTAGTTCTTGCTCACTAGCTCTCGCTAGATTTTCAATCTTTTTGAGCTTTGGCTTAAAGACGCGTTTGCACCATGTCTGGGGAAAAATGATTGAGGAGATGAAGCTGACTGAGGAGACGAAGCTATTTGAAGAGAAGAAGGTTGCAGATCCTTACATTACTGGATTTATTTAGTCCACAACAAAAACAAATACAGAGAAAATCACTAAGGAGATCCTGGAGGGTTTATCCAAAGATTCTGATGAGAGTGATAGTTATGACGTGGAAAGCGGAGACGAAGATTCTGAAGATCGGCCCTGGCAACCAAGCCATACTGTCTTCGGAAAATCGACTATTAAACAGAGTCATCTTGACAACATGAGAGGAAGGTATTTTTGGGACATGTCTATCGTGAGAGCTGGCAGAGACAACAACGTTCCTGCTCCTGAGGAAAACGAAGTTGCTATCTACCGAAGCTTTTTTAAGGCTGGTCTTCGATTCCCTTTAAGCATGTTTGTGGTTGAAGTGCTGAAGATATACCAGATTTTCCTTCATCAGATCACCCCCAAAGCTATAATGAGGATGGGGATTTTTGTCTATGCTGTAAGGAGTCAGGCGCTAGAGCCAAACGTGAAATGCTTCTGCAGCATGCACGAGCTTTTATATGAGACGAAGGCTATTTGTAAGGAACAGTACCACAACAACTTCGGTTGTTACGGGTTCATTGCTCGCCCGAATGCAAGCCACTCGGTGCCAACATTCCGGAAGAGATGGCTCGGAGCCTGGATGGAGGAGTGGTTTTCTGTTAAAAATGATTTAAAGGCAAGGGAAGACATCAAAGAAATTATGCAGCGACCCATCTGGTCCCGCTTCGGCCTCCGAAGACCAAAGGTGGAAATTGATAGCAATGTCGAAGCATGTCAGAGGGTTTTTAGCACTGTGTGTGCCTTCATTGGCACAAGGGATCTGGTTCAAGAGCATATGTCCTTCAGGGTATGGCCACTTGTGGAAAGCTGGGATATGTCGAAGGAGACCACCACCGATTCTAGTGAAGGTGGTCTAGTCCGACCGAAGTATACCTTCAGATTTAGGGAGAAGTTTAATGAGCCAAACGATGACTGGCTGAAGTGCATCGAAGCTACCAGTGATGAAATGCTTGAAGCATACTCCAAGGCCGAATATAATGCTCTGTTCGCAACCTTTGGAGGTCGGGGGAAGAAAAGACTGAACAGGGTATTTGATGCTATTGGCTTCGTATACCCTGATTATCATTATCCAATAAAAGGGCAAGAGAAAAAGAGGAAGACTGCCACTTCGGCCACTGTAGCTGAGTCGAAGGGCAAAAAGATTAAGGTTGTGACCCACCGGCCGTGCTACATTGAACCGGTCATAGTGCCTGAATTTGGCACAGGGTCTACTTCAGCAGCCGAAGCAACACAAACTGCTTCGATTACACAGAGCATTGAAGAGCCGACCGTAATGCCGAAGATGCATGCAGTCGAGCCAGTCGAAAATAAGGTTGAAGAGTCAAAGGTTGAAGAAATAATAAGAATGCCAAAAATTCTGAGCCCTCCGACAAAGGCGAAACTGCCGAAGGTGCACAACACTTCTGCCACAACTCCCAAGAGGAGGAGGATGGACAACGTGCTTGATGCTGTGCTAGAAACTACGAAGGCCTTGAGCCCTGCTGCTACAAAGAAAGTTGCTGAAGCTGCCAAAGCGCAAACCGAAACTGAAACTAAGCAAGCAGAAGTCGAAGCTACAAAAGCTCAAGCTGAAACCGAAGCTGGGCCTTCAGCGCCTGTCGCAGCGAAACCTACCACGCCTAAGGAAGAAATGGCAGGGCAGATTGCACCTGAAAAGATCGAGACTGCTGCTCTCGAAGCTCCAATTGAAAATATTGACGACATCGTTCGACATGCTTCGGGGAAGAAATTGTCCGAAGATGAAATCGCTGAAGCAAGGCATTATGCTCAAAAACTGAAATATCCTAAAGGAGCCTTAGTTTTAAATGGAAGCAATGAAGATGATTTCTTATACTGTCTCCCGGACAACAAAGAAATATCCGTTTGCCGGGAGATAGGTAAAAGCATGGGATTCCCGAAGCTGGAAGATGGCCTTTCAATTTTGTCAAAGGATGTTCTTGCCGATACCCTAGCATACAACCGTATAAAGGTATAAAAGTTTACTTTTAAGTTGGAAACTAGCATATTTCATTGTCATACTTAATTCTTTCTTAATTCTTTCTTCTTTTTTACAGGACCTGATTCTTAGTAATGCCCTGAGGGCACAGAAGAATATTGAAGACGAAGACTATACAATGGCTCTGAATAACCTTCGTTCAGAAGTGATTGAACTAAGAAACGGAGGTCTAGAAAAGGATAAAATTTTGATTTCTTTGGTAAATAAAGTAAAAGAGGACGAAGCTAACTATAAAGTTCAGGCCGAAGCCCAGAAAGCAGAAATTGAAGATCTTCGTAAACAGCTGGCCGAAGCTAAAGAGAATTGCGCACTCACACAGGCCAACCGAGAGATCAGCGAGTACTGGAAAAATTATCTAGAGAAAAATGTTGAAGAACTTCGCCAATCCAATGAAAGGTGCTTCGAGAAATCCTTGGATTGTGTGAAGAAATTGAAGACTAGTTTCGCCAAAGTGGGTGCCTACTCTACCGAGGAAAACTTCATACAAGGCGACCCTGAAGGCGTCGTTGAATGGATAAGTGGAGAAGCGAAAACCTTCGAAGAAATTTTGAGTGATCACGGGGATGTCTGCGTGTTTTCCGGTGCGTGGGGGATTTCATCCATCTTGGAGAAGGCCGGATGCGATCATATTAAAACCATAGCCCGGGCCGAAGCTGTCTTTACCGTGGATGAAACAAAGGATCCTTCTGCTGAAGCAACCTTGATGGGAGGAAAATTCTATAATGATGTCTGGGTGAATGGTGGCCGAGAGATGGCCCATGAAATTATAAAGAAAAGTATGATGCCCGAACAGAAGCAAGACGAGCTGAAGAAGCTGCAGAGCGCGAAAAGCGTATAGGTATTATTTCTTGGTTTTTAGCTTCGGCATTTGTTTTTGTGGCTTCGGACTAAATAATTTTTCCTACTTCAGCTGAATTATCTCCATCGCCGAAACCGTTCGATCCCCTAGCTGATCCAAAAATGAAGGAAGCACTGGAGATCATAAACATGGCTGAATCTATTGTCGACGAAGTTGTTAACAAATTACTGAACGAAGTTGCAGAGGAAGTTCTTAAAGAGGAATAGATTGTGTTGTAATAAACATTTTGAAAAGCTTGATGTATATAATAGATGAAGGAAGATTAGGTTTCTATTGTAACAAAACTATGATATTTGATGTGTGTAACTTTGAATCAAATATGTAAATTATTGCAATTTATTTCTTTGCGATGCATGAAACTTACATACATACCGTTTTTGAGCCTTCGGCGAAAAAACACCTTCCCTTCTCTTCATGCTTCGTAAAGAAAAAGATCCATGCTTTGTAAAGATATCCATGCTTCGCAAAGAGAGATCCCTTCTTTTATGCAAGGCGGATGAAACTATATTTCCCGAAGCTTACTTCGTGCCTTAGCACATTTTCATTTTGACGAAGCATTTGTCGTAGATCAGCTCCATATTCGATTCTTGTGTCATTGATGCAATATGATATATGATGTGATGTTATGCGAAATGATGTGATGATATGATGCGAAATGATGAGAAAGCCGAAGACACACACCCACACGCCCACACTGGAACACACAAGCTCTGCATCCCATTAGGAACAACTTTTGAGCTTCTTCACCTTCTATTTCGGTGATATAAGTTCTGCATCCCCTTAGGAATGTCTTTTGAACTTCTTCGCCTTCTATTTCGGCGGTATAAGTTCTGCATTCCCTTAGGAACGTCTTTTGAACTTCTTCGCCTTATATTTCAGCGGTATTTGGCTCTGCATTCCCTTTGGAACGACTTTTGAGCAGAAAACTTACGCTGCACTCCCTTAGGGACGACTTTTTGTAGCTTCGTCAATTTTTGCTCTGCATTCCCTTAGGAATGACTTTTGAGCACAAAACTTACGCTGCGCTCCCTCAGGAACGACTTTTTGTAGCTTCATCAATTTTTGATCTGCATTCCATTAGGAACGACTTTTGAGCACAAAACTTACGCTGCGCTCCCTTAGGAACGCCTTTTTGTAGCTTTGGTTTTTATCTGCATTCCCTTAGGAATGACTTTTGAGCTTCGTAAATCTGTGAAGAAGATATATTTCATTCTAATAGAAGCAAAAATTCATTCTGATAGAAGCAAAAATCAAGAATTTAAAACTAAATTTTCATTGTTTGTTCCTTATTCAAAAAGTAAAATAGCCTAGAAGGTAAAAGTATCTCAAAAGCAGGATATTGTTCAGTATATGTGTTTTGATTCTGGTACAGTACTATTGAATGTATGAGCTTCGGACTCCTCCCTGAATTCACGTTGTTGTTGGGAGTGCTGGCGCCCTTCTGGCTGCTGGCTTCGAGAGTAAGTAGGTTGCAGTAGTGGCGACGGTGGGAGCTGAGGCCAAGAAGCCTCTGAATGGCTTGCTAAAGCAACAGAAGCTGCAGGTTGGTTGCCCACATATTCTGGTATGTAGGGAGAATGGCACGAAGCAGTATGTAGGACTTGCTTCGGCTGATTCTGCCAAGCTTGTGCTTCGGCAATCTCTTTTTGCTTCAGGATGGTGATCTGGCAGGTTCTTGTAGTGTGGCCTTTGTCCTCACCACCGAATAAGCAATAAATTTTCCTGGGCTGATCTCCATATCTTCCTCCGAAGCCCCTGCCGCCTCTGCCCCTTGGAGCTGGCGGCCTGAAGGAGCTTTGCTGCTATCCCGAAGACTGTGAGGTGTGCTGTGGCCTCTGAAGCTGGCTTCCTTTGTCATCATTCTGACTAGAACTATGGATTGATCTAACATGCCTAGGGTGGATTCTCCCTTCGAAACCCCTACTAATCTCAGAAAATTTGTAGGCCTCTTCCCTTCTTTGTCGGAAGTCATTGTCAGCCCGGATGTACACATCCATTTTCTGAAGTAGCTTCTCCAGAGTTTGGGGAGGTTTCTTGGCGAAGTATTGGGCCGTAGGTCCTGGCCAAAGACCCTTGATCATGGCCTCAATGACAATTTCATTGGGGCGCTTGTGCTCTTAGTAACGAGAACCTTTGGACATACGCCTGAAGGTATTCCTCAGGGTCTTGTGTGCACTGGAACAAGGCCTGAGCTATGACTGGCTTCATCTGAAAGCCCTGAACTGGTAACCAGCATGTCCTTGAGCTTCTGCCATGACGTGATTGTCCCTGGCCGAAGAGAAGAGTACCATGTTTGGGCCACATATCAGACTGCCATGATGAAGGACTTTGCCATGACAGCTGCGTTACCTCTATATGAGGATATTGTCGCCTCATAGCTCATCAAAAATTGCTTTGGGTCCGAGTGCCCATCGTACATGGGTAGCTAAGGTGGCTTGTAGGATTGTGGCCATGGAATAGCCTGCAATTCTGCTGCCAGGAGAGAAGCATCATCAAAAGTAAAGGTACCATGATTAAAATCATCGTACCATTCGTATTTGTTGAATGAGCCCTCTTGACGAAGCTCCCAGTGTTGGGGCCTTCGGTCATGATCATCTTGAGTAAGATGACGCACTTCCTTAGTAGCTTCATCGATCTTCCTCTGAAGGTCGGCCAGCCGAGCCATCTTCTCCTTTTTCCTTTACAACTGCTGGTGAATGATCTCCATGTTCCTGATCTCCTGGTCCAACTCCTCCTCCTGAAGTGTTGGACTGGTGGCCTTTCTCTTTTGGCTTCTGGCCTCTCGGAGAGAGAAAGTCTCCTGGTTTGTGTCCAGTGGCTGCAGTGCAGCCCCTAGCGCTGTTATCTTCTTCGGCAGCATGACGAAGGTTGATGCTTTGCCGAAGATTATGGAAGTGAGTACACCGGAGGTGGGCACCAATGTTGGGGACTTGTTCTCAAATGCTAAGAGTTAAGAACAAGGCAACACAAAATGTTAAAGGTTATTGCCCTTCATCCTTCGAAGCATTTTTGCCCTTAGGATATAACGATCTTCGGACGAAGGTCATGAAGGACGTGCCTTCATCATCATAGTATGCATTAATGAAAGAAGAAGCATATGAAACATGAGAAATAACATGAATAATCATATGATATTATTAATATATCTTTATTATATCATCATGGATAAATAAGAACAATATCGAATTACATTTGTACCTTTGGCTTGACAGAAGGCAAAAAGTCCAAGCGTGACGTATGAATGAATACAAGTCAGCGTGAACAGTACGAGGGTACTGTTCATCTATTTATAGGCATAGGGCGCATCCTGTGTAAATTTACATTCATGCCCTTTATGTTTACTATTGACTTAAGGACAATCCATCGAGGACTAGATAGCCTTTTCCCCTTTAAGTCGGTTTCTCTTTTTGCCGTTGAGCCGAAGCTCCCTTGCGCGTAGCTTCGGAACTGCATCAACCTTCGTCTCGACCATGCTTTCCATATCGTGTACAGTTTTATTTCGAGTCAGAAGGTACCTGTATGTATATTACACTTGGGAAACATTGTTAAATCATGTTTTTGAGGACCTTCAAAAGACGAAGGCCCCCAACAGTATGTGTGTGTTGTAATAACTCTGGGTCGCTTTGATGTTTGCGGACATATTGCAGTTCAGTTTTATTTATGTGCTTGTGCACTTCAGTTTTATAACATACAAGTTAAGTATTGCATTTCTATTTTGAATGATTTACAATCAAATTTGAGATGAGTATTGCATTTTTGTTAAATGTAGGCAACTCCGAGATGAGTAGTGCAGAAGACTCCGGCCATAGCGACACGACAAATGATGATAGCTCCATCATATTCCAGCAAGCTGGTGCAGCGGCCGTTCTAGCTGCTTTCGCTTCTCGTTCGTATACTCTTGCTCCTATGATTACCTTCCATCTCCATTGCCACACGTGACAGGACGGTAATGGGTGGAACTTAATATGAGGGACTTTAGGAAGTGTCATGACAATTTTTGTATGACTCCAAATTATTTTATAGAATTGCATGATACTTTAGTAAGGTATCACGGGTTAAGGTCAACACAAGTCGTGTGAGACATTAGGGATGTTCTTATGGGCATGTGGGACACAACAAGCGACACGCCAAATTAGAGACAGATTCGAAAGGTCTTTGGATACCATTAGTAGAAAAATGGCTATGGTGGCAGATGCAATGTATGGTTTTGCACAAACCATTATATGTCCAAAGGATCCAACATTTTCTAAAGTGCATAACAAGCTTAGACCTTATGCCCCTATCTTTGATGGGTGCATATGAGCCTTAGATGGTACACACATTCCAGCTCACGTATGTCATGAGTCGAGGCTTGACCACATAAATAGAAAAGGGTGGTGTAACACCCCGAGATCCACAAACACCCCGAGATGCTACTGGACTTCACTACCAACAACCGAACACTAAAAAAATAAAACTTGGCAGCGTCTCCTTTGTATTTATAAGCATTGCAGAAGCAAAATAGATATATCAATACAAAATGAACCATACTAGTATGATATAATTCTCATCAAGGACGATTAACCACGAATGAACCAGCTTATGCCTACATCATACTTTAAAGTAGGAACCTCAAAAGTCAATAACCAAACTAATTATTTGGTTCTTTAAACAATGTGTGCAACGTGCCGCTACTTCCCACTCCCCTTGATAAGCATCAAGTACCTGCATTGAGTAATATATGCAAGAGTGACATGAAACATCTCAGCAAGCAAATTGTTTTGACGAGATATTTAAACCACAAGATGAATTAATCAACATTTTACAGGAAATACAATTAAGATCAGAAATACTTGTAGATATAGAACTCAATAGTCCCCATATAACCAATAACATCTCATTTCCTCGAACAACCACAATAGTTTGTATAACACTTCCATGTGTCAACAATATCTACAAATATCTCTTCAATGAATGCATGTGAATGCAATGCATATGCCCTCTGCCTTCATACCTCTGAGGGTATGAAACCGCATCGTACCCCTCCTCGAGCAACGTACGATGCTAAGTTGTACCGGTACGGTCGGACCATAGGTCACGACAAAACTTCAGATGCAAATGAATCATGCAATGCATATGGCATGCTGCATTTATCAATATACTTCACTTCCTTTAGATACAATACAAACCTTGTTGGGGACTCGTTCTCAAATGCTTTGAGTTAAGAACAAGGCAACACATAAAATGTTAAACGTTAAGGTCCTTCGTCCTTCGAAGCATTATTTCCCTTGGGATATAATGATTTTCGGACGAAGGTCATGAAGGCCATACCTTCATAACTACTACATATCATAATGAAAAAGGAATTACATGGAATATAAAAAATAACATAAACAGTTATGTATTATTATCAACTCATTTCTATTTTATTGCTATGAAGAAATAAAAATGGTATCGGGTTACAAATGTACCTTTGACTTGAAAGAAGGTAAAAGTACAAGCGTGACGCAAAAGCAAATGCCAAGTCAGCGTGAACAGTACAGGGTTACTGTTCATCTATTTATAGGCACGAGACGTAATCCATGTAAAATTACACCTATGCCCTTTACATCTGCTAATAACTCTATAATAATTCATCAAGGTCCAAATAGCCTTTTCATCTTTAAGTCGGTTTCCCTTTCCGTTATCATGCCGAAGCTTTTCTACACACAGCTTCGGCTCCGCGCCATCCTTCGTACCCCTTCTGTGCTTCTTCACGTTGTGGTTTTAACTCATGTCCGAAGATACCTGTTCACACATTGTACTCCAGAAACATTGTTAAATCATGTTTTTGAGGACCTTCGGAAGCCGAAGGCCCCCAACAGTAGCCCCTCGCAATATTAATTTGTTGGGATTATAAATTCAAATTGCGATATGGACGAAGGCCCTAAGCTGAAGGTCCGAAAAAACACCTTCCTGTTCTCAATGCACCAGGCGTATAAATAAGAGCACACCGCAATGTCATTTGGTACGCTTTCTTTGCCATCTGCTCTTGCTTACTCAGTTCTTAGCTCTTGCGCAACAAGACTTGCTTAATTTGTAAGTTTTTTAAGCTTCGGCTTTAAAAGCGATTTTTAGCATTTCCGAAGATGTCTGAAGATATGAAAGCTGTTGCTGAAACAAAGTTGAGCCTTCTTGAGGAGAAGAATCTTGGCTTTCTTGAATCAATATCAAAGACAAATACAGAAAAGATTACAAGGGAAATTTTGGAAGGTTTATCCGAAGATACTGGTGATAGTGACAGTTATGATGCGGAAAGTGGGGTGGAAGACTTGGAAGATCGACCCTGGCGGCCAAGCCATGCAGTTTTTGGAAAATCAACCATTAAACAAAGCCATCTTGTCAATATGAGGGGTAGATATTTTCGGGATTTGTCCATTGTGAGGGCTGATGAAGGAGAGAAGACTTGTCCTACTCCCGAGGAAAATGAAGTCGTGATCTTCCGAAGCTTCTTCAAGGCTGGGC
Organism: Zea mays; assembly: GCF_902167145.1. Taxonomy (NCBI): domain Eukaryota; kingdom Viridiplantae; phylum Streptophyta; class Magnoliopsida; order Poales; family Poaceae; genus Zea; species Zea mays. Next base: position 31,026,975 of record NC_050103.1, read on the forward strand.
TTCGGTTTCCTCTAAGCAGTTTCGTGGTTGAAGTCTTGAAGATATTTGAAATCTGCCTACATCAAATTACCCCCGAAGCAATCATAAGGATGGGAATCTTCGTATGGGCCGCAAGGAGCCAAGGCTTGGAGCCAAACACAAAAAGTTTCTGCAGTATACACGAACTGGTTTATGAGATAAAGCCTTGGGGCAAAGAGCAGTATCATAACAATTTTGGTTGTTATAGCTTCGGTGCCCGCTCTAGGTCAAGCTGTCCGGTGCCAACTTTTCGGAAGAGATGGCCCGGGGACTGGATGAAGGAATGGTTCTATGTGAAAAACAATTTGAAGGCACGAGAAGATATTAAAGATATCATCATGCTCCCTATCTGGCAGCGTTTCGGACTCCGGAAACCGAAGGTGGAAATGGATGAAGCAGCCGAAGAATGCTAGAGGGCCTTCGGCATAGTTTGCTCTTTCATCAGGACGAGGGACTTAGTTCAAGAGCACGTGGCCTACAGGATATGGCCATTGGTAGCTAACTGAGAAATGCCGAAGGAAACCATCAGCAACCCACACGAAGGTGGTCTGGTTCGACTAAAATATACCTTCAGGTTCGTAGACCAATTTATCGAGCCAGACGACGATTGGTTGAAATGCGTTGAAGCTACAAGTGATGAAGTGCTTGGACCGTACTCAAAGGCAGAAGATATTGCGCTATCAGCGGCCTTCGAAGGCCAGAAAAAGAAGAGGTTGAACAGAGTTTTCGGTGCTATCGGATTTGTCTATCCTGACTACCGTTATCCAATACGGGGTCAAAAAAGAAAAGGTACAGCTTCTGTGAAGGAAGTTACTTCGGCCGCTCCTAGTGAGTCAACGCCGAAAAGAAAAAAGATGAAGGTTCTTACGCACCGGCCACGCTATATTGAGCCGGCCACAGTGCCCGAGTTTGTCGGCGAGGCTTCTTCGGCTACTGAAGCCAAAGACCCTGTACCTGCGCAGAAAGCTGAAGAGCTGTCTGCAGCACCGAAGGTTGAAAGAACTGAAGAGTCGAAAGCTGAAGGGACAAAAATATCAGAAGTTTTAAGCCCTTCGGCAGAAGTTGGAGTGCCACAAGCTCAGAAGGGTCCGGCTGTGACCCCCAAAAGGAAAAGGATGGTTAATGTTTTGGATGTAGTGGAGACAATAAAGTCTTCAAGCTCTACGCCGAAAAAAGTTGCCGAAGCTCAAAAAGCACAAATTGAAACGACAGCCTCTGGAGGCGAAACTACAAAGCACGAGGCTGAAATCAAAACTGGACCTTCAGAGTCTGCCAAAGAAAAATCCTTAGAAACCGAAGGAGAAAGTAGAAAGGAAACTTTAAAGCAAATTCTGTCTGAAAAAATTCTTTCTTCAACTCCCGAAGCACCTTCCAAATTGCCTGATTATATTGTGCGACATGCTTCGGGCAAAATACTATCTGAAGAAGAAAAACGAGAAGCTCATCATTATGCCCAGAAATTAAAATATCCGAAAGGGGCGTTGATATTCAATGGCAGCGGAGAAGAAGACTTCTTGTATTGTCTCCCAGACAGCAAGGAGATATTTGTCTGCCGGGATATGGCACGAAGCTTCGGATTCCCAACTCTAGAAGATGGGCTTTCAGTTTTGTCAAAAGATGAGTTGGCCGACAGCTTAGCATATAACAACTTAAAGGTGAGAAAATACACTTTTTGTGTGGTTGGAAATTCATGTGTTTATTTATTAATATCACATTCCTTTTGCAGGGCCTTATTCTCAGCAATGCCCTTAGAGCACAAAAAAGTGTCGAAGATGAAGGATGCACCATGGCTTTAAACAACCTTCGTTCCGAAGTAATTGAGCTAAGGAACGAAGGTCTTGAGAAAGATAAAATATTAAATTCATTGGTGAACAAAATAAAAGAAGATGAGGCTGTTTCCAAAGCCCAAACTGAGGCCCAGAAGCGCGAAATTGAGGATCTTCGGAAACAGCTAGCCGGAGCTAAAGAAAAATGCGCAGTTGCAGAAGCTAAACGAGAAATTAGTGAACAATGGACAAATCATTTAGAGAAAAATGTTGAAGAACTTCGTGCATCTAAGGAAAGGTGTTATGAAAAGTCTATAGAGTGTGTCAAGAAAATAAAAACTAGCTTCGCCAATGTTGGCGCACTCTCTAACGAAGACAACTTCGTAAGAGGTGATCCTGAAGGCCCAATTTATTGGATCAGCAACGAAGCTGAAGCTTTTGAGGAAGTTTTGAGTGGTCGTGGGGATATCTGCGCTTTCTCAGGTGCCCGAGGAATCGTGGCTATTTTGGAGAAATCAGGCTGCGACCATGTGAAAACTTTGGCTCAAACCGAAGCTACTTTAAGTATTGAAGATACAAAAGATCCTTCGGCCGAAGCCAGCTTAGTGGGCGGAAAATTCTTTACTGACATCTAGGAGAATGGCGGCCGAAAGATGGCACACGAGATAATAAAAAAGAGTGAAAGAGATTCTCATGATGCAAAAGAAGTGATGAAGGCATCTGAAAAAACTGCAGAACTAGAAAGGAGGATAGGTATTGTTTAATGACTTCTAACTTTACGTTTTATTTTTGCGACTTCGAACTTATTTACGTTTTCTATCGCAGCTGAGCTATCTTCTTCCCCAGAGCCCTTCGAGCCAACGGCCGACCCAGAAGCAAAGAGGGAGGAAGAAATTACTAAAATGGCTGAAGCTATTTTAGATGAAGTTGTTTCTCGACTGTTGAACGAAGCTACAGAAGCAGTGTTGAAAGAAGAATAGTTGTTATTGTAAAAACATTTGGAATGTAATATTTGCTGAACAAAGTGTGTAATATTTTTATAACTTTGAATGTAATATATAAGTTGCTTGTAACTTAATTCTTTACGATGCATGAAACTTTACATACATACCGTTTTTGAGCCTTCGGCGAAAAAACACCTTCCCTTCTTTTCATGCTTCGTGAAGAATATCCATATTTCGTAGAAACATCCAATCTTCGGAAAATCAGTAAACAATAGATCTTTTCATTTTAGAGTTTGACGAAGGTATGCTTCTTCAATAATTATTTTGTGCCTTGGCACTGCTTCTTCGAAACAATCTCCGAAGATCAACGTTGAACCCCCCTTCTTGCGTTATTGATGCAATATGATCTATGATATTATGCTATGCAAATGATGTAATGATGTGATGTTATGCAAAATGATATTTGTGCCGAAGATCAGTGCTGACTTTTCGCTGCAAGCCTCCCTTAGGAGCTTCTTCCCCTTCTATTTCAGCGGTATCAGCGTTTATTTTTCGCTGTAAGCCTCCCTTAGGAGCTTCTTCGCCTTTTACTTTGGCGGTATCAGCGTTTATTTTTCGCTGTAAGCCTCCCTTAGGAGCTTCTTCGCCTTTTACTTCGGCGGTATCAGCGTTTATTTTTCGCTGTAAGCTCTGCATTCCCTTTGGAACGACTTTTGAGCAGAAAACTTACACTGCGCTCCCTTAGGAACGACTTTTTGCTATTTCGGAGGTTCTCCTTGTAACCATAAGTTCTTATGCTTCGGCGACTCCGTTATTCTGTGGAGAAGGTATATTTTTACTATGGCAAAAACGAAGCTATTACAAGAAATTGAAAACGACAAAAAACACTTAGGCTTTCAATAATTGTTCCTTATTAAAAAGAAAATGATACTGAGTGCAAAAACTATTGCTGAGGTAGGATATCTGTTAGTAGATATGCTTCGATTCTGGCATAGTACTATTGACTGTGCGAGCTTCGGACTCCTCTCTGAAATCTCGTTGATGGTGAGTGTGCTGACTCCCTTCTGGCTGCTGGCCTCGTTGCATTGGTGGTGGCGGTGGAGGCTGTTTCCAGGATGCCTGAGGTTGGCTTGCCGAAGAAACCGAAGCTGCAGGGTGGTTACCCACATACTCTGGAATATACGGTTAATGGTACGAAGCAGTATGCATAACTTGCTTCGGTTGGCTCTGTTGGGCTGTAGCTTCTGCTATCTCTTTCTATTTCTGGATGGTGACATGGCACATCCTGGTAGTGTGGCCCTTGTCTTCACCACAGAATAGGCAATAAATTTATCTGGGCTGATCCCCAAACCTTCCTCCGAAGCCCCTAACGCCTCTGCCCCTTGGAGCTGGAGGCCGAGGATAGCTCTGTTGCTGCCCCGAAGCCTGTGAGGAATATTGCGGCCTCTGCTGCTGACTTCCCCTGTCGTCATTCTGAGTGGAATGAATTGATCTGACATGCCTAGGATGGATTCTCCCTCCGAAGCCCCTGGCCATTTCGGAGAACCTGTAAGCTTCCTCCCTTCTCTGTCGAAAGTCATTGTCAGCGCGGATGTATTCATCCATCTTCTGAAGCAATTTCTCTAGGGTCTGAGGGGGCTTCCTAGCGAAGTATTGGGCTGAAGGTCCTGGCCGAAGCCCCTTAATCATGGCCTCAATGACAATTTCATTGGGCACTGTTGGCGCTTGTGCCCTCAGGTGCAAGAACCTTCGGACATACGCTTGGAGGTATTCTTCTTGATCTTGCGTGCACTGGAACAAAGCTTGAGCGGTAACTGGCTTCGTCTGAAACCCTTGAAAACTGGTGACCAGCATGTCCTTCAGCTTTTGCCATGATGTGATTGTTCCTGGCCGAAGAGAGGAGTACCAGGTTTGTGCAACATTTTTTAATGCCATGATGAAAGATTTCGCCATGACCGCTGTGTTGCCGCCATAGGAAGATATTGTTGCTTCGTAACTCATCAGAAACTGCTTCAGATCTGAGTGTCCATCATACATGGGGAGCTGGGGTGGCTTGTAAGACGGAGGCCAAGGTGTAGCCTGCAGTTCTGCTGACAGAGGAGAAGCGTCATCAAAAGCAAAATTTCCATGATGGAAATCCTCATACCAGTCATCCTCGTTGAAGAAGCCCTCCTGATGAAGCTCTCTGTGCTGAGGCCTTCGGTTTTGCTCATTTTGGGCAAGATGACGAACTTCTTTAGAGGCTTCGTCTATCTGCCTTTGTAGATCAGCTAGCCGAGCCATCTTTTCCTTCTTCCTTTGTACCTGCTGATGGAGCATCTCCATATTCCTGATCTCTTGGTCCAAGTTGTCCTCCTAGGGTGTTGGACTGGTGGCCTTCCTCTTCTGGCTTTGGGCCTCTCGAAGAGAAAGGGTCTCCTGGTTTGGGTCCAGCGGCTGCAGAGCTGCAGCCCCTGTTGCTGAAGCTTTCTTTGGCGGCATGACGAAGGTCGATGCTTGCCGAAGGTGTTCGAAACTCAAAAAGTGGAAGTGAGTTCACCGGAGGTGGGCGCCAATGTTGGGGACTCGTTCTCAAATGCTTTGAGTTAAGAACAATGCAACACATAAAATGTTAAATGTTAAGGTCCTTCGTCCTTCGAAGCATTATTTCCCTTGGGATATAATGATTTTCGGACGAAGCTCATGAAGGACATACCTTCATAACTACTACATATCATAATGAAAAAGGAATTACATGGAATATAAAAAATAACATAAACAGTTATGTATTATTATCAACTCATTTCTATTTTATTGCTATGAAGAAATAAAAATGGTATTGGGTTACAAATGTACCTTTGACTTTAAAAAAGGTAAAAGTACAAGCGTGACGCAAAAGCAAATGCCAAGTCAGCGTGAACCGTACATGGTTACTGTTCATCTATTTATAGGCACGAGACATAATCCATGTAAAATTACACCTATGCCCTTTACATCTGCTAATAACTCTATAATAATTCATCAAGGTCCAAATAGCCTTTTCATCTTTAAGTCGGTTTCCCTTTCCGTTATCATGCTGAAGCTTTTCTACACACAGCTTCGGCTCCGCGCCATCCTTCGTACCCCTTCTATGCTTCTTCACGTTGTGGTTTTAACTCATGTTCGAAGATACCTGTTCACACATTGTACTCCAGAAACATTGTTAAATCATGTTTTTGAGGACCTTCGGAAGCCGAAGGCCCCCAACAAACCTCAAATAATACTTCATCTTCCTTCAAATACAATACAAACCTCAAATAATACTTCATCTGCCTTCAGAGGTGTGAATTAATCTCATGGGTCATACTCGAACCATAATCATCATCAATATATGATTGAGCATCAATATAATACAATCAAGTAAAGCATCATCATAGAGTTCAATTATGAAAGAATCCAATAATTCTGAATATTAGAGTGTAGGCGATAAAAATAACAAGTCAAAATGGTAGCAAAAACCGCTACATTCACTTGCCTTCATTGAAGAAGAAAAATGTACTAGGCATGATCCGGAGTGTAGCCACCTGTTGCGGGCATAAAACTTAGTACAAATATTTCATAAACATTTGCAAACAATCAACAAATCGCTCCTACACTTGACACCAAGACCCGATGGAAAGACTCCCACCCTGAACCACATGCCACACAGCAGCAGCACTGTTTGTTAATTTTGTATCTTTAAAATTATAACAGTGATGATATCAAACAAATTTTGCCATCTTTAAGTTCTAAAACATCTGACAAGATAACTGACTGAATCTGTTTGAGACAGTAGCATAGTTAACTTTAAAATTCGATATCTCCCAAACTACTCCACCAAAAATTATGAAATTCTGCTAACAGTAAGAACTTTTATCCCTCTACAAAAGTTTCCATAGTTGGAAGAGCCAATTCGGCTAATTTCGAGATGAAACCCACCAGTGAACAGACTCTCTAGTTTTTGCCAGGCAAACAGGAACAACCACAGTAAAACAGACATAACTGGAGTTTCAAAATTCATATGAATACACTCTTTATCAATCTGGAAAGCATATGAAATTATCTACAACTTTTCTTACAAACCCAAAGTTTAATTCTGTTGATAAAATTGCCTAAATCTTAAGAGAACAGATTCTGCACAGAATTATGAGACTGAAAAACTGCTATAATCAAACTGCAATAACTCTCTGATCTGATGTTCGATTGAGGTGTTCTTTGCGGCCGCAGAAATATCTACAAATTATCTACAACTCATAGATAGACTTTTTATTTTTTTGAGGCCACTAAGATCACGAAAAACTGGAATGAACAGAAACTCTCGAATCTGCCATTCTACAGAAACTAAATTCGAGATCAAAATCTAACCTCACATCTAATCCAACCTCTAATCCTATAATCCCCATGATCCAAAACCTCCAAAAACACTTAATTTCAGGTAGGAACATGGATCTCATCCTTACCTAGGGTTTCCCCAAGTAAATCTGCAAGAAGAGATGGGGATAGAACATCTTCAATCCAACTTGCTCCTTCTCTTCTCGATCCTTGCTATGTGTCACACCCGGATTTAAGGGACAAAGTCGGGTGCATCTCATACATGCACCAAAGAAGACAACATATATAATAACAGAGTGTATAGAGATAAATGTCACAATATAATCAGAGTACTTATTACATAGCGGAAGTCTTACAAAATAAAATATAAATATAGATCGAACTAAAATCCATACTTGGCGCCAGAAAGTCAACTGGGAGACGCCACCTAAATTGAATCGAACTACTCATTGTGTGGCTCTTCTTGAACCACCTGTACTTCTCCTTTGGGGGGTGTGAGACAGCAAGGGTGAGCTCACCCATGTTCATCGATCAACAAGTTGTGTGGAATAATGTGCATGAACTCACAAAAGGTGGGAGTTCATGTGAAGTGTAAGGCTGATCAACAAAATAAAGGTTGAAGCTGATCATTGCTTTTATAAGTTGGTCAAAATTTTATTAGCAGTTATTAAATGTAAGTAAATACCAAACCATAATAAATAATAGAACAAAATTAATAAATAATCCCATGCAATGCAAATGATAAATTGAATTTAAGTTACATAAATTAATCATGTGAGTGTCCGAGTCGCTCATGACCGTGTGCACGGCTAGTATACCAGTTTTACACTCTGCAGAGGTTGTACCTTGTACCCACAAGTCGTGTATCCTATGTCGCTAGGGTTTGCAAGGCACTTAGACACTACCGAGGTGAATGGCTAGGGATCCACTACGAGGCCTTTACAAAGTTCCACTAGCTTCTGAAAACCCGCTACAGTTTATGGGAAGAGGACTTGAAGAATCCCTCGTCTGACCGCCATCGCAGCAAAATCAACCCGAGAACCTCCTTGCATGCAACTCCCCTACTGCCCTTGCCCCTTTCGGGTAAGGTAGTCTTCCACTAGCTTTCCTAATTAGTTAGCCAAGGGGTCCCATTCCTCCCTTGTGGCGGCACGTGTTCCCAGGTGGTTCTCCATGTTCCCATTAACATAATGATCTTATCATGAACATAAATAACATAACAGAATAATAGGAACATGGATATAATGAAATATTAATCCCAAAACCATATAGAGCAATAGCAAACTACCCAAGTGATTCAGGGGTAAACAAGGTAAAAGATAATCAGACTAGGGTGACCTATTGGGTCCCATCAAAATTAAACCTATGCATTAAATAGTGATAATAAAGAACATTATTGGGTATAAAAGTGGTCAAGGGCACAATTACCTGACACTTGAGATTCCAGGTACCAGGGTGATTCTTCTGATCCTCGTGACCTCACTGCTAGTCGTAGCAATACAAACAGACATGGTATAGACAAAATTAACATCACACCAAACATAAGAACAAACTGCATAATGATAATCTATGGGTTGCTACGAAATCGTGGGATCGAGAACTATTAAAATCGGAGTTACGATTAAGAAGTTATGATTTTATAAAAGATCTGTGTGATTAAAATATTAAACTATATTATAATTTGGTTAATATAAATCATATGAGAGGTTATTCTCTAAATAATTGTCTCCACTTTAATCTAAATTATACATTGACCATAGATCATATTTTAGTAGATAATGATGAGCAGATTAACAAGTCTAATCAACATAAGTTAAATAAAGATCTAATCATAAAATAACGAAATATGGTATAATAAATGTTTTTATTATATAGTAAATATTTACACGAGACTAACGCAACACGAACGGTTCAATTCGGAGTTAAAATGGGGTAGTTATGAATTTCCTAAGGTTTTATGTATTTTGATATAAGATTAATTAGGAAATAAATTTTATTATTGTTTTCATGTTAAAACAGAGGCACTAGGTGATAAACAACAATATTACAAAATTATAGGAACTGGAATGAACTGAAAAGGAGCTAAAATGAATTTTACAAGTTTCTATAATTATTTTTGTATTAAAAATGAATTTAGAATGAATTTCTCTGATTTTATTTGCTATCTGGACTGCGCGCAATAATACAAAGAACTGCAAGGTGCTATCTAAAAATTCCAGGGCCTCAGTGTAAGGTTCTTTCAACTGCTTGAGACTGTGGGTTGATACTGAGGAAACAGAGGGGCTCTTTTGTAAAGCTGTCGATCAAAGGGGTATCTAGGGTTTTCGGCCATCTGATAGAAATCCGGTGGTCCGGATTAGACCCAGCCCACCACGAATCAGTACGCAGTGCTGACCTTCAGATCAAAGTCCGATGGTCAGATTTTAATGAACCGAGATATAACCTAGTCCGTTCGATCCCAATCTACGTCTGAGATCCAATAACCCGAACCGGCCACCACCACTTTTAATCTACGCCACACTTAACTAGATCAATGGTCCTACTACTTTCTTCTACCTCTGACCGACTGGCCGCCATGGCACACGCCAGCCCACTACGGCGCACGACATGCACATCGGCCGGGGCACCTAGCCCCCACGCCGACTGGTGCAATGGAATCTATGAAGAAAAGCGAAGCAACTAATGTGAATCTTACCAGAGGTAAAGGTGCCAGAGTGCAGCCCATGGAGGAAAGTGGCTCCATGCTGAGTACGACAGTCCGCAGGGAATTCCAGCACACCCAATCCACCACCGCGCCTGAGGAAGCCACGCCTAGGTTCTAGGTGCCCTGGCAGCTTTCCTCGACCAGTAGCTAGTTCCCGAGCGCCGGTGTGAAGCGAGCCCAATGGCGGCGGTCTTCACCATCCCCGTGGCTGCGCTCGGTTTCTTGGTGGCGAGTTCTCCCATTGCATTGGGTTTTGTTGTCCTTTGAATTGAGGAAACCACGGCGCGTGCGGTCACGTTTATATGCGCGTGGGCAGCGTCCGTGCGATGCAGGTGGTTTGCCACTGAATCGCACGATACCGGCGGCGGTGGGGTTGTTACCAGTCCGCGGATGCGACTCGCAGAAGCCCGGAAGAAGTCCACTGCTTGCATGGCCCCATGCACAAGTGCAAACGAGTGTCACGAGCGTGACATGGGGGTTCTGGCGAACGCGAGCGATGACTAGGAGGCCCTCCACTTGTAGTCTTCAGGAATTGGTTAGGATCGCCCGTTGAAGCCGCCACGCACGCCCGGTTTGTTATGCCGGCCCGCACCCGTCGCGTAGTGGAGAAGATGGACAGGGATTTTCGCTGTGCCTAACGCACGGGCCCACTTGGCAGCAGCATGGGAAAAATGAAAATGGAAAAGGGGAAGGAGTAGTGGGCTACGCGGGAGTGAGGAGAATGGGCCGAGTGGGAGGTGATCTGGCCCAAGCCCAGGATTGCTCTTCTCTTTTCCCTTTTTTCTATTTTAAATTTCTTGTTTTAGTTTCCTTCACATTTTTAGATTCCTATTTCAAATTCAAAATTGATTGAACTTCAAATTTCCCAGTGCAAAAGCTAATACTAATGTGAATATGACCTCTACTATTTTCAGTATTATTATTTATTATTTTCCTTGTTATTTATTTAGGGAAGGAATAAATAGTTTCATTAAATCCCCCTTTCTTATTTTCTATTTTATTTTCATTTATACTTTGAGGTCCCAAGTTTAAATTATGACTCTTTATTAAAATGTATCCCAACATATTCATAGGTATAAAATACCTATAGTGCTTCATTTAATGAAATGAATAATCATTTAGTTGAAATGTAAACCTTTTATTAATTATTTGCTAAGTTAATTCTTAGTTTCAAAGTTCAGTCTTCAACATTCAAAGCCCAGTATAATTTGAGATATCTGAACTTACTGTTTTATTTATTTATTTTTATTTTTATTTTTATTTTTTTCTCTTATGCAAATTTTGGGCTTTACAAATCCTACCCCCTTAACAGAAATCTCGTCCTCGAGATTTTTAAGGAAAGGGTGTATAACTATGTCATCACAGAACATATGCACACACAAAAATCTCAGCATGATGCATACTTTATTAGCAACACATGGGGTCAATTAGACCTTATTATTCCTCCTACAATAGTATCACATCGACTACTAACTAAAGTAACTAAAGTATAATTTGAGATATCTAAACTTAATATTTTATTTCTTTCTTTATTTATTTATTTTTATTTTTATTTTTTTCTCTTATGCAAATTTTGGGCTTTACATTGTGTGTAGGAGATCTAGATGGAGGTGGAAGCAGTGGAGAGGGTAGAGGGAGGCTACAAATGGGGAGGAGAGGGGGTGGCTCCAGGGAGGGGAGGGAAGGGGCAGCCAGGAAGCGGGAAAGGAAAGGGGCGACCACCTAGGGTTCTGTGGGAGAAAAGAAACGACGCCTCAGATGACTTCTCACTTTGTATCCAACGGCCCACAACCCTTTTCCCACATCCACGCAACGAAGATCAACATTTGGTCAACTTTTTTTTGGGGATATTACACTCTTCCACCCTTAAAAAGAATTCGTCCTCGAATTCGACCACTCCAAACAAAGCATCCAAGGTACCCCATATAGCACCACCATTCAAAACATGGGGCCACTATTGATCTTAATTAACACAAGAACTCCTACCTCGGACTAATTGTCTAAGGAAACTACACAACCTGACATCAAGCATGAAACAACATGTAATGAAGCTCAAAGCAAGTCATAGATGCAAGCAACACTACGATTTCACAAGATCGAATTTGGATGCAGCCATACATCAGCATCAATGTCTTAAAACAACACTCTTTTATGAAGGGGTAATATGCATTAAGCACAACCCTTACCAACTTCAACAAATAATTTTAATTCAATGGTGAAACATCCACACTAGATTAATGTATAAGAAGATCAAACACCTCACCTCACAACACCACGAAACAAGTAGTTCTATTGAAACAAAACTCCTAATCTTCCTAAACCTTATTCTTGCCATCATGAAAAGATAATCATGTAATCTAACATTCTCTACACCCCACAAAAGGGAGAAAGTCTATAGAACTAATGGAGCAATAAAGCCGACAAGAAGCCAATAATATTCTGCGCGGCACAGTTCATCGAAGAAATGCCAAAACCTCCACAAAGAGCACTGACAGCACAACAACAACAGAATACTTTCTTAACCAATGTCACTATACTTTATCCAACAACTCAACTAAGAAAAATATCCAAACTAGTAAGGTTAACCTACACATAATATAAGTCTTCATCTACTGTAGTTCAGAAACTTACTTTTCATTCTATCATACGATGCACTCAAAGTACCAGACATACAGGGTCAATAATAACCCCGTAATCCTTCACACATTTGACAAACATCTCAAGCTGATGTAAAAACCACATCATTTAGGAATAGGTGACTAACCACACACAACCAACTCTAGGCTAGGCAATGACTTCATTCAAACCAATAGATAAGTGATCCAACAATGGATCCACAAGCATGCATCGGGGAGAGAACCATCAGATCCTCAACGTATTAATACATAATCAATTGATCAAGAAAATCAAAGATTATTCTACAATTTGCATGATTAACATGCAACTACTTTAAACCTCATCTAGGCTTTGTGGCTACTAAAAACACACGATAGAAGAGAGACATGTAAGCCATTCTGGCTACGTAAAGACTCCCCCCAAAATCCATATAAAAGTACCAATATTCATTTCTTTCAAAACTGGTTTCTCGACATAAACAATCATTCTTTGAAAGATAGTTGGAGCTATCCACCAACCGCTCAACAATTTGAATTCAAATTGATGGTCACCTTGTAACCCAAAACACGCAATTCACACTCCTCTTAGAAATATCCTCAATCAAGTATATATAACGATATTATTGTAATAAAACTCAACCATGAAAAACATGGTGAAAACAACACAGGCATACTTGTATAACACAAGCACAATAACAACTTCAATCTCACAAAACACGAGTGATATCAATCGCATTAATAAAACAATATCAAAATTTAGAAATAAATGATATCAGACATTAAGTCATAAACAACTTACCACATCACCATAAAGGAATAGGGAGCGGTGAAATTATTGTCATCTGCACTTCAAAGACATTAACATATATCAAAGATATTTGAACCCATGCCCTTCCTATATGTGCATGTGTGCAATTTCATGTTCAATTTACCTAGAATCTAAAGCCTAAGATTTGATACCAACTATAACACCCCGAGATACACAAACACCCCGAGATGCTACTGGACTTCACTACCAACAACCAAACACTAAAAAAACAAATTTGGCAGCGTCTCCGTTGTCTTTATAAGCATTGCAGAAGCAAAAGTGATATATCAATACAAAATGAACCATACTAGTATGATATAATTATCAACAAGGACGATTAACCATGAATGAATCAGCTTATGCCTACATCATACTTTAAAGTAGGAACCTCGAAAGTCAATAACCCAAGCTAATTATTTGGTTCTTTAAACAATGTGTGCAACGTCCCGCTACTTCCCACTCCCCTTGATAAGCATCAAGTACCTGCATTGAGTAATGCAAGGGTGAGATGAAACATCTTAGCAAGCAAATTGTTTTGACGAGATATTTAAACCACAAGATGAATTAATCAAAATTTTACAGGAATCACAATTAAGATCAGAAATACTTGTAGATATAGAACTCAATAGTCCCCATATAACCAATACCATCTCATTTCCACGAACAACCACAATAGTTTGTATAACACTTCCCTGCGTCAACAATATCTACAAATATCACTTCAATGAATGCATGTGAATGCAATGCATATGTCCTCTGCCTTCATAGCTCTGAGGGTATGAAGCCGCATCGTACCCCCCTTCGGGCAACATACGATGCTAAGTTGTACCGGTACGGTCGGACAATAGGTCACGACAACACTTTAGATGCAAATGAATCATGCAATGCATATGGCATGCTGCATTTATCAATATACTTCACTTCCTTCAGATACAATACAAACCTCAAATAATACTTCATCTTTCTTCAGATACAATACAAACCTCAAATAATACTTCATCTGCCTTTAGAGGTGTGAATTAATCTCATGGGTCATACTCGAACCATAATCATCATCAATATATGATTGAGCATCAATATAATACAATCAAGTAAAGCATCATCATATAGTTCAATTATGAAAGAATCCAATAATTCTGAATATTAGAGTGTAGGCGATAAAAATAACAAGTCAAAACGGTAGCAACCACCGCTACATTCACTTGCCTTCATCGAAGAAGAAAAATGTGATAGGCATGATCCGGACTGTAGCCACCTGTTGCGGGCATAAAACTTAGTACAAATATTCAATGGATAATTAAATCTCATAGAGTTTTGAACCACATGCCAAACAGCAGCAGCGCTATTTGTTAATTTTGTATCTTTAAAATTATAACAGTGGTGATATCAAAAAAAATACTCTAGGAGTATCTACACAAAATACTCTACAACTTCGGTATTCAATGGATAATTAAATTTTGCCATCTTTAAGTTTAAAACATCTGACAATATAACTGACTGAATCTGTTTGAGACAGCAGCATAGTTAACTTCAAAATTCGATATCTCCCAAACTACTCAACCCAAAATTATGAAATTCTGCTGACAGTAAGAACTTTGATCCCTCTACAAAAGTCTCCATAGTTTGAAGAGCCAATTCGGCTAATTTCGAGATGAAACCCACCAGTGAACAGACCCTCTCGTTTTTTCCAGGCAAACACGAACAGCCACAATAAAACAGACATAACTGGAGTTCCAAAATTCATATGAATACACTCTTTATCAATTTGAAAAGCTTATGAAATTATCTACAACTTTTCTTAAAAAACCCAAAGTTTAATTCTGTTGATAAAATTGCCTAAATCTTAAGAGAACAGATTCTGCATAGAATTATGAGACTAAAAAACTGCTATAATTAAACTGCAATTACTCTCTGATCTGATGTCCGATTGAGGTCTTGTTTGCGGCTACGGAAAGATCTACAAATTATCTACGACTCATAGATAGACTTTTTATTTTTTTGAGGCCACTAAGACCACGAAAAACTGACATGAACAGAAACTATCGAATCTGCCATACTGCAGAAACTAAATTCGAGATCAAAATCTAACCTCACATCTAATCCTTTAATCCCCATGATCCAAAACCTCCAAAAACACTTAATTTCAGGGAGGATCATGGACCTCATCCTTACCTAGGGTTTCCCCAAGAAAATCTGCAAGAAGAGATGGGGATAGAACATCTCCTTGATCCTCTCTTCCTCTTCAATCCAACTTGCTCCTTCTCTTCTCGATCCGTGCTGTGTGGAGGAGATCTAGAGGGAGTAGGAAGCAGTGGAGAGGGTAGAGGGAGGCTGCAAATGGGGAGGAGAGGGGGTGGCTCCAGGGAGGGGAGGGAAGGGGGAAAGGAAAGGGGCGTCCACCTAAGTTTTTGTGGGAGAAAAGAAACGACGCCTCAGATGGCTTCTGACTTTGCATCCAATGGCCCACAACCCTTTTCCCACATCCACGCAATGAAGATCAACTTTTGGTCAACTTTTTTTGGGATATTACAGGTGGCTCAGCTACAATGTATTTGGTATAGTGGACATGGATATGCAGTTCACTTTTGTAGGTGTTGGGTTGTCTGGTTCTTGCCATGACATGGCAGTGCTCAGGAGTTGTACGGGAGAAGCGAACTATCCACACCCATCAACAGTTATGGTGGCATGCATGCTATGTTGGCATTGCATACATTGTATTCATGCATCATGAGTTTCCTTTTCTTTTCTTCTGATGACTTCGTCGGTGACTTCTCGCTCGCCCTTCAGCCATACCTCGGAGTAAAATTTATCACTTAGCGCAGAAGCTTCGGTTGAAGGATTTTTCATGTCATCGGCTGAGAGAGCAAACTTTGGCTGAACAACAACATTCACATGATCACGGCTGACCTTTTCCAGAATTGATGTGGCCTCGTGGGCACCAACAAAGGCACAGAAATCTCCTCGATCACTAAGAATTTCTTCAAAAGCTTCGGCTTCCCCGTTGATCCACTAGATAACTCCATCGAGGTCACAGTGGATAAATCTTTGCTCAGAGGAATAGGCTCCAACCTTAGCGAAGCTTTTCTTCAAACTCTTAGCACATTCCAAGGATACTTCGTAACATTTTTCTTTGGCAGCATGAAGCTCATCGGCATTCTTTTGTGCTGTTTTTCGATCTCGCATATCTCATGCTTCACCGCTTCAACTTCATATTTTTTAGTTGCTTCAGCAACTTCCTCTTTAGCTCTTGTACTTCGGCTTTGTGAGCTTCGGCTTGGTCATCAAGCTTGGCCTCGTTAGATTTTAGTTTATCTACTAAGGAGAGTAATATTTTATCTTTTTCAAGAGCTTCATTTCTTAGTGTGATAACTTCTGAACGCAGATTCCCAAGAGCTATGCGTCAACTGTCATCCTCCACATCCTTCTGGGCCTTCAAAGCCTTGCTTAAAATTAAGCCCTAGAAAATGAAGAGTGAGAATGTAACAGCGGCAAGAAAAAGCCATAAAAGTTGACAAGTCAAAGTACACACACCTTCAGACTATTGTAAGCAAGACTATCTGCAAGTTGATCTTTTGACATTGCAGATAGGCCAAGTTCAAGCTTCGGATTGTGACACCCCAGGTGTCTATTTCGGGTTACGTCGGGAGATTAATCCTAATCTCGGATGCTCCGTAAAAATTTCTATTTCTCGATCGTGCCTATCTCTGTTTATCAGGTTTTCTCTTGGAAGTTCACTGAATTTGGAGTTATTCAATCGCGAGAAACAACCAATTTTGGAGTGTGTTAATACTTTTATTTCTCGGAACGAATGTAGACTCGAAAATCATTCTCGAATTATAAATCTCATCTGAAGCTCATTAAATCAAACTCTCGACGGTTGTTATTTGGTCTGAGCCCGAGTTTAATTCCTCGGACGTTGACCTATGTCTGACTATTTTAATCTGAGTCCGTACTCTCACACGGAATACTCAATATGTCGTCCTCTAATTAATTCTTACTCGACTCAGCCTAATATCTTGTGTCTGAATTGAATTCAAAACCCGCATCGATAGTGCTTTTAAAAATATCACGCTTCGCCTTCTCCGACTAAAAATCCAAAGCCGATCAAATCTCAAGACGATTTATTTTCGAATCACGCGTAGGGAATTATTTTCGAGCGAAATCAAATTAGACTCTCGGCCGAGTTAATCGCTCAATCGTCCGTTCGTCCGAACTCTAGTTCACTCCGTTTTGCGTACAGACGAAATCGGCAGGAACATTTTTTTTATTCTGGAAAATAAATTAGCGTAGCCCGTTTGAGTGTTTTGGGCCAAGCCCATTCCAGCCCGGCCCATTTGGCCCATGAGAAAACCCTAACCCTAGTGCCCCTTCTATAAATAGGAGCCCTCTCCTAGCAAGTGGAGGCATTTTTACACTCCCACCCCTCCATTTTTCCCAGCCGCCACCATTAGCACCTCTCTGTTTCATGTACGTGCGCAGGGGCAGAAGCTCCATGGCCGCCGAGCTTCCTCCCATGGCGTCTCCTGCCCTTCTTCTCCCATGGGCGTGAGCTCCACCTCACCTGCAATGGACGCCGCGCAGAAGCTCCTCCCATGGCGTCATCTGCCTTTCTTCTTTCTTGCTTGACGGCAGCAAGGCCACCAGCAGGCTCCCTGCTCCACGCGTCCCCATCCATGGCATCCTTCACTCCCCTGTTGTTTTCCTCCCATGGCCGACCAGCAGCTCGACGCCCCTCTCTTGCTCGGCCACATTGGCGCGCAGGGGACACGGCACTCTCTAGCTTGCCCATGGCCGCGGCTAGGGTCGACGGCCGACCTCCCTCCCCCTGCTGTTTCCTGCGCCCTATTTTTTTCCATGGACAGCAGCAGGAGCAATGCCGCCCAGGCCCCTGCTCCTCCCCTCTTCCCCACAAAACAGCAGCCGCAGCGAGCCGCCGTCGTCCATGGTGAGCAGCCTCTCCCCTCATCGCGTGACATTGCTCTCGTGCTCGCTGCGTAGCCCCATCCGCTACGTCGTCGAAACCCATGGTGAGAGACCCCCGCTGCCCTTGCTGCTATCATATTTTTGTGCTCGGTAAAATGTTGAACTGTTGTGTGTGTCTAATCACAGCTGGCCGTCGATGTCGCGCTTCGCGCCTTGCCCGTTCGACGAAATGCCGAACCATGTGGACAGCCCATGCGGCTAGTCCCGACTCGTTTAGGTTGAATCCATGTGATTGACTTACTTGCACATTTGTCATTGTCATGTATATATTTGTGTGTGAATATGTTGTATGCGAATTGAAATTCATGGAGGAGAAAGTGGTACGTGTAGATGTGTTTGCGATGGGAAGGCCAACAAGTGTATGTGTGCCTGCGATTGTTCTTTTGTACATCGTAGGGATTGGTCGCGGATGTATTAATTGTTTGTTAGAATACTTCGTCGCAAAGCAGTGTGTTAGATGTGGTAGATTTGATAAAGCGTAAAGCATACTTGGTGGTTTCCGCAGTCGGCTAATGAGTTGGTCTAGGATAATTATATTTATGTATTCATCATTGGTGTAGGTTAAATTAGGTGAAAATGTAAAGTACGTGACATTTAATTGGTGTTGGAAGGTGAGATAGGTTAATTTGGAAAGGTGGGTTATCAAACATGTGTGCCGAAGTGCGTTGTAGTAGTGATTGCGTAAGTTGAACCGAAGTGTCCCAAGTACATGCCGGGATATGGTTGTAATTGAGCTAATAAATTATAAGTGTTGCGTGCTATGAGACTCGATCGATGTAGTTAATATTGATTTGGCCTGTGGAGAGGTGGTGACATGCCGAAGTAGTCATCGCTTCCTCTACGGTTAAGTCAGAGTCATGTGTGATGATGTTACTTATGGGGTGAATGCGTATTGAAATATTTTATGTCGTGTAATATGATTAGAAATGTGAAGGATAGATAGGGTTTTTCAGAAATGTTAGCCAATAGATTCGAACAAGCGTGATAGAGGTTGAGTCACTTATGTTATAAAATTGATGCTCGACATGTTAGGTCTCCTAAAATGTGGCGTTTTAGGTGACTCGTGTGTTATCCAATTTAAGTTGAGCAATGGTTAAGAAACACTAATAAATCGACTCCAACCATATTTTGAGTTACGATGTCTAAAACGGTTCGCTAAGTCTTCTACTGTGATTAGCCAACTCATGTTAAATAGGAGTCGATTTCGTTAAGTGTTTGTTATATATGTGTTGTCTCGGATTGCGATAATAAGAGGCAAGCTGACGTGTAGGATGTATAGCGGCCTATGTTGTTGCGCTAGTTAGCCGAATTAATAGATGGGTTTGGGTAACCTCGTAGTCACGGTAAATTGCTTGTTATCGTCTAAACGCGTATGGTTATGACACGGATGACAAGTATTAGTGCTCATGTGATGTCTAAGTTAAAATACAAATTATTGGGTGAAAAGTGCTTCAATATTGAATTTCGTGGAGAATGTGTTGTTAATTGAGTATGGAAATTCTAGGCACGAAATGACTTGGATAAAAAGTAGTAAGTCAACTTATTGGTCCTAATTTGATTAATTTAACTCTAACAAATGGTAAAGCGTTGGAATAATTCAAGTCTCTTGAATGCGGCAATTCTTGAATTGTATAGGAGCTGAAATTTATTAATTGCTGTTTTGGGCTGCACGCGCTGTTTTTGTTGTGTTGTATGTTTGATGAACTAAATTGTGTTTTCTGTAGATATGTGGTATATAAAAGTGGTAGATAACTTTATTATCTTCCTGGTGTTAAAATTTGACAGCCATAGATATGACAGTTTAGGAGTTAGGCTTTTTACAAATTCAGTAACTGAATCTGTCCAATTTCTGTACAGATTTTAGAGATTGAATTGTTTGCTTAAGATAATGTTACAATCTGTTCATGGTCGTTATTAGAAAGTTGTAGATGCTTTTTTGATCTTGCTTGTGTTAAAATTTCATAACCATACGCCTGACAGAATAGGAGTTATGAATTTTACAAACTGGTTGTTGTATTCTGTCCACTGACAAAACAGATTTCGAAAACCGAATTGTTTGATTCAGTTCAGCATAGAATCAATTCTTGGTAATCATAAAAGTATGTAGTGCTTTTGCCAGGATTTCCAAAAAGTCTTGGATCACTCTTTTTAGTGATCTGAAGATTAAGTTATGGATGTTTAAAGTCTGAAGACTGAATCTGTCCAATTCTGGACAGCAAAGCCTTCTAGTGTCTTTCGTACTTAGTTAAATATGTAATCACCTTGAGATGTTTATAAATGATATGTATACCATTTTATTACCTTTCCTAAAAGTCTAAGATCACTTTGCTTGGATATCTGAATCTTCAGTTGTGAATTTTTGAAGTTGCAAGTCTGAATCTGTCCAAATCTGGATAGAGCTGTTGTGTTAGCACTTTTTGACCTTGCTAAGTGTTGAATCATGCTGAAGTGAAAATACTGAAGTTGTAGAGCCCTTTGTAAGCTTTCCAGAAAGTTCTAATTTGTTATTTTTGCATTAATATCTGAAAAGTTATGATTAAAAAAGTGGCTGCTGTGTTGCTGTCCCGAAAATGTGCAAATGCGCATTTGATTGTTTAGTTCACCCTTGTAAAGCCCAAAATTTGTATCAGGAAAATAAATAAATAAATATAATTATTCTTAGTGTTTGAGAATTTATGGAACCTTGGAGATCATTTGAACTCCTTCTATTTGTGCATACAAGTAATGAAATTATATTGGTCAGATAACAAATAAATGAGTTTAGAAATATGCATCTCATGCCGATGATTTTGTGATGAATATTTTTTTTGCTTGAACAAAGGAATTAAGACTTAATTTGACCTCAATTCACATAAATATATATATATATATAGTAAAGAATTTGAGAAAGGTAATTATGATAATCCTTTATTCCTTTTTGAATTAAAGGGTGAGGAGGAAAATAAATAATAAAAATAATAATAGTAACAGTAATAAGAATAAATATGAAGATACGATTTCTGTCCACATCAAAATTTTGCTTGAAATTCAAAATCATGGTTGAATTTGAAATAGAAATCATAAAAAAAGAAAACAGAAATGGGACCAAAACGCATCTGGGCCCTATTTTCCCGCTTGGCCCAAGACTAAATCGCACCTCACTGGCCCATCAGCGCCCTTATCTTTTTCTCTGAGTCACTTACGCGTGGGGCCACTCCTTCAGGTCGGTCTTCAACCTCACGGACTCTGCCCCAAATCTCAACTAGGCGCCGACCTACACGCCGGGGATCAGGGGGGTGTTGTTGGCTAAATCTCCGCATGGGTGGTTGTAATCTGGTGCCGTCCCATGTCTATTTAACTCAGGCTCCTCTGGTCCTATCGTCGCCCAAGCAAAACCAAGGGGGGCGTCATGGTCCGCCGCGGAGGGAAATTGGGCGCTGTTGTCAACCTGCATTTTCATCAACCGGTGAACCTTGGACTCCTCCTTCGCCATAGCTCTTCGGTAGGATCTCCCCCAAACCTCTGTGTGCCCAGGCGTGCTTGTCGTGCGGTGTTTGGAGAACCATCGCGAACGCTCCGTTGTGCACCATCCTGTTCGCGAAGACAAGCATATCGACCCCTTCATCTCCGGTATGGAAACACATGCGTGAATCACCGTACCCCCTGCTGCGCGTAGCATCGATCATCCGATGGTTGGGAGTTCTGGTCTGCTGGGGCGTCGAGGCCCGGTGTCGTGGCCATGGCGCCGTCGCGGTTGGGACTGGACACCGCTGCTCAGCGCGGATTGAGGTAGAAGATGGCCGGTGGCCGTTCATCAGAAAATGGGTGCTCTGGATTAGATCCCGGGCGTATTGGCTCATCGTCCAATCTGGGCCGTTGATCCCCTGATGGACGAATTCTAGGCAGATCAAATATCCACCACTGATCGCGGGATCGATGGCTCTGTTAGCTGCTCAATTTAGATCTAATCTGAGCTGTCGAATGGCGATCCAACGGTGCAATCTGCTCATACCCCCTTCGCCGTAGTCACTTTCTAAGTGAGCCCCTCGGGTTTCGTTGAATTAACCCGCCATCCGCGAGAGAGGTAACATGAGTCTGCCAGATCTTTGCTAGTTTAACCCTGAGTTTGTCTGTAATAATGTGGGTGGCCCAGGAACAGAGAAATCTGATATTTAAATATAGAAATTGACTTTTAGTACACAAATAAATCCAGAAACTTGTATAATTCATATTTAATTCATTTTAGCTCCAAATTGATCCATTCCAGTTGCAATAATTTTGTTTTAATATTGTTCATCATCTAGTACCTTTGTTTAGCCATGAAACTTAAATTAAAATTATTCACTTGAATTACTTTATCCTAGGTACTAAATAACTTCAGAAAATCATAATTAATTCATTTTAACTCTGTTTCAATCCGTTCAAGTTGTGTTAGCTTCGTATAAATATTTGCTACACAGTAGCAACATTGATCATATAATATCCCATACTTTTATAATTAGGTGACTAATTTGATTAATCTATGTTTTCTGTATTAGCTTTTCTAATATTAATATAATATTCCGATCTTATAATTATAATTTGACTAAAAGATAATCAATAATCAAGAATAACTTAGATTAAAGGTTGGGTTAATTACTTATAGAATATTCTCTCATATGATGAATACTAATCAATTTATAATATAGTTTAATATTTAAATCACGTAGATCTTCCATAAACCTTAACCGTAACCCCGAATTTAGCGGTTCTCGAACCCACGATCTCGTAGCGACGCGTAGATTGTTATTACGCAATTTATTCTTATGATTGGTGTGATGTTAATCTTGCCTATACCATGTTTGTTTGTATTACTACGACTAGCGTGAGGACACGTGTCATCTGAAGAGCAAGTTGGTACCTGGTATCTCAAGTCCCAGGCAAGTTGTGCCCTTGATCACTTCTTTTTACCTATTCATGTTCTGATTAATCATAATGATCTGCATAGGTTAATTTTGATGGGACCCAATAGGTTACCCTAGTTTGTCTATCTTTATACCTTGTTTACCACTGAACTTTTTGGGTAGTACTTGCTAGTGCTTTATGTGGTTTTGGGTATGAAGATACATTACTCATGATTATACTTTTGTTATCCGTTGTTATTTATCGTTCATGATAAGATCATTATGTTAATTGGAACATGGAGCGACCACCCGGGAAAACAGTGCTACCACAAGGGTTTAATGGGACGCCCTTGGCTGATTAATTAGGAAAGCTAGTGGAGGACTATCTTACCCGAAAGGGGCAAGGGCAGTAGGGGAGTGGTCAGTGTAGGGAGGCCCTCGGGAGGATTTTGCTGCGATGGCGGTCCTGCAAGGGATTCCTGCATTGGAGCTTCCTATAAACTGTAGCGGGTTTTCTGAAGCTAGTGGAACTTTGTAAAGGCCTCGTAGTGTTACCCTGCCTCGCCTCCTCGGTAGAGGTGTATGGGAAGTCGCGATCCCTTGGCAGATGGGTAACATGACTTGTGGGTAAAGATGCGCAACCTCTGCAGAGTGTAAAACTGGTATACTAGCCGTGCTCACGGTCATGAGCAGCTCGGACCCTCACATGATTAATTTATGGAACTAAATTCAATTTGTCATATGCATTGCATCGCAGGTGATGTTGTTACTTTTGTTCTACTACTTAATTGGGTTGGTATTTACTTATACTTAGTAATTGCTAATAAAATTTTGACCAACTTTAAAAGCAATGCTCAGCTCTAACCATCCTCTTTGGTAAGCCTTACACTTCACGTGAGCTCCCACCTTTGGCGAGTTCGTGCACATTATTCCCCACAACTTGTTGAGCGATGAACGTATGTGAGCTCACTCTTGCTGTCTCACACCCCCCCACAGGTCAAGAACAGGTACTGCAGGATGAGGCGCATGGAGGATGCTGCGATGTGTTCGTGAGAGGTCTAGGCCGTCGTCTCCCAGTCAACTTTGGTTTGCTGGACCGTTGTCTCCTTATAATGTAACTATTTATTTTGTACAGAACTCCTATTATATAGTAAAGATGTGACATTCGATCCTGTGCCATGATTCATCATATGTGTGAGACTTGGTCCCAGCACACCTGGTGATTGTTCACGCCCGGGTCTTGGTGCCCCGAAATCCGGGTGTGACAGAAGTGGTATCAGAGGAATGTTGACTGTAGGACGAAACCTAGATAGAACTGGACAACCAATACTTACTTATCTTTGCTACTCTGTTCTTTTCTAAACTTATCTTAATCTTTTCTCATCTATTTCTGCTTTACTCTGATTACTCTTACCTTTTTCCTTCTAAAGACAAATGTGGATTTCACACTTTGAAATCTTGTGCCTAAAGTGACTTTAGGACTAGGAGACCTAATCTTAGGAACAAAAAAAACAAAACTATTTTTATAGATATCTATGAACTTGAATGCTTGTTCTTATGATACTTGTTTGATTTGGATCTTTGATTGAGTGTGATGGGTTGTGGAGTAGTATCCACAATTGCATTTACAAATACACCTAGACATAAGGAAAAAATATTTACAAAATAGACCACACAGAATAAGCCCTATTAAAAATAGATCTATTAAACTAGATTTATTTATAAGATAAATTAGATCAACTAAGAATATTCCCCACTAGAATATATTAAATAGATCCATCTTATCTTGAAAGATTCGTCTTATCCTAACCACTTTACTTATATCATCCTAGAGTAACAACCATGATCTAATTCAAATTAGTTAGATCTTATCTGGTCAAATCTAGTTATGCTAAACTAATCTAGTTTCCATCTAATCTAAACTAACCTAATGTGACCCACTCAAACAGGTTAGTTAATACTTGTGAAATAGATTAGACCCTACTAGGTGTTAACTTAACTTAGCACATTAGACCAACTCAACCATGAGCAGAAGAGCTAACCCAACCAATAGTGTCATGATGGATTGCATAATCTGTCTATCCCCACCTAACATCAAACAAGATTTTGACCCACATCATGTAGTCTATCTCATCCATACCTATCTTAACCATATTCCCCAACTACGATGATATACACTAACCTTGAATCAATGAGACCAAGACCGGAGAAGAAAAGGTCAACATCGTCAAGGAAGGAGAGAAGTCAAACTCAATCTTCAGATGCATTACCACCCAACACGGAGTTCTTCCTCACCATAAACTTTCTTACCCCTGGCTATTCTTGCCCTAACCTACCCATCTTTTATCCTGCATAATAAGTAGTTGAATATACATGCTCTCCTAATCACCTACTATTGATTAAAAAAAGAGACTCTTGACTTTTGAAACACTTATAGACTAAAAGTTGAATTACAAACCAATCCTTATGTATCCCTTTTCTTACAAATCTCGAGGACGAGATTATTTTTAAGGGGGGTAGGATTTGTAAAGCCCAAAATTTGTATCAGGAAAATAAATAAATAAATATAATTATTCTTAGTGTTTGAGAATTTATGGAACCTTGGAGATCATTTGAACTCCTTCTATTTGTGCATACAAGTAATGAAACTATATTGGTCAGATAACAAATAAATGAGTTTAGAAATATGCATCTCATGCCGATGATTTTGTGATGAATATTTTTTTTGCTTGAACAAAGGAATTAAGACTTAATTTGACCTCAATTCACATAAATATATATATATATATATAGTAAAGAATTTGAGAAAGGTAATTATGATAATCCTTTATTCCTTTTTGAATTAAAGGGTGAGGAGGAAAATAAATAATAAAAATAATAATAGTAACAGTAATAAGAATAAATATGAAGATACGATTTCTGTCCACATCAAAATTTTGCTTGAAATTCAAAATCATGGTTGAATTTGAAATAGAAATCATAAAAAAAGAAAACAGAAATGGGACCAAAACGCATCTCGGCCCTATTTTCCCGCTTGGCCCAAGACTAAATCGCACCTCACTGGCCCATCAGCGCCCTTATCTTTTTCTCTGAGTCACTTACGCGTGGGGCCACTCCTTCAGGTCGGTCTTCAACCTCACGGACTCTGCCCCAAATCTCAACTAGGCGCCGACCTACACGCCGGGGATCAGGGGGGTGTTGTTGGCTAAATCTCCGCATGGGTGGTTGTAATCTGGTGCCGTCCCATGTCTATTTAACTCGGGCTCCTCTGGTCCTATCGTCGCCCAAGCAAAACCAAGGGGGGCGTCATGGTCCGCCGCGGAGGGAAATTGGGCGCTGTCGTCAACCTGCATTTTCATCAACCGGTGAACCTTGGACTCCTCCTTCGCCATAGCTCTTCGGTAGGATCTCCCCCAAACCTCTGTGTGCCCAGGCGTGCTTGTCGTGCGGTGTTTGGAGAACCTGCGTGAACGCTCCGTTGTGCACCATCCTGTTCGCGAAGACAAGCATATCGACCCCTTCATCTCCGGTATGGAAACACATGCGTGAATCACCGTACCCCCTGCTGCGCGTAGCATCGATCATCCGATGGTTGGGAGTTCTGGTCTGCTGGGGCGTCGAGGCCCGGTGTCGTGGCCATGGCGCCGTCGCGGTTGGGACTGGACACCGCTGCTCAGCGCGGATTGAGGTAGAAGATGGCCGGTGGCCGTTCATCAGAAAATGGGTGCTCTGGATTAGATCCCGGGCGTATTGGCTCATCGTCCAATCTGGGCCGTTGATCCCCTGATGGACGAATTCTTGGCAGATCAAATATCCACCACTGATCGCGGGATCGATGGCTCTGTTAGCTGCTCAATTTAGATCTAATCTGAGCTGTCGAATGGCGATCCAATGGTGCAATCTGCTCATACCCCCTTCGCCGTAGTCACTTTCTAAGTGAGCCCCTCGGGTTTCGTTGAATTAACCCGCCATCCGCGAGAGAGGTAACATGAGTCTGCCAGATCTTTGCTAGTTTAACCCTGAGTTTGTCTGTAATAATGTGGGTGGCCCAGGAACAGAGAAATCTGATATTTAAATATAGAAATTGATTTTTAGTACACAAATAAATCCAGAAACTTGTATAATTCATATTTAATTCATTTTAGCTCCAAATTGATCCATTCCAGTTGCAATAATTTTGTTTTAATATTGTTCATCATCTAGTACCTTTGTTTAGCCATGAAACTTAAATTAAAATTATTCACTTGAATTACTTTATCCTAGGTACTAAATAACTTCAGAAAATCATAATTAATTCATTTTAACTCTGTTTCAATCCGTTCAAGTTGTGTTAGCTTCGTATAAATATTTGCTACACAGTAGCAACATTGATCATATAATATCCCATACTTTTATAATTAGGTGACTAATTTGATTAATCTATGTTTTCTGTATTAGCTTTTCTAATATTAATATAATATTCCGATCTTATAATTATAATTTGACTAAAAGATAATCAATAATCAAGAATAACTTAGATTAAAGGTTGGGTTAATTACTTATAGAATATTCTCTCATATGATGAATACTAATCAATTTATAATGTAGTTTAATATTTAAATCACGTAGATCTTCCATAAACCTTAACCGTAACCCCGAATTTAGCGGTTCTCGAACCCACGATCTCGTAGCGACGCGTAGATTGTTATTACGCAATTTATTCTTATGATTGGTGTGATGTTAATCTTGCCTATACCATGTTTGTTTGTATTACTACGACTAGCGTGAGGACACGTGTCATCTGAAGAGCAAGTTGGTACCTGGTATCTCAAGTCCCAGGCAAGTTGTGCCCTTGATCACTTCTTTTTACCTATTCATGTTCTGATTAATCATAATGATCTGCATATGTTAATTTTGATGGGACCCAATAGGTTACCCTAGTTTGTCTATCTTTATACCTTGTTTACCACTGAACTTTTTGGGTAGTACTTGCTAGTGCTTTATGTGGTTTTGGGTATGAAGATACATTACTCATGATTATACTTTTGTTATCCGTTGTTATTTATCGTTCATGATAAGATCATTATGTTAATTGGAACATGGAGCGACCACCCGGGAAAACAGTGCTACCACAAGGGTTTAATGGGACGCCCTTGGCTGATTAATTAGGAAAGCTAGTGGAGGACTATCTTACCCGAAAGGGGCAAGGGCAGTAGGGGAGTGGTCAGTGTAGGGAGGCCCTCGGGAGGATTTTGCTGCGATGGCGGTCCTGCAAGGGATTCCTGCATTGGAGCTTCCTATAAACTGTAGCGGGTTTTCTGAAGCTAGTGGAACTTTGTAAAGACCTCGTAGTGTTACCCTGCCTCGCCTCCTCGGTAGAGGTGTATGGGAAGTCGCGATCCCTTGGCAGATGGGTAACATGACTTGTGGGTAAAGATGCGCAACCTCTGCAGAGTGTAAAACTGGTATACTAGCCGTGCTCACGGTCATGAGCAGCTCGGACCCTCACATGATTAATTTATGGAACTAAATTCAATTTGTCATATGCATTGCATCGCAGGTGATGTTGTTACTTTTGTTCTACTACTTAATTGGGTTGGTATTTACTTATACTTAGTAATTGCTAATAAAATTTTGACCAACTTTAAAAGCAATGCTCAGCTCTAACCATCCTCTTTGGTAAGCCTTACACTTCACGTGAGCTCCCACCTTTGGCGAGTTCGTGCACATTATTCCCCACAACTTGTTGAGCGATGAACGTATGTGAGCTCACTCTTGCTGTCTCACACCCCCCCCACAGGTCAAGAACAGGTACTGCAGGATGAGGCGCATGGAGGATGCTGCGATGTGTTCGTGAGAGGTCTAGGCCGTCGTCTCCCAGTCAACTTTGGTTTGCTGGACCGTTGTCTCCTTATAATGTAACTATTTATTTTGTACAGAACTCCTATTATATAGTAAAGATGTGACATTCGATCCTGTGCCATGATTCATCATATGTGTGAGACTTGGTCCCAGCACACCTGGTGATTGTTCACGCCCGGGTCTTGGTGCCCCGAAATCCGGGAGTGACAACCCTTCTCGCTAAAAATATTTGGTTTGCTCTTAAGTAATATAGACTTGCCATGGCTAAGCTAGAGATGACATGTGTGTCTTGTTTTATATGTTCCTTTATCTAGTGATTGGGATATAGGAGTTCCTTAGACATTGATGCTTATATCCTCTATTGAATTTGTGTTGTCGATGATGCTTGTGCGCGATCAATAGGAGAACTAATGAAAAGCCGTATCCAAACAAATAAAATGCGCGTACCTGTAATGTTATAGTTGTGTTGCGTAAATAAATAAAATGTTGTTGTCTTTTTAAAGGTGTTAATGTTGGACGTCGATAACGTGTAGATAACTAATGCTAGCGTATGGTTGTTTTCGGTGTCTTCTCATTTAATGTTTAGTTCGTCACTGTGTCTTTGTATATCTTGCGTTACTTTCATTATATTCATACATATGTATCTTGCATCTCATTTAGGACTGAGAGATGATGATCGAGCAAGTGATGTGGTGCCAACCCCAAGATGCAATTGGTGGACGACCTGAAGAATAATGGACTTAACCAATGAATGCTTGCCAAGCGAGTACCCCCCCAGGAAACACTATCTAAGTGTTAAATTAAAGGCAAGTCCCGGTTTTATGCATAACCGTTTATATATGCTATTTTACTACACTTTATGTTTGTAGGCTTGTACTATGCACTTAAGTGTAGGAGTTGCCTGAAACCCTAGTTGCATGAACTCAGGATTCCTTTTGAGATGGATACTAGTATGCTAGGTCGAGTAGCTGCTTTACTAATTTGGGATCTCGGTAGAAGTCGAGTGATTTTTCTAGCACTCGCGCGAGGTCAGGAATTGATTGTATCCACTTTATATTGGAATGATGATGGTCTATTGACGACGGTCCATGGGGATGCGTTGTCTACGAGATGGAAATTGTAATAAGGATTAACATGTGGATACCTATGTCAAGCGTTTGAACGTACTAAACATATGCCGAGAAATATAGTAAATCGGTAAGCCTAGTACCTGAGTGAACCTGGCACCAGACTTTACCCCTCACGCGACCTGAGACATGGTCTCCCATTCCGGTTATGGTGGGTACAAGTGTGGTCACTGCACGACGGCAGTCGGGGTCAGTGAGGCATTGTACGCCAAGGCGGTGAGCCCTGATCTGTTGATGGGGAATCGATGGGGACGGTTGATGTGTGTGGGGACGGAGTGCCTCGCCACGTTGTGTGTTTAGGTTTACCTTGCAGGGATAAAAACTCGATTCGAATCATCTGCTTCTCGCAGCTAATGAGACTGCTTGATCCATTGTACTACATTGAGTAATAAGTGGAAATGAGGTGACTGGCAAAAGATGTTGATTGATAAAATGTTTGATACCATGTATGAATAGCTAGGTACTCATATAGATTAAAAAGGATCATACTAAAACTTGAAAGGCTAAAACTTGAATTTAGATTCAGCTAGTGATTTTGGCAAACCAAACCCCTCAGCCAAACAACTGCATGTCTAGAGGTAGAGGAGTAGACTCCTCACACCGGGTAAGTCTAGCTGAGTATTAGTATACTCAGCCTTGCTTGTGGCATAATTTTTGCAGGTACTCCTTAGAATGATTGGTTGCTGATGTGACTTGACCTTCACCCCTGCCACCGGGATAGATGGTCGAGTGGGTTATTGCTTCCGCAGGAGAGGACCAGGAGGAGCAGCGTGGCCAGGCTTCGCCATGTTACTTGGTTTTCTCCGTTAGTTATTTCCGCTGCATTAAAAATTTTGGTTATTATTTCTAAAACTCTGTTAATGTAATCACTAATGATACTTTCTTAATTTATGGTATTATGCTTTATTGTATTTCTCTGTGCCTCACCTTTGAGTGAGCTAGTGGTATTCCGATTTATCGGACTAGATCCGAGGGACTAACAGGTTATTCCGATTTAAGTTTGTCGCTGCCTCTAAGGGTGCAACTTGGGCACTTAAGCTGGAAGAATTCGGGCGGTTCTGTCACACCCGGCTTTAAGGGACAAAGCCAGGTGCATCTCATACATGCGCCAAGAAGACAACATATATAATAACAGAGTGTATAGAGATAAATGTCACAATAACATCAGAGTATTTATTACATAGCGGAAGACTTATTACAAAATAAAAGAATAAATATAAAACAAACTAAGGATCGTCGGCGCCAATGTCAACTGAGAAACGCCACCTAGATCAGATCATACTCCTTGCCTTGTGGCTCCTCCTGAACCACCTGTTCTTCTCCTGTGGGGGGGTGTGAGACAGCAAGGGTGAGCTCACACATGTTCATCGCTCAACAAGTTGTGGGGAATAATGTGACATGAACTCACCAAAGGTGGGAGCTCATGGAGTGTAAGGCTTATCAAAGAGAATGGTTAAAGCTGAGCATTGCTTTTAATGTTGGTCAAACTTTTATTAGCATTTACTAGATGTAAGTAAATACCAAACCTTAATAAATAATAGAACAAAATTAATAATAAACCCATGCAATGCAAATGACAAAATTGAATTTAAGTTCCATAATTTAAACATCAGAGAGTCCTGAGCTGCTCATGACCGTGAGCTCGGCTAGTATACCAGTTTTACACTCTGCAGAGGTTGTACCCTTTACCCACAAGTCATGCTACCCATCTGCCAAGGGGTCGCGAATCCCATACACCTCTACCTAGGAAGCGCGGCAGGGCAACACTACGAGGCCTTTACAAAGTTCCACTAGCTTCCGAAAACCCGCTACAGTTTATAGGAAGTTCCAATGCAGGGTTCTTGCCTGACCGCCATCGCAGCAAAATCAAGCAAGGACCTCCCTACACTGACCACTCCCCTACTGCCCTTGCCCCTTTCGGGTAAGGTAGTCTTCCACTAGCTTTCCTAATTAGTCAGCCAAGGGCGTCCCATTAAACCCTTGTGGTGGCACGTGGTTCTCAAGTTAAGCTCTATGTTCCAATTAACATTAATGAACTTGACATGAACATAAATAGAATAACAACAGAATTGGAACATAGAGGTAATAAATGATTATCCCAAAACCCGGTATAGCAATAACAAACTACCCAAGTGATTCAGGGGTAAACAAAGTAATGAGATAAACAATCTAGGGTAACCTATTGGGTCCCATCAAAATTAACCTATGCATGGATAAGTGATATTAAAGAACATTATTGGGTAAAAAGTGGTCAAGGGCACAACTTGCCTTCAATGAGCTCCTGCTCAGCTACTTCAACCTGCTGCTCACCAGGATCCTCAGTCACGGACTCTTCTATTCGCCACAATACAAACAAGCACAGTGCATATAGAGAAATTAACATTACACCAAACATATAAACAAAATACACAGTAATAATCTACACATTAAAATAAAATCCTAGGAACAGGAATTATAATTTTTCGAGTTATAGATTTTAAGTTATGGATTTTCAAAGGTTTTATGTGTTTAAAATAGATTAAGTGAGGAATTAAATTTCTTACTGTTGTCATGATAAAACAGAGGCTCTAAGTGATAGATAATAAAATTACAAAATTTTAGGAACTAGAATGGAGTAATTTGGAGCAAGTATGAATTTTCTATGAATTTATCAAGTTCTAGTAATTTTTTTCATATTAAAAATCTATTTTCAATTCATTTATTCAATTTTAAGTCAGCTCTGGACTGGGCCTCATTTTCTGTGAAGCGCAGGGGGCTATGCGCAAGATATCCTAGACTCAGAGAACAGGGCCCCTGGATGGCGGGTTGATTCTTTAGTTCTCAGGGGTCTATTTTATAAAACGCGCGGCCGAAGGGGTATCCTGAGTTCTCGGCAGTTAGATTAGAAATCAAGCGTCGGGATCTAATACGCCTAACTCTAACCAGCACGCGATCTATGCCATCGGATTCGAATCCCACGGATCAGATTCTATGCGAGCAAATCACCTCGCGACCGCCCGATCGGACATCAACGGTTATGATTTAATCAAGTGAAGGGGTATCCTTACGATCTAATCTCATCCGGTTCCAAGGAACCGACGGTCATGGACCCGTCTTCTCCAACCGAGCACGGCCGATGGCGCGCGACACCGTTGTAGTGGCGGCGCCGCTAGCCATGAAACCCGAGCGCCCCTGCGGAGCCCTAATCCTAACGCGAATTGTGCAAAACAGAAAGGGAGAGGAGACGAACGTGCCAGTGGTAGCTATACCTCCAATTATGCTCCCAGGTGATCCGCCCACGGCGCGCGGCGGTGATGCGGCGGAGCTAGAGCCTCGGCGAGAAATTCCGGGGACCCGAGAACGCTCCCAGCCCTTATCGTGGTCACGATTGGTTCCGCTCTGAGTCTCCGAAGCTTCCTAATTTCGTGGACCAAGCACTGGAGTGCTCAATCGAGATATCCCCGACGACGGCGCTCCAACTTTTTCTTCTTCTCTCTCTCGGTGCCAATGGCGGTGGCTGCGAGTAAAATAAACGCAGAGCTCTCGGCGGACTAGTTCAAAGGAGGGTAGGGGCGGAGTAAGGCGGCAGCCGAGTTTATAGCCAGGCGCCTAAGACCCTGCAGGCGCGGACTGACGGAAGCTCCGCGCAAGAAATGGTGAAGTCCGTTCACGCAGCGCCCTTTTTTTGCGGAGACGACGACCGGCAGACTAGGGACCCACACGTCAGCGGTACACCGAGCGAGCGCGTGAAGCTGCCAAGTGGGGGCCAGGTGTCGGCGCGGTTTTACCAGAACTGGGCCGCACGACAGACGTGAAGAGAGTGGGCTGAATTGGTTATAGAGGCCCAGTTAGGGTTTCCCTTTTTTTTCTTTTTCTTTTGCTTGTGTTTTCTTTTTATTTTGAAATCTAAATTTTGGATTTCAAATTTTGTGACGAATTTGTACTCAACTATTTTAAGGTATGATTCAATCATGCCATGGTGAAATGAATTTATTTCTCTAAGGATTTTATTTGGTATTGGCCAATATTTCTCTCTCCCTTTTCTAAATTCTAAAATCTCTTGTATATTCTAAATTCCACTTGAGACTTTAATATTTTTGTTTCATGTGATTTATTATGCGGTCACAATATGCACACAAAAATGATCCCATCATGATGCATGTATTATTGGTACGTCTTTTATTATTTAGTTGTTTCTAATGTGGTGTTCACATGTGTAAATGGATAGAGGCAATACATATGAGGGAAATAATATCATTTTCTATGCTTTTACAAATCGGGTATTACAAATCCTACCCCCCTTAAAAAGAATCTCGTCCTCGAGATTAAGAAGATCTAGGGAAAAGGTGGGGAAAATCTATACGAAGCTCTTCTTCCCTTTCCCAAGTCGCTTCATCTTCACCGTAGTGACTCCATTGGACTTTGCACATCTTTATCACCTTATTTCTTGTAACTCGAGTCAAAGTATCCAAAATCTTAATCGGGTACTCCGTGTAAGTCAAATCACCTTGAACACTAAGCTCTTCCATTGGTAACTGTTCCTCAGGGACACGGAGACACTTCTTAAGTTGAGACACGTGGAACACATTATGCACATCTGATAGACTAGCAGGTAACTCAAGTTGGTATGCCATCTCCCCAACTCGCCTAAAGATCAGGAATGGTCCAATATAGCGAGGGGGCAATTTGCCCTTAACTTTGAATCTCCTCATTCCACGAAGTGGTGACACCTTGAGGTACACATAATCTCCTTCTTCAAATTCCAGTGGTCTTCTTCTATTATCAGCATAGCTCTTTTGCCTGGTTTGAGCCACTCTCAAATTTTCTCGGATTATACGAACTTGTTCTTCTGCTTCTTGAATCAGTTCAGGCCCAAAGAACTGTCTCTCTCCAGTCTGATCCCAATACAAAGGAGTCCTGCACTTCCTCCCATATAAAGCTTCAAAAGGTGACATCTTCAGACTGTCCTGATAACTATTATTATATGAGAATTCAGCATAAGGTAGACTCTTATCCCAACTTCCTCCATGCTGAAGGGCACATGCTCTCAACATATCTTCCAATACTTGATTAGTCCTTTCAGTCTGTCCATCAGTCTGAGGGTGATATGCCGTACTGAAATTCAACTTTGTACTCATGTTCTCATGAAAGCTTCTCCAAAATCTTGAGGTAAACTGTGAACCTCGATCAGACACGATCTTCTTTGGTACTCCATGTAAACACACAATCCGAGCCATATATAACTCTGCTAGCTGAGGACCTTTATATGTAGTCTTCACAGGAATAAAGTGAGCCACTTTAGTCAATCTATCCACAATCACCCATATAGCATCATATCCTTTCTAGGTGCGAGGCAATCCAGTAATGAAATCCATACCAATCTCTTCCCACTTCCACTCGGGTATCTTCAGTGGGTGCAATAGTCCAGCTGGCCTCTGATGTTCAGCCTTAACTCTTTGACATACATCGCACATAGCCACATGTGCAGCCACATCTCTTTTCAATCCATACCACCAATACTTCCGTTTCAAATCCTAATACATCTTGGTACTACCAGGATGAATAGAATAATCCGAATCATGGGCCTCCTTTAAAATAGTCTCTCGAAGGCTTTTAATATCAGGAACACACATCCTGTCCTTGAACCATATAGTGCCTTGCTCATCTTCCGTAAATTCCGGAACTCGACCTTCAGTAATCAGATCCTTAATCTCTTTTATTTTAGCATCGTCAAGTTGACCTTTGCGGATCTCTTGTTCCAAAGTAGGTTCCACATCAATAGTAACTCCTTCAGTATGAGCAACTATCCCCAGGTTAAGTCTCCTGAAATCCTTAACAATCTCATCGGGTAGCTGGGCAACAATAGCTGAATGAACATGCTCGTTGCGACTCAAGGCATCTGCAACCAAATTTGCCTTGCCCAGGTGATAGTGAATCTCCAAATCATAATCCTTAATAAGCTCCAACCAACGGCGTTGCCTAAGGTTGAGATCCTTCTGAGTGAATATATACTTCAGACTCTTATGATCCGTATATACTTGACACTTGGTCCCCATGATATAATGTCTCCAAATCTTAAGCGCATGCACAACGGCTGCCAATTCCAAGTCATGTGTGGGGTAGTTCAGTTCATGTTTGCGTAACTAACGAGAAGCATAGGTAATCACATGTCCTTCTTGCATGAGCACACATCCTAAGCCTTGGCCACATGCATCACAATAGATATCAAATCCTTTCTGTAGGTCTGGCATAACCAACACTGGTGGCGACATCAACCTCTCTTTCAATTGATCAAAGCTATCTTGGCACTTCTCGTCCCACTTAAATTCTCTTCCTTTCTCCAAAAGTGAAGTCATAGGCTTAGCAATCTTAGAAAATCCTTCAATAAATCTCCGATAATATCCTGCTAATCCCAAGAAACTCCGAATCTCAGTAACTGTAGTGGGTACTCTCCATTCCATTATCTCCTTAACCTTAGCAGGATCCACTGCTATTCCTCCATTAGAAATAATATGTCCAAGGAATGGTACCTTGTCAATCCAAAACTCGCACTTGCTGAACTTGGCATATAGCTGGTTATCTCGAAGCTTCTGTAGCACCAACCTCAGATGTTCCTCATGATCGTTATCACTCTGAGAATAAATGAGAATATCGTCGATGAACACCATGACGAATCTGTCCAAATACTCCATAAACACCTTGTTCATTAAGTTCATAAAATAAGCTGGTGCATTAGTTAATCCAAACGACATAACAGTAAACTCATATAATCCATATCGAGTCGAGAAAGTCGTCTTGGGAATATCCGATGGTCTAATCCTCATCTGATGGTAACCCGATCGGAGATCAATCTTCGAGAATACTCTTGCACCTCTCATCTGATCAAATAAATCCTCAATACGGGGCAACGGATACTTGTTCTTCACTGTAACATCATTAAGAGATCTATAATCCACACACATCCGCTGTGATCCATCCTTCTTCTGTACAAACAAGACCGGTGCTCCCCAAGGTGAGGAACTCGGACGAATGTACCCAGCATCTTGTAACTCAGTTAACTGCTTCTTAAGTTCCTTCAACTCCTCTACGGACATCCTATATGGCCGTTTAGAAATAGGGGTGGTTCCAGGTAAGAGATCAATAACAAACTCAACTTCTCTATCAGGTGGCATCCCTGGTAACTCCTCTAGAAACAGTGGCGGACCTACAGGGTATGCCAGGTGGGCCGTGGCATACCCTGTAGATTCTAGTCCACCTATACATATAGGTCCATTTACAGCCCAATAACCCAATAAACCAGCAGCAAATACGACGACGACGGTTCATTTGTTTCGCTTCCGCCGATCCGTCTTCGCGCTGCGATCAGCCAGCCGTCACGGCGTCACCGTCAGCGTTCAGCGATCTGTAGACTGCATCTGGGGTCTCCGTCTGGCCCTTGCCCCTTGGCGTCTGCCGGTCTGCACTGCGCTTCTACGTTTGTCTTCGAGTTCAGTGGCCGGTGGCTGTCTGCACTCTACAGTCTGCTTGCTGCTTGGTGGACGCAGCGAGCCAGCGACGCGCCGACGCCTCAACAGCCGCCAGCGGTCAGCCGAAGCCAAGCAGGGCCGCAACAAGAACAAGGCAACGAACGAGCGTAAGTTTTGATAGTTTAATAATTCATTTATTCATCAAATTGCAAATTAAATAATTAATATGGATTGCACTTCTATGGCATACCCTTGACCAAAATCCTAGATCCGCCACTGTCTAGAAAGACATCCGGAAAATCTCTAACCACCCGGATGTTGTCACCAACAAACTCCTCCGGTATAAAGAACATTGCACGCATGGGTGAGGAGGTTACTGCAATATTAACTTGAAACCTTTCTCCCTTAGTAGGAGTGAGTTCTACGGTACCTCTACCACATGCTATAACGGCCTTTGCCTTTCTTAGCCATGTCATACCAAGGATCAGATCTATACTGCTTGACTCTAATATTATAGCAGTAGCTCTAAATTCTCTACCCATAATGGTCAATGTCAATCTACGTGTCATTTGATTCGCCTCAACAGGCCCTTTAGGTGTAATTACTATCATGGGTTTTCTCATATTTAGCCGTGGTATTTCATTTGTGTTGGCATATCTAGCAGACATGAATGAATGTGTAGCACCAGAATCAAATAATATGGTTGCAGGAATTGCATTAACATAAAACATACCAATTACGAGGTCCCCACCATCCGGAGTAGCATCAACGCTGACTTGGTTAACCTTGGCAATAGAATATCCCTTGCCAGATCCTGGAGTTTGCTGCCTGTTCTGAACTAGAGTAGTAGCAATCCTCTGTGGGCAGACATTTGCGTAGTGACCAGTCTTCCCACACTTGAAACAAGTAGTGCCGGGACTCTGTCCTGAAAACTTTGTCGGGGTGCCAGTAGGGGTAGCCTGTCGAGGAGGTGGAGTCCTCAGTGGTGATTGCTGAACTGGGCGTGGTCCTCCTGGTCGAGTCGGTGTACCCTGTGGTGAAACATAGCGGGGACGAACACTGCTGCTACCCTGTCCCTGCGAGATAGCCTTCCTCTTCAAATCACCCAGTTGAACACGCTTGTGTTCAATAGCAAGAGCCTTATCCAGTAGCCTCTGAAAGGATGGAAAGGTGTGTGCAACCAGTGCATACTGCAAGGGTCCATTAAGTCCTTCAATGAAGTGCTCCTGCTTCCTCTCATCCTCAGCAACTTCCTCCGGAGCATATCTCGACAGCTGAATAAATTTGTCTCTGTACTCGCTGACTGACATACTTCCTTGCTTTAGTGACAGAAATTCCTTCTTCTTGATCTTTATCATACCAGCTGGAATATGGTAGTTCCTGAACTGTGTACTAAACTCTGCCCAGGTAATAGTATCAGCAGCATCGTGGGCAGCAGTATAAGAATCCCACCAGTCAGCAGCAGGACCTGTCAGACGTCCAGAAGCATATAAAACCTTCTCCCGGTCCGTGCACTGTGCAATATTCAGCATCTTTTCAACGGACTTCAGCCAATCATCCACGTCTAGTGGATCAGGTGAGCTTGCAAATGTGGGTGGCTTATGACTCATGAACTCTCTATGCTTGTCTCGGGGTGGAACTGGTGGTGGTGGTGGAGGCAGTGTCACTTGTTGCTGTTGTTGCTGTTGCATTTGTTGTTGCAGCTGCTGTTGTTGTGCCCTCCTTTCCTGGCGTATCTCATCTCGCTCCTGGCGCAACTCCTGGCGTATATCTTCTCTTTCCTGACGCATCTCCTGGCGTTCTTGCTGCATCTGGGCACGCATATCAGCCATAGTGTCTGCCATTTGCTGCATCACCGCCATCTGAGCAGCAACCAGTGGGTCAACTCCGCCTTGTGGAGGATTAGGAGGGTTCATCTCTGCAGGTTGTGGCTGGGGTTGTCTGTATATTCTCCGAGTGTGTCAATTGGGAGGCAAATCAATTCCACCACCCCGCCTGGTATTGACCATCTGAGTTAGATACATATGGTAAGAAAATAGTAGACAAGGTAGGTATTTACGAAGCAGGTTACTTTGG
Organism: Zea mays; assembly: GCF_902167145.1. Taxonomy (NCBI): domain Eukaryota; kingdom Viridiplantae; phylum Streptophyta; class Magnoliopsida; order Poales; family Poaceae; genus Zea; species Zea mays. Next base: position 31,066,493 of record NC_050103.1, read on the forward strand.
GGAATTTTATTAGCTAAGAAGATTAATATTTTACCTACTAAAGCTAATTCAACACCTTATGTTGGTACATGCTAAGATGTCCATCTATAATTCAATCAATCAAAGAAGCAAATCAGGCATTTAGCATCAGCACAATCAAACAACATTTTTAAAGAAAATAGTTTTAAATTTTTGTCTTAGGTTCCCTATCTCTTAAAAAGATCATAGTGGTAGGATTCCAAGGTGTGAAATCCATCTTGTCTTAGAGTAGAAAAGATAAGATTAATCAGAGTAGAATAGCAAAAGGTGAGACAAGATCAAGATGAGATAAGTATAGAATGAGTCAGAGTAAGGTAAGTAGGTAAGGGTTTTGTCCATTTCTATCTAGGTTTCGTCCTACAGTCAACATTTCCTCTGATACCACTTCTGTCACACCCGGCTTTAAGGGATAAAGCCAGGTGCATCTCATACATGCGCCACGAAGACAACATATATAATAACAGAGTGTATAGAGATAAATGTCACAATAACATCAAAGTATTTATTACATAGCGGAAGACTTAAATATAAAACGAACTAAGGATCGTCGGCGCCAATGTCAACTGAGAAACGCCACCTAGATCAGATCATACTCCTCGCCTTGTGGCTCCTCCTGAACCACCTGTTCTTCTCCTGTGGGGGGGTGTGAGACAGCAAGGGTGAGCTCACACATGTTCATCGCTCAACAAGTTGTGGGGAATAATGTGACATGAACTCACCAAAGGTGGGAGCTCATGGAGTGTAAGGCTTATCAAAGAGAATGGTTAAAGCTGAGCATTGCTTTTAATGTTGGTCAAACTTTTATTAGCATTTACTAGATGTAAGTAAATACCAAACCTTAATAAATAATAGAACAAAATTAATAATAAACCCATGCAATGCAAATGACAAAATTGAATTTAAGTTCCATAATTTAAACATCAGAGAGTCCTGAGCTGCTCATGACCGTGAGCTCGGCTAGTATACCAGTTTTACACTCTACAGAGGTTGTACCCTTTACCCACAAGTCATGCTACCCATCTGCCAAGGGGTCGCGAATCCCATACACCTCTACCTAGGAAGCGCGGCAGGGCAACACTACGAGGCCTTTACAAAGTTCCACTAGCTTCCGAAAACCCGCTACAGTTTATAGGAAGTTCCAATGCAGGGTTCTTGCCTGACCGCCATCGCAGCAAAATCAAGCAAGGACCTCCCTACACTGACCACTCCCCTACTGCCCTTGCCCCTTTCGGGTAAGGTAGTCTTCCACTAGCTTTCCTAATTAGTCAGCCAAGGGCGTCCCATTAAACCCTTGTGGTGGCACGTGGTTCTCAAGTTAAGCTCTATGTTCCAATTAACATTAATGAACTTGACATGAACATAAATAGAATAACAACAAAATTGGAACATAGAGGTAATAAATGATTATCCCAAAACCCGGTAAAGCAATAGCAAACTACCCAAGTGATTCAGGGGTAAACAAGGTAATGAGATAAACAATCTAGGGTAACCTATTGGGTCCCATCAAAATTAACCTATGCATGGATAAGTGATATTAAAGAACATTATTGGGTAAAAAGTGGTCAAGGGCACAACTTGCCTTCAATGAGCTCCTGCTCAGCTACTTCAACCTGCTGCTCACCAGGATCCTCAGTCACGGACTCTTCTATTCGCCACAATACAAACAAGCACAGTGCATATAGAGAAATTAACATTACACCAAACATATAAACAAAATACACAGTAATAATCTACACATTAAAATAAAATCCTAGGAACAGGAATTATAATTTTTCGAGTTATAGATTTTAAGTTATGGATTTTCAAAGGTTTTATGTGTTTAAAATAGATTAAGTGAGGAATTAAATTTCTTACTGTTGTCATGATAAAACAGAGGCTCTAAGTGATAGATAATAAAATTACAAAATTTTAGGAACTGGAATGGAGTAATTTGGAGCAAGTATGAATTTTCTATGAATTTATCAAGTTCTAGTAATTTTTTTTCATATTAAAAATCTATTTTCAATTCATTTATTCAATTTTAAGTCAGCTCTGGACTGGGCCTCATTTTCTGTGAAGCGCAGGGAGCTATGCGCAAGATATCCTAGACTCAGAGAACAGGGCCCCTGGATGGCGGGTTGATTCTTTAGTTCTCAGGGGTCTATTTTCTAAAACGCGCGGCCGAAGGGGTATCCTGAGTTCTCGGCCGTTAGATTAGAAATCAAGCGTCGGGATCTAATACGCCTAACTCTAACCAGCACGCGATCTATGCCATCGGATTCGAATCCCACGGATCAGATTCTATGCGAGCAAATCACCTCGCGACCGCCCGATCGGACATCAACGGTTATGATTTAATCAAGTGAAGGGGTATCCTTACGATCTAATCTCATCCGGTTCCAAGGATCCGACGGTCATGGACCCGTCTTCTCCAACCGAGCACGGCCGATGGCGCGCGACACCGTTGTAGTGGCGGCGCCGCTAGCCATGAAACCCGAGCACCCCTGCGGAGCCCTAATCCTAACGCGAATTGTGCAAAACAGAAAGGGAGAGGAGACGAACGTGCCAGTGGTAGCTATACCTCCAATTACGCTCCCAGGTGATCCGCCCACGGCGCGCGGCGGTGATGCGGCGGAGCTAGAGCCTCGGCGAGAAATTCCGGGGACCCGAGAACGCTCCCAGCCCTTATCGTGGTCACGATTGGTTCCGCTCTGAGTCTCCGAAGCTTCCTAATTCCGTGGACCAAGCACTGGAGTGCTCAATCGAGATATCCCCGACGACGGCGCTCCAACTTTTTCTTCTTCTCTCTCTCGGTGCCAATGGCGGTGGCTGCGAGTAAAATAAACGCAGAGCTCTCGGCGGACTAGTTCAAAGGAGGGTAGGGGCGGAGTAAGGCGGCAGCCGAGTTTATAGCCAGGCGCCTAAGACCCTGCAGGCGCGGACTGACGGAAGCTCCGCGCAAGAAATGGTGAAGTCCGTTCACGCAGCGCCCTTTTTTGCGGAGACGACGACCGGCGGACTAGGGACCCACACGTCAGCGGTACACCGAGCGAGCGCGTGAAGCTGCCAAGTGGGGGCCAGGTGTCGGCGCGGTTTTACCAGAACTGGGCCGCACGACAGACGTGAAGAGAGTGGGCTGAATTGGTTATAGAGGCCCAGTTAGGGTTTCCCTTTTTTTTCTTTTTCTTTTCCTTGTATTTTCTTTTTATTTTGAAATCTAAATTTTGGATTTCAAATTTTGTGACGAATTTGTACTCAACTATTTTAAGGTATGATTCAATTATGCCATGGTGAAATGAATTTATTTCTCTAAGGATTTTATTTGGTATTGGCCAATATTTCTCTCTCTCTTTTCTAAATTCTAAAATCTCTTGTATATTCTAAATTCCACTTGAGACTTTAATATTTTTGTTTCATGTGATTTATTATGCGGTCACAATATGCACACAAAAATGATCCCATCATGATGCATGTATTATTGGTACGTCTTTTATTATTTAGTTGTTTCTAATGTGGTGTTCACATGTGTAAATGGATAGAGGCAATACATATGAGGGAAATAATATCATTTTCTATGCTTTTACAAATCGGGTATTACAGGTTCCGCCACAGCTGGTATCGGAGCGAATACCAGTATAGAGAAGTCAATAAGTCGTGAATACGAACTTTTAAAAGTAAAACTTGCCTATAAACCAATGTTGGATAGATTGTCAGGACGATAAGGATAAACCTAGGACGTGAAGCCCTAGGAATAGATGGGTAGCTAGGTGACTATTTATATAGGCCATAAAGGCTACTACTACTATTAATAAGGATGTTGTAGAAGCACCCAAAAAATTAGTTAGGTCTAAGAAGACGACTAGAATGAGCATGCATCATGATTGTTGCATTATAATTGTCTCTTGTGCATCAACATGCTTCTGTCACCTTTATTCCAATAATAAGAACTTATGAATAATATGATGTATTGCTATGTTAGGAACTACAAGAAATGTCTTACCTCGTGTCAGATTGGTAAGTCTTGTTAGGTCTTGTTATGTGTTTCATTTGTCTTGCTATCTAGGTGGTATTGTAATTGTTCAACACTTTTTACAAAAAAGTTGCATGTTCTGTTCATAAAAAGGCCCCCACCCAAACAACCTCGAGTTTAGCGAGTGAAACCTCAAAAAAATATTTATGCTTGTGTTAGTGTTTTCTAACCCTTGTGTGTTTTACCCATAAAGTTACACCTGCACAACTTAGAGACCCCCATAGCTCGACCGCTAGACCAACCCAAGTCTCATTGTGCATTTGTTGTGTCAAAAAAATGATGTTGGGTCTAGTTGCGCAAGCCATATGCAAGCCGTGTTTTTTCCATAAGTCCTTGCCCCTAAAACTTCATAACATTTCTGTTGATCATCCTAGCTGATCCTGTTTGCCTACCTCTCCTTTTGCTTGGATCTGGTAATCCTTTTTTCTTGTGAATCATGTTGGCTTTATCATCCGAATCTCAGGATCCCCTATGATTCTGCCCTATTATCTGGTTATCTGCTATAATCCGTTCTCATGTATCAGATGTGGATCAGCCTAAATATCTTATTTCTGATCATTCTCATACCCCCTTCTCCGAGGATCATGATGCGGTTTTATCAATTTTTATCTCTAAACGGCATATCCATGTGGATTAATGGATGTTGCTGTTATCTTTGGATCTCTCATGTCTCTAAAAGCTTATCGATCTCGATCTCATGGTTGGTTCCTCCTCATATTAAACATCATATCAATCTTTGGTTGATAATCCCCGTGATGATCATAAAATAGTTCTCTGAGTTGAAGAAAATTCTCATGTGATGCTCTTTTGCCAAAAATCTATGTTTCAACTCCTGTCATGATCTTATTTTTCTGAGCCATACTCTCATGGGCTCCATCTATTGATGCTATGTGGAATTCTCATTGGTTACGTTTGGTAATGGTGTTATGACTAACGACCGATGGTGCCGCGACGAAACCGAGAGCCTACTATGGTGCACACATGGTTGAGCTGCTCAGCACGCGCTGGTATCATGGTTAATAGGTGTGATCCATTACGAGGCTATACCGATGTGCTATCTTTTGTGGACACTCTCTCAGAATGATCGCTGCATTTTGTCTCGATATGTCACGATATTCTATCCAAATCTATCTCCAGTATCTTGTCAGATACCCTCTCATGAATTTGCATCAATCTCCAGCCTAGGAGTTACATGCTTCTCCACCCTTGAAGATCCTCATTCGAATCTCAGGACGAGATTCTTTTTAAGGGGGGAAGGCTATGACACCCCAGGTGTCTATTTCGGGTTACGTCAGGAGATTAATCCTAATCTTGGATGCTCCGTAAAAATTTCTATTTCTCGATCGTGCCTATCTCTGTTTATCAGGTTTTCTCTTGGAAGTTCACCGAATTCGGAGTTATTCGATCGCGAGAAACGGCCAATTTCGGAGCGTGTTAAAACTTTTATTTCTCGGAACGAATGCAGACTCGAAAATCATTCTCGAATTATAAATCTCATCTGAAGCTCATTAAATCAAACTCTCGACGGTTGTTATTTGGTCTAAGCCCGAGTTTAATTCCTCGAACGTTGACCTATGTCTGACTATTTTAATCTGAGTCCGTACTCTCACACGGAATACTCAATATGTTGTCCTCTAATTAATTCTTACTCGACTCAGCCTAATATCTTGTGTCTGAATTGAATTCAAAACCCGCATCGACAGTGCTTTTAAAAATATCACGCTTCGCCTTCTCCGACTAAAAATCCAAAGCCGATCAAATCTCAGGACGATTTATTTTCGAATCACGCGTAGGGAATTATTTACGAGCGAAATCAAATTAGACTCTTGGTCGAGTTAATTGCTCAATCGCCGTTCGTCCGAACTCTAGTTCACTCCGTTTTGCGTACAGACGAAATCGGCAGGAACATTTTTTTATTCCGGAAAATAAATTAACGTAGCCCGTTTGAGTGTTTTAGGCCAAGCCCATTCCAGCCCGGCCCATTTGGCCCATGAGAAAACCCTAACCCTAATGCCCCTTCTATAAATAGGAGCCCTCTCCTAGCAAGTGGAGGCATTTTTGCACTCCGACCCCTCTATTTTTCCCAGCCGCCACCAGCAGCTCCTCTCTATTTCTTGTACGTGCGCAGGGGGCAGAAGCTCCATGGCCGTCGAGCTTCCTCCCATGGCGTCCCCTGCTCTTCTTCTCCCATGGGCACGAGCTCCACCTCCCCTGCAATGAACGCCGCGCAGAAGCTCCTCCCGTGGCGTCCTCTGCCTTTCTTCTTCCGTGCTTCACGGCAGCAAGGCCACTAGCAGGCTCCCTGCTCCACGCGCCCCTAGCCATGGCGTCCTTCACTCCCCTGCTATTTTCCTCCCATGGACGACCAGTAGCTCGACGCCCCTCTCCTGGTCGGCCACATTGGCGCGCAGGGGACACGGCACTCTCTAGCTTGCCCATGGCCACGGCTAGGGTCGACGGCCGACATCCCTCCCCCTGCTGTTTCATGCGCCCTATTTTTTTCCACGGACAGCAGCAGAAGCAATGCCGCCCAGGCCCCTGCTCCTCCCCTCTTCCCCACAAAACAGCAGCCGCAGCGAGCCGCCGTCGTCCATGGCGAGCAGCCTCTCCCCTCGTCGCGTGACATCGCTCTCGTGCTCGCTGCGTAGCCCCATCCACGACGCCGTCGAAACCTGTGGTGAGAAACCCCCGCTGCCCTTGCTGCTATCATATTTTTGTGCTCGGTAAAATGTTGAACTGTTGTGTGTGTCTAATCGCAGCTGGCCGTCGATGTCGCGCTTCGTGCCTTGCCCGTTCGACGAAATGCCGAACCATGTGGACAGCCCATGCGACTAGTCCCGACTCGTTCAGGTTGAATCCATGTGATTGACTTACTTGCACATTTGTCATTGTCATGTATATATTTGTGTGTGAATATGTTGTATGCGAATTGAAATTCATGGAGGAGAAAGTGGTACGTGTAGATGTGTTTGCGATGGGAAGGCCAACAAGTGTATGTGTGCCTGCGATAGTTCTTTTGTACATCGTAGGGATTGGTCGCGGATGTATTAATTGTTTGTTAGAATACTTTGTTGTAAAGCAGTGTGTTAGATGTGGTAGATTTGATAAAGCGTAAAGCATACTTGGTGATTTCCGCAGTCGGCTAATGAGTTGGTCTAGGATAATTATATTTATGTATTCATCGTTGGTGTAGGTTAAATTAGGTGAAAATGTAATGTACGTGACATTTAATTGGTGTTGGAAGGTGAGATAGGTTAATTTGGAAAGGTGGGTTATCAAACATGTGTGCCGAAGTGCGTTGTAGTAGTGATTGTTTAAGTTGAACCGAAGTGTCCCAAGTACATGCCGGGATATGGTTGTAATTGAGCTAATAAATTATAAGTGTTGCGTGCTATGAGACTCGATCGATGTAGTTAATATTGATTGGGCCTGTAGAGAGGTGGTGACATGCTGAAGTAACCATCGCTTCCTCTACGGTTAAGTAGGAGTCATGTGTGATGATGTTACTTATGGGGTGAATGCGTATTGAAATATTTTATGTCGTGTAATATGATTAGAAATGTGAAGGATAGATAGGGTTTTTCGGAAATGTTAGCCAATAGATTTGGACAAGCGTGATAGAGGTTGAGTCACTTATGTTATAAAATTGATGCTCGACATGTTAGGTCTCCTAAAATGTGGCGTTTTAGGTGACTCGTGTGTTATCCAATTTAAGTTGAGCAACGGTTAAGAAACACTAATTAATCGACTCCAACCATATTTTGAGTTACGATGTCTAAAACGGTTCGCTAAGTCTTCTACTGTGATTAGCCAACTCAAGTTAAATAGGAGTTGATTTCGTTAAGTGTATGTTATATATGTGTTGTCTCGGATTGCGATAATAAGAGGAAAGCCGACGTGTAGGATGTATAGCGGCCTATGTTGTTGCGCTAGTTAGCCGAATTAATAGATGGGTTTGGGTAAGCTCGTAGTCACGGTAAATTGCTTGTTGTCGTCTAAACGTGTATGGTTATGACACGGATGACAACTATTAGTGCTCATGTGATGGCTAAGTTAAAATGCAAATTATTGGGTGAAAAGCGCTTCGATATTGATTTTCGTGGAGAATGTGTTGTTAATTGAGTATGGAAATTCTAGGCACGAAATGACTTGGATAAAAAGTAGTAAGTCGACTTGTTGGTCCTAATTTGATTAATTTAACTCTAACAAATGGTAAAGCGTTGGAATAATTCAAGTCTCTATAACGCAGCAATTCTTGAATTGTATAGGAGCTGAAATTTATTAATTGTTGTTTTGGGCTGCACGCGCTGTTTTTGTCGTGCTGTATGTTTGATGAACTAAATTGTATTTTCTGTAGATATATGCTATAGAAAAGCGGTAGATAACTTTATTATCTTGCTGGTGTTAAAATTTGACAGCCATAGGTCTGACATTTTAGGAGTTAGGCTTTTTACAAATTCAGTAACTGAATCTGTCCAATTTCTGTACGGATTTAAGAGATTGAATTGTTTTCTTAAGTTAATGTTACAATCGGTTCATGGTCGTTATAAGAAAGTTGTAGATGCTTTTTTGATCTTGCTTGTGTTAAAATTTCATAACCATAGGCCAAGCAGAATAGGAGTTATGAATTTTACAAACTGGTTGTTGTATTCTGTCCACTGACAAAACAGATTTCGAAAACCGAATTGTTTGATTCAGTTCAGCATAGAATCAATTCTTGGTAATCATAAAAGTATGTAGTTCTTTTGCCAAGCTTTCCAAAAGTCTTGGATCACTCTTTTTGATGATCTGAAGATTAAGTTATGGATGTTTAAAATCTGAAGACTGAATCTGTCCAATTCTGGACAGCAAAGCCTTCTAGTGTCTTTCGTCCTTAGTTAAATATGGAATCACCTTGAGATGTTTATAAATGATATATAGACCATTTTATTACCATTCCAGAAAGTCTAAGATCACTTTGCTTGGATTTCTGAATCTTCAGTTGTGAATTTTTGAAGTTGCAAGTCTGAATCTGTCCAAATCTGGACAGAGCTGTTGTGTTAGCACTTTTTGACCTTGCTAAGTGTTGAATCATGCTGAAGTGAAAATACCAAAGTTGTAGAGCCCTTTGCAAGCTTTCCAGAAAGTCATAATTTGCTATTTTAGGATTAATATTTGAAAAGTTATGATTAAAACAAGTAGCTGCTGTATTGCTGTCCCGAAAATCTGCAAATGCGCATTTGATTGTTTAGTTCACCCTTCTCGCTAAAAATATTTGGTTTGCTCTTAAGTAATGTAGACTTGGCATAGCTAAACTAGAGATGACATGTGTGTCTTGTTTTATATGTTCCTTTATCTAGTGATTGCGATATAGGAGTTCCTTAGACATTGACGCTTATGTCTTCTATTGAATTTGTGTTGTCGATGATGCTTGTGCGCGATCAATAGGAGAACTAATGAAAAGCCATATCCAAACAAATAAAATGCGCGTACCTGTAATGTCATAGTTGTGTTGCGTAAATAAATAAAATGCTGTTGTCTTTTTAAAGGTGTTAATGTTGGACGTCGATAACGTGTAGATAACTAATGCTAGCGTATGGTTGTTTACGGTGTCTTCTCATTTAATGTTTAGTTCGCCACTGTCTTTGTATATCTTGTGTTACTTTCATTATATTCATACATATGCATCTTGCATCTCATTTAGGACCGAGAGATGATGATCGAGCAAGTGATGTGGTGCCAACCCCAAGATGCAATTGGTGGACGACCTGAAGAATAATGGACTTAACCAATGGATGCTCGCCAAGCGAGTACCCCCCCAACAAACACTATCTAAGTGTTAAATTAAAGGCAAGCCCCGGTTTTATGCATAACCGTTTATATATGCTATTTTACTACACTTAATGTTTGTAGGCTTGTACTGTGCACTTAAGTGTAGGAGTTGCCTGAAACCCTAGTTGCATGAACTCAGGATTCCTTTTGAGATCGATACTAGTATGCTAAGTCGAGTGATTTTTCTAGCACTCGCGCGAGGTCAAGAATTGATTGTATCCACTTTATATTGGAATGATGATGGTCTGTTGACGACGGTCCATGGGGATGGGGTTGTCTACGAGACAGAAATTGGAATAAGGATTAACGTGCGGATACCTGTGTCAAGCGTTTGAACGTACTAAACACATGCCGAGAAATATGGTAAATCGGTAAGCCTAGTACCTGAGTGAACCTGGCAGCAGACTTTACCCCTCACACGACCTGAGACGTGGTCCCTCATTCCGGTTATGGTGGGTACAAGTGCGGTCAATGCACGAAGGCAGTCGGGGTCAGTGAGGCATTGTACACCAAGGCGGTGAGCCCTGATCTGTTGATGGGGAATCGATGGGGACGATTGATGTGTGTAGGGACGGAGTGCCTCGCCACATCGTGTGTTTAGGTTTACCTTGCAAGGATAAAAACTCGATTCGAATCGTCTGCTTCTCGCAACTAATGAGACTGCTTGATCCATTGTACTGCATTGAGTAATAAGTGGAAATGAGGTGACTGGCAAAAGATGTTGATTGATAAAATGTTTGATACCATGTATGAATAGCTAGGTACTCATCTAGTTTAAAAAGGATCATACTAAAACTTAAAAAGCTAAAACTTGATTTTAGACTCAGCTAGTGCTTTTGGCAAACCAAACCCCTCATCGAAACAACTGCATTTCTAGAGGTAGAGGAGTGGACTCCTCACACCGGGTAAGTCTAGCTGAGTATTAGTATACTCAGCCTTGCTTGTGGTATAATTTTTGTAGGTACTCCTTAGGATGATTGGTCGCTGGTGTGACTTGACCTTCACCCCTGCCACCGGGATAGATGGTCGAGTGGGTTATTGCTTCCGCAGGAGAGGACCAGGAGGAGTAGCGTGGCCAAGCTTCGCCATGTTACTCGGTTTTCTCCGTTAGTTATTTCTGCTGCATTAAAAATTTTGGTTATTATTTCTGAAACTCCGATAATGTAATCACTAATGATACTTTCTTAATTTATGGTATTATGCTTTATTGTATTTCTTTGTGCCTCACCTTCGAGTGAGCTAGTGGTATTCGATCCTGGTAAGTGGCTTTATCGGACTAGATCCGAGGGACTGATAGGTTATTCTGATTTAAGTGTGTCGCTGCCTCTAAGGGTGCGACTTGGGCACTTAAGCTAGAATAATTTGTGCGGTTCCGCCACACGGATATCCTATATTGTCCATTATTTCTTGGCAGACATGTATTTCTTTACTGTCTAGTAGATAGTAAAGGAAGTCATCTTCGTCATTGCCACCTTATACCAAGGACTCTCGGGGGTATTTCAGATCCTTGGCATAGTGTTGCACTTCGACAACCTGCTCTTCTGATAGCTGCTTTCCCGAAGCATGTCGAACAATGAATTCCAGCTCTTTAAGGGGTGCTTCAGGAGTAGGAGATTTAGATTTCTTAGGAACACTCTCTTCCTCCAGTGCTATTAGTGTAGTTTCCGAAGGTCCAGCTTCGGCAGGAGCTTCCAAAGGTCCAGCTTCAGCAGGAGCATTGGTTACGCTCACGACAGCAGTTTTCCTTGTATCCTTAATCTGTGCGCTGAGAGCTTTGGCAGAGGCAGGAGCTGATGTCTTTACAGATTCCAAAATAGCGTCTAGCACACTAGCCATTCTCCTTTTTCTTGGAGTCACCGCGGGAACGCTTGATGGCTTCGGCAATCCTAGTGTACCTGGTGGGCTCAACACCTCAGCTGATCTGCTGCCTTCTCTAATTTCGACTCTTCGGCCGGGTTTGTACTAGCCTCAACTGGCACAGTATGACCTGGTTCTGTAGAAGAAGGGGCAACTCTTGCACGTTCAATAAGTTTCGGCACATCGGTCGTCTCAATGCGTCGTGGTCTACGTGTCAAGACCTTCACTTTCTTCGCCTTCGGCGCACTAGAAGATGCCGAAGTAGTAGTTTTCCTTTTCCTCTTTTGTTTCCGAATAGGAAAACAGTAGTCAGGGTAGATAAACTCGATAACATAAAAAACCCTATTTAGTCTCTTTTCCCTCGAGCACCGAAGGCGACTGTCATAGCTTCGTCTTCAGCCCTCGAGTAGGCTCCAAGCAGCTCATCACTTGTTGCCTCTATAGCATCCAACCAATCATCATTTGGCTCGTCAAACCGATCCCTGAACCGAAATGTGTACTTCAGATAAACTAGGCCATTTTGGCTGGAGCCAGCAGCAGTCTCCTTCAGCATTTCCCATCCACTTGCAAGGGGCCATACTCTGTAAGAAATTTGCTCTTGGACCAAATCCCTCGTGCCGATATAGGTGCATATAGTATTGAAAGCCGTCTGGCACGCTTGCACGTCTTTTCCGAGTGCAGCTGAAGGTCTTCTAATGCCGAAGCGTTACCATATAGGACGTTGAATGATGCCCCTTATGTCCTCCCTCTGGTCCAGGTCGTTCTTCACATAAAACCACTTTTGCATCCAAGACCTCGACCACTTCTTCCTAAATGTAGGCACATGATAATTGGCCTCAGAGTGGGGCATGAAGCTGTAGCAGCCGAAGTTGTTGTGGTATTGTTCTTTCCCAGTCGCTTTCGTCTGATAGGATAATTCGTGAATATTACAGAAGCACCTGGCGTCTGGTTCTAACCCTTGGCTCCTCATGCCCATATAAAACCCCTACTTTGATAAGAGCCTCGAGAATAAGTTGATGAAGGTATATTTCAAAAGTTTTCAGAACTTCGACCAACATTTATGCAGTGGGAAATGAAGTCTGGCTTTCATGAAGCTTCTGAAATCTACAAACTCGTTAGCTTCGGGAAGAGGAACTGTATTCTCCCCTCCAGCCCTGACAATAGAAATATCACGAAAGTATCTGCCCTTCATCGCTTTGATCTTCCCTTGCTTAACAGATGACTTTCCAAAAACAACATGGCTAGGTGCCTCCACGACCGATCTTCAACTTCCTCATTCCCGCTCTCTACATCGAAACTCTCGCTGCCGCTGGAATTCTCAGACAACCCAACCAGCATCTCATTGGTGATTTTTCTGTATTGGTCTTCTCCATAGCTTCATAAAAACCAATCAGCACAGGGTCAGTGATCTTCTTCTCCTCAGCCATTTAGGCGATGGTTGCACAGATGCCGAAGCTCAAAAGTCAATCGAGTTCAAGAAAGCAAAGAAACTCAAATGGCAATCACATCGCAACCAGCTAGATAGCACGAAAAATACTCTCGACCCATGCTTCTATATATATACTCAGAACTCCACAGTTCGGTGGGTCCCACAATTCAGAGTGATTCGCTATTCTAGCGAATGGAAGGTGTTTTTTCGGACCTTCGGCTAAAGGTCTTTGTTCACGTCGCAGTCTAAATTTGTTACAAAAAAACAAATCAATACTGCGAGGGGCTACTGTTGGGGGCCTTCCTCTTCCGAAGGTCCTAAAAATGTGACTGACCATATGTTTTCAGTTTGACATGGATTATTATAGGGGGCTTCGGCTTCGGGATGAAGGTCTTCTCTCATGACAGGATGAAGATGTAGCTCGAAGGTGATAAGAATGGACGACGAAGCTATAGCCGAAGAGCTTCGGCTTGATGTGATAACGAAGACCAAGTATGATGATGACCAAAAAGGGACAAAGACTACTTAGTCCTTAGTGATTCATGTTATGATTATAGATGAATGTCAGGGGCATAAATGTACTTTTATTCGGGCCGTGTCCCGTGCCTATAAATAGATGAACAATAGCACCGTACTATTCAGGCTAACTTGTAATCACTCTCTCGCATCCCCACCTTCAAGCAAGCTGAGGTATCAATGTAATACGAATTCTGTTGATATCCATACATGTTTTATAGAATGCAAATATGAATGAGTTAACAAGATGGGGTTATTGTCTTCATTCTTATGCATTCTTATTCATATATTAAATGATGAAGGTACGTCCTTTGTCCGATGAGCATTATACCCATGAGGGGATAATGCTTCGGAAGATGAAGGTCCGTAATAACTAAAAATTGTGTTGCCTTGTTCTTAACCCATAGCATTCGAGAACAAGTGAACAACAATTACGATCTAGTAAATCTTTTTATGAGTTTATTTGTTTGTGTACAGGGAGGTATTATCTAGTGGATGCTGGTTACTCAATTCGAAGACGACCAGGCCGATGAGGTTTATCAAGAAGAAGAATTGCCAACAACTTTTACTGTCAATGAGGGTGTTGCACTCAACTCACTAGTCGGAGACTGTGATGATATCACTGTCGATGAGGGTGTTGCACCTAAATGAAAACGACATCCAAGTAACAAAAAACCACATGGCGAGCTTTGGATTGAAGAAGAATCCTTGATCGTGATTCTGATGAATTTTGATGTGTAATGCATTCTTTACTTTTGAAGAAGACTCTTTTATCGAGCAGTTTTGAAGAAGATGGATATCTTTAGAAAGAGATTGCTGTGGTATGGTGGAAGTAATAAAAAATATCATCTGGTGAATTGGGACTCTGTTTGTACTTCTAAAGATAAGGGAGCCTTGGCATCTTAAATCTAAGATGTATGAATATTAGTCTTCTAACTAAATGGTTGTGGAAACTTGAAAAGGAAGAGGGTCTTTGGCAAACAATTGTTAAAAAAATACATGAAAGGCAAACCCTTATGTGTTTTAAAAAAGAAACAAGGAGACTCTCAATTCTGGTGAGGCGTCCTTGACATTAAGGATGTGTATTGCAACAATAGAAAAATGGATATTGGAAATGGTTACTCTACCAGTTTCTGGAGTGACACTTGGTGCGGTGATGCCCCTTTGTCAATGAAATATAATATGCGTTTTGAGTTATCTCTTAATTAAGAGATAAATGTGAATTGAGCTTTGAGTTCGAACTGTAATTCCTTAACCTTTAGAAGGAGGTTATTTGGAGACGGGGCTAAACAATTGGAAGACTTGAAAAAAGATTGTGAATTGTACTGTCTTAGGGACATGGATCACAAGCCTTCTTGGTTGCTAGATAAGAAAGGGTATTCTGTGAAGTCGATGTATAAAAGTTTTAAAAATAATATGACCAAAACTCCATATTGGTTTATATGGAAAGCAAAAATTCCTCAGAGAATTAGAGTTTTTTTGGTTGATTTTAAAAAGATAAGATCTTATCCAAAGAAAACTTGAAAAAAAGGAAATGGCAAGGGAATGTAAATTATGATTGGTGTGGCTGCCTTGAAACAACTAAACACATATTTTATGATTGTCAGGTAGCCACTTTCACATGGAAAGTGATTCAAATGGCTTTAATGTCTTTATCCCTTCCCAAAAATTCTAATGATATGTTTGGGGAGTGGTTATGTAGCTTTAAAAAATATGAAAGAAATTTGATCACAATTGGATGCAGTGCAGTACTTTGGTCTCTGTGGAAAATTAGAAACGACTGCTGTTTTAACAGCATCAACCGTGTTAATGCTACTAACATTCTTCTTCTTTGTTGTTCTTGGTTGGACTCTTGGGATATTCTCCAGAAAGAAACATCAAGAAAGATCTTGGGGAAGGAAGCTCCCTTATCAGAAGAATTGCTAAAGAGATCTTCAATCGAAGCTTTGGTTGGGCGCTTGTGGATAAACGTCTGTGTAATTAAAGTCTAGGTGAGGGCAGTCTGGTTCTGCTGTCAGCAAACTTGTTTCCTGTCTAGCTGTTTCTCTGTCTTTCTGATTCCATGGTCTTATAGTTTTGGATTTGGTTAGATGTGGCCTTACCAAAAACTATTGGTAACTGTCGTTTTGGGCGAACTGAGTTCGTTTGTGTGGTTTGGTGGTTGTTTAGAATCGTCTGATCCAAAACATTTCTGGATAGGTTGATTCTACTGGTAGCCTGGTGGGATAAGTCTTGTAATAAGTAGCTGGTATCCTTGGATTCTGTTAAACTTTGTTCCTATTTCTTAATGAAATAGGGGGGAATCCCCTCTCTATTAAAAAATACTTCTAATGTATTTCTATTGAACAAGATGAGTAGTAGGAAAACCAGGCACACGACGGTGGGGTTCTTTAATGCGGCTAGCAGGATACTCCCTGGTGCATATGGTCGTTCCCTTTTCCAAGGAGCTCTTCTAGCCACAGCAGATAGGAGGCATTGCTGAGACACGCCTAGCTAGAGCTAAGTGATAGATCTATCGCTCTACAAGGAGAGTATCAATGTAAATGTTTATGTAATTGCGCTTATTTGTTATTCACTTATATATAAATGTGTCTTACATGTCTGTATTTCATGTTTGTAGGAAGAGGAGGAGGAGGAGGATGAGGTTGTGGCCACAGATGTCAGAGTGGAGGGCCATGAGGAGGAGGTTGCGGCCATAGATGCTAGGGTGCATGACCATGAGGAGGATCCCACGGCCATTGATGATGGGGTACATGGCCATGAGGAGGTTCTGGAGGATGACAAGACCATCGAGGCTTTTGCCGTTCAATGGAGGGGCACTCAGAAGGGCCACTTTGTCCTCCCTTCTTTAGCGCCTGTGAATGGTGAGTATGTAGTATTCTATTATACTTATAAATGGAATCAGTTTAAACTCATACATTTGCAGGAGGCTCAAACTGGAGTTGTACTGAGCCTAATCAATGTTTATAGGCGAGGGCATAGAGCGAAAAATAGTGACATCCTCGATCAGCTATGCAGTTAGGTGGCCATTGAGGGTCTAGTTAGTAGACTGTTAAGATTAATGTTTTCTTGCCATATAGTTATGCATTACATGTGTGATGAACCTTGATATTGTATTGCAGGAGACTTATGGGCAGCAGATGGTTAGGAAGCATGGTGAAGACTATATATGATTGGCGAGGAGCGCCTACCATTGACGCTGAAGTTATGCATTGAATTGGAGGAAAGGCCCATGGACGGTATGAACTTGTGAAAATTATTTCAATAAGATTGAAATTATGACTGAATAGCTAATTTTACTATTTTCAAAATATTCTATGTTTACCCGTGTGATCGATTCTATTGGGGGCCTTTGTCTTTCAAAGGTCCTCAAAAACACATTTAACCATTGGTTGTCAATATGATATTAAGTATTGCAGGAGCTTCAGCGTCGAAACACCTTAGATATAGTAGAGAAGGACGAAGAAGCTAGCTTCGTCATAACAAGCACGAGGAGAAGATGTCGAAAGAAGGTGTCATCTAGAGTTCTAAATGAAGAAGACAACATTGCCCTCACGTTATTTGTGAATCTTATGTACTATTTTTATGGGCATATATGTAATTTCATAAGAAGTTGTACGATCCCCTATAAATAGATAAACAGTGCCCTGCATAAAGTACTTTTTGGCGGGCTGGTTAATTCTCTCGTGTAATCTTTTCCCTAGAACACCTTCGTTCTAACTCACTTTGTGGAACTGAAGGCACGATTATAAATTTATTATATGAAAAGGGGAGAATGAGATATTGAGATATCTGAGATGAGTTAACATATTTAATTTCATTATACTCCATGTATATTCATTTATATATTGATGTTTGATTCATTCGGTTAAAATCCCAACCCTCATCTTCGAAGGAGTTATTCCAAAGAGATAACTGATCGAAGATGAAGGTTAACAATGTGTTGCCTTGTTTTAAAGTATCTATAGGAATTGGGAACAAGTGACCAACATTGGCGCCTGTTGGGGGCCTTCGGCTTACGAAGGTCCTCAAAAACAGGATTTAACAGTATTTCTGGAGTATAATGTGTGAGCAGGTATCTTCGGACTCAAGTCGGAATCGCAGCAGATAAGAATAATACGAAGATTGATACAGCGCCGAAGGTGTGAGTAGGAAAGCTTCGGCGTGGTGGCAAAAAATGAAACCGACTTAAAGATGAAAAGGCTATTCAGACCTCGATAGATTACTATAGAATTATTATCAAATGTAAAGGGCATAAATGTAATTTTGTATAGGCTGTGTGTTGTGCCTATAAATAGGTGAACAGTACCCCCGTACTGTTCACGCGGATCTGACAATCGCTTTTGCGTCATGCTTGTACTTTCGTCTCCTTAAAGCTGAAGGTATCTTTGTAATTCGATGTTATTGCTGTTTCTATATAATAATAATATGCGATTGTCTATGTTATTTTTCATATTCCTTATAATTCATCCTCCATCATTGTATTTATGAAGGTATACCCTTCATAACCTTCGTTCAAAAATCATTATATGCTAAGGGAAATAATGCTTCGAAGGACGAAGGACTTTAACAATTAACATTTTTCTATGTTGCCTTGTTCTTAACTCATAGTATTTGAGAACAGGTCCCCAACATTGGCGCCCACCTCCGGTGAACTCACTTCCACTCTTTGAGTTTTCTGAACACCTTCGGCGATCATAAACCTTCGCTATGGCGCCGAAGAAAGCTTCAGCAACTGGCACTGCAGCTCTTCAACCGCTGGACCACAACCAGGAGACTGTCTCTCTTCGGGAGGCCCGGAGCCAGAAAAGGAAGGCTGTTAGCCCGACACCACCAGAGGATGAGATAGACCAAGAAATCAGAGACATGGAGATGCTTCACCAACAGGTGCAGAGGAAGAAGGAAAAGATGGCCAGGTTAGCTGAACTACAAAGGCAGATAGACGAAGCCTCTGAGGAAGTTCGCCATCTTGCTCAGGATGAGCAACACCGAAGGCCTCAGCACCAAGACCTTCATCAGGAGGGTTTCCTCAATGAAGATGACTGGTATGACAATTTCCATCATGGGAATTTTGTTTTTGATGATGCTTCTCCTCTGTCCGCTGAGCTGCAGGCTACACCTTGGCCTCCGTCCTACAAGCCACCTCAGCTTCCCATATTTGATGGTCACTCAGACCCGAAGCAGTTTTTGATGAGCTACGAAGCGATAGTATCTTCGTATGGTGGCAATGCTGCGGTCATGGCCAAATCTTTTGTTATGGCTGTCAGGAGTGTTGCTCAAACCTAGTACTCCTCCCTTCGACAAGGAACCATCACTTCGTGGCAAAAGCTGAAGGACTTGTTGTTAACCAGTTTCCAAGGGTTCCAGACGAAGCCGGTCATGGCTCAAGCTCTATTCCAGTGCACCCAGGATCACGAAGAGTACCTTCAGGCGTACGTCCGGAGGTTCTTGCGTTTGAGGGCACAGGCACCAACAGTGCCCAACGAAATTGTCATTGAAGCCATGATCAAGGGGCTTCGGCCAGGACCGTCAGCTCAGTACTTCGCTAGGAAGCCTCCTCAGACTTTGGAGAAGCTGCTCCAGAAGATGGACGAGTACATTCGGGCCGATAATGATTTTCGCCAAAGAAGGGAGGAGGCTTTCAGGTTTTCTGAAATGACCAGGGGCTTCGGAGGGAGGTTCTATCCGAGGCACGTTAGATCAATTCATAACTGTACCCAAAATGATGATAGAGGGAGCCAACAGCAAAGGCCACATTGTTCCTCACAAGCTTCGGGGCAACAGCAAGGCTCCTTCCGACCACCAGCTCCGAGAGGCAGAGGCGCCAGGGGCATCGGCGGAAGATTTGGCGATCAACCGAGAAGAATCTTTTGCTTATTCTGTGGTGAGAACAAAGGTCATACCACCAGGATGTGCCATGTTACCATCCAGAAGCAAAAGGAAATAGCCGAAGCGGCAGCACAACAGGCTCAGCCGAAGCAGGTCATGCACACTGCTTCGTATCATTCGCCTTACATCCCAGAGTATGTAGGCAATCACCCTGCAGTTTCTGTTGCTTCGGCGAGTCAACCTCAAGCTTCCTGGCAACAGCCTCCGCCTCCACCACCGTTGCAACAAGGCCAGCAGCCAGAAGGGAGCCAATATGCTCCACACCAAAGGGACTTCAGAGAACAGTCCGAAGCTCGCACAGTCAACAGCACTGTGCCAGAGTCAAAGCACATCTATTGACAAATATCCTACCTTAATAGCAATCTTTTTCATTCAGTTTTATTTTCTGTGTAATAAAGAACATTGTTTAGGTTTCATGTAAATAATTTCGTTGATTCCCACAAAGAAAATATATTTTCTTCACAGGCTTAAGTTGTTGAAGTTTAAAGATTTGCGCTAACAAAGAGGACCTTCAAATTATCGATAATTCTTCGAAGTAACAAAAAGTCGTTCTAAGGAACGCAGAGTAAGTTTGCCGAAGTCACAAAAAGCCGTTCCAAAGGGAGCGCAGTGTAAGTTTTCTGCTCCAAAGTCGTTCCAAAAGGAATGCAGAGCATACAGCGAAAAGTCAACGCTGATACCGCCTAAGTAAAAGGCGAAGCGCGAAAAGTCAACGCGAATACCGCTGAAAGTAAAAGGCGAAGAAGCTCCTAAGGGAGGCTTACAGCGAAAAATAAACGCTGATTCCGCTGAAGTAAAAGGCGAAGAAGCTCCTAAGGGAGGCTTATAGCAAAAAGTCAATACTGATTCAAAAAGACTATGTGATTTATCGCAGGATGTGCCTGTATCTTCGGAATAAACATCATTTTGCATAACATAACATCATCGCATCATTTCGCATAACATAAGCATCATACGTCATGCTGCATATAGCACAAAAGGGGCCATAATATCGACCTTCGAAGAATGTTTCGAAAAAGGGGGGAAAATCATGCCAAGTTACAAAGAAATACACTATTGATCTTCGGAAGTGCAACTTCGGAATATATTTTCACGAAGCTTGGATGTTATTCATCAGAATACTATGGATATTGTTGTGACAAATAGAAATTCTTCTTCACGAAGCATGAAAAGAAGGGAAGGTGTTTTTTCGTCAAAGACTCAAAAACGGTACGTAAGTAAAATTTCATGCATCGTAAAGAATTGAGCAGTAAAAACAGGTATATTACATTCAGGGTTACAAAATGTTACACATATTACATTTCAGAAGTTTTTACAATAATGCTTAATCTTCTCTCAAAACTACTTCTGCAGCTTCGTTCAGAAGTCGATTGACAACTTGATCCATGATATCTTCAGCCATCTTTTTAATTTCATCGTCATCTTTAGGCTGAGGGCCCGAAGACGCTTCAGTAGGATCTGAGGGAGGACAGGATACGACTACATTGCTATTACAGATTGCGACCGAAGTTTAAAATCAAAAGTTACAACACAATAAAACCCATTAGTTAATACCTATCTGTCCTTCAGACCCTGCGCTTTTCTCAGCAGCTTCTACTATTTTTCTAGCTTCGTGGATCCCTTTTTCACTTCTTTGGATAATTTCTCGTGCCATTTCTCGGCCACAGTTGTCCCAGATATCGGTGAAAAATTTTCCACCAACCATGCTAGCTTCGGCTGAAGGATCCTTTGTATCTTCGGAGAGCAGGGTGGCTTCGGATTGCGCCAAAATCTTTACATGCTCACAGCCCTTTTTCTCCAGAATGGTGGCAATTCCCCTGGCACCCGAAAAAGCACATATATCTCCGCGGCTGTTTAAAATTTCTTCGAAGGCCTCAGCTTCGTGGCTAATCCATTCAATGGGGCCTTCGGGGTTGCCTCTCGTAAAGTTTTCTTCACTTGAAAATGCGCCAACACTGGCGAAGCTAGTTTTCAACTTCTTAACACAATCCATAGATTTGTTATAACATCTCTTCTTGGATGAGCGAAGCTCTTCAACAGTTCCCTCTAAATGATTTGCCCATTGGTCGCTTATTTCTCGTCTCGTTTCTTCAAGCATACGTTCCTCTTTGGCTCTGGCCAATTGTCTTCGAAGATCCTCGATTTCAAGTTTCTGAGCTTCAGCTTGACTTTTGAAAGTAGCTTCGTCTTCTTTTATCCTATTTATCAATGAGTGTAATATTTTATCTTTTTCGAGACCTTCGTTCCTCAGCTCGATTACTTCGGAACGAAGGTTGCTCAGGGCTATTGCGCATCCTTCGTCCTTGGCATCTTTTTGCGCCCTGAGGGCATTGCTAAGTATAAGGCCCTGCAGAGACAAATGTGTGTGCATCAACACATTTAAGCAAACAGAAAATTTTGATTTCAACAAAAATACGAAGGTCTCAAATTTTGTACCTTTAAACTATTGTACGCCAAGCTGTCGGCCAACTCGTCTTTCGACAGCACCGAGAGTCCGTCCTCTAGAGTTGGGAATCCGAAGCTCTTGCTCATCTCCCGGCAGACAGAAATCTCCTTGCTGTCCGGGAGACAGTACAAGAAGTCTTCTTCTCCGCTGCCGTTGAATATCAACGCCCCCTTATGATATTTTAGTTTCTGGGCATAAAACTGGGCCTCTTGTTTTTCTTTTTCAGACAACTTTTTTCCCGAAGCATGTCGAACAATATATTCAGGGACCGCAGGGGATGCTTCGGGGGCAACAGCACTGATTTCTTCAACAGGAATTGGCTCTGACATTTTTTCTTCTTTCGTGGGCTTTGAAGGCCCAGTTTCGGTCTCAGCCTGTTGCCTTGGAGCTTCGGCGTCGAAGACTTTAGTTTCTGTTACGGATGTTTCAGCAGTTTTCTTCGGAGTTGTGTTCGAAGACTCAATCGTCTCCAGAACATCTAGCACAGTGACCATTCTTTTCCTTTTTGGGGTCACCGCTGGGCCCTTTTGGTTTTTTATTGATTCAATATTTGCTGCAGGACTCAAAACTTTTGATGTTTTTGATCCCTCAGTTGCTTCTTTTACTTCTTCCATTTTTTCTGTGGACGGCGCTTCGGCTTTCTCTTTCGTTTCTGGTAACAAAATCTTCGGTTCTTCCAATTCTATCCTCGTTGAAGCTTCGGCCGTTTCTGCGACTTCTGGCAGCAAGGTTGGCTCGGTTGGTTTTTCACCTTCGGTGACCGAAGAAGTTTCCCCGGTAAACTCAGGCACCGAAGCTGGTTCAATATAGCGCGGCCGATGTGTGAGGACCATTATCCTCTTTCTTTTCGGTTCTGGCTCGCTAGGAGCAGTTGCAGCTTCT
The DNA here is from genome assembly GCF_902167145.1 of Zea mays. Classification (NCBI taxonomy): domain Eukaryota; kingdom Viridiplantae; phylum Streptophyta; class Magnoliopsida; order Poales; family Poaceae; genus Zea; species Zea mays. The sequence goes on from NC_050103.1 coordinate 31,089,350, forward strand.
TCTTTCGCAAAGGTTGTGTTTTTTTTTGCCCTCGAATGGGATAACGATAGTCAGGGTAGACGAACCCGATTGCATCAAACACCCGATTCAGCCTCTTCTTTTTTCGGCCTCCGAAGGCTGCTGACAGTGCAGTATCTTCGGCCTTCGAATAAGCCCCAAGCAGTTCATCACTTAAATTTTCAATGCTTTTTAACCAGTCATCATCTGGCTCAACGAATTTATCTCCAAACTTAAAAGTGTACTTCAACCTGATAAGTCCACTTTCGTCGGCCTCTTTTATGGTTTCTTGCGGCATTTCCCATTTCTCCGCAAGTGGCCATACCCTGAAGGCAATATGCTCTTGTACTAAATCTCTCGTTCCAATAAAAGAACAGATAACGCCGAAGGCTCTCTGGCATTCTTCGGCAGCCTCATTCATTTCAACCTTCGGCCTCCGAAGACCGAAGCTTTGCCAAATGGGGCGCATAATTATACCTTTGATATCTTCTCGTACTGACAGGTCATTCCTCACATAAAACCATTCTGTCATCCAGTCCCCGGGCCATCTCTTCCGAAAGGTTGGCACGGGACAGCTTGACCCGGGCCGAGAAACGAAACTGTAGCAGCCAAAATTATTATGATACTGTTCCTTACCCCAAGGTTTTGTTTCGTATGATAATTCGTGTATATTGCAGAAACTTTTTGCATCAGGCTTCAGACCTTGGCTTCTCACGGCCCACACGAAGATATTCAGCCTTATGATCGCCTCGGGGGTAAGTTGATGAAGATAGACTTCGAATATTTTCAGCACCTCCACGACAAACTCGCTCAGGGGAAATCGTAGTCCAGCTTTTAAAAAGCTTCGGTACACTACAACTTCATTCTCTTCAGGGTGTGGACAAGTCCTTTCCCCTTCGTCGGCCCTCACAATGGACAGATCCCGGAAATACCTTCCCCTCATGTTGACAAGATGATTTTCTTTGATAGTTGATTTGCCGAAAACCGCATGGCTTGGTCGCCAAGGGCGATCTTCGGAGTCTTCACCACCACTGTCCACATCAGAACTGTCGCTGTCACCAGTGTCTTCAGACAAACCTTCCAGAATCTCCTTAGTGATTTTTTCTGTATTGGTCTTCGACGTCGCTATAAGAAATCCCAAGTTCTTCTCTTCGTCGAGACTCAGCTTCATCTCAGCAGTAGCCTTCTTATCTTCAGACATCTTCGGAAACACTAAAAAACTGTTTTCAAATCCGAAGCCTCAAAACTAAAAGCTCAGCAAATCTCAGTGCACAAAAGCTAAAAATCGAGTGAGCAGGAGCAGATGGCAAGAGAGCGTGCCAAATGAGTTTGCGGTATGACCGTATTTATACGCCCAGTGCGTTGGAAATTGAAAGGCCCCGCTTGTCAGTGAATGTTGCTATTCTAGCAAAGGGAAGGTGTTTTTTCGGACCTTCGGCGTAAAGCCTTCGTCCATGTCGCAATCTAAATTTATTATTTTAAACAAATTAATATGGCGAGGGGCTACTGTTGGGGGCCTTCGGCTTACGAAGGTCCTCAAAAACAGGATTTAACAGTATTTCTGGAGTATAATGTGTGAGCAGGTATCTTCGGACTCAAGTCGGAATCGCAGCAGATCAGAATAATACGAAGATTGATACAACGCCGAAGGTGTGAGTAGGAAAGCTTCGGCGTGGTGGCAAAAAATGAAACCGACTTAAAGATGAAAAGGCTATTCAGACCTCGATAGATTACTATAGAATTATTATCAAATGTAAAGGGCATAAATGTAATTTTGTATAGGCTGTGTGTTGTGCCTATAAATAGGTGAACAGTACCCCCGTACTGTTCACGCAGATCTGACAATCGCTTTTGCGTCACGCTTGTACTTTCGTCTCCTTAAAGCTGAAGGTATTTTTGTAATTCGATGTTATTGCTGTTTCTATATAATAATAATATGTGATTGTCTATGTTATTTTTCATATTCCTTATAATTCATCCTCCATCATTGTATTTATGAAGGTATACCCTTCATAGCCTTCGTTCGAAAATCATTATATCATAAGGGAAATAATGCTTCGAAGGACGAAGGACTTTAACAATTAACATTTTTCTATGTTGCCTTGTTCTTAACTCATAGTATTTGAGAACAAGTCCCCAACAGCGCCCACCTCTGGTGAACTCACTTATGACCACCTTCATCATGCCTCCGAAGAAGACAACGGTGGCAGGGGCTGTTCTTGCTGCTCTAGACACCAACCAAGATGGAATTCTTTTAAGAGAAGCCCAAAGCCAAAAAAGGAAAGCTGCTAGCCCAGCCCCATAAGATGAGGAGCTAGATCAAAAGATCAGCAACCTCGAAGCCATACACCAACAAGTGGAGAAGAGCAGAATAAAAATGCTTTGGTTGTCTGAGTTGTAAAAGAAGATTGACGAAGCATCTGAAGAGATTCGACACATGGTGCATGATATTGAGCACCAAGAGTATCGACAATGCCAAAGAGACCTTCGACAGGAAGGCCCCAACCATGAAGACATGTGGTATGAAGATTTCAACCATGACAATATTGCTTTTGATAATGCATCTCCTTTAGCTACAGAGCTGCAGGCAGCACCATGGCCACCTTCGTAGAAGCCAGCCCAGCTACCCATGTTCGACAGTCACTCTGATCTGAAGCAATTCCTCATGAGCTATGAAGCATCGATATCATTCTATGGTGGCAATACAACCGTCACGGCCAAGTCCTTTGTCATGGTAGTCAGGAATGTTGCTCAGACCTGGTACTCCTCTCTCAGGCCAGGAAGAATAACATCTTGGTAGAAGTTGAAAGACATATTGATCACAAGTTGCCAAGGGTTTTAGACGAAGCCAGTGACGCTTAGGCCTTATTCCAATGCACACAAGACCATGAGGACTACCTATAGGCTTACGTTTGAAGGTTTTTATGGCTCAAAACCCAAGCACCAATAGTACAAAATGAAATCGTCATTGAAGCAATGATCAAGGGGCTTTAGTCGGCCCAGCTACGCAATATTTTGCTAAGAAGCCTCCCCGGACTCTAGAGAAGCTTCTTCAAAAATGGATGAATACATCAGGGCCAACAATGAAATTTGGCAAAGGAGAGAAGAAGCATACAAATACTCTGAGATGACAAGGGGCTAGAGAGGAAGGTTCAATCCAAGGCACGTTAGAACAATCCACAACTAAGGCCAAAGTGAAGATAAAAACAATAGTATTCAAGGACAATAAAGTCACTCCCAGTCAACAGGAACTCAGTAGAGTTCCTTCAGATTTCCAACTCCAAGAGGTGGAAGGGGAGGAAGAAGCTTCAGAGGAAGATACAACACTCAGCCAAGAAGACTATTCTGCTTATTTTGTGGAGAAGATAAAGGGCACACAACAAGAACCTACCAGGTTACGATCCAAAAGCAGAAGGAACTTGCTGAAGCTGAGGCAAGACAGAATCAGTCGAAGGAGGTCCTTCACACTACTTCATATTAATCTCCATATATCCCAAAGTATGTACACAACCAACAGCCAATCCAGCAGCCTTCGGTTTTAGTTGCCTCAGCAAGCCATTCTCCAACTAGATGGGCCTTACCTCAACCACCCACATCAGTTCCAACTTCGTCATACAATCAGCAGCCACAAGGGCAATATCAAGATCAACAACAGCGCGATGCAAGGGAACAGTCCGAAGCACGAACACTCAACAACATTGTTCTGGAATCTAAGAATATCTACTGAAGCACCTAAGGGGCTAGATCAAGAACCCGAAGCTATCTTCAAAATTTTTTTGTAATTTTTTGTTTCCTTTCCTTTACATCATGCCCCAAAAATACTTTAAGAAGGTACCTCCTTCGACACTCTATAATAAATGAGGTTACACCATCGAGTGTAATAAAAAAGTGTCGAAGAAGCTCCAAAGTCGTTCCTATGGGAATGCAGATCTCAAAAAACCACCTAGTAAAGGTGAAGAAGCTCCAAAGTCGTTCCTACGGGGATGCAGAGCTCAAAATACCACCTAGTAAAGGTGAAGAAGCTCCAAAGTCGTTCCTAAGAGGATGGAGAGCTCAAATAACACACCTAGTAAAGGTGTAAAAGGCTCCAAAGCCATTCCTAAGGGGATGCAGAGTCTTACTACAATGTTTTTCTCTTTTCTTTATCACCATTTTGCACCAAACATTATGCATCATATCATCATACCATTGCACATCATATCATCATACGTCATATTTTGTATCAAGTATCAAGTTAGGAGGGGAGTTGCTCCTTTCGTGAACAGATGAAAAAGAATTCTGAAGCACCTTATTAAAGAACGAAAGGGATCAAATCTTTTTGTTTTATACGGGATTTTTGTGAAATTATATAATGAAAGCAGAAAGGCAAAGAAGGGGGGACAATGCTTTGGCTTTAGCTGCAATATTATCTACGGTATTACACAACCTTCAGCTGAAGAAGTCTTCCTTTATGAAGTGTGAATAGAAGGGAAGGTGTTTTTTCGCCTTCATCTCAAAAACAGTATGTATATTTATTTCATGCTACATAGAGGAATATCGTACACATTGCAACTACAAAAACAATACAATTATTTTTACATAAACCAAGGAACAAACTTGATAATGTTTTTCCAGACTCCATGCATAAACTTGAAAAGCTTTACAACAAACTATTAGTCTTCCCTTAAAATTTTCTTGGCAGCTTCGTTCAATAATGAATCAATGACTTCGTCTATTGCCGCGTGCACCACCCTGAATTCAGCAACGATTCCTTTTAATGATGGATCAGCTTTGGGATAGTACGGTTCTGGTGGCGGAGAAAGTTCCACTGCACAAAGAGATCGTTCTGTTAACAAGTACGAAGGTCAATAATTACAAAATCAAAGTTCAACAGTAAAACATGTACCTATGCTCCTTTCTAGCTCTGCAACTTCTTCAGCTCTTTTTGCCTCTTCCGTAGCACGATGAGTCTAGAAAATCCAAAAGCACAAGTTGATCAAAAACTAAACTAAAAATTAGAATAATAAGTATTTATTATTTGAAATAACCTCTTCTCCGCTCTGTTTGATAGCTTTCTCCGCTACCTTCCTTCCGCCAACAAGCCAGACTTTAGAATAAAATTTCCCCCAAGGAGGTAGCTTCAGCCGAAGGTTCCTTAATGTCGTTTGCCGAAACTATCAATTCTGGCTGAATTACAGCTCTCGTATGTTCACAACCAGCTCTCTCTCAAGCAATGATATAGCCCCTCGAGCACCCACACAAGCGCCAAAATCTCCTCTACCAGTAAGGACTTCATCAAAGGCTTCAATTTCACCTTCAATCCATCTAATCGCCCCTTCAGCATCACCGCGAATAAAATTTTGCTCATTTGAGAATGCACCAACATTGGCCAACATTTTCTTCAGTTTATCACAACATTGTGCGGCAATAGAAAAACTTTGCTCTTTTGATAAATGAAGGTATTCAACATCCATTTGAACTTTGTTCCACTCAGTTTCAGCTATTTCACGTTTTTCCTTTTCAAATTCCAAATTTTCGCTAAAATCATCAAGCTTTTCTTCTAGCCTTGATACTTTAGATTTGTGAAGTTCTATCTGGGCCGACAACACAGATTCTAGATAAGCAATACGCTTCGAATCAGCTTTCTTTTCTTCTTGTTTTGAAATTGTTGAACTCTCTTCAGAAAATTTAGCCAGTTCAGCATGGCTTTCTTTCAGTCTGCCGACCAAAGAAAGCAAAATTTTATCTTTCTCAAGGGCTTCGTTCCGAAGGTTTATAACTTCTAAATGTCAATTATCGAAGGCTATTTTACTGCTTTCATATTCGGCATCCTTCTGTGCTTTCAAAGCCTTGCTTAGAATAAGCCCCTAGCAGCAGCAAAAAGAAAACAAGTGAATAATATAGAAAGATATCTGAGTAATCACCAAAAGATAAAAGAGAAGTGTGAACACAAACCTTTAAATTATTATATGCTAGGCAATCCACAAGATGATCCTTCAGCATTACAGATAGCCCGAGCTCAAGCTTTGGATAGCCGAAAATAGTTTTCATTCCCGTAGTGTCAAGAGCTAGCTATAAAAGGAGGATGTAGGTTGCATGTGCAGGTGCAGCACTTCACAGCGCCCGTTAGCTGTAGCATGTAGAGCTTAGCCTTTGGTATAACAAAAAATATTAGTTCGTGACTATTTTGATAAAATATAGGAGTTGTATGGTTATTTATCATTGAAAGGGAAATGTGCCCTTGGCCATTTCTATAAATGTTTTGGTGATTAGATGCCTAACACATATTGTTTTGGTTGATATGCACTAAGTGTTAAATAGATGCAAATCAAGAATCAAGGTACGACTCTAGCCTTAGTGAATTGTTTTTGATACTAACATATTCCTCTAAGTGCTAGGAACCTTGTCAAATCAAATAGAATTGGATTGGAGGAGTTTGGCTTCGTCTAGCCAAACTTGCACCAGCCTATGGTTGCACCGGACTGTCGGGTGCCTAGGCTGGCGTGCTCGACGAACTCGTTGCTCTTGGAAAAAGTTGGGGGAGTCACGGCTATAATTCACCGGACTGTCCGGTGTGGCAGCTGCGCCCGCGCCAATGGTCGGCAGCGCAATCAGCGGGTGACACATGGACTTGACCAACGGTCACCAGGCCGCACCAGACTGTCTGGTGTGCCAAGGGAGCCAAGGCTACAACGGTCGGCTTCACCAGAAAAAGAAGGAAATCGTGCATTGTTCACTATCCGGTGGGGCACCGGACTGCCCGGTGTGCCCACAGACAGAAAACAACTATGACATTCCAAATGGAGCTCCAACAGCTCCTAGCTGCCTTGGGGCTATAAAAGGGACCCCTAGGCGCATGGAACATAACATCAAGCACTTCTTGAACATCCTAACACGCCGAGACTTCGCATTCGCGCATTTGATTCACTATGATAGAGATTCGAGCACTTTTCTGAGTTGTAAGTCCGTTGTGCTACTTTCGTGTGCTTGTTCTCGTCTTGTGTACGTGTTAGTGCTACGACTCTCGCTTTTTGTGTGTGTTGCTACTCGCTCCTTACTCCTATGCTCATTCGAGATCATTTTGTGTAAGGCGTGAGAGACTCCAAAGTGTGGAGATTCCTCACAAAGGGATATACATGAGATAAAGAGAACCGTGGTATTCAAGTTGATCTTTGGATCACTTGAAAGGGGTTGAGTGCAACCCTCGTCCGTTGGGACGCCACAATGTGGACTAGGCAAGTGTTCTACTTGGCCGAACCATGGGATAAAAATCAATGTGTCACTTGCCTTTATTCTTGATCGATTCTCTCCTATTCACTTCATAATTGCTCTAAGTTGAATACTTATCTTGTGAAGAGCAATTAAGTGAAAAGGTTTTCTCTGCTCACTCTCCTCTCTCAAACATGGCCTTAGCTTTCACTAATCTAATATTAGTACAAGTTTGTTTTGTTAAGTTGTTTTTTATAGGATCACCTATTCACCCCCCCTCTAGGTGCTCTCATTTGGTATCAGAGCCGTACTCTTCATTCAAGGACTAACCGGCCGAAGAGATGGGTCCTAAAGGCAAGGGGGTGGTGATCAACGACAAGGAGAAGGAGACTCTCTACGTTGACGAGGCAAAAGGTGACAAGCCCACTGACTCAGGCTCAAGTCACAAGAAAACGGACGTGAAGAAGAAGAGGCACATTAAGAAGATCATCTACTACGACAGCGAGGCCTCCTCCTCTTCACCAAGGGACGACGACGACTCGTCCACAAAAAACAAAATGGTTAATCAGAATTATTCTTTCGATTATTCTCGCATGTCGTGTAATTGAAATGCTCACTTATTGCCTATTCCACTTGGAAAACCCCCTCACTTTGATGGAGAAGATTATTCTTTATGGAGTGATAAAATGCGTAGTTATTTATTCTCTCTCCATCCTAGTATTTGGGAAATAGTGGAAAATGGAATGCATTTCGATAGTACTGATAATCCTGTATTGATTAATGAGCAAATACATAAAAATGCCCAAGCTACTACTATTTTGTTAGCATCTCTATGCAGGGATGAATACAACAAAGTCAGCGGCTTGGACAATGCCAAGCAAATATGGGATACTCTCAAAATTTCTCACAAGGGTAATGACACCACCATGATTACCAAGATGGAACTGGTGGAAGGCGATCTTGGGAGATTCGCCATGAAAAGGGGAGAGGAGCCAACCCAAACATACAACATGCTCAAGACCCTGGTGAACAAGATTCGAAGCTATGGAAGTACAAGATGGATGGATCATGACGTCGTCCAACCTATGCTAAGGTCATTTACTGTTATTCATCCTCATCTTGTAAATCTTGTCCATGAGAATCCCAGGTACACAAAGATGAGGAAATTCTCAGAAAATTTGTGAGCGGACACATGATGGTGAAGGAAGCGAGATATGTGGGTGATGTTGCAAACGGGCCGCTTCCACTCTATGAGCCACAGGCCATTGCTCTCAAAGCAACAAATAGCAAGGAGGTGCTACCTAACAAGGTGGCACCAGTGGAGGCTACCGAGCTCAACGAGGATGAAATGGCGCTTGTAATCAAGCGCTTCAAGACCACTTTGAAGGGACGCAAGGATTACCCCAACAAGAACAAATCAAAGGGAAAGTGTTCCTGCTTCAAATGTGGTAAGTCTAGTCATTTTATAGCACAATGTCCCGATAATGACAATGATCAAGCACAAGAAAAAGGGAAGAAGGAGAAGAAGAAAAACTACAGGAAGGCAAAGGGCGAGGCGCACATTGGCAAGGAATGGGACTCCGAGTGTTCTTCATCTGACTCCGACGATGAAGGACTGGCTGCCTCTGCCTTCGACGAAACCTCCCTCTTCCCCAACGAGCATCACACATGCCTCATGGCTAAGGAGAAGAAGGTACATAGTCGAGATACACCTAAGTACACTTCTTCTAGTGATGAGGAATCTTCTGATGATGAGGTAGATTATAGTGATCTATTTAAGGGATTAGATAGATCTAAAGTAGATAAAATAAATGAATTAATTGATGCTCTTAATGAAAAAGGATAGGCTTCTAGAGAAGCAAGAAGATATTCTTTATGAAGAACATGATAAGCTTGTTAATGCTGAAAAATCTCTTGCTTTAGAAGTTAAGAGAAATGAAATTCTTTCTTCTCAATTATCTTCTTGAAATTACCTTGCAGGTTTATGCATCAGGGGGCACAAGCTGGATCATTGACAGCGGATGCACAAACCACATGACGGGGGAGAACAAAATGTTCACCTCCGATGTCAAGAACAAGGATTCCCAAGACACTATCATCTTTGGAGATGGGAACCAAGGCAAGGTCAAGGGTTTGGGTAAAATGGCCATCACTGCCGAGCATTCAATTTCTAATGTATTCCTAGTAGAATCGCTCAGCTACAATTTATTGTCTGTAAGTCAATTATGTCATATGGGCTATAATTGTTTATTTACAAATATTGATGTATCTGTCTTTAGAAGAAGTGATGGTTCATTATCTTTTAAAGGTGTATTAGACGACAAGCTCTATTTAGTTAATTTCTCAAAAGAGAATGCCGATCTAGATGCATGTTTAATCGCTAAGACTAATATGGGCTAGTTCTGGCACCGTCATCTAGCACATGTTGGAATAAAGAATCTTCATAAACTTTTAAAGGGAGAACATGTGTTAGAACTTACTGATGTCTGTTTTGAGAAAGACAGACCTTGTGCAGCATGCTAGGCAGGAAAGCAGATGGGAACTACTCATCAAAGCAAGAACGTGATGATGACATCTAGACCATTGGAACTCCTACATATGGATCTCTTCAGACCCGTTGCTTATCTTAGCATCGGGGGAAGTAAGTATAGTCTTGTAATAATTGATGATTTTTCCCGCTTCACTTGGGTGTTCTTTTTGCAGGATAAAACTAAAACCCAAGGAACTTTAAAGCGCTTCCTAAGGAGAGCTCAAAATGAGTTTGAGCTCAAGGTGAAGAAAATAATGAGTGATAATGGATCTGAGTTCAAGAACCTTCAAGTAGAAGAATACCTTGAGGAGGAAGGCATCAAGCATGAGTTCTCCGCTCCCTACACACCACAGCAAAATGGTGTGGTAGAGAGAAAGAATAGGACGCTGCTTGGTGAATACAAGACGTTTGAGCAGTTTTGGTCAGAAGCTGTAAATACAGCTTGCCACACCACAAATCGGCTCTATCTTCATCGCCTCCTCAAGAAGACTTCTTACGAGCTCCTAATGGTAACAAACCCAATGTTCCTACTTTCGTGTATTTGGGAGCAAATGCTACATCTTGGTTGAAATTTGTTCCCAGAGTTGTAGAAGGGTTTTTACTAGGTTATGATTCAAATACAAAGGCGTATAGGGTCTTCAACAAATCATCAGGATTAGTATAAGTCTCTAGTAACGTTGTATTTGATGAGACTAATGGCTCTCCAAGAGAGCAAGTTGATCTTGATGATGTAGATGAGGATGAGGTTCCAACGACCACAATGCGAAGCAGGAACACCAAGATCAAGATCAACCATCTTTGTAATATCCCAAAAAAATGTTGCAAAAGGTTGATCTTTGGTGCGTGGATGTGGGAAAAGGATTGTGAGACGTTGGATGCTATGTCAGAAGTCATATGAGGCGTCGTTTCTTTTCTCCCACAAAGAAACCCAATGTGGCCGCCCCTCCCCTCCCCCTTTCTTGGTCGCCCCTCCCCTCCGCCTTTCCTGGCCGCCCCTCTCCTCCCCATTGCAGCCTCCCTCTACCCTCTCCACTTCTTCCTCCTCCCTCTAAATCTCCTCCATGTAGCAAGGATCGAGAAGGGAAGGAGCAAGATGGATTGAAGAGGAAGAGAAGATCAAGGAGATGTTATATCCCCATCTCGTTTTGCAGATTTTCTTGGGGAAACCCTAGGTAAGGATAGGATCCTTGTTCCTCCCTGTAACTAAGTGTTTTTGGAGGTTTTGGATCATGGGGATTAAAGGATTAGAGGTCGGATTAGATGTGGGGTTAGATTTTGATCTCGAATTTAGTCTATGCAGAATGGCAGATTCGATAGTTTATGTTCATGCCAGTTTTCCGTGGTCTTAGTGGCCTCAAAAAAATAAAAAGTCTATCTATGAGTCATAGATAATTTGTAGATTTTTCCGTGGCCGCAAATAACACCTTAATCGGACATCAGATCAGAGAGTTATTGTAGTTTGACTATATCAGTTTTTCAGTCTCATAATTATGTGCAGAATTTGTCCTCTTAAGATTTAGGCAATTCAATCAACAGAATTAAATTTTAGGTTAGTAAGAGAAGTTGTAGATAATTTCATAAGCTTTTCATATTGATAAAGAGTGTATTCATATGAATTTTGAAACTGCAGTTATGTTTGTTTTACTGTGGTTGTTCCTGTTTGCCTGGCAAAAATGAGCGGGTCTGTTCACTGGTGGGTTTCATCTAGTAAATTGTCGAATTGGCTCTTCCAACTATGGAGACTTTTGTAGAGGGACAAAATTTCTTTGTGCCAGCAGAATTACATAATTTTTGGTTGAGTAGTTTGGGAGCTATCGAATTTTGAAGTTAACTATGCTGCTGTCTGAAACAGATTCAGTCACTTATCTTGTCAGATGTTTTAGAACTTATAGATGGCAAAATTTAATTATCTATTGAATACCGAAGTTGTAGAGTATTTTGTTTAGATACTCCTAGAGTATTTGTTTGATATCATCATTGTTACCATTTTAAAGATACTAAATTAACAAACAGCGCTGCTGCTGTTTGGCATGTGATTCAGGGTGGGAGTCCTTCCACCGGGTCTTGGTTTCAAGTGTAGGAGCAATTTGTTGATTGTTGGCAAATGTTTGTGAAATATTTGTTCTAAGTTTTATGCCCCACAAGCAGGTGGCTACACTCCGGATCATGCCTAGTACATTTTTCTTCTTCGATGAAGGCAAGTGAATGTAACGGTGGTTGCTACCGTTTTAACTTGTTATTTTTATCGTCTACACTCTAATATTCAGAATTATTTAATTCTTTCATAATTGAACTCTATGATGATGCTTTACTTGATTGTATTATATTGATGCTCAATCATATATTGATGATGATTATGGTTCGAGTATGACCCATGAGATTAATTCACACCCCTAAAGGAAGATGATGTATTATTTGAGGTTTGTATTGTATCTGAAGGACGATGAAGTATTATGTGAGGTTTGTATTGTATCTGAAGGAAGGTGAAATATTATTTGAGGTTTGTATTGTTTCTGAAGGAAGATGAAGTATTATTTGAGGTTTGTATTGTATGTGAAGGAAGTGAAGTATATTGTTAAATGCAGCATGTCATATGCATTGCATGATTCATTTGCTTCTGAAGTTTTGTCGTGGCCTATGGTCCGACCGTACCGGTACAACTTAGCATCGTACGTTGCCCGAGGAGGGGTACAATGCGGCTTCATACTCTCAGAGGTATGAAGGTAGAGGACATATGGATTGCATTCACATGCATTCATTGAAGTGATATTTGCAGATATTGTTGATGCAGGGAAGTGTTATACAAACTATTGTGGTTGTTCGAGGAAATGAGATGGTATTGGTTATATTGGGACTGTTGAGTTCTATATCTACAAGTATTTCTGATCTTAATTGTGATTCCTGTAAAATGTTGATTAATTCATCTTGTGGTTTAAATATCTCATCAAAACAATTTGCTTGTTGAGATGTTTCATCTCACTCTTGCATTACTCAATGCAGGTGCTTGATGCTTATCAAGGGGAGTGGGAAGTAGCGGCACGTTGCACACATTGCTTAAAGAACCAAATAATGAGCTTGGATTATTGACTTTTGAGGTTCATACTTTAGAGTATGATGTAGGCATAAGCTGGTTCATTCATGGTTAATTGTCCTTGATGAGAATTATATCATATTCATTTTGTATTGATATATCTCTTTTGCTTCTACGATGCTTATAATTACAAAGGAGACGCTACAAATTTTATTTTGCTTAGTGTTCGGTTGTTGGTAGTGAAGTCCAGTAGCATCTTGGGGTATTTGTGGATCCCAGGGTATTACAGTTGGTATCAAAGCCTAGACTTTAGATTCTAGGTAAATTGAACATGAAATTGCACACATGCAGATATATGAAGGGCATGGGTTCAAATATCTTTAATAAATGTTAATGTATTTGAAGTGCAGATGACAATAATTTCAACCCTCCCTATTCCTTCATGGTGATGTGGTAAGTTGTTTATGACTTAATGTCTGATATAATTTATTTCTATATTTTTATATTGTTTTATTAATGGATTGGTATCGCTGGTCTTTTGTGAGATTGAAGTTGTTATTATGCTTGTGATATACAAGTATGCCTATGTATTTTCACCATGTTTTTCATGGTTGAGTTTTATTACAATAATATTGTTATATATGCTTGATTGAGGATGTTTCTAAGAGGAGTGTGAATTGCGTGTTTTGGGTTACAAGGTAACCATCAATTTGAATTTAAGTTGTTGAGCGGTTGGTGGATAGCTCCAACTATCATTGCAAGGAATGATTGTTTATGTCGAGAAACCAGTTCTGAAAGAAATGAATATTGGTACTTTTATATGGATTTTGGGGGAAGTCTTTACATAGCCAGAATGGCTTACATGTCTCTCTTCTATCGTGTGTTTTAGTAGCCACAAAGCCTAGATGTGGTTTAAATTGGTTGCATGTTAGTCATGCTAATTGTAGGATATATCTTTGATTTTCTTGATCCATTAACTATGTATTAATACGTTGAGGATCTGATGGTTCTCTCCCCGATGCATGCTTGTGGAGCCATTGTTCGACCACTTATCTATTGGTTTGATTGAAGTCATTGCCTAGCCTAGAGTTGGTTGTGAGTGGTTAGTCACTTATTCCTAAATGATGTGGTTTTTACAGCAGCTTGAGATGTTTGTCAAATGTGTGAAGGATTACGGGGTTATTATTGACCCTGTATGTCTGGTACTTTGAGTGCATCATATGATAGAATGAAAAGTAAGTTTCTGAACTACAGTAGATGAAGACTTATATTATGTGTAGGTTAACCTTACTAGTTTGGATATTTTTCTTAGTTGAGTTGTTGGATGAAGTATAGTGACATTGGTTAAGCAAGTATTGTGTTGTTGTTGTGCTGTCAGTGCTCTTTGTGGAGTTTTTGGCATTTCTTCGATGAACTGTGCCACGCAGAATGTTATTGGCTTCTTGTCAGCTTTATTGCTCCATTAGTTCTGTAGATTTTCTCCCTTTTGTGGGGTGCAAAGAATGTTAGATTACATGATTATCTTTTCATGATAGCAAGAACAAGGTTTAGGAAGATCAGGAGTTTTGTTTCAATAGAACTACTTGTTTCGTGGTGCTGTGAGGTGAGGTGTTTGATCTTCTTATACATTCATCTCGTGCTTAGTGCATATTACCCCTTCATAAAAGAGTGTCGTTTTAAGACATTGATGTTGATGTATGACTGCATCCAAATTCGATGTTGTGAAATCGTAGTGTTGATTGCATCTATGACTTGCTTTGAGCTTCATTACATGTTGTTTCATGCTTGACGTCAGGTTGTGTAGTTTCCTTAGACAATAAGTCCAAGGTAGAAGTTCTTGTGTTAATTAAGACCAATAATGAACTCATGTTTTGAATGGTGGTGCTATATGGGGTACCTTGGATGCTTTGTTTGGGGTGGACAAATTCAAGGACGAATTTTTTTAAGGGGGTAGAGTGTAATATCTCAAAAAAAAGTTGCCAAAAGTTGATCTTCAGTGCGTGGATGCGGGAAAAGGGTTGTGGGCCGTCGGATGCTAAGTCAGATGTCATCTAAGGTGTCGTTTCTCTTCCCCCACAAAGAAACCCTAGGTGGCCACCCCTCCCCTCCCCCTTTCCTGGCCGCCCCCTCTCCTCCCCATTGCAGTCGCCCTCTACCCTCTCCACTGCTTCCTCCTCCCTCTAAATCTCCTCCACGCAACAAGGATCGAGAAGGGAAGGAGCAAGATGGATTGAAGAGGAAGAGAGGATCAAGGAGATGTTCTATCCCCATCTCTTCTTGCAGATTTTTTTCTAGAAACCCTAGGTAAGGATGGGATCCTTGTTCCTCCCTGTAATTAAGTGTTTTTGGAGGTTTTGGATCATGGGGATTAAAGGATTAGAGGTTGGATTAGATGTAGGGTTAGATTTTGATCTCGAATTTAGTCTCTCCAGAATGACAGATTCGACAGTTTATGTTCATGCCAGTTTTCTGTGGTCTTAGTGGCCTCAAACAAATAAAAAGTCTGTCTATGAGTCATAGATAATTTGTAGATCTTTCCGCAGCCGCAAAGAACACCTCAATCAGACATCAGATTAGAGAGTTACTGCAGTTTGATTATAGCAGTTTTTTAGTCTCATGATTCTGTGCAGAATTTATTCTCTTCGCAATTCAATCAACAGAATTAAATTTGGGTTGGTAAAAGAAGTTGTAGATAATTTCATAAACTTTCCATATTGTTAAAGGGTGCATTCATATGAATTTTGAAACTCCAGTTATGTTTGTTTTACTGTGGCTGTTCCTGTTTGTCTGACAAAAATGAGCGGGTCCGTTCACTGGTAGGTTTCATCTAGTAAATGGCCGAATTAGCTCTTCCAACTTTGGAGACTTTTGTAGAGGGATAAAAGTTCTTACTGCCAGCAGAATTTCATAATTTTTTGTTGAGTAGTTTGGGAGATATCGAATTTTGAAGTTAACTATGCTGCTTTCTAAAATAGATTCAGTCAGTTATATTGTCAGATATTTTAGGACTTATAGATGGCAAAATTTAATTATCCATTGAATACCGAAGTTGTAGAGTATTTTGTGTAGATACTACTAGAGTATTTGTTTGATATCATCACTGTTATAATTTTAAAGATACAAAATTAACAAACAGCGCTGCTGCTGTTTGGCATGTGGCTCTGGGTGGGAATCTTTCCACCAGGTCTTGGTTTGAATTGTAGGAGCGATTTGTTAATTGTTGGTAAATGTTTGTGAAATATTTGTACTAAGTTTTATCCCCGCTAGCAGGTGCCTACACTCCAGATCATTCCTATTACATTTTTCTTCTTCGATGAAGGCAAGTGAATATAGCGGTGGTTGCTACCGTTTTGACCTGTTATTTCTATCGCCTACACTCTAATGATCAGGATTATTGGATTCTTCATAATTGAACTCTATGTTGATGTTTTATTTGATTGTATTATATTGATGCTCTATCATATATTGATGATGATTATGGTTCGAGTATGACCCATGAGATTAATTCACACCCTTGAAGGCAGATGAAGTATTATTTGAGGTTTGTATTGTATCTGAAGGCAGATGAAGTATTATTTGAGGTTTGTATTGTATCTGAAGGAAGTGAAGTTTATTGATAAATGCAGCATGCCATATACATTGCATGACTCATTTGCATCTGAAGTTTTGTCATGACCTATGGTCCGACCGTACCGGTACAACTTAGCATCGTACGTTGCCCGAGGAGGGGTAGGATGCGGCTTCATACCCTTAGAGGTATGAAGGTAGAGGACATATGCGTTGCATTCATATGCATTCATTGAAGTGATATTTGCAGATGATGTGGTTTTATACCCTGAGAGGTATGAAGACAGAGAACCTACCTATTGCATTCCTATGCATACATTGAAGTGATATTCGCAGGTATTGTTGACGCAGGGAAGTGTTATACAACCTATTGTGGTTGTTCGAGGAAATGAGATGGTATTGGTTATATTGGGACTACTGAGCTCTATATCTACAAGTATTTCTGATCTTAATTGTGATTCTTTTAAAATGCTGATTAATTTAATTTGTGGTTTAAATATCTCGTCAAAACAATTTGCTTGCTGAGATGTTTCATCTCACTCTTGCATTACCCAATGCAGGTGCTTGTTCTTCATCAAGGGGAGTGGGGAAGTAGCAGTACGTCCACCTTCACATCTCATAATAACGCTGCCTAGGCGCTGTCATGATTTAATTAGAAACTTCTTGTCAAAGGATGTTTGTTTTTAACTAGTTATGCGCACTAGTTAATTCAGTTCATGTCGTTATGGTTATCTTCTCATTACTAGCAGATTATTAATGTATATTATGTTTTCTTATCATGATATCTATTTATACTTTGTTGCTTCCCCGTTTATGCAAATTTTCAAAGGAGATGTTGTTGCAATTGTATATATGAATGTTAGATGTGTAATTTAGTAGCATTCTGGGGTGTTTGTGGATCCTGGGGTGTTACAGAGACTAACGTGTTTGCTTGAGTACTTTTGATGTAGTCTCAAAGTTGAACTGAAAGGGAAAAGGTGAACTTGGACAAAGAAAGGGATTCCACTACATTCCGGTATCAATGTAATTTGTCTCAAGTTCCTATTTGTGTTTTCTCATTGCCTTTGATCTTATTTTGACATTTGTGTGAGGCAATGGGGTTAAACGGCCAAATAGTTCTCTTGTTTTGGTGCTTAATGCCAAAGGGGGAGAAATTAAGGCCACAACAACTTGATCATACAACCACTTGTGAATTTTAAAATTTAAGTGTTTGATTCTTGGTGTTTGATCAAAACCCTCTTATTGCAAAAACTGTTCTCTTATGGGGGAGAAATTTGATTTTAGGAAAAGGCAGAGTTTTTGGCATTTGATCAAATTATTCTTGGAAAATCTTTTGATTTGCTAAAACAAGTGTTTTTGACATAGAGATAGGAAAATGAACTTGTTTTGAGAAAATAAACCAAGTGATTGAAAAAGTGATCCAAATATGCCAAATCGTATGTGAGATGAATTGGTCTTCAAATTTGCACTCTTTAGCTTATATTTGAAAATGTTGTTGCATTTTGAGTTTCTTTTAATGTGTTGGCATAAATCACCAAAAAGGGGGAGATTGAAAGGGAAATGTGCCCTTAGGCCATTTCTATAAATGTTTTGGTGATTAGATGCCTAACACATATTGTTTTAGTTGATATGCACTAAGTGTCAAAGATGCAAATCAAGAATCAAGGTATGACTCTAGCCTTAGTGAATTGTTTTTTATACTAACATATTCCTCTAAGTGCTAGGAATCTTATCAAATCAAATGAAATTGGATTGGAGGAGTTTGGCTTCGCCCATCAAAACATGCATCTGCATGCGGTTGCACCGGACTGTCATGTGTACACCGGACAGTGTCCGATGCCCAAGCTAGCGTGCTCGACGAACTCGCTATTCTCGAGAAAAGTTTGAGGTGTCATGACTATAATTTATCGGACTGTTCGGTGTGCGCCGGACTGTCCAGTGTGGCAGCCTAACCTGTGCCAACGGTAACTAACACAATCAGCGGGCGACGCGTGGACTTTACTAACGGTCACTAGGCCGCACCGGACTGTCCGATGTGCCACCGGACTGTTCGATGTGCCAAGGGGGTCGAAGCTGCAACGGTCGGCTTCGCCAGAAAAGGAAGGAAATCGTGCAATGTTCACTGTCCGGGGCACCGGACTGTCCGGTGCGCCCACGGACAGAAGGCAACTATGGCCTCCAAATGGAGCTCCAATGGCTCCTAGCTTCCTTGGGGCTATAAAAAGGACCGCTAGGCACATGGAACAGAACATCAAGCACCTCTTGAACATCCAATGTCGCCGAGACTTTGCATTCGCGCATTTGATTCACTGCGATAGAGATTCGAGCACTTTTCTGAGTTGTAACTCCACTGTGCTGCTTTCATGTGCTCATTCTCGTCTTGTGTGTGTTAATGCTACGACTCTCACTTTTTGTGTGTGTTGCTACTCCCTCCTTACTCTTGTGCTCATTCGAGATCATTTTGTGTAAGGTGTGAGAGACTCCAAAGTGTGGAGATTCCTCACAAAGGGATATACTTGAGATAAAGAGAACCATGGTATTCAAGTTGATCTTTGGATCAATTGAAAGGGGTTGAGTGCAACCCTCGTTCGTTGGGACGCCACAACGTGGACTATGCAAGTGTTCTACTTGGCCGAACCACGAGATAAAATCGTTGTGTCACTTGTCTTTATTCTTGTTCAATTCTCTCCTATTCACTTCATAATTGCTCTAAGTTTAATACTCATCTTGTGAAGAGCAATTAAGTGAAGAAGTTTCTCCACTCATTCTCCTCTCTCGACTTGGCCTTAGCTTTCACTAATCTAATATTAGTCCAAGTTTGTTTTGTTAAGCTGTTTTCTACACGATCACCTATTCACCCCCCTCTAGGTGCTCTCAATCATCCACTAAAGGCTGCTATACCTTACCTCACATATGTTTCCTTGCCCTATTTTACATTCTTAGATTTCTAGTGGAGACAAATTATTCGTCAAAAAATCATAAGTGATAGCCTTTGTTATTATAGAAAATAGTTGTTCTTGGCCATTTTGGTAAAAAATTGGGGTCATATGCCCACTGATAATCGACAAGAGTCTCATAAACCTTACCTCACACACGTTTCCTTGTCATAATTCACATTGTTGAAATGGTCGCCATCTAAAATCCAAGAATGTGACCTATGGCAATGAAACATATGTGGGGTGCGGTGTACGAGCCTCTGGTCGATGATCAATGGCAACATAACCCCATTTTTGTTTAAAATAGCCATTAACGATCATTTTCAATAATACTGAAGGCTAACACCAACATATTTTTGACAAAGAACTGGTCTCCACCAAAAATCCAATAATGTGACCTATGGCAATGAAACATATGTTGGGTGAGTGTAGAAGCCTCTGGTCCATGATGAATGGACATTCAACCCCCCCATTTTTGTTGAAAATAGCCATGAATGACCATTTTCAATAATACCGAAGGCTAACACCTATGAATTTTTGACCAAGAAATGGTTTCCACCAAAATCCAAGAATGTGAGCTATAGCAAGGAAACATATATCGGGTGATGTGTATGAGCCTCTGGTCGAGGATCAATGGCCACACAACCCCCATTCTTGTTAAAATAGCCATGAACGGCAATTTTCAATAATACCAAAAGCTAACACCGACATATTTTTAACCAATAAATGGTCTCCATCAGAAATCCAAGAATATGACCAATGGCAAGGAAACATATGTGGGGTGAGGTGTAGGAGCCTCTGGTCCATAATGAATAGCCATTAAACCCCATTTTTGTCGAAAATAGCCATGAACGACCATTTCAATAATATCGAAGGCTAACACCTACCAATTTTGACCAAGAATGTGAACTATGTAAGGAATAATATGTGGGGTGATGTGAACCAGCCTCTGGTCGATGATCAATGGCCACAAAAACCCATTTTGTCGAAAATAGCCATGAACGGCCATTTTGAATAATACCGAAGGCGTTACCTACGGATTTTTGATCAAGAAATGGTCTCCAGCCAAAATCCAAGAATGGGAACTATGGCAAGGAAACATATGTTGGGCGAGGTGTATGAGCCTCTAGTCGATGATCAATGGCAACATAACCCAATTTTTGTCGGAAATAGCCATGAACGATCATTTTCAATATTATTGAAGGCTAACACCTATATATTTTTGACAAAGAACTGGTCTCCACTAGAAATGCAATAATGTGACCTATGGAAAGGAAACATATATGGGGTGAGGTGTACAAGCCTCTGGTCCATGATGAATGGCCATTCAAGCCACATTTTTTGTCGAAAATAGCCATGAATTACCATTTTCAATAATACCAAGGGCTAACATCTATGGATTTTTGACCAAGAAATGGTCTCCAACAGTAATCTAAGATTGTGACCTATGGCAAGGAAACATGTGTGGGGTGAGGTGTATGAGCCTCTGGTCCATGATGAATGGCCATTTCGAATAATACCGAAGGCTAACACCTACGGATTTTTGACCAAGATATGGTCTCCAGCCAAAATCTAAGAATGTGACCTATGGCAAGGAAACATATGCGGGGTGAGGTGTATGACCCTCTGGTCGATGATCAATGGCAACACAACCCCATTTTTGTTGAAAATAGCCATGAATGATCATTTTCAATAATATCGAAGGCTAACACCTACAGATTTTTGACAAAGAACTGGTCACCACCATAAATCCAATAATGTGATCTATGGCAAGGAAACGAATGTGGGGTGAGGTGTACGAGCCTCTAGTCCATGATGAATGGCCATTCAACCCCCATTTTTGTCGAAAATAGCCTTGTATGACCATTTTCAATAATACCGAAGGCTAACACCTACGGATTTTTTACCAATAAATGGTCTCCAGTAAAATCCAAGAATGTGACCTATAGCAAGTAAACATATATGGGGTGACGCGTATGAGCCTCTGGTCGATGATCAATGGCTATAGAACCCCCATTCTTGTCGAAAATAGCCTTGAACGACAATTTTCAATAATACCAAAAGTTAACACTAACGGAATTTTAACCAAGAAATGGTCTCCACAAGAAATCCAAAAATGTGACCTATGGCAAGGAAACATATATGGGTGAGGTGTACAAGCCTCTGGTCCATGATGAATAGCCATTAAACCCCAATTTTAGTCAATAATAGCCATGAACGACCATTTTCAATAATATTGAAGGCTAACACTTACGGATTTTGACCAAGAATTGGTCTCTAGACAAAATCAAAGAATGTGACCTATGCAAGGAAACATATGTGGGGTGACATGAATGAGCCTCTGGTCGATGATCAATTGCCACACAACCCCCATTTTTGTCGAAAATAGCCATGAACGACCATTTTGAATAATACCGAAGGCTTACACCTACGGATTTTTGTCACACCCGGTTTTAGAAGGCAAACCGAATGCGAACCATGTACGTGCCAGGATCAGTTATTCACGTACACAGCAGTTACATAATATGGACATCATCACACAGTGCTCAAAATAGTACTAAAAGGGAAATAATAGTCGATTACATCATACGTCTGAGACGTCCATATAGTTCTTACAATAAATCAAAGTGCGGAAAAGAAACGTAGATAAACGCGGCCTTCACAGGCAGCCGACTGGGGGTTGCCGCTAACCCACACCTAGAACTCGTCGTAGTCTTGGAACTCCTGGAAGTCTCCTTCCACAGCTTCATCTTCGCCTAAGCAGTGGTTGCAATGCTGACAACCTGGGGGGGGTTTGGTGTGTAGAGCAAGGGTGAGTACACATCAACATACTCAGCAAGTATCCTGTTTGGCTGTAGTGGACTAGCTTTATGTGGGGATAAGTCAAGCAGTTGCTTTTAGTTGGTCAGATTATTATTACTAGTAGAGAAAGCCAAGTTTTAGCATTAACCCAAGTTATTAGCCCGATGTACCCTTTCCAAACGGAAAGAATACCACTTACCAGCACCATAGTCATAACCAGAACCATCGATCTCATAACCACCTGTACCATAATGTCTCTGATCAAGTACCACTAATCACTGGAGCTCCGTTGGCCGCTCATAACCGCGAGCACGGCTGATATATCAGTTTCATAACACTCTGCAGAGGTTGTGCACTTTACCCACAAGCCGTGATTCCCTCTTGCCTCGGGCCGATCAAACCCTTAAACACTACCAAGGTGAATAGGCAGGGTTTCACTACGTAGCCTTTACAAAGATTCCCCGGGGCTGTAGCCGCCCGTTAGGTTTCCTAAATGTACCGCACTCCTCCCCAAGGGACAAATCAACCTTGGCAGAGCGAGCCGCATACACCGAGCCCCATTGACGGCACGACGGCGAAGCGAACTACACCCCGGATCCTCTAATTATTCAGCTAAGGGCACCCCATTCCACCCTCATGGTTGCACTGTTTTCCCGGGCGGTCATCCATAGAACAGGTCCTTACGGAGAGGCACTCGAGAAACCGCTCGAGCCCCCTTAAAGCCACAAGTACAACATCATAATAAGAGAAGGGAAAACAGCGTATCATAGATAATCTCATCATGTTCATTAATTAGAGTTAAGCAATAGCATCAAGCTAGGCAATAATAATCCAACCCAAATAGGTAATCAAGGACATGGATAACAAAAGCTAGTCAATCCTTAGGTATAAATGTGTAATGCGGGGGGTGAATTAAATAATGAATAGGACAGAGATAGGTCAAAGGACACTTGCCTCCACCAACGGACTGCTGCTCAGGGGCTTCTCCTGCGAGTTCCTCGGGCTCTTCGACCGGATCGTTCTCTATGCGATTGCAAGCATACATACATTCATCCATTCAAATTGGGAAACAAACAGTACATCATACAAGGGAACCATTAAAGTGAATATGCATCAAGTATGACATTTGATATCACATTCATTATGGTTAGAAGGAAACGGGAAAGGTCTCGCGAGGGGGGGGGGGTTAAAGCTTATGCACTAATGATTAGTTATAATTGGTTCTAACAAAAGAATTCAGTTATATGCACTAATGGAAACCTAGTCATTTTTAGTTGATCAACATTGAACTGGATAAACAATTGATTATATGAATTAACTAGCGTAACGGAATTCTAAATTAAGTTTCCTATTTCAATAATATGAACAATTATTAACCTGCCTAAAATAAAATAAATAACAGTAATGAAAGAAAATAAAATAAAATAAAATAAATAAAAAAAGGGGGGGCGGTTGAACCGGCCCGGGGCAGGGGCGGGGGGCGGCCGAGCTGGGGCGGCTGGGCGCGCAGGGGGCGGCCGAGCTGGGACGGCCGAACCGGCGGGGGCGCGGGGCAGGGGGCGGCCGAACCGGTGGGGGCGCGGGGCAGGGGGCGGCCGAACCGGCGGGGCGGGGCAGGGGGCGGCCGAGCGGGCGGCGGTTGGGCCGGGGGGAAGAGAGGAGGGGAGAGGGAAGGTAGGAGAGGGGGAGGGGGACCTCACCGGGGACGGGGACGGGGCGGCCGAGCGGCGGGGCGGCCGAGCTGCAGGGGCGGCCGAACCGGCGACGGGGCAGGGGGCGGCGGCTAGGGCAGGGGCGGCGGCTAGGGAGAAAATGAGAGAAGGGAGGGAGAGAGAGGGGTTTT
Organism: Zea mays; assembly: GCF_902167145.1. Taxonomy (NCBI): domain Eukaryota; kingdom Viridiplantae; phylum Streptophyta; class Magnoliopsida; order Poales; family Poaceae; genus Zea; species Zea mays. The sequence continues at coordinate 31,113,244 of NC_050103.1, forward strand.
GGGAAAAATAAAGGGAGGGGGGCGGCATGGGCCAACCGGGGCGGCCCACGGCGCGGGAGAGAGAAAGAGGGGGAGAGAGAGAAAGAAAAAGAAAAAGAAAGAAAAGGTTTTCTTCTCCTTTTTGAAATCCGATCTTCCTAGATGAATGCACTTACATTTTTAAGCAATCGAAAGAATGCATGGTTCGGCATGGTGCATCAAACAACATAAAGTAATTTAGGGTTTTTCTTTACACGGGAATTCCAAGCCGAACTCCGTTATAACTTTGGAAAAGATCAAGGTTTAGCGAGGGAATGAGAAAAAGAAAAGGGTAACGCCTGAATTTGGTGAAAGAAAAGAAGAAAAAATTCTACCCCCAAATTCAGGGCGTTACAAACCTATCCCCCTTAAAAGAATCTCGCCCTCGAGATTCAGGGTTGGCTAGCAAAGAGCTCAGGGTACTTAGCCATCAGATCATCTTCACGCTCCCAGGTTGCTTCTTCCTCAGAGTGGTGATTCCATCTGACTTTGCACATTCTGATGGTCTTCCTTCGGGTGACTCGGTCTGCAACCTCAAGGATTTGCACTGGCTTCTCAACGTAGGTCAAGTCCTCCTGGACTTCAAGACCTTCCACTGGCAACTGCTCTTCTGGCACACGCAAGCACTTCTTCAACTGAGATACATGAAAGACATCATGCACAGCAGACAAATTCTCTGGTAGACTGAGCTGATAGGCCACTTCTCCACGTCTTGCAAGAATCTGATACGAACCAATGTAGCGGGGTGCTAGCTTGCCTTTCACTCCGAACCTTCTGACTCCTCTGATCGGTGACACTTTCAGGTAGACAAAGTCTCCGACTTCGAAACTCAGCTCTCTTCTTCGTGTGTCTGCATAGCTTCGCTGTCTCGATTGCGCTATCTTCAGATTCTCTCGGACCATCTTGATGTTCTCTTCGGCTTCAAGCAAAATGTCTGGCCCAAACACTTGCTTCTCTCCAGGCTGATCCCATTGCAACGGAGTTCTACAACTCCTTCCATAGAGCGCCTGAAATGGTGACATCTTCAAACTGGTCTGGTAACTGTTGTTATAGGAAAATTCTGCATAGGGCAATCGCTTATCCCATCCGGACTGATCTTGCAACGCACAGGCTCTCAACATGTCTTCAAGAACTTGGTTGGTCCTTTCGGTCTGGCCATCTGTCTGCGGGTGATAAGCTGAACTGAAATTCAGATGCGTGCCCAAAGCTTCATGCAACTGCTGCCAGAAATGAGAGGTGAACTGCGTTCCTCTGTCTGACACTATCTTCTTTGGCACGCCATGAAGACAAACGATCCGAGACATATACAATTCTGCCAATACTGCACTGCTGTAGTTGGTCTTGACAGGTATGAAGTGGGCTGACTTGGTCAAGCGGTCCACTACCACCCAAATGGAATCGTAGCCGGCTCAAGTGCGAGGCAATCCGACTATGAAATCCATACCGATTTCGTCCCATTTCCACTGAGGGATCTGCAACGGTTGCAACAATCCAGCAGGTCTCTGGTGCTCTGCCTTAATTCTTCGACAACTATAGCACATAGCCACATGCTCTGCGATTTCTCTCTTCATTCCGTACCACCAGAATTTCTTTTTCAGATCCTGATACATCTTCTCACTGCCAGGGTGAATCGAATAAGCTGTCTCATGAGCTTCCTTAAGGATCAACTCCCGAATGGATTGGACATTGGGAACACACAAGCGGTCTTTGAACCATATCACGCCTTCTGCATCTTCTCGAAAATCTTTGCCTCTGCCATCTAGAATCAGTCGCCGAATCTCACTGATCTTTTCATCATTCTTCTGCGCTTCTTTGATTTCGCGCTCCAAGGTAGGTTCCAACTCGACTGTGACTCCTCGCGAATTGTTCAGAAATCCGAGACTCAACCTGTCAAACTCCTTGGCCAACTCATAAGGCATCGGACGAGCGACCATCAGATTGACTTGACTCTTCCTGCTTAAAGCATCCGCCACTACGTTTGCTTTGCCTGGATGGTAATGAATCTCCAACTCATAATCTTTGATCAACTCTAACCATCTTCGTTGCCTCATGTTCAACTCTGACTGAGTGAATATGTACTTCAGACTCTTGTGATATGTGTAAACATCACATTTCTGTCCATACAGATAGTGCCTCCATGTCTTCAGTGCGTGAACCACTGCTGCCAAATCTAGATCATGGATTGGGTAATTCTTCTCATGAACCTTCAGCTGTCGGGACGAGTAAGCCACAACTCTTCCCTCTTGCATCAACACACATCCCAAACCTGTGTAGCAAGCATCACAATATACCGAGAAGGGCTTGTGCACATCAGGCAAGACTAGGACAGGCGCTGTAGTCAACTTCTCTTTCAGCGCTTCAAAGGCCTTTTAGCATTTCTGGGTCCACTTGAACTCAACCTTGTTGCCTAGCAACACTGTCATCGATTTTGCAATCTTCGAAAACCCTTCAATGAATCACCGATAATATCCGGCCATTCCAATGAAACTCTTGATTCCTCGAGCATCTGTTGGCGCTTTCCAGTTCAGAATGTCTGCCACTTTCTTCGGATCCACATCCAATCCTTCTTTGTTGATTATATGACCCAAGAACAGGACTTCATTGATCCAGAACTCACACTTGCTCAACTTTGCATACAACTGGTGCTCTCGCAATCTCTGCAATACCATCTTCAAATGATCCGCATGCTCTTCTTCGCTTTGAGAATAAACCAGAATGTCATCAATGAATACCACCACAAACTTATCGAGATAATCCATGAATACACTATTCATCAAGTTCATGAAAAAGGCTGGTGCATTGGTCAAACCAAAAGACATCACTGTGAACTCATACAAACCATACTTGGAAATGAATGCCGTCTTCGGAATGTCCGAAGGTCAGATCCTGAGCTGATGATAACCTGACCTCAGATCAATCTTGGAGAACACACTGGCTCCTCTCAACTGGTCGAACAGATCTTCTATTCTGGGCAAGGGATACTTGTTCTTGATCGTGACTTCATTCAAAGCTCGATAATCGATACACATCCTTTTGGTGCCATCTTTCTTTTCCACGAACAAGACAGGAGCGGCCCAAGGCGAGGTGCTTGGCCAAATGTAACCTTTCTCTGACAGCTCATCAATTTGCTTCTTAAGTTCAACCAACTCTGGTCCAGATATTCTGTAAGCTCTCTTAAAGATAGGGGCGGTTCCAGGAAGAAGCTCTATGGCAAACTCAACTTTCCGCTCTGGTGGCATACCCGGTAAGTCCTTTGGAAACACATCTGGGAACTCAGACACAACCTTGATACTCTCAATTGGGTCTGCTTCACTGCTATCGACAGCAAGCTGATAACAACTTCCTTTCTTTGGCTCAGGCGGGACTAACTTGGTCACCACTTCCTCTCCTAGTGGAGACACCAACTTGATTGTCCGCTTATCACATCTGATAACTGCCTGATACTTATCTAGCCAATTCATCCCTAGGATGACATCTATTCCCTGAGTACCCATTACTATAAGGTTAGCGGGAAACGCTATCCCCCTTATTTCCACACTTATATTCAAACAAATGCTATCGGCTCGAATTCTACCACCGGCTGAGTCAATTTGAATGGGGGTTGACATGGTAGTAATTGGAAGATCATGTGCTTCTACCCATGATGCAGTAATGAAAGAATGCGTTGCTCCAGTATCAAATAACACTTCTGCAATATGGGAGTCGACTGGGAACATACCTACTATCATGCCGGGGGTCTCCTGAACTGCTTCCGCCTCCAAGTGGTTCAGTCTCCCATGATTGTAACGAGGCTGAGAGCGATTGCCTGCTCCAGGCTGAGGCACATTCTGCTTCGCTGGGGCATTGGGGCCTGACTGCTGCTGGGCTGCCTTCTTCGGACATTGCATCACCCAGTGGCCTTGCTCTCCACAGTGGAAACATGCCCTGTTTCCAACCTGAGCTGGTGCTTCCTGATTGTTCTGCTGGTTTGCTGGGGCAGGAAGACGAGGTGCCTGCTGATTCTGCCTCTGAAACTGACCTCCTGACTGATTGCTCTGACGGTTCTAGTACTGATGCTGAGGATACTGCCTTTGGAACTGCTGATGCTGCTGAGGTGGACGCTGGTTCTGCCTGAACTGCTGGGGTTGATTGCCTGAGAAACGAGGACGGTTGCTGCTTCCAGGCTGGGGTCCACTGATCTTGCGCTTACGATCCTCCATCTCCTTACGCTTTCTCTCTGTCATGATTGCTCTGTCAATCAGGTGCTGGAATGTCGGGAAGGTGTGATTCATCAGTTGGTACTGCAGAGGGTCAACCAAGCCTCTCAGGAAACGGTACTGTCGCTTGGCGTCGGTGTTGACATCTTCAGGAGCATAGCGAGACAATTGCTGAAACCTGTCTCGATACTCACTGACAAACAACGGCCCTTGCTTGAGAGCCAGGAACTCCTCCTTCTTCACTGTCATCAGACCTGCAGGAACATGGTACTGACGAAAACTTCCTCTGAACTCTTCCCAGGTGATGGCGTCAGGGTGGGCATGGGTGGCGAGGTAAGACTCCCACCATGACTAGGCTGCTCCTCTCAACAGACGGGGACCATACAAGACTTTCTCCCTGTCATCGCACTGAGCGGTATGCAACTCGCGCTCCACAGTGCGCAGCCAGTCTTCAACATCCATGGGGTCAGAAGAATGAGCCAACGTTGGTGGATGACCTCTCATGAATTCAGCACGCTTGTCTCTAGGCATCTGAGGCTGAGGCTGAGGTGGGGCCTGCTGCTGTTGCTGCTGCTGCTGCTGAATGGCGGCCAAAGTCTGACCGATAGCTTGACCTGCTTGAGTCTGCATCAGAAACATCTGCTCGATCGACATCGGGGGCGGGGGCGGCAGGTGCTGCTGCTGGGGCACCTCCTCCTGTTGAGCGGCTCGCTCCTGCTGAGCACGCCTTCCTCCTCTGCGCCTGTTCTCTGACATCTGCAGAATGCAACCACACATCAGAACTGATCTGGCGAATCTTGCAGCATAAGAAAAGAGTATAGAATCCTTCAACAGCACTGAACAGATGAGCATCTTCACTGATCTCCAACACAGACCACACAACTTCTCAGATAAAGAGGAAAGTAGAATAAAGGGTTTCCCAACTATATAACTATCTTCATTAACATAATAGGTAAACCAAAATGCAGGGGATACCCACACTCTGGTGACAATCATTACAAAGATCCAAACCAAACATAGTTCATCATGACGAACATAAATGCACAGGATATAGCAAACTACCCTGTCTAACTAAGACTAACTAAGACCGAGACTAACGCTAAGGCTGAAGCTTCTATGTATATATATTTTGTATTAATTACAAGATCCAACTCTAACGATCTATGGTTCTAGAGTTATCTTGGTCTTGCAGTCGGGATTGCCATAAGACTGGTGTCCACGCCGAGGTGAGCGGTACAGGTGCTGAGTCCCGACGGGAGCGGGGGAACCACCATCCAGGTGACGACGTTCCGCGCGCTCAGCCCGCAGCTGGGCGATCTCAGCACGAGCCCTACTCAGCTCGTCCAATGCATGGTCCAGCTCCGTGTTTAGCACGGTGGCTAGGTTGACTGTGCTGCTCAACCTAGGATTGCCCTCACCGACAGGTGAGACAATCACGCCTCCTGTGCTGCCAGATGAACGGCGGGGGTAATACTTCAGGTCAAGACCGTCAGCTATCCCACCGAAAACCGAGCAGTAGTGCGAAAGCGCACGCCGTGCAGCATCTTGCATGGCTGCCTCAGCTGAGTCCCGCTCAGAGATAGAATAGTGCTCTGAGCAGGCCTCTGCACCCTGGAGACTGTTCTCCGGACGGCGCACCAAGCAGGTTGCCTCCCAGCGGTCCGGGTAGTGTGACACCCCAGTGTCACCTAGGGTTTCTCTTAAAAAGCCAAACCAAGGACCATTATTTTATGTGAACCAAAGTAAGCATGAGCATCAAAATAACTTAAGTAAGAAAGAATTCACCAAGTATATGCTTAAAAGTGTCATGATCAAGACAATTGAGTCTCTTAAAGGATAAGAATGTGCAACCCTAATTAAGAACCCTAAGTGAACCCCATGAACAAAATTCAAGAAAATAAGCAAAAGGGAATGAAAAGTTTAAAATTTTGAGTTGAGCCAATTATATAAGTTAAAGTATATTTGATAAGCAACAAGATAGATTGAGAAAGCTTAGCCAAAATAATTCAAGAAAACCCCCAAATCAAGCTTCTTTGTTGGGACTCATTGGGAATTCTGAATTTCAGAATTCTGAAATTCAGACCTTGAGCCAAAGATCAGGGATGTTCACCTTGATCCCTAACTCGAATCCTAATGGCCCCATTGACAAAATTGTGTCTAACTAACCCCTCTGTCGTGTGCCAGAAGATGGCATTGGGACGCGAGCCCTAGACACGACAAAACTTGGGATTTGCCTCGGGTTTGGGCAGGGAGACAGACCAGATTTCCTGGCTCCATATCTCTGCAACCAGTAGGCAAAATCCTATGACCTCCACACAAGAATGGTAGCTTGTAGGGAGGAGAAGAGGTTTTGTGCACTGACCAAGGCGAGAGCAGGCTCGGATGAGCGACCACACGCGCCAGAGCTTGGGCAGAACGCACGGGCACACGTGTTCGACCCTGGTCGGCACGCCAGAGCTCGCCCAACCCGCGCGCGCGCTCGCCCCGGCGTCCGGTCAAGTCCGCCACGCGCCCACGCCCTCGGCCGTGCCCGCCCGCGCCTATAAAGCCTCCCCGGGCGCACCTCTCTTCGCCCTGCACTCACCCTCACCGGCCAGCCACTTTCCCTTAGCTCCGGCGAGCTCATTTCTGCCCGCCATTGCCGCCAGAGCTACGGCCGCCGTGGCCAGCCCACTCCAGCCACCCTCCAGCCCAACCAGTGCTTCGGCTAGCTCCGCCAGTAGCCCGTGAAGCTTGCCAAGCCCTCGGACCCGACCGGACTCCACCGGAGGCCCGAGATCAACCTCACCGGACTTCGGTCTTCCGCCGCCGCGCGTGGACCAAGCTATCCAGTGAGTCTCCGCCCGATTCCTTTCGCTCATGTCTTCTCTGGCATCCTGTGGACCTTCCTGACCTATTTGATTGAACTATCTCGTCGTGACCAGGCCGGTCTCCTCGCCGCCGACGAGCATCCCCGCCTGCGCGCGTGGACCGACCGACTCCGGCCACCTCCGACGGTGTTCCGCACACCGTTGTGATCCCCGTGACCTCCCCTTCACCCTCGACCACTTCACCGGAACAGTCTCGCCGCCGGTAAGCCCCTCCGCCCTTTTTCTTCGCCGCGGCTACTGTTTAAGGTAGAAGAAGGACCTCGGGTTAGGTTCTGTAGAACCCGAGGGGTTTTTCGTAATGTCAGCGACTCATGTGAATAGTAACCTAAGGACTGAATTGCGAGGAAAACTTAGAAAACCGCCAGGGACCCCAGTGCAAAGTGGATTTCCATTTAATCAATTTTGTTATTCTTTTTAAAATGACCAGAGAACTTAGAAAATCCATAACTTGATGAAATCTTAATGAAAAGCTGTCAAACCAATTTTGCTAGCTCTGGAATTTTATGACCTATCATTTAAAAATAGTGAACCATATGCTTTCTGTTCTAAATTTTAGAGTTTAAAATTAAAAACAGAAACCCCCTAAACCTTGTTTAATTAAGGAAAATTAGTTTTTCTTGTGTGCTGAGCTTAAGAAAATTTATAGATGCTTATACCTTAATTAGACACTGTTTAAAAATAGTAGGAGCCCCAGCATTAGAGATTATGATGTAGTTATTCATTTAAAGCCATTTTGTCCAAAACTTAGAGAAAATCAGAAAGGCCTTAGAGATTAATGAACAGTGATTAGTAATATTTTTCCTAGATTACTTATGCAACAGAGAACCTAGGAAAAATGCAGAGACCATTAATTTGGACCAGTTTCTAATTAAGATGCTTTAATTAGCATTATGTAGACTGAAAATCAATTATTAGAATTGCAAAACTATAACCAAAGTGGTTAACAAAAATCCAGTGAACTTATAACCACTAGAGCCCCACTACAAAAATACAGAGCACCCCAGCCTAACTTTTTAAGTAGGGAAAATAAATACAGAATGATAATAAGGCATTTTCCCACTAAATCATGAGCAACCCCAAATAATGTGGTAATGGGCAACCAAAATTTTGCCAAGTCCATGATGAGAAAAACCACCAGAGAAAAATACAAACCCATGAAAAAGAAGTGAACCCATGCCTTTTGCTAGTAAGTTGTGAGAAAGGCCATTTAGCTCAAATAATGCAAACCACCCCTTCCCTTAGGCAAAAGGAAGCCAAACTCCAGAATGATTGCTCTTGCACAAAATGCTAGCTAAGAAAAATAAGAACTCTGTTGTTTGATGTTTTTCAAGTACAGTGGTAGTAGAAAGCACCCCTTTGGCTAGAAACCTTAAGAAAATCTTAGGGAAAGAATTAAAGGGTATTAAAGACTAAAAATTTGTATCAAGTCATGTTATAACACCTAAAAGCCAGCAAAAATAAGTTTTTGAGAATTACCCACTATTAAATAATAGTTGTAGTTCAAAGTACCCCTTCTGCCCTAAAATTTGGTAATTTTGTCCAGAGAAAACCCTTCACTTTCTGAACCCCAAATTTTGAGACAGAGAATCATACACCAGTAACAAGCCACTGTAATTTTTGCAGAATTTTTGGAATTTTATAAGAGCAACTTGTAGTTCAAACCTACTCCAAAACATCAAAGAGAATAAAAGAAAAGAGAAGAAGAAATAAACCTCATCCCAATAAGACTAACCCAATTTACCAAGTATACCACTAAAGGGTTTTACATAAGTAAAGTTAACTAGTTTTAACTCAAAAGATCATACATCTTTAAAGTTATAAATTCTAAAGCACATATCATATCATGCATATATCTTACGCATTGCATTCATTAGATTGTAATCTTGCCGACGGAGAGTACGTGCTCATCCCCGAGCAAGGACCTATCCAAGAGGAGGACCAGGAGCAGGATTCAGAGGCTGCTATTGAGGATCTCCCCGCAGCCCCAGCAATTGAAGGCAAGCCCCGGTTTTATGCATAACCATGTTATTATATGCTACTTTACTACACTTAATGCTTGTAGGATTGCAATGTGCACTTAAGTGTAGGAGTTGCTTGAAACCTCTAGTTGCATGAACTTAGGATTCCTTTTTGAGATGAATACTAGTATGCTAGGTCGAGTAGCTGCTTGCTAATCAGGATCTCGGTAGAAGTCGAGTGATTTTTCTAGCACTCGCGTGAGGTCAGGAATTGATTGTATTCATCTTGATAATGGGGTATATGTTAGTCCGTGGACTTGGGTCCAGGGAGGATGCCATGTCCATGAGACGGGGAAAAATGAATTAAGGATTAATATGTGGATACCTGAGTCAAGCTTTTGAACGTACTAAGCACATGCCGGGAAAAATGGTAACCGGTAAACCTAGTACCTGAGTGAAGCCGGGCGCGGACTTTATCCCTCATGCGACCTGAGACAGGGTCTCCCATGCTAGCTATGGTGGGTACAAGTGCGGCCACTGCACGACGGCAGTCGGGGTCAGTGGAGCATTGTATGCCAAGGCGGTGAGGCCTGGACGCGAACGGGGAATCGATGGGGACGGTTGTCATGTGTGGGGTCGGAGTACCCTGACATGCCGTGTGTTTAGGTTTACCTTGCAAGGTTTAAAAACTCGATTCGAATCGTCTGCTTCTCGCAGCTAATGAGACTGCTTGATTCCTTGTACTGCATCGAGTAAGAAGTGAAATGTGGATTATATGAGATAACTTGTTGATTGAACTAATTGATTGTTACCATGTATGCTTAGAAGGAGCAAATCTAGCTAAGTTAATGATGGTAGAATTTGAAAAGCTAAAAGTTGATTTAGAAATAGCTAGTGCTTTTGGCAAACCAAACCCCTCAGCCAAACAGCTGCATAGTCTAGAGGTAGAGGAGTAGACTCCTCACACCGGTTAAGTCTAGCTGAGTATTAGTATACTCAGCCTTGCTTGTGGCACCATTTTTGCAGGTACCATGCAGGATGTAGTTGATGGTGTGACTTGGCCTACCACCCTGCCACCGGGTTGGACGGTCGAGTGGGATGTTGCTCCGGCAGGAGAGGAGCATGAGGAGTAGTGGGCTAGGCCTTGCCCATTTCCTCATTACCGACGACATCGATTATCCGCTGCACTTTAATTTATGAACTTTATTCGCTACTCAAAAACTCCGATTTATGTAATAACTCAGTACTTAATTTGAGGTTTCCTGTTTTATTGTGTTTCTTCTGTGACTCACCTTCGAGTGAGATTGTGGGATTTGATCCTGGTTAAGTGGCTTCATCAGACTAGATCTGAGGGACTGACGGGTTATTCCGATTTAAGTGTGTTACGGCCCCTGAGGCGTGACTTAGGCACTTAAGCTGGAATAATTCGGGCGGTTCTGCCACATGTAGACCCCGCGACAGTGCTGGTAGACCACACAGCGATACTCGATGGACCAAGTATGCCGGTTAAGTGCCCGACGTAGCAGGGTATCGAGCGCATCGTGGAAGTGGCACCCGCGAGCAGCGTCGCGAGTGATGGATCAAGCAAACCATCCTTCCAGCTCATGGTTAGCAGAGAAGTCGGTGTCGTGGCTCGAGCTGTCGTCGCCATCTCCGTCGTCTGGGTCTCCTCCAGCAGCTACTCCAGGGGCTGGGGCGCCCTGTGGTGGTGCAGGGGGCGCCTCCAGGGGAAGCACAGGGGAGCAGCTCCTCACAGACTCTATCTCCTGCTGGAGCGAGAAGGAAGAGCCCTGCTGCTCCTGCTCCTGTCGTCGACGTTCCTGCTCCTCATGCAGGCGGTGGTGCAGTCTCTCCAAGTGGCTGGACTGTCCGGCCACAGGAGGGCGAAGCGGACGCTCAGCAAGGCGGGAGGGTAAGAAAGGGATGACGGACTTTCGTGCAGTGTGTCTAAGACGAGCCATCTACAAAAGACATCGCAAGCAAAAGGGTGAGAACAGAATCAATATGACCAGCAAGTAATGAACCATAAATAAATGAAGGATTAGGATAAAACATGATTTTCAGCAAGGTATAGTATATAGTAGAACATAGGTTTGGTCGGTATGACCAACTTTTGAAGGGATATCAAAGTCAAGGAAGGGACAGAGGTCTATAGTCCTTAGAACGACCATTCTACTCTAGGTTAGCGGTCCTACAGTCAACACGGCTCTGATACCACTTATGTCACACCCGGTTTTAGAAGGCAAACCGAATGTGAACCATGTACGTGCCAGGATCAGTTATTTACGTACACAGCAGTTACATAATATGGACATCATCACACAGTGCTCAAAATAGTACTAAAAGGGAAATAATAGTCGATTACATCATACGTCTGAGACGTCCATATAGTTCTTACAATAAATCAAAGTGCGGAAAAGAAACGTAGATAAACGCGGCCTTCACAGGCAGCCGACTGGGGGTTGCCGCTAACCCACACCTAGAACTCGTCGTAGTCTTGGAACTCCTGGAAGTCTCCTTCCACAGCTTCATCTTCGCCTGAGCAGTGGTTGCAATGCTGACAACCTGGGGGGGGTTTGGTGTGTAGAGCAAGGGTGAGTACACATCAACATACTCAGCAAGTATCCTGTTTGGCTGTAGTGGACTAGCTTTATGTGGGGATAAGTCAAGCAGTTGCTTTTAGTTGGTCAGATTATTATTACTAGTAGAGAAAGCCAAGTTTTAGCATTAACCCAAGTTATTAGCCCGATGTACCCTTTCCAAACGGAAAGAATACCACTTACCAGCACCATAGTCATAACCAGAACCATCGATCTCATAACCACCTGTATCATAATGTCTCTGATCAAGTACCACTAATCACTGGAGCTCCCTTGGCCGCTCATAACCGCGAGCACGGCTGATATATCAGTTTCATAACACTCTGCAGAGGTTGTGCACTTTACCCACAAGCCGTGATTCCCTCTTGCCTCGGGCCGATCAAACCCTTAAACACTACCAAGGTGAATAGGCAGGGTTTCACTACGTAGCCTTTACAAAGATTCCCCGGGGCTGTAGCCGCCCGTTAGGTTTCCTAAATGTACCGCACTCCTCCCCAAGGGACAAATCAACCTTGGCAGAGCGAGCCACATACACCGAGCCCCATTGACGGCACGACGGCGAAGCGAACTACACCCCGGATCCTCTAATTATTCAGCTAAGGGCACCCCATTCCACCCTCATGGTTGCACTGTTTTCCCGGGCAGTCATCCATAGAACAGGTCCTTACGGAGAGGCACTCGAGAAACCGCTCGAGCCCCCTTAAAGCCACAAGTACAACATCATAATAAGAGAAGGGAAAACAGCGTATCATAGATAATCTCATCATGTTCATTAATTAGAGTTAAGCAATAGCATCAAGCTAGGCAATAATAATCCAACCCAAATAGGTAATCAAGGACATGGATAACAAAAGCTAGTCAATCCTTAGGTATAAATGTGTAATGCGGGGGATGAATTAAATAATGAATAGGACAGAGATAGGTCAAAGGACACTTGCCTCCACCAACCGACTGCTGCTCAGGGGCTTCTCCTGCGAGTTCCTCGGGCTCTTCGACCGGATCGTTCTCTATGCGATTGCAAGCATACATACATTCATCCATTCAAATTGGGAAACAAACAGTACATCATACAAGGGAACCATTAAAGTGAATATGCATCAAGTATGACATTCGATATCACATTCATTATGGTTAGAAGGAAACGGGAAAGGTCTCGCGAGGGGGGGGGGTTAAAGCTTATGCACTAATGATTAGTTACAATTGGTTCTAACAAAAGAATTCAGTTATATGCGCTAATGGAAACCTAGTCATTTTTAGTTGATCAACATTGAACTGGATAAACAATTGATTATATGAATTAACTAGCGTAACGGAATTCTAAATTAAGTTTCCTATTTCAATAACATGAACAATGATTAACCTGCCTAAAATAAAATAAATAACAGTAATGAAAGAAAATAAAATAAAATAAAATAAATAAAAAAATAGGGGGGCGGTTGAACCGGCCAGGGGGCGGTTGAACCGGCCCGGGGCAGGGGCGGGGGGCGGCCGAGCTGGGGCGGCTGGGCGCGCAGGGGGCGGCCGAGCTGGGCGCGCAGGGGCGGCCGAGCTGGGCGCGCAGGGGGCGGCCGAGCTGGGACGGCCGAACCGGCGGGGGCGCGGGGCAGGGGGCGGCCGAACCGGCGGGGCGGGGCAGGGGGCGGCCGAGCGGGCGGCGGTTGGGCCGGGGGGAAGAGAGGAGGGGAGAGGGAAGGGAGGAGAGGGGGAGGGGGACCTCACCGGGGACGGGGACGGGGCGGCCGAGCGGCGGGGCGGCCGAGCTGCAGGGGCGGCCGAACCGGCGACGGGGCAGGGGGCGGCGGCTAGGGCAGGGGCGGCGACTAGGGAGAAAATGAGAGAAGGGAGGGAGAGAGAGGGGTTTTGGGAAAAATAAAGGGAGGGGGGGCGGCATGGGCCAACTGGGCCCAAAGGGGCGCGCGGGGGCGGCTGGGCCGGCCGGGGCGGCCCACGGCGCGGGAGAGAGAAAGAGGGGGAGAGAGAGAAAGAAAAAGAAAAAGAAAGAAAAGGTTTTCTTCTCCTTTTTGAAATCCGATCTTCCTAGATGAATGCACTTACATTTTTAAGCAATCGAAAGAATGCATGGTTCGGCATGGTGCATCAAACAACATAAAGTAATTTAGGGTTTTTCTTTACACGGGAATTCCAAGCCGAACTCCGTTATAACTTTGGAAAAGATCAAGGTTTAGCGAGGGAATGAGAAAAAGAAAAGGGTAACGCCTGAATTTGGTGAAAGAAAAGAAGAAAAAATTCTACCCCCAAATTCAGGGCGTTACAATTTTTGACCAAGAAATGGTCTTCATCCAAAATCCAAGAATGTGACCTATGGCAAGGAAACATATGTGGGGTGAAGTGTACAAGCCTCTAGTCGATGATCAATGGCAACACAACCCATTTTTGTCGAAAATAGCCATTAACGATCATTTTCAATATTACCGAAGGCTAACACCTATAGATTTTTGACAAAAGTTGGTCTCCACTAGAAATCCAATAATGTGACCTATGGCAAGGAAACTTATGTGGGGTGAGTTGTACAAGCCTCTGGTCCATGATGAATGGTCATTCAACCCCCATTTTTGTTGAAAATAGCCATAAATGACCATTTTCAATAGTACCAAAGGCTAACATCTACAGATTTTTGACGAAGAAATGGTCTCCACCAAAAATCCAAGAATATGACATATGGCAAGGAAACATGTGTGGGGTGAGGTGGATGAGCCTCTGGTCCATGATGAATGGCCATTCAACCCCCATTTTTGTCGAAAATAGCCATGAATGACCATTTTGAATAATACCTGAAGGAAATGGGTGACGCCTAAGAGGGGGGTGAATTAGGACGTTTAAACTTTCTCTAAACTAGGCCACAATTAAATCCCTAGAGCAAAACCTATGCAAATAAACAATATAGAATGTGCAAACTAGGTTTTGTCTAAGTGTTTCTATCTCTACCGCAATGGCTAAGTTTTAATCCTAAACAATCTAATTATGAAGACAAGATTGAAACTTAAATGCTTAATAAAAATGCGAAAGCTAAAGAGCAAGGTAGAGATGCAAACTCTTATGGATGATGTCGATATTTTTACCGAGGTATCCGGAACCACGCTAGGTCCCGACTAATCCTCGTTGGTGCTCCTACGCAAAGCGTAGCCCACGCGAGGGCCAAGCACCACGGTCGAGTAACTCCACAGAGAGCCACAGGCCTTCTCCACATGCAAGTGGTGCTCCCCTTTCGGCTTCTCTCGGACGCTCCCCGCTGTCTCCAGTATCGAGCTTTTGACCGAAAATGCCACGAGCCTTGTTCCCTCCTGTACACGATGGCGGCCGTGACACAAACGCAGTTGTCACGGTCTCGCAAGACTCTCGCCCCACTCGGTACAATTACAATGGCTCACACAAGAGACGAGGGGTTGTGTGGTTTTTCTAAACTCACTCAACTAACTAGGGTTCACCTAAAGCAAGCGCTAAAGTAGTCTAACTAACCTAAGCACTTCGTAAAGCACCTACGCTAATCACCGAGTGATTCTATTAAGCACTTGGATGTATGAGCACTTGGAAATGTCTATACTATGCCTTGTATGTTAATTGGGCTCCCACACCTTCAAATGGCCGGTTCGATGATGTATTTATAGGTCCCAACTCAATTCTAGCTGTTGGAGAAAAGGTGCTGCTCTACGGCACACCAGACAGTCCGGTGGAGGCACCGGACAGTCTGGTGCCCCCGTCCGGTGTGCCTAGTCATTGGATCTGACACGCAGGTGACCATTGGCACTGCAGGCTTTTACACCAGACAATCCGAGTGTCACACCGGATAGTTCGATGGCTTCTCTCCACCAGGGCCACCAGGAACAAGCCATTGTGTTACTGTTTCCTGGTGCACTGGAGAGTCCAGCGTGTGGCACCGGACAGTTCGGTGTCCTCGACCGAACAGTCCGCATGTGGCAATACTTTTCTTCGTTTCTTGGACTTTGCTTGATACTTCTTGATCTTCACTTGTGATCTTCATAATGTCTTATTTTGAGGTGTTGCTTTCCTCAATGCCTTAGTCGAAGTCACTTTAGCATCTTGTGAACAATAAACATAAACACTAGCAAACACATTAGTCCACAGGTTATGTTGATCATCAAACACCAAAACCTTTTCAGCCAAATGGCCCGGGGTCCATTTTCCTTACAATCTCCCCATTTTTGGTGATTGATGACAACACAACCAAAGCAAGCAAATATAACAATCATTTGAATGAAAATATGCAATCTACTTGCTAGGATGCATGTATGTCCCCACAATGTGAGATTATGGACTTAAGCCTCCCCCTAACTCCATAATTCACTTACTTCCTATTTTAGACCAAAAGACCAAAACCACTTGCAAGATAAAAACTTAAATTTGGTGGTGTTTGGTGTTTGATATGTTTTCCATTGCTCTAGTCCCTAAAACTTCTCCCCCTTTTATTTAGAGACGAGGAAATACTCCCCCTGACAAAGATCTTCTAATTAGGAAGAAGCATGCGTGAGAGCACCTAGAGGGGGGTGAATAGGTGATCTTGATAAAATCAACACTAAACAACACAAACTTAGTTTATGAAATGTTAGTGAAATCAAAACCAAGGTGCTCTTCACAAGATGAGTGTTAAACTTAGAGCAATTATCGAGTAGAAGTAGAGAGAATCGCGCAAAGATAACAACAGGTGACACAACAATTTTTATCCCGTGGTTCGGCCAAGTAGAACACTTGCCTACCTCCATGTTGTGGCGTCCTAATGGATGAGGGTTACACTCAACCCCTTTCAAGCGATCCAATGATCCACTTGAATACCATGGTTTTCTTCCTTATAGCAGATGTTTCCCTTTGTGAGGAATCTCCACAAGTTGGACCCTCTTACCCTTACAATATTGATCACAATGAAAAACCACAAGAGTAAGGGAGGGAATATATACACACGAAACAGCTAGAGTCGCAACAGCGACATGCACACAAGTCAAGAAACGAGCACACAAACACACTACAGCGAGTTCACAACTCAACAAGTGCTCAAATCTCAAACACAATAATTCGGATGTGTGCTTGCGGAGTCTAGGTGCCTTAGGATGTTCAATGGAGGCTTGGTGTACTGCTCCATGCGCCTAGGGGTCCCTTTTATAGCCCCAAGGCAGCTAGGAGCCATTGGAGTTCCATTTGGTAGGCAATTCTTGCCTTCTGTCCGTTGGCGCACCGGACATGAACAGTGCTCGATTTCTTTACTTGTTTGGCGAAGCCAACCATTGAACACGCGGTCCCCTTGGCACACTAGACACTATCCGGTGCACACCGGACAGTCCGGTGCGGCCTAGTGACCATTGGCTCTGGCCACACGTCGCCCGTTGATTGCACGCTGATCGTGCTGCCGGCCGTTGGTGCGGACGTTTTTGGATCACCGGACAGTCTGGTGTACACTGGACAGTCCGGTGAATTTTAGTCACTGCATCCTTGGCGATTCCTGAGAGCAGCGAGTTCATCAATGAGCCAGCCTTGGCACCGGACAGTGTCCGGTGCACTCGTAGCTGGTGCAATACTGGTTGTTTCAGCTGAACTCCTTTTGCTCCTTTTGGACTTGACTTAATTGAGTTCCTGGCACTTAGACAAGCATGTTTAGCTCATAAAACAATTTACTAAGTGTCTAGAACTTACCTTCATACTTGATCCATCTAGATATATCTTCATATACCTTTGCTCAATGTAAAGCCCAATATTGGTAGAAGGAAAAAATATATATAATAAAATATTAAAATAAATAAATAAAAATATCTATAATAGTGTTTCTAGAATTTTTGAAACCCTTGGAATTCATTAGGACATTTCCTTCTTTCCTAAACAACTAATGGTACTAAATTAGTTAAGTAACGAATAAGTAAATAAAGGAAGGTGCATCTCTTGTTGATGACTTTGTTGTGATATATTTTACTGAAAACATAAAATTGACCTCAAATTATAAATAAGAATGTAAACTAGAAAATGAGAAGAGAAATTGCAATAGTCATTTTTAATCTTAGGATTTGAAATTGGAAGGAGAATAAAAATATAATATTAAAATTTGTAGGATTTATATCCACATTAGGATTAGGTTAGAGAATGGAAACCTGAAGTTTAAAACCAAAAGTTTAGGCAGGTTTGAATTTTAAATAGGAATTTGAAAATGTGAAAAAATTAAAATAGAAAAGGACCAAAACTGCACCTGGGCCATTTCTTCCCTTGCGGTTGGCCCAACTCCTCTCCACGTGGCCCACACGGCGCTCGATCCAACCACTCTTCCACACTGATCACTGGCGGCTGGACCCGCTTGGTCAGAGTCGCGCTGAGGCGCGCGCTCCGTGTTTGCAGCACTAGCACGTGGGGCCATGAAGGCAGACACCCAACCACGCGTTCCCTTCACCTGTGTGGCTGTCACGTGGGGCGCAGCTGTCGAACTCTTCCTCTTCGCGTCAAACGCAGCGCCTGGTTCGGGTTGTTACACCTGACTGGGATCCTCGTCGTTGGTGCGGGCTCTTCTTCCCTCTGGCTTCTATAAGGGCAAGTTTGGAAGTCCAAAACCCGAAGGGGATTGGAGGGGCTAAAATCCCCTTCTTATTCAAAATTGAATAAGGAGAGGATTTTAGCTCCTTCAATCCCCTCCGGGTTTGAGGCTCCCAAACTAGCACTAAAGGGATCCGAGCCCCCTGAGCCATGCCCCATCCACCCTCAAGAACTCCGTCGTCGCCATAGGAGATTAGAGCTAGCACAGGAGGTGTCTCGCGTCGCCATACGTGGACCTCGCCTTCTGCCACCGGTCCAACTTGGGACACCGGGTCGGGATGGAGCACGGGATCCGGGGAGGCTGGTCCATTGCTTCATTGGCGCGAGGGCAGTCTGACTCTCGGCAATTGCTCGTCGGAGCAATCCTTCCGCCGCAGATCAAGGTTATCCTGTGGCATGTGGTCTTTATCGCACCGGTTCCAATGAGCTTCCTCCCATCCTGTTTGTATTGGCCTTAGGGTCGTTTGGCGCATTTTAATTTACCAAGGAGTGCACCTTGGCGCGGTGGCGAGTTTGCCGGTCATGGCGCCACCTGTTGGGCTGGCGGCACCGCCGTCTAGGGAGGGTTGGTTGGGTAGGCAAGCGCTTAGCCATTGATCGTGCTTGGAACGATCGAGATTAGAAGTGGTAGTACCCCTTTGGTGATCGGATCAGAACCATAGATGTGAGATCGAGCGGGTGAGATGAGATACGACTATAATAAAATCAGGGCCATTGGTGTCTGATCCTGTGGTCTCTGGCATATACCGGTTCGTCGTGAGTGCTGATTAATCGGAACCGTTAATATGAGATCGGGCGGCTTAGATCCAACCCACTTCATCTAGTCGATCACAATTGCAGAAGAGCCCCTGTATTTTTTTAATCAACTCGCGATCCAATCCTATAGAAAGAACAAAACAAATAGGTCCTTTTCTTCGCAGATTCCACCCCGAGTTTTGGGAAATAGTGGCCACTGTGGCGGAACTGGCCGAATTATTCCAACTTAAGTGCCTATGTCCCGCCTTAGAGGCTAGACCACACTTAAATGGGAATATCTCGTCAATCCCTCGAATCTAGTTCGACGAGGCCACTGACAGGATCAAGTACCACAATCTCACTCGATGGTGAGTCACAGAGAAAATACAATAAAACATAAAACCATACATTAAGGAGTATTAAATTATTACATCATCGTTGGAGTTTTTGCAAAAGTAGTCATCATTGTTTCAAGTGCAGCGGAATAGAACTAACGATAAATAAATGGAGGGATGGGGAAGCCTGTCCCATCACTCCTCATGCTCCTCCTCAGCCGAGGCGGGGTCCCACTCGACAGTCCAACCCGGTGGCAAGATGGACGGCCAAGTCACTCCAGCAACCATGTCCTCCAAAGAACCTGTAAAATTATGCCACAAGCAAGGCTGAGTATACTAATACTCAGCTAGACTTACCCGGTGTGAGGAGTCTACTCCTCTACCTCTAGACATGCAGCTGTTTGGCTGTGGGGTTTGGTTGCCAAAAGCACTAGCTGAGTTTCTAAAACAAGTTTTAGCTTTGTCCAGTTTAAGTGTGACTCTCTTAAGGCTAAATATGTACCATCTACTCATACATAGTAGCAAACATTATTAGCAATCAACATCTTGTATCAACTCATCATATTTCCACTTGTTACTCAATGCAGTACAATGGATCAAGCAGTCTCATTAGCTGCGAGAAGCAGACGATTCGAATCGAGTTTTTATCCTTGCAAGGTAAACCTAAACACACGACGTGGCGAGGCACTCCATCCCCACACACATCAACCATCCCCATCGATTCCCCGTCAGCAGATCAGGGCTCACCGCCTTGGCGTACAATGCCTCAATGACCCCGACTGCCGTCGTGCAGTGACCGCACTTGTACCCACCATAACTGGAATGGGAGACCACGTCTCAGGTCGCGTGAGGGGCAAAGTCTGCTGCCAGGTTCAATCAGGTACTAGGCTTACCGATTTACCATATTTCTCGGCATGTGCTTAGTACGTTCAAACGCTTGACACAGGTATAGGCACATTAATCCTTATTCCAACTTCCCATCTCGTAGACAACCAATCCCCATGGATTGTTGTCCACAGACCAGCATCATTGTGATATGAAAGTGGGTACAACCAATTCCTGACCTCGCGCGAGTGCTGGAAAATCACTCGACTTCTACCGAGATCCTAATTAAATAAGCAACTACTCGGCCTAGCATACTAGTATTCAGCTCAATAGGATTCCTGAGATCATGCAACTAGGGTTTCAAACAACTCCTACACCTAAGTGCACATTCAATCCTACAATCATTAAGTATAGTAAAATAGCATAAATAACAGGTTATGCATAAACCGGGGCTTGCCTTCTAAAGCAGTGGCAGGCAGATCCTCTGGTGCAGGCTCTGGTGCTGGATCCGGGGCTACCTCCTGAGCAGCTCCTTGCTCCGGCACGAGGACGTATTCTCCATCAGCGAGGTTACAGTCTATCGAAATGCAATGAATATGTATGTCATGATTATGCAGGATTTAATAACATTATGCTAAAGGAAGAAAAACTAAGTTAATGAGTAACTTAGGGTTTCTTGGTCATACGTGACTTTTGGTGGTTTATGCTTATCACTCTAGGTTTAGGTTTTATTAAGGATAAGCATAGTGGATTGGTATCTCCCTTGTATAATTCAGTGGGCAATTTACAAAGGGTTTTAGGATGGCACTAATTTCCATCATTCATTTTCTCCTTCTTTATTTTCTATTTATAAATTCTAGCGTAGGTTTGAACTACAACCATGATTTAACTTTCTCCAAAAATTCTGTAACAATTACAGTGGGTTGTCATTGGTCACTATAGCCTGTTCTAGGAATTTGAGGTTCAAAAATAAAAAGGCTATGTCTTAGACAAAAATAACAAAAGTTGGGGCAGAGGGGTTACTTTGCACTACAACCCTTATCTAGGTGTGGGTTCTGTACCAAAGGTTATTTTTGCTAGTATCTAACAGCAATAACATGCTTCTGTGCCAAAAATCACAGCAAGTTAATTGGTGGTTATCTAGTGGTGATTTTCTAAAGTTTAATGTCAAAAAGGCACTTTCCACTACCTTGTTATTTGAAAAATGTCAAACAGCAAATTTCATATTTTTCCTATGTTCTTAATAACAAAACATTAATCATCCCAAGGTTTGGGGTGTTTTCACCTTGGGGTTATTTTTGTGGGGTTTTTCTAAGTTTTCCTTGTTTTCTTAAAACAAAAGGTATCCTATTTATTTTATACTAAACCAGGGTATAATAAATTTTTCTAGTAAACTACACTGAATAAGTATACTAACAAAAATAGGGGTGCCCCCTGGTTCCTTAATTAAATCACCTTTCCTATTTTCTTTAACTTTAAGCACAATGTGAAATAAATGGCAAACTCTACCTTAATAGGGTGTACAGAGGGGTTTATCATTTTTAAATAGGTCAGTAGGTGGTCATGTATTTCTCCAAATTTTCTCAACCTCAGTTAAATAGTGCAACTATTTTTATTCCTATTATTTAGCTTTTGGCCAAAACAATAATTAAATCAGAACCCTAAAGTTTACTGTAGCACATAGGGGTTTCATATTTTTCTTAAGTAGTTTACATTATTTAAGACCTGGCAAAATTGGTTTGACTTGATTTGGGTGAATAAAACAGAAGATATGAATTATTCAAGTTCTGTTTGAATTTAAATCAGATTTAATAAAAGGTTTCCTGGAAAAACCACTTTGCACCGAAGTCCTCGGGTTCTTTCCAAACTAACTCTCTCAGTTATACCCCCGCGCTACTATTCCTCTGAGTCACTGACATTGCGCAAAACCCCCTAGCCTTCTCTTCTTCTCCCCCGCGGTCCCTCCCTAGGTTTAAACAGTACCCGCGACAAAGAAAAGGGCGGCGCGGCTTACCGGCAGCGAGAGAGGTCCGGCGAGGGGCGGGGTTGGCTCCGGGAGGTCCTGGCGGTCACAACGGTGTACGGCTCGACGGCGGGGGTGGCCAGAATCGTCCGGTCCACGTGCGCAGGCGGGTGTTCTCGTCGGCGGCGGGTGTTCCGACCAAACCACGATGACCTAGTTCAATCCAATGGCACAGTGAGCTTCACGGGGTGACGTAGAGGCTGTGTGCACAAGGAATCGAAGAATGGAGCAGAGGATTACCCGGTCTACGCTCGCCGGCAGTTAGGTGGAGTCCGGCGACCGTGGACTGGCCTCTCCGGTGAAGCAAACTCCGATTCCTCGCTCAGGGAGCTTCACCGAGGTGTGCTCAGTCTTCTCCGAGGGTCGGACGGGGTTGGGAAGGGTTCTGTTGGCCGGTCTATGGTGGCAGGGGGATCGGGCGGCCGCGGACACGCCGTGCACGGGCAAACGCCGATGGGTTTGGGCTCCGGTGAGGTCGAGCGCGTGCGGAGGGGTATGGTCGAAGTCCCTGGGGGCTTTATAGGCGCGGGCGCGGGCCATGGCGCCGGCTTGGCTTTGGCGCGACGCGGGGCACGCGGGGGCGCGCGCGGGCGTGCTCTGGCGAGCTCAGAGCGCGTCGAACACGTGGCTCTTTGCTTCTGCCTGTGTTCTTCCCTCTGCTGAGCGGCCAAAACGTATGAATCTTGCCCTAGAGCCTGTGAGAGATCTCTTCCCTGCACCTAGAGCTACCTAGTTCATGTGAGTTCCAAGGGTAGATGTGGTCGGGTTAGAGAGATATGGGGGTGGGAAGTCGGCTATGTCAGAGATGTCCAAACCGAGACAAAATTGGTGCCAAGTCGTGTCAAACGTCTTAGGGTAGGCGTCAACTTTCTCCAGGGCATTCTAGGGTTAATTTGGCGCCACTTTGTCAATTGGGTCGAAATGTTTTGAAGTTTGAATGAGGGTGAACATGTGTGATCTTTGGCCAAGGTTTAGTTTTGGACTTAGACAATTTCTGATTTTTCTTTTGTGCTCAAACCTATGGTGAACCTTTTGGGGCTTTTCTGAAATCTTTTTGGGGTTACTTTCTTACTATTATTTGTAGGTTATTAAGTGTACTACAACTTTTATATTTGACCCAAGCCATGATCATAAGGTTTTCATGACCTTTTGGTCATACTTACATCTAGGGTTCCCATTGTCCAAAGGGGTTGCATTAGGGTTTTGGGCAATTGTCCCCTTTAGATGTGCATGATAAGTTAGGGTATGATATCCAAGATGGGTTGCACTTGCTTAGGACCTTGAGTTCCAAGTTTGAGGTACTTTGCTCTATTTCAATCACATGTGATGATGGGCTTGGCTTGTGTAGTCTTAAGTGAAAACCCTAAGTAACACCTGAGGTGTTACAGCCACCGTCCACGGGTCTGAGAATTTCAGAAAATAAAATCTAAAATGATTTTCAGGAAAAAATAAATATGATAAACTTAAAAAATTCATAACTTTATGAGTTTAACTCTAAATTGATCTGTTCCAGTTGCATTAATTTTGTTTTAATATTGTTTATCACCTAGTTCCTTTGTTTATCCATGGAACTTGATTTAAAATTATTCACTTGAATTACTCTATTCTAGGTAATAAATAACTCTAGAAATTCATAACTAGAGAACCGTAACTCCGATTTGATCCGTTCGAATTGCGTTAGATTCATAATAATATCATCTATACAGTATGCACTAACATTTATCACACCCCATACTTTTATTATTAGAAATTTGTCTAGCCTATGTTTAATAGATTAACTCCTCTAATCGAAGTTAACCTATCCATAATTATAGTTTGATTAAAATATGATCTCTAGTCAAGTTATAATTAAGATTAAGGTTGAGTTAATTATTCATAGAATATTCTCTCATATGGTGTATATTAATCAATTTATAATATAGTTTAATATTTAAATCACATAGATCTTCCGTAAATCCTAACTCTATAACCATAACTCCAAATTTGTTAGTTCTCAAACCACGATCTCGTAGCAATGAGTAGATTATTATTATGCAGTTTATTCTTATGTTTGGTGTGACATTAATTTTGCCTATACCATGTTTGTATGTATTGCTACGACTAGCAGCGAGGTCACGAGTCACCTAAAGAGCAAGTTTGTACCTGGAATCTCAAGTCCCAGGCAAGTTGTGCCCTTGATCACTTCTTTTTATCCAATCATGTTCTAATTAATCATAATGATCTGCATAGGTTAATTTTGGATGGGACTCAATATGTTACCCTAGTTTGACTATCTTTATACCATGTTTACCACTCAATTTTTGGGTAGTACCTGCTATTGCTTTATGTGGTTTTGGGTATGGAGATATACATTATTCATCATCACACTTTTATTATCAGTTTGTTATTTACTGTTCATGATAAGATCATTATGTTAATTGGAACATGGAGAACCACCCAGGAAAATAGTGCTACCACAAGGGTGGTATGGGACGCCCTTGGCTGACTAATTAGGAAGGCTACTGGAGGACTACCTTACCCGAAAAGGGCAAGGGTAGTAGGGGAGTGGTCAGTGTAGGGAGGCCCTTGGGTTGATTTTGCTGATGTGGGGGACAAATATCCCGCGGGTCCACTAGAAGGCGAGAAGGCCTCGCGCGGGGTCATGGGCTAGTTACCCCGCAAGGCCATCCCTTCGTGGGTCGGGCTATAGCTACTGGCAGAACGAGCCGACCTAAGAAGGCGAAAGACTCAAGCCCAGACAATCCATCGGCTCATACGTTATCAACAGCAACCACCCGACTTTCCCGCGCATGGCATCCTCGAATATTGGGGTGGATTAGGGATAAGTCGGCGAGATTGTAGGGAGATCAGTTCAGTCGGTTAACTATTATTTAGGAGACGTATGATCCTCATGTACGCATGGAGTGCCCCACGGTCATGTACATAAGGCCTAGGGGGTACCCCTTCATTTCCATCGACCATCTACCTATCTCATTAGCTTTTCTCCATTCAGGAGACTTCGCTTGTAACCCACCACATATAGATCCATCCCAGGAAGTAGGGTATTACACCTCTCTAAGCGGCCCGATCCTACAGAAAATTGCATGTCCCTCTCTCGTGCGTCCAGCACGAACCATTGAGTTACAATCAACAACACTATCCTACCCAAAAGCACCACAAGGGGTAACCTTGGTGTGCGGTCAAACTCTAAACACCGACATCTGGCGCGCTAGGTAGGGGGTGTGTCGTTGATCCAAGCTAGCTTAATGGCCATCACCTCCAAGTGCAAGATCACCCTTCGCCCCGGGACCATGTTTTGCTTTGGAACCATCTCGTCCATAGTGGATGAAGAGGGAACTCTGCACCGCGTAGCAAACTCACAGGAGAAGAAGCTTTCCTCGAAAATCCTAAGGGAAGCCAGAGCAGAATAGCGGGTGGCACCACAACCCGCATATCGAGCGAAGATGACCTCCTACAAACCAAAAGTCGGGAGCTCACCTTCCCGAAAAACTCCATTGTCCACCTCGCCCACAAAGGAGTGGACACGGATCACTCAAAAGAAGGAAGCAAACGTCCCGAGTCAAGGGATGAGAACACGCCGAGCCATCTTTCTAGCACCTTCGCCCTCAAAGGAGGACGGAAAGAGAAGCACCATTGCACCAGCTCCTTTCTACCCCGACATCCTCTTCATCGAGGGGAGATTGGAGTCGTCACCCATCTTCGACGATGAGCCAACCATGCAAGGGGAAGAACCTCCCCAGCGTGAAGCACAACGATGGAGGAACAGACGCCGGAACATGCGGCAACATCATGAGGCTGGGGAACGGGATCCGGCACAGCTCGTATCCCGGGATGAAGCCTCAGAAGTGGGAGAAACTCCTGGCGGGCGTGTACACCAGGAAAGGCAAAACTCTCGTCGCCGAGATTGCCGACAAGCTCAGGAACGAGAATGGGAGCAAGCCGAGCAAGGTGCAAGGCTATGTCGAGAGAACCCTCTCTTTGCTCGGAATCTGTACCACGACTTCGCTCGTGTAATGAACACACCTAGTGAAGTCGGAGGGGTGCTGGCCCAGATAGCTGGCGGTCTCTCGCAAACTCCAGACGCGGAAGGCTACCAATGGCTGCTTACTCGAGCAGCTAATCACCTTCTACCCATCGCTCATCCTCCGAGCGACTTGCACCATGCCATCAACAATCGGCAAGACACGCAGAGTCCAACAATGCTTCGCGCGACCGATGGCACGAAAGTGAGATAAGGCACCGGGAGGAGTATGACCGAGATCACGGTGTCCCGGCCCGTAGTCACGCCACCCGAGCCAAGTCGGTTGCGGCCTCAACTAGTGGCCCGTTCCGGGGACGGTCGAGATGACACACTACCGACTCCCCTCCCCAAGACCGACCTCACGAACGCCGACAGGAAGACACGTGCGGAGTCTCCGTGCTTACTCCACGTCTCTGGGCCATCCAGTGGCCCCCTAACTTCAAGGTCTCCAAAGTCGACAAGTACGAGCCCAAGCAGGATCCGAGTGGCTGGTTGGCCGTCTACACGACCGTCGCTCGGGCCGCCGGGGCGACGGAAGACATAATTACAGCATATTTGCCCATCGTCCTAGGGCAAGACGCACTGCAATGGCTTCGACATCTGCCACGACACTGCATCAATGATTGGAGCGATTTCAGTCGGTGTTTCATCGCCAACTTCCAGCCTCTCTCTGACAAGCCGGCACAGCCATGAGACCTCAAATCCATCAGGCGCCAGAGCGATGAAACACTCTGGTCATACCTCAATAGGTTTCAGATCATGAGGAACCGCATCCCCAAAGTCGCCGAGGCAGCGGCGATTGAAGATTTCTACCGGGGATCCAATGACTCGGCCTTCGTCTGAGCCATACTATAGAAAGCGCCTGCCACATCCGAACAACTATTCCGAGAGGCAGACCTCTACATCACCGTGGATGAACGGGCCCATGACCTCATCGGAGGTACGAAACCTGCTCCACCCGTGCCACGGCGCGACGCGAACCAGCAACCTGACAGGCGCTGGGAGAAGAGGCCTCGTGAGGAGGTGCTTGCCGCCAGGCTACCCATCGCTCAAGCCCGCGGTGCGCCCTGTGGAGGGGTACGGACATTGGATGAAATCCTCGACGCCCAGTTCTCGTATCACAAGGACATGTGCCACACCCTTCGGAACTGCAGGGACTTCAAGCACTCCGTCGGGCATGGCCGACCATTCCAGCCTCTACCGCCTCCCCCACCACGAGGAGGGCCTGACGAGCCCAAGCAGCCTCAGCAGCAAGAAGGGGGAGGGGGCGGAGCTTTTCCACGCGTTGATAGGGAGGTCAACATCATATTCAGAGGGCACGGAGCACAGGAAAACCGGAGGCAGCAAAAGCTCAACGACCGGTAGGTCCTGGTGGCACCACCAGTGCCCCAGCTCCCTACTGATGGTCGGAGCACGCAATAACCTTCAGCCGAGCTGATCAGTGGCTCAACTTTGATCATCCCGACATGTATCCGCTCCTTGTTGATCCAGTGATCTGAGAAAGCTGGGTGAAGAAAGTATTAGTGGACGGGGGAAGCAGCATCAACGTCACCTTCCCCTGGACACTCCAGGCCCTGGGGGTCGAGCTCAAAGACCTCACCGAGTCAAATACTCCCTTCTTCGGTATCGTGCTGACTGAAGGGGAATACCCGCTCGGGCACATCTACATGTCTGTCACCTTCGGGACCCCAAAGAACTACAGAACTGAGTTCCTGAGGTTCGAGGTGGCGCGCTTCGACTGCGGGTACAACGCCATCATCGGAAGGCCGGGACTAGCGAAGTTCATGGCTATTCCGCATTACCTATACATGATACTAAAGATGTCGGGACCTCAAGGAATCATCACTATGCGCATTGACTTCCAAGGCGCCGTAGAGTGCTTTCGGGGAGCCATTCAAACAACTCTCACTGCTGGGCCCTTGGCAGCCCTTCCCGCACAGGCAAACACCAGGCTGGAGGAGGAGGGTCTCACGATACCCACCAATGAAGCTCAAGCCGTGACCTCTATACGGCCAACTGAAGAGACTAAGAGGATCAATCTGGGATTCGCTGATGAGCGCAAGAATGCCATCATCAGCTCTAGCCTTGATGACAAATAGGAAAGTGCGTTCATTGGATTCCAGCAAGATAACCAAGATGTATTCGCATGGCAACCTGTGGATATGCCGGGAGTCCCAAGAGAACTAGTCGAGCACAAATTAAAGGTGTATCCTCAAACAAGGCCGATTCGACAAAAGTTGCGTCGTTTCACGCCTGACAAAAGGGAATCTATTCGCTCCAAGTTAGCCCGCTTAGTGTCAGCAGGGTTTATTAGGGAAGTATTGCACCCCGAGTTGCTAGGGAATCATGTTCTTGTAATGAAAAAGAATAAAGTTGATTGGCGCATGTGCGTCGACTATACTGATCTCAACAAGCACTGTCTAAAGGGTCCCTTCGAGCTCCCTAGAATAGATCAGGTAGTTGACTCGACTACTAGCTATTATATGCTCTCCTTCCTAGACTGCTACTCTAGATATCATCAGATCAGCCTGGCAAAAGAAGATGAGGAGAAGACTGCTTTCATCACCCCATTTGGAACTTTCTGCTATACCTCCATGCCTTTCGGCCTCAAGAACGCTTGAGCGACTTACCAGAGAGCCATCCAAACATGCTTAGCCGATCACTGGGGCAAGCTGGTGGAAGCCTAAGTCGATGATGTGGTTATCAAGACAGAAAACACAAAAAACTACATCGAAGATTTGCAGCTAGTCTTCAACAGCTTGAGGCGCTACAGATGGAAGCTGAACCCAGAAAAGTGTGTCTTTGGAGTACCAGCTGGAAAGCTACTTGGATTCATTGTCAGCCATCAAGGAATTGAAGCAAATCTGGAGAAGATCGAGGCCATCATGAGAATGGAAGCGCCACGGTCGCAGAAAAAGGTGCAAAGGCTTACTGGATGCATGGCAGCTTTGAGCAGGTTCATATCAAGGCTGGGCGAGAAAGGAAGGCCATTTTACAAATTGCTCAAGAAGGTGGACAAGTTTCAGTGGACCACAGAGGCACATGAGGCTCTAGAGGCACTGAAGAAGTTCTTGACCATGCCACCAGTACTCAAGCCGCCGCGCCGAGCTATGCCTGGTCATCCGGCAGAAGATCTGCTCCTATACATCTCCTACACAACTCACATGGTAAGCACCACGTTAGTAGTCGAGCGGGCGGAGGAAGGACATGCATACCTAGTGTAGCATCCAGTCTACTTCATCAGCGAAGTCCTCGGACCCTCAAAAATAAGGTATCCTCAAATCCAGAAGCTGTTGTACGTGGTACTTCTAACTACTCGCAAGCTCTGGCACTACTTCGACGACCACAAAGTCATAGTAGTCACATGATTTCCGATAGGTGATATTCTCCACAACAAAGAAGCTATTGGAAGGATAGGCAAGTGGGCATGCGAGCTTCGGGCTCACGACATAGAGTTCCGGCCCCGCATTCCGATAAAAACTCATGCACTGGCCGACTTCATATCAGAATGGACTGAGCACTAGGTCCTAGAGAGCCTAGAAGTTGCTGAACTGTGGAGAATGTATTTTGATGGCTCACTGAAACTGCAAGGAGCGGGTGCAGGGATTCTCTTTATTGCTCCCGAAGGCGAACAACTCAAGTATGCACTCCAGCTATCGTTTCCAACATCAAATAATACAACTGAGTATGAAGCACTGGTCCATGGGCTGAGCATCGCGGTATCACTCAGCATCAAGAAGTTGATGGTATATGGCGACTCGCTGGTGGTCATAAGCTAGATAAACAAAGATTGGGATAGCTCAACCGATTCAATGGGAAAATACTGTGTAGCCATGCGAAAACTGGAAGACAAGTTCGAAGGATTGGAGTTCCATCATGTAGAAAGGGATCGCAATGCAGCAGCAGATGCATTGTCGAAGCTGGGGTCCAGCCGGGCCCAGGCTCCACCTGGGATCTTCGTCTAAGAAATATCACAGCCAAGCATCACCACAGACCAGATGGAAGAATGCAACACCCTGAGTCATCCGGAAGCAGACCCCAATGATCGGAGAGAGCCTATCATTAGGTACATAAAGAATGAAGAAGAGCCGGATGACAAGGCAGCGGCAGAGCGCATTGCAAGGCAGTCAGCCCACTACACCATCATAGGGGGCTTGCTGTATAGAAGAGGTGCAGGAGGAGTCTTCATGAAATGCATCCACTCGGCCACCGGGAGACAACTATTAGATGAAATTCATGCTGGGCAGTGTGGTGTGCATGCTGCATCAAGGACTCTAGTGGGAAAAGCTTTCATGTCCGGTTTCTACTGGCTAACTGTGAAGAATGACGTTGCCGAGTTAGTCCATAAGTGCGAGGCATGCCAATTCTTGTCGAAGCAACAACACTTGCCCGTGTAGCAGCTGCAAGCCATTCCTGTAACCTAGCCGTTTGCATGCTGTGGGCTGGACATGATTGGACCTTTCAAGAAAGCTCAAGGAGGTTACACTCATGTATTGGTTACCATTGACAAATTTACCAAATGGATAGAGTACAAGCCAATTGCTTCCTTGACCTCAGCAAAAGCAGTGGAGTTTATCCAGGATATAATATTCAGGTTCGGAATACCAAATAGCATCATCACTGACCTGCAATCCAACTTTACCAGCTCAGAGTTCTTCGATTTCTGCGAGCAAAGGAGTATCCAGATCAAGTACGCATCAGTGGCACATCCAAGAGCTAATGGCTAGGTGGAAAGAGCCAACAGAATGATATTGGATGCACTCAGAAAAAAGGTCTTCGACAAGAGCGAAAAGCTTGCAGGAAAGTGGATTAGAGAGCTGCCATATGTGGTCTGGAGCATGCGAACTCAGCCCAGTCGAGCCCTGCATAGAAATACCCCGTTCTTCATGGTGTATGGGTCGGAGGCTGTGTTGCCTGCCGATCTGATGTTCGGGGCGCCGAGGCTAACCTTTGAAAACATAGCTAAAGCAGAAGCAACCAGGCTGGAAGACATTGATGTGCTGGAGGAAGAACGATTGAACACAGTAATTCAGTCGGCCAGGTACCAGTAGACCTTGAGGCGCTACCACGACAAAGTTGTGCGGTGCCGATCCTTTGCAGTGGGAGACTTTGTCCTCCACCGAGTTCTAACGGGGGAGGGGCGACACAAGTTATCACCACCATGGGAAGGACCGTTCATCGTAGCAGAGGTCACACGACCGGGATCCTATCGGCTTACTCAGATGGGTGGCATGGAAGTGGGGAACTCTTGGAACATTGAGCACCTCAGAAAGTTCTACCCTTAGCGATGCCTCAAAACTCTCGAAGGAAAGTTGTACTCTGTAACCAGAAGGTTTCATCATCAATAAAGCTTTCATTTTCCAAAGGCGTTCAAACTGTTGATTGACAACTGACTTAGATTGGGCTCAACTCGAAATCACCATGACATGACTTAGCGTGATCACTATACCCTACTAACGGAGCAATCAGCTTAAGTCGAAAACGCCTTAAGTCAGTGCGACATGCTCACGCTTACATTACTTAGGGTGATCACTATACCCTACTAAAGGAGCAATCGGATTAAGTCGGAAACGCCTTAAGTCGGTGCGACATGCTCACGCTTACATGACTTAGGGTGTTCACTATACCCTACTAACAGAGCAATCTGCTTAAGTCGAAAACGTCTTAAGTAGGTGCAACATGCTCACACATACATGACTTAGGGTGAATACTATACCAGACTAACAAAGCAATCGGCTTAAGTCGGAAATGCCTTAAGTCAGTGCGACATGCTCACACTCACATGATTTAGGGTGACCATTATACCCTAGTAGCGAAATAGTCAACTCAAATTGAGAATACTTCGAAAAAAGAAATATTTCGCTTACAGTGCCAGGGGTGTTTTTAGCACCCTACCCACGAAACAATTGGTTCAATCATAACTATTGTGCACATACAGAACTCATAGTACATCTTTTTTCTAAAAGATGCTAACTCGATAAACCAGTGTCTTTCAGGGTTGAAGTATCCCTGCAGGCGGCATCCTTTGCACGGGCAACAGAGGAAGATGGACAGCTTGCAGCGTCAGGCGCGGCCATGACATCAGCGATGATATCATAAGGCACCATGACACCGGGTCTCCTCATCAGGATCTGCCCAGCACGAACGACCTTATCCATGGCCCTGTCGCGCTGAGCCTTCAAGGCGACACAGTCACCCTCCACGACCTTGATAGCGAGATGGGTGGCCTCCAGCTCCTGCGTGACAAGTTTCTTGGAAGCACGCAACTCCTTGATGGTGGAATCCTTGGTGGACAACAATTTACTAAGTCGAGAGACTTAATCCTAGGATGCCCGCAGCTTGTTGCGATGATGCTCCAAGTTAGACATGGTAAAGCGATGGCTCCTCTCCAGGATGGTCAGGGAGTTACTAGCATCACGATACAGCCTATCCACATTGTCATGAGATGCAACGAGTGCTCGTTTTTCTTCCTGCAAGCAAAAACATCACTAAGCATTGAAGCAAGGAGAGCAAAAAGCAGGAGCAGCCAAGGAAGTTTACCTCATGTGCCATCTTCTCGGAGTCGAGCTGTGCATTCAGAGAGGAATTCAGGGAGCGAGCACCGTCCAGAAAAGCAGAAGTTTGGATTAAGTCGGCCTGGCTCTGAGAATACTTCTCTTCAATGTCAGAGAACCGCCGAGCCAAATCTGATAAAGTAGCACAAGAAGAGCGCGTGACCTAGAGCAAACTGAGTAATGAAAGTGAATAAGGAAACTATGGGCTCACTAACCAATGTTTGATGCCTCCAGGTCATCGATTTGTTTTTGGAGCAGTAGAGGGTTCCACTGCATTAGAGACGAAGCTGGATTGGGGGTAGGACCACCGCAGATCTCAATTAGGCAGATACACTGCCAATAAAATCCTATGATCATGGAAAGATAAGCAAAAAAGCTAGTTTGCCAGTAAGAACAGTAAAAAAGCAAAAGTTGACTCACCTGAAGATTGGAGAGGAACAGGGGAAGACCCAAAGCAGGAAGAGTCGGTGCATTGCTCGATGAGGGGAGATCAGCAGGAATGATATCAACATCATGACTCAGAGGAACTTCAACCCCATCAGCAGGCGGTAGGCTCCTGGCATCTGGTTCACTGGCCTCTAAAGTAACCATACCAGTGAAAGCTATAGAAAGATGCGTCACCATAGCTTCCTTGGACCGGACTGGGGGCGATCCAATGTGGACGTCCATAGAAGCAGCAGAGAGGGAGCTTGACCAACACCCTCGGGGGCTGGGTCGCTACCAGCACCACCCTCGGGGGCTGGGTCCTCCGCAGCAGCCACCTCTAGCGCTGAAGATTCCTCAGTCACTATGATATCCTGGCCCAAGGCTTAATAGAATTAATATAGTGTCCATACCAACAAGGTCCATCTTCTTTTTCGGAAGCCTATCTCGAAAAAATATCTAGGTTAAGCATGCTTGGCTTGGAGCAATTTAGGATGGGTGACCGACCGAGAAGTTTTCTCGGGTGCGCATGAGTGAGGACAAAGTGTGCACAAAAGATCCATGTTGGTCTGTGGGGACCATATATGATCCTAGAGAGCTGCCAGGAGTAAGTATCGTCGGTCTAGGGATTGGACGGGGTGTTACAAGTGGTATCGGAGCCGACCCTCGAGGTTTCACGGGCGTGTGTGGGCTAGGGTGTTCGGGTATATGGCGCATGGCGCATGTGGGCCCGGAGTGGTCACAGGGCATGGCATATGACGACACTAGACACACAGACGTAACTAAGAGGGGAAGTTCCTGGATTGTGGTTGACTGACGAGGACATCGATCTTCTAAGGGGGTGGATTGTGATATCCTGGCCCCTGGGATGGTGATTTCCTGGCTCAAGGCTTAATAGAATTAATAGAGTATTCATACTAACAAGGTGCATCTTCTTTTTCAGAAGCCTATCTCAAAAGAACCTCCAAGTTAAGCGTGATTGGCTTAGAGCAATTTAGGATGGGTGACCGACCGGGAAGTTTTCCCGAGTGCGTATGAGTGAGGACAAAATGCACACAAAATACTCGTGTTGGTCTGTGGGGACGATATATGATCCTAGAGAGCTGTCAGGAGTAAGTACCGCTGGTTTGGGGATTGGACGGGGTGTTACAGCCACGTCCATAGGTGTCGGGTGACTCGGATCAACATCCTCGCGAGGAAGACCGCCCTCTAAGGTCGATGAGGCACCAGAAACCACCCGGGTTATCTCTTGCCCAGTAGAATCATGCGGCAGAAGACCACCATCTAAAATGCCATCACTATCGAGCGTGCGGACAAACTTTCAAGGGCGCAAATGAAAAGCAAGCAGTAGTGATTAAGTGGAGCATATTCGTCCTTCATTCATAATAGGGGAAGTAACACAAACTCAAAGCTGACTCATTACGAGTCAGCCTCTTTTACCCTTGGTCATTGCAGTACATTACATTACATATTACATTACACTACGTTACTAACTAACACTACCTTATTGTACTACTACTTACTACTACTACTACTATCAATACTAATATTTAAACTAGTGGCATTATGCCACTGGCTTTGCCGCTACCGTCGGTGCCCTTGCCGCTGCTGCCGCCGTCGCCCCTCCCGCCGTCACCACCGCCGCTGCCACCGTCGCCACCGCCGTGACCATTGTCGCTGCCACTATCGCTATCGCTCCTATTGCCGTCGCCACCACCGTCATTATTGCCACTAATGCTGTCACCATTGCTGCCGTCACTATCACCCTTATCGTCGTCGCCCTTGCAGCCGTCGCTCCCGTCATCGTCGCCACTGCTGCTGCCGTCGCCCTCGTCGTCACCATCACCGCCACTCCACTCCTAGGAGGAGTCGGAGGAGTCCTCCTCGTCCAAGGAGACCCCCGACTCATCTGACCCACTAAGCCCGACGCGCTCGATGGAACGCCAGTACGCCCGGGCCACGATAGATAGCCCCATGGAGTCATCCGAGTCCTCGGATGATGCCGGGGGAGAAGCTGGAGCGGGCGAACGATCAGCCTCAGAGGAGGTCTCCTCCGAGTACTCGGAGTCACCAAAGTCCTCCGAGGGAGGACTCTGAGCACGCTTGCGCTTGCCGTCGGCACGACGAGGCCAGCCGCTACCCCTCCTACCCCTGCCCATGGTTGGTTGGAAAAGGAGGGAAAGATGAAGAAGAAGAAAGCAAATGATCAAAGAGCGAGTGAAGAGAACAGCCGAGGCAAGCAGGCTATGTATAGAGGCTGGGGGTGACCGCCCACTTCCTACCACGCTCGTCGAACTATCGCAAGAATTCAATAAGCAATTCAAGCCGTCTAAAAATGAGTCAGGCAACAGGCACCGCTTCACGTAACCCGACACCGATTGGACCTAAGTCAACTGCTCAGGCAAATGATTACGCCCCTCGGTCACATCAAGTTACTACTCTAGGACAGCACGGTAAACGCTCTGTGTACCAAGACACCCCTTGGGCACACCCATTGGGTGTGTCGCTCAGAATTTTCAAAGATTTTCTGAAGGAGTCATATCCACAAAATATACTCAATGAATGTACCACGACAAAAGAAGGAGATCGACTGAGATGGAAGAAAGTCCAAATGTGGCTACTGGAGCGCAAGTCTAATCAACAGAAGCATTGAAGCACAGAGCAGGGTGATGTCCAGCTGAGAACCATCTGCCTCAACTAGCCAGACGTCCAATCTATCACCGATCAAATTGATTTCAAACCTAACAAGGCATGGACAGATGGCAACGTTTGAATTTCTAGAGCACAAGAGAAAGACCTTTGAAAACCAAAGTGCTGATTTCTAAAGAATAAGATGAAGACCTTTGAATGGATTATTTCGAAAATCCACTCAAAGCTCGGGGGCTACACGCATTGGGTGCACCTTCGGTGCATCCAATAGATTTTTAGTCCCATGAAACCAAAATGATGATTTCTAGAGCATAAGATGAAGACCTTTGAATGGATTATTTCCAAAATCCACTCAAAGCTCGGGGGCTACACCCATTGGGTGTACCTAATAGATTTTTAGTCCCATGAAAACAAAATGTTGATTTCTAAAGCATAAGATGAAGACCTTTGAACGGATTATTTCCAAAATCCACTCAAAGGTCGGCGGCTACACCCAATAGATTTTTAGTCCCATGAAAGCAAAATGTTGATTTCTAAAGCATAAGATGAAGACCTTTGAATGGATTATTTCCAAAATCCACTTCAAAGCTTAGGGGCTACACCTTCGATGCACCCATCGGCAAAACAAAAATCGTGCCATATAACAAACCCATAAGCTGGACCAGGAATCTTTGGGCTGATTATTTCAAAAATCAACTCAAAGATTGGGGGCTAGTGGGGGACAGATATCCACCAGGTCCACTAGAAGACGAGAAGGCCTCGCGCGGGGTCACGGGCTAGTTACCCCGCAAGGCCATCCCTTCGTGGGCTGGGCTACAGCTACTGGCGGAACGAGCTGACCTAAGAAGGCGAAGGACTCAAGCCCAGACAATCCGTCGGCTCATACGTTATCAACAGCAACCACCCGACTTTCCCGCGCATGGCGTCCTCGAATATCGGGGTGGATTAGGGATAAGTTGGCGAGATTGTAGGGAGATCAGTTCAGTCAGTTCACTATTATTTAGGAGATGTATGATCCTCATGTACGCATGGAGTGCCCCACGGTCATGTATATAAGGCCTAGGGGGTACCCCTTCATTTCCATCGATCATCTACCTATCTCATTAGCTTTTCTCCATTCAGGACACTTCGCTTGTAACCCACCACATATAGATCCATCCCAGGAAGTAGGGTATTACGCCTCTCTAGGCAGCCCGAACCTGCAGAAAATTGACTGTCCCTCTTTCGCGCGTCCTTCACGAACCATTGAGTTACCGTCAACAACATCGTCCTACCCAAAAGCACCGCAAGGGGTAACCTTGGGTGTGTGGTCGGACTCTAAACACCGACAGCTGCGATGGCAGTCAGGCGAGGGGTCCCTGCATTGGAGCTTCCTAGAAACTGTAGCGGGTTTTCTGATGCTAGTGGAACTTTGTAAAGGCCTCGTAGTGTTACCCTGCCTCGCCTCCTCATTAGAGGTGTATGGGAGTGGCCTTCTCTTGGCAGATGGGTAACATGACTTGTGGGTAAAGATGTGCAACCTCTGCAGAGTGTAAAATTGGTATATCAGCTGTGCTCACGGTCATGAGCAGCTCGGACACTCACATGATTAATTTATGGAACTAAATTCAATTTGTCATTTACATTGCATCGCAGGTGTTGTTATCACTTTTGTTCTACTACTTACTTGGGTTGGTATTTACTTATACTTAGTAATTGCTAATAAAATTTTGACCAACTTTAAAAGCAATGCTCAGCTCTAACCATCCTCTTTGGTAAGCCTTACACTTCACATGAGCTCCCACCTTTGGCGAGTTCATGCACATTATTCCCCACAACTTGTTGAGATATGAACGTATGTGAGCTCACTCTTGTTGTCTCACACCCCCACATGTCAAGAACAGGTACCGCAGGACGAGGCACATGGAGGATGATGTGACGAGTTCGTGAGAGGTCTACGCCGTCGTCTCCCAGTCAACTTTGGCGTTGCTGGATCATCGTCTCCTTATGATGTAATTTATTTATTTTGTACAGAACTCCTATTATATTGTAAATATGTGACATTCGTTTCTGTACCATGATTCATCATATGTGTGAGACTTGGTCCCAGCACACCTGATGATTATTTCGCACCCGGGTCTTGGTGCCCACGAAACCCGGGTGTGATAGAAGTGGTATCACAGGAATGTTGACTGTAGGACGAAACCTAGATAGAACTGAACAACCATTGTCTACTTACCTTTGCTACTCTGATTCTCTTCTAAACTTTTCTTAATCTTTTCTCATCTATTTCCGCTTTACTCTAATTATTCTTACCTTTTTTCTTTCTAAAGACAAATGTGGATTTCACATTTTGAAATCCTGTGCCTGAAGTGACCTTTAGGAATAGGAGACCTACTCTTAGGAACAAAAACAATTTTTTTATATAGATATCTATGAACTTGAATATTTGTTCTTATGATACTTATCTGATTTGGATCTTTGATTGAGTGTGATGGGTTGTGGATTATTATCCACAATTGCATCTGCATATATAACTAGGCATAAAAGATAATATTTATAAAATAACTAGACAATCTAGATTATCCCCATTAAAATGTATCTAGTACCCTGTATCTATCTTATCTTGACAGATTCTATCTTACCTTTGGACATTCACCTTATACGACTAGTTACCCCAATATTGACATAAAACAACAGATCAAGCCCTGCCAAAGAATCTTCAGTTCATAACCAGCTACTAGCCTATTCATTCTACCTACCAAATAATTTCCCCTGCAAAACTATCTTACCATATGCTTCTAACTCAGATGGTCAATACTAGGAAGGGCGGAGGAATTGATCTACCTGCCAATCCATATAACCGGAGGGTGCTTAGACAATAGCAACAAGCAGAGATGAATCCTCCAAATCCTCCACCAGTCGGAGATAATCCATCGGTTGCAGCCTAGATGCAAATAATGCAACAGATGGCTGATACTATGGTAGATATGCACACGCAGATGCGACAGGAGCGTCAGGAAATGCGCCAGGAGCGAAGGGTGCAATAGCAGCAGCCACCACTACCTCCTCCACCACCACCACCAGCTCCACCCAGGGATAAGCACCAGAAATTTATGAGTCACAAACCACCAACCTTCTCCAACTCCATGGACCCACTACAAGCAGATGACTGGCTAAAGTCTTTAGATAAGATGCTCAACATAGCTCAGTGCTCAGACAGAGAGAAAGTGCTCTATGCATTGGGTCATCTTACTGGCCCCGCTGCGGATTGGTGGGATGCGTACTGCGCTGCTCATGCTGCCGTCAACACAATCACCTTGGCAGAATTCTCCACTGAATTTAGGAATTACCATATTTCTGCTGGACTCGTGAAGATTAAAAAGAAGAAGTTTCTATCCCTTAAGTAGGGAAGTATGTCCATGAGCGAATATTGGGACAAATTTATTCAGCTATCTCGATATGCTCCTAGGGATGTTGAGGATGATGAGAAGAAGCAGGAGCTCTTCCTGGAAGGTTTGATTGGACCGCTACAATACCAACTGATATCGCACACATTTCCGTCCTTTCAACGACTATTTGACAAGGCGATTGCTGTGGAAAACAAGAGTTGTGAGTTTGGAGAGAAAAGAAGGGCTGCCAACTAGGGACAGGCTAGAAGTAGTTCATGTCCCCGATATAATACCACTCCAAGTCCACCAGCTCGTGGCGGTTCCGAGCAGCAAACTCAACCGACACAAACAGTTACTCCTCAAGCAAGCACCCCAGCATGACCCGTTGCTCCTAATACATCCACCAGCAGGGCATGCTTCAAGTGTGGACAATCGGGACACTATGCCAACTACTGTCCCAACAGGGCCGCTTATACTACCTCGGCTCCAATGAAGCAAGGACAAGCCTCAGCAGGCAAGAGTCAGCCCTTATCGATGAACCGGGGGCAAGCCAACCATGCATAAGTAGAAGCTGAACTTGGTGAACTTGAAATTCAAAAAGAAGTGCTAGTTGAAGATGAAGTAGTCGGTGAAGAAGTCAACGAGCAACAAGAGTAGAGCATATATAAATAAACATATATGTATATATATATATTACTATCTGTAAGACCTAAATATTACTTTAGTTAGTAGCTAGTATTCTACTATTTTAGGAATAATAATAAGGTCTACTTGACCCAATGTTTTTCTAATAAGTTATGCATCATGCTGACATTTTTGTTTATGCATATGTTCTGAGATAAAAAGAGCTACATCCTTATTACTAATCTCGAGGACGAGATTTCTTTTAAGGGGAGTAGGATTTGTAAAGCCCAAAATTGGTAGAAGGAAAAAATATATAATAAAATAATAAAATAAAGAAATAAAAATATCTATAATAGTGTTTCTAGAATTTTTTAAAACCCTTGGAATTCATTAGGACATTTCCTTCTTTCCTAAACAAATAATGGTACTAAATTAGTTAAGTAACCAATAAGTAAATAAAGGAAGGTGCATCTCTTGTTGATGATTTTGTTGTGATATATTTTACTGAAAACATAAAATTGACCTCAAATTATAAATAAAAATGTAAACTAGAAAATGAGAAGAGAAATTGCAATAGTCATTTATTAATCTTAGAATTTGAAATTGGAAGGAGAATAAAAAATAATAATATTAAAATTTGTAGGATTTATATCCACATTAGGATTATGTTAGGGAATGGAAACTTGAAGTTTAAAACCAAAAGTTTAGGCAGGTTTAAATTTGAAATAGGAATTTGAAAATGTGAAAAAAAATTAAAATAGAAAAGGACCAAAACTGCATCTGGGCCATTTCT
Organism: Zea mays; assembly: GCF_902167145.1. Lineage (NCBI taxonomy): Eukaryota > Viridiplantae > Streptophyta > Magnoliopsida > Poales > Poaceae > Zea > Zea mays. The sequence goes on from NC_050103.1 coordinate 31,153,782, forward strand.
TCCCTTGCGACTGGCCCAACTCCTCTCCTCCACGCGGCCCACACGGCGCTCGATCCAGCCACTCTCCCGCACTGGAGCACTGGCGGGTGCACCCGCTTGGTTAGCGTCGCGCTGAGGCGCGTGCTCTGTGTTTGCAGCACTGCCACGTGGGGCCACGAAGGCAGACACCCCGCCGCGTGTTCCATTCACCTGTGTGGCTGTCATGTGGGGCCTAGCTGTCGGACTCTTCCTCTTCGCATCAAACATGGCGCTTGGTTTGGGTTGTTACACCTGACCGAGATCCTCGCCGTTGGTGCGGTCTCTTCTTCCCCCTGGCTTCTATAAAGGGATCCAAGCCCCCTGAGCCACGCCCCATCAACCCTCAAGAACTCCGTCGTCGCCATAGGAGATTAGAGCTAGCATAGGAGGGGTCCTGCGTCGCCATACGTGGACCTCGCCATCTGCCACCGGTCCAACCTAGGACACTAGGTCGGGGTGGAGCGCGGGATCCAGGGAGGCTGGTCCGTTGACTTCATTGGCGCGAGGGCGGTCGGACTCTCGGCAATTGCTCGCCGGAGCAATCCTTCCGTCGCAGATCAAGGCTATCCTGTGGCCAGTGGTCTTTATCGCACCAGTTCCAGTGAGCTTCCTCCCATCCTGTTAGTATTGGCCTTAGGGTCATTTGGCGCGTTTTAATTTACCAAGGACTGCACCTTGGCGCGGTGGCGAGTTCGCCAGTCATGGCGCCACCGGTTGGGCTGGCGGTGTTGCCGTCCAGGGAGGGCTGGTTGGGTAGGCAAGTGCTTAGTCATTGATCGTGCTAGGAACGATTGAGATTATAAGTGGTAGTACCCCTTTGGTGATCGGATCAGAACCATAGATGTGAGATCGAGCGGGTGAGATGAGATACGACTATAATAAAAGCGAGGCCATTGGTGTCTGATCCTGTGGTCTCTGGCGTATACCGGTTCGTCGTGAGTGTAGATTAATCGGAACCGTTAATAGGAGATCGGGCGGCTCAGATCCAACCCACTTCATCCAACCGATCACAATTGCAGAAGAGTCCTTGTATTTTTTAATCAACCCACGGTCGAATCCTATAGAAAGAACAAAACAAATAGGTCCTTTTCTTCGCAGATTCCACCCCGAGTTTTCGGGAAACAGTGGCCGCCGTCCACGGGTCTGAGAATTTTAGAAAATAAAATCTAAAATGATTTTCAGGATAAAACTAAATATGATAAACTTAGAAAATTCATAACTTTATGAGTTTAACTCCAAATTGATCTGTTCCAGTTGTATTAATTTTGTTTTAATATTGTTTATCACCTAGTACCTTTGTTTAGCCATGAAACTTGATTTAAAATTATTCACTTGAATTACTCTATTCTAGGTACCAAATAACTCCATAAATTCATAACTAGAGAACCATAACTCCGATTTGATCCATTCGAATTGCGTTAGATTCTTAATAATATCATCTGTACAGTATGACACTAACATTTATCACACCCCATAATTTTATTATTAGAAATTTTTCTAGCCTATGTTTAATAGATTAACTCCTCTAATCGAAGTTAACCTATCCATAATTATAGTTTGATTAAAATATGATCTCTAGTCAAGTTATAATTAAGATTAAGGTTGAGTTAATTATTCATAGAATATTCTCTCATATGGTGTATATTAGTCAATTTATAATATAGTTTAATTTTTAAATCACATAGATCTTCCGTAAATCCTAACTCTATAACCATAACTCCAAATTTGTTAGTTCTCAAACCATGATCTCGTAGCAACGAGTAGATTTTTATTATGCAGTTTATTCTTATGTTTGGTGTGATGTTAATTTTGCCTATACCATGTTTGTTTGTATTACTACGACTAGCAGCGAGGTCACGAGTCATCTGTAGAGCAAGTTGGTACCTAGAATCTCAAGTCCCAGGCAAGTTGTACCCTTGATCACTTCTTTTTACCCAATCGTGTTGTAATTAATCATAATGATCTGCATAGGTTAATTTTGATGGGACCCAATAGGTTACCCTAGTTTGACTATCTTTATACCATGTTTACCACTAAATTTTTGGGTAGTACCTGTTATTGCTTTATGTGGTTTTGGGTATGGAGGTAAACATTATTCATGATCACACTTTTATTATCAGTTTGTTATGTATTATTCATGATAAGATCATTATATTAATTGGAACATGGAGAACCACCCGGGAAAACAATGCTAGCACAAGGGTGGTATGGGACGCCCTTGGCTAACTAATTAGGTAAGTTAGTGGAGGACTACCTTACCTGAAAGGGGCAAGGGCAATAGGGGAGTGGTCAGTGTAGGGAGGCCCTTGGGTTGATTTCGCTGCGATGGCGGTCAATCTAGGGGTCCCTGCATTGGAGCTTCCTAGAAATTGTAGCGGGTTTTCTGAAGCTAGTGGAACTTTGTAAAGGCCTCGTAGTGTTACCCTGCCTCGCCTCCTCGGTAGAGGTGTATGGGAGTGGCCTTCTCTTGGCAGATGGGTAACATGACTTGTGGGTAAAGACGTGCAACCTCTGTAGAGTGTAAAACTGGTATATCAGCTGTGCTCACGGTCATGAGCAGCTCAGACACTCACATGATTAATTTATGGAACTAAATTCAATTTGTCATTTGCATTGCATCGCAGGTGTTGTTATCACTTTTGTTCTACTACTTACTTGGGTTGGTATTTACTTATACTTAGTAATTGCTAATAAAATTTTGACCAACTTTAAAAGAATTGCTCAACTCTAACCATCCTCTTTGGTAAGCCTTACACTTCACATGAGCTCCCACCTTTGGTGAGTTCATGCACATTATTCCCCACAACTTGTTGAGCGATGAACGTATGTGAGCTCACTCTTGCTGTCTCACACCCCCCACATGTCAAGAACAGGTACCGCATGATGAGGCGCATGGAGGATGCTGTGACGAGTTCGTAAGAGGTATAGGTCGTCGTCTCACAGTCAACTTTGGGGTTGCTGGATCGTCGTCTCCTTATGATGTAATTATTTATATATTTTGTATAGAACTCCTATTATATAGTGAAGATGTGACATTCGTTTTTGTACCATGATTCATCATATGTGTGAGACTTGGTCCCAACACACCTGATGATTATTTCGCACCCGGGTCTTGGTGTGCCCGAAACCCGGGTATGACACTCAACTTTATGTTAGTTCACATATAGTGTGTTGTGCATCTAATCACCAAAACAATATAGAAATGGCCCAAGGGCACATTTCCCTTTCAATCTCCCCCTTTTTGGTGATTTATGCCAACACATTAAAAAGCAACTCATTTCGAACTAACATATATAGAAGAGCTCAAAATGCAAATTGAGGACCGATAAGATTTTCAATGAATTTGGAATATTTGGATCACTTTTGGCACCACTTGGTTTATTTTCACAAAACAATTTTTTCCCTATCTCTATGTCAAACACACTTGTTTTGGCAAATCAAGAGATCTTTCAAGAGTAAATTTGATCAAATGCCAAAAACTCCCCCTTTTCCCCCTACTCAAGTTTCTCTTCCACAAGAGAACCGTTTTTGCAATAAGAGGGTTTTGATCAAATCCAAAGAGTTTAACTCTACAAGAGATCTTTCAAGAGTAAATTTGATCAAATGCCAAAAACTCCCCCTTTTCCCCTACTCAAATTTCTCCCCCATAAGAGAACAATTTTTTCAATAAGATGGTTTTATTCAAATGCAAAAAGTGATGCCAGATGTTTATGTGCTTAGTACGGCTGTGTTCAACAGGATTATCCGCCAAGCGGATTGCACTCTCATTATCACATAGGAGTGGAACTTTGCTCAGATTGTAGCCAAAGTCCTGGAGGATTTGCCTCTTCCAAGTAATTGCGCGCAACACTGTCCAGTGGCAACATACTCGGCCTCAGCGGTGGATAGGGCAACAGATGTTTGTTTCTTAGAGCTCCAAGACACCAGTGACCATCCCAGAACCTGACAAGTCCCTAATGTGCTCTTCCTATCAACCTTGCACCCGGCATAGTCAGAATCTAAGTATCCAATTAAGTCAAAGGTAGACCCCTTTGGATTCCAGATTCCGAAGCAAGGCGTAGAAACTAAATATCTAAGAATTCGCTTAACGGCCACAAGGTGACACTCCTTAGGGTCGGATTGAAATCTAGCACACATGCATACACTTAGCATAATATCCGGTCTACTAGCACAAAGATAAAGCAATGATCCTTTAATAGGCTGGTATGGCTTTTGATCAATGGACTTACCTCCTTTGTTGAGGTCCAGATGTCCGTCCGTTCCCATCGGTGTCTTTGCGGGCTTTGCATCCTTCATCCCAAACCTCTTGAGCAAATATTGAGTATACTTCGTTTGGGAGATGAAGGTTCCTTCCTTGAGTTGCTTCACTTGATATCCAAGGAAGTAGTTCAACTTGCCCATCATTGACATCTCAAATTTCTGCATCTCACCATGCTAAACTCCTCACAAGACTTTTGATTAGTAGAACCAAATATAATGTCATCGACATATATTTGTCATACAAAAAGGTCACCATTACAAGTCTTGGCAAAGAGAATAGGATCAGCTTTCCCAACTTTGAAAGCATTAGAAATAAGGAAATCTCTAAGGTATTCATACCATGCTCTTGGGGCTTGCTTAAGTCCATAGAGCGCCTTCGAGAGCTTGTAGACGTGGTCGGGATACCTGTCATCCTCGAAGCCAGGGGGTTGTTCCACATACACTTCCTCCATGATTGGTCCATTGAGGAAGGCGCTCTTCACGTCCATTTGAAACAACTTAAAAGAGGGGTGAGTAGCATAGGCCAAAATATTCGAATTGATTCTAGCCTAGCTACAGGAACAAAAGTCTCCTCAAAATCCAAACCTGTGACTTGGGCATAACCTTTTGCCACAAGTGGAGCCTTGTTTCTAGTCACCACACCGTGTTCATCTTGCTTGTTGCAGAACACCCAATTGGTTCCCACAACATTTTGCTTTAGACGTGGCACTAGGCTCCAAACTTCATTTCTCTTGAAGTTGTTGAGCTCTTCCTGCATGGCCAACACCCAGTTCGGATCCTACAAGGCTTCTTCTACCCTAAAAGGCTCAATAGAAGAAACAAACGAGTAATGCTCACAAAAATTAGCTAAACGTGAGCGAGTGGTTAATCCCTTGCTGATATCACCCAGAATCTGATCCACTGGATGATTTCTTTGAATAGTTGTCTGGACTTGAGTTGGAGGAGCTTGTGACGCTTCTTCCTCCTTATCATGTTCTTCATGTGCCACCCCTTGATCCAGCCCTTCATCTTGCGGTACCTGTTCCTCATCTTGAGTTGGGGGATGCAACAATGTAGAAGAAGGTTGATCTTGCTCTTGTTGTTCCTGCAGTCGCACATCACCTATCGTCATTGTTCGCATTGCGGCCGTCGGAACCTCATCCTCATCTACATCATCAAGATCAATTTGCTCTCTTGGAGAGCTATTAGTCTCATCAAATACAACATCGCTAGAGACTTTAACTGATCCTAATGATTTGTTGAAGACCCTATACGCTTTTGTATTTGAGTCATAACCAAGTAGAAACCCTTCTACAGCTTTGGGAGTTCGAATGTCTACCTTTCTTTACCAAGATGTAGCATTTGCTCCCAAATACACGAAAATAGGAAACATTGGGTTTGTTATCGGTTAGAAGTTCGTATGGTGTCTTCTTGAGGAGGCGATGCAGATAGAGCCGGTTTATGGCATGGCAAGCTGTATTCACAGCTTCTGACCAAAACCGCTCAGGCGTCTTGTACTCTCCAAGCATTGTCCTTGCCATATCAATTAGTGTCATGTTCTTCCTCTCTACTATACCATTTTGCTGTGGTGTGTAGGGAGTAGAGAACTCATGCTTGATGCCTTCCTCCTCAAGATACTCTTTGACTTGAAGGTTCTTGAACTCAGATCCGTTGTCGCTTATTATCTTTTTCACTTTTAGCTCAAACTCGTTTTGAGCTCTCCTTAAGAAGCGCTTTAGAGTTCCTTAGGTTTCAGATTTATCCTGCAAAAAGAAAACCCAAATGAAACGGGAAAAATCGTCAACAATAACAAGACCATACTTACTTCCCCTGATGCTAAGATAAGCAACGGGCCCGAAGAGATCAATATGTAGGAGTTCCAGTGGTCTTGATGTTGTCATCACCTTCTTGCTTTGATGAGTACTTCCCACTAGCTTCCCTGCCTGGCACGCTACACAAGGTCTGTCTTTCTCAAAACAGACATTGGTTAGTCCTAACACATGTTCTCCCTTTAGAAGCTTATGAAGGTTCTTCATCCCAACATGTGCTAGACGGCGGTGCCAGAGCCAGCCCATATTAGTCTTAGCGATTAAGCATGCATCTAGATCAGCATTCTCTTTTGAGAAATCAACTAAGTAGAGCTTGCCATCTAATACACCTGTTGGGGGGCCTTCGTCCTCCGAAGGTCCTCAAAAACGTAATTTAACAATGTCTTTCAAGCATGGCTTATGGACAGGTACCTTCGGACTCAGGTTAAAAGCATACACGATGAGAAGAGCATGATCGTGATGAAGGTTGCCGTTGCTACGAAGCTACGCGCAAGGGAGCTTCGGCTCAATCGCGGAAAGAGGAACCGACTTAAAGGGGAAAAGGCTATCTAGTCCTCATAGATTTGTCTATAAGTCAATAGTAAATGTAAAGGGCATGACTGTAATTTCTCATAAGCTGCATCCTATGCCTATAAATAGATGAACAGTACCCCTGTACTGTTCATGCTGACTTGTACTTGCTTTTGCGTCACGCTTGTACTTTTTGCCTTCTATCAAGCCGAAGGTACCTTTGTAATTCAATATTGTCTCTGTCTTTTTAGGATAATATAATGATAATGAATTAATAATGTTATATGATTACTTATCTTCCCTCTTATATTTCATATACTTCTTCTTTTATTAACATATACCGCGCTGATGAAGGTATGTCCTTCATAACCTTCATCTGAAGATCATTATATCCTAAGGGAATTAATGCTTCAAAGGACAAAGGACATTAACATTTAACATTTTGTGTTGCCTTGTTCTTAACTCATAGCATTTGAGAACAAGTCCCCAACATTGGCGCCCACCTCCGGTGAACCCTTTTCGACCACCTTCGGCAAGCACTGACCTTCGTCATGCCGCTGAAGAAAGCTTCAGCACCAGGGACCGCTGCACTGCAGCCGCTGGACCCAAACCAAGAAACTCTTTCTCTTCAAGAGGCTCGAAGCCAGAAGAGGAAAGCCACCAGCCCAACACTCCAGGAGGAGGAGTTGGACCAAGAGATCAGGGACATGGAGATCATCCATCAGCAAGTACAAAGAAAGAAGGAGAAGATGGCGTGACTGGCTGATCATCAAAGGAAGATTGACGAAGCCACTGAAGAAGTGTGTCATCTTGTTCAAGATGAATAAGATCGAAGGCCCCAACATAGGGAGCTTCGTCAAGAAGGCTTATTCAACGAGGATGGATGGTATGATGATTTTAATCATGATGCCTTTACTTTTGATGATGCTTCTCCCTTGGCAGCAGAACTACAGGCTACCCCATGGCCCCCATCATACAAGCCACCTCAGCTCCCCATGTATGACAGGCACTTAGATCCAAAGCAGTTTCTGATGAGCTACGAAGCAACTATATCTTCGTATGGGGGCAACACTGCAGTCATGGCGAAGTCCTTCGTCATGGCAGTCCGGAATGTAGCCCAAACATGGTATTCTTCTCTTTGGCCAGGGACTATCACGTCGTGGCAGAAGCTTAAGGACATGTTGGTTACTAGCTTCCAAGGCTTTCAAACGAAGCCAGTCACGACTCAGGCTCTGTTCCAATACACGCAAGACCACGAAGAATACCTTCAGGCATATGTACGAAGGTTCTTGCGATTGAGGGCACAAGTGCCTACGGTGCCCAATGAGGTTGTCATTGAGGCCATGATCAAGGGTCTTCGTCCAGGACCTACCGCCAAATATTTCACCAGGAAGCCCCCACAAACTCCAGAGAAGCTGCTTCAGAAGATGGATGAGTACTTCCGGGCTGACAATGATTTTCGTCAAAGGAGGGAGGAAGCTTACAGATTCTCCTAAATGACTAGGGGCTTCGGAGGAAGAATCCATCAGAGGCACGTCAGGTCAATCCATAACTACACTCAGAGTGACGACAAAGGAAGTTAGTCTCAGAGGTCACAATATACCTCACAATCTTCGGGGCAATAGCAAAGCTCTTTTAGGCCACCAGCTCCAAGGGGTAGAGGCGCCAGGGGCTTCGGAGGAAGATTTGGGGATCAGCCTAGAAAGATCTACTGCTTATTCTGTGGTGAGGACAAGGGCCATACTACAAGAATGTGCCACGTCACCATTCAGAAGCAAAAAGAGATAGCAGAAGCCGAAGCTCGGCAGAATCAGCCGATGCGGGTCTTGCACACTGCTTCGTGTCACACTCCTTACATACCAGAGTATGTGAACAATCATCCTGCAGCTTCTGTCGCTTCGACTAGCCATTCACAGGCTTCCTGGCCACAACTCCCACCTCCGCCACAACTACAACCGACCTATTCCCGAAGCCAGCAGCCAGAAGGGCGCCAGCACTCTCAACAGCAACGGGAGTTCAGGGAGGAATTCAAAGCTCGCACAGTCAACAGTACTCTGCCAGAATCGAAGCACATTTATTGAGAGATATCCTACCTCTAAAACATTTTTGCGTTCATTGTCATTTTGTTTTTAATAAGGAACAATCAATGTAAACCTAGTTTTAATTTCTTGTAATAGCTTCGCTCCTGTCAGAATGAAATATATCTTCTTCAGAAACTTACGAAGCTCAAAAATTGCTAAAGCTCAAAAGACGTTCCTAAGGGAATGCAGAGTTAAAAATCACAGTGCAAGTTTCACCGAAGCTACAAAAAGTCATTCCTAAGGAGCGTAGCGTAAGTTTGCCGAAGCTACAAGAAGTCGTTCCTAAGGGAGCGTAGTGTAAGTTTTCTGCTCAAAAGTCGTTCCAAAGGGAATGCAGAGCCAAATATCTCCAAAATATAAGGCGAAGCGCAAAAAGTCAACGCGAAAAATACCGCCGAAATAGAAGGCGAAGAAGTTCAAAAGACGTTCCTAAGGGGATACAGAACTTACACCGAAAAATAAGCGGTGAAGCCGAAAAATTGGCGACAAAGAGATTTTGATCGTTTCTAAGGGGACGTATAGATTGTGTGTTTCAGCATGGGTGTGTGTCTTTAGCATTAGCATCATTCTTTGCATCATATCATTGCATCATCTCGCATAGCATCACATCATACATCATATCACACCAATGACACGAATTGGAAACGAAGTCGATCTTCAGAGAATGCTTTACAAAAATGAAAAGGTGCTAAGGCACAAAGTAAGCTGAGAATTACAGCTTCATCAGCTCTGATGTGGAAGAAGAGATCTATTGTTTACGAAGCATTGATGTTTTTATGGAGCTTGGATGTTCTTTACGAAGCGTGGATATTCTCACGACGCATAAATATTCTTCTTTACGAAGCATGAAAAGAAGGGAAGGTGTTTTTTCGTTGAAGGCTCAAAAACGGTATGTATATAAAAGTTTCATGCATCGCAAAGAAGTAAATTGCAAAATAGTTTACATATTAGATTCAAAACTATACACATCAAATATTACAGACTTAGTTCAATAAAAGTTACATTAATCACTTAACAACGTTTTTACAATAACTACTATTCTTCCTTCAGAACCTTTTCCACAACTTCGTTAAGCAATTTGTTAGCGACTTCGTCAACAATAGATTCGGCTATGTTGATGATTTCTATTGCTTTCTTCGTTTCTGGGTTGGCCAGGGGGTCGAACAGATCCGGTGGAGGGGATAATTCAGCTGTGGTAGAAAAAATCAATCAGTTCGAAGTCATGAAAACAAACTACGAAGGTAAAGGCCATTAAACGATACCTATCTATCTCTCGCGTTCGGCAGCTTCCTCAGCTTTTTTCGCTGCTTCTCGAGCGTCATGAATATCTTTTTCACTTTTCTTCATTATTTCGTGAGCCATTTCTCGGTCGCCATTTTCCCAGATATCAGTATAAAATTTTCCGCCCATTAAACTTGCTTCGGCCGAGGGATCCTTTGTGTCATCCACGGGGAGGGCAGCTTCGGCCTGGGCCAAGGTTTTAACATGATTGCAACCCACCTTCTCCAAGATGGCTGAAACTCCTCTCGCACCAAGGAACGTGCAGACATCCCCGCGATCAATTAAAATCTCCTTAAAAGCTTTGGCTTCTTCGCTTATCCACTCGATAAAACCCTCAGGGTCACCTCGTATGAAGTTATCTTCGCTTGAATAGGCGCCCATGTTGGCGAAGCTAGCCTTTATCTTCTCCATGCAGCCCAAAGATTTTTCAAAACATCTTTCCTTGGATGCGCAAAGTTCTTCAACTGTTTTTTCTAAATATTTTTTCCAATATTCACTGGCCTCTCGGTTAGCTTCTACGACATCGCATTTTTCTTTGGCCTCTGCTAATTTTTCCGAAGGTCTTCGATCTCATTCTTTTGGGCCTCAGCTTGAGCTTTGGAACTAGCTTCGTCTTCTTTTACTTTGTTTACCAATGAAATTAATATCTTGTCTTTTTCAAGGCCTTCGTTCTTAGTTCAATCACCTCTGAATGAAGGTTGTTCAGAGCCATTGTATACCCTTCATCTTCAATGTTTTTCTGTGCTCTAAGGGCATTGCTAAGGATTAAGCCCTGCAAGAGGAGGACAAGATTAAGTATAAACAAATGAAGTAATTCGTTTTCAAATACAAAATTGACTTTTGTACCTTTATGCTATTATATGCTAAGCTGTCAGCCAGTTCATCCTTTGATAGTATTGAAAGGACATCTTCCAGCTTCGAAAATCCAAAGCTTCTACCCATCTCCCGGCAGACGGATATCTCTTTACTATCCGGGAGACAGTACAAAAAATCTTCCTCCCCGCTGCCATTAAACACTAATGCCCCCTTCAGGTATTTTAGTTTTTGGGCATAGTGTAGTGCTTCCAGTGTTTCTGCTTGAGAAAGTCTCTTCCCCGAAGCATGGCGAATGATGTAATCAGTGCTTTCTTTTGAGGCTTCGGAGGCAGAAGCTTCAGTCCTTTCAGAAGCAACTTGTTCTCTCGCCTTTTCTTCAATTACGACAGGCTCTGTCTCAGAAGACTCTAAGGGCCCAGCTTCTGTATCTGCTTGAATTGTTGTAGCTTTAATTTCGACAGGTTTTGTTTTAGCTTCGGTTTGCGCTTTCAAAGCCTCGGCAATTTTCCTTGAAGGAGTAGAGTTCAAAGTCTTTACTGTTTCTAACACATCTAGTACATTTACCATCCTTCTCCTCTTGGGAGTTGCGGTAGAACTTTTTTGTGCCTTCGGCGCTGTTATTTCTAATGAAGGGCTTAAAATTTCTAACACTTTTGTTTCTCCAATATTTGACTCTTCAGCCTTATCCTTATCAGTCTTTGACTCAGCTAGCTCATCTGAGGGTAGCTTCGGCATTGTAGTTGGCTCTTCAGTCCTTTGCGCAGGAGGAACAGTTTCTCTTGATTTAGCAGCTAACGAGGCCTCCCCGCCAAACTTAGGCACCACGACCGGTTCAATATAACGTGGCCGGTGGGTAAGTACCTTCATCTTTTTTCTTGCAGCCTTCGGCACAGGTTCAGCCGAGGCGGCCACAGCAGTAGCTTTCCTCTTCTTCCCTTGCCTCCGCAGCGGATAGCGGTAGTCGGGGTAGATGGAGCCAATAGCGTCAAAAATTCTGTTCAATCTCTTCTTTCCTCGACTTCCAAAGGCTGTGGATAATGCATTGTCTTCCGCCTTGGAATATGATCCAAGCAGTTCATCACTTGTAACTTCGATGCATTTCAGCCAGTCATCGTTTGGTTCATCGAATTTATCACCATATTTGAATGTGTACTTCAGCCAGACTAGTTCACCTTCACTAGATTCGGTGATGGTCTCCTTCAGCATTTCCTAGCTCTCTACAAGCGGCCATACTCTGAATGCTATGTGCTCTTGAATTAAATCTCTCCTACCAATAAAGAAGAAGACAGTACCAAATGCCTTCTGACATGCTTCGGCGGCTTCGTCAATTTCAACCTTCGGCCTTCGGAGGCCGAAGCGGGACCAAATGGGGCGCATAATAACTTCCTTAATATCTTCTCTTGCCTTCAAGTCATTATTCACGTAAAACCATTCCTCCATCCAGGCCCCGGGCCACCTTTTCCGGAATGTTGGCACCAGGTAGCTTGCGTTGGGGTGGGCGATAAATCCATAACAGCCAAAATTGTTATGATATTGTTCTTTTCCCATGGCCTTCATCTTGTATACAAGCTCGTGCATACTGCAAAAGCACTTTGCGCTTGGCTCTAGTCCCTGGCTTCTCACAGCCCAAACAAAAATCCCCATTCTAATAATAGCTTCGGGGGTTATCTGATGAAGGTAAATCTGATAAATTTTCAGCACTTCAACTACAAACCTGCTCAATGGAAATCGAAGCCCAGCTTTGAAGAAACTTCGGTAAATCACAACTTCGTCTTCCTCGGGGGCAGGGACGTTGTTGTCTCCACCAGCTCTAACAATAGACATATCCCGAAAGTACCTTCCTCTCATATTGTCAAGATGACTCTGTTTAATCGTTGATTTCCCAAAAATTGTATGACTCGGCCTCCACGGTCGATCCTCAGAATCCTCTCCCCTGCTTTCAGCATCATAATCATCACTATCACCAGTATCTTCAGACAGGCCCTCTAGTATTTCCTTAGTAATCTTCTCTGTATTCGTTTTTGCCATTGATTCGATAAATGCAGTAATGTAAGGATTCACAGCCTTCTTCTCCTCAAAAAGCTTTTCCTCTTCAGTCAGCTTTGTCTCAGCAGCAACCTTCTTATCTTGAGACATTTTTTCCTTCGGAAATGACGAAAATGTGTCTTTTAAACCGAAGCTCAGGAAGCTTGAGAAACTAGCAAGTGTTAGTGAGCAAGAGCTATAAAATTGAGAAAATAAAGCAAATGGCACAAGCAGCGTACCAAATATGGTTGGTGCGAGCTCTTATTTATACGCTCAACACGCTCCAAATTGGGGGGTCCCGTCCGTCATTGACTATTGCTATTCTAGCAAAGGGAAGGTGTTTTTTGGACCTTTGGCTTAAGGCCTTCGTCCATGTCGTAGTCTAAATTCGTTATCCTAAACAAATTAATACTGCAAGGGGCTATTGTTGGGGGGCCTTCATCCTCCGAAGGTCCTCAAAAACGTAATTTAATAATGTCTTCCAAGCATGGCTTATGGATAGGTACCTTCGGACTCAGGTTAAAAGCATACACGATGAGAAGAGCATGATCGTGACGAAGGTTGCCATTGCTACGAAGCTACGCGCAAGGGAGCTTCGGCGTAATGACGGAAAGAGGAACCGACTTAAAGGGGAAAAGGCTATCTAGTCCTCATAGATTTGTCTATAAGTCAATAGTAAATGTAAAGGGCATGACTGTAATTTCTCACAGGCTGTATCATGTGCCTATAAATAGATGAACAGTACCCCCGTACTGTTCACGCTGACTTGTACTTGCTTTTGCGTCACGCTTGTACTTTTTGCCTTCTATCAAGCCGAAGGTACCTTTGTAATTCAATATTATCTCTATCTTTTTAGGATAATATAATGATAATGAATTAATAATGTTATATGATTACTTATCTTCCCTCTTATATTTCATATACTTCTTCTTTTATTAACATATACCGCGCTGATGAAGGTATGTCCTTCATAACCTTCATTTGAAGATCATTATATCCTAAGGGAAATAATGCTTCGAAGGACGAAGGACATTAACATTTAACATTTTGTGTTGCCTTGTTCTTAACTCATAGCATTTGAGAACAAGTCCCCAACAACACCCTTAAAGGCTAATGAACCATCACTTCTTCTAATGACAGATACATCAATATTTGTAAATAAGCAATTATAACCCATATGCCATAATTGGCTTACAGACAACAAATTGTATCCGAGCAATTCTACTAGAAACACATTTGCAATCGATTGCTCGGTTGTGATGGCTATTTTGCCTAAGCCCCTGACCTTGCCTTGATTCCCATCTCCAAAGATGATAGTGTCTTGGGAATCCCTGTTCTTGACGTAGGAGGTGAACATTTTCTTCTCCCCCGTCATGTGGTTTGTGCATCTGCTATCAATGATCCAGCTTGAGCCCCCGGATGCATAAACCTACAAGGTAATTAAGCTTGGGTTTTAGGTACCCAACTCTTCTTGGGTCCTACAAGGTTAGTCACAACAGACTTTGGAACCCAGATGCAAGTTTTGTCTCTCTTGCACTTAGGTCCCAAACTTCTAGAAACTACTTTATCATTTTTGCATAACAGTACAAATGAAGCATTACATGTTTGATATAGTGTAGTTGGTCCAGTTGAGGCTTTCCTAGGTGCATGAGAAGCAACATGATGGAGCCTAGGTCTATTCCTACCATGAGCATATGAAGAGCTAGATGCAAACATGGTATGGGGATTAAATGCAGCATCGTGACGAGTAGGTAAAATAACATGATTATGACACCTATCATGATGGGCAATACTAGTAACTTTCTTAGCATAAAGATAGGCATGGTTCTTTTGAGAGCTACTAGCCACAGGGGCCTTTCCTTTCTCCTTGTTGAGATTGGTAGTCATTTGGCATGTTAAGTTCTTGGTTTTCTTTTGGAAACCAAGTCCATCCTTAATAGAGGGTTGTCTACCAATGGTGTAGGCATCCCTAGCAAATTTTAATTTCTCATAATTATCCTTGCCAGTCTTAAGTTGAGCATTAAGACTTGCAACATCATTATTCAAATTTATAATGGTAGAGACATGTTCATAGCAAGCATCAACATCAAAATCTTTACACCTATTGCAGACAACAACATGTTCTACACATGAACTAGTCACATTAGCCTTTTCTAGCTTAACACTTAAATCAATATTTAAATTTTTAAGACTAGAAATAGAATCATGGCAAGTAGACAGCTCAAAAGACAATAGTTCATTTTTCTTAATTTCTAGAGAAAGAAATTTTTGAACATTAATAAATTTATCATGTTCCTCATAGAGAATATCTTCTTGCTTTTCTAGTATCCTATCTTTTTCATTAAGAGCATCAATCAATTCATTTATTTATCTACCTTAGATCTATCTAATCCTTAAAATAGATCACTATAATCTTGTGACACCCCAGTGTCACCTAGGGTTTCTCTCAAAATGCCAAACCAAGGACCATCATTTTATGTGAACCAAATTAAGCATGAGCATCAATTGACTTAAGAGTAAAGAATCCACCAAGCATATACTTAAAAGTATCATGATCAAAACAAATGGGTCTTTCAAAAAGGTAATAATGTTGCAACCCTAATAAAAACCCTAAGTGAGCCCCATGAGCAAAATTCAAGAAAATAGGGAAAAGGTTATGAAAAATTTAAAATCATGGCTTGAGCCAATTATAAACATTGAAGTATATTCTTTAAGCAACAAGAAAGGTTGAGAAAGCTTGGCCAAAATAACTCAAATAAAACCCCAAATCAAGCTTCTCATGTGGGGACTTAATGGGAATTCTGAATTTCAGAATTCTGAATTTCAGACCTTGAGCCAAAGATCAAGCATGTTCACCTTGATCCCTAACTCGAATCCTAATGGCCCCATTAACAAAAATGTGCCTAACTAACCCCTCTGTCGTGTGCCAGGAGATGGCATTAGGACGCGTGCCTTGCACACGTCAAACCAGAGATCTTCTCCCTGTGTGTGGCAGTGAGACAAACAGGATTTCTCCCCTCTCTATCTCTTAATCCAGTCAGCAAAACCTGCTAGCCTCCACACACAAACGACAAAGGGACCTGAGAGGAAGTGATCTCTCAACGGGATCATGGCCATAATCTCAAAGATTTGGGGCCAATCCGTGCTTGAACTCGACCTCTCTCTACGCTGCCTCGTGCTCGACGCTATGCCAGACGCCAGAGCGCGCACTGGCGTTCGCCGCGCACACCCCGAGCGCTTGTCAGAGCCCCGCCCTCGGCCGTGCCCACCCGCGCCAATAAAGCCTCCCTGGGCGCGCCTCACTTCACCCCGCGCTCACCATCACCGGCCAGCCACCCCTCCTTAGCTCCGGCGAGCTCTTTTCCGCCCGCCATTGCCGCCAGAGCTTCGGCCACCGTGGCCAGCCCACTCCAGCCACCCCCAAGTCGAGCCAGTGCTTCGGCTAGCTCCGCCAGTGGCCCGTGAAGCTTTCCAAGCCCTCGGACCCGGCAGGACTTCACCGGAAGCCCGAGATCGACTTCACCGGACTTCGGTCGCCGCCTGTGCGCGTGGACCAAGCTCTCCGGTGAGCCATTCTTCAATTCCTCGCGCACACACCATCCTTGTTCCCTGGTGAAGCTCTCTGACCCATTCAATTGAACTATCGCGCCGTGAGCAGGTCGGACTCCTCGCCGCCGACGAGCATCCCCTCCTGCGCACGTGGACCGGCCGACTCCGACCATCCCCGACGGCGACCCGCACATCGCTGTGATCCCCGAGACCTCCCCTACGTCCTCGTCCACCTCATCGGAGCAATCTCGCCGCCGGTAAGCCCCTCCGCCCTTTCTTCCGCCGCGGTTACTGTTTAAGTTAGGAGAAGGACCTCGGGTTAGGATTAGAAGAACCCGGGGGGGTTTCTGTAACGTCAGTGACTCATTTAAATAGTAGCCCAGGGACTGATCCGCGAAGAAAACTTAAAACACCCACCGAGGACCCCAGTGCAAAGTAGTTTTCCATTTAATCAGTTCTGTTAATCTTTTTAAATAACCAGAGAACTTAGAAAATCCATAACTTGATGGATTCTTAATCAAAAGTTGTCAAACTAATTTTGCTGGATCCCAAATATTATGAACTATCATTTAAAAATGATAAACTCTATGCTTTCTGTTCTAAATTTTAGAGTTTAAAATTAAAAATAGAAACTGACCAAACCTTGTTTAATTAAGGAAAATTAGTTTTACTTCTGTGCTGAACCTAAGAAAATTTGTAGATGTTCAAACCTCACTTAAGCACTGTTTAAAAATAGTAGGAACCCGAGTATTGAAGAATATAGTGTAGATATTCATTTAAAGCTATTTTACCCAAAACTTAGGAAAAATCAGAAAGGCATTAGAAATTAATGAACAGTGAGTGGAATTATTTTTCCTGGCTTGCTTAAGTAACAAAGAACCTAGGAAAAATAAAGAGACCTTTAGTTCAGATCAGTTTTAAAATAAAATGTTTTATTTAGCATTATTTGAACTGAAAATCAATTATTAGAATTACAAAATTATACCCAAAATGGATAATAAAAATCCAGTGGACTTACAACCACCAGAGCCCCACTGCAAAAATAATGAACACCTCAGCCCAACATTTTAAGTAAGGAAAATAAATATAAAATGATAATGAGGCAATTTTCCAAATAAATCATGAATAACCCCTAATGATGCAATAATGGGCAACCAAAAATTGGCTAAGTCCATAATGAGATAAACCACCAGAGAAAAATGCAAACCCATGAAAAAGGAGCAAAATCATGCCTATTGCTAATAATTTATGAGAAAGGCCACTTAATCCAATTAATGCATACCACCCCTTCCCTTAAGCAAAAAGATGCCAAACTTCAGAATGATTGCTCTTGCGCAAAACAAAAGCTAAGAAAAATAAGAACTCTATTGTTTGATATTTTTCAAATATAGTGGTAGTAGAAAGCACCTTTTTGGCTAGAAACTTGAGAAAACCATAGTAAAATAACTAAAAGGTATTAATGGCTAGAAATTTGCATCAAGTCATGTTATAGCACCTAAAAGCCAGCAAAAATAAGTTTTAGAGAATTACCCACTGTTAAATAATTGTTGTAGTTCAAAGCACCCCTTCTGCCCTAAAATTTGATAATTTTGTCCAGAGAAAACTATTCACCTTCTGACCCCCAAATTTTGAGGCAAAGAGATAAACACCAGTACCAAGCCACTGTAAGTTTTACAGAATTTTTGGAATTTTATTTAAGCAACCTGTAGTTCAAACCCACTCCAAAACATTAAAGAGAATAAAAGAAAAGGGAAGGAGAAATAAACCTCACTCCAATAAGTCTAGCTTGAGTACTTATCAATTCTCACTAAGGCTTAAAAGAAATTCAGTGGAACCCCAAAAATAAACCTACCAATTACCTTAGCTAAAGTTTGACCCAATTTACCAAGTATACCACCCAAGGGTCTTACATAAGTGAAGTTAACCTTGTCTAACTCAAGTAGGTCATACATCATCAAAAGTTGTAAATTCTAAAGCACCTATCATATCATGCATGTATCTTACGCATTGCATTCATTAGATTGTAATCTTGCCGACAGAGAGTACGTGCTCATCCCCAAGTAAGGATCTGTCCAGGAGGAGGACCAGGAGCAAGCTTCCGAGGTTGCTATTGAGGATCTCCCCGCAGCCCCAGCAATTGAAGGCAAGCCCCGGTTTATATGCATAACCGTATTATTATATGCTACTTTACTACACTTAATGCTTGTAGGCTTGTAATGTGCACTTAAGTGTAGGTGTTGCTTGAAACCCCTAGTTGCATGAACTTAGGATTCCTTTTTGAGATGAATACTAGTATGCTAGGTCGAGTAGCTGCTTGCTAATCAGGATCTCGGTAGAAGTCGAGTGATTTTTCTAGCACTCGCGCGAGGTCAGGAATTGATTGTATTCATCTTGATAACGGGATCTATGTTGGTCTATGGACTTGGATCCAGGGAGGATGCCTTGACCATGAGACGGGAAAAGGAATTAAGGATTAATGTGTGGATACCTGAGTCAAGCTTTTGAACGTACTAAGCACATGCCGGGAAAAATGGTAACCGGTAAATCTAGTACCTTAGTGAAGCCGGGCGTGGACTTTATCCCTCATGCGACCTGAGACTGGGTCTCCCATGCTAGCTATGGTGTGTACAAGTGCGGTCACTGCACGGCGGCAGCCGGGGTCAGTGGAGCATTGTATGCCAAGGCGGTGAGGCCTGGACGCGAACGGGGAATCAATGGGGACGGTTGTCATGTGCGGGGTCGGAGTACCCTGACATACCGTGTGTTTAGGTTTACCTTGCAAGGTTAAAACTCGATTCGAATCGTCTGCTTCTCGCAGCTAATGAGACTGCTTGACCCCTTGTACTGCATCGAGTAAGAAGTGAAATGAGGTTACATGAGATAACTTGTTGATTGAACTAAATGCTTGTCACCATGTATGCTTAGAAGGAGCAAATCTAGCTAAGTTAATGATGATAGAATTTGAAAAGCTAAAAATTGATTTTAGAAACAGCTAGTGCTTTTCGCAAACCAAACCCCTCAGCCAAACAGCTGCATAGTCTAGAGGTAGAGGAGTAGACTCCTCACACCGGTTAAGTCTAGCTGAGTATTAGTATACTCAGCCTTGCTTGTGGCATAATTTTTGCAGGTACCATTCAGGAAATGGTTGATGGTGTAACTTAGCCTACCACCCTGCCACCGGGTTGGACGGTCGAGTGGGATGTTGCTCTGGCAGGAGAGGAGCACGAGGAGTAGTGGGCTAGGACTTGCCCATTTCCTCGATACCGACGACCTCGATTATCCGCTGCACTTTATTTTGTGAACTCTTATTTGCTACTCAAAAACTCTGATCTATGTACTAATTCAGCACTTAATTTGAGGTTTCCTGTTTTATTGTAATTCTTCTGTGACTCACCTTTGAGTGAGATTGTGGAATTTGATCCTGGTTAAGTGGCTCCATCAGACTAGATCTGACACTACAGGAAACGCCTAAATTTTCGTGGGCCAAAAACCCATGAAAATAAACCTAAACCATATTTTCGTCGGCAGGCCGACGAAAATAGCCGCCGAAAATAAGTTCGACGAAAATAGGCACCTATTTCCATCGGTACCGACGAAAAAGACCTATTTTCGTCGGCTTTCTCAAGGCCGACGAAAATAGATGGTCGACTGACTATTTTCGTGGGCCCGGTGGTGGCCGACGAAAATACGTGCTCAGGCTATTTTCGTCGGCCAGGTGGGGCCGACGAAAATAAGTGCCCGATATTTTCGTCGGCCCGCTGATGGCCGACAAAAATATGTTCCCAGGATATTTTCGTCGGCCACCACCGAGGCCGACGAAAATTGATGGTTCCCCCCCCCCAAAACAGATTTTTTGCACCTATTAATAATTCACAGCAAAATACACAATATCACAATTCACATATACAGATTCACAAGCAAAATACATAATTCACAAAACACATTCACATATACATAAATAGTCCATAGTCCATTCAAATAAGTATAGAGTCCATAAGTCCATTGTCCATTCAAATACACAATTCACAAAACACACTCACTACTCACTACTCACTACTCACTACTAACTACTCACTACTCACTCCGGCGGGATGTGGGAGTTTTGGCCACTCCCTCCTCCGCCACCAGGAAGGTGGCCACTCCCTCCAGAACCATGGACGAGGAAGTCTTGGACGTTGACGGCACCCTCCGATCCATGAGCATGTGACGCTGAACCCTGAAATTCATCAATCATTCAAATAAGGCTGTATTTTGCTATCCCTATACCTATACATTGTTGTGTTTGGTCAATATGTGCATAAAACTAAACATGGAACGTCACCTGTGATCCATGGTGAGGAGGAGGCTGTGCATGCATCCACGGGTACTGTTGTGCTGGCCACCCCAGAGGTGGTGGCACCCACCCCGTCGGTGGCGGTGCCATCCACGCTTGAAATGGCTGAGAGCCCGCCGGTGGCTGTGAGACCGGTGGCACCCATCTCGGGACTGGCTGCGATCCTTGGGGTGGTGGAGGCGTCCAAGTGCCTGGAGCCTGCGTCCACCCAACACCGGTCCACTGTGGCTGCGACGCTGGAGCTTGTCTTGGCCACTGTCCCCATCCTTGTGCCTGCGAGCCATTTTTGATAATAAAAAAAGAGTTGCTATGGAATTGAAGTGTTCAGATAGTGTTACCTGGGAAGGGCGAAAAGCGGGCAAGTTCATATCAGGGCCGAGTCTAGTAGTCATTTCCTGCAAATGGATGCAACGTTAGAATCGCAACATTATACTTTGAATTCAATGATGACACGTGATGAGATAGACGAATTACCTGAAAATAAGAAGCCATATATTGCGTCAGCTGCCCAACCTGCTCCTGCGCTGCTCGAGCCTGCTCCTGTGCTGCTCGAGCCTGCTCTTGTGCTGCCCGAGTCTCCTCCTCCAGCTGAGCCTCTCGAGTAGACCTGGAGGAGCGAGAACTCCCTCCCAAAGACGATGCCTTCCCTTGACCTATTGTCCTGTTATACTCCACAACGCCGGTGCCAAAGGCAAACCTGCATGATACACATAGTTGAGCCATCAAGTGGACACATTCTTGTTAATGAAATCGTCGAATCAAACACAAACACCTTACCTGCCATGCTTTCTACCCCCACCACTGTGGTAGACCCATCCATTCAAGAAAAGCGTGCTCAAGAAAAGCCTTTGTTACACCCATCCATTCATTCGAATGTGCCCCATCCTTTCTCCACCCGTCATACATCACCCTCCGATCACCGTCCATTTCAAAGGCTAAACAAAAGACAAAGAACATCAACGATCGTCCGTGGCTTAGGTGAACTCCCTATTAGGTAAAGGCCCTAAACCCACCCAAGAGTGTAGGCTGATTCTTGTGATTTGTGATGTGTAGCCTACGATTGCCGCGAAATTTCGTCAGCATAACCCCGCTGCTCTCCAAGCACACGCCTGAACATGGTGTGTTGGAGAACAACTGGGTTACACAACTGAAATTCCGCGTCAATCGTAAGGCACATGTCACAAATCACAAGCATCGGCCTACACTCTCAGGCTGTCCAAAATACGTGGACAATTCCGGAACGGCGAACCTCACAAGCCAATGTGACGTTCGCCGTTCCCGAACGGGTGACGCATACGGTTCGCTATGGTTAACGATTAAAACTAAACTCTAAACATTAAAAAATATCTCGGAGATTAAACAAAAGACATCACCCTCCGATCACCGTCCATTTGAAAGGCTAATTAAACAAAAGACAAATAACATTCACATTAAGTGTACTGCAATAGCAATGAGATTAAAAATCCCAGTTAACAAGAGCATAACCAGATTCACATTGAGGATTAGACAAAGAATGCAACGACACAACCATGAGATAGAAGTGCCCTATACGCCAATGGCACAACCATAAGACAGAGGCTCGTCACGGCCGCCACGGCACGCGCACGGCACGCCACGACCGCCATGAGCATCAAATGTGGTGTGATAACAATCTTACAAACAATCTTATATACGAGGAGGCTCACCGCGGTGAACGAGGGCGGCGTGGACGGATGGCGGGCGCAGCGTGGACGAACGGCGAGCGCGGCGTGGACGGACGGCGGGCTCTCTTCTTTGCGACGGCGGCCACGGGCTCCCTTCGCGGACGGCGGGCTCTCTTCTTCGCGGGCGGGCGAGGGCGTGCGGGCCGCGTGCGGCGTGCGGCGACGTGGGGCTCGGCGGGGCGGGCGTGGGGCTCGGCAGGCGTGCAGGGGCGAGGGGCGCGTCGTGCAGGGGCAGGCGGCGAGGGGAGCGGCTGCAGGGGCGGCGTGCAGGCGTGCAGCGCGGCGTGCAGGCGTGCAGGCGCGGCGGCGAGGGGCGCGGGAGCTCTGCGGGCGGCGTCGTGGGGGCCGGGCGGCGCGGGAGCTTGGGCGGCGTGGGGCTCGGCGGCGGCGTTGGCGCGTTGGCGTGCGGCGGCGCTGCTCTGCAGGCGGCGTCGTGGGGGCCGGGCGGCGCGAGAGCTTGGGCGGCGTGGGGCTCGGCGGTGGCGTTGGCGTGCGGCGGCGCTGCTGTGGGGCAGCGTCGTGGCGGGGGGCGGCGTGCGGCAGCGCGGCGAGGTCGAGGACGAACAGTTTGAAACGAGCGAGAGAAGGCTGAGGCCGACGATGTAGGGCCACTATTTTCGTCGGCCTCAGTGAGGCCGACGAAAATAGTGGTCGGTCAACGACGTATTTTTGTCGGTTTGGCCTCGGCCCACGAAAATACAGCTTATTTTCGTCGGCCTAGTGGCCGACGAAAATAATTTCCGCATTTTCGTGGGCCTGCCGACGAAAATATTAATGGGCCCACGAAAATACGTATTATATTCGTCGGCCACTAGGCCGATGAAAATAACGTCCTTATTTTCGTGGGCCGGCCGACGAAAATATACCGGCCCACGAAAATTTAGGCTTTTCCTGTAGTGTGAGGGACTGACGGGTTATGATATGACCACGCCATCAAGCAACACGTTACGACCCCCAAGTCATACTACATCAACTCAAGTACAACCAACATCATCACCGACCCAAGTCTTTGATGGACCAATTACACGTAGCCGAGCTAAGAAGCTACAGCAAGAGGTTCACCAAAGAGGAAGGACAAAACATATCAAAGGCGAATCAGCAAGAAGAGCTATGTCCGAGTCAGTCCAGTGCTACAGAACCGTCCAGAAGAAACAGTCATATCTTTTGATTCCCAAAAGCTATGAAGGTCCATAAGTACTTTTCGGAAAGCTCTTGAAGTCTAGTTTCCAATGCTTCTAAAGCCGACTTAACCACATCTACCAGAAAGGCAGCCGACCTACTTTAGTGCTGACTGGTCAGAAGGTCAACAGTCTGCTTGATGACCAAGTTTTCGTATTAAACTGCATCATTCTACGAAGTTTCATTAAGCATGATATATATGGTGAGAAAGCTTATCAAGTTAGCTTTCCAATGCAACCAGTCCCACATCATTTGAAGATTCCTAGAAGAAGTTATTGCCAAAATACTGAAGGCTGCGCAGAAGTCAAACAGCCACACGGAAATCAGCTCTGCAGATCTTCCGAAGAGGCTCCTTCACATTAGCTCGTGAAAATACTTTTGTTTTGTGTTTATACCTCGCTAAGGCTGGTTGTTACTAGTATAAATACCCCCCTATGTCTATGATGTAAGGCAGCTTATGATAATCTAAAACAGAACCCCTTTGTTCAGCTGTGTGCTAACAAATATTGAGAGTGATCTCTACCCCTTTGCTCTTGTGAATTCCTTCGCGGGATTGCAGAAGCGGCGGCTTCATCCGCTCCCAATTGGTGCTCCTACTCCCTTCGAAGTCTCCTCGATTGATTGTAGGCTGTGTTGGTTGGTTCTTTGAGAGTGTGGTTGGGCGAATCCTCGATTCAGGCTGCCGGTTAAAGACGGTGGTTGGCTTCGAGTTTTATTTGTCAGGTTGCACTAGTTATCGCTGCTTGCAGCAAGTTATCTTGGCTTCTTTGAAGCTAGTTATCTGAAGATTGATCCTACGTCGTGAAGATCGGGCATCTTGACGCATCATCTGGTATCAAAGCCTCAGTTGCCACGGTAGGATTCTTTACCCTTAGCTATATATATTTTGTGTTTGTCCTATCCACCAAAAAGCCATAAAATATTTTGTCATAGCCCTTTGTTTCAATCTGTTGTTCCAGTGAGTTTTGTTAAGTTTCAGTCCTTAGAGTCTTTGTTTAGTTGCTGGTCACTCTATCCTTTGTGTTCGCTTTGAGCCTCTAATATATATCTAAAAATATCCACAAAAAGAAAAATCTGAAAACTCTCATCATTTCCTTCACGTTAACTTTGATCCTATTTAAGTTATAGCTGCTGGTTGAGTTCTTTGTTAAAGTATTATAAAGTGTGCAATATCATATCAGATCTCTGTGTTTAGTTCGATAAAAAAAAGAGAAGAAAGAGAAGTACCAAAAAAAAGTGTTGAACAAGATTGTGAAAGAAACATAGAACAATCATTTTGTTTATGTGCACAAGTGCTGAAAATTTTTATCAAGTTGTTCAACCAGCTTGCTGTTATCATTTGGTGCAAAATTTTGGTTGGATCTGATTGCAACACTTGCATTCCAATCATACTCTTTGTCTGCATCAAATCTGAAATTTCTTGCGCGTGTGTTTGATCTATTTGCATCCCTCGTATCTTGTGGTCAGCACTAGGCAGGTGTGAATCATCTAGGCCCCTTTGATAATGTTTTGGTAATTAATGACAACTACTTGTGGACTAACGATTCTTGGAGAAATAAGAATGCAGGGTTGGACCACATAGAAATGAAATGTTGAAGAGTCATACGCATTGGTTGTGGATCAGATGAAGGCAAAGGTATAATATAGGTTTTACTTTTGCCGGTCTTGAGGAGTTTAGAGAAGATACCTGACCGGATTAGTAGGCTAGATAGCCGTACTATTAAGAGGGGTCAATGACTTAGATCTATGTAAAACTTAGTGCCTCATAGAGCATCAAGTAGTTGCATTTGCATGAGGACTAACAGCGCTTCTCATTTCGTAAGTTAAAAGTTCATTCAAAAGCTTGTTTGAGACTTGAGAAGTCTTGGTCGCGCGGACTGTCCGGCCCTTGGGGGCGGACCGTCCGCGATCCTCCAGAGGGTCCGAGGTTTGACCATTTGTGTTGGTTCTGTGTTCTTTTTGCACTGCGGACCGTCCGGGCCTTAGGGCCGGACCGTCCGCAGTCCTGACCAGAGGAAGGTGGCTTCGGGTTAGTCCCTGAATTATAGCCGGACGGTCCGCCTGTGAGGCGCGGACGGTCCGCATGTGTCTAACTCGTTTTTGGACAGGGACTGTGTGTTTTTATAGATTTGTACTACGGACGGTCCGGGGGACCAGTCCGGACAGTACTGTCTCAGGTCGCGGACGGTCCGGGATTTATAGCCGGACGGTCCGCGTGTGTTAACTCCGTTTGATCCGAGGCTCGGGTGTTTGAAATTGCCAGGTCGCGGACGGTCCGGCCTTGATGGGCGGACTGTCTGGACCCACCTTTTTGAGTCTGCTCTGACATGTTTCAACGGTCATTATAGCCGTTATGGTGTACGGCGGACCGTCCGGCCCTAGGGCGCGGACGGTCCGCGTGTGCGCAGAACTGCCCTCTTTTGCTCATAACGGTTGGTTTTAGATGGGGGACTATAAATAGAAGGGTAGCTCGTGTGTGAGACCTCTCTTGGCCATTCCTTGCACACATTGAGCTCATTTGTGATCCTCCAACTCACTCTCTCACACTCTTTGCTTGAGATTGCATTCTAGTGAGAGATTGAGGGTTCCTAGTGCATTTGCATCATTTGGTGATTCTTGAGGCACTAGGTGGTACACCGAGCAAGCGTCATTGACTTGTTACTCTTGGAGGTTGCCGCCTCCTAGATGGCTCGGGTGATTGTCTCCGTCGAGCTCTCCAAGAAGATTGTGGAGAAGCCGCGGTGTTGATTGTGAGGGGTTCGCGCCTACCTCGCCGGAGCGGCAAAGGTGACATTAGTGAAATCGAGGTATTGAGTGATTTCTTGTCCACTTGGCTCAAAATCAAGTTGTGTCTTGATAGAGGAGCAAGTGAGAGCTTGAAGTCCACCTCAACGTGGATTAGGGGTGATCGGCAAATCACCGATACCACGGGATAAATTTCGGTGTCTATTCCTTCTAGCATTACTTATTGCCTTGCAATTGATTAGAGTTTTGCTTATTGTTCTTCAAGTATTCAATCTCCATAGTTGTCTTTCATACATTGTTTACTTATTGACACTAGTAAATTTATTCCTCTTGTTGTATTGATTAAATTTACTTAGTATTGTTGTTTTTAGTCAAAACCGTCTATTCACCCCCCCTCTAGCCGGTGTCCTAGATCCTACAAGTGGTATCAGAGCCGAGGACTCCATTGTTTGTGGATCTAATCATCCCGGAGTGGGACAAAATGGCTAGTAACAACAATGTGCACATTGGGAAGCCACCGCACTTTGATGGAAACAATTATGATTATTGGAAAATAAGAATGTCAATGCATCTTAGAGCAATGGGTGGAAAAATTTGGCCAATTGTTAGAGATGGATTCGTTGTATTGAAGGAAGATGAACCATCCGTTAGTGATAATGAGAATATCCTCACAAATGATCAAGCCATGAATGTCTTTTATGATGCTCTTGATATAAATGAGTTCAATCGTATCAAGAATCTCACAACCGCTCATGAGATTTGGGTAAAACTAATGGAAATTCATGAAGGAACTACAATTGTGAAGAGTGCCAAACTATATGTGTGCAAAGGGAAGTTTGAGCAATTTATTATGAAAGAAGATGAGAGTGTATCCGATATGTTCAATCGATTGAATGAGATTGTAAATGAACTCAAAGGACTTGGTTTTAATGTACCGGATGTGGATTTCACACACAAGTTCCTTAGATCACTTCCGGAGAAATATGAGACTATTGTGACAATGCTAGTAAGGAGTGATCTATCTACAACCTCTCCAACCGAAGTATTGGGAGAAATTCTCACTCAAGATATATTTAAGAAGTCACAAGCCGATGCTTTAAGTTTGGCAAAGAAGGTGAAAAATGAATCTATTGCTCTCAAAGCCAAGGCCTCAAAGGCAATTGAAAAGGAAGATAGCAATGATGAAGAAAATGGAAGTGAGAGTGATGGTGACATGGCTTTATTTGTAAGGAAATTCAATAAATTCATGAAGATGAAAAGGGGTCAACCTAGAAGAGGTCAAACATCTAGAAGAAATGCCTTCAATGATAGAAAATGTTTTGAGTGTGGGGAACCCGGTCACATTGCCATGAATTGTCCAAGCAAGAAGAAGAAGGGCAAAGATGAAAGTGACAAGAAGAAAAAGAAATACTATAACAAGAAGAAAGATGGCAAAGCCTACTTAGTTGAATGGGACTCGGATGATAGCTCGGATGATGATGATGATGACACCTCATCCAAGCTTAATGCCGGAATTGCCATCAAGGAAGCTCCCTCACTCTTCTCATCTCCCCATTGTCTCATGGCAAAGGGAGATGCTAAGGTAAAAATCATCACCGATTTAAATGATGTAAATGATGATGATGATATCGATGATGTTGATGATGATGGCTATTCATATGATGATCTTGTTAGAATGTTAGGTGAGGCCGATGACTACATGCACAAAGAAAAAGAAAAATTTAAGGCCTTGAAGGAATTGTATAAAAACCTCCAAGTGTCTTTTGAGGAGCTCAAGACCTCTCACAATGACCTCAAAGAAAATTGTGAGAAGCTTGGGAATGCTCAAAAATCATCTATTGTGCATGAAGTTGAGGTGGTCACTAAGGATGTTGGAGTCACTTGTGACTTACTTGATAGTCTTACAAGTGAACCACTACCTACTAACTCTATTTGTGATAAATGCAAAATCTCTCTCAATGATAATATTGCTCTTGATGAATCAAAAATTATTGTTGAGAATGAAGTGTTAGTGGATAGAATAAGTACTCTAACTCATGACCTAGAAAAGGCATATGGTGGTAAGAAGAATTTGGATTTCATATTGGGAAGTCAACGATGCTCTCTTAATCGTGAAGGTCTTGGATATGTTCCCAAGAAAGGAAAGAATGCTTTTGTAAAGCAAAAGACATTGTTTGTGAAAGAATGTGACAAAGTGTGTCACAAGTGTCACAAAAAAGGACATGTTAAGAAAAATTGTCCCAAGTTCAAACATGTATCCTCCACTTGTTTTGAGCATTGTTATGTTCTTTCTCATAATGCAAAAGGTGTTCATGCTAAATTTGTTGGTACTTCAATTGTTGGAAACAAAAAGAAAGCTATTTGGGTGCCAAAGACCTTGGTCACTAACATCCAAGGACCCAAGCAAGTTTGGGTACCTAAAAGAGATTGATTTCCTTTTGTAGGTAAACTACAAGGCGGGAGGGAATCATTGGGTGTTGGATAGTGGATGTACTCAACACATGACCGGGGATATGAAGATGTTTACCCAAATGAGTGATGAAGATTGCTCAAATTATGATAGTATCACATTTGGAGATAATCGTAAAGGAAAGGTTAAAGGTTTGGGTAAAATTGCTATTTCAAATGATCATTCTATATCAAATGTGCTATTGGTTGAGTCTTTAAATTTTAATTTACTTTCCGTAGCTCAATTATGTGATTTAGGATTTTGTTGCAATTTTACGGTTGAAGATGTTATTATCTCTAGTGTTGATGGTAGCAATCTTAAATTTAAAGGTTTTAGACATGAAAATCTTTATCTTGTTGATTTCTCATCTAATGAGGCAAAGCTCACAACTTGCTTATTTTCAAAAGCTTCACTAGGTTGGTTATGGCATAGAAGACTTGGTCATGTTGGGATGAAGCAACTCAATCGGTTAACCAAGCATGACTTAGTTCGAGGTTTAAAAGATGTGAAGTTTGAAAAGAACAAATTGTGTAGCTCTTGTCAAGCCGGTAAGCAAGTGGCAAATACTCATCCAAATAAAAGTCAAATGTCCACTCATCGACCTTTGGAATTACTTCACATGGATTTATTTGGGCCCACATCTTTTGTAAGTATTGGTGGTAATTCTTATTGTCTTGTGATTGTGGATGACTATTCAAGATTTACTTGGGTTTATTTTCTACGAGACAAATCCAATGTGTTTGAAACATTCAAGTCATTTGCTATATTGGCTCAAAATCAATTTGATTTCGACATCAAAAAGGTTAGAAGTGACAATGGGTCGGAATTCAAAAACGCAAGAATTGATCAATATTGTGATGACAAGGGTATCAAACATGAATTCTCTTCCAAATATACCCCGGAACAAAACGGTATTGTTGAAAGAAAGAATAGAACTCTTATCGATATGGCAAGGTCTATGTTAGCGGAATATAATATATCGGATTCTTATTGGGCCGAGGCAATAAATACCGCTTGTCATTCATCAAATAGACTATATTGTCACAAGCTCTTGAAGAAAACTCCATATGAATTGCTCATTGGTAGAAAGCCAAATATCTCATATTTTAGGGTATTCGGTTGCAAATGTTATATTTTAAGAAAGGGAAGCCGGCTTTCTAAATTTGAGAAGAAATGTGATGAGGGTTTTCTTCTTGGATATTCATCAAATAGTAAGGCTTATAGAGTCTTCAACAAAACTCATGGTATTATTGAGGAAGCATATGATGTTGAATTCGATGAAACAAATGGGTCTCAAGATGAGAGTGAAAATCTCGATGATGTTGGGGGAACTCAATTGATAAATGCAATGAAAACAATGGCCATTGGTGAAATAAAACCAAAAGAAGATGATGATGAAAATAGTGTGGTTGTCATTCCCTCATCTTCAACTATAAATGAGGAAGATCACCAAAGCCAACAACTCAATGAAACCATTGATACTCATGATCAAGGTACTTCAAGACCTCCAATTCCTCCTAATGCTTCAACAAGCAATTATCAAACGGTATCAAGAATTCATCATTCCATTGTGAAGGATCACCCGGTTGATCAAATTGTGGGTGATATTAGTAAGGGTGTTCAAACTCGCTCTCGCATAGCTTCGTTTTGTGAACATTTCTCTTTTGTATCTTGTGTGGAGCCTAACCGTGTAGATGAAGCTCTACTTGATGTTGATTGGGTGAATGCAATGCATGAAGAATTAAATAACTTCGCTCGAAATGAAGTTTGGGAGCTTGTTGAGAGACCAAAGAACCACAATGTTATTGGTACAAAATGGGTATTTCGCAACAAGCACAATGAAGATGGTGTGGTAGTAAGAAACAAGGCAAGATTAGTTGCACAAGGATATACTCAAATTGAAGGATTGGATTTTGGGGAGACATTTGCTCCCGTAGCAAGATTAGAAGCAATCCGGATTCTACTTGCTTATGCTTGTGCACACAATATCAAGCTCTACCAAATGGATGTAAAGAGCGCCTTCCTAAATGGTAAGATTAGTGAACTAGTGTATGTTGAACAACCTCCCGGTTTTGAGGACCCCAAAAGACCTAACCATGTGTTCAAGCTTTCTAAAGCTCTCTATGGGCTTAAGCAAGCTCCTCGCGCTTGGTATGAAAGGCTTAGGGATTTCTTGCTTTCCAAAGACTTCAAAATTGGGAAGGTTGACACTACTCTATTCACTAAAAGAATTGGCAAAGATTTATTTGTCTGTCAAATCTATGTTGATGATATTATTTTTGGATCTACTAATGAATTATTTTGTGAGGAGTTCGGAAAAATGATGTCAAAAGAATTTGAGATGTCTATGATAGGAGAATTGAGCTTCTTTCTTGGCCTTCAAATCAAACAATTGAAAGATGGAATTTTTATAAGTCAATCAAAATATTTGAAGGACATGCTCAAGAAGTTTGGTTTAGAAAATGCTAAGCCTATCAAGACTCCAATGGCAACAAATGGTCATCTAGACTTAGATGAAGGAGGTACTATAGTTGATCAAAAACTTTATCGTTCAATAATTGGTAGTTTGCTTTATATTACCGCATCTAGGCCCGATGTTATGTTTAGTGTATGCATGTGTGCTCGATTTCAAGCTTCTCCTAGAGAGATTCACTTGAAGGCCGCTAAAAGAATTCTAAGATATTTGAAGTATACTCCCAATATTGGTCTATGGTATCCCAAAGGTGCTCAATTTGAATTAATTGGATATTCGGATTCGGACTATGCGGGGTGCAAAGTTGATAGAAAAAGCACCTCCGGTTGTTGTCAATTTCTTGGTAGATCTCTTGTTTCATGGTCTTCTAAGAAACAAAATTCGGTTGCTCTATCTACCGCCGAGGCGGAATATATATCGGCCGGAAATTGTTGTGCTCAACTATTATGGATGAAACAAACCTTATTGGACTATGGAATTATTTTCAAGAACGTGCCTCTCATGTGTGATAATGAGAGTGCGGTAAAATTGGCTACCAATCCGGTCCAACACTCAAGAACCAAGCATATTGATATACGGCATCACTTCTTAAGAGATCATGTTGGCAAGGGAGATATCTCTATTTATTCCATTGGCACCGATGATCAATTAGCGGACATTTTTACAAAACCATTGGATGAAACAAGATTTTGTTCTCTAAGAAGTGAAATGAATGTGATTGATATCTCTAATGTGACTTGAAGTTGATCACACATGTGTCGTCTTGCATCTCGGGTCTAAGTATGCTCTTTATGCTATTTATTTGGTATTATTTGTGCATTTTTCATTTCTAATTGCTCTAGATAGTTTAATTCAAAAATCTTGCATTACTCCATTACATCATATGTATATGCATGCATACCAACTCTTGGATTGGTCAAAATGTCCATATATGAGCACCAATTCGGATTCGGAATTCAAAATCAGAAAGTGGGCAGAGATTGGCAAAATGAGTATCAGGCCGCGGACCGTCCGCCCATGGACCGCGGACCGTCCGCAGCATCAGGCAATGGACAGTCCGAGCAGCCTCGCAGACTGTCTGAGGTCATCAGGGCGCGGACCGTCCGCCGCCCCCGCGCGGACCGTCCGCGACAGGGCAGAAAAAGGGACAGAGCCCGCAGACTTGCAAATTGTGCCTATTCGGTTGTTCTCTCTTGCTCTCCACTCGCTATATCCTCTCTTGTGTCGAGTGTGCGCGGACCGTGAAGTGAAGTTGCGTGCGGACAGTCCGACAGCTTGCAGCAACATTCCCTCAACATGTCTTCATCACGGTATCTTCAAATCTTGTGGATTTAATCAAATTTCATCAACTTTGAGATTATTTGGGTTTCTTCTCTGATCTGAAATTGAGCAGTGGGTTTCAAAATCTGATTGGTGGGATTGATAGTTCTTCTCAATGTCAATGCTATGCAAAATTTTGAACTTGTTTGACTGGGTATTATCTGCAAAAACATCAAATTGAACACTTGTGGCGGCTAGGGTTCTTGGATCACCGCATTGATGACATGCAGTCTCGCTTTGACAGCAACTGGGATGCGCTGAACTCTGAATTTTCTGACTTTCGTGATCAAATTCACACTAATGTCACTGATCCCATCATGTCAAGGCTGAATAATATGCAACAAAGTTTTCAAGATAACATGGGTGCTCTCTCCAGTCAGTTTGACAATCTTTCTACAACTGACAACCTGCATGATATAAGTCAGAGGCAGCAGCAGCTCCAGCAGGACTTTGGCCAGTTCTCCTCCTTGTTTGACACCTTCAGCACTCATTATTACAACATGCATCCCCCGCCAAGTGATCAGTAAGGCCTCTCCTTTGTGGCAATTGATGCCAAAGGGGGAGAGAAGAAGTGATGAGAAGTTTGTCAGGCGTCTCCTTTAGGGGGAGTTGGTGGTTCTATGTGGACGTTGGTGGTTCTATGTGGACATTAAGATCATGCACATGCATTTTATTTTTTCATGCCGCTTTAGTTTATGTCTTATGCATTTGGAACTTGGTTTGATCTATTAACTCTATGTCGTATGTCTGTGGACTATTATCTGTAATATTCTGTGGGATGAACTATGTTTTAGTTCAAATTACTCTGTGTGTGGTTTATCGAGATGTGATTATAATTACTGCGCTCATTCTACGAATCATCTCTTGTATGCCTCGATAACCATGATTGTAGGAAAGTCTCCATCAAGCTCAAATATATTATGTGTGTTATATCTTCAACTTCAAATAATCTGCACACACTTAGGGGGAGTCTTTCTTGCATACTGAGTTCTTATTGGGATTTATCTATCTTTTGGACAGAACTTCAAATCAAGATAAGTCCTATGAAACTCATCTCCAAAATCTATCATATACCTTTGGTATGAGAGAGATTTGGAGAAACTAAACTTCTCTTTAATATACTATGTGGTGTTGTCATCAATTACCAAAAAGGGGGAGATTGTGAATCATCTAGGCCCCTTTGATAATGTTTTGGTAATTAATGACAACTACTTGTGGACTAACGATTCTTGGAGAAATAAGAATGCAGGGTTGGACCACATAGAAATGAAATGTTGAAGAGTCATACGCATTGGTTGTGGATCAG
This sequence comes from Zea mays, assembly GCF_902167145.1. Lineage (NCBI taxonomy): Eukaryota > Viridiplantae > Streptophyta > Magnoliopsida > Poales > Poaceae > Zea > Zea mays. The sequence goes on from NC_050103.1 coordinate 31,187,638, forward strand.
ATGAAGGCAAAGGTATAATATAGGTTTTACTTTTGCCGGTCTTGAGGAGTTTAGAGAAGATACCTGACCGGATTAGTAGGCTAGAAAGCCGTACTATTAAGAGGGGTCAATGACTTAGATCTGTGTAAAACTTAGTGCCTCATAGAGCATCAAGTAGTTGCATTTGCATGAGGACTAATAGCGCTTCTCATTTCGTAAGTTAAAAGTTCATTCAAAAGCTTGTTTGAGACTTGAGAAGTCTTGGTCGCGCGGACTGTCCGGCCCTTGGGGGCGGACCGTCCGCGATCCTCCAGAGGGTCCGAGGTTTGACCATTTGTGTTGGTTCTGTGTTCTTTTTGCACTGCGGACCGTCCGGGCCTTAGGGCCGGACCGTCCGCAGTCCTGACCAGAGGAAGGTGGCTTCGGGTTAGTCCCTGAATTATAGCCGGACGGTCCGCCTGTGAGGCGCGGACGGTCCGCATGTGTCTAACTCGTTTTTGGACAGGGACTGTGTGTTTTTATAGATTTGTACTACGGACGGTCCGGGGGACCAGTCCGGACAGTACTGTCTCAGGTCGCGGACGGTCCGGGATTTATAGCCGGACGGTCCGCGTGTGTTAACTCCGTTTGATCCGAGGCTCGGGTGTTTGAAATTGCCAGGTCGCGGACGGTCCGGCCTTGATGGGCGGACTGTCCGGACCCACCTTTTTGAGTCTGCTCTGACATGTTTCAACGGTCATTATAGCCGTTATGGTGTACGGCGGACCGTCCGGCCCTAGGGCGCGGACGGTCCGCGTGTGCGCAGAACTGCCCTCTTTTGCTCATAACGGTTGGTTTTAGATGGGGGACTATAAATAGAAGGGTAGCTCGTGTGTGAGACCTCTCTTGGCCATTCCTTGCACACATTGAGCTCATTTGTGATCCTCCAACTCACTCTCTCACACTCTTTGCTTGAGATTGCATTCTAGTGAGAGATTGAGGGTTCCTAGTGCATTTGCATCATTTGGTGATTCTTGAGGCACTAGGTGGTACACCGAGCAAGCGTCATTGACTTGTTACTCTTGGAGGTTGCCGCCTCCTAGACGGCTCGGGTGATTGTCTCCGTCGAGCTCTCCAAGAAGATTGTGGAGAAGCCGCGGTGTTGATTGTGAGGGGTTCGCGCCTACCTCGCCGGAGCGGCAAAGGTGACATTAGTGAAATCGAGGTATTGAGTGATTTCTTGTCCACTTGGCTCAAAGATCAAGTTGTGTCTTGATAGAGGAGCAAGTGAGAGCTTGAAGTCCACCTCAACGTGGATTAGGGGTGATCGGCAAATCACCGATACCACGGGATAAATTTCGGTGTCTATTCCTTCTAGCATTACTTATTGCCTTGCAATTGATTAGAGTTTTGCTTATTGTTCTTCAAGTATTCAATCTCCATAGTTGTCTTTCATACATTGTTTACTTATTGACACTAGTAAATTTATTCCTCTTGTTGTATTGATTAAATTTACTTAGTATTGTTGTTTTTAGTCAAAACCGTCTATTCACCCCCCCTCTAGCCGGTGTCCTAGATCCTACAGCAGGGAACTTCTAGTTGGATGGTTATTTAACTTTACAACAACTTGGATTCAGATTGCATTCCTTGTTTACTATTCCCCCACCAAGCTCCACATATAAGCCATCGTAATCGGTACTCTGGTCTTGTATTCGCTTAACCATCACTTTCTTGTTACCACCACACATTTTTCTTGCAACCCGCAGGGACCTCATAAGAGCTTTGGTTGGTAAGAGTGGTGAGGTTGTGAGATTCTATATAGCTTCATATTCCACCTATATTTGTTGCCCTGTTGCCACTAACTTCGCAGGAAGATGGATCCCAACGTTGAGATTGAAGAATGTGTCACCCTGATACAATTCAATGAGCTCAAACAAAGCATAGAAGCTGTAACACCCCTGGTGTTACGTGAACTGAAACTCGGACATGTCATCATAATCATTTGCATTAACTTGCTTGTTACACTTAGAATGCATTTACTAGGTTAAAATTTTCGATTCAAAAGTGTGATGTGGTGTGTTGAGTATAGGACTTAGGTTGGAAAACTTGCTTGGAATTATGGATAAACAAAATAATTCCTAAACCGAGGACTTGTTGGGAATGAGCTGCATATATTAAAGTTGGATCTTAGACTAGAGATTAACTTTGTTTTTGATGGATGGATCAAAGGGATGAATCCCTGGAAGAAGCTAGAAAACAAATGAAACTCATTTGAAACCATAAACTAATCCCAAATGTGAAATTTAAAATCTAGAAGGATTTAGCTAAAAGTCCATATACCAAGGTTGTAGAACATGGAAAAGTGAACAAATTTCATATCTGGATAATTCCAAGTTGTGTGGAGAAATTTGGAGTAATTTGCAAAATTTTATATTGGGTTCAGTTTGAATTGGGCTGAAAACAGTTTCATATAGCTGTTTTTGGACCCTTATAACTTTTGATCTATGGACTTTTGGTAAAGAGTTACTATAACAAACTTGTAAAGTGACTGTTGGAGAACAATCCTTATTAAGTGTACCAGCCCAAAAACTATATGCAACTGGCTGAAAAAAGTGGTCCAATTTAGGGCTGTCAGATTTCAGACTTAGTGTAAATGCAAATCCTGAATTTCAGTGTTTTGGTGTAACTTTGGAGCTCTCTATTGCTCTATCCATAGGGTTATAGGTTATGATGATTATAACACAATTATAGATCTAAATTAGGAGTATAAGTTTGATTAAGATACTTAGCCCTAAGGCTACTTGGAACCTAGAGAAAAGCTGGCCTAAAGTAGAGCTATCTGAAAGTGTGGATTTCAGACTTAGTGAAATTCAGAGTCTGAATTTCAGTAATTTGGGCAAACTTTGGACCTCTGTAGTTTGGAATCTATGAGGGTTTATCTATGAGTCACTATGTAAAACCTGTAGAGGAACTATAGGATTATAAACTTTATTAAGCAACTTTCCCTAGAAACATTTGGAACCCAGGAAAAAGAATGGTTCCATGTGGTGCTGCTGTGTTTCTGAATTTTCAGATTCTGAATTTTCAGATTCTGAATAGTAGCTGGATCTAGAATTCAGTATTGATGGCTGTTTTGGAGCTCATTTGTGGCTGTTCTATAAGGTTTTAGACTATGGTGCTTGTAGAGGAATCAAAGACCATATATTGGTGAACAACTTCCTCAAAGGGTGGTGGACATGATCCTATACAAAAGTTGGAGTAACAGCTACTCAAAGTGGACTGTCAGGTTGGCTTTAACTGAAGTTGGTTCAGTTAGCTAAAACTGAAATTCAGCAAGTTGTCCAGTTTGGAGCCCTCTAGAATTTGATCCAAGTATATTTGGTCAGGGGCAATTATAGAAAACTTGGATAGCCTTAGTTGGTGAGTAAGTCTCCTATTGTGAGGCTTGTGTGGTTCTATATGAATAATGGAGTAAAATTGGCTAAAATGTAGACTGTCGGGTTTGCACTGTCTGAATTTGGGTTCAGTAGCTGAAAGCTGAAAGGCAGTATTTGGTGCCAAGTTTAGAGCACTTTGATTAATCCATTTCCTTTTGGACTAAAATTTCCATAGCAACGTTGGAGAACAAAGTAAGGTGAACACGTTTATGCAAATAATTGGTCTTGTTACTGTGTGTAATTTGGAGATAATAGTGTTACAAAACTCCCTGTCAGACTGGGTGCAGAGCTGTTTCAGATTTTCTGAAACTGAATTTTCAGTGACTTCGGCTGAAAATTGGGGTACCATAACTTTTGTTCTATATGATTTCAACCATGAGTTTCTATACAAAATAGGTAGAGCTACAAATAGAGAATAATTTTGGTTAAGGGAGAGTGGTCTGTTGCTATGAATAATTGGGATATCAGGGGGGGCTAAACTAGGAGGAATAGAATGGAGCAGCAACACTAATAAGTTTGGTTCAGTGTCTGGTTTAGTAACTGAAGAAGAATCTCCTCTCGGTGCTGTGCTATAATGGTATTTTTAAGCTGTCATGTGAATGAAGTGCATGACTGATATTTAGATGCCTCACTCTCCACTAAAAATACCCAGTTTGGACTGAAATATGGCTGTTCATAGTTGTAGTGTTGTCTGTTTGACTGTTGACCACCATATGGGATCAAGATCAATGCCCTGTGCTGTTTCACACGACTACAGAGATAAGAGGTATGGCTGGGGTACAAAGTGAAGGGTCCAGTGATCTCAGCTCTGCTAGAAGTATCCAAGGTTTGGACTGTTGTGTGACTATCTGCAAGGGCAGACATATCTGCTTGCCCTTGCCTAAATAAATCAGTCCAGGTTCAAAGTTTTGGCTGTGTTTGTGTGCCGGCGTGGGTCAAGGGAGCTAAGCCACGTGTGTAGCCATGAGGTGTTGGCGCCTATAGTGGTATGGATAGGCTTTGGGCTTCAAATATCTGAGCCTAGTGAAGTATACAACTTGTCCCCTAATTGTGACTAGGCTGCCTGCCTGTTTCCCTGTCAAGAGCTTCTGCTGTTTGATCTATGGATGCCCTACGGTGCTTCATCTGATTATATAAATTGGAATGAACATGCAGTGCATAGTTAAGGTCTAGAGGTCTCACTCTCCCCTGAAAATATCAAATCGAGCTGTGAGTTTGGGGGAAAGGAAAATATCTTTATCTCTCTGTTGTACTCCACTTTGTGCACACACTGAGATAAGTTTAGGGTGGACAACAAAGGGTCTCGTGCTCCAGTTCCTGCTGCAGAAAATATCAACTTTGGATCCACTAGTGCCTGTATTCAGAGTTCTTATCTGGCCCTTTTCCCTGTCTATGTTACTGGACTAAGTTCAGTGTCTAGGAAAGCCAGTGTCCTGCGTGGTATGTGGATTTGGGAGCCACGTTTGTGAGTCCCTGCTGTGTTGTCACCCTTGGAACCCTTCTCCACCAGTCTAGCTGAACTCGAGGACATCTGCCCTATCCTGGTTGCTTTAGCGCCTGGATCAGGGAATCCTCTTCCCTGTCCTTGAGCTCTAGCCCTGGTTTCTTTGCATGTGTGGGGGTGGTCTTCGTGCCTTCAGGTTTGTGTAGCTTCCCTCCCCAGCCCCTGGGTTTGCCCTATCCCAGCGCCTTGCATGCCATGTCCCTGCGCATGGTGACCAAATCCACCTGATTGTTCACCTCACCATGGCCAGGGATCCTCGACGGGGTTTTCAGCCGCGTTGTGCTCGTCCCATAATCTCCAGAGGTCAGTGATGCTCACCAGATTTCCCTTTTTAATGCTGTAGTTGTTTGCTGGATGGAACAAGGTTGCGCCACTGTGTATTGGCGCCAGGGACAGCCATCACATTGACCCATTCACCCGCGCCATTTCCGGTCAAGTTCACACGCGCACCATAGGTTTATGTGATCGCTGAAGCTCTCTGAGTCCTTAGTCGGAGCTCTACCGCACGGGTTCACGGGATCGAGCTTTCGGGCTGAGCTTGCCGCACCGCCGTCGAAAGCTCGGTTTTAGGATCTCCATGAGACAAACATTATGGGGTGTCTAAATTGGTAAGCTCTCTGGTAAATGTGTTGTTGGGATCTTTAGTGCAGTTTACAAATGTTAAGTAATTTAGTGTGCTCTAAAAAGGATTAATTGAATATTTAGGGAGCAATTATGAGCACCAAAAATTGTGAAAACTTGTGGAGAGTCTTGTTATCAGAAGATAAACTCTTGGTAAAAGTTTGAGGCTGTTTGTAAGCCATTTGCTCAGAAATCCTTGTAGAGTCCCTAATTGGAATAATAAGGAGAACATAATCACATGTGGATTAGAACTTTGGAAGAAGGAACAAGTTTAACAAGTGAAACCTGATCTTTGGATAAAGAAGCAAGAGTGCCTAGTGGTATCTAGATTTTTGGCGTAGTTTGAAGATTGTTCTAATCCTCTAGATGTTCAAGTTGTAGGATTCAAGTCAAAGAAGTAAGTCCTTACTTAATGCAAGCATAGAGTGCTTGGTTTTGGAGGCAGAATTCCCTGGTGTGGTTCGAGAGCTTAGTGATGATATTAGAATGTTTAGCTCCCCTGTTGTTTGGTTAGTTTTGTGTGCACCTTTAGTAAGGTGTAGTTTGTACTGCTTTAAAGTATCTTCTTTGTAGTTGCATAAGTATATGCATTCATGTTCATATCATTTCATGTAGAGCTCCCAAAATAAAGAGTGAAGATTCAAGATGAAGTGGTTGCTAAAGAGGAGTCTACTCCAATGCCTGCTTATCAAGTGGATGGAGCTATCTAACTAAAGGTTGGGTAGAAGGATTTTGGGATCTTCTCCTGCAACAAGGCAAGCCCCGGTGCATTTGCCACCCTCCTTGTATTTACAAAATTTTATCACTTATATGATGCATTAGGTGATAGGAGTTGATTGATTAAACACTTGATGCATTACCATTCCTTGAAAGAATTGATTACCACACCTTGTCACCTGTTTTATAAAAGCTAGAGATGCTTAGTCATGCTGATAGACTAAGAAAAATATTTTTGATCTGTGACTCATGTTTTTACAAAAAGAAAATGGGCTTGGGATAATGAAGGCATCAAGACGTTGATAAATTCATTATCCAGGCATGGCCCCTCTGTCAGGCGCCAAAGTTTTGAAATAGCTTAAAATGGGACCAGACGTTGAGCAGGAAAGGTCGCCCGTCTGTGTCGATTAAGGACCGTACCGATTGTTGGCCTGATGATCTAGGACCTTTTAACTGGCCACATACCTCGTCATGGGTAAGCCTGAACCCGGCTATTCCATACGTGAAAAGACAACCGCGCACTGGGCGTGGGAGATGGTGGGAGTAGCAGTTACCCTCCTGGCAAGAGGCTGAATGGTAGGGTAATGTGCTCCCGGGTAGCGCGGACCAGTTCATGTAGTGGAGGATCCGTGGGAATGGTTGACATATGCAAGGGTTAAGTGCTACATATGTCGTGTGGTTGGAGATCCCCAGCTGGGTATTAATCGATTCGGATCGCCATTACTTCTCGGATATGAAGACTGGATCGCTGCCCTTCATCGTAGATAACAAGCGAAACAAAAATTTGGATTTTAAAAGCAACCTAGTGTAGGTCAAGTGAATGATCTAGATTAGGAAAATGCTAGATTCAGGCTAGAAGATTCAGGTAATAAACTAACTCGTGAAATAAAACTTGGCTTAAGGAGCCACTTCTAGTAAGCTTTTCTGCAAAATGAGTCCTTGAACTTTGATGAGCTTTACCTTGATTCCCAAAAGCCATCATACCCTTGAGAGTCTTTTCTTTAGTCGGGTAAGTCTTGTTGAGTAATTGCATACTCAGGGTTTTATCCCTTGTTGTTTTTGTAGGTGAAGTTTTATTCCCTTATCTTTGGGTTAGTTACTTCATGTGGATGACTTGAAGCTTAGAATGTTTCTATATATCTCTTATGGAAAGGCTTCACCCTTCCAATTATTGTAATAAGTTATGCACTTCGAGTACTATCAGGACTTGAAATAAATACATCTCTTTCTACCATGTAAAGCTTGAGTTCTGGAATGTAAAGTGTACTTTGTAAAAGTCTTCCGCTCGATCTCCAATGTGTGTGTATCAAATGTGATTACTGTAATATACCTGTTATGTGGGAGATCCTTGGGATGATGAGTTCTAGTTGGCGAACTCGATAGCCTTGTTAAGTTACCCGGTACACGTGCACAGCCATCGGAGGCCATTAAGGCAAGGATTGGTTCATGTGGGCCTGATAACTTGGGAGGGCTGTCACAGCATGGTATCGGAGCGATCCCCCATTAGCATGGATAGTATAGTAATCCTTTGATAAACTTCAAAATGATTTTGAGTCTAAATGATTTTTATAAACTTAAGAACCTATAATCAAGGCCTGATAGTAGAAGTGCAAATAATATGTGGTTAAAACTAAGGACTATCAGGTGGCTTAGTTTAAGATGCTAACCACTAGCCCACAACCTGGGAAGGGTAATACATACATGTGTAATGTTATTTTTAGTGTCATTCAGTTTTCAATGGATCGACGCTCAGGTAAAGGTGAGATGTGAGAGCATGACCGAACAACCGTCGGTCTAGGGGAGAGTATAAAAAGCGCTGGATTATATACATGTTCTACACATGTATATATGAAGGCTGCGATGTGGAGTAATTACTTTTTTGGGAATTCAGTACCCCATGGATGTGTATGGGTATACAAACATGGGAGTGCTGAGAAGTGTAATGAATAGTTACCACAATGGGCTGTCTGTGGTTAAAGTGTGGCAGCGGCGCCTATGCGTGGCTCGGCGCTTAATGAGGAGCTGGCCTCCATATAGAAATATATGGAGTATAAACTGTGACAAAATGTGTGAATTGCATCATGGAATTTGGGCTGTAATGGAATTTTCTACAGGTACACTAACTAAACTCTAGGAAATTACGACTAGTTAACTCCGGAGTGATTAGGTATGCCACCGCCATAGAGCGTGCAAGCCACTATATGCTGGCAAGATTGTGAGGACGAATAGGACGAGCATGCATCATGACATATAACTTTAAGTTAAACCCCCTATGTAGTAGCTTAGTCCATGTTTCATCCATCCTATTCATGCTACTTATCTTTGCTTTTCTATACTACCTTTTCCTATTCGTGAAGCCTTGAAACTCAGTTCATTTGGTGCACCTGTAGTTTATAAGGTTTTGGTGAACCTGTGGCTTATAAGGAACAATTGTCAGAAGATCTTCCAATAGTGCACAACATGTTCCACGTGTCTTCGTTAAAGAAATGTCTTCGAGTCCCCGAGCATGTTATTGAGATTTCAGATGTTAACCGTGGACCAGATTTAACCTACTTGGAATATTTCATAAAGGTTTTGGATCAGAAGGATCGGTCACTTGAAGAAAAGTTATAAAATTTTACAAGCTACAGTGGAACCAACCCAATGAAGATGAAACCACATAGGAATTGGAGGAGTATCTAGAAGAGCGTGTTCCTGAGTTTCTAGTGCCCTGTAACCTAAGGTTTGTGTAGTTTATTTCTGATGTAAACCAATAGGGACACACCCCTGTCTTGTAGGAGTAATGGGGAAAGAAACTGGTGACGCATTTCCTTTTCCGTTACTAAGCTTAGAGTTTTAAATCTCGGGACGAGATTTCTTTTTAGGGGGGAAGGCTGTAACACCCCTGGTGTTACGTGAACTAAAACTCGGACATGTCATCATAATCATTTGCATTAACTTGCTTGTTACACTTAGAATGCATTTACTAGGTTAAAATTTTCGATTCAAAAGTGTGATGTGGTGTGTTGAGTATAGGACTTAGGTTGGAAAACTTGCTTGGAATTATGGATAAACAAAATAATTCCTAAACCGAGGACTTGTTGGGAATGAGCTGCATATATTAAAGTTGGATCTTAGACTAGAGATTAACTTTGTTTTTGATGGATGGATCAAAGGGATGAATCCCTGGAAGAAGCTAGAAAACAAATGAAACTCATTTGAAACCATAAACTAACCCCAAATGTGAAATTTAAAATCTAGAAGGATTTAGCTAAAAGTCCATATACCAAGGTTGTAGAACATGGAAAAGTGAACAAATTTCATATCTGGATAATTCCAAGTTGTGTGGAGAAATTTGGAGTAATTTGCAAAATTTTATATTGGGTTCAGTTTGAATTGGGCTGAAAACAGTTTCATATAGCTGTTTTTGGACCCTTATAACTTTTGATCTATGGACTTTTGGTAAAGAGTTACTATAACAAACTTGTAAAGTGACTGTTGGAGAACAATCCTTATTAAGTGTACCAGCCCAAAAACTATATGCAACTGGCTGAAAAAAGTGGTCCAATTTAGGGCTGTCAGATTTCAGACTTGGTGTAAATGCAAATCCTGAATTTCAGTGTTTTGGTGTAACTTTGGAGCTCTCTATTGCTCTATCCATAGGGTTATAGGTTATGATGATTATAACACAATTATAGATCTAAATTAGGAGTATAAGTTTGATTAAGATAGTTAGCCCTAAGGCTACTTGGAACCTAGAGAAAAGCTGGCCTAAAGTAGAGCTATCTGAAAGTGTGGATTTCAGACTTAGTGAAATTCAGAGTCTGAATTTCAGTAATTTGGGCAAACTTTGGACCTCTATAGTTTGGAATCTATGAGGGTTTATCTATGAGTCACTATGTAAAACCTGTAGAGGAACTATAGGATTATAAACTTTATTAAGCAACTTTCCCTAGAAACATTTGGAACCCAGGAAAAAGAATGGTTCCATGTGGTGCTGCTGTGTTTCTGAATTTTCAGTTTCTGAATTTTCAGATTCTGAATAGTAGCTGGATCTAGAATTCAGTATTGATGGCTGTTTTGGAGCTCATTTGTGGCTGTTCTATAAGGCTTTAGACTATGGTGCTTGTAGAGGAATCAAAGACCATATATTGGTGAACAACTTCCTCAAAGGGTGGTGGACATGATCCTATACAAAAGTTGGAGTAACAGCTACTCAAAGTGGACTGCCAGGAAGGACAAAACATATCAAAGGCGAATCAGCAAGAAGAGCTATGTCCGAGTCAGTCCAGTGCTACAGAACCGTCCAGAAGAAACAGTCATATCTTTTGATTCCCAAAAGCTATGAAGGTCCATAAGTACTTTTCGGAAAGCTCTTGAAGTCTAGTTTCCAATGCTTCTAAAGCCGACTTAACCACATCTACCAGAAAGGCAGCCGACCTACTTTAGTGCTGACTGGTCAGAAGGTCAACAGTCTGCTTGATGACCAAGTTTTCGTATTAAACTTCATCATTCTACGAAGTTTCATTAAACATGCTATATATGGTGAGAAAGCTTATCAAGTTAGCTTTCCAATGCAACCAGTCCCACGTCATTTGAAGATTCCTAGAAGAAGTTATTGCCAAAATACTGAAGGCTGCGCAGAAGTCAAACAGCCACACGGAAATCAGCTCTGCAGATCTTCCGAAGAGGCTCCTTCACATTAGCTCGTGAAAATACTTTTGTTTTGTGTTTGTACCTCGCTAAGGCTGGTTGTTACTAGTATAAATACCCCCCTATGTCTATGATGTAAGGCAGCTTATGATAATCTAAAACAGAACCCCTTTATTCAGGTGTGTGCTAACAAATATTGAGAGTGATCTCTACCCCTTTGCTCTTGTGAATTCCTTCGCGGGATTGCAGAAGCGGCGGCTTCATCCGCTCCCAATTGGTGCTCCTACTCCCTTCGAGGTCTCCTCGATTGATTGTCGGCTGTGTTGGTTGGTTCTTTGAGAGTGTGGTTGGGCGAATCCTCGATTCAGGCTGCCGGTTAAAGACGGTGGTTGGCTTAGAGTTTTATTTGTCAGGTTGCACTAGTTATCGCTGCTTGCAGCAAGTTATCTTGGCTTCTTTGAAGCTAGTTATCTGAAGATTGATCCTACGTCGTGAAGATCGGGCATCGTGACGGATCAGGTTATTCCGATTTAAGTGTGTTATGGCCCCAGAGGCGTGACTCAGGCACTTAAGCTGGAATAATTCGGGTGGTTCCGCCACAGCTGGTATCAGAGCAAATTCCACCACAGAGAAGGATAATAAACCATGAATACAATTTTCAAAAATCTAAAACTTGCCTAGAAACTGCTACGGATCGTCAGGACTAGACCGCTAGACCTAGGACGGAAGGCCTTAGGCATAGAGGGAGAAATATGTGGCTAACTAATTAGGCCCCGTGGGCCTGTACTTATATTCCTAAGGATGCCCTAAAAAGCACCCTATTTTTGGAGAGGCAACGTTACTTCCAGCATGCATGCATTATAAACACAAAGAGGAATTAAAAACTTGAGCTAACCCACTTTCTTTAGAACCATCCGGGCTCTCTTTTTCTTTTTCCTTCCACCATAATCTTTACCTTTGATTCCCTTCCGCAGATGAATTCACCCACCCCCGCCAGTGTAGGAGACACTCGTTTCAGTTCCAACTTCCTTTCTCGCGATGGCTTTCCTTCCATCTTGTGGGAAGTGCTTAACTTCGCGGGTACCCTACGCCCCCTTTGTACACGGTGCAGTTATATGAGGAGCATCGGCTACCTCGTTGTCGGGTCTGGCTGACTTTGGAGGCTCATCCCCTTCAGCCGGGTTGGCGTTCTCTTGATTCTGAGATAATTGAACTCAAGACGGACGACACCGTTGAAGCGGCAGCCATGAAGACTCTGACGACTTTCTATGGCTACCATCCCCTGGAGATGGTGATGCACCCCTTGGGACTCTTCCCTGCTAAGAAGAAGGATGATCCCATGTGGTGTAACCGCGTGAGCCAGGTAAAGGATGTGTGGGCGATGTATCCTGACTTGGTTGGGAGGGTCACCGTTCAGTGCATGAGTGCGCTGTACCGCCTTCAGGCCCTTCAGAGCGATGCTATGGCACTCCTTGCTAACACCGCTCAAACTGC